>NW_023425515.1:103947360-105424860 GCF_014108245.1 Pipistrellus kuhlii | reverse complement strand
TCAGGCTGAGCAGACAGCCTTTGCTTCCCATCAGCCCTGCCCTATGAGGCCCTGGGTCTCAGTGTCCCTTAGTAATTGCTGCAAGCATCTCTGAGAGAAAACTGCCCTCGAGTTTTGCCCACTACCAGACAGTACAATTTCTCCCCAAATGAGACTGGGCTCCCAGATTCTCACCCAGAACTGGAGTTCAGTGCAGTTGGGAGCTTTCATCTCCCTCCCACTTGAGAAAGCCAGCAGCACACTCAACAGTCAGTCCTCTCCACTCATGCTCTTGCCTCTAGACTTCTGCCTTTTGCAGCTCCCTGAGTCTTTGTGTGCTTTCCTCTTTTCCTGACAGTCCAGATTTCCCCCGTATGAGTGGGTCCTCAGGGTCTCACTCGGAACTGTGGTTCAGTGCATTCAGGAGCTTCTGTCTCTCTCCCACTTGAGAAAGCCAGCCAGGCACTCAGCTGCCCATCCTCTATGTGCACACATGTCTCCTTACCTCAGCCTTTTGCAGCTCCTCTGAGTTTCCATGTGCTTTTCTCTTTCCTTCTAGTTGTAGAATTTCTACTCAACCAGCTTTCTTGAGGTTCTGGATGATGTCCAATTTGTCTTTTAGTTGCAGTTTTGAAATTGTTGTGTGAGGTAGCAGTTTAAGTGTTTGCCTATGCCGCTATCTTGGTTTCTCTCCACCTTTTTGGGTTCTTGTTACCCAAGTTACCAAGAACATTACCAGTAGCATATAGGGAGCTTAGAATGAGTGGTCAGAAAAGGTGTTTCCACTGCAGCCCCCAGCTCCATTCTGGCCTTGCTCAAGCCTCTGCCACAGCTTGGGCAGAACCTCCACCCACTGAACTCTGCTCAGGGCCTTCTCAAGCCTCTGCCATGGCTTGGGCAGAGTCCCCCAGCTCTGATCAAGCCTGTGCGATGGCTTGGGCAGGGCCCCCCTAGCTCTGCTCCAGCCCTGTTCAAGCTCTGCCACCCCACCCCCAGCCACTCGGTACCAAGGCCTGTAGGCCAGGAGTGGCTGGGGGCATTCTGGGACCCCAGCAACTCAGGGCCTATGCATGTGCCTACAGGCTTGGAGTGGCCTGGATCCCAAGGATATTTGCGGGAGCCAGGCTGCTGGGCACCTGCATATACAAATTAACCCACCATATTTGTCAGATTAATTTGCATACTCACTCCTGATTTGGCTGGTGGGTGTCATGGAGGTACCGTCAATGTGAATATTTCTATTATATTAGTATAAATATTGAGATATATGTCATATTTATGTGTTTATTTTGTTATTATTTGTATCCCCAACTATGCTGCAAACATCTTGAGGGCAGGTACCTGAGTGTTCAACAACTTTGTCTGCAGTGAGAACAGAAAAGTGTATGACTATGAGCTTGGGAATGGGATTGCCAGTAGTTGAACCTGAGTTTCTCCTTTAAGCTGTGTGCCCTCAGGAAATTTACTTGGCCTCTCTGTGACACATCTGCAAAATGGAAGGATTATAGTACCTCCCTCATGACGCTGTTTCTATGAATCAGTACATTAATACATGTGAATAGTAGCTATTGATACATTATTTTGATTCTCATTCTAAACCAGTTTGAATCCACGTCAGCAGGTGTATAACTCAGTGCTTTTGCTGATTTTCTGGATCTACCCTTCTTAGCAGCAGCAGAAAAGCCAAGCTGTCCTAAGGGCACATTAAACTCTCCAACTTTTGCCAGGTTAAAACTGCAGCAGCTTTCATGTCATGGACCTTTGCTTCCCTTCCTGTCTAGGACTCGGTGACTGCTGGCTAGTCAGGCCTCGGACCGAAGAGCAGGGCTCCTTGTTGTGTACACCCTAGGAGGTCTGCATAGCATGCTTGTTTCCACCACTCCCTCTGCCAAAGTGCTCGCCTAAGCACACATCTCTCTGATGAGCCTGCTCTGAACATGCCTGAGGGCTGCTGCTCCGCAGGGTTCCTGCTGCCCTGCACACACCTTGGACCTCTGGGTGCCACAGGCTCTGTTTAGTTAGAATAGCATTTCTATACCTATCTGTCTCTAGCTTTACGAAATTAAAATCCTGATGTGCTATAGGCTGAATGTGTGACACCCCCAAATTCACCTGCTGCCATTCTAACCCTGAGGGGAAGGCACACGAAGGTGGGGCCTTTGGGAGGTGGTCATATATAGAGGCTTCACTCTCGTGGTGATGCCTTAGAAAAGAGACCCAGAACATTCCCCAGAAAGTGTTCCCCTTGTGAAGACACAGTGAGAAGACGACTGTGAGTCAGAAAGTCCTCGTGAGACACCAAAGCACGTCATACTTTCAGACTTCCCAGACTCCAGACCTGCGAGATATAAATGATTATTGTTTATAAGCCACCTCATCTATGTATTTTGTTATAGCAGCCTAAGACAGGATGGAATATAAAATCATGCAGCCACTGTGGAGAATAGTATGGAGTTTCCTCAAAAAATTAAACAGAATTACCATGTGACCTCACAATTCCACATCTGAGCATACACTCAGATGACATGAGAGAAGGATTTCAAAGAAATATTTGTCCCTCATGTTCTTTAGCAACATTATTCACAATAGCTAAAAGGTGGAAACAACCCGAGTCTATCCGAAGGATGACTGGAAAAACAAAATGTGGTCTATACATACAGTGTAATATTACTCAGCCTTAAAAAGAAAGGACATGCTGACACATGCTACTGCATGGGTGAGCCTTGAGGACTTCATGCTAAGTGAAATAAAGAGGCACAACAGGACAAACACTGTAGGATCCCACTTATACGTGGCTCTTGAAGGAGTCAGACTAACTGAGACAGAGAGTAGATGGAGAGTCACTGTTCAATGGGGAAAGTTCTAGTTTTATAAGATGAAGAGTTCTGTGGTGATGGTGGCCCAGCAATGTGAATGTGCTTAATGCCACTGACCTTAAAACTGGTTGAAATGGTAAATTTTATATTCTGTGTATAAAATTGAAGATTCAAGTCTGAGTTTTCCTCTTCTTTCTATTCCCTGCACCTTGCTCATGAAACAAAGCTCACCTGGGCCAGGAGCCTAACCAAACCCTGACTGGGGTTCAGAGATTAAAGGGCATGGCCCTTCCCTTCCCTAGAGGTGTCTCTCAAGGTGACAACTCTGAGGGACAACACTTGCACTCACCTGACATTCTCTCCTAACAAATGCCACGGAGGCTGCAGCCATAGCAACGTGTGCCAACCACACGCCCCAAACTCTGGATCTGCAAACCTGGCCTCTGCAGCTTTGCAAGCCTGACCATGGGCAAAGACCCGTCTCTTTCCCTTTCTAATACAAAATTAATTCTAAAAAATTGAAAAAAATTATTAGGATTTTTTAATAAAATTCAAATAATAAAAAATAAAATAAATAAATAGGCTTGCTTATGGGCAAATCGCCTCTTATATTTCAGCTGATGCCAGTGACTCAGGCCAAGGATTGGGGGAAACCACCGAGTTTCTAATAACTGAAGAACTTTGTTTGACCTGGGCGTTTTCCCCTGAACACTGGCAGTTGAAGAAGCCTGTGGAGAATGAAAGATGAGCAGCAGCAGAGAAATGAGTCATGCTCTCTGACCACTCATCTTGGCAGCCAGGGCTGCTTCTTCATCTCTCTGGCCTTGTCACTCTGCAGAGGGTCTCACGAGCAACCCCACTGGCATAAGACAGCACAGCACAAGAAGGGGCCTGTGTGTGCTTACTGGGCCAAAGGAAATTAACTGGCTCCCTTTAGAAATCATCTTGCTGGTTCTTCAACTAAGGTGCTTCCCATTTCAATTGTAAAATAATTGATGTGTGTGTGGTCTGAGGTGCTGTGCAAATAATCTGTCTAATATTATTTGCCTTTCCTCCCAAAGATGTCATCTTTTGTCTCTGGAATATTCTCCCCTTCCTTTTAGTGGCACAGCAGTCCAAGTCTGATCACCCTGCTCTGAATTTTTTGAAGCCCATGCTTATGAATTATCAGTGTCATCTCCAGCTGCTAGTTGCTCTCTGGGTGCAGAACACAGCCCATACCACCAGCAGCTCCCAGTGAGAGAGTGGAGAGAAGAGGCTGAGTTCCCAGGGACTCCACTGTGCCTTCAGCCCTGAGTTCTCACAGGCTCTCAGGGAAGCTAGCAGTCAGGCCAGCCAAGGAAAGGCATGGCTATGGCTTTTTGACTTTTCTGTGCTGAGGGTACCTGGCTGGAGCTGCTACAGATTTCCTGGATCCTGGCATTCTGAAACCTTGTCCAGCAAGACAGAAATGCCTGGAAGAGAAAGGGCCATGCTAATTTGGTGACAGAGTCAGAGATAGCATCAGATGCACAGCTTGGGTACCTGCCCCTGCCACTCACTCCCTTCCTGCATTCCTCTTCCTCATGACACCCCACAGCACGCCACTGGGACCCAAAGAGCTGATGTGCAGGCCCAACTCTGTGAAGACCAAATGTGACATTGGCATTAACTTTTATGAAGAAACAAACAAACCACTGTTTGGTCTTGGAGGAACCTTCCACCAGAACCTTCTGAGGCTACCTAGAAGCTCACTTCTCTTTTCTGATCATTTCTTAACAATGAAATGTTGGGATTCTGAAAGTTTTTAAAATTTAGGTTTGACTCCTTTAGAAATATTATATAATAGAAATATAGAATTCCATGACATTCTTCAAAAGGGAAATGATTTTTCCGAGATCGGAAAATACTAGAACACTTACTTTTGATGTAGATTAATAAAAATTATACACAGTACAATTCACTCTTTTTGATGTACAGTTCCACACATTTGACACTACATGACATTGGGTAACCACCACCAGAGTCAGGACTCTAGAGCCTCCCATCAGCCTCCAAAGTCCCCCAGCCTCACGCCAGCACCACTGATGTTTTTGAGTGTTTCACTCTGTCCAAAATGTCACAAAAGTGGAAACTTATAGAAGGTAGCTTTTGAGATTGGCTTATTTTGCTTAAAAAATGCATTTAAGATTAATTCGTGTTTATGTGAAGATAAGTTTTTATTTTTCTTGGTTAAATACCGAGTAGTTGAATATTTGGTTATGAGGTAACTTTATAAGAAACCACCAAATTTTTTTCTAAACCAGTTGTAGCATTTTGCCTCTTACCAACAACATGTGAAAGTTTTGGCTGCTCTGCATCTTTGCTAAAACTTGTTATTGTTAGAGGTGTTTTCTTTCTTAAGTTGGTCATTCTAATAGACATATAGAATGTGAATGTGTTGTCTTTTGAATTTGAATTTCCCTAATGACTAATGATATGATACATTTTTCTATATATCTTCTTTGATGGAGGTTTAACCAGTAATAAAATAGTTCAATCATACAAATAGTAATATAATATACACTCATATACTTACCATGAATGTCTAAAAGATTTAGTTAGTGTCCTGAAGTTGTTTGTATAATTTTTATGAATGTTTTTGTCCATGTAATACTAATATATATAGATATCCACAAACAATATAGCTGGAGAGGTAAAATTATATGGAGTATTTCTGGAAATTGAGATGATAGCCAATTTTAAAGATCAACCTCTTCAAGCCCAGGTCTTTAAGGTCTTGTGAGGTTGACAAGACTGTGTGGTTCTGCCATTCGGCTACTCAGAAACTATGTTCTACAGTCTCTCTATCTTACGGAGGTGGCTAGGGTGAGAGGGTTATCTCTGGTGGATGTGGTCACACCACATGGTCTTCCTAGGTACTCTGCAAAGCCATGGCTGTCCCTGTGAGGTGTGGCTGAGGCGGCTGCTGGATTTGACCCTGACTGCATGAACACTAGAGGCAGAGTTCTCTGGAACCACCTTCTCCTTGGCACTGTAGCAGGATGGAAATGTCAGGATTCCTCGCCGACACTTCAGGTCATGGGCAAGGTCTATACTCAAGCATGAGCTTTGTAATTTATTGGGAAAGACACATAAAAATGCATTGTGATGGCAGCTCTCCATGGAGCAAAGGCTGTTTTAGTTTATTTGTGTGGTGAACAAGGGTAAGAAGGCTAATGCCAGGACATTGAAACCAGTGGGTACCAACCAGGAGCCAGCCACCCCCAAAATATTAGCTTCCATGGACATCTGGGAAAAAACACATTGATGCAGAGCCCAGAGGCACCCTCACCACTGGAGGACAGCTTTCACACATGGGGAAGTAGGTCAGGCTCAGCCTCTGTGGGAGCACTGTGTGTCTGCAGACTGTTGCAGGGGTGGCAACACCCCCAGTGGAGAGAAAAAATAATTTCTCAGTATAAGCAAACATTGCCCTGGGAGAATTATGAGGCTTAACTCAGTGTCTTATGTTGATATGGCCTTGTGGTGGGGCTGGGACCTTCTCAGTCCTTAACGACAAGCCCAGGACCCACCTCCCATGAAACAGGGACAAGGGAATCATGGACGAGTTGTGGTGAGCCAGGGCAGGTGCAGCTGGGGCTAACATAGATGATGCCTTTCCCCCTCATTCACCTACTTCTTTCTTTTCCATTTACCGGTCTTCCCAGGACTAGATCCTTCTTCATTCTCCTTCCAGTGGTTATACTATCCCCTTGTCATTGAATTTGTTTCATTCTTCCTTTTAGTCTAGTGACTAATTTGCATGTCTGCTTCCCCCAATGGGTGGCTGTGCACTGCAGGGCAGGTTTACATTGCACAGCTCTGGGGCCACTGTTCTCTTCATAATCACTGCATCTGTGTTTATAAATATGTACATAATGAATTAATGCCTATTTATTAGTTCAGTGAGTTCTCAAATGTTGCCCTCTCCCCACTCCATCCCACACGGGAACTGTGTCTTTTTAAACAGCAAGCTCCGGAATCCAAGCCCAATGTCTGAACCATAGGAGGTTTCCAGTACATTCTTTAAAAACTGAATCAAGTTTCTTACCAATGGCACTCTCTATCAGAGTGAGGTTTGGAATTACCTGAGTGATGCTCTGGGGAACATGTGTATTTACTTCCAAGAATCCCCAGAAGGAACTTTACCTCATGAGCAGACCAGCCCTAGTAAGAGTGCCAGACGTAGGCACCTCTGTGCCTGAAGCTTTGAGAGATGCCGCCTGGACATCTTGGACATGAGGGACTTGGGGGGTGGTCATGCAGGCCTCATGACAGAGCAGTCCACTCCCACCCTGATTTACAGGGGAGGAAACTTGGACTCTGGGAGACTAGGAGGCTAGAAAGTCTCACCTATGAGAAGTGGCCGCAGCTCCTGGTCTGCAACTCAGTCCAGATCTGGAAATGTGCTCCTCTGCTCTGCTATGTGCAGCAGATGTGACACCCACAACCAGATTAGCACAAGAAGAGTGTGACTATCTAGCGGCTATTTCAGAGTGCGCACATGTTGAAAGGATAATGCTTATATAGAAGATTATGAACACTAATTCTTTCTGCTTCTTTTTACTCTTTTTTTTTTAATGTGGCTACTGTGAAATTTAAAATTACAGAAGTGATTCATACTTGTGGGTTAATTTTTACTGGATAGCTCAATGTTGCTTGCCCTGTGCTTCTATTGAACAGCTCTGATTGCCATGAGAAGCTGATAGAGTTCATTTTATTTTTGTGGGGAGACAGGACAGAAAGGCTGAAGACTTGGTATGGTCCCAGCTCAGTCAGCTGTCTGACCTGGGGCAGGGCAGTTCCCTCTCTGTTTCCTTATTTATAAAGTGGATGGGTTGGTGAGGACAGGTGGCAGTGAGCTTCCTCCCAAGGCCAGATTTTCTGCAAGCCAAAGGGACATGCGCCATGCTTTTCATCATCCCCTTAAATGCATACAATTACTCTGGTGGCTTGTGGTTTAGATACACACCTATTGCACAGAGAAGACCATTTTCTCCGGCTGCTGCTGAAATTGTTATAACACTGTTGCTGTTCCTTTAAACCCTCCCTCCTCCCCTAAAGGGCAAAAAAGGCCACACTGCTCACTCACCTGGAGGGAAAGGTCAGCAAAAGAAATTGTAAATGCCAAATAGTCAACTAGCTTTGGTTCTCAGTGACTTTATCATGTTATTTCTCTCATAAACTTTCTTTCTTTCTTGTGGTTTATTTCTTCAACAGAGGACCTTGATGTAATCATTTCCCTGTAATTTATAGATAACATCTCTCTCACTAAATATAGAATACTGTCTCTGTCAGTGCATTTTACAAGCAAACCCTATCTTGGATGGAAATTAAACAAGAAATTGGAATTACTGATGATGACATAAAGGTGGTGAGGATATGAAGTTTAATTTAAGACATCTGAATTAAGAGACCAACAACATTGGAATAAAAATGTAGAAAACAACTCATACTCATTGCAACATTTTCCATTTGATTCTAGACACATAGCTTCTGAAATGGACACCCTTCATTTACACAGCATTTTGCACATTATTTTAGCCACTTTAGGAGAAATATGGTCTAGAACCAGCAGAGTAATAGTTTTTTCTTGTCCTGAGATTGATAAACACCTGGAAAATTGTGTTTGATGTTCAACATTTTAGGAAGACAACATGAGAGAGAGGGGAGGACCTAGCTCATCCATGCCATTCACACAAAGTCCCCAAGCTGCTGCTGCTGCTGCTGCTGCTGCTCTCGGTTAGGGTTAGGGTAAGGCTAGAGATAGGGTTAGGGCTATTGTTTAGGGTCAGGGTAGGGCTAGGGTTAGGGCTAAAGCTATGGCTAGGATTAGGAAGAGGTAGAATGAGGGAAATGGGAATAAATGATGATGGAAGCAGACTTGACTTGGGCTGGCAAACATTATACAATATACAGATTATATGTTGCAAAATTTTATACCTCAAACCTGTATAATTTTATTTACCAAGTGTTTTACAATAAATTCAATTTTAAATAAATAAGTAAATTATGAGTATGGAATCAAAACAAAAGTTAGGTTTGGAGAAGAGAAGTCTCAGATGGAACAGGAGCACATGAGCCAAGTATTTGAAGGCTCAATGAAAAAAGGGACTTGACCTTCTCCGTTGGACACCAATGGCTCACCTTTAATCAAGCAAGCAGGTGCTTCAGCATGTAGAGGGTTCAAGTCTGGGTCACCATGATGTGTCTCTCCTGCTGGCTAATGTCACCTGGAGCTTGAAGGTATCACAGGTGATGGTCAGCTGACTCTGCCCTTTCAGGAGCACAGGGCCAGCACAGTAGCCCTCTGAGAACACACAATCAATCTCACCCCTCCTTCCTTGGGCCCACTTGTCACTGCAGGTGCCAGGATGCTGAAACGGACATTGACCCGGCCGATGACAAAGAGGCACCTGTAAGCCCACAGTGGAAAGAAATCAGAAAAGAATCTGGGGGTCAGAGTCCTTCTCAAAGCAAGCGGTTCCTCTGCCCTGGGTCTGCACCCCTGTCCTGGTTTTAGAGGGAGGTCTGTGGGAATGGGAGGGCCTGGGGCCCTCACAGCAGGGAGTGGCCTGTGATAGTGTGAGGGTGAGCTGCTGCTCCTTCATCACACCAAGTAAAAGGTGCTCAAGAAACACACAGAGACCAAAGACACCTGTGTGAGGGCAAACTGCACCACTCATCTTCTTGTCACTGAGAAGCAGGGGGATGGGGGAAGGGGCCTGAGAGAAAGGGCCAGTGAGAATGGACACAACAGAATGAGCCAGGCCAGGGGCCAGGATGAGGGCTTGGGACCAGGCCTGCATGTCTAAGAATTCCAAGAGCTCCCCATTTGTCCCTATAAACTGGGGTCCCTGGTGAGTCCCCTTCCCTCTCCCTCCTTGGACTTACTCAGAAAAGCCACCTTGGGACATCTCCAACCAGCCAGTTTGCCCACATTCCTGGTTCCCTTGCATCTCTGCTATCCTTCCTCTACCTATGTATGCCCCCCAAAGCAGCTAAATCCAAGTAGGAGGAACAGGGAGTAAGAGGAAACCAAACTCCACCCAGCAATGCGCTGATAAATGTCTTATGGCTGCTGGGGAGGGGTGGAGAGCCCCTGATTTGTAGTGTGTGCTAATTTCTGTGGCATAAGTACTCCCACCAGGACTCCAGAGTCACTTTCGAGCTACCAACACTGAAAGCAAAGAGGGGACGGGATCCGCTGTAGCCCACAGTCCTGTAATGGTCCCACCATGAAGATGCAATGTGCCAGATCGCTCCACAGCAGAGATCATAGCGAACTCTAGTCAAATAATTAGGAAGGGAGAGCATTTTGAGGACATGCTACCTTTGTGTTCAGCATAATTTCTTGTACATTTATATAACTTAATTTTCAATATTTGGCTTTGTTTTGGCCCCTGGAGGGTGGCTGCTGGCTGTTGGAAGCCAACATGAACCTGCTCCGGCATAGCAGTACCCTGGCCGGGGACAGGGAAGGAGGGAGAGGGGTTTGAGTGGTGCCACATCACAACGCAGGCCCCACATAGGGCCACATTACTCTATTACTCCACCTGTCACACACACACACACACACACACACACACACACACACACACGACCCAGGGTTCTTCGCATAGCACAGAGGACACAGGCTTCTGACTCACAGGAAACCCTGCTGAGCAGTCATCTCATTCACCTCCAGGGACCCTCACTCAGAGATATGCCAAAGTGCACCTGAGAGTGCAGACCTGCGGGTTCTCTGGTCTCTGAACACCTGACATGCCAACCTCAGCCTAGGCTTCCTCGAGCCTGCCTCCAAATGCCAGGCCTGCCCAGAACAGTCTCCGGCAGCCCGCCAACAGTCTGCCTCTCAGGCTCCCACCACTCTCTGCTGCTGCCTTTGCCCTCTCCCCAAGCCTCGTGAATGTCCAGTCAGGCCTGCCCCCCACAGTCTGCAGCACCCTCTCCCCTGCTGCCCATGGGAGCGCCCAACCTTGGGCTGTGGGGATTCATATTCAGGTAACAGATGCCAGAACCACGCCTACAAGAGGCCGCATAGCTTGAGAAAGCCTGTGGGCTCTACTGACCTCTCAGCCTCTCTCCTTCGGGGACAGACTGACACAAGAACAGATTCTCTCTGCAGAGACCCACAGCCGAGAGTGACAGCAGCAGAAGGACTCAAGAGTCCTTGGAATTGGAGGACACTTTAGGCAATTGGCAAGGGCAGGAGGCAGCTAGTGGCCCAGGCTCCCCGGGCCTGCCAACGGGCCTCTTGCAGCCTGAGAGCAGACCTCGAGGTGGAGAGCCATGGAAGCCCGCATTGCTGGCCCAGGAGAGCCCCAGGAACTTGGGTGTCAGATGAGTAAAGGGTTGTTTTTCCCCTGACCAGAGGTTTTGCTTCTGTTGCTGGTATTGCATTTTAGTTGCGAAGAAGTTATTCATCATCTGGACTGGTGGGGACTTTTGCTGGGCTTCCCAGGAACAGCCTGGTCAGGTGCTTGCCCTGCCAGGCCTGAGTGAGAGGGGCCTGGAGACCTTGCCTGGTCCCACGCCCAAGAATGGGAAGCAAACTGCACAGTCACTCTGCCAGTGAGCTCTGCCCTCTCTGCAAACACGATTAAACACTGTGATTCCTCTGTATCCCGCGACATGCGGACAGGCTGCCATGCACTGCCAGGGTCCCAACAGTTATCTGCTTATTGCCCAATCTCTCTAACCTCCTGCCAGTGGGAAATGTTGGAAGTTCCTTAGAACTTACTACATAACATCATGGGCAGGGCTAAATTTCTCACCCCGAAGCTTGCCCTCAAAGCCCCCCTTCATTCTGTACTCTGCTCCCTTTTCCACTGTTCCTCCCCTAAAGCCTCCTGAACTGACACCTGTGTCCAGAATGGTTGGGACCCAACTGATGCCAATCCAACCTTTCTAGTCCCATAAATCTCTCTCCATTTTCTAAATAGCTATCGGCATATTTTTCTCCTGCAGTTCCAAAGGGACATTTGGAAGGCTCCCCATCTTTTCCCTGAAGAGCAGGTGGCAACCTGAGGCCCCCAAATTCTCAAAGACAGGCAGAAAGAACCTGGAACTAGGACATGTGGGGGGCATGAAAGTCCTCTGATCCTCACCACCCATGCCCAGTCCTGCTCGTGAGGACAGCTGCCGCCTGGGGCCCTCAAGCCAGTGCCCTTCCCTGCTGCTCATGCCCTTCTCTCCACTCCTCTGAGTTCCTCATGTGGAAAGAGCTCTCCTAAGAAATATTTCTTCCTTTAACCCATCTTGGTCAGGGTGGGCTGGGAGTCAGGAACTAGAACTTGAAGGGATGCAGAGGTCCCCAAACTCAGAAGAGACTGAGGAGAAGCAGGACTGGAAGGTCCAGCTCAGGAACCTCACAGCTGACCATGCAGTGCACACATTCTTCCTTCTCCCCATTCCCTTTCTTCTAAAGTAGAGAATAAAAGATATCTTTATCTACAGCTGAACATTGTTTAAGTTGAATGCTGCATGTGATTACTGGGGTCCTAATTGTCAGAAAACTTAGAACTCTGCCTTGCAGTTACTTATTAATGTGACTGCAAGCAGCCATTCAGCTGTTACAGGAATCCTGGGGCGGCAGGAGCAACTGATAAAACCATGCAGTGGTGAGTAAGCCCAGCAGGGGGACAGCAATGACTGAACTGTTTGAGTGCCTCCAGACTTCAGAATTTGAATCTCTTGGTTGTGTGTGTGTGTGTGTGTGTGTGTGTGTGTGTGTGTGTGTGTGTTATTTTTTCCAGGAAAAGGCTCTAACATAAAATCATTTAGAGAAGAGTAACGTTATAGCAACACGAGAAAACCCAACTCAGTGTAGGAGACTGGCCAAGGGCTCCCCTTTGCAGAGGAAGGCTGCACTGAGGAAGCCCACCTGGGCACAGCTGCACATTTCTACTCATGGAATTTCAGGAAGGGATTAGTCAGCAGCTTTCAAAGACCATATGCTCATTAGCTTGTGACACATGCTTAATCAGAGAAAAAGTTTCTAAAGAGCAAATACCACCATTTAGTTTATAGATCACTTAGAGAGCACCAGAGGTGGGTAGTGGGGGTTACCAGTCACCCTAGGTTCTGCTGGGCTGAGGGGCAGGAGCTGTTTTAGGACCTGTGCATACGTAGTGCGGGGAGTATTGTAGAAGTGCAGTGATGGGCATTTTAATTTCAATCAGCATTATTTATTTTAAATGGGTATTGGAAAATAGATATATCAACTTTGTGTTCTGTACAAATTTTCATTCCTTATAGTGATGCTACAGTGACATTTAAATTTGAGAAGTGAGTCCATCTAAAGATTCTATGAAAATATCAATACTTGTAAATTATTTTGAGAAGTCACATTTTAAATAGATAATAGCATTTGAATAAATAAGATTTGTCATAAAATTTAATCAGATATTTAAATAATAAGTTGTTGAAGACGGTATTATATATGTGACTAAATTTTAGGAAACATGGGAATAAGATACCTTCTCTAGCCTGTAATCCTGACAACAGTCTATAAAGTAGGTGCCCCATTTGACAGGAGAAACTAAAGGATAATTTACAGCAGGAGCTGGAGCACCAGGCGAAGGATGAACTGGGGTATGTCTTTTGCCTGAACTTGCCAGCCATGCAACTTTAACAAGGTACTTACCTCCATGGCCCTCCATTTCCCCATCTATAAGGTGAGAAATACAGGTCTGTCACTTGGGATTATTTTAAGGATCACAAGAGCTGATGCCCCTCATACGTGGTAATTTAATGAGATTCTAAATGACATTTAGCCAGATCTTGATGCACAGCCCCAAGTTCATAGTGATCCCCTTTCTAGAAGTCTTTCTGTTCTCTCTCCTTCTGGTCTTTTTCCCCATCAGAAGTGATGGGCTTCCACCTATCTGGCTTCTTTTGGTGAAAAAAACAAAAGCCCAAATGTCCCAAAAACTCTGGGCTCAGTCCCTCAACGATAGCCTGTCATCATAATTGAGAGGAGAGGCTTTGAAATCTGAGCCTCAGTTTCTTCATCTTAAAAATGGGGGATGAAAATAATTTCTTCTTGGAATCTTTCTCTGATCACCCTGCCTGGCTGATGGAGACACCTGCCCATAGCCCTGCTTAGTTGGTGGTACTTCCCACACTATCCCACGAGCCCCTAAGGCCAGGATGTTGTCCTGTGAAGAATGTATCCGTGGAAGCCAGTAGAGGGGTGAGAACATGGTAAATCTCAGGAGATGTTTGTTGAACAAGTAATTTAAAAAAAAAGTAAGTGTTCTTCAGAAAGTAACAAATGTTGGCGAGAATGTGGGGAAATTCAAACCTTTGTACACTGTTAGCAGAAATATAAAATGGTACAGCCACTATGGAAAACAGTATGACAATCCTCAAAAAAATTAAATGTAGAGTTACATATGATCCAGCAATTTCACATATACCCCAAAAAATCAAAAGCAGGGTCTCTAACAGATATTTGTACTCCTATGTTCATAGAGTATTATTTGCAATGGCCAAAAGGTAAATTAACCAAAATGTCTATTCAAAGAATGAATGGGTAAATATAATGTCTTACATACATACAATGGAATATTATTTAGCCTTAAAAAGGACATTCTGACACATGTTAAAACATGAACTAAGTCACTCACAAAAGAACAATACTGTAAGATTCCACTTATATAAGGACCCTAGAGCAGTCAGATTCAGAGAGGCAGAAGGTATAGTGATGGTTGCCAGGGGTCAGGGGCCAGGGGAGGGAAGGGTAAGCAATTGTTCAATGGGAAGTAATTATTCAAGAGTTTCAGTGTTGAAAAGCATTCTGGAGATGGATGATGGTAATGGCTGCACAGCATCGGTGAATGTACATCACTGAACTTCAGACTTCAAAATGTGCATTTTACTTTTTGTATATTTTGCTGCAATTAAAACTATATATCAATGTTCTTTTCCTTTCTGTTTTCAAGCAACCCCAAGTATTACTATTCACTTGAAGTTGAACAGTGGGCCAAAGGCAAGGAGTGAGCCTGAGGAGTAAAGGGAATGGAAGGTGATAAGGGTGAGGAGAGGTCCACCCAGGGAGTGGAGATGACAGAGAGAGGGCATTAGCCACAGCCCAGAAGTCTAGAGAATAGAGCTCCAGAGCATACATTTGGAGAAAAGATGAGTCAGAGTGTTACAGAAGACTGGAGAAAAACCAAGCAATACTTAGAGAAATGGAGTTACACTGCTTTCTTATGCAGGCAGTCTCAGTGGAGTCACCTCCAAGAAAATCTGAGCAAAAACATGGCAGAAGCTTTCCCTTTTTATATCTTTCCAGTCCTTTGTCTCCCAAATAAGTTTTTTTCTGGACATTATGTTAGATGACTAGCCTGTAAGGTCAGACAGCAATGTTTATCTTCCCTGTTATTCAAGTAGCTAAAAAACAAGGTTAATTTACAGAATAAGGGACCATCTAAAAATAGCAGAGTATTTTAAACAGCAATGTTTACAGAATAGAGGTTATTATGCTTCAGATTGACAACCTAGTTTGGTTCTGCTTCTTTGGGAAGGCTCTAAATGTTGGGAAAGTTTAACTTACAGGAAGAATCAGCCTTCAGTCTTCTCAAGAGGAAAAGGGCATTCAAAGGTAAGTGGCAAGGGGAAGAACTGAATCCCAGAGAGGGCAGGGAAGAAAAAGAGTTTTCCCTAGCCAGCACTTCCCACAGTGGGCAAAGGCCACTGTCTGTAGTGTGTGACTGGGCAATAAGGAACCCCACACAGCAACCTAAGAAAAGAAAAACACACACACTTAAAAAGGCATACCAATATACGATTACATTTTGCTTTTAATAAAAAAGAACAAGAAGGAAATTTAAAACTCTATCACTGTATTACTGGAGATACAATTTGCACTTTTGACTATTCTTAAAAATTTATGCATGGCCTGGTTGGTGTAGCTCAGTGATTGAGTGTTGACCCACAAACCAGGAGGTTTGATTCCCGGTCAGTGTATATGCTTCGGTTGTGGGCTCGATCCCTAGTGAGGGGCGTGCAGGAGGCAGCCAATCAATTATTCTGTCTTATCATTGATGTTTCTATCTCTTTCCCCTTCTTCCTTCCTCTCTCTAAAATAAATAAAAACATTTTTAGAAAATTTATGCATGAATTTTATAAAATTTTCAAAAAATTGATCATTGTTCTGAAACTTGCTTTCTTTATATTTAAAGTAATAAACATTTCTTCATGTCACAAAATCCTTATATACCATACAAAATTTTAACTGGTTACATAGCATTTCATTCTATAGATAGCCATCATTTAACTAAAGCCCTACTGGACACTGCTGGCCATATTGGACAGGTCCACCTGCGTTCATGTATGTGGTGCCCATTAAGGGCCAGGCACTGCTCCAGGTACTGGTATACAGCTACAAACTCATATCTCATCTTCTATGAGTTTGTATTAAAGGAGAAAAAAGAATATTTAGGCAACTGAAATAAAGAATAGGCAGTGTTGTACTGTAGACACAGCAAGTACAAACCTAAGTCCACAGCTAAAATTAAAAAATATATATACAATTAATGTTTTCTTTAACAATGTATTTTCATTTTAGTTCTTATTCCATTAGGATGATGGAACTCAATCTCAATAAACTTTGGGTCTCTCCCTTTTCTTTGAGTTGGTACTAAGTATGGTGCTGCTTCTGCAGTACCCAGGAAGGTGGTAGGGGGAGAAGGAAGGGAAGAAGAGTCTGGTCCCCAAGGTGGTTTCCACTCACATACAACCCAGGAGGCCTACCATTCTGTCTCATACTCACTTGCCAATACATGTTACCATGAAGCTATCCCTCAGTCCTACCCATCTGCCCTCTGCTTCCTCACTGTTCTTTCCACAAGTTTCCCATCCCCTGAAATTCACAGGCTCTTTCTGGAAAGCAGAGCATAGCTCTCCTTTACCAGGGCAGCTGAAGTCTGCACACTCATTTCTTCTCATTCTCTTTTCTGAGCTCTGAGCATCTGTCCCCAGTCTGGGCTGGGAGGCCAGACGAGTGGAAGGGTTTATCTTCCTTAAATTCCTAGATTCCACTAGTCCACTATTCTCCCTTGAGAACAGTGTCTTCAGAAGACAATAGACAGGAGCAGAGAGCAGGCTATGCTCTTTCTGCCCTGCAGCAATGAGCACCAATGTCTTGGCTGCTTGGAAGTAAGCAAAGAGGGGTGTCAACAGTGGGAGACATCTTTTTCAATATTGTTTTTCACAGACACATAAGGTACCAATGAGAAAGCTCCTTGACCTAGCATGGGAGGTGAAAAAATGCTTCCAGGAAGAAGGCATAGCTAAGACCTGGTGGAGGAGAGGGTGTTTGCCAGGTGATCAGATAGCGGCAGAAGTCCTCAAGAGAGAGAAGAGAGCCACTTGGCATTGCCATAGCTCAGAGGGACCAGAGAGGGAAATCAACGACGAGGCAGTAAGAATGAAGGTAGAGCTTCCTCCAGATAAAGTATTATAGAAACCTGACCTAGGAGAAGAAGAAATAAGAGGCAAAGATATTATGTTTACTGAGGTAATTCTCTTTAAAGCCACCGTATGCCACAGTCTGTGGGGAAAGGAGAAAAAAATGAGTTGTGATTTACCCACAGCAGAGAAACAATGGGTTTTAAGGATAATAAACTGCTCATAATTGGAATCTCACATTACAAACTTTTAAGCATTCACTCAAGTGCTAGGATAAAATGAACTTTACAGTAGATTATGCCAGACAGATGGTATAAGTACGATGGTGGATGCCACTCTGCTGACAGCAGCATGCCTGGAGGGTGGTGAAGGGGGAAGGAAGAGAGGAATGTTATTATTTGAAACCTTGTTTATGTATACTGACTCAAGTCCATCCATACTTGCTGAGCAGATAGAGCCCCTAAAGTAGTATGATCCTTTATTTCCTCATTATTTCTATTTAGTTAGCATTCTGGGCCTCCTAGTTGCATGCTACCAACATTTCTGACAGCGTAGAGCAATCTTTAGCTGCAGTCTCTCTCTGGTGTTCTTACAGACTATTCAGCATTTAATAGGGCTGAAGGGCTGGGTTCCTATGAGACGTATCAATATATAGACTGAGAAAGGTGGACCCTTTGCTGGCTGCACAGAGACAAGTTACCAGCAGACAGAGGCCACAGGGGCTCCATCTCATGCGTGTGCCCTTTTCCACCCACAGTTCTTATTACATTTCACATTCAGGGTACCAGTTAGCCACTCCCCTTTATTCTCTCCTTTAACAACAAGGACAAAATCAAAGGAGCTGTGGTATAGATTTCATTGAGTCCACTAGTCCTGTTAAGGGAGAGGAGGGCGAGGAAAAGGAAGGATGGTCACACTCTCCTCAGATGTGTTTCCTGGGCTGGAGGAGCTGCCCAACACTAGGACAAGTTTTGTGTGTGTCATTTTAAAGTGATTTTTAAAATCTGATTTTAAGGACACATATGACAACCAGGAAGGAAGCAGGCTACCAAAGCAACCTTGCTAAAAAATGCACCAGAAGGAGGAAGTATTTAAAAAGCTATCAAGCCCTAACCAGTTTGGTTCAGTGGATAGAGTACCAGCTGGTAGACTGTGGGGTGCCTGGTTCCATTCTGGTCAAGATCATATGCCCAGGTTGCAGGTTTGTTCCCCAGTAGGGGACATGCAAGAGGTAGCCTATCAATGATTCTTTCTCATCATTGATGTTTCCATTTCTCTCTGCATCTCTCTTCCTCTCTAAAATCAATAAAATTAAATAAAGAATAAATAAATAAATAGCTATCAAGATGAGTGTTTAATAACATACATGTCCCATAACATCATTTTTTAAAAATGTCTTTATTTATCAACTGCTTAAAACATCAAATTATCACAAATATAAATCTGAGTTAAAAAGCAATTTACACCAACATTTATGGCACGATTATGTACAATCATTGTCCACAGAATGATCAGCCTCGTTCTCAAGACACCCCTGTCTGGGATGTTTGGCCACAAAACTGAACCAGCAGAACACTGGGCTGAATCTTAGAAGCCATCTGGTCCTATCCACCCTTAAACCAGGAGTGCAGGAGCATGAACCCCTCTACCTTCTATTCCAAATAGTCTAAAGCAAAATATGAGTTTATATGGAGGTGGTTTGGCCTACTGGCCTTTCTTCTGTCTTCCACATTTCTTCTCTTCCACTTTAGCTACCCTTTGCTTTTTTAAAAAAGAAATGAAAATAAAGACCAGGAAATTTGACCTTCATTACATTCATGTGGACCTGCTATTCAACAACAGTTAAGCAATGAAGGAGATCCTCCTGCATTGACATGGATTGATCTCAAAGACAGCAATGTGAGAAAAGCAAGCTGCAGAACAATCTAGGTAGCAGAACAGCACCAATGCAACATTTACCCATCTATTTAAATGTTGCATTAGGTGTGCCATACATCTGTCAGCTAAAAACCACTTAGGGAGATAACAGTTTAATAGAAATATAGCCCTAGGGAAGCTCACAGCTTTCAGAAAAATGCTCATCAGTGGAGAAAGGGAAGAAATGTGATCAAAGAGGAATGAAAGGGGGGTTTGAAATGTGTCTGCATTTTACTAAAAAATAGCTGATGCCCTAAAATAATTTTTTAACTTCCCTGGTGTGGGAGTGATCCTTGCCTCTCAAATCTACCCACCCACTGCTCAGCTTCTCAGACAGAGTCCATACCAGACCCCGCCTAAGATTCCCAGAGCTGGTCCTGCTCTGGGGCCTCTATGTAGTGACTGGGATGAAAACCTGACCATGCCTCAGCCCAGTGCACACCTTTCTCTGAACACAAACCTGACAGCCCCGTGCTCCTGTGATAACCACATGGTCGTGCTGCTCATCCCACTTAGAATTGAAATATTCTCCCCCAGTGGAGCAGCCTCTTCCTGGGTTCTCCAGAGGGTGAATAACTGTCCTGTTTTGTCTCAGACTCAAGTTTTTTTGTTTGAAATGAGTTGGTCACCCTGGTTCTCTAAAGTTTTCCAGAAAACATCAATTACTGCCTAGTTTAACTAAATTCCAAGAACAAGAAGTAGGCCAAGAAAATACATCTGTGAAACAAATATTTTTTTGCTGCAAGCCAATATATTGTTGTTGTTGTTGTTTTGTTAATCCTCACCTGAGGATATTTTCCCATTGATATTTTAGAGTGGAAGGGAGGAAGAATGGGGGAAAGAGAGAGAAAGAGAGAGGGAGAAACATCGATGTGAGAGAAACACATTGATCGGTTGCCTTCCACACATGTCCTCACAAGGCCAGGGATGAACCTTCAACCCAGGTAAGTGCACTTGATCAGGAATCAAACCCAGGATCCTTAGGTGTACAGACCAATGCTCTAACAACTGGGCAACTCTAGCCAGGGACACAGTCCAAGTACCTAAACTCTTTTACAGTATCTTTCATTGACAACAAACTAGCTTGTTCTGGTTTGTTAATCCCATTTTATCAAGTCAGGGAATGAGGAAGCCATTCCTTTTCAAAGTCCGCAGCCAACTGTTAGGAGTCTTCACACTGAATATTTTATAATTGGTTCATTCACTAGCCATACTCTGGATCCCTTGAAAATACACTAAGCGTAGTTGAGTTTATTAATGGGAGAGGAGGGAAATGGCCTAAACCAACAGCATTTTCCAAAAAAACTGTAACTCCCATGTTAAAGCAGATTAGTATTTTTTTAAAGGATAGAAAAGGAAAAGAAGAAAATAATTCTCACAAGGGGTTGAAACTAAGCATCTACTTGGAAAACTAAGAAGCTACAGCTCTGGGGGAGATGCCACAGAGCCTCTTGAAGCTTGGGGTTCACTGCTCTCGGAGAGGAGGGCCCCACTCAGGCCAGTGTCACAGTGGTGTCTGTAAATTCTTCATTTACTGCTGAGGATAATATATCCCAAACACTTAGCATCTATAAGATGAATAAATCACCGCGATTCATGAGAAACACAATTTGCTGCCCACAGGTATTCATTGGAACTGACTGGCAAAATACCTGGGACTTACTGACTACATTGTGGTGGAGTCTACAGCAGAGCTTTGCAGGGAATGAGGTAAACCTGCATGACTGCATTAGAGGAGCACACAGTGGGTGCACATAGTAGGTGCACTGTGAATCCATAAGTTTTTAAGTTTATGTGTATTTATAGAAAAGTGAAATATGTTGGAAGAGTAAGTCAAGCTCTTCCTATGGACACCTCTAGGGATGAGGATTTGCCCTTTCGAACTGTTTACATTTTCTGTAGTTAATATAATTTATTTTTATCATTAAAACTTCTTTTAGAAATGAAAAAAAAAAAAGAAATGACATCTTCAATGCTTCATTGCTTACTAAACTGGAGAAATGCTACAATCTCTCTCTAATGCAAGGGGTATATACAGTTTGTTTAATGATAAAAAGTATAGATTAAAGCAAGAGTGGCATGTATTTGAAAACTACCAACTCCTTTGCTGAGCCTGAGAGTAACAGGAATTGTTTTGTAGCTTGATCAAAATATTGGATGTTTAAATATCTGTAATTTTTCAAAAACAAACAAGTGGTCAGGCTTATGCAAGTAAGTGTATATCTTAGTGATTCTATAAAAAGATGTATTTGAAAAAAGCCCAGTTTTGTATTTCCCTAATAATTAATGATGAACATGTCAAACCATTATTGGCATGAGGAAGCATATAATATACAAAATAAGCAAAAACAGCCCACTGAGTCTGCAGTTATGCAACCCGTGATAGTCCGTCACCATTTTTCATAACAGAGTTCACCAAATTGAAAAGCACTGGCTCCTTCTCTTAGTGTTGTCATGGATAACTCGCTGATAGCCAAACAAAACAAAGAGGCTAAGAGGGGAAATGTCACTGAGTTCTCAAAATATAACTTTAGTACTTGGATTGTGGAGTGTGTTTTTTGTTGTTGTTGTTTTTTTCCTCTTTAAGAAAAAACAATTTAAGCAACAATTTCTACAAAATATGACTAAGAACAAAAGAATCTTAATCAATCACTACTAGGTTGTAGGACAGATGAAAATGTAGTACCCCAGTGGATCCAAATATAAAAGCAAGGGAAACAAAAGGAAAGATAAACTAATTGATTACATCTAACTACAAAGCTTCTGCAAGGTGAAAGGAAACCACCATTAAAACGAAAAGGCAACTTACTAAATAGGAGAAGATGTTTGCAAATTATATATCTGACAAGAGGTTAATAGCCAATATATATAAAGAACTCATACAATTCAGTAACATAAAAACAAGCAACCAGATTTTTAAAATGGGCAGATAATCTGAATAGACATTTTTCCAAAGTAGGCATACAGATGACCAACAGGCACATGAAAAGGTGTTCATCATTAATTATTAGGGAAATACAAAACAAAATTACAATGAGATATCACCTCACTTCTGTTGGAATGGCTATGATCAATAAGACCATAAAAAAATGCCACAGAGAATTTGGAGAAAAGGGAAGCCTTATACACTTTTGGTGGGAATGTAAGTTGGTGAAGCCACTACGGAAAGTAGTATGGCAATTCCTCAAAAAATTAAGAATAGAACTACCATATATCCCAGCAATTCCACTTCTGGGTATATATCTGAAAAATACAAAAACACTAATTTAAAAAAACGTGATCTCCCTATGTTCACTGCAGTGTTATTTACAACAGCCAAGACATGGAAACAATCTAAGTATCCATCAGTGTATAAATTGATAAAGTAGATGTGATATATATATATGAATATATATATGAATATTCATATATATATGAATATTATTTAGGCATAAAAAAGATAAAAACTAAAATTTTGCCATGCACTATAACAATGGATGGACCTTAAGGGTATTATGCTAAATGAAATAAGTCAGATGGAGAATGACAAATACCATTTCATTTCATTTATGTGTGGAATATTAAAACAAAACAACCAAATAAAAACAAACTCATAGACAGAGAACAGATTGGTGGTTACCAGAGAGGAAAGGGTTGGGACGAAGGCGTGAATTGGATGAAGGGTTTCAATTATGCGGTGAAACATGCTAACTAGACTTTTCAGGATGGTCACTCACTTTGTAGTGCATACAGATGTCAAATTAGAATGCTGTACACCTAAAACATATATAATGTTATGTAGCAATTTTATATGAATTTAAAAAAAAGTACCACTCAAGGGTAGCCCTAATGCTTTTTGGCTCAAGAAGATAGCAACAGATTCTACCAACTGGCTTTCGGGGCACCTGAGAGGGAATCAAACAGGGAGTGAATGGCAGGAGTGGGGGGCTACCCTGGGGTGAGACCCAGGCCAGCTGGGGAGATGGGCCACCCAAAAGCTGGAGGCACTGTGGCCCAACTTCAGTCAAAGACTCCTTTTTTTTTTTTTTTTTTTTTTTTTTATAAGCAAGCATTTTCTACAGCAGGAATACCTCCCACATGTATTAATTTGTTTCTTTTGTGAGCAGAGTAGCCTCAAATTCAGATTTTACTTCCCTGAGAAATAATACAACACTTAAGTGCTTTGATCACTCTATTAGTGGTCAACACTGAAACACAAGTTTTCTCAGTCTTCAAGAAATAATCCACATCAAATAAAATATAGCATTTCAGTGAATGTAAACACACCCTTTGGTTAATTTCACAGTTATCACCAATGTTGGCAATCTACGGGAGACCATTAAGACCACCATCCGTTCATTTGGAATAAGCTTGTCTGTCAATCAGATAGAGCTGATTTTCTACACATATTCCTGCTGACATTTTTCTCAAGTGTTGTCAAAACACAACAACAACAACAACAACAAAAATGAAGAGGGTTCAATCAGCTGTGTTGTCATAGTCAGATATTTACAATGAAGCAGAATCACTGGACGTTTCTCATTCTTGAATGGAGGAGTGGCGAATGGACCTGTGATAATCCTCTGGACTGCTCATGTGTTCAGGTAAATCATAGCCCCTTAGGAAGTGTCCACTGTTTTGCTGAGCGAAATAATAGAGCTGTCTGGCCAGTAGAGGTTCAACCTTTAAAAAGGTTTGAAGAAGACGTTACTAAGATATTCTTTTTATCATCTTGTAATTGGCTTACCATTAAGTAACTCAGTATATGTAAGAGTGTAATAAAGTTAAGTCCAAAGTTAGGTGCTATAAGACATAAAAATTTTTATACTTGGGGCCTTCTGAAGAACTAATTTTTGGGCATCTTTCCATACATCAACTCTAAACAGAATCTACTTAATTCTGGGTTTCAATTGAAAGTAAAGATGAAACTTTAAAATAACCTGTCATTAAAAATTTACATTTAACCAAAACTGCAACAAATAAAAAGGAAATTTGAGATCATATTTAGTGAATTTAGGCCACTATGACAAGGATGAAGGGGATCATCCTGAACAGTCTTACAATTCCAGGATGACCTAGACCATCTTGTGTTTCTTAATTAAAGAGAAAAAAAGAAGCAAAATCATCAACAAAACTGCTATTGTGGGAACATTTACTTGTTCCCAAATTAATCTAATTTGTCTATTAATGTGATTGCATTCAATATTAAAATTTAATTTTCAGCTTTTTCTAGATTTACAGCATATAAAAACACCAAGTGCTTTCAGTCAATGCTGCTATTAAATTGAGCCTTTATGTTATTTGATAAACAGCAACTTAAGCATACTCATATGAAGAACTCAAAATAAATTAAATCCATAATAAGAGGAACAGGAACTCCTGGGCACCTCTCCCCCAAACCCGTCTCCTTTGCAGCACCACAGGGTACAACGTGATTTCAAGGGTCTTCGCATCCAAAACCCTTAAAGTCAGATCGATGTAGGAGTTTGTCACCAAGTTCTTAAATATTATTTACCAATGCCCAGGTTAGTTCATCATTTAACTATCCCAGTTGTTAACAAGATTATATCAGAAATTATACCAATCATTGGCGAGGATTCGTGAGAAACATCTGAAGCCCATAGGATTACATTTTTGTTTATTGGTTGTTTGGTTTTTCATTTTACAATCAAGAAGGGGGACTGTATGTTTAAGATTAGATAGTGTTTTATTTCAGTTTTCAATAAGAAACATTATCAGAACTAAAATATGACCTTAATTTTTATATTATGTGATATAATTTTTACCTTCGCTGTTCATTATTTGGGCCCATTAATAACTCTTGAAGGTATGTAGTAATGCAAAATTTTAAAATATAAAAGTCCTAGTATTCAAAACTCTTTTTTGTGGCAAATTAATCTTAATGTTATCAATATAAACCTCTTTTTCTTTCTTTTTATGAAAACAGGCATTTACTTGCCACAGTTGAACCCATCTTAAATTCGGCCTCAGGATGTACAATGGTCTGATCTCCCTGCATTCCTCCAAATAATACTTGGCTCTTGTTTCCAATAATTATAATTTTTTAAAAACAAAAGTCCAGAAATCAAACGATTTGGGAAACATTTGAAGAAGATACAAAATACACATTTGGGGAAAACTCCATTAAATGAAAATCACACAGCCTTTTGATTGCAATATTAAACTGAAGAATTTTAAAGGGCAACTTTTAGCATCAATTCTCTTAAATCCTTATAAAATGGAACTATGACAATTTTCTTGAAAAATAAAAAAGGGACAAATGAAATGGTTGGAAGTTAGCTCCCTTTCTGAGGAGCAGATTTCTAGGACTGGGAACAGGATGCGGTATCAGGGCTGCTCTCCCTGCACGTGCACTGGTTACAGCCTTCCCTCCCTATCTTTATGATACTTCTCTAAATAGACCCCTGTCCTTAGTGAAAAATAGGGAGACAATCATTTAGATGTGACTAAATACTCACGTGAGCAGTAATAAGTTTCCTTTGTCTCTGGGGATCCGGAAACTCTTCCCCGAAGCATAAAGTTACCTGGAATCTTGGCAGTGGACGGCCATGGTGAGCAAATGCTTGCAGTTCTGAAGAAAGCCCATAAGAAAAACAAAACAAAACAAAAACATGCTTAGAAACCCTCATCATTGAGCACACAAGGTTAAACCAGGCAGCAAAAGCTCCGTGTTGATTCTTTTTTCTTCTTCTTCTTTTTATTAAGGTATTATATGTGCACCTTTTTATATTTTATAATTATATTATATCTTACCATTACCACCCTCCTCCTATGTATGCCCTCCCTCCCCAGAGTTCTGCGTCCATTGGTTATGCTTATATGCATGCATACAAGTCCTTCGGTTGATCTCTTAAGACTAAAACAAGAATGAGTACTCTTTACTTCTCTAAGAGGGAATTTTAGCCCACATGCAAAATTGCATGTATCTGTTCCTATTTGTGCTTTCCTCAGAGGGTGCAGGTCTCACTTCAGGGGAATAAGGATTAGAGGTTAAGAACCTTGCTTTGCAGTACAGAACCCATGAAGATTCAAAAGATAGCAGAAAGGAATGAAGGAGAAGAAAAAGGAAGAGAAATATAGCCATGTGGAGGCAAAAGAATAATTTATACAAAGAATAAGTTTTCTTTTAGAACAATTAAAATTTTATGACTTGTCCCAGGATTACTTAAAAACCTCCTCTCAAAGCTGCTGATACAATCCATTGTTAAGCCAGGACTCTGTGTGACTTGGACACCACAGACAAGGTCTGTCACCATCCTGGAGACTGAGCCCAGTTCTGGGCAGTGGCATTCCACTTGGCACCAGGCCCAAACTGTGTGACGTCAGCAAACTTTTGCCTGCCTTCTGGGACAGACATGGCCTGAGATGGAAAGGGTAGCCATGAAGACTAGGGGCCCAACTTCAGTGGAAGCCACCGCACCTACCCTAAGGTGCAAAATGGAGAAGCGAACACTGTTGGAAAGATGTGTTCAGCACCCGACGTTGAGCCATGTCCCCTCACCCACATTCAAGGGAACTCTCATGCCTCTAGTTGTGCCTGCTCTTTCCGCTAGACTCAAATGTCACTTCTGCCAAAGAAAGGCACTGGCAGTCTCTGCCATGACTTCTGTAGAACAGCACAGTTGCATCTTTATCAGATCCACACCCTTGGCGGTGCCTCTGGGGCTGTCCCTGGCAGCCTGCAAATCCTGAATGGGTAGATAGTA
The DNA here is from genome assembly GCF_014108245.1 of Pipistrellus kuhlii. Taxonomy (NCBI): domain Eukaryota; kingdom Metazoa; phylum Chordata; class Mammalia; order Chiroptera; family Vespertilionidae; genus Pipistrellus; species Pipistrellus kuhlii. The sequence continues at coordinate 105,398,003 of NW_023425515.1, read as the reverse complement.
AAGATTTCCACTGCTCTCTTCAACTGAAGAGGAGTTTCTAGCTAACTCACTAGACTGACTTCCTGCTTGTTTTTTTTTCTTCCAGAATTCAAATGAAACCTCACCAACTTAAGATGTATAAAAGGCATTTACACCATGGAGGCTTGAGACTACACCTCCACAAGCTCATTAGGATGGTGCGTTAGTACAGTTATCTGAAGAAGTCCTGCCTCTTTTGCCTGATACCCTGAAGGCGCCCTGTGATTGTGCAAAAGCTGGTCTACTCAGCTTGTGACTACAGGCTCCTCCCTGCACCTCAGTAAACACTTCTAGATAAGAGCTTGCTTGCTGTGGACAGAAAGCACAGCTCTGTGTTACAGAAGAAGGGAAAATACCAGAGTAATTCCTGCTCAGATAAACACTAAATTCTAGGCAAATGAATTTGCAGCTGAGGATGCTGACAGCTGGCATGTCATGCCTGCCACTTCTTGACTGCATGCACCTCTCAGTTCACTGTCACTCAAAGAAATTTACTGTCTCGTTAGAATGAGAGGCCTCTACCTCCTAAAAGGTGTCTCTTAAGAGAAACTCGGAGAAGCAAAAACCATTTTCCTGGGGGCCTTAACGAAAGCCTAGCCCTATGGTAGCTTCTGAATCCAAAGAGACCAGGATCCACAGTCTTGGAGGAGTTCCAATCCCAGTGGGTACATTCAGACCCCACTCTCAGAGCCCCACCATGATTACCCCTGGGCTCAGGACAGAGAGAAGCCTCACAATTCTGCAGCTTGGTTAGGAAGGGGTGTTCAGATGCAGGTGGCTTTGTCACCTGAGGTGCTGCCTTAGGGAACCTGACACAGTGCTCCCTCTTCCTGTCACAGCTCTGTGGCAGCATTAGTCATCTAGGGAAATATTTGTTTCAGCACCGAAAGAGAATTTGAATGAGCCTATGCGAATTTGGGCAAGTTAAACCCAAAAAGCTGAGCAAAGGTTAATGTGCCAGAGCATTTTTATTGCAAATGGACTCACTTAAGAGGGATGTTCAGGGAAAGAAGGGCACAAGAAAACCTCAAGACACAGGTGTTTCTGAAGGGGGCAGTTTTAAAAGAACAGGTTAGGGTCAGGAAGAGAAAGAACTGGCAATTAGTGCAGGTTACAGCAGCTTTCTCCCTCCCAAAGGGCAGTGTCCATATAGATGGCCACATGAACACTTAGGTTGAAACTTTGGCAATAGCTTAGCCGACAGTTTCACAAAAGCCAGCCCAGGGCTAATTTGTCATGAAATCAAAACTTACTCATTCTGGAAAATATGTTTTAAGACACACATATGTAGAAGAAGCTCAAAGCCTTCTTATAATTTCCCTTCAAAATCAGTTCAGCATTCTATCCTTGGTCTCATCTACACAAGGTGACACACCTCATAACCAAGAATATCACCAATATACTTCTCAGTTATATTTCCCTACGACCTTAAAAGAACAGATGTGCCTGTTCAGATCATACTGCCAATAAGCCAAGAACCTTGTTACTAGGTGACTATTCGTTGAATTCCAGAATTTCAAACCATAAGCCTGGACCACACACCCATGAACAATTCCCCTCCTCTTCACATCCTTCTTTCTGTTGATGGAGAGGAGCTGGTGGTAAAAGGAGAGGTGAGGTGTGAACCAAACAAGAAACCTATTTTAGGATCAGGATTAACAGAAGGAGACCTCTGTCTGGGTGAGTGACCTGCTGTTTTTGACCTCTGTGGCAGACAGGCCAGCACCACCTTATTCTTTCTCTATAGGCTCACACGGGTGTGAGGCACTCCATTCTAACCGATAATGAGGAGCATTACCTGATAAAAACTGTTGTGTGTCAAACAGCTTGCAGGTCTGCTCTCTTTCCAGTTTGTTGGGCCGGTCACTGCACAATGCCAAGGGCCCGTCCCAGTAGATCCTGCTCTGGCATAGTCTTTTGGCATAGAGCCCATCAGGGGCCATCCAGAGGACCACACCTCTTTCCAGGTGGCTCAGCAGTTTCTCGATGTTTTTCCTCTGACCATTGTCCTCTGGGTAGGGGAAGAGGACTTGGTCCAGGTTACTGACATCATAGGTGTGCCCGTGGGAGATCCGACAGCCTTCAGGGCTGGCCGTTGTCAACTCTTTCACCAGGACTTCCCGGTAATACAAGCAGATGTGGAGTCGGCAGTCTGCAAACACAGAACACTTGGGGTCAGTCCTAAGGGACCAAGAGCATTGCACACCTCTTATGACACCAAACTACCACACAAAGTACAGTATTTGGTGGGACACTGCTGCCCCAAGATGCTCCATAGAAAGTAAAGCGTTCCAGTGTCTAAGAAATCTGGGATCTGCATGCCTTTTTCTAACTCCTGGAGATTCACAGACAGTGAGATGATAGGAAAGGCTCACAATTCAACTGGATATTATCTAATTCTGCATTCTCCCCATTTATGTGACCATGGTTTTGGGGGGTTTGGGGAAGCATATCTTTCATTAATTCTAGAAAAAATAGGTTTGACTATTTTTAGAGAACACCACAGTAAAGAGCTTCCTCTCTCTCTGTCTGTGTGATGAGGTAATGGTGATGTCTAAAACACTAAGCCATGTACCACTGAACAAAAATTCATCTTTAGGCATGACAATCAGTTTTGATTTTGGAGAAAATAAAATCCAAATATAATTTCTACTAGCAAAAAGAGTATAATGATGTTTAGGTGGGGAAGCAAATATATCCACACATCTGAAACTACCCTAAAATGTCACGATGATGCCATTAGGTTAACACACACCACACACACACATATTGAAGTTTCAGGAAGACTAATAACTAAGTTAACAGTGATTTCTGAGTGGTGGGAATGTGATGTGTATTTTTCATTTTCATTTTTTTTATTTTTAAATTACTTTTTTCCCCCCACAGCATATATACTACTTGTATAATATAATTAATTCAGGTAGAAAGAAAGGATTCAATAAGACAAATATTCTCAGAGTAAAGTCTGCTAAAATCCCACTAGGCTACATGTTAAAGTTTGAAAATAATTCTACAATGGTGCTTTCTAAAACATTAAACAAGATGAACTCAGTTATAAAATTTTGTTGATTCCAGAACCTTCTTTGACTTATGACCCACAGATTGAAAGGACCAACCTAGGATGGCACAGGGTCACTTAGTGAAGCATGAGGACTTGTGGTTAGGCACCTGCTACCCTTGTGTAAATGTATGGGTTTAAAAAGGAATGATAATTGCAGTTGTCTAATAAATGCATTTAACTAATTAATCTGACTTATGTATTCCAAAAACAGAAACCCACAAAACCTTTCTATTCCTCAATGTTAGGTTTTGAGTCTAAACACACATACTGTCTCAATTCTCCACTTAATTTCTGCTGTTATAAACATTGATGGAGAGTGAGCTGGGAGAACATACTCTGAGGAGAGTGGGTGTTGGCCATTAGAGGTGACTTGCAGGATAGTTTTCATTTCATTATATGTCACCAAAAATCACAAGGTCACAGTGATGCAAATAACTGTTATTTCCTACTCTTTAGGCATTCACACAAGTTGTAGGTGCTTAAGAAAGCTTTTGAAAATTTCTAAAAACAAACATATGCCTTTCTGCTTGGAAAATCTCCTTCCTCCAACATTCAGGAACATCTAGGAAGAAGGCAGCAGCCTCATTCAGAACTTTGGAACCAAAAAGGATGAAACCACAAAAATTCCAGCTTCCTTGTAGAGAGAAAGGTGCCCACAACCCGTCTCCCTAAAACCTAGAGAATTTAACTGATTTTTAAAGAAGCAGGAGGGGGAGCACAGGAGAATCTAAAAACCTAAACTTTTCATTTTTAATATAAAAAACAAATCTCATTTTAAAACAATGCAACACATTACCTAAAAAGTAAATATGCATACACCACATGCAGTTAGTACACCTTGAGGTCCCTTCCCTAAACAGGTGGGATCTCCAAGGTGCCAGGACTCTTAGAAATGAAACCAGATCTAAGCCATATTTTCTGTAAGACACATCTCAATATGAATGCAATTGTGATGAAGGCAAGGCAGCCAGACCTATCATCCCTGAGAAGCTGATATGAACACTGTTTGGAGCTAAACCTGGAAGGATGATCAGCTTTTCAAGATGAGAAGTCCTAGTGCTTTTCTCCTAGAAGATAGACTACATTGTGAGGCTGTTAGCTGAAGAGGGGTAAAGGAAACTAGTGTGTTTGCATATTCTAGGAAATTCAGATAGATGCTAATGGAGAATGTAAGATGACTCATCCAGCATGTAGAATTGCATCAGAATCCTAAACTGGCTTCTGGGTGCTAACTTTTCTACTGTTGTTCTTCATCCACAGGTGGGGAGTCAGCGGTGCCCACACATACCCGGGCTCCAGCTGGAGGAAAGTGAGGGTCCACGGTTTGTGTTCACCAACCACCCCATCAAATCTACCCAAAAGTGAGGTGAGCACCGCAGGCACCAGCCTCCGTTGGGTGCCTCCAGACCATAAGCCACACTCACCTGAGAGGGCCAAGGCTTCGGCAGACCTTATGCTTGGCTCTATGGGGATTCCAGGGGCCTGGGACTCAGGCGGGGCACAAGCATAAAAGGTTCCTGTTACTTGGCAACCTGTATTTGCAAATAAAAGTCAGAGTTTGTACACAAATAGGAAAGCCTCCACTCCTGAGGTGTGGCTATTAGCCCCTGGTGGGGGTGCACTCATTCTGGGAGGGAAGGGCTTCAGGGCCCTTTGGAGCTGACCACTGGCTCTCCCAAAAGGCAAAGACAAGCTGAAGTCCAATGGGAAAAACCAAAGTCAAAGGAGGAAGGAGCCTTTAACAACTTTGGAAGGAAATTTGGAACTCTCCCACAGTAATTTTCTTCTTTCTCCTCTCCTCTCCTCTTTTTTTTTTTTTTTTTTTTTTTTTTTTTTTTTTTTTTACATTTTCTTTTCATTCTTTTTCTTCCTTCCTTCTTATCTTCTTTCTTTCTCTCTTCCTTTCTTTCTGTTAATTAACACCTTCTTCAGCACACATAATTACCATTACGTGTATGTGTGTGTGTGTGTGATGAGAGAACATTTAAGATCTGCTCTTTTAGCAACTTTCAGTATCATACAGCATTGCTAAATAGTCACCACGCTGTACACTAGGTCCCCACAACTTACTCATCTTATAATTGGGAGTTTGTACCCTTTGACCACATCACTCCATAACTGATAAATAGGGAAACTAAGACTCAGAGAGATGAACTGATTTAGCCCGGTTCACACAGCAAGTTAACAGCAGAACTGTGAGCTCAGGTCTACAGGAGTTCTCACGCCAAAGAGCCCCGTTAGAAGTGCACTTCATTTAAGGTCAACAAATGCTTCAAGCTATGCCTGCCTACTCTGCCTTTCTGCATAGGTCTGGGCATTGTCTCCTTATTGAAGTTATTAACTCAACAGAGCCCAATGCACTGGACATAGGTCTGAATTCCAGAGACCAGTTTAATGTTAGCTAATCATCCACTATGATCTAGAAAACCAACCCTTGCTGAAGTCTTTATTGCAAGCTAATAAAATGGAATTCTGAGTTCTTCTGTAAACATGCTACTAAATACAGATCTTAGTTTCTTCAATGCCATATGCCAAGAGGTTTGAACAGACTAGAAAAATGGAGACTGACCAAGTCTTTCCAGAATATACAAAAGAATGTCTGCTGATCCATCTCAAGATTTCTATTTAAATAATTAACTCAAAAGTCCTAAAAGACTGGTGCTGGCCAGATAGCTTAGTTGATTAGAGTGTCATCCCAATACACCAAGGTTGTGGGTTCCATTTCTGGTCAGAGCACATACAAGAATCAGGCAATGAATATGTATATAAATGGAAAAACAAAATCAATGTTTCTCTCTCTCACTCTCTCTTTGTCTGTCTCCTCATTTCCTTTCTCTCTCTCAAATCAACCAATAATTTTTTTAAAGTTCTGAAAGCTTGTGTTTGCTGTATTGAATACACCACATGAAATTTTCTCTTCACCTAACTAACTAGTGCTTCTGCTGAGAGAACTCATCTTGATGTCTGGGGACCCTACAGGCATGGGACCACAGCTCATCTAGAATGAGTAAAGTCCTTTGGGATCCAAAACCAGCACTACACACCCTGTGAAGATTGTTTATGTTATTTATTTATTCCCTTTATATTATCACCTCTAATCCCAAGAACAACTACAATGGGTACAACATTGTTTAAGAGAAATATACTAGCTCAATAATCTCCTGATGCCCCTGTGGAGAAAGGGGCTGGGTAGAGCTATGCCTGCCTACTCTGCCTTTCTGCATAGGTCTGGAATAAATCCATTTTATGGATGTGTAGACAGAAACATACTAGCAAAATTTTGTGGCCTTTGGTCAATATTAAGGAATAATTCAGGAGGGAAGGCTGCTAAAATCTACACTCTCTTACTTTTTCCCTAAAGATTAAAAGTAAAGCTTAAGATAATTTAGCAAGGTAAAAAATATTAACCTTTTGAACAGGTAATTTTAAAAACATAGCTAATCAGTTTGACATCTGAAACTGAATCCCAGCCCTTCACTTTCATAGAGTACATTCCGTGAGCTTGCCTCTATAAAAAATGGAGCAGTTTTTAGCTACCTGAAGTTATCTCCATGATGTTTAAATAAGATCTCAAATAAGGTAGTTGTAAGTATAGATCCTGGCACACAGTAGGCCAGGCATCTATAACATTTGGCATCCTTCCTCCGAGGACCTTATCATCCCATAGGAGAGAGAACACCCTCATTCACTGTGTGATGTCTTTCCCAGCAGATCGGATAAGGGGAGAGAGTTGTGGTCTGCCCAAAGGACAGAGTAGGAGAGACCAGGGCCCGTTCACCAGGTGCACTCTGCTGGGTCAGTGGCAGCCTCAGCAACCTGCCCCAGCACGGTCCTCACCATTTTCACAAGCTGGGCCTTGCCAGTGGTGACTTCGGGGTCCAAAGGTCACAGGACATTGATAAGGGATGTCAGGGTGGGGCTGGTCAGGGACGTATTCCCTCCAGCTTCGGTCATGAGGAGGCATCATGTAGTTATGGACCTGCTAAAGAGATAAAGGCAACCAGATCAGCAAAGAACAGTTCCTGGGCATTGGAGAGGGAAGCAGATTCTTTCATAGCCCCCCAAACTCCTCAGGCAATCTTTTCTCTGGCTGACAGCCAAATCATTTTTTTCATCTGAAAAAAAATGGAGTGAATGGCTCATCACACTAGGTAAAAACTAACATAAAAAAAAATCAAGATAGCACAATGGAGACAGTGAGTAAGGAATGACATATGTAAAGCTCTATCATATGGTTAAACCTAGCACCAAAATTCCCGTAAGGAAATTTGCCATCTCTTCCCCACAGAGCTGTAATTCACATCAGAAATGTCTAAAGAGATCAGCTGCCCCGTGGTTTCACATGATATAAAGTACTACTTCCAAAATCGTCAACTTCCACAATAGGTCTGTTTCCCAGAAGATTTCAGAATCAGTAGTACACCAAAAGGCAGGCACATGCAGCTCACCCCTCCTCCCAACCAACCCTGAATGCTCACTGTGGAAAGTGAGGCATTCAATCAATGCCCAGGGATTTTGGTTAGCTGTTTGACTGATAACAGAAACAAGCTTATGCTGTTTTAGTCTGTGTGTTTTCCCCAGCCTTCCCTTCCAGAAGCCCTGCACCTCCACGGTACCTGAGCTGGGAGTGAGGTGTAAGGAGTCGGCATGGTATAAGGGTGGCTCATGGTCATCTGTGAGTCTTCTAGGGTAATCTGCTTGGCTCCTGTATGTTTTTGCAAAAGGGAAATGGCACAATGTAAAAAAAGGGAACTGACATAACTAAACATCAAATCTTAGAAAAGATATCTGAGGATTTAATTCCTAGAATGTGCAACGCTGTTGACAAATTAGACACTTTCCAGCAATTCCCTTGGGCCATTGTTTGACCATTCCATTAAACTGATTCCTGTAAGGTCCTGCTGTGTGGAAGGCACCTGGTGACAGAAAGAGCCCCATCAGCAAAACGTGCTGCAAAGAAGGTCACCTGTATGGTGTGTTACAATGCAGATTCCCGGGCTTTACTCTGACACACTGTCAGAGGGTTAAAAAGGGGGAGTCTGAATTTGAATAAGAAGCCCATCTGCACATAGTGCACCCTACAAGTTGACATTTTTATTAATATAAATAGTGGCAATATATGAGTGAATGCATGACTCTCTCTATGAAGGATTAATCATGAAAAACTAATAAGTAAAGCTTTGAACAAGTTCTCCATTTTCTTGTTTGGAAATTTGGCCCATAACTTAATAGACCTAATTGGAAAATACACAGGTGCACACCCTCAGGTATAGACGTGGAGTGTGAGAGAGTATCCCTACACTAAAACCAGAGGACTTCAATTAGTGACCCAGAGAACTCAGACAATGAGCTGGCTGGGCTTGACCATGGGGCAGGTGGTAGGCAAGCTATTGAAAACAAAAATAGAAAAATGAGCTTCAGAATGAAATTAAGGTGCTAATATCAGATTGCCAATATCCTGTGATCCAGATGGAGGAAGTCCCACCTTTTTTGGCTCCCTCGGGAACAATCCTGTATACTTTGTAGGGGTCTGAGATGTCCAGCTGGCTCCTCTCAACCAGTTCCTCGAAGTCATTGCTCTTGTTCAAAGCACATCGTAAACGTGTCTTCCATGTGGGAGGGTCTGGCTTGTCAATGCCTTCTCGGAATTTTCCTTTAAATAGCGCCCAAGCCTGGTGGGAAGAAGAGGGGAAAAGTTAAAACACAAGGTTTTTTTGTTTGTTTGTTTTTTAAAGAATCTGGAAATTGCAATTCTAGAGGAAAAAATATGCTTCTGTGCTTCAAATTCACACTGTTACTCAAAATGTTGCTCAAAATGTAGGCCAGAAACACACCCAGGGGTCTTCCACATGCAGCTCTGTCACATTGGTCTGAGTCATTGCGGAGTTCAAGACAAGTGGTGGGAATATTCTCTAAGTATTTGTGACAGGTGGGTAAGATGTGGAGGATCCCTGGAAAAGGACCTGCTCACCCAGTTTCTGCAGTGGGTTTGATTGGAACTAGGGACAGAGCTGGTGGTGAGCTATCAGCCAGTTTGAGATATTCTGAGAGCAAATTCCCTGAGGAAGTTCCCTTTACCTGTGCAGCCCACAGGTGGTGGGGCTGGGCCCTAATTCAAAGCTCACTGGGTAACTGCTCTAGGAGAAAACAATCCTGACAGGGTCACACACATACACAGCAAGAGGGAAACCCAGAGAGGATCCTGGAAGAAGAGAAATATTTAGAGGAGGAGAAAGAGAAAGATAGAAACCCAAGAGGATGAGACAAAGACAGAAACCTAGAGAACAATAGAGAGAGAGAGAGAGAGAGAGAGAGAGAGAGAGAGAGAGAGAGAGAGAGAGAGAGAGAGAGAGAGACTTGGAAAGAGGGAGCCTGACAAACAGGCAGAGCAATAGAAAGGAAGAAATAGGGATGGAGGGTCCCAAAGAGAGCTGGAACCAGAGAGTGTCCGAGCCAGAGAGAGTGAATCAAAGAATAAAGAAAAAAAAATCAGAGAGAGACAAATAGCAAAAACATAGTGAAACACATACACAGTTCCAGAGGGGGGCAAAGGGGGGGGGGAAGAGGGGAAGGGGGAGGACAGACTGACCAGCACACCCACGGGCGCTCACAAAGACAGAGAGACAGAGAGAAACATAAGTTGATTAGAGGATTCAAGAAAAGACCCAGGAGTACAGAAAGCAGCTCTGATGGAAACAGAGAAACCCACAAAAATGCAGCCAAGAACACTCAAGCTACTGTCCTGGGAAGGCAGACTTCCCTGACTGAGCCTCCGGGTAAGGGTACTTCCCTGCCGCTGGAGCCTTCTGACTCCCTGAGTGCTGCTCAAGCCACACGTTCAGAATCGGACCGGCCCTCGCATTTGTGAAATCACTGAAAAGGTGAAACTTCTCTTCTCCCAGGGCTTTGGCCATCCACACCTGTTGTTCCCGGCCGCCCGCCCTGCTGTGACCACCCCTTCTCCCGAGGTCCCCATGGGTTACCTTTCCCTCTTTGAACCGTGGGCCAGGGCGCACCCCGCAGGGACTGGCCTCATCGAGGAACCCCGGGCTCTCTGGGGCCCTCCCCCCATCCGGACCCTGGGCTCCCACGTGCTTAACCTTGAAGAGGGCGGCGTCCTCCTCGCGGTTGTAGTCCTGCTTGCCCGCGTGCTTCCAGGGGATGCGGAAGATGCTCTTCTCCTCGTTCTCCCACACCAGCCCTGGGTACTTGCCGCTGTCGATCTGGTCGATCAGCCACTGGCGGAGTTTCCCGTTGCCACAGCTCACAGAGCTCATGCCGAACTCTCCGCCTCGGCTGCCTCCGCCCTCCAGGTTCATGCCCAGCGCACCGAGGGTCCTGCTCTGGCCCGGGATCTGCCTCCGTACTCTCTGCGCTGCAGGCGAGAGGAAAATCTTCCTAAGCGCCGCAGCACTGCGCTCAGAGGACCGATCCCAAACCACTGCGCAGTGACCACGAGGCCCAGGGTCTCCGAGGCAGCAAGGCGCGCGCTATGAGGTCAGTGTCATTATAGGTCCCCGAGAGAAGACACGCTCTCAGCTGCCTGGGCTGGTCCCCTTGGCCAGCACAGTCCTGCCTCCTCAGGAGCGCGCCCTCCGCGGAGTTTCTCTCCCTACCTCACCTTTTAGACTCTCCACTCCTGTTAAGTACCCCACAGCCCATTACACACACTTCAGCCTTTACTCACACTCCCAAATCCAGCTGCCACCCTTCTTGGCACTCCGTTTGCACACTCACTAAAGGTTCCCGCTCCTCTTTGCCCATCCTGAAGCTAGTATTCTCCCTCTTTGTCAGTTTCCACTCTTGCCCATTCCCGTTTCACACTCCCTGGGTGCCCCCCACTCGCCAATGAGGCACAAGGCCAGCCTTCGCCGGGGAGTTCCAGATGCTCAGCACCCAGCAGCCCGCTCCTGGCCTTCTCCCGCACCCGTACTCTCTGTCCGGAGAATGCCCCTGAGCCCTCGCCAGAGAGCAAGGATCAAATGGGCCCCGGGGGCAACACACAGCAGTGACCCGGCCCTTGGCGAGGAGCACTGCCAAGTAGCCGGAGATACCCTCTGCGCCCGGGAAGTGTCAGCCCAGCCTGAGAGGCTGGCGGAGGTGGGGAGGGCGGGTGTGGGGAAGACGAGAGACCGCGGAGGGCCAGGGTTGAGGCAGCAGAGCGCAGGCCCCGGGTGCCCAAATTTGGAGCTCCTCCTCCTCCACCACCAGCCAGGGAAACACGCGCTGGAGGTCACGGTGAGTTTGGGTCCCTGACGAGCAAACAAGCAGAAGGAGCCTCAGAAGTAAGGGACTGTCCCCCGCAGGAAAGCCTGCTGCCCTGTGCCTTCGACGCCCGTCTCGACCACTTCTGAGGCCCTGAGAGTCTTTCTCCCTTTGGTCCAGCGCATGCCAGCACCTCGCCCCGGCCCGCGCTGGGTCACCCACAGAATAGTGGGGGCACGGGAGCAGGGAGAGCCAGCAGAGACGCTCGGGCAGTGGGCCGGGGTCCCTCCGCACAAAACCTTGGGCCGGACGCATACGGGTGGGCATCAGGACTCCCTCCCGGGGAGCGTGCTTTCTCCCGGGTCCGGGAAGCTGGGGTCCCTAGCGCTGTCCTCGGGACGGTCCCGGGAAGCCCGGGCCCCTCCCTCCGGGTTCTCCTCCCGCCAGCCTCATATCTGTGCTCCTGCCCGACCCCAATTCTTACCTTGCCCCGGACTCGGAGCCGAGGGCAGCAGTGGGTTCCAAGTTCAAATGGTGAAACTAAGACTCTGAGGTGCGAAAGAGGAACTTTAAGAGCTTAAAAGCCGCGCTGGGGGCGGAGCCTGGGGCAGGGCGGGGCCGATTGCTCCCGCTGGGGCGGGGAGGGGGCGCTGCGAGCCAGCGGCAGGGCTGGGAGGGATCCCCGAGTCAGAGAGCCGGGCACGGCCGCGACCGGGCTGGGGACTCCGGAGCCCTCGGACCCCGCCCCGCGCAGGCCAAGGAGTCAGAGAGCTCGCCTTAAGGACCCTCACTGGCGGTGTTTCCTGCGAAGGGCAAGGCGCGAAAAGGGGACCTCGCCTCTGCTCCAGGATATGCAGGAGGCTAGTCGATAACTAATAACAGCTAAACAACAGCAGTGCGGTTAGGGCGGGAAGTGGGGGTTGGGGGGTGGGAAGGTATAGGAGCGGGAATCTGGTGCGAAGGGGACTTCACTTGCAGAGTAACCAAAGACCGAGGAATTGTCCGTGATGAAGAACTGAGGGTGGGTGGGGGCCCTGCTGCTGCATTTGAGAACTCTGCCCCTCTGCGGTGTTTAGAGACAGGCATACTCATTAAAAAGAAAAAAGGAACCGGCCCAGATCCTCTGAACTAAAAACTGTGGTTCAAATACAATCTGTATGTTTGAAATGATAGACAATGCATAGCCCCCAAAGTTTTAATTATGGCTACTGAGAGTTGAGAGAGGGATCTTGAAGTATCCAAGTGCTTATTTGCTTTTGGACTTCAGGTCACCTTAAAATGACGTTGTTTTCCTGGCTGGATTGCTCAGTTGTTAGAGTGTCATTCCTAAGGTTGCAGGTCCATCCCGGCACAAACAAGAATCTACAATGAATGCATAAATAGGTGGAACAACAAATCTCTCTCAAATCAATAAATAAAATTTTTAAATGATGTAGTTTTAAACTCAATGGGGTAGAAAGCAACTTAGTAGTGGAGTATAAATGTCCAGAATAGGAACAATTTTACTTAATTTTCCAAGATGTTCTTAATATTGAAATTAATTGCCTAGATACCTGTCTACTAAACTTTCACCACATCATTTTTGATACTCTGAGCATGTTTATTTACTTAACAATTTCAGGTAAACTGTCAGATCACCAGTTTCTATATGATTTTAGACCACCATCACCCCAGGTCAACTGGCAACTTTTGAAAAGCTTTTGATTTCACTTATTTCTCAGTTTTTCTTTTAATCTCTTATGATGGGTCAATGCCTCCCACCCAAAGAAAACACCAAGTCTAGTCTAGAATAAAATAGGCAGTCAGACATAGATTAGGTGCACTTTTCCTAACACTAATGAACTTTCTCAGAAATTAACAGGATGACATATATTCACCCAAGTAAATTTTCCATGATCAGAGTCTCTGTAATAAACAACAGGGTGTGCTCAAAGGAAATTCTGGTCATAACACGTTCTTCCTTTCTCATCCTGTCACAGATTCATTCATTCAACAAATACATTTTGAGCAACTACTACTTGTGAGGAACTATTCCAGGAACTTGGGATATTTCAGTAAACAAGGTCAAGAACGCTGCCATTATGCTGCCTTACATTGTAGTCAGTGAACTGGTTTTTTCCCCAAAGTGCTCACAAACAACAGACAGAAGGAGATGGTTAAGAACAAAAATGGCAAACTAGAACTTTTCACACTGTCATACATGTGCACTCTACTCAGGGTTAGTTAGTTTCAGCACTTTCCACTCATCCACTTTTAAAAGTTCAAAACAACAGACACGGCATAAAACTTTCTGAGACATTACCCAGTCTACCTCTTGTGATTGCTAATCTTCAACGCCATCTTCTGGTTTCCTCATTTGTCATATTGATCTACTATAAGTGATTTTTTTAATGGTGAGGTGAGTACAAACAATACTATATTCCAATCACTAAAGCTCCTGATGTCCTCATTACCCCTAAGGACCTGGAGGGAGCGAAAAGGGACTCACTGCCAGTGCTCACCAAAGACTTCTATAACTACTCATATTTAAAACAAAAGTAATAAAAGTTTTTAAAGTTGACCCTGTCTCCATACAATTGAGAAAATCAAAGTTTTTTTCAGTAAAAGACTAGACATTTATCTTCGAATGTCACAACTTGTTAAAAAGTGAAAACAAATAAGAAGACAGTTAACTGAATATCTACCTGAGACAGACTGATCATATTTTGTGAGGAGATTACTTATTTCAGTGAATTGTCCAGATGTTGAACTGCTGTTACAGATGGGGCCCAATCTGAATGGAGTATTTAAATTTCAAATCATATTTACCATAGAGACTGTAAGCTGAATTTACTTAATTCATATTTTAAAACTTAATCTTTTAAAATTATATATTAGCATGCAAGAAAAATATTTTTTTAAAAAAACCATACTAGATACAAAAAATAAATTGTAAAACCTTGATTGGGATAAACTATTTACTCACTAATTCATTCTTTAAAAAGGATGGGGGACTACAATTTGTTAAAATCAATATGATTATATGCTTGAAAAAGTTTAAATGTTAATCCTTATTTCAAGTACTTGTAAAAAAAATAGGAAAATGCTAAAAATGTTTTGTTTTTATGATGTAGTTCATATAATATAAATATCACTTTCAATAAACAACAGGGTTTATTCAAAGGAAATTCTGGTCATAACATAGTGTTTTTTGGCTATCTATGTATGCAATGTTAATTGTTACCACTGACCCTGGCATCTCCTGTGTTGTAATTACTATACCATTCTTATATTATTACAATATTATATGGATAGTAACATGTACTATGTATTATACAACATATTACTATACTATAGTAACAGAGTACCTGTATAATAAGTACTAATATGCTATAGTAATACACACTATATGGTATTATATCTATCTAAATAAAAGCCCAAACAACTGTCACAACTGAATGGACAACTGAACAGGCTGCAAGGAGTGACCAGGCTGGCAGAGGGTTAGTGAGGGGCAACTAAATGACCGAGCAACAGGCTGCGTGGGGCACCCAGGCCAGCGGGGGAGGCAATTGGAGGTGATCAGGCTGGCAGGCAGAAGTAGTTAGGGGTGATCAGGCCAGCAGTGGGGCAGTTAGGGGGGACCAGGTTGGCAGACAAAAGCAGTTAAGGGTGATCAGGCCAGCAAGGGGGCAGTTAGGAGTGATCTGGCTGGGGGGGGGGGGGCAGTTGAATTGAGTTCAAGTTTCTTTGTAAAGTGATAAATTCTTTGGTACTAGCAAATCCATAAGCCTGGATTTTTCCTTTTTGTCTGCAGAGCTGCACACACTTTTCTGACCTAACTTTCATAGTGCTCTGAGTTTCTTCAGTGAAAGTCTTTGCAGAGCTGCAGCAGGAAGCACTCCCAGTGAGACTATTCAGGACTAGTTTGAGAACTCTGGGGTGTAGAACTAATATGCATGGCTTCTTCCTAGGCAGGGAGTAAAACCCACTCCAAGCTTACATGACATGGGACTTGATGTTCTAATCAATCTATATTATAAAAGGCCTGTGATTGTGATGCTGTAACAGCAGAACGACCAAACAACAGGTCACCAGGAGGTGCGATTTCACACACTGGGCCTCTAGTTATGTAATAAAAAGTCCCATAGTCAAAGACACTGATGCAATGTGGTCTCCTATCTCTTTGTTTACAAATAACTGTTCCCATTTGGCCTCTTCTTCTTGCCAGCATTCTAAGAAGTCTCCCTGTAACATTTGTGTTCCCTACACAAATAGTGATGTGGCTTTTAACAAGGGATTATTGGATATTGCCAACTCCCTTTGCCAAGCCAACAAAAATGCAAATGGTTTGCAATAACTTTGAGCAATTTTCTGAAAATTGAAGCAGTAGGTGAAAAGCAGTTAGCTTTTTCTGACTCCACCCCTGAGTAGCAGTGCATAATGCTGGGTTATTCCAAAGTTCATGAACTGTCTTTTCAGTTGAACACTGTAAAACAACAGAGCATCCCTTGTCACATGGGAACATTACTTCTGAGACTCAGGGGCACTCTGGGTGGTCCAGTGTACCTTCAGGAAAGGTTACTAGCAACAGGGTTATTAGCAACTAACTTTCACAGTGATCCAAACCTCAGGGGCTTCCAGTCACACAGAGCTCCTTCTTGTTCACACAAGTCATTCACTACTGGTCATACCACTCTGAGCATGCAGGCTGGCAAAGCAGCATCTATCTAGAATGTTCCTGGTCCCAGGGCACAGAGAAAGGATACAGGGAAAACCATGTGATGGTTCTTTAAGCTTTCTATCACCATGACTAATATTCCCCCGTTACAAGGTAGAATTGTACCAAAGAAAGAGGTGCCTGGCTGTAGTGAATAGAAGTAGGAGAGAAAAGAAAGGCTGAAAGTTCTGGCTGCTGTGGCTCAGTTGGTTGGGCATCATCCTGTGCACTGAAAGGTTGCTGGTTGGATTCCTGGTCAGGGCACATGCCCCAATTGTGTGCTTGATCCCCAGTAGGGGGCGTGTAGGAGGTTGCCAATTCATGTTTCACTTCTACATTGATGCTGCTCTCTCCCTCTCTCTCTAAAATTCAATTAAAAAGTAAAAATTAAAAAAAAATAGAAAAGAAAGGCCAAGAGTCCTAGAAAGACTCAGGTAAAAGGCAGGGGAAGGGGTTGATGGAGGAATGATTAGAGGATGAGAGGAAGATTGTACAAAGGGCAGGGTGGATAGGGTGCATTGAGTGGGAGTAAAAGATCACTGGAGGGTTTCTAAGCTCAGAGGTTAGGGAAATGATGTAACCAAGACCCTAAATGAAGAAATATGGAGGAGGACAGGTTTATGGGGAAGTAGACAGGGGATGTTTGGGATGACATTCCAACATCCAGGTTGATGGTAGGTAGGTGATGTGGCTCCTTTGAGACACTGTTCCTTTGCTACCTTACATGTAGAAACACAAAACTGTTTCTTGATCATTTTTAAACCATAGCATGTAAAAATGCTGAGTGCCTCAAAGCAATGAGCTTTGAAAACCAATGTGTCTTGCCTCTGAGGACATGCTTTTGGGCACAGGGCTGTGATGTGATGTTCTCCTCCCTCAGCCTCTAAGTGGGGTGTTTATTATGGAGTAGTCTCAGGTTGAATACCAGTGGAGTCAGGGGAAGGAAGCAGGATTGGGTAGGAAGAGAAGCTGAGATGCAATGTCCTACTGAAAGGTCGCAGTCAGCCTGCATAGAGCTCTGGAGGGGGAAGAAGCTGTTCCGTACTCAGGTGAAAAGATGGGGTCACCCATCGCAGATGCAGGCAGCCCTCCGAAGGTGGCATGGATTGGCAAGGTGGTTTTCTTCAGCTGGAGCCACCTCCCAACAGGGCTGTCTGCTGAGCACCATCTCCCAGGACAGCCCCAGGGCTGGGAGTAGGGTGGGGGTGGCGGTGGCAGGAGGCAGTTGCACACAGTGCGGATATGAACAGTGAATGACAGCATCACCCAAGTCCACTCCTCTATTTTGATCCACTTCCTCTTTTAGGTATTGGGATCACTCCAGGCTTCCAGTGGTTTCTCTTCCTGGAGTAAAGTTTTCAGGTTCAGAAATAAAAATATGGAATTCCCAGTTAGGTTGAAGTCCAGATAAATAATGAGTACATATTTTTTTAGTGTGGTTATGTTCCATGTAATATTACAGACATGCTTACACTAATGAAGCTAATCATTGTTTATTTGAAATTAATTTTTACTGGGCATCCTGTATTTTATTTGGCAGTCCTGTCCCGCAGTAAACTTAGAAGAGGAAGATTAGTGGGCAAATTACAGTCCCAACACTGTTGCTGGTCTCAGAACCCCAACTGAAATGGATTAATGTGCTTCCTTCTCTTTCCTTTCCAGACCCTCCATGTTTGGCCAGCAATTCTGCTGGGCTAGTGGCTGATTTGGTGACCAGACCTAAACCTTCATCCTTGAGGGCTTCGAACCCCTGGTCACCATGCCCTTACTGGCCTAGGATGCTACACCCCTAATTGCTATTTGCCATCAAAACTACACAAGGGAGCATTAGGGGGCTTAATAAGTCAATCCACCCTACCCCACATCTGGTGAAAATAAGACATCTGTTACAGGTCAAGATGATAACTTCTCACCTGAGCCTCAGGAGCCCCTCAGATGGCTGCCATGGCTTGGACCTCAGGGGCACTCTCACTGTGTCCCTTTGGAACCAGAACCCCTTACCTTGCAGATCCAGCTTCACAGATATGAGAGGCACATGCTCACCAGAGGTTTCTGGGAGGATTATGGGGCCGCTCCTAATTCCACCCTTTGGCTCCCTGTCCTATGTATTTCAGACTTGTCCTGGGTCTTGCTGGATGTTCAATCTTGTCTCTTTTATCAGCGGGCCACCCACAGCCTCTTAACCCAGCACTTTTATTTTTGTTTTTTAAAATCTTTATTGTTGAGAGTATTTCAGATGGCCCTCCTTTATCCCCACTTTGCTCACCTCCACACAGTTCCTGCTCCACCCCAAGCCTTCACCACCCTATTGTCTGTGCCCATAAGTAATGCATATCCTATCTAATAAAGAGGAAATATGTTAATTTATCTGTATGCCATTGCAAAGATGGAGGTGACCACAGCCACAAGATAGTGGCACCCAGCCTCCTCAGCCCTGCTAGGGTGCCTGCCTCCAGAGTCCCCCCATCCCCGAAGCCCCTGAACCCCCAGGGCCAGCTCAAGGTACAGGCAAGCCTCAGATGGCAGCTGCCCAGCCATTCAGGGCTGCCCAAGGCTCAGGTAACCAGGGCTGGCTGAGGCTTGCACTGCTGGCAGTGGCAGCAGCAGAGATGTGATGGGGTGTTGCCTTCCCTGATCACTGAGTAGCCTCCCACTCCTGAGGGCTCATGGACTGTGAGAAGGGTCAGGCTTGGCTGAGGGACCTTCTCCAGTGCATGAATTTTCATGCACCAGGCCTCTAGTATGCATATAAGACCTTTGGTTAATCTCTTTCCACCCCCTCCCACTTCCCTCTGAGATTCCTTAGTCTGTTCCATGTTTCCATAACTCTGATTCTATTTTATTCATCAGTTTATTTTATTTATTAGATTTCTTATTTGTTTACTTTTATTTTTATTTATTTATTTATTTTTAATATATTTTATTTATTTTTTACAGAGAGGAGGAGAGAGGGATAGAGAGCTAGAAACGTCAATGAGAGAGAAACACCGACCAGTTGCCTCCTGCACACCCCCTACTGGGGATGTGCCCGCAACCAATGTACATGCCCTTGACCGGAATCGAACCTGGGACCTTTCAGTCTACAGACCAACGCTCTACCACTGAGCCAAACTGACTTCGGCTATTTTTATTTTTTTAAATATATTTTATTGTGTGTGTGTGTTTTTTTGTTGTTGTTGTTTTTTTTGTTTTTTTTTTTTTACAGAGAGGAAGAGAGAGAGAGGTATAGAGAGTTAGAAACATCGGTGAGAGAGAGTCATCGATCAGCTGCCTCTTGCACACCCCCTACTGGGGATGTGTCTGCAACCAAGGTACATGCCCTTGACCAGAATCGAACCTGGGACCTTTCAGTCCACAGGCCTAAGGTCTATCCACAGAGCCAAATGGGTTTCGGCTATTTTGATTTTTAGATTTAATTGTTGATAGATATATATTTATTGCCATTTTATTGTTCATATTATTTATCTCTTCTTTCTTTCCTCTTTTAAAGAATACTCTTCAACATTTCATGTAATACTAGTTTGGTGGTTCTGAACTCCTTTAGCTTTTTCTTATCTGTGAAGCTCTTTATCTTACCTTCAGTTGTAATTGATAGCTTTGTAGGGTAGAATATGGGGCCGCTCCTAATTCCACCCTTTGTGAAATTAAGGGTGTAGGTATTCATCATTTTGAGTATTTATTGTCATTCTATTCTGGCCTGCAAAATTTCTATTGAAAAATCAGCTGACAGTCATATAGGCACTCCCTTGTAGGTAACTAACTGCTTTTCTCTTATTGCTTTTAAAGATTCTCTTTTTGTCTTTAACCCTTGGCATTTTAATTATGATGTGTTTGGTGTGGGCCTCTTTGGGTTCATCTTGTTTGGGTCCCTCTGCACTTACTGGACTTGTAATGTATTTCTTTCACCAGGTAGGGAAAGTTTTCTATCATTATTTCTTCAAATAGGTTTTCAATATCTTGCTCTACCCTTCTTCTTCTTGGTGATGTGAATGCTGATACATTTGAAATTGTCCCAGAGGCTCCTTACACTATTTGCATATTTTTGTATTCTTTTTTCTCTTATGGTTGAGTGGTTTTTGTTTCCTCATATTCTAAATCACTGATTTGATTTTTGGCATCCTCTACTCTACTGTAGATTCCTTGTAAATTATTCTTCATTTCTGTTAGTGTTTACTTTATTTCAGACTCATCCCTTTTCACATCTTTGATGTTCTCACTAATTTACTTGAAATACTCACTAAGATTATTGAAATTTCACAAAGTCCTTTAAAATTATAATCCTTGAACTTCCTTATAACCATTATTTTGAACTCTGTATCTAGTAGTTTGCTTGCTTCCAGTTCATTTAATTTTTTTTTTCCTGAAGATTTCTTCTTTTCTTTCATTTGTGACATGTTTCTTTGTGTCTTCATGTTGTCTGCTTCCCTGTATTTGTTTTTATATATTAGGTAGAGCTGCTATGTCTCCTGGAATTTGTAGAGTGGCCTTGTGTAGTAGGTGTGCTCTAGGGCCCAGTGGCTGAGCCTCTCCAGTCACCTGAGCTGGGCACTCTAGGTGCAACTCTGTGTGGGCTGTGTGCACAGTTTTGCTGTAGTTGATTGCTGTTGGTGTCACTGGGAGGAATTGACCTCCAGGCCAATTGGCTGTAGGGACCAGCTGCAACTACAATGGAAGAGCTACTGTGCAGGAGACCCCTTATTGACAAGATTTGCTTCAGTGGGGCTTTGGTGCTCACTGAGTCTGCCCCTTGCATGTGTCACTTATAGATTTGTAGATTTGTAATCTGGTGTGGCCTAAAGCTATCCACCAGGTGCACTGGCTATGGGGTGTCTCAGGAGGTACAAAGTCCACCAGTGCCTGGGGCCATTTGGCAGGAACTACAGAGAGATCTGCAGATGGCTGCTACTTTTATTGGGCTAAGAAGTGCCCAGGTGAAGATCAGCTGTGAGCAAGACAGTCTGGTGCTATTGCTGGATCTAGGACCTTTTATTGATAGGTTTGGGGCACACTGACTCTAGCTGCTGCTTATTTAAGATATTTTGGCAAAGTCAGAAACCTGAGCCAGAACAGGCCATTCATATGGTAAAGCAGTTGCAAAGGGCTTGGGTAGGGCTACAAGTTGGATGGGGCAGCATCTCAGGAATCACCAGGTGGAGTAAACAGTATGGGCCATGTTGATGGAAATTCAGATATAGCTGCTAGTTAGCTCTGTAACAGTGGAGGACCAAGCACAGGAACAATGACCCCTGAGAGCATCCTTATCTGGAAGAAAGCTGCTCGTGAGTTCTTGCCACAATGCCAGACAGACCAGTTCCTTCCCATACGTCCTTGGATTCCTCGAAAGCCACCATCAGGTGCTGGAGCTTAGAGAAATTGTTTGTGAGTGGGCCCTTTAAAAGCAACATCTGGGACTCCAGTAGCCTCCATGTCATTAAGCCACAATCCCTGCTGGTTTTTACAACCTGAAATTACAGGGACTCCTCTTCCAAGCTCTGGAACCCTGGGCTGGGGGGGAAGGAGGGGCCTGATGTAGAGCTGGGACTCCCTTGTTTTTCATGGGAGTTCCTTGGAGATATCCCTCCTGAGTAAAAAAATGGCACATGTGGGTGTCGAACCAACCCATTCTGCTCCTTTGCCCCCTGCCCTTCCTACTACTAGTCTCAATATACTTTCTTCTTTAATTCTCTAGTTTTAGGACTTCCATTTAGCCAGCTTTCAGGCAGTTTTGATTGATGGTTGTTCTGTATTTTACTTGGTGTACTGGTTAATAATGTGAATTTTGTAATCAAAGAAAAAGCACAATAATTTCAAGAGAAACATCCAAAAGTGCTTTATTCAAAGTAATGCCCATGGCTAGCTACACACTTCCCCCATCTTTCAGGTAATTTGTTGATACTGTTCCAACAGAACTTCTTTTGTTTTGAGGTAAACCATTCAGAGACCCAATTTTCCACTTCTTCATACATTTTGAAGTGTTACTCAGAAAATGCATATGCCATTGATTGGAACAAGTGCTAATCTGAAGGAGCAAGGTCTGGTGAATATAGCAGGTGGGTTTATACTTCCCAAGAAAGATCTTTTTACATGTCTTTTTAACTGGTTTTGAAATGTGTGATGGTGTGTTATCATGAAGCAAAATTAGTTGCAATGTCTTTGGGAACATTCTGGTGATTTCACAACCAAAGTGTGGTTCACATTGATTATTTGTTGTCAGTAGTGGTCAGTAGTAATAGTTTCACCTGGTTTTAGAAGCTCATAATACACCACACCTTCCTGTCCCACCAAATGTTGATGGTTGACCTGGATTATTTTGTGCATGTGGGATTCTCAAAATAAATCCACTTTTTATCACCAGTCACAATTTGATGCAAAAAAGACTTTCTTTTTTGCTGTTGAAACAACATTTTACTGATGACTTTTCAGTTTTCCATTTGTCTTTCATTCAGTTGATGTGGCATCCATTCTCCTTTCTTTAAAATCTCTCCCGTTGCTTTTAAATGATCAGAAATTGTTTGCTGAGCAACATTTAATCTTTCTTCAAGTTGTTTTTGAGTTTGACACACATCTTCATCCAATAATTCTTGTAATCGTTGGTCTTCAAACTTTTTTCAGTTGACCTGGACATTCTTTGTCTTTCACATAGAAATAATCACTTTTAAAGCATTTAAATTAGCGTTCACAATTATATTGAGATAGAGCATGCTCACCATAAGCTTCCTGAAGTATTCAACAGCACTTTTCTTCAAAATAAAGTAATGAATTAAAACTTCCCACAAATGCCCTTTTTCTGGCATGAAATTTGACATTTTTAAGTGTAAAAGTATCTATGATGTTATCACCTTCAGAAAATTTGACATATGAAGTTTTGAAACTTGTTGTCAATACAACAAAATAGCATACATATCAAATCGCATATACTGTGTATCAACATATGTGTAACTCTATCTTTTGAAAAAAATATCCACTTTATTAACCACTACACCTAGTAGTTGTAATTTTGATGTGGTTGTGGGAAATAGCAACTAACAGCATTTACCTACATTGCCATCTTATTTCTCTCTAACCCAGCACTTTTAGAAGACAGGCCACCAAGTGTGGGTAGATGCTGTGGGTCCTCCTGGGCCCTGTTTCTTTGTTGCCTTAGAGAGCTCTGCATATCCGTGGCCAGGCTACATGGTAGCTTGACCCTGCTTTGTAATCAGACAGAGATGCAATGGGAAGAGCCTGAGGGGCACCTGCTATCCCGCAAAAGGATTTCTGATTGGAACATGCTGACCCTCCGCAGGGCCCTTTCTGCCAGCTCTGAGTCCAGGGGAGCCCAAGTCTCAGGCCTTCCTGCAGCACGTTAGCAACCAGGAAATCAGTCCTTCTTGCCTCAATGTGATCTGGGTGGTGCCTCCTAGCATGGGCCCCAGGGACCCAGTGTGTGCACCCTCCTCTGAGCCTCAGGTTTTTATCCAATCACTTCACCATCTTGTTCCTTTTAGTGTGATGTGTCAGTCCAGCTCCCCTTAGACTGGTGGACACGATGGACACATTAGAGGCCTTTGCCCCTGTCAGTGAGAGAAAGGATAAAGGCTGAAGGCATTGCTCTCAGAACCAAGCACTGTGGCAAGGCTGCTGGGCATTTGCAAGCGGGTTTAATAGAAAAAGCGCTTTTTGAGCAGAACTTCGATGGGAGAGCTGGGCTTTTCCAGGTGGAACAGGGAGAGAGTGTTCTGGGTTTGGGAACCTTGGGCCATGGCAGACAGGCAGACAAGCCAGGGTGGGACTAGGGGTAGTGCCTGGCCTGGGCTTGGGCAGGGGATCAGATATACATTTTCCACCTGCCCCGCAAAGCACCAGGCTATGAAATGGACCTCTCTAACAGTCTGAAATGCCATTAGTTTCTGCTTTAGTTTTCTGAACTGAAACAAAAGGCTGGTCTTCCAAAAACCTTCTAATTCTGTCCAGGGGTTCTACCTGCCCCATCTGGTTCAGAAGCCAGGCCTGCTGGCCCACACATGTTCTGACTGCGGCTCAGAATGTTGCCCTACCTGAGCTTGTCCGTCGACAGCAGCCAGCTGGTGGTACAGGCCTTGTTTCTGATCTTTCTGTGAGGTTTTATGATACAGTTGATGCTAGTTTCTTCAGTCATTTCCCAGTGTAACCCAATGGGAAAGTGAAGCAGCCTTTGTGATTCCACTTTAGAGATGAACTTGATCCTGATGGAGTTCTTATAGTGCCAGTGTCAACAGAATGGGTGGGATAGTGAGGACAGCCCTCAGCTTTGTTGATAGCTGCACCTCCTGAGCTCTGACTTCACCCAGCCTTTCTGCCAGTCCTCACCCAGGATTATCCCCTCACTCAGGTGGTGCCGAGAAAGCAGAGCCACACAGACTTGGTCTGGCTTGTATTTGCACCATCCAGCTTATGCCCCGACCATGTTTGCTCCCTAATGTACTCCTTACAGTCCACAATGTCTCAGGGCTTTGCCTCACCTGCCTCTCACTCCACCACCCTCCCTTACTGGGAGGATAAGGCTTGAGATGTGACTGTCCTGCCTTAGAGGAGGTTTCTCTCTGGGTTTGCAACTTGTGAATGTGGCAGAACGAATGAAAGGGGAATAACTGGAGGCACTCACATGATGCTTGTCCTGTCTCCTTCCAGGCGCCCATTGCAAAGTCAGGCCTGTGTGCTTGGCATGATTTGTGTTTTGGGCTTTGCCTGGACATTTCATCCCAGCCCTTCCAAGTTCTGAAAGGGCATATAAGCAGGGTAATGAGACCAGCAAAGGCATTCATGGCTGTGGGAGTGGGCAGGTTGTGCTGGTGGCATTCATTTAAGAGGGACAGTCCGGGATCACACAAGATGTGTGGGCACTCTGGAAAGGCATATGTATCCAGGCTGTTTTTCATAAGGCCTCTGACAGCAGCAGATCAGAGATTTCAGGTGAACAGCAGGGGGTTGTAAGAGGACAGGTTCTGCTTGGGAATGTCTGAGGCCTCCAGTGAGATGTGAGTGCTCCCCACTCTCTGGCCCATCTGTGGGCAGCTCCCATTACCAGGGCCTCTTCTGAGAAGGACCGTATAGGCTGTTGGACTCCTGGGTCACCTGCTGGGAAACCAGCTCATAGGAGGCCTTCAGCAATTTTTTAATAACCTGTGTCCTTTATCCAGTTTATACAGAAATGTCTGTTTTGGAACTCCTTTCAGAAATCTCATTCTCTTCTGAAATGTGCTTCTTCTTTCAACTTTTTGCAAAGTCATCATTTGGAGTCAGTAGACAGTGAGTCAGCCTGTGGACTGGCCTGCTCAATATATTTTCTGGATGGGACTGTCTTCAACTGGTGTCTCTCAGGTATAGAAGGAACCAGCTCACACAGAGTGAGATCTCAGAGGCCCACACTGTGGCTGTGTTGATTGAGCATCTTGGGCGGACATATTTTGCTTTTGTCTTGAACCATCAGTCACTCTACAGTCCCTGACAATGAATTCTTGAAGGTTGTACCTACACATGCTCATCCCGGTGACTTACATGGAACTTTGGGGAGGCTTAAAATGTTGCATTTTGCCAATTTGTGATTTATATGAACTTTTTGTCTTAGGAATTAATATGTCATACCTCTTTTGGGTAAATTTTACTATTTTTTGGCTTCTTTGTGTATTGATTAAAATGAAAGATCCTCTAATACATTCTTCTGTGCCTCCATTTTATAAATTAGAAATCAATATTCCCATAGAATTTTCTTAATTCCTTCAAGTTTTCTTCCTTTTGAGAATCAAGTTCAGGGTTTATCAGCAAAATTAAGCTCTAGAGGGTTTTTATTTTGATTCCCATGTTAAAACACCCAGTTGATGAGTGTATATTCACTGTGTTGCTATTTTTTTTTTTTTTTTTGTATTAAGCAAGTGAATAATTTTCTGAAAAAAGTCTATTTTTGAAGGACTGGATTATCTGACACAGACCTCAGTTGTGGGCACTCTCCTAGCCTTTGCAGATACATGGCTCCCTGGTATTTTGTGAGGAGGTTCTGTGAACTCTATAGGTGTCTGCCCCAACCCACCCCCACCCCCACCCCCACCATTGATGTTTCTCTCTCATCGATGTTTCTAGCTCTCTATCCCTCTCCCTTCCTCTCTGTAAAAATAAAATATATTAAGAAAAAAAGAAAAGAAAAGAAAAAGAAAAAAAGAAAAAAGAAAAAGAAAGAAAAGAAAAGTATAGTCTGGGATGGAGGTGGGGACTCAGGGTAAAGGAGCCAGAAAGGTGGATTGAAGCCCATCAGGAAAGATCATGGAGGGCCTCAAAACCAACTAGGGAGCTTGTACTTTATTGGTGGGACATTGGTTCTTCAACAATACTGTGATCCCAGAGACTCAGACTCAGTGGGTGGGCCCAGAAATTTGCGTTTCCATCAGAGAGTGGGGGGTTTTGATTCAGGGGTTGAGGACTACTTGTGGTGAACAACATAGATGGGATAAAGGGGGACAGTGGGGAGGCACTTTACCAGTTTGGAAGTAGGGTGAGACACAATCCAACTAGAGCTCCAGAAAGGTGAACTTTGCCATGGGTGCACTGTGGGTTGGAGGCGCAGGAGGGCGCAGGTGGAAGGACAAGGCAGGAGACAGCAGACATGTTGAGAACCACGGTAGGAAAGAAAGATAGTAATGATATGGAGGATGGAGGGCAATACACCTGACTTGGAAACTTGGGCTTAAGTTACCAGAGGAAGATCTGGTCTGATTGTCCTGTAAAAGCACTTGGAATTCACGTGGATGCAGCATAGGTGGAGACCAGGCTGGGTGTGCACATATAAGATGCACTGGCAGACACAGAGGTAGCAGAGGATTCGTTTACTATCTTAAACACAGTTGATATTGTGGTTAACAGCAGGCTTCTCTATTTGCCTGACCCAAACTTGTAGCACTGGGGGCAGGTACAGGTCAGGAGGAACTAGGTTTCCTCTGACCATGGACTCTGATCACTTCCTCCAAGAGGTTTCATTCAGCAGGGCTTTGGAGTGGCCCTAAGTGGGAACAACTCAAGGTGACTTCCTTCAAGGCCTGCTGGAGGTCCTTTGCCTGGGAAGGAAACATGGCCTGTGCTAGGCTTGTAAAGCCCAGCAGAGAGGACTGGTACTGGAGCAGCCAATGTGTGGCACAGAATGCAAAGGAGGAAACAAATATTGGGAAACTTCCCTCAATATGGCGACTTTTTGGAGGATTATGCTCCCAAACTGCCTTTGAACATGAAGCTGTTCTGACCCCACTGGAGAAGGGAACCTGGGGCCACACACACAGCCAGGAGCTTGTTCCTCCAGCCGGGTATCCTGCGGGGAGGACAGAAGTCTCCACAAAAGTGCCGCTTTGGATCAGAGGTCAGTGGTAAGCTGCAGAGGGACCACCTGCCATCTGCCCTGCCATCACTAAGTGGGCTTTCTTCAATGATTCCTCAGTCCTTTTTTACTATAACCAACAGTGGAACAGTAAAGCAGGAATTATGCTTTCATTTTAGAAATGAACATGTTGAGAGTGAGGGGGTTATCAGAAGTACCTGATGTCAACAGGATGCGCTGGGCAGTGAGGACCTTGGCCACATACTTCATTATGAAATGAGCCCAATAGAATCACTCAACATTGAGAAACATGTTGAGCCTCATGAACAACCCTGTCTGGAAGGCTCTCTGCCTTTGTGCTTGCTCTCTGCCCTCCTTTGGGCCTTTACTGAAGACCACGATGCAGGGGGACCCCTGCCCCAGATGCTCAAACACTTACACTTGCTTCAGTCTTCCATAAAGCACTGACTCTTCACAGCCCACTTCTGTTCCTTCCCGCAGTGCCAATGCTGCATCTCTGCTCGCTAGAGTATGAGCCCATCAGGCAGGGGCTTTAATGCCCTTGCTCACTGCACCGCTCACACCTACAACTGTACCTACACATATTGGATGCTTGATAAATGTTTTCAAATAAACTAATAAATGAGTGGATAACCATTAAAAGAGAAAGCAAACTCACATCCATGAAAATGAGATCACATGAGACAACAACCATGTGCTTGAAATGAACACACTCCTTTTAGAAAGCATTGGACAATCTCCTTTAAAAAATGTTCATATTGGCATTTTTTAAAAACATATATTTTATTGATTTTACACAGAGAGGAATTAAGAGAAATAGAGAGTTAGAAACGTCGATCAGAGAGAAACATTGACCAGCTGCCTCTTGCACACCCCTCACTGGGGATGTGCCCGCAACCAACGTATATGCCCTTGACTGGAATAGAACCAGGGACCTTTCAGTTCACAGGCCGACACTCTACCCACTGAGCCAAACCGGTTTTGGCAATATTGGCTTTTTTTTTTTTTTTTTTTTTTTTTTTTTTTACTATAAAACTTAGAATTAATTTAAATACCTAATCTTTGAGAAACAATTAAATACACCTTAGTACATTCACATGGTTGGGAAATTATATTTATGAAAATTTTTTGTTAATTGGGGAAAAGTACTTATGAAGTTAAGGGAAAAGAGCAGGATGCAAAATTGCATGCATGATACAATTTTATCTAAGAAAAACACACAAGAGTCAGGGAAAACCCCAACATGTCTGATGAGGTCACACATTATTTATATCAATTGTTTTTATTTCCATTTTCTTTCTGAAGTTTATAATTTTTTAGGGATAAAATATATTATAATCAAACCATTAAAGTTTTTGTTAAGAAGATTGGCACACATTATGATCAATTCATGTTGATTTATGTTAAATACTATCACAATATCTCTTTACTTTTACTTTTTACTCAACCCCTCAATCTATTTAAGCCCTCCATTCACTTCCTTCAGACTTTAAAATGTATTCTTTAAACATGTCTTTAATACAAGTTGCTCTTATTTTCATGTTGGTGGCTTTTTCTGGATTGGGTTGAAACTCTTGGCAGGATCCACTGTCAAAATTTAAAGCTGCTATTCTGGGCTAGATATTTCAGGAAAATATTGAGCTATAGTAGAGCATGGTTCCTGTCTTCAATAAATTTTCAGTTGAGTAGCTCGAATTCTCTGGTCTTTACTTCGAAGAAACCACTTTTATTAAAACCACAATGACATTCTCTGGCAAAAAACCAAAGTCCTCATTCCTTTCAGAGCCTCTGGGCCTCTCAGCTCCTCTGTTGAAGCTGACCAGCTTCCTGCTCAGTGGCATCCTTCCTCGCCGGGTCTTTAGGGACATTCTGCACCCTTAACTGGAGCTTTCACCGTACTTTGAGCATTTAACTGAATTCCTTTCCTCATACTCAGAAGCTTTAGGCCTCACAATGCTCTTGAATCAACCCTGATTATCTGACCCAATACTTCAAAGATATTTATCTTTAAGATGTCTATTGCCCTCCTAACCTTGGGCCCAGAGGCCTATGTTGCCTTCTTCAACCAAAAAATTAACTTCCCTGCTGCTTCTCTCTCAACCCTAACATACACACCTTCATCTAATAATTCAAGTGCTTTGTCTCTAGCAGAAAAAGGCAGGTCTCTCTTCCCCCAGAAGACTCTTTGCAGCCCTAATTCAACCACACCTTTCAACTTCCTCTTTCTGAATTGATCCTACTCACCTTTAATTGGCTGTTCCTTTTCTTAGCACAGGGTTCTATCTCATAATACAAGTAATAGCTATGGGCATGGTTTTAAACACTGATTATTGATTTATTTATTATTTAAGCCAGTTGATTGAGGTATGGTTGACATATAAAGGCAGTACATGTGTAAAATATACAACTCAGGTTTGACAACTGTGAAACCATCACCACTCTTAGGGCTGTAAGTGTATCCATCACTTCTCAAATTTCCTCCTATCCTTTTCATTGTTGTTGTTTTGTGATAAGAACACTTACCATAAGAACTATCCTCTTAGTAAAATTTAAGTCACATAGTGCAGCATTGCTAGCTGCAAGCCCTCTGGTACAGGGTGTCCAGGACTCATTCACCGTGTAACCAAAATTATGTGTCCTTTGACTAGCACACACCCTCTTCCTCCCTCCCCTCCCCCTGCATCCCTCCAGACCTCCCCACACCTCCAGCCCCTTTCCCCCCTTCTTACCCCCGCCCCCGCGCCCCCCAAGCTCCTGAGCACGCCAGTCCCTGGCTATTACCATTCTACCTCTGCTTTTATGAGGTTGACCATTTTAGATTCTACATGCAAGTAAGATTGATCTTTCTGTATCTAGCTTATCTCATTTTGCATAATGCCTCCAGATCCAGGCATGCTGTTGAAAATAACAGGATTTCCTTTTTTTTTTTTTAAGGTGTAATAGTATTGCATTTCAGGTATATACCACATTTTCTTTATCTATTTACTATAGGCAAGTTTTTAATCTTTGATTTGTTTATTTCTCTTGTACCCTATCCCCCCAATAAGTTCTAAGGGTCACTTTTTCTATTTATTTATTATTTTCCACGGGACTTAAAATAACATTCTGCATAAAGACAGGCAAAATAAAGTAGAGAACTCAGGCAATTTTTTTCAAATAAGGCTACTTTTTGAAACCTGTTATTGAGAAAAATACAAAATTTGAATTTGCATTAACCTAACTGTCCATCTATGTTGGCCAAATTCAGATGCGCCTCTCCTTCCCCTACTCCCCTGCCCCACCCCTTACATTCTTCATTTTATACCTACAGACCTCAGAGGCACAACCCACCCCACTCCTAAGTTCTCCAGATGACAGATGACACCTGTAGGGAGGAAGAGCATCTCTGTCCCAACCCTCATCTCCATGCTCTTTAGCAGAGATCACTAGAATCTCTCTGATGGTTTCTCAGTCTTTTCATCCTTGTCTTTCATGCTCTTGACACTTTTTGATAGTTACTTTAAACAATGTCTCAAAATTTGGACTCGTCTTGATGTTGTCTTATTATCAATTACATTGAGGTGATGGGTTTTTGGCAGGAATCCCATAGTAATAAGACTGCATCCTCCTCTGATAGGTCTTCTTCCAGTTGGTTAAGGTAGCAGCAGAGTTTCTGTAACTGTGAAGTTACTATTTGTCTCTTTCTAACTGATCAATTTCTGAGGAAGGTGAGACTATGAAACTGTCTCATTCCTTTTTCAGGCTCAGTCAGCAGTTTACATGTCTGCCAGTTGGTCTCATCTGCAATGATTGACACTGTGCTGTTTGCCTGTGGGTGGTCTCACTCCTTCCACGTTTAACTTAAATTCTTCTATAATGGAGAGATGCCCTATCTCTGCCATTTATTTATTTAGTTGTTTATTTACATCACTGGGAACTCATGAATATTTATTTTGCTCGGTGGATTAGCCTCTAATACTTCTCATTTATAGATTAGAATCCATTAATTTTGTAGATCAAGTTATTCCAATTCTGATCATTGGGGATCCTGAACCATGGCTTAACTCATTATAAATACTTGTTGGAAAAGTGAAAAAATAAATAAATGATTGTGTTGGATTCTAAGCCCTGGAATGAAATCCATATACATGGGTCTATATTGATATAAAATCAATCATTTATTTATTTTTTCACTTTTCCAACAAGTATTTATAATGAGTTAAGTTTCTTTCCTTTCCAAACACTTCCCTATTTTCTGGCCCAACAAGTCTCAGGCTCATCTGGTATTTTCCCTGCTTCAACCCTGAAATCAATTGCTTCTCCATGAAATCCACCCCCACATTTTTAAATCTGTTTCAAAATCATGACTGCATTTTAATCCCCACCTTCTGGTGGGGACACTGACTCCAGGAGAGTGGAGGCCATGCTTGTCTTGTCATGGCTATTTCCACAACAACCAAAACACACCTGACACAGCTTAGGCGCTCACCAGGTGTTAGAGTAGCAAGCTCACTCCTTGCTCCCTGGTGACTTCTCATCACTTTTCAGAGAGTCTGGTGAGTGGTCACAGAAGGAATTGGTGGCTTTGAAGCAGTTCCAGCTTCTGCCAGCCTGGGGAGCCTGAAACTAGGAATCTGATCTGTCTTCATTTTTCTAACAATAGTTCTTAAGGACACAGAATCCACTGCACAGAACTGAATGCAACTCAAACACCCCAGAAACAAGGATGTGTTTTATAGAATATCTCAGGAATTGTTTCATCATTAAGTTTGGTATTCAATGTGCAAAACTGACATGAATTCTGTCTGACAAATTCACTGCAATATACACAAAATTTATAAGCCAACAATTATGAGCTACATAGTGAGATACTCAGCTAGACAGTGGAAGATGAACATTAGTAACAAGGTCTGATGCATTAGAACAGCTAAATGCTATTGTTAAATTCATGTAAATAAAACACTTTAAACATTTATTCAGTTATTTTTATTTTCTTTATTTTTTTCCTTTCTATTACATTTATTGGGGTGACACTGGTTAACAAAATTATATGGGTTTCAGGTGCACAATTCCATCAACACGTCATCTGTACTCTGTATTGTGTGTTCACCACCCCAAGTCAAGTCTCCTTCCATCACCATTTATCCATGACAAATGGAGAGATGGTTTTGACCTATCATACTTTATTTTTTTTAAAACTTCAATTACTTAGAATGTTTTCTCAATAGTAAAAAATAACTGGCCATCACTATTTTTAATACGGGGAAAACATTCTAACTTAAAACTTCAAAAATGAAGTCTGAATGACAAAATAGGCCAAAATCAACTCCATTTGCCATTATCGAATCGTTAAACCAAGTAAACTCACTGTTTAGACTGCCAAAGATTCTTGAAATGAATATGGCCTAATTAGATATAAATAATGGTATTCTTACCTGACAATGGAGAGAGAGCCAAAGTGTCAGGAGCTAACCCAGCCATTAAGTGTCAGCCCTGACTCTCAGCTCACTTTGAGAGATAACAATTGGGAAGCTGATGGAAGTTTTTGGCCTTACCTTTGGGAGGTGATAGTACAAAAATGCTTAGTTTAAAAGAGACACCCCAGCTCCACCCATTACTAACTACACTTGCTTAAGCAATAGTTTAACCTTTAGCTTTCATTTCCCATCTGTTAAGCAGTGATAATAATACAATTCCTTCTTTCAACTTTTATTTATTAAGCATTTATTATGTGCCATGTTCTAAGCTGGGCCCCAGAGAGAAACAGTAGTAAATAGTGAGCAAGACAGATGAATTCTCTTTTTTCATTGGGTTTGCATTTTTTTATATCAATATAGACCCATGTATATGGATTTCATTCCAGGGCTTAGAATCCAACACAATCATTTATTTATTTTTTCACTTTTCCAACAAGTATTTATAATGAGTTAAGCCATGGTTCAGGATCCCCGGATGGGGTGTTTCCAGGTCCCACCTCATCTCCCTGGGAGATGGAGGACATGGAGGTGAAGGGGAGGCAGGTTAGTCTTCCTAGGAAATGTATCTTCTGCCTGGTAGCCATCCCACGCTGACACCCAGGTTATGGGTAGAGGGATGTATGTGTATCAGTATTGCTGACACATGGAGATGCCACCTTGTTAATGGTAACTGCCTTCTCACAGGGTGTAAGTCCAGGCAGTACCACCAGCAGTTTCAGTCTGCTGCTGGTTGGAAAGCAGCTGTCAAAAGAGCCCCTGGTAGTTCTTGACTTTGGTCCTGATGTCCCCTGGCATGCTGCTGACTCCTAAAGACACCTACAAAGCCACTCACAGCTCATTGGGACCCTCAGTAAAGATGTTTGTGTCTCCATTTATACTTTTGCTCTATCTGTCTCCGCTTTCACCATTGGGAGTTCCATTGGTTTGCTCCTGACCCTTTTGATGGGTCCCCATACTTGTTTGAGCACCTTCCCCTCCCCCCCAAGCTCCACAGATGAGGTAAAAGATTAAACAATCACAACAACAGAAAAATAGCACACCTTAGATGGCCATACTTCTACCTAAATAGGGTGAAGGATGGGCTAGAGGGGCCCAGAGGAGGTAAAAATGGGTGCAGGTTCTTATAGAAAGTGCTTAAAGGAGAGGGCAGGATGCATGAAGAATGCGAAAGAAGGATACAGGCTGAGTGTTGGTGGGCATGTGGCTGGAGGAGGCAGAGTGGACCCAGATGAGG
Source organism: Pipistrellus kuhlii (assembly GCF_014108245.1). Taxonomy (NCBI): domain Eukaryota; kingdom Metazoa; phylum Chordata; class Mammalia; order Chiroptera; family Vespertilionidae; genus Pipistrellus; species Pipistrellus kuhlii. The sequence continues at coordinate 105,363,992 of NW_023425515.1, read as the reverse complement.
TGTGGTCAATCAAGTCAAGGAGCTCGGACATTATTTTAAGGTAACTGAAACTGTTAAGGGCTCTTTTTAGGGTTCTATGGCACTCTATCTAGGACAGTGTCAGCTCACAGGTGGTATTCAGTGAAGGATGGCTTCTGCTGTCACTTCTGTTCCCACTGCCACCATGACTATTACTTCTATATTGTTATCCCTATTTGGGAAGATACAACCAAAGTTCTATTTTTAGCAAACACTTAGAATATCTGAAGGCTCCCAAAAATGGACACCACCACTACACAACTCTGGTTTGGTTTTTTGGTTTTTTTTAAATATATTTTATTGATTTTTTACAGAGAGGAGGAGAGAGGGATAGAGAGCTAGAAACGTCGATGAGAGAGAAACACCGACCAGCTGCCTCTTGCACACCCCCTACCGGGGATGTGCCCGCAACCAATGTACATGCCCTTGACCGGAATCGAACCTGGAACCTTTCAGTCCACAGACAACTGCTCTACCACTGAGCCAAACCGGCTTTTTGTTAATCCTCACTGGAGGATATTTTTCCTTTGATTTTTAGAGAGAGTTGAGAGGATGGGGAGAGAGAGAAAGACATCAATGTGAGATAGACACATTGATTGGTTGCCTCCTGCATGTGTCCCACTGGGGCCACAACCTGCAACCAAGGTACATGTCCTTGAACGGAATTGAACCCAAGACCCTTCAGTCCACAGGCTGACGCTCTATCCACTGACCCAAACTGGCTAGGGCCACAACTCCTTCTTAACTTACAGGGAAGTTGTTCAGACTTATGGAGTGCAGTTTGTGGAGTTGAAGATTTAGTCTCAGATCATCCACTACCATAGACAAAAAAGTGCTCCAGTCTAGAGGAGACTGGCTTATATCTACAGCTGGCCACAAAGCTCTGAACTCCTCCTGAATGTGGATTACCTGCCACCATGTTAGTCTTCGGTCCATGTAAAGGTGATTTCAATCCAAATACCTTTGCTCCTTCCACTGGCCTATGTTGAATACCCACCATCTGCCAAACACTGTTCTAGAGGTTGGGATACAGCAGGTATGTGGTGCTTATATTTTCAGTGAGCAGAGCACAAAAGGGATCTCCAAAAATACAATAGGATGTTTGTTTCTATTTTTATCTTAAATTTAAAAAATACTCCTCCTTTGCCTAAAGAGTGACAGGGCCCACTTTGGTCTTTCAGGGGGTGTTCATGCTCCATTATCCATGGGGACAGTTCTAAAGTGCTTCCATGTGCACTGGAAGAGCCTCAAGTGGATTTGCTGTTACATAGACAACCCCAAAAAGAACTATTAGCAAAGAAAGCAGAATGAAAGAGCAGAGCCCCTTTCTTCTGAGCATAGGCACTTGGTAGGCCGCCTGTCCAGAATAAACATCTGCAGGTCCCCCTGATGAGTTTGGGGAAGAAACCAGCCCATACCCTGAGGTTCTCAGAGTGGCCACTTGAAATATTGGTGCTGTAGACTGAATGTTTGTGTCCCCACAAAATCCATATGTTAAACACCTAAACCCAAAATTATGGCATTAGGAGGTGAGGCCTTAGTGAGGAGAGCAGGTCATAGGACAGAGCCCTCATGAACAGGATTAGTGTTCTCATAAAGAAGCCACAGAGAGCTCCCTGGCCACTTCTACCAGGTGAGGACATAGCAAGAAGTCAGCATTTCTGACTCAGGAAGAGTTCTCATGGGCTAAAATCTGCCAGGTCTTGATCTGGGACTTCCAGAATGGTAAAAAATCAATGTTTGCTGTTTATTATACCCTAACTATCGTAGTATGTTACAGCAGCCCAAGCAAATGACTACAGTGGATTTCCACCTTCTGTCATTGACAATGAACCTCATACAGGTATGGTTTCACCCTATCCCAAGGGATGGGAGATGTGAACTTAAGTCTTTCTTTGTCAACGGAGATGCATAGTGTAAAAGTATGCAGGCTAAGAACCACCCAAACCCCATAGTCACTGAATGAGTAGTTCACTTGATAACAATTCTGCCAAGCAGTGTGTTGAGAGATGGAGATGCTGAGATGAGCAAGACACTGTCCCTGGCTTCAGGGAACTTATGCACTCTCACACACACTCTTACTCACATACTCTCATTCTCACACTCTCACACTCATACTTTCATTCTCATGCACTCACATACATGCACTCACACATCCTTAACACTCAGACATTCACACACACACACTCACACACACATGTACACACAATGCAGGATGCACTGTGATAAGTTAGGTACTGGAAGAGCTTTGCAGATACAGTTCTGTGTGTGCAACAAGGAGCGTGCCTGGGGGAAGCAGGGAGTGTTCAGGGATGAGGAACTTCATCCTGGTAGAGAGGGAGCTCAGCATCCCTCCTATGATCCAGGCTCCTCCTGAGAGAAGAGCAGGACAACTGAGGGTGAGCTTATGCAGAAGCAAGGAAGCCCCAGGGTGCATGGCATGTTGAAGTTACAGCAAATGTCACAGGAGGGAAGCTAGACCTGGAAGCATCCAAGAAAGGCACGTGTTTGGTGTTTAAGGCTGCCAAATTGTTTCACACAGCCCTGTTGCCCATGGGCCACACAGACCCTCTGACCCTCTGGAAGCTAAAGGACTGTAACAAATACCACACAAACCTTCCAGAACATTCCCCACACATCTTGTGGTTTCTCAGGGAGTTCATGGGCAGCAGGAGAGGGCCACACATTCTGTATGAATGTGGCTGGCTTCGTGGGGAGCCAAATTCACTGCAGTCTCTTACTCCTTTTCCCTAGACTGTCCCCAGAGGCCACCAAGACTGAGACTTGGGTCTGTAATCCTCCTACCTATCTCTTCCCTTTCTATGTGCATCTCTGAACAATATATGAGATTTTTGTTTTTTAAAGGTTACAGAAATGATATTTATAATGTTTTATCTTCAATAGAAAAAGTACACTATCGGTTCTCACAGTGGAACCCTGGCTATTTGCTATATGGTGCTTTGTGTACTTTCATTTCATTTTTTAAAAGGCTGGAAAAGCTTAACATTCTGGGTGGCTGCTAGTCCTGCTCCATGGCCCCCTCTTGAATCCAAAACAGAATCCAGAATAGAATCCAGAACTCTCTCTCCTCACCTCCTCCTGGGGGGCAGGGTTGGTGGGGAGGGGGTGGCCTACATGAGAGCTCGCCAAGGGCGGGTGGGTCAGGAGCTTCTCTTAAGCTGCATGTGGTCCTGCCAGTGCACATCCCTGTACCAGAGGCCAAGGACCTGTGCTCTCTGGATCCTTGTGGCCCCAAGGACAGAGCAGGAACCTGTGGGGCATTTCTGCCTAGGTCTGCAGCACTTGCTCTCTCCCAGTGTGGAGGGAGGTCAAGAGCATGGCTGAGAGGCCTGGCCACATGCAAATTGAGGCCTGGCTGCACCATTTGTAATTCTGTGACCCTATGCAAGTTTCCCATAGTCTGAAGGAGGAGAGGACAGCTCTCACCTGCTGTTGAATGCCACAGGTTTGTTAACACTGAGGCAACAGCTGGAAGGAGGAGGCGGTGGTGCCATCCTCTCTAGTGATGGCCCCGCCCTTTGGGATGGAGCAAGCATGAAATAAACCTCCTTTCCTCTCAGGACCATGAAAAGTACCTTCTTCTGACAATATTATGCGGTTAACAGAAACTCTTGTCCAAATGCTCTGTGGTCTATGGAAGACACAGTATAAAGACACAAAGAGCACGTGCTCAGTGTGTGGTGCTGGAGGCAGAGCGGCCCAGCCGGCAGCTGGATGAATCTCACCATGTGGAACCAATGTGCACTTTAGGCCACTGCGTGTCCCTAAAAATTCCAGGATAAATATTTCCTGCGTTCCATTTAAAAAAGAATAGTAATTGTAATCCTCTTATTTACAAAATAAAATATCAAAGGTAGAAAGGTCTGCCAGAAGGCCCCATGTGCCTCTTCCTGCCTCCCCATCAGCATATTTTCTCCAGGTTCCCCATATTCCAGTCTTTTTCCATCATTGCCTGAGTCCTGATGAGCTGAGGCTGAGCTGCCCACTGGAACAACAGGGAGGTCAGAGCAAGGAGAAGTTGCAGTGGCAGCCGAAACTCCACTGTCTGTCAGATTCCCAGGCGTAGTAGAGTGACTCACATCACATCCATCTCCCAGTTACTCAGCTCCACATAGAGCACTTTGCTTCCTGTTCATCAGCACACACAGCTCACAGATCCAGGGGACAGACTTTCACCTCCTGGCATCTCAAAGTCCAGTCCCTGGTCTCAGAGGAAACAAAATGTTTTCATTCTGGCTGATTTCTTCTTATTCAACCCAAGAGAGGTTTTATGCTGCAGCAAATGCTAGGCAGTAGAAACCTTTTCAGTTTAGTGTTTTTAGATCTGTTTTCTTTCAACCTTTGTCCCATGTAAACTTAATTCACTAATGTTACACAGTAGGTTCAAAATTCTGAAGATGAACTGGCAAAATATTGGTCCTCAAGCCACAAAAATTATAGTGCAACTTGTTGCTAAATTGACTTAATGTAATTGATCAGCTGCTTTTATTATAAAGCCTCCCCAATGCAGCTTCTGTTGTACATCCAGCATTGTTGGCTACTTTTCTGTTGCTAAATTTTCAAAACCAGGTTGTATTGAGATATCAACCAGGAAACAAGAATTGCATACTCTTTCCCTCTCACCTTTTTCTTTGTTAGATAGTGGAACTTCCTGAATAATATTTTAGGAGATTCTAGAATTTTCCCAACTGTTAAGAAAATGAGTTTTACAAATTAGTTCATATTTTAAACATACATAAAATTAGACAGATCAGACCCCAATGACATGTATTGCAATCAAAGGGAAGATTTGTTTTGAACAAGTACTTTGAAGATAAGTAGAAATTCAGTAAAGTCTAACCCAGGGATTCTCAATTTCAGCACCACTGACATTGGGGCCACATAATATTGTGTTGTGGGGCTGTTCTGGGCATTGTGGGATGTCAGTAGCCCTCATCATCCCAGCTGTGACAATACAAATAGCTCCAGTGATTCACACAGATCGGCCAAAGAGGAGAACCACAGTCCAATCCACTCTTGATCAGCCTCTAATTCCAATAAAAAACAAACTAGGCCGTTCAATAAAGAGGAAACATTAATACATGCTGCCCCATGGGTGAATCACAAAAACTTCATGCTAGATGAAGGGAGCCAGGCACAAGAGACTACATACTTTTTGATCCCATTTAGAGAAATATTCTGAAAAGGTATGTCTGCAGAGACAGAGAGCAGATCAGTGGCTGGCAGTGTGAGGGCAGGAGTGAGCTTGACTGCACCTGGGCACGAGGATCTTGCTAGGATCTGAGAACATCTGAATCTGGACTATGGTGACAGTTTCACAACTTGGTAGGTCCCATAAAGATCACCGAATTATAAACTTCAGATGAGGGAATTTTATGGTATGTAAATCTGAGCTTACTAAAGTTGTTTTTAAAAAACACATGACAAAAACAAATGAGGAGGGTAAAATGTATTACAGAAGAAGAGAATCAAAACTGGAGGCAAACCAATCACAGGGATTTCCTTCAACTATGGGAGGTAGCTTCCTGAAAACAGAGACATCAAATTCCCCACTTCTATCACCCAGACGACCGTTAGAGCAAGCCCACAATATTTTGCCGGCCAGACAGCTGCAGTCTGTTAGCACCTGATGCAACTCAACGGGCTGTTCAGTCACCGCCAGCATGTGTCTTTCTATGGAAAATATCGTGCACGCATGGTCACCCATGTTCGACATGGCCAGGAAGGAGACCGGGTGATCCGCAGGGGACTGCTGTGTAAGACATGCTGGGCTTTGTGTTAGTATATAAAATAATTCAAATTCACAATGAAACATGCCTGGGGTGACATTATATGTGGCCAAAAAGAGTTTTAAACCACTCAGGACCCCCATTGCTCATTCAAATCTCTGCCATAGTAAAAACACAAACAAAAAACTCAAACTCTCCTTTAGTGTGCATGAAATAAAGCAGTGTGACCAGTCAGAAAACTTCTGGGGACTTTTACTAAGAACATATCTTATTGGGAAACGTTCAGCTGCTGTGATTCACTGTAAAGATATTTACTATGTTCACTCTTTACTTTGAGGAGCATATGACCTGCTTGGGTTTGTTAGCAGGTCCGATAAAGGAGCTTTCTCTGCTTAAGTTATGCACTCTTTTACTTGGCCAAATCCACAACCTGAAGGCAGGCAGCACTTAGAATGTCTGTGACTAGTCTTCACAACCATTCTACAATGTTCAGCTCGGATGGAGCTAAGGGAGAAGTTGGTTAGACTTTGGGACTTTTGGGTAAGTTATCCCAAGACCTCAATCTGGTGAAGGTTTGGGCAAAGGAATGTTGGTGATAAATCTGTCCCACCTCCCTGCCCCCAATTTTATCTGGGAATTGTGAGGATATGGAAGAGATGACTTCAATAATTTAAATTTCTCCCTAAGGTCATACACAAAAAAAGGTGCTTTCGTTTTTCAGTGATTCTACATCTGATATGTTGGAGAACACTGAAATCCTGAGAAATTCTGTCCAGGTTTTAAGGCCTAGTACACTAAGGACTGAAAAATCACTCTGGACCTGAGCCAGGAGGCAGCCCAGGTAGACAGCAGGCCCCACAATGCCTGCAGCACTCCAGGAAAACCCACTGGAATGATAACTAATTCTGATGGGGCCCAATGTGTAAATGGGCTGAGGGCAGGAAAGGCCCTGACTACACCACCTGTGTCCTGGAAACTGTCTGGCAGGCAGAATGTTTGCTGTTCGCTGATCATCTCTGACAACGGCACTGAGACTGCCAGGACAGTATCTGTCTCACACGTGTCCTGTTAGATGCACACATCGTAATTCTGCAGTGACATGTTGCTGAGTAAAATCCAGGCAACAAAGACATTTTACATGCACACTTACCATAGAATATGGGAATAAATATAAGGTGACATCACTAGAGAAGACCCAAAGTGGTTTGATTTATTTTTACCTTAAGTGTTGCCTACCTCTTTTTAGCAAATAAATAGATATAAGCTTCAGAAGTAAGTTTGAAATGTGTTCTTTTCACATATTGATGGCTGTCAAGCTCTGTGATCATGCTGAGACAAAACAAAATCCTTGCTACCCAGCAGGTGCTGGTTAGGCTACTTTCCAAAACACCGAGCTATCTTTTTTTTTCTGAAGAACATTATAGTTTTCTGTTTTCTAATTTTTGAGTTTTAAGCTTGCAGAAATCAAAGCAGAGGAGAGTGCTGATTTAACATCTTGACCAGGTTTATTCCAGTAAGAAAGCTACGGATAACTTCACCTTCACCCTTCTGAGTTATGTCCTACTGTCTCTTTAGAATGGTTGTGACTAGTCTTCAATTGCCCCATTGCTTCTTGTCCTACTCAAACTTTCATTTAAAAAAATTACCTTTATTGTTGAAAGTATTGCAGATGTTCCCTTCCCTCCCCCCTTGATTCCTTCACCCTGCACTCCCTAGGCCTTCACTGCACTATTGTGTGTATCCATGGGCCATGCATGGAAGTTCTTTGGCTAATCTCTTTTCCCCTCCACCTCCCTTCCCTCTGAGATTCCTCAGTCTATGCCATGTTTCCATGCCTCTGGACCTGTTTTTTTTGTGTTTTTGTTTTTGTTTTTCCCATCAGTATTTTGTTCATGAGGTTCCACATATAAGTGAGGTCATATACTTGTCTTTCTCTAATTTGCTTATTTCACTTAGCATAATAATCTATAGGTCCCCCCATGATATATCAAAGGATAAGAGATCTTTTTTAAAATATATTTTTTATTGTTGACAGTATTACATCTCCCCTCACCCCCAATTTACCCCACTGCTCCTAGCCCCTAGTTTTTTTTTGTTTTTTTTTTTTAATATATGTTTTTATTGATTTTAGAGAGGAAGGGAGAAACATTGATGAGAAACATCAGTCTACTGCCTCCTGCATGCCCCCTACTGGGAGTTGAGGCCACAACCTTGGCATGTGCTCTGCCCAGAAATTTAATGGGTGACCTCTTGGTGTGGGGGTCAGTGCTCAACCACTGTGGCACACCAATTAGGTAAGAAATCCTTCCTTTTTCTTTCTTTCTTTCTTTCTTTCTTTCTTTCTTTCTTTCTTTCTTTCTTTCTTCTTTCCTTCTTCTTTCTCTCTCTTTCCCTCTCCTTCTTCTCTCTCTCTCTCTCTCTCCTTCCTTCCTCTCTCTCTCCTTCCTTCCTTCCTTCCTTCCTTCCTTCCTTCCTTCCTTCCTTCCTTCCTTCCTTCCTTCCTTCCTTCCTTCCTTTTCTTTCTTAAAGCTACATAGTATTCCATTGTGAAAATGTACCACATCTTTTTTTATCCACCAAAAAACTACTAGATTTAATAAATAAATTTGGCAAAGTAGCAGGATACTAGATCAAACTTTTTTTTTGAAAAGTCAATTACTTTTCAGAGACATGAGTTTTTTGTGTGTTTTTGTTGTTTTGTTTTTAAGTTTTGGGGCAAAACAATTTTCACCTCTGGGCAAGAAGAGATGAGCTCTATGGTTTTAAAAGTATTAACTTACATCTGATGATTTAGACATAAGACTGAACAGCTTTCATTGATCCAGAACTGTGTTTCTTAGAATCTATAACCGAGCATTCAACCTGACCACTGCAGATCCCCAGATGCACCCCTCCCCCCCCACTCCTGTTTGAGCGCTTGTTTTTGTACTGTCTGCTCCGACCTGTATCAAATCCCCTCCTCAGATTTCCTGGACCACCTCATCCTTCCCTGCCCTGCAGCTCTGCCTCCTCCTGCTGCTTCCTGTGTCTGCGCCTTCCTGGGTATTTCTCCTAGATAGGCCTCACCTCTACCCGCAATTCCTCCAAACAAAGATACTGCTCACTGGCTTGTCCAGGCCTCGCCAGTGAATCCCAGACACAACCAACTCAAGTCTCTGTGCTTCAAAGATGATTTCAGGTTCAAAGTCCTCGAGGAAATCATTTTCCCTGCATAAATGTATCGTGTAAAGACTTCTCTCACAGAGAAGTTAACTGTGGCCTCTTCGCTATTTATTTCCACTGTATTAATTTATAAATTCACCCATTGAGAACCAACTATGTCAAGTGATAAAATTGCCCTGACCTTTGTTTCTAAATTATTTTGGCAGCCTGCTCACACGAATAGCTCATTTTCCATTGGTTCCAGCACAGTGCAGGGCAAAGAGCACTCTGGCAAGAGCTAGCCCTGAGTTCTAGACCTGGTTCCTCTGGCCAGAAGCTAAGCGTGGGTACCAGTAATTCCCTGGGTTTGTTAGGAAATGAATAAATATACATGACAGTGCTCTGTAAGTAGAAAACACCTAATCAGCCATATAGAACTGACCGAGCAAAACTAAGTTTCTTAATTCCATTGTAGACTTCTTTTATTTTGGAGTGGGGGGCAAATATTCATAATCTCAGAAAGAAATTGATGAACAGAAAATCCAGCCTGGCCTTTTCTCCAAAAAAACTGAAGGAAAGATGCTGTAAAGCAAAACATGTATGTACTGGCCACTGGTTTCGTGGCAGGACACCAGGGTACCTCGCTCAGAACCAGGGTATGCCCGGGAGCCGGGCCGTCAGCACAGGCACAGGCACCTTGCCCGGCAGCTCAGTGTGAGTGTCTATCTTTTCCTGAGAGAAATTTCAGTATCAGAAGTTGTATCTGAAAGAAAAGTTGCTTTGAGCAACCGTTTTAACTGGTACCATGAACTTTGTCCAGAGCTAGTTTCACAGCAAACAATCAGCATCAAACTCTTCTCAGAAATGAGTGTAAATTGTGAGAAAGGCAGTGAATGAGGAAATCCAGGAAATACAACAAGGCTATCAGATAGTAAGTGCATGGATTTGAGTGAAAGGTGACAAGAATAAGGTCACTGACATTATAAGAAATATATAATAGTTCAAAAATCCAAGTCACAGGAGGTTGGTACAGCCAGAAAAAGGTGGATAGGCTCTGGTTGGGGCTGCAGAAGCAATTCACAGAAGAGGACCCTAGAGCAGGTCTTTCCTCTGCACCCAAAGGCAGCCCCCGGCACTCTTGAGTGGACAGGTGGGCTCAGCAAGGCAGGGGTCTGGCCCATTGCTGAGCAGACTGGAGGCACCAATAATTTTGACTGAATTAAATCCAGAAAAAGGAAAGGAACATGGCAGGATGAGGAGGGTTTTTTTTTTTTTGTGTGTGTGTTTATTATTTTGCTAAACAAGCAAAAAATAAATAAATAAATAAAATAAAAAAAAAACCCAAAAAACAACAACACAAGATTAGGATGCTAGTGACAAGATCTTAATAAAAGAAAGTTTAAGAGGCTAACATTCAAGTCCTAAAATATTTGACTTATTTATTTATTTATAAATGTTTGTATTGATTCGTGAGAGGAAGGGAGAGGGAGAGAGAAACATCGATGAAAGAGAACATTGATATGGTGCCTCCTGCACAATCCCCAGTGGGGATCAAGCCTGCTGCTCAGGCGTGCACCCTGCCTGGAATTGAACTAGCGACCTCCCAGTGCTAATTACTGAGCAACACCAGCTGGGCCATTTATTTTAAAAGAAGGTTCAGAAACAAGTGAGGTGAGTAGGCAGGGAAAACCCTGAGGCTTCACGTGTGTTAGATCAGGTCCTGACCATCTCATTGTGCTCATATTTCTACAGTTCCCAGAGTGCTAACTGTATGGAGCAAGGAGGGTCCTGAACATAGTTCTAAAAATGGGGTAGGTGGGTAGGGAAGGCTTGTTCTCTGTTAGAGGGCTCGGCTCATCTCATTGAACACAAGTGAAGAGAAGGAGGCCATGTGGCTTGAGGAAGAGAGGTGGTGAAGAGCACAGGCCTGGTGCCCTAGGCTCTGGGTTATAGATCTGGAGGGGAAGGGTGGGGCCAGGAGCTTTCAGGGATCCCTGTCTCCATGCTCGCTGGTCCCAGGGGTGTAGTGACAGCCTGAACAAAGCAAGGCCACTGGGAGGCTCTGACAGCAGGTGAAGCAAGGAGGAGCAGAGAACATTGCAGGACCAATGACTTGACACAAATTCATAGTAGGAGAGGGTCAAACCCCAGCTGTGCTCCAACCCTGCCTGAAGCCAAAGGTGCACTGGCAGAGACTTGCAGCTCATGTCAGAGAATTGCACGGAGTGATTTCACACAGAAGAAGGGCAGGTTCATGGCTGAGAATTATAAAAAAATTTACCAATTTTAAAAACATCCTGGAAACTAATGACAATAAAAACACAGCAATTCAAAATCTATGGGACACAATGAAAGCAGTCTTGAGAGGGAACTTTATAGCGCTACATACCTACCTCAAAAAACAAGAAATAATGGTAATAAATCAATTAACTCTACAACTTAAAGAATCAGGCAACAAGAAAAGCGCAGAATGAGTGAGTAGAAGGAGATAATAAAGATCAGAGCAGAAATAAATGATATACAGACCCAAAAAACACTACAAAAGAGCAAGGAAAGGAAGAGTTGGTTCTTTGAAAGGATAAACAGGATTGAGGATTAATGAACCTCTACCCAGGCTCACCATGAAGCAAAGAGAGAGGACCCAAATAAACAAAATCAGAAATAAAAGAGGTGAAAGAACAACAGGCCAAAAAGAAATACAAAGGATTGTTAAAAAATACTATGAACAACTCTATTCTAACAAACTAGAAAATCTGGAGGAAATGGGAATATTCCTAGAAAGTACAACTTTCCAAAACTCAATTAGGAAGATTCTAAAAATCTCAATAGGCCAATAACTATGGAAGAAATTGAAGCAGTCACCAAAAAGCTTCTAGCAAACATGGGCCGGGGCCAGACAGTTTCACAGGGAAGTTTTACCAAACATTCAAGAAAGAACTGAAACCTGACCTACTCAGACTATTCCAAAAAATTCAAGAGGAAGGAACACTTCCAAGCTCATTCTATGAAGCCAACATCACTTTAATACCAAAAGAAGATAAAGACAACACAATGAAAGAGAATTATAGGCCAATATCCCTCATGAACATAGATGCCAAAATCCTAGCAAATCGGATCCAGCAGTATTATCAAAAAGATCATACACCATGACCAGGTAGGATTTATCCCGGGGATGCAAGGATGGTACAATATCCACAAATCAATAAATGTGATATATCACATAAACAAATTGAGAGATAAAAATCACATAGTCATATCAATTGATGTAGAAAAAGCATTTGACAAAATCCAATACCCTTTCTTGATAAAAACTCTCAGCAAGGTGGGAAAAGAAGGATCAGATCTCAAAATAATAAAAGCCATATATGACAAACCCACAGCCAACATCATACTTAATGGGCAAAACTTAAAACCATTTCCTCTAAAAACAGGAACAAGACGGGGATGCCCACTCTCATCTCTCCTGTTTAACATAGTACTGGAAGTACTAGCCATTGTGATCAGATAAGAAGAAGAAATAAAAGGCATCCAAATTGGAAAAGAAAAAGTAAAACTGTCCTTACTGGCAAATAACATGATACTGTACAAAGAAAACCCTAAAGACTCCATCAAAAAATTATTAGACTTAATAAATGAATTTGGCAATGTAGTAGGACACAAAATTAATGCCAAGAAATCTAGGGCAGTTCTATACATCAATAATGAACTTACAGAAAGAGAGACTAAAAAAGCAATCCCATTTGCCAATGCACCAAAAAAATTAAGATACCTAGGAATAAACTTAACCAAGGAAGTAAAAGACCTATACTCCAAAAACTACAGGACACTTAAAAAAGAGACAGAGGAATACATCAATAGATGGAAGAACATACCATGTTCATGGATTGGTAGAATCAACATCATTAAAATGTCTGTACTACCCAAAGCAATCTATAGATTCAATGCACTCCCTATTAAAATACCAATGCCATATTTCACAGACTTAGAAAGAACTAGCCAAAAATTCATCTGGAATAAAAAGAGGCACCAAATAGCTGCAGCAATCCTGAGAGAGAAAAAATCAAAGTAGGTGGGATCTCAATACCAGATATCAAGCTGTATTACAAAGCCACTGTTCTCAAAACACCCTGGTACTAGCACAAGAACAGACATATAGATCAATGGAATAGAATAGAGAACCCAGAAATCAACCCAAGCCACTATGCTCAATTAATATTTGACAAAAAAGGCATGAACATACAATGGAGTCAAGAGAGTCTCTTCAATAAATGGTGTTGGAAAAATTGGACAGATACATGCAAAATAAAAAAAAATTAAAAAAAAGAAAAAAGAAAGAAAAGAAACTTACTTACCAACTTACCTCATATACAAAAATAAACTCAAAATGAATATAGGACTTAAACATAAGATGAGAAACCATAAAAATACTAGAGAAATCCATAGGCAGCAAAATTTCAGACATGTGCCAAAGCAATTTCTTTACTGATACTGCACCTAGGGCAATGGTAGGCAAACTCATTAGTCAACAGAGCCAAATATCAACAGTACAACAATTGAAATTTCTTTTGAGAGCCAAAATTTTTTAAATTTAAACTTCTTCTAATGCAACTTCTTCAAAATAGACTCACCCAGGCTGTGTTTTTTTGTGGAAGAGCCAAACTCAAGGGGCCAAAGAGCCACATGTGGCTCGTGAGCCGCAGTTTGCTGACCATGGGGCAATGGAAATTAAAGAGAAAATAAACAAATGGGACTACATCAAAATCAAAAGCTTTTGCACAGCAAAAGAAACCATCAACAAAACAACAATAAAGCCCACTACATGGGAGAACATATATGCCAATGTTATCTCCGATAAGGGCTTAATCTCCAATATTTCCAGGGAATTCATACAAATTAACAAAAGAAAGATAAACAACCCAATCAAAAAATGGGCAATGGACCTAAACAGATACTTTTTTAAAGAAGGCAGAAGGAAGGCCAAGAAACATATAAAAACATGCTCAAAGTCATTAATCATCCAAGAGGTGCAAATCAAAACAACAATGAGGTACCATCTCACACCTGTCAGAAAGGCTAACATCAATAAATCAACAAACCACAAGTGTTGATTAAGATGCAGAGAAAAAGAAACCCTCGTGCACTGCTGGTGGGAATGCAGACTGGTGCAGCCACTGTGGAGAACAGTATGGAGTTTCCTCAAAAAACTAAAAATGGACTCCCATTTGACCCAGTAATCCCACTTCTAGGAATATATCCCAAGAAACTAGAAACACCAATTAGAAAGGAGATATGCACCCCTATGTTCATAGCAGCACAATTTACAATAGCTAGGATTTGGAAACAGCCTAAGTGCCCAGCAGCAGATGAGTGAATTAAAAACCTGTGGTATATCTACAGAATGGAATACTATGCTGCAGTAAAAAAAAAAAAAAAAAAAAAAAAAAAAAGGAGTTATTACCATTTGCAATAGCATGGGTGGAACTGGAGAGCACTATGCCAAGTGAAATAAGCCAGTAAGAAAAAGATAAGATCTTATGATCTCAGTCATATGTGGAATCTAATGAACAAAATAGATCAAGAGACAGAAGCACAGAACAGACTGACAAATTTCAGAGGGAAGGCGGGGATGGGTAGGGAAAGATTATCCAGGGAACTCATGCATACTAGAGGCCTGATGCACAAAAATTCGTGCAAGACTGGCCTCTCCTCCCTCCACACCACCCCCTCCGCCTACACTGGCTTCCCTGCACCTGGGACCTGGGCTGCTTCCCTCTGGCTGCCACTGCCAGGCACCCAGGCAGAGAAAGATAAATAATCACATGATCTCACTCATTTATGGAATATAATGAACAACATAAAAATAGTTCCAGAGAAAGAGAAACATCGATCAGACCATTAAACCTCAGAGGGAAGGTAGGGGAGGGTGGGGGCACGGGGGACAGATCAACCAAAGGACTTGTATGCACGCATATAAGCCTAACCAATGGACACAGACAACAGGGGAGTAAGGGCATGGGAGGGTAGCGGGTGTAATGGAGGGATAAGGACACATATGTAACACCGTAATCAATAAATAAAAAAATAAAAATATTTACCAATTTTAAATTAGGTCCCATCACTAAATAAAGGAAGTAGTTTTAATAAATTATGTGTACATAGATTAGAATTCTGACTCTCTGGAAGGGATGGGGTGGGGGGAGTTGGTAGTTTGAAGACACAATTTAAATTGGGAATTCTTTGACAAAAAGAAAGAGGAAGCTTCAGCCCTCATCACCATCTTGTGAAGGGTAGACTATCATATACTGAACCTCGCAATAGAAGGGGAACTTCTGGAGAACACGGGAAAGGAAAACAAAGCAGCTGTCTCAGCAGGGTCCTTGAAAATAAACAAACCTTCAACTATCTTTGAAGAAAGAACCAGAAAAATTAGAGGAACATGTTAAAAGAGAATTTTCATTATCCTTTCACTTCTGTCTCTATAGGAAAAATGAGTTTCTCTTGAGATGTGAGAAAACCAAATTAGAATAGGGGACAGGGCTCAATGACATTGGCCACAGCGAAATCAGGTGGGCTCCCGGGCCTCCAGCATTTCCTAAGAAAAGGGTGCTGCTACAGAGAGAAGACAGAGAAGCACATAAAGTTGGTTTTGTTTTCATGAAGGACCTTGTAAACACAGGTGCACACTTACTGAATTTGATTCCAGGTCACTGTGTGGCAAACAGTAACAGTTGTGGAACAAAACAAAGGATAGGAAGATAGAAGATAGAAAAGAAATACATTCTGTGAAAACCTTCTTTTATAGCATTTTCTATTTATCATGACAATATATAAATAAGAACAAAAAATGTAATAGTGAAAAGAAGAAATATTTATGTACTAATACTTTTAAATTACAATAATATTTGGGGAAATGAGAAAAAACATAAACCTGTATGTTGGTTTATCATATTAATGAATTACAGTTTATTTTTCAGTCTTAACTTTTGCAAATTTGTAAGTGTATTGTTAAAACTGAACTTCTCTTTATGTCACTCTTGTCTTCATTCATCATTGATAGAAAACACTTTTGTTTTGAATTTTGAAAAATTTCTTTCATGTTAAGCAACAGATATACAAATAGTTACAAAAAGTATTATACAAAAGAATGAGATTGAGAGAGTAATAAAAATCTCATTTTACATCAAATTCTATAAATAGCATGTTTATGCTTCTTTGGGATCAATTCCAGTGGCTTTCAAATACCTTCGCTGTCAAAACATTGTAAAGACAAGCAGGCAGGCAGTGGCTTCAGAACCCCAGACTGAAGTAGCCGACCAAGCTGGTTCTAGTTTACTCTGCACATCACAGGGGCTGGAGATGTAACTGCCCCATGGAGCTCTGATTCCACATCACCCGGAATTTACTGAAAAAAATTCCCCATGTGCCAGTCCTGCTTGCCAACTGGGAGTTCAGCACATTCTATTCAGTACAGAATACCTTGTTAATTAAAGGAGATGTAGAGGAATGTTTGAAGTGTACTATTAATACTCCACTGTAGACACCACCATTGTTAAGACTTAGAACTTAGGTCAACGGAAGAATTTTTGCAAGAGCCATATTTTATCACTGGCACTTTAGGATTGCTGGCTTGTGGTAGTAATAAAAAATAGATCAACATTTAGCTATTAAACATTGTTTTATAAATGTTCCACATCTGTACTGGGAGTGGAGGGGCTCTGTGCACTCTTGATGGCTGCTGAGGAGGATCGATGAAATTCCCTACTTTCTGGGGTTTCTTTATTGCTTCCCCAAGGCACCCAGCTCTAATCTGAGAGAAGGGGAAGGGGAGCAGAGGTAGAAGGGAGGTGAAGGGGAGGGAGGGGAGAGGGAAAGGGAGCAAGGAGAAAGGGAAGGAGAGGAGGAGCAGAGGTGGAGGGGAGGTGAAGGGGAAGAAGGGGAGAGGGAAGGGGAGGTGAGAAGAGGAGTGAGGAGGGGAAAAGAGAGGGCTTCAAATCAGAGACCCCAGTGACTCAGCAGCACTGGAAGGCACAGAGCAGCACTGGAGTTGGGGGTAAAGCATTTCAGGAAGTCTGTATGAGACTTTGTGAAGAAGTGTTTGAAAGGTTACAGGTTAGCACCCGGTGTCCAGGGGCGCAGCCAAGCTCTGCCACCTTGTGAGTCTGGTGAGTGCCCTGACTGGGTTCTGGCCACTCTGGGCCATCAAGTGACAATCTCCAGGCCCCTCCTCCTAGCCACCAGCCACACCTGTCCCCAGGCTTCAAGAAGAGGAGGGGGGCTGCCCCGTGGCCTCTGGCCCTCTGCTCAGCCAGTCCTGCCACCCGTCTCCCCCAACCCCCACCCGTCCACTCTGGTCTATGCCAGGTGCTACTTGGCAACAACCTTTTGCCCCAAACTCTGCTCCTACTTCTGGTGAACAATGCAGACCAGCACCTCCTCACTTCCGTGGCTAACTGCTGGTCACCTCACTGGGTAGATTTTTCTTCAGAGAAGTCCCATAGGGCATCCAGTCAGGTTATGATGCCTGATCCTCTACCTCCAAACTGCTCTCCTGCCTCCAGCCTGTCTAACATGAGCGCAAATCAAATCCAAGTCCCCCCATGGCTGCTCCCAGCTTACAGGATAAGGACTTTCCTCAGTAAGTAAATCCTGTCCCTTCACTGCCCACCTCTAGCTTCTCTCACCTTCCCTGAGGCCCTCTGAGAGCAGCTTCCAAATCACTGAATTCCCTCCCATCTACACCTTCACTTGCATGCCACCCTCTGTCCAGACGGTCTTTGCCCTGCTCCCACGGTCTCCACTCAGCAGGGCACGCTCCACAGAGCATGCATTTATTCCCTGCAGAATAGTCAGGAGTGCTGCCTCCTCTCCCCAACTCAATTAGAAAGTCTCAGGAGACAGGGCTGCCTGCACAGCTCTTCCCTTCTCTCCTGGCAGTCTGCGCAGAGCATTGCGAAGCACTTCATGAAGCGGCTCCTGGTGAGCTGTGGGCACTATGGCTGACAGCAGCACTGGACACGGGCCTCCCCTGCTTTTCACGGCGAAGGTCTTGCCATGGGGCATAGTACTTAGCAGAGGCCCAGATGTCACTGGCCCCTGATGGCATTCCTCCAGGCAGGCCCAAGGTAAGCACAGGGAGTGGGGGTGTATGGCAGGCAAGCATGTTTCTAGAAGGATTTCTAAAGGTGAAGCCAGTGACCAGACAGCACCTTTCGGGGCAAAGCATTGGGAGAACTTATATTATCAGCTTGTTGACACTCAGATACTTGGGAGCCAGTGATACTTCCTCTACCTGCCACACCCAAGTTGAAGGTTAGAGATGCCGGCTGTAAGGCAATTCCCCTGCTTGGACCCCACACGACCCACAGTGTGCATTCTGCCCTGCTGGCCAGTGTCCGTCTGTGTAGGAGAGGCAGGGCTGGAGAATATGGGGTGAACCCATGTGCCCTGCTCTCCCAGCCTTTCTGACACTTCTCACCGACCCACCCTGTTGTGTGGGCACCCTGGCTCTTACCTGTTCTTACTGGGTTCTGGAAACCCATTCCCTGGCCCTGCCCCTCAGCCCTGAGGGTTGGGAGGCATCCTGCCAGTCTCGGGTTGCTTCAATGTCCACTCTTGCATCCTCTGCTCTGTCCTTATTCAACTCAAATGAAGACACTCATCATAGCAATCCCCAAGCTTTCTGTAAAACTCTCACCGGACATCAGAGGCCTCAATCTGAATAATGATGGCACATGCAGGCCACAAGACCATCTGCTTAGGGGGCCAGGCACTGATGCCACCCATTCCACACAGGGGCCATTCTGTGTTCCTGTGAAGGGCTCTTGGGGCCCAGCTCACCCCGCTCTCTGCCTGCTCCTCCAGGCTAGTCAGAAATGCCTGGTCAGAGGTGTGTGTGGCAGCCAAAGTGCCTCCAATCTAATGGAAACCCATCTTCAGAAAACAATGCTGGTGAACGTTGTGAGCATTTCATTAGTCAAGCCTTCCTGGTGGTACTGGCATTTCAAAAGGAGTGCTTGGATGCCAGTCCTTATCTGGCCACTTTCTAGCTCTGTGACTAGGTAATGCTCAAGATCTCTAGCATTTGAGTTCTTCATCTAAAAATGGGGGTAACATTAAAATGTATCCTACAAGTCTGGATGCCTGCTCCCACCACACACCAGTGCTCAGTGACAGCTGACCTGAATGGAGCTGGCTGTTCTGCTATCTAGATGAAATGTCTCTGGGATTAGGAGGGGCTTCTTGGACAAACACACTATACTATCCAGGAAGGCTGCAGGCAGAGTGGCTCTGACGCAGCACCGTGCCACCAAACAGGGTGCCATTCAGCACTGCTCACCCCTTCCAGGGAGTTTCTTTCATGCCAATCTTGAGAAGAAGTTGCCCATATGTGTGGGATGCCTCCTCCAGGACTTCCCCAAGGTATTCCAGAGAACCAGGATAAAACTAGACTTATCTAGGCCTGCCTGCCATGTGACCATCCTACCCGCCTGCTCACTGGTTCAATACTTCAGCCTCCTTTTTGTTAAACATGGCCCCTTCCCCACACTTACTCCATGGGCACTCGAGGAAGACAGGTAGTGACAGCAGGCAGACAGCTGGGATGCAGCTCATTTTCAGAGTGATGCAAGTCACCACCACGTCAAGTAACACTCTTCCTCACACCTTGCCTCTCCCTCGGTCACCACATAAGTTTGGCTCAACACAGACGAAGCAGAATCAGAACATCTGACCTGCACATGACAAGCCTCTCTAGGGACTCCTGTTCTGAGGAAGTTCTGTACCACTTGGGCCTCTCATTGCGAAGGGCACACCCTTTGCAAAGCAGAAGGTGACATTTCTTTGGTGCAAATGTAGAGGTCTTTTTGATTTTTATTTTCCAAAAACGTTCCCCACCAGAGCCTTGGGGAAACCCAGAGCCGAGCAGCAAAAGGCAAACCTGCTCACCAGAAAGTACGGTTCCTGTTTGTGCTGTTTCTGGCCACTTCTGGGGGTGGGTGCATGAGGCTAAGGGGAAGACAATGGACGTATGTAGACCTCAAGGGAAGAGGGGCCAACACCATGCTGGTTGTAATGCTCCATTCATGCATGCTGCTGGGTACATGTGTGTCCTGGAGGACTGAGCAGCTAAGTGGGAAGGCCACTGTAAGCTGATGTGATCTCCTTGGGTCAAGCTGGGTAAATGAGCAAATGGTGTGACTAGCATTGTTTCCAAAAGCTATCTCAATCTGCATTATTCCTAGAAGGGATTGTTAGCTCAAAAAAATAACGCCCTCCCCAACTCCCACCTAGTTTTCTTAAACAGGCCTTTGTACAAAAATCCCACACAAAAAGTTTCTTCTACCTCAAAATAAACTCCACATCACACTCAATTAGAATACTGAGCGGCTGAGTACTTTCAGTCACCTGTTAAAATAACTCTTTTGGCACCAACTCGAATGACCTGAACGAGAAGCTTCAGGAACTACTAGCTCTTTATGATCAACAGTTTGCATAGAGGTCTGCAGCCAAAATAAACCCCACTAGCAGATGTTCAAACATGCACTGGTAATTCTCTCCTGATAGAGAAACAGACAGGGCACACTTACAACCTTTAGTCAGATACTCATTAAGGTGGTTAAGCCCAAGGTGCAAAACGGAACACTAATTTTGACAATAGCTGAAATAATTATGCTCTGTTATTAGTCACAGGTTTTCAGCCGGAGTAGGGAAAGGAGAAAGAAGTGTCAAGATAGCTACGCATAATGAAACACAGCCGCGGTGTTAATGACTCCCGAGCCTGGGCCTAGGAGCCCCTGCTAGATCCCAAGAAGGGATTGAGGTGCTCAAGCCTCCCACAAGTCAAAGGCAGTTTTTCTTGTTTTCTCAGTTTCTCCCTTTCTCTGGCAATACAAGGAAAGGGAAGAGGAACTTCCCTCTGAAGTCTTGGTGGTTTCTTGTTAAGTACATGTATAAATACAGCATGTTGAAAGCACATTCTTAATAAAATTATTAATAACTCAGAGTCAGGATGGGAGGAGCCGTCTAGTGGATCACAGGGCTTGACAGTGTGTTCCCCATTTCTATGGTGAGAGGCGGGTTTGCAGAGCAGCCTTCGTGACCAACTCGTGTTGTGCAACACAAGCTCTGCCTTTTCCATTGGTGCCCAGGTACCTGAGCTCTACTCGCTCCTTTATGTTGCTGACAGAACCCCCTGAGGGTTAAGAATTTCTCTAAAACAGAACTCAAAATAGTAAAACACAGCGGAATGTGTACACACACACACACACACACAATAACTAGAATTTATAGGCTCTCACTAGAATTCATAAACTGTCTCTGCCTGAGTGATGTGAGCAGTTCCAGACACTGAAAGTGGGGTTCCATATTGAGATGAAAACTAAAAAGAACCAGAACCCAATACATTAAAGAAGCTACTAGTGGAAAACCATCCTCATGGAAAAGCAAAAACGCGGTTGAAGACTGTGAGGACACTCAGGGTTAGTTACGGTACTCTGAAAAACATGATTTAGGTCAAAGAATCACATTTGGCAGAGAGGGTTTATCAACAGTTACCCGAATGGAGTGGAGTGAGTGAGCAGAAACTTGAATGAGTGGAGGTGAGTGGAGTACATGAGCAGATACATGGATGGAGTGGAGGTGAGTGGAGTGAGAGAGCAGAAACCTGAATATAGTGTTGGTGATTGGAGTGAGCAGATACCTGGTTGGAGTGGAGATTAGAGCAGGTGACCCAGTTAAATCACATTCACTGTAGGTCATGGTTCTGAATTTCAGGCTGGAAAGGATCTGTACAAAAGTGGCAGAAAAAATAGCCTATGAAAACTTGCCCGGATCACAACCATCTTGTGTCACAAACCAAGGCCCTGGGGCAACAGGAGTCCACTACTCCCCCATCTTAAGTGTGACCTCAACACTGGGCCTGACCAGGGCAAAAACGAGGTCTCTGCCTCTAACATCTAAGCATAGTCAAATTATCTTAAATTTTTTTTTTAAAAAAATATGTTTTTATTGATTTCAGAGAGGAAGGGAGAGGGAGATAGAAACATCAATGATGAGAATCATTGATTGGCTGCCTCCTGCACACTCCCTACTGGGAATGGAGCCCGCAACCCAGGCATGTGCTTTTGACCAGAATGGAACCCAGGACTCTTCAGTTTGCAGGACAACTCTTTATCCACTAGGATGCCAATACTATTTTAACAGAGGTTTGACACCTGGGAGGTCTCAGAAGTACTTGTGCTGCACCTAGGCAAGCCTGCTGAGTCAGAACATTTATGCCACAAACTAATCAATGCCATGTCACCTCACCCATCAGGGGCTGTTTCCAAAATAGCCCAACACAGCTCTCAGCACGCCCAGCCCCATCAGGAGCTTCCAGGCCCTGGAAGCAGTAACTTGGAATATATGGCAAGCCAGTGGTCTGGGGCCCATGCACACCTGCCTGCAGTTCAAGCCAAACCTGAAGTAAAAAGTTACACCCAGAACCCCCTACTCCCCAACCGGATTTAAACAAGGACAATGTAGGAAGTCAACTTAAATTGCAGCAATACACAGCTCCTGTTTCTGAACTTCTTGCTTTCATGGATGATTGACTTTACTCCCATGTAGAAATTAGTTCACATTTCCTAGTGCCTGCTGCACTTTCCCCAGTGGAAAATAGCCTCTAAAATAAAGTCAGCATCTGTGCTGGAGGAGCAGGCTCCAAACCTGCTTCATGGCCCTCCCAAGCAGGAACACGCACTACCCATGCCTTAGCTAAGGAAGGATGCTCTGAACACAAAGTTAAATGTGGCTATACTACCTTTTATTAACAAAAGTGTGTAGTTGTTGGTAAATGTCACCACGGAGAACACAAACCATGGGTAAGACACACCAAGAGAGATATGCCAGCTGGGAGATTGAAGCACGTGACCAGAGGCTACAGTCAGGATGGCAGCAGGACTGCCGAGACTGCTGCCCAGGCACCAAGATTGTGGTCAAGGCATCGCCGCAGCGCTGGAATTAAGGCAAAAAAACAAAACAAAACACACACACACAAAAACAGGTCCTCTCGCTAAAGAGTGTCCTCAGTGCTCAACATGTAACAACACGATTACATAGGTACTCCATTTAAAAAAACAAACAGACAAGTTCACAAAACAGTTCTGGACACTTAAACTCTAGGTTTTCTTTTTGGCAGCACCAGACTAAGCTCGGTGGCTCTGCAGCATTTCCGACTTCAGGTGCGTTACAGTCTTCTGAGAAAGGCCCAGTACTTCAGAACGCCTGGTGTGGCTGCGGAGAAAGAACAGCGCTGGCAACAAATAGTAAGACAGCATATCAAGACCTATAGGAATATATTTTGATGCTCATAAATGTACATATGTTTAAGCATTCAATCTGATATCTTCAATACTTTCTAGTTAACATATTTACATTAAATGTACTTCATAGGCAAATTGTTTCATCTGTATGTAGGAAGTCCAAGGCCATGTTTCTTGTTGACACACCAAAACAGATATGCCAGCTGGGAGATTGAAGCACGTGATCAGAGGCTACAGTCAGGATGTTTACCTGGGGCCTGTACAACTGTGGAGTTGGGAGATGTCACTGTCCTGATCCCCCATGAACTCACCTGCGACACACCCTGCAAAGCACGGAACACCTCTTACTCAGACTCCTTGTATGGCAGCATCAGAGAAAGAGAGTGCCGCACCTCCTTAGGTAGAAGCCAGGGATGGGTTTCCATTCCATGGCTCCGCGCGCTGAAGCATTGGAGCTGGAACAAAGGCTGGGGTACAGAAACATGCCCGCTGCCTCACACTGCAGCTATAGGTGCTCTGCTGCCTGCTGGCTGTGGCCTGAATGTGGAATTTTACCCACCAGAAAGCATTATTGGAGCCCAAATCAGAAACTTTAAATAGCTCAGTGACACTGATACTTTTCCCTTTGGCTTCAGAAAACAATCACGACCGAACATCTTCAACTATGAGGCAGAGTTGATTGGAACCACGAAAAACACCTTTTCAAAAAACATTTAATGAGGTAGCTGAGATCAAAGATAAAATCCACCGCATACACAAAGGTGCGCAATAAGTGCACATTTAAAAATGTAGTTTTAAATGCAAGCTGCTACAATGCCTAATAAATGTTCTTTCTTCCCAATACTTAAAGGTGCTGGCAAGCCTTTCGAAGAGCCCCTTGTAGAGGGAGACAGCAAGTGGTTGGGAGAGAGTGAAGTGGGGGGGAAGAGGAAGGCAGGACATTCTGAGCACACAGCTTTGGCTGAATTGGTAGTGCTCCCCATGAGACTAAAATGCAGTGGGTGCCAGAGAGAACAAATACCACGCAGAACCTGGGGACATGATGGGCTGCAAGGAGACCTGACTTGAGGCAGCAGGAAGTCCAGGCCTGGGGCACTCTAAGTCTAGGCAATGGTCAGAACTCTGACCACCACCACCTTCCAAGCCCCTGAAGCCATATCAGAGGAAGTCTGGCCACCTGCTGCCCTGCCACAGCCACCTGCATACTGGGGGCTGCTGCCTTCAGCCACTGCCCCGAGTTCTCAGTGCGTGCTCTCAGACAAGGATGGCTTCTGGCTGCGCAACACTGCAGATGCTGACAGGAAAGCCCTCACTTGGAGCACTGGACAAAAGAAAAGGGGTGGTAGCAGCTGGCAGTGTGGACTAAGTGCTTGGCACTGTTCACACACTCACACATGCAGACACACACACACACACACACACACACACACACACACACACATGCACACTGACCCTCATAGAGCAAGTGACAGTGTGGAAAGCAAGCAGCCTCCAGTCAGTGCAGAAATTTTGGGAAGACAGTGTGGAAGGGCCTGAGGCAAGGCTGGGGAGGTCCTGGGTAAGAGCCTGGATCCACCTTCTTCGCCACCCTTCCCTCCTGTCCTCCGAGGCGAGGTGGCTCCCAGCACACCAGGCGCCTGGCAGAAAGGCAGGCACCAGGTCGCAGTGTTAGGTCTCCGTAGGGTACTTGCTGTAGGTCAGAGGAGACAGGGCCTGAAAGCTGCTCTCTCTCCAGGTGCCAGGTGGGGCCTCCGTGCGCCCCAGCTCTTTATATTTACCCAGAATGTTCCTGGCTTCTTCTGCATCCCTCAAAGGGTTCTCTCCATACTCCTCCTTCAGCCATTGCCGGTACTGAAGAAGTTGAAAAGAAAAGCAAACGTCACACACACACCAGCATGCATGTAAGACTTTTATATGTTACATACAAACTGGGAAATACATGGGCATGGGCAGTCTCAGCTTTGTGGTTGGTCAGGCAGTGTCAAGAAGATAAATCACTGTTTCTTCAAGGCTTTGGCATGAACATCAGCCAAACCTAGAAAAATGGCACTTGACCCCCAGGGAGAGAAATGAAGTACACAGGGCCCAAGGAAGATGGTAAAGGACGATATACTGTGGCTGCAGCTAGTGAACAAGGGACCAGGGAGGACTTCACGTGGGGTGCAGGTGAGGTGTCCTTGGACCAGATGTTCTCTGTGGGCCTCTCTAACTTCAACCTCCATGCTTCCAGGAGTGTGTGGACAGACAGGCACCTTCCCAGGTTCTTCTGCGTACCTCCCGAGTCCCCGGAGCACAGTTACCTCATGCACTTCATGCTTCTCAAATTCCTGGAGCTGTCTCTGGAAGCCCAGGTTGGGGTTGGCACAGGACCTGCCTGCACGCACAGTGTGCAGGGCATCTTCCCAGCCAAAGTCAGTGACGGTCATGATGTACGCGATCACCAGAGTCACACTCCTGGAGACACCGGCCAGGCTGTGGGGCCAAGAGAATGGCCCGTGGGCAAGGAAGGTTTAGGGTCTGCAGTCTACCTTCTGATCTGTTTAGGTTAAGGACTCTATGGACCCGATTCTAGAGTCTTCCTGCCTTGGATTGAGCATGGACAGCAAGCCAATATGCTACCTGAAAATCCCTCAACCAGGGACACAACCAGGGAGAGGACCTGAGAGCACACACATGTGCGCACGCGCATAGATACACACACACACACACACACACACACACACACACACACACACGTGCTCTGAAATTGAGCCATGGTGTATGCTCTGTGGGCAGTAAGGGTTACGTGTCTCTAGCAGGCTGAGTAGGGTCCTATTGTAAATGCATATGCAAAGTAAGGTGGTCAAGGAAAGGCTGTGCTGCGTCAGACTTGAAGTGTTCTAGTAACGGTTTCTGATGGGGAAGTTTAGCACATTTCTCATTTTGAGAAAAGCCTATATTCAGATTTGCACAGCTGTATGAAATATAAATTCCTAGACTATGAGACCTACAGATAGTTAAATATAAATAATATTAACAATACAGTAATAACACTAATAAAGCACTTTGATGCTATGTCTCTTCCCTAAGGCTTTACCTCAGAAATGATGAAAGCTTTTAAAAAATACATCCTCTTGAGCTGCAACCTGGAACCCTAGAGTCCAAGTAGAGAAAGGAGTTCCAACTGCACTCCTTAAAGTGATAGCATTGTTTGTATTTCCATTAGA
This sequence comes from Pipistrellus kuhlii, assembly GCF_014108245.1. Classification (NCBI taxonomy): domain Eukaryota; kingdom Metazoa; phylum Chordata; class Mammalia; order Chiroptera; family Vespertilionidae; genus Pipistrellus; species Pipistrellus kuhlii. Next base: position 105,337,577 of record NW_023425515.1, on the reverse strand, counting down.
GCACATTTTCATTAAAGCATGCACGCGCGCGCATACACACACACACACACACACACACACACACACACACATATTTCTTATTGATTTCAGAGAGTAAGGGAGAGAGAGGGAGAGATAGAAACATCAATGATGAGAGAGAATCATTGATCAGTTGCCTCCTGCACACCCACTACAGGGGATCAAGCCAGCAACCCAGGCATGTGCCCTTGACCGGAATCGAACTCGGGACCCTTCAGTTCGCAGGCTGATGCTTTATCCACTGAGGCAAACCAGCTATGGCCCCAAAGTGCTTTAATGAAAATGCAAACAATGCTACAAAACCCACCATTTGTATTTATAACATATCTTACCCTTTTTAAAAGTGAAATAAATAACACACTATTTCAAGGACTTTATAAAATTGCAGAACACCCTTTTTAAGCAATCAAACTACCGTATTTTTCGGACCATAAGACGCACTTTTTCCCCCCAGAAGTGGGGGGAAAAAGTCCCTGCGTCTTATGGTCCAAATATAGCCTACACATATACTTTAAAAAAAAAGTTTTTTTACTTGCCCGGCTCTGTGTGGTCTCTGTGTGCTTGCCCGGCTCTAAAATGGTTCTAAATGCTGCTGTTTACTTTTCAGGGTTGATTACATGTGTTTATGACTGTGATGTTGGGTTTTAATGCACATAAAATATTTTAGGACACTATTTGTTTCAGAATCTTTTTTTCTTCATTTCCCTTCTCTAAAAACTGGTGCGTCTTATGGTCCGGAGCGTCTTATGGTCCGAAAAATACGGTATCTATGTTCCTACTCCCCCATGGCGAGTTCCTGGCCCTTAGAACAAATGACAGTTCTCATGAATGACCCCTGTGGACACTGTGCACTGGACCCCCTCTACCACCAGGGCTGCCTCCCACTTCAGCAGTGGCACACCCAGTGGCACCACTGTGTATTTTCCACACAGCTTCGCTGCAACAGGGACTTGAGCTGCTGGTCAACATCGTGCCTCATTCAAGGCAGAGAGGCAGGTACTCAGCCTGCACTCTGACACCGAGCATGGCTCCAGACGCTGGCTGCTGGATCCCACACAGGTTAGTGATGCTGCCAGATGAAGACAGAAGAATGAGAGAGTGAAGGGAGAGCCAACGCTCTGGAAGAGCTCACACTGTGCCAGGTTCTGTGTGCTGTCCTTCAGCTCCACCTGTCTCAGTCCCTTACTCTGCAGGGTATATACACATGCATGTATCAATATGTACCTATATCCACACCCAGAGTACAGCTGAATCCAGGGGCACAGTTGTATGTAACTGCTTAATTCTAAGTCTATTCAGATCCTTTCAAAGCCAAACACACACACAGTCCCAACCTAGATGGAGAGGAAGCCGCCACTCTGGTGCTGCAGTGACGCAGTGCTACACACCATACACATAACATAATCACAGCTCTGTGGAAGGAACTGTATTACTCTGAAAGACCCTGAGGGGTCAGGAGCAAGCCTACAGTCTGTGCCCTCCATGGAGACTGCTCTGATGGAATGGCAGAGGTTGGCCACAAAGGCTCTGCTGTCCAAGGGCCTGACAGTCCCTACAGAAGTCCTACCTGTGAAGATGAAAATCCTAAGTTTTAGGGTTCTCTCTCAACAAAGGCCAACAGTGTTGAACAAAGAGGAGACTCAAGTGGGGTGTGTGTCTGAGATTTTGAGAAAAATAAGGAGATAAAATAATTAACTGCACACAGGGAAGCCCTGAGGATCAACCAAGCTGAATGGCTATCAGGCAAGAGGCATACATACCAGTGGACAAGACAGCCCTCTCCCCGGAGCCGGCACTCGTGAATGAATTTAATACTTTCTTTGAAATGTCTTGTCCTGAGGGGAGAAAGAGAGAAGTGACATTCATGTACTCAACACATGGTGACAAGTCCACCTGAGGTTTGTTAGGTCTCAGCTGTATAGCTTTCCGGCCACACTGTCCGGCAGAGCTGCCTGAGTGTCAGCGCCCATCACACGCCCTGATACCTAGGGGACTGATGTCAGGTGCTGCCCACATCTGGGCTGCTTGGAATTTCTCTATTGCCACTGACTGGTGGTCATGGTGGGTGGCTTCTGCCCAGACCCACGGTCAGTCTGGCCCCCTGATGCTCGGCAGCACACTGGAAACCCCACAGCCACTTTGGTGAGGAAGATGCCCACGTTATGCAGGCTCCCTAAGTCCAATAAGCTAGTGCACTTCTGACAATGAATAACCAGTAAGTCTTCCACACCGGCCTCCTCCTGTCCCAACTGTGTGACAGAAGAGATGTGTGGAAATGACAACTGCGGCTCCAACACCTACCCACTCAGCAGCTTAGTGGCTGCATGGCCTCAGGAAAGCCTCTTGGCTCCCCTTAACCTCTGCTGTTAGTGGGAATGTTTTACATGCCAACATGCTCCATGGACTCTAAAGTTCTCTAGGACGATAAGCTATGACCCTCACTTCTGACCCTCAGCTTTGCTGCCATGCATCTAGTTAGAAGCGGAAATCCAGATGCAGTGCGATGACTGCCACAGGCACTGACTGCAGAGAAGTTCTGTGTGTTAGGTGCAGAAGCCTAGCCGCTCTGGGATAGGCATAAATCTGCAAAGTGACTCGGCATTGTGACTCTACTGCCAAAGACTGGCTTGGTATAAAGTGGGCAAGGAAAGTTTCCTGATGGAATCCTGACATCTGAGTGTTGGTGCTGAGAGTCCTCAGAGCCAGAGAGGGGCGTGGAGGGGTGTAAGCATGGGGTGAGGAGGCCAGGAGGAAACCAGCCCAAAGGCCAGGCGCTGTAGGCTGATGAGGGCTCAGTGCTCAGTCTTCCATTTCTCAAGCAAACCCAACAATGGGGAGCATGCAGCGAAACCCTCAGGCTCTGCAGGTGGCAGAGCAGGTTCTGCTGCACTGACTTCACTGGGCAGCAGCGATCCCAGTCTTCAGAATCCCCTCTTCTCTTCATTTTCTGGCTGAAAAGTGTAGGGAAAGCTTATGGTGGAGACTTCTGGGAAAGTCTTCCTCCTGATAAAAGGAAAGCTATCGCAATCCCAGGTTTCCTGCCAGGGCACTGGAAGTAAGCACCCTGCCTAGAACTGTATCAGATGTCTGGGGCCACAGGGGACAGGCCTCTGAGTAGATAGGTAACAGGATGGTAGGGGGACATCAAGGTGTTGCTGCCCAGGCCTGGGAGCACCCATTTTCAGACTTCCGGGTCAGGGAGTTAAGTAAGTATCTTTATAACTTAAAGCGCTGTCAATGAGATATTCTGTTACCTACAGCCAAATACAATCTTCCTGATATGAGCAACTAATTCAACTGTTTTAAACACATGGAGCCAACTCTTCTGGCTTAGGAGTGGCTACAGGCTGCTGTCAGCAATCCGCTTCGTGGTTTACACAGTGTGCCCTGTCCCCCTCTGGAGGCCACTGCACAGGGGAGACAGGACAGGGGAAGGTGGGTCTGACTGTAGAGTCGAGCCTGACAGCCAGCCCTGAAGCCAGGCCCACCCCTGACTGGAGGCTAGTGGCTAAGGGTGCAGCTGGAGTGTGCACGCAATTGTCACCAGGCCAGCCACACTGGGACATCTAGGGGATTTGAAGAAGCCTCCCAGGCCACAGCCTGTGGTCCGGCCTCTCCTTTGTGGGAAAGCTGCATCTGGGATAAGACAGCAGGGAAGAAGAAAGCAACCAGAAAGAGAAGAGCACATATAGGAATAAATGACAACTGCTTTAGTGCATAAACCACAGACTGCCTGGGAGCACTGCAAAAGCATCCAGTGGCACAGGAGTTAACAATGTTCCACCAGGCAGGCAGGCCTTACTGTCTCAAGGTGGGTGCTATGGCAATCATCAAGATCTTGCAAAGGTGACACACGAATCCTTTTGCTGAAACTTCAGAGTGGGAACACCTTAGTATATCCAGTTTTTATACTTGCACGTCCCCAAGTATTTGCACAATGGAACCTAGGTCTTAAGCACTGTGGAGTGTAACCTGGGTTCAAGAGCAGCCTTTTCACATCTCAGAATAAGAGGTGGGGGTATGGGTGTGGTCAGGAGTGCAAATCCAAGCTTGCCAGGGCCTAGAGACAGTGTGTAAAGGAACTGAGGGGCTGAGGATGGGCCCTTACTCTGTCCCTGTCCCCCACCCCAGACCCTTACTCCTCTAGCGCTGACTGTATCCAGTGCAGTGCGGAGGAGCCTAGGAGGGCTCCTGTGCACCCTGCAGAGCCCAGGGTGCCTGGCCCAGGGATGCAACAATGCCAATAAAATGCCTGTTCAGAGCCCTACCACGAAACTTGACTCATAACATTTTAGGCACAAGGCCAAGCCAAGCAGGCATTCCTAGAAATGCCTTTTCCAAGAAAAGCCAGGAGGCAGGCGTGCTCACTACTGCTTTGGTATGTAGGGAGTGGGGGGTTATTTCCAGGGAAGCTAATGACATAAGCCCAAACCCTGGCCATTAAACACCCTCCTCCACAGTGGGAAATACCCAGGACTCTGGTCCTGATATTGCTCCACCCTTTGACTGAAGCAGAAGCATAGCCTGAGGCACCATCTCACCACAAGCTGCTTCCATAAACACAGGTTCCCTATTCCTGCTCCTCATTGTGTATTTGCTTCCACACAAAGAACTTGGGAGACATTCTAGACTAAGCAAGCCAGCCTGCTGACTCAGAAGAAAAGCATGGTCTGCATGTGTTCCAATAATGCCTGCTACTGACACCCAGAGGGAACACCTGGCCACATGTTCTACACTCACCCAACAATGCTGTTGCTGCTGCTGGTGACCACCCAGAGGGAATCCACTGGGCAGACAGAGGGCACTTCAGCTGAGATATCCTTCATCGGGCTCAGCAAACAGCCCCATAACTGTATTGCCCAGGTGCCCTTCCTCTTCTTCCTCCTCAGTCTGTGCTGGCCTCCTTGTGGACCAGCACATCCCCAACCCCTTCTTCTCCATCCAGAGACCAGAACCAGGGCCAGCCATTTCCTGATCTCCAGAGAACTCCCAGAAAGGATGGTGGGTGGGTCTAACCAAGCCACACCATATGGTATTCATCTTTGTACTCCAAGACTATACAAGTCTTGGTCGCTGCGATCCCCCTGTGGGCATGAGGAGTCCTTCCTGTGAGGACTCTGCCTGCGTGAGCTGAAACCCAGAGATGGCCCAGCACCTTGATGGCAGCTGGGCTTGCTCACAGCAGCCATACAGTCAGCAAAGCCGCAGGAGTGAGGGAGCTTCTCCTTCCCCTCAACAGAGTATGAACATGTGTGTGCACCCTTAGATTATTTTTCCTCAAAAAGGAATGCTTAAGAAAACCACAGCAAATGGGAGAAGTGTTCTACCTGGCCCCAGCTCTAGAGAGTGAGCAAGTGTCAGTCCAGGCCCCCCAGGCCCTGTCTGGGCCCTCCCTCTGGGGCACAGGCCACGAAGCTCTCCCCTCCTCCCCCCCAGAAGCAGTAGGAAGGAACATTCTGCACCCACAAAGGCACTGGCATAACATAAACACAAAAAGCCAATTCACATTTATATCAGCGATTCCCCAACTGCTATATTTCCTGTACTGTCAACATTTTAAAATGGGGCAATGTATATACCATATTTTTCTTTCCTTTCAAAATTATTTTTATTATATGTTTCAGCTGTACATTATAATTTGACATCTGTATGCACTACAAAGTGATCACTCCCAAATAGTCTAGTTACCATCCATGACCATATAATTGATCTCCTCTTTTCCTTTCATTTATTCCCAATTGGTAACCACAGATCTGTTCTCTGTATCTATGAGTTTGTTTTAGTTTTATTTTGCTTTTTGGTCCTTTGTTTATATGTTTGTTTTCTAGATTCCAACTCATGTGGTATTTGTCTTTCCATCTGACTTATTTCACTCAGCACAATACCCTCTAGGTCCAGTCATGTTGTTGCAGATGGCAAGATTTCATTCTTTTTTAAGGCTGAATCATACTCCATTGTGTATAAATGCCACATTTTCTTTATTCACTCATCTACTGATGGACACTTGGGTTGCTTCTGTATCCTGGCTATTATAAATAATGTTGCAATAAACATAGGGGTACATATATATCTTTTCAAATTAGTGTTTTCATATTCTTTGGACAAATACTCAAAAGTAGAATTGCTGGGTCATAAGGTAGTTCTAGTCTTAATATACAATAGTGTACAAGGTTTCCCTTTCCTCCACGACCTCCCTAGCATTTCTTATTTATTTTTGCTAATAGCTATTCTTTGTGGTTTTGATTTGCATTTCCCTAATAATTGGAAATGTTGAATATCCTATCAATATATAATAAAAGGCTAATATGCAAATTGTCCCCTCTACCAGAAGTTCAACTAGGAGTATGACCAGGGGGCAGAGCAGGGTCGGCCCACTAACTGCCCGCAACTCCTCCCCCTGGCCAGCCACCCGAATTTGTGCACTGGGCCTCTATGTGTCTTTTGGCCATTTGTATGTCTTCTTTGGAAAGACGTCTATTCAAATCCTGTGCCCATTGTTCAATTAGATTGGTTGTACCTTACTTTTCATTCTGGCAGATAAGGTTATATTTTATTTTTATATTATTATTATTTTTAAATATATTCTTATTGATTTCAGAGAAGAAAGGAGAGGGAGAGAGAGATAGAAACATTAATAATGAAAGAGAATCATTGATCATTTGCTTCCTGCATGCCCCACACTGGGGATTGAGCCTGTAACCTAGGCATGTGCCCTGGTGGGGAATCGAACCATGATCTCCTGGTTCTTAATGTGACACTCAACCAATTGAGCCACACCTGCTGGACAGACAAAAGCAATCTAAAAAAAACAAAAGACCTAAGAAAAAAACAAAAAACCTCTTTATCATCTAGTACAAGATAATTTCACAAAGAATAGTTCAATACTAAAAACACTAGAAAGGCATAGTCTAAGACAGGGGTGTCGAACTCAATCAGAGAAGGGGCCAAAATCTAAAATCCAGCCTAAATTGCGGGCCGAATGGTTTACTGAACAGTCATAAACTGACAATGTTAACCAGAAATGTGAATTTAAAATGAGTGGAACAATCTTTTCCTTAACAGCGCTGTTAACCAACTCACATGCTACCAAGCAAAACAGTAATATTGGTATCAAGCAAAACAGTAATATTGGAATGTACCTAAAATGCTCATTGTATTGTTTTCTGGCTAGATGTCTGACACCGTTTTCCCCGGATCAATGAGTCAATGTTCGGTTTTATTTCTTGGGCTGTAGCAACCCGCAAAACAGCATGGAAGTTGTCATCGGTAATGCGTGATCTGTGCTTGTTTTTGTTCAGATTCATTATTGAAAACATCTGTTCACAAAGATAGGTGCTCCCGAACACGGATAGAATACGGGCAGCATGAAGTCGGAGCTCTGGCATTGAGTCAGGGGGCAGTAGAGGGTAGAAGTCCTCAATTTCAACATCCTGAAACCTTGATTTCAGGCCACTGTCAGACTGAAGCTCGATTATCTCCATCTGAAGGTGATGGGGCACATTGTTGACATCAACTGTAAAAGGATTGGCAAAGATGTCAAAGCCTGAGTGCTGTGTTCTAAAATCAGAGAAGCGCCGCTCAAATTCACTTAGTAAACGGCTAACTTTGGTAGCCAGCCGACTGCAAGGAAAAGTACCAGAAATAGTGGTTGAGATACTCAAACAAACGGGAAAGTGGGCAAGATTGTCCTGTTCCAGTTGGGACTTCCATAGTTGAAGTTTACGCTGGAATGCTGTGATCATGTCAGACATCTTCGTGATGACTTGTTTGCGTCCCTGCAGCTTCAGATTCAGTTGGGCGAGATGCTCGCATATGTCACACATCATAGCAAAATCACATAGCCAGGCGGGATCCGACAGTTCAGGCAAGGGCTTTCCTTTACTTTCCATGAAAAGAGCAATTTGTTCTCTGAGCTCAAAAAATCTTTTGAGGACTGCGCTCTTGCTCAGCCATCTTACTTCTGTGTGGTATGGCACGTCTCCATGCTCTGCACCCACCTCCTGTAAAAACTGCTGGAACTGGCGATGATTCAGGCCACGTGCCCGTATAAAGTTAATAGTTTTAATGACTGTGGTCATTATGTCATTCATGTCCAGAACTTTTCCACACATAGCTCTTGGTGGATAATGCAATGATAAGTAATCAAGGGTGTGTGGCAGTGACTTTTTTGCATTCTTTCCTTCATTAGTCCAACCAAGCCTTTCTTTTCTCCGCACATTGAAGGTGTGCCATCGGTAGTAAGCCCCACCAACTTTCCCAGGGTAATTTAAAATTATTTATAGATTTCTCCACAGCCTCAAATATATCTCTACCAGTCGTCGTCCCATGCATGGCAGCTACATCCAAAAGTTCCTCAGTGACAGAGAGGTCGGTCTTCGTAGCACGTATAAAGATGGACAGCTGTGCTGTATCAGTGTTGTCTGTGCTTTCATCGATAGCAAGTGAAAAAGCGAGATAACTGCATGCCTGTTCGGCCAGCTGTGATGATAGATTTCCTGAGAGTTCTTGAACTCTATCTGCAATGGTGTTTCTTGACAAACTGACATTTTGAAAACTCTGTAACTGGTCTGGGCATACTTGCTCACACACTTTTAGCATGCATTGCTTCAAAAAGGCACCCTCTGAAAAACACCTTGAAGTACGGGCAATTTCTTTAGCCACTATAAAGCTTGCTTTCACTGCAGCATCATTTTTCGCTGTAGCCTTTGTAAACATTTGCTGCTGTGATTGTAGTTTGCCTTTTAGTTCTTTAACAATTTTATGCTTTTCTTCCAAAGTATATTTGCCATACTTAACATGTTTGGTGTCAAAATGACGACGTATATTGTACTCTTTCATCACCGACACTGTCTCATAACACAATATACACACTGGTTTGCCCTCTCTAAGCACAAACATGTATTCATTTTCCCATTTGTCATTAAATTGTCTGCCTTCACCGTCAACTTTTCTTTTCCTGGACATTTTGGGATCAATATTGGCAGTAAAAGATGTAGTTTATTGGAAATCTGCGTTAGAAGGAAAAAGTTGAAAACTGCACAGGGATAGCTTGATTTGGCAGATGGAGTGGAGAAAAAAAAAGTCAGTCAATAAATGCCTGGCTGGGTACAGATAGCAGATTCTGTTGCGATTTTTATGCCTGCACTTTATGCCAGGAACTGGCAGCTTCTGCTGTGTATTTTTTATGCCCACACACTCACTCTCTCCTCTGCTCTGCCACCCGCACAACCACATCGGATGCCGGACTATAGGTCACGCCTCCTGAATCTCGCGTGACTTGTTATCTATGCACATGTGTAATAGATAGCAAGTACGGCGGCCGGCGAGGCGGCCGGCGAGATCACAAGCCTCCTATGTCACCGCGCGTCATTGTGATGGAACGCAGCAGAGTGCAGTGATGACAGCGCGGTGCGGGCCACATTGCAAGGCCTGGCGGGCCGGATTTGGCCCGCGGGCCTTGTGTTTGACATGTGTGGTCTAAGACAAAAAATAGTTCAAGTTAAAGCCTTATGAAAAATGCAATACACACTTTCCATGTATTTTTCTTTCCTATAGACTGCAAAGTTTTTAGGAGCCATGTGTGAGCAAGTGTATGTAAGTTCTCATATGTGTATGCATCTGTTTAGAAAGGCCACCGAAGTCCACTTAGCTCTTATCTTGCAAAATTGTTTTTTAAATAATGAAAATAAAGAAAAATGTAAATAAGGAGAGAGTACAGAGGACATCAGCTTCACTAAATAAAAATACAAAAAAAGACAGGGAGGTAGAATGAGATAAGAAAGTTTTACTGAATTTTTAAATATCAGCTCTCTGTACTGTAATGCCTCTTCTCCTCAGGAGAACCTCAAGCAGTTTAGAGATCTGTTTGATTCCCCAACCCCGGGATGTCATGAAGGCTTTAATGAGAGAATGCTGCTGACTCCCCAGCACAGACCAAGCTCCCTGTATTTGACCAAAGGAGAAGATGAAAAGTAAGAATTATTCCCTTAACTAGTGACCTGATGCATGAAATTCATGCACGGGGGGAGTGGGTGGTGTCCCTCAGCCTGGCCTGTACCCTCTCCAATCTGGGACCTCTCGAAGGATGTCCTACTGCCGGTTTACAGGAATTGGGCCTAAACTGGCAGTTGGACATCTCTCTCACAATCTGGGACTGCTGGCTCCTAACTGCTCACCTGCTTGCCTGCCTGATTGCCCCTAGCCACTCTGCCTGCTGGTCTGCTCGCCCCCAACTTCCCACCATGCCAGTGTGCTCATCTTCGACTGCCCCCCTTGATGGTCTGCTCGCCCCTACCTACCCTCCCCACTGGCCTTCTCACCCCCAACTGCCCCCTGCTGGCGTGCTTACACCAAACTGCCGCCTCTCTCCCCGCTGTCCTGATCACCCCCAACTGAACCCCACTAACGACCTGCTCACCACCAACTGGCCCCTTTGCTGGTCTGCTCACCCCCAACAGTGCCCCCTTCACCAACCTGATCACCCCCAATGCCCCATTCCCCAATGGCCTGATGACCCACAATTGCCCTCCCCTCTTGGCTTCTAACCACCTCTATCTCAGCCCTGCCACCATGGCTTTGTCCAGAAAAATATCTAAAGGGTCACCTGGAAGGTCTCCCAGTCTAATTAGCATATTACCCTTTTATTAGTATAGATAGAAGCCTGCTGCACCAGTGGGGGACAGTTGGTTTGCCCTGAAGGGTGTTCCAGATAAGGGTGGGGGTTCCCTTGGGGCATGGGGCAGCCTGGGCGAGGGGCTGAGGACTGTTTGCAGGCTGGCCATGCCCCCAGCAGGGAATTCTTAGTCCATGGGGGTGTGGCCAGCCTGGGTAAGGGCTGAGGGCCATTTTCAGGCTGGCTACACCTCCCTCAGGCTGGGGGTCCCCATTGGGGTGCCTGGCCAGCCTGGGTGAAGGGATTATGGCTGTTTTCAGGCTAGTCAAGACCCCTCCAGCAGGGACCTTCACCCTATGGGGGCGTGGAAAGCCTGGGTGAGGAGCTGAGGGCCATTTTCAGGCTGGCCATACCCGCTTCAGGGTGGGAATCCCCACTAGGGTGCCTGGCCAGCCTGGGTGAGGAGCTGATGGCTGTTTACAGGCTGGCCATGCCCCCCAGCAGGAACTCTTACTCCATGGGGGTGTGGCCAGCCTGGGTAGGGGGCTGAGGGTCATTTTCTGGCTGGCCATGCCCCTAGTGATCCAGGCTCCCAGCCCCTCCTTGAGCTCAGGCCAAGGTGGGCGGGAAGCTTAGCAGGGGGAACCCAAGCCTCCTGCTCACTCCAGCTCTATGACAGCTGCTATCTTTGTTGCGTTAATTTGCAAACTCACTTCTGATTGGCTGTTGGGTATAGCAGAGAGATGGTCAATTTGCATGTTTCTCTTTTATTAGTGTAGATGATGTCTACATATAAAATGCCAACTTAAACATTAAAATAAGAATGAACAAAATTGAGCTGCTATACTTCTAACCACTCACTTTCAAATTACATTAACACTCCTTATTTAAATATACAGAAAACAAAACCTTATTTTTGCAGATGCTTAGTGTTCATAAACACTTTTACTTATCTAACCTAATACTATAAAAATTGTGTGAGATAGTTATTTTACAATGAGAGAAGTAAGGTTAAAACAGCTTCCCTAGGAAAGCACAGAGAGAAAGCAAAAGCAAGTATTTCCAAAACCTAATCCACCAATCCATCTCCACCAGCCACTTGGAGAACATGCAGCTGTGCATTTGATACAAACTCCAGGACGTCCCTAACAAGTCAAGCAAAGAAGACAGTCTGGGTCTGGGGGGTTATTGCTACCATGAGAATCTGAATTTTCATGTGCTTTGACTTTGCAAGGAAAGGTGGTTGGGGAAACAGCTAAAATCTTAATGTGCTAATATTATCTCAAACCAGTTTTCTGCATATCAAGTTCCTGGAAGATCAGATGGGGAGTCTGTGAGTACTGAGGCCAAGACAGAGAATTGACCTTTCTGAGCAGCAGATTTGCAGCAACTGAATGCCAAGTGACAGCAATGTTTCAAAAGATAAAAATTAGCAGAAGAATTCCTGTGGTTTGTATAGAAATCTGTGGGTAAAGATTTAGGATATAAAACCTTAAATTATATTCAAAGTTGGAAATAATTTTTAAAATATAAGTTTAAAACAATAAGCAATACAGTTTTCTAGAATTTATTTTGTCATTAAATATAGGGACTCTCACCTTGGCTGGTATGGCTCAGTTGGTTGAGCATTGTTCTACGCGCCCAAAGTCACCAATTCAATTCCTGGTGAGGGCAACAGGTTCGATCCCCAGTTGGGTCATGTCTAAGAGGCAGTCAAAGAATATTTCTCTCTCTTACACTGATGATTCTCTCTCTCTCCCTCCTCTCCCTGTCCCTTTCTCTAAAATCAATTGAAATATTTTAAAACCTTACCAATCTTGGTCATTAGGCATTATTATTATTATTATTATTATTATTATTATATCCTCTATAGAAAGAAAAAAAATATAGGAACTCACAGGCATCATAAATTACAAGTGGCTGGACTAAAGAACTACCAGTTCTAATTGGGTTACCCAGAGACACAATCCCTCTCTCTTTTTTAGCAAGAGCATTAAGATTATTTGTCTTTTGACCTCCCACAATGGTTGAGCGTACAAAAATGAAGGTTCATTCCATCCTTCAAATGTTCCTAATATTTACAGGCTACATAAAATGAGATATGTCATATAGACAGAGTCAAATGCTCTGCCTGCAAGAGTAAGTTAGTAGTCTGCTTATATTCTGAAGCACGCTTCCATTTAGAACAGCGGTCACCAACAGGTGGTGGTCCGAGGACCACTGGTGGCCTGTGAAGTCCAAAAGTCTGGCGACTACTGGTTTAGAAAGCATGCGATGCTTTCCAATAAAACATTTCTAACAGGTAAAGAGAAAAGCTATTTCATAGGCTGTCTTAACATACAAAGCATGCTCAAAGTTCAGCTTAACTCCATAATCTCCATCTAATTTCAGTAGAGCAAGAAAAACTTATAGAACCATGCCCAAAACGTTATGCATAAGCGTTGGTATTATGAAGGATTTCAAAATAAGTTTCCGTAAAGACCCACACAAATGCCTGTGTGCCTAACTCCCAGAAGTAGAGTGCCAATTTTTCTGTCTTTTAGTGAACTATGATCTGGCCTCAGTTTTTCAATTGCAACAGAGGTTGTGCTCTGGTAAGACTTCAGTCCAATAGCAGCAATGTGCATTCTCTACACTAGCATCATTTGCCCCAAACATGGATGCTGCAATAACTCCCAAATGCAAACTCCTCTCCCACACTATGCTTTCATCCAAATAAAAGGAGAGGGTTAAAGAGGTAAACCACACATATTTAACAACATCATTGTACCTATCTGGCATAGATAAGACCCAATTCAAATCTTATGAGTTAGTCCTCTGGCTCCACGGTGATGGTGACTGGGCTAATTTTGCCAGAAGCGGCTGCTGCCTGCTCCTATTACCTGACCTTTCCACAAGCACACCTTCCAAGGAAATGAAGCAGGCCGCCTAAACACTGAAACTTATTTTCAAGCACCTTTTCTATAATTCCCAAGACACAGTAATATCCTCTTATTTTCAAAAGTTCTTAGAGTTCATAGAAAACACTTTCACATATATGATCTAACCTCCAAAAATTCTAAAGGCAGGCCTTTTTAAGATGAAAGAACTGATTTGCCCAAGGTATCTGAAACTTGTTTTAAAGTTGAGACCTCTAATTTTGGGTCTACTGCTTACTTGTCCACATAGCACAGGATACTCATTACTCTATCTTCACGTGGAAAGTCAGGGTCCCATCCTGGCAAGCCCAGCGATTGACTTGTAGCTGCACTGAGAACCCTGAGGGGCAGCACAAAGTACACGTGATGATGTGTCCTAACAGCAAATGCCCAGATGTGCTACAGTTTGATTCTTTCAAAGAGTCAGAGAGCCAATTAGGTATTGACAAATTCAACAGTATGTCAGAACCTCAGTTTGAGATAAGAGCAAAGCAACCATTCTAAAAATACTCCACCAAAATACAGAAGATTGCTGTGGGCTCAGAGAAAGGCAGTGGCTCATTTCCTTCCGTACATACCATGCCCTCCCAACCACTTCTGTTTCTTGGCACGACTCGTAACCAAGGAAGTTCTCTAAAGTATCTTCTCCTCCCTCCAGATCTAAGCTACTACTATTTTCCTAGTGGTCTTAGTAAAATCCTTCCTCCACCAATCTTAAAGTTTGACTTTCCTGGGAAATATGGAGAGTCACTTTGAAAACATGAGCCCTGGGTAGAATGTATTTGTCCCACTTCCAATTTTCTCCTGCCCTTTCCTGACCTAACCCTATACCACCTGTACCCTACCTATCCCCCTCATCCTTCCCCACATCAATCCATCTGCGTCTAGACCCATTTTTTTTTCTCAAACAGGTAGACTGCACAAAATTATTGCATAGCCTGTGATTTCTCTTCTCTGTAGCAGTGAAAAATCAAGGTTGGTTAGTGTTCCACTTTTATAGAGGCTAGATACTTGGGGATCCTACGTAGGGTTCTGCAATCTGTACTTCTGATGTGTAGGATTTGCAGGCAACAGAATGTGAGAATCACAAGGGATGTGTCCCGACAAGCCTATGGAATCCCAAATTCACAAACACCATCGTAGCTTTCAACTTTTCTGATGAAAAGAAATAATATGTAATTCTAGGAGGGTTATTGTATCTGACCTCCAATAACAGCAGAAGGCGAGCCTCAGAGGCAGAGGTTGGGGTCTGTGAGTGCACTGAAGGTTAAGTACTTTACTTTGGCTCCCATATTCTCAGCCTGCAAGGTTCAAATCCATGTTTCAGTAAGACTTTACTCCATTTTATGGCCTTTCTGGATCACTTCTGGAAACTAAAGAGTGTGAATGTTAGAGTCATAACTGCATAAGGTCTCCAGAGACCTGTCCTCCATTCTACCAAAGCCTGCTCCTACGGGTCTCCATGCGATTGCTGTTATCTGAAAAGATAGCAAAGACACATTTCTCTTTATAGAGACAAACTGTGTCAAAAATGTATTCAACTGTGAAGAAACAGAGGACTGGACTTTCCTAAACCAGGAAGACCTGTTCACTGGACTCAAACAGACTTTACAAATACACTGTGCCACAGAGTGGCCACCAACCACATGTGGCTGTGGAATACTTGACATAAACCTGATCTGAATTGAGATGTGCAGTTAACGTAAAGAAAGCCTGCTTGATTTTGAAGACTTAGTATAAAAAAAAAAAAAGGAAAATATCTCATTTAAAAAGTACTTAGCAAATGGTTGAAATGGAAGGATTTTAGATATACTTTTGTAAACAAAACATTACTAAAATTCTTGTCACTGATCTATTTTTACTTTTTTAATATGCCTCCCAGCAAATTCAAAATTACAAGTGTGACTGCATTGTGCTTACAGTCTATTTCTATTGGATGCACTCTTTACACAAAACCCACAGCTTCAGGAAGGGTTTGCTGCTAGAGAAAGGTTGAGCATGTTAACGGTCTGATATGAGGTCCTCTTTTTAAAAACCAGACTCTTCTTACATACTGTTATTGTACAGACCACCATCAAACAAAGCAAGCCTCTGGCTCCAGGCTGCCCCACTGGGCAGGTCACACCTGCGTGGGCCTCCCATCCCCTCTGATGAGGCAGCAGCTGTGCACAGCAGCAAGGTCCCGTGGCCCCAAGACTCTACTCTCCTTTCCTTATTTGATGTTGCATTTCTTTAGTCATTTTTAATATCTCCAAATAATGCATAAAAAAACAGCAACTTACAGGTTTTGAGATGGTGAATCCGCTGCTGGAATACACAGGTATTTAACCCCCTGCAGAATGATAAAAAATAAATTTAAAAGATGATATGCAGTATAAAAAAATATTTGAAGGAACTATTTACTAAGGTCAAAAAAATAAAAAGGAGAAGTTTTTCACTCATCTTTTGTTGCCAAGGAACTGGGAAAAACTCTTTAATTAAGGTTCCTGATTATTTTCCATGATGACTGTGTGTACAAACGTTCATGCTCCGGTCTGGAAACAGCTTGTGGACAGGGGGATATCAAAAAGTGAAATAACTGGGTGCTTCCCAGTAGGTGGTACAAATTCCAGAGCCCTCACCACAGATGCTTGTTTATATGTTCCACATTTTTATCAATTTTGTTTAGGATCCATTGGTAGTAAAAACCTTAATATGATATCTAAAAATTGTAACATTATGGTACAGTTTCTTTATCAAATTTAGTATGAGGATATTTCAATTTCACTGATGTACCTACCTGATAGAAGGAGTTTCTATACATGGGAAATAATGTGATTTATTATGTCTCCTTTCCTGAAAAGCAAAACTTATTTACTAAACTAATAGGTTTTTTAAAAAGAATAAACAGTTTGGAAAAAAAAAAAAAAAGAAGGAAACTTCATATAAAAGTTTATTAAAACTCTGTAAGAATTTTTATGTAAATTCAAGCTGCATAAAAACCAGGTTAAATTTCGGTTTTATTAAATTTTAGTTGTTTCTTCTTCAGAGGGACTTAAAGTATAGTTTAAAAGGTTTGCAGTGTCAAGTGAAAATATAAAGTGTAAATGTTTCAGCAACCTTGGCTTCATAAAAACGTAGATGGACCATTTTTAAGCTTCCTCTCCTGGTAGCCTAACCTCCTGGACTCTTGCCACTGTATCTTTAGAAATAAGTGAGTGGGAACACATCAGAAACTGGAACAAAAACCAATGTAAGAGAGTAAATGAAGGACAAGCATGTAGAATAGTTTAGACCAGTGGTCAGCAAACTCATTAGTCAACAGAGCCAAATATCAACAGTACAACGATTGAAATTGCTTTTGAGAGCCAAATTTTTTAAACTCAAACTTCTTCTAATGCTACTTCTTCAAAATAGACTCGTCGAGGCTGTGGTGTTCTGTGGAAGAGCCACACTCAAGGGGCCAAAGAGCCGCATGTGGCTTGCTAGCCGGGTTTAGACAATATAGTTCCCTCAGCAGACAAAGTCATAAAATAATGTCTTCTAGGATTTTTGAAAAGTTTGCAGTTGTTTATTAAAATTTCACTATTGACTCCTGTCATTAGAAATATCTATGCTATACTTACTAATGTAGTCTTATAAGGAACATCTAAATTTGTGGCTGCCCCAAACCCTGTCACAGTTTCACATTTAAAAAAAAAAATCTCTCTATATATATTTGTATTGATTTCAGAGAAAAAGGGAAAGATAGAAACATCAACGAGAAGAGCGAATCACTGATTGGCCTCCTCTTGTACCCCCACTCCCCGCAACTGGGGATCAAGCGCTCAAACTGGGCATGTGCCCCCACTGAATCAAACCATGATATGATGGTTCACAGTTAATACCCAACAGAGAGGGGAGAGGGGAGAGGGGAGAGGGGAGAAGGGAGAGGGGAGAGGGGAGAGGGGAAAAAGAGGAGGAGGAGGAGGAGGAGGAGGAGGAGGAGGAGGAGGAGGAGGAGGAAAAGGAGGAGGAGGAGGTGGAGGAAGAGGAGGAGGAGGAGGAGAAAGAAGAAGGAAGAAGAGAGAAAATGAATATCATTGATTGGTTGCCTCCCTTACACATCACAACTGGGGACTGAACCTAAATCCTAGGTTTTTGCCCAGACTGGTAATTGAACCTGCAAACTTTTAGTGCATGGCACAAAGCTCCAACTGAGCCAATCCAGCCAGGACACAGCTCCACATTTTGATGCTCCCTTACATAATGAACCCCATTTTCTCAATACGAAGTCCACACCAACTACATTTCTCAACCTCCTTTGCTTTTAGAGTGCAGACTCAGGGCTGGGTTTCATCATCTGACAAACTCACACCAGGTAGATTTGGAAACAGAACATGGGAAGAGTAGAATGGGTAGAAAGCACCTGTTTGGCAGGTGCAGATGGTGGCAGAGGTGGCACCAGACCTCACTGGGCCAGTTGTATGATGTAGTCTGGGTATTGTTCAGAAAATTTCAGCTGAAATTCTATTTCTCTAGTTCCTCTGAGGAGACCATAAACAAGCTCTCAACAAACCCATTCCTGCTGATGCAAACTCAGCATGAAACCTGTTGTCTGCCATGAAGACCCAAGTGAGAGAATTCCACTTCCTGTCTCCTACTTTTATGAGAGGCTAGAAAAAAAAAAAAAAAAAAATTCCCTACTTAGTTCCCATACATATATTTTTCCAGATTTGAGTCAATCATTACATTTCCGAACAAACGGTCCTTTGGACCTTGAAGAAGACATGTTTTATCGCTGCTTGTCCAGATGGGAACACTTCATATGAGTTTGCACAGGCTTTAATGCACCAAGGATAAAAGTTAAGGATTAGTTGCCAGAAGAAAGCGCACCAGCATTTTCTTCTTCCTTCATGTCTGGCTCTGTGGTCCTCAATTGTTCCCTCTGTCTCTGTCCTCGTTTCCCTGGATGTGGTACTGTGCTCTGAGGAAGGACTGAGGTAGTTGTTTAAAGTTCCCAAGCACCTCCAAAATCAGACAGGTATTGGCACAGTAATTTAAAGGGAAAGACAATGGAAATGGACATTATACTGTAAAAAGAAGCCATTTTACTCCTTCCTTCCATAGAGGCCAAACAAGCTTGTTGGTGTAGATCATGCACTGATCATTTCATTTATCTGCCACTGAAATGACTCACTTTTTTCCTTACTTTTAAGTGAGAGTTGGCCAGGGATCAGGCCCAGAAGCTGGTGAAATTCTTTCCTCCAGAAACTTCCTCCAACCTCTTCAGAATACTCCAGAGGGAAAGGGGATTTTCAGGTTCCCACTTTTCCTTCCATTGTGATTATCAGTCCAAGCAACATAAATTAATAAAAAATGCTGAGGTGGTTCCCCTCACAGAGAGTGAAGACGCTTGCCTGTCACACATGCTGACGGGCAACCACTTGATTCTAGCAGAATCTAAAGTCAGCCTAGTTCATATATTGGAGGAAAGAAAAAATGAAGGAAAGAAAGAAAGTGGCAAGAAGGGGAGGCTAAAAAATCTTAGCTTATTTAGAGCATTAAATGCCAACAGCAATGTGGTTAGAAAGCACTGTGTTTCCTTTAGGCATAATGTACAAGGAAAGGAGGCCAGCCCCACAAGGCAGGAAAATGACAAAGGGGAACCCTTCCTTCCTGAGCTACAGCAGATGAGGAGGGACAAGGCATCTTTGGAGGAGGATGCTTTGGTCAGTGGTGTACCTCTCTCCTTCCTTTGCTGACTGGGATTGAGATGCGGAATCTCAATCTGTGAAGTTTCTAAGGAAGAACAAAGTTGCTCTTGGCCAGGAGTTTGGGGACCCCATACTGTTAAGGCAAGACAGAGAAAATATAAAACATAAGATAGGAGTTTGGGGACCCCATACTGTTAAGGCAAGACAGAGAAAATATAAAACATAAGATAGGATCAAAGATATAACACTAACCTTCCCTGGAATGGTGCCTGACACATAGTAGCACTCACTAAATGACTACTGATGATGAAAACAAGGTGAAAAACTATTAACATGAAGATCACACTTATAAGAAGTGCAGGGGAAGGAAAATGTTGTCAAGCACCTATGCCTTATCCCTGTGAAGAAGGAAACCAGGCTGGACCTGCAGTCACACTGCGCAAGGGCACACTGCATGACTCTGCACACACACCGATCTCCTGCCTGCCTGCTCCCGTGGGACCAGCTAAGATGTATCTCACTGTGATCTACAATGAGAAGGGAACAGCCTATGCAAATGAGTAAAGAAAGGAGTCAAAACTGTCGAAATGCTCAGCTGCTTGCCCCAAGAACATCTATTTATCTTGGCTTAGTCATTAACAAAGCACAGAAAGTATCTCTCTTGGAGGCCACAGACTACAGAACATCAAGTACCTGAAAGAGGCTTTGGATGCCTGCACATGTGTACAGTGCATAGCCGTTAATTACTAATTCAGAAAGCAGTAGGAGTGGGGCAACACGGAGGATCATAACACCATGAGAAGTCTGGAGAAACCTAAAATTATCCTAGTAGCAACAGGCCTGGCTCTGCAAATGTGATGTAGAATTGATATTCCTTTTAATTGGACCTAAATAAGGCCATTCTCTAGTACTGAGGTCCATAGAGACAGAGATAAGGGACAGGACATCCTATCTATATCTGTAACTAAATTATGGAAAGTATATCAAACTTAAAGTAAAAAAAAAAGAATATAAATATTCTAGAACAATCTAAAAAAATATCCTAAGTTCTAAAAATAGCAGCATTCCCATTAGTATAGCATTTTAGGTATTTACTACTTCATATTACCTCTAATATCTAAAAAATCTTGCCAGGACCGGTTTGGCTCAATGGATAGAGCATCGGCTTGGGGACTGAAGGGTCTCGGATTCGATTCCAGTCAAGGGCATGTACCTTGGTTGCGGGCAGATCCCCGGTGGGGGGTGTGCAAGAGGCAGCTGATCGATGACTCTCTCTCATTGATGTTTCTAACTCTCTATCTCTCTCCCTTCCTCTCTGTACAAAATCAATAAAATATATATTTTTAAAAAAGAAATAACTAAAAAATAAAAAAATAAAAAAATCTATGAAGCTAAAATTGATCATCTCCTTTTCAAAAGAAAATTCTTAATAAATAAATAAAAACTCAGTACTTTCCATGATGTTTCAAAAAGTGGTTGGTGGAAAGCCAATTAATATTAAACTTTTGTGGAGCTAATAAATGTCACGTTGCAGATTTTCAGTTCAGACAGCTGGCCCAAGACTGCATTAAAATACAGACCACCCCCCCAACTCCTCTCCCAAAAACTGAGTCTATGCATTAAGACTCTCATGATTTCTATGAAGGAAAAGAAAGAGTAGCTCCTTTCTTTTGACAATTTAAATGGCCTGACATGTTCAGAGAGTGGCCTAAGAGGGAGCTAGGGAGAGAAAAAGGCAGATATTTCTAGGAAAGTCCTTATCCACAATGACCACATGCGTAGGGCAAGTTCATAATACCAAGGAGCATACCAACCAGCGAACATGATGTAGAAAAGATTAGGAAAACACAGGACAATAAGAGTCATGTGAGATCTGCCCAGTAAACCTCTTGGATAAAGTTTTTGTATTGGGCTGTGAAAGAAAAATTACACATCAGTGGCTGAGAGTAGTTTTAGAAAGTATCTCAGAGGCTCTTGAACAAAAGGTTAAAGCTTTCAAAATGCACATTCTCAAAAGTACTAATATTGTTCAGTTTTCTGTTTCAACATGCATAGTAACCACCAAAAGTAAGTTTTGGCTTTTGGGCCTGAAACGAAAGAATACACCTAAAATGGTATGCAAGTAAAGACTTAAAAGTAGGGGAAGATTCTGATTTCAGGACTAGTAAAGAGATCAAACTCTCGCTTTTTCAAGTACAATTTCTAAAATTCACTGGTCTTTTCTTTCTGAAACATCGTAAGTAAGAGTCATCTCAAGAACCTAGTTGACATTCTACTTTCCAAGGAAAGATAAAGCCCTTCAAAATTGTTTCCTCTCTCCCAGGAAAGCTACCGGTAATGCAAGCTAATTATAAAATGTAATTATATTCTCTGCAAAACCTATGAGAAAATATAAGTAGCAGGATAGGAAGTTTTCGAAGGGCTAGAATTAGGATGTCTTGGCAATGGAAGAGTCACTTTAGCTGCTAATGATTGGAAACCTTGGTTTTCCTTCTTAGCCCATCAAGTGCCAGCCGCAGCATGGGTGTGGACATAGGAGAGGTCCTGTTAGAGAAGTGGCACTTTTTCTTCGACAACCACATTTACGAGATATATAGAGTGTTATGCTGAAGTAGACTTTGCAGTTCCCAAATGCAGAACTCTTTATTAAAATTAGTCATCTAACACCCATTAGTGAGTTGAACAAAATAAGCCAGGGATCCTATGAAGAGATAATTTCACAATACTCTCAACAAAACTGATTATAAAAAAGAAACACAAAATTAAAACAAATTTAAATGTGGACTATCCCACACCTGACCAGAAGCAAGACCACAGCTTATACAGTAGTCCCCTCCTTATCTGAGGTTTTTCTTTCTGTGGTTTCAGTTACCTATGGTCAACCACAGTCCAAAAATATTAAATGGAAGATTCCAGAAATAAACAATTCATAAGCCTTTTGTTTTGTTTTTTAAATTAATTTTCATATTAAAAATATTTTTTTTTGTGTTGACAATATTATAGATATCTTCCATTTCTCTCCCTTCCCCCCTCCTCTCATCCCCTCCCCACACCCTGGTCTTCATTACCCTATTGCCCATGTCCATGGGCTATGCATATCTATACTAACAAAAGGGTAATATGCTAATTAGTCTGGGTCAACTGGCCATCTTCTGGATATCAGACTTCCTTCCAAAAAAAGCCATGGTGGTGGGGACCAAGGCAAAGGCAGTTAAGTGTGAGATCAGGCTGGCAGGGGAGGGAAGTTGGGGGCGACCAGGCCTGCAGGGGAGGGCTGTTAGGGTAACCATGCCAGCAAGGAGGGCCACTGGGGGTGACAAGGCTGGCAGGAGAGGGGCCACTGGAGGGTGAGATCAGGTTGGCAGGGGAGGGCAGTTGGGGGTGAGATCAGGTCGGCAGGGGAGAGCAGTTGGGGCATAAGGCAGGCAGGTGAGTGGTTAGGATCCAGTGGTCCTAGATTGTGAGAGGAAGTCCAGATTGGAGAGGGTGTAAGCCAGGCTGACATCTCCCCCGCCCCCCCCCCCCTCCCCCCCCCCCCCCCCCCCCCCGGCATGCACAAATTTCATGCACTGGACCTTTAGTAAGTATATAAGTTCTTTGGTTCATCTCTTCTTGTCCCCCTAACCCTACATCAAGGTATGTCAGTCTGTTCCACGACTCCATCAATTCATAAGCTTTAAATTGCATGCCCTTCTGAGTAGCATGATGACATCTTGCCTATTACATCCCACCTGGGATCCGAATCATCCCTTCATCCAGCACATCCATGCTTCCCACCTGTCAGGCACTTGATAGCTGTTTAGGTTATCAGATCACCTGTTAAGGAATCACAGTGTTTGTGCTCAACTCACCCTTATTTTACTTCATAATGGCCCCAAAGTACAACAGGAGTGATGCTGGCAATTTGATTATGTTGAGGAGAAGCCTTAAAGTATATATAAATGGGACAAAAACATTAAAATAAATAAATAAATAAATAAATAAATAAATAAATAAATAAATATATATATAATGTTCTGTACAATCCAGGGTTTCGGGCATCCATTGGGGGTCATGGAATGTATCCTCCTAGGATAAGAGTATTATTACAAAACCAAAAGTCTTTCCCCCTTGAGACAACCATTCTTTGCACTTTATTTCATTGTGGTAAATTATACATAACATATAAAATACACATAACATTTTAGCCAATTTTAATAGCTCAGTGGCTTAAGTTTATTTATATTTATATCTCCATCCATTCCTCTCCAAAATTTTCATTTTCCCAAATGGAAATTCATTACCCATTAAACACTAACCCCACATTCTCCTTTCCCCAAATCCTGGACACCCTTCTACTTTTCTGTCTCTATGAATGTGACTACTCCTGAACTTTTATATAAACCTAAAGGTAACCTGACCCTGAAAAAGTAATCTGGCCACATTTGTGAAGAACCCAGAGAAGGCAATCACCAACTTGAAATTGCTTTCAAATGCAGAGGCTGGACTGGATTACCAGTCTTCTTTATCGAGGCCCCTCTTCACAGAGTGCATGCTTCAGAGAAAGCATGTGGACATTCTCACCCAGTTTACGAATATGGAAATATGGAAGCCAAACTCAATACCTGGCATGTACATTTTGATTGTTATTTCTGAATCTAAGACTTTTCACACAGCCAATAAAATTTTAAGGGGAAAAAGTAGAATACAAAAGTATACCTATAGGAAGATTACATCTGCAAAAACATGTATCTGTAGACTAAGAACCGGAGTTAGCATGAAAAACAAAACCAGGTGAGGTCTCAGGGGTGAGATTCTTGGCCATCCCTCTTTTTAACTATTTGTACTATAACAAAAATATCACATAAATAATTGTAGAAAATTAGCAGAGGATAAACACAGTCCTTTAGGTATGTAACATAATTCATGTTTTAAGTCTAGGTTTTAAATTTAAGATGAATTTTCCTACAGTACCTATTTGCCACTGATTCTTCCTGCACCTGCTAAGTTTAGGAAACACAACTACAAATAACAACTTCCAAGAACTCTGTGGTGCCTGATAGGTTGAGGAGGGGTGGTAAAGTCAGAGTGGAGAGACAAGATTTAGCCCTTGGTTTGATTTTGTGAGAGAAAAAATGCAAATGAGAAACCTCTAACACCTGTTGACTTCTTTCAGGTTAGTCAAATAATGACATACATTTGACTTGTCAGATAACAGATGAGGACCCAAATGCTTATTTTTGTTCAAGCTATTTCAATATAAGGCTACCGTGGGCACAGCCAGCACATCCGATTTCCTCGAGCCCATAAGGGTGGGTTATGGGAAGACAGCGAGGGAGGCTCACGCCAGCTCAAACCCACCACCACAAGCCCTCTTCTGTGATTTCAGTTCTGTCTGAGGACTGGCTAATGTACTCAATGTGACTCATGAGGAAAGCAGGGTTAGTTTCAACAGGGTCGCCAAACCAAATAATGGCACAGTATTACTTACTTAATGTTAATGCTAAATGACCACATAAAAACTATCGTGAATGAAAACCCATGCTTAGGAATTATCAGGAGAAATCAGCAGTAGAAACTTCAAGAGTATTCCATAGATACCCCTTATAAAACATACAAAGGTACATTTTCATCTGGTCGTATCTAGGCTGCTAAAAAAAAAACTCCAGTGGGTCCTTCCTATTTGCAAAATGAAGAAGACCCTCTCCAAAGTCCTGCAATACTGGCCCGCAGCTTATCTCCGGACTTCCCCCTCATGCTCTCGCCCTGCTCACCAAACCCTAGGCGTCCTGGCCTACTTGTGAGTCTCCCCAAATGTCTTATACTTTTGTACCCCTGCCCACTCCACCCCCAGCCCCTGCCAGGTTCCTGTGGTCACTTCTCTCTGGAGTACTCTTCTCCTGCAGGACTCCTCTTGTGGTACTTCCTCAGGAAAACTTCCCAGATGTAACCCATTGCCTCTGCAGAGGCTTCCCCCTCCTCCCTTCTTTCTTTGGACTCACTCCAGCTCCCTGTTCTAAGTGCCAACAGCACACACCACACATGAAGCCAACACAGAGGCACTAGGGTACCAGCACAGAGGACAACGACTGCTCATGAATGGTAAGTCTCTCCCATCAGATCCCAATACCTTCAGTGCATAGATCCTATCTCAGTCATCTTTCTTTCAATATTCTAGCACCTCTCTCTTCCAAGATCACCAATAAATGCTATGAAGTAAAGGAAGGAATATATGGGAAGGGAGACCCATTGTTACAACTTTAAGTGCAGGGACACCAATCCAGGCTGGGCAGAGCAGCACTGTTCCCAGGCTGGGCAGAGGCACCTGGGCAACAATCCAGTGCAGGCAGGCGAGCAGGACAGCTTCAAGTAGTCACAAAGGGCTAGGCCTCATCTTTAGTTTTCCACATGCTCTAAATCAGTGGTTCTCAACCTTTTAAATACCACGACCCTTTAATACAGTTCCTCATGTTGTGGTGACCCCCAACCATAAAATTATTTTCATTTCTACTTCATAACTGTAATTTTGCTACTGTTATGAATTGTAATGTAAATATCTGTGTTTTCTGATGGTCTTAGGCAACCCTGCTAGGGACCTATGGGTTGAGAACCGCTAGCAGGGTCACCTAAGACCACCGGAAAACACAGATATTTGCATTACGATTCATAACAGTAGCAAAATTACAGTTATGAAGTAGCAACAAAAATAATTTTATGGTTGGGGGTGACCATAACATGAGGAACTGCATTAAAGGGTAGAGGCATTAAAAAGGTTGAGAACCACTGCTCTAAATGGTCTCAGCAGCATACTGTGACTGGTCTCATTAACCATGGAAAGTTGTAACTAAGGTGAAGGTAGGCAAAAATGCCCAGAAATTTCCAAGGACTTGCATTACATTATGGAGTAAATGGCCCTAAGCTTTGGACCCAACACATTCTCCTGGAAGATAATTGGCCCAGTCACTGAGGTCTGTCCCATGGGTAGGCAAACAATGTGCACAGGGTAGACATCATAAAGGCACCTGTGTGAGCCCTCCATCCACCTGGCTGTGAGGACCAGAGCTGGCAAACCGAGGCCCCTATTTATTGGGACCCAGCCACATCTGCTCACTGACATATTGTCTTGAGCTCCTTTCACACTACAGGGGACAAGGATTCCACCACAGAAACCTCAGGGCCTGCAAAGCGCAACATATTTATTGCCCTTGATAGAAAAAGTGTGCCAAGCCCTGATCTAGACAATGATACTTCACGAAATCATTTTGCTGACTGGAGTCATTCTGTGCATATTTTCCCTTGACATTTAAACATCTGATACAGCATGCTATGTCCTAGGAACTGCAACCTTTAATCATCAATTGTGCTCAGTTCTCTTCCTACTCCATGAGAGAAAGAGACGATGGGTTTTCCTCTTCTATAGGACTGGTTAAACAAAGATACTAGCTGCAATATATTGAGAGCAGATGGTGCTAAGTAAATTGTGGAAGGTGAGTTATTGTCAGTGGCCTCCACCTTGATGGCAGTCCTCCGTTACCTGCAAACATGGCACCTCGCACACCAGGCACAGAACATCACAAGCAGATGATCCAGAAGAACTAGTGCAGAGCCACGTACACTCTCCCGGAGGTCTCCAAGACCTGGACAAGTGTGCCTGTCCTAACTGTCCTCACCTTGGGAAGGTAATGGTTTTCCTGAAACACTGTGGTCTCTTTCTCAGACTGCTAAGCTGACCAGGTGGCAGACTTCCTCACTATCACAAAATGACAGATCTGCAGCAGGGCAAGTGTCGACTTAGAAGACGGCCACTGTCTTTAGGTTTACACACAATTCACAACACATAAGTTTTTTCTAAATAAAATTTGTGATCCTTTGGGCCTAATGTCACATCCTCCATGTGAGATCAGACCCTAGAATTGGTTTCTAGAAAGAAGCAAACACTGACAAAGAGCAGGGAGCTGGCCGAGAAAGCTGGCCAGTCTGACATGGGTAGGCAAACAATGTGCACAGGGTAGACATCATAAAGGCACCTGTGTGACCCACCAAGAGGAGTTATCAAGCTCAGAGTTGGTTCAGAGAAGCAAAGCAGAGAACAGTAACTCTTCCATATCTCCTGAATACGAGGGAGCTGGATCTCTATACCCAGGTGAGGTGGGTCATTAGAGATTGCACTCAATCCCTACGTTTTTTATGTCCCAAACCAACAAGGGAGGGGAGCATCTTTCCTGCTCTGCTCAAAGTGCTGGCTGGTCAGTGTTCCAGGGCCTTCCTTCAAAGGGAAGCATTTCACTAAGTCCTCTCTCTCCCCACGGCTGCCATTAAAAAATCAGTCCAATGGGCTATTTTTACTCTGACAGCTGCATCCTCTTGCACTGTGTACAGAAGGAAGTCCCAGGCCACCTTGGTTAGAGCCTGTGCGAGGGGAACTTACAAGGGGGGAGGGGGGGAGAGAGAGAGAGAATGGGCCACCAAGTAGCCAGAGGCCTCTCACTGGAGTCAGCAGGACCTCGAGGTGACTGGGTGAAGCCATTCACCACAATCCCACTGCAAATGCAGGAGCAGCAGCAAGAGAGGCTCTGTCAGAAGAGGGGGGAAGCCATTAAAAAAAATCAAATGTTTGAAAACACTCTTACTTGGTTAGCTATGAGATTTATTTTGTCTTTAGAGTGTAGATTCAGGGTGTTAAATAATGCAGTTTAAGTTAGGAATCATTCGAAGTAGATCTGAAGCTACCTCCTGCTTGGGTGCGGCAGGGCTGGTCTCTGTGACAAGGTATTTCATTAAATAGTAAATTCAAGTCGGACCATTCTCACCATTGCTAGGCCTTGACCACTTGCTCTAAAGGCCAGTACACTTGGAAACAGTCTCTAAGATTCTCTGCCTAGGAACTGTTTCCAAGACCGGTGGTTCAACTTCATATGCCTCATACCATGTCAGAAAAGTGGTCCCTTTGCAGCCATTAATAAAATAAGAAAGGGATGGCCTGTGGCAGCTTTCCCACTTGTAGGTGGCTGTATGTCTTGCTTAATATACTTAATAGATTTTCTCCCTTTAGTTGGGGAAAAGTCTGAGAAGCAAATAAGCATGTCTACAAGCTGACATTCAAAGGACAGAGGCTGTAATCCAGACTCAGGAACATACCCTCTCCCTTCTCCCCGTGCTGGGAGCAGCTATGTGGCCTGCATTTTCTGATGCCCTGTGCTCAATAATGAATGGTGACATCTGACACTTGTACTAGTTGTGGTGATAACTGAGAGGAGAGAAATAATTTCTCAATTCAAACCCGGGTTCAACACTGAGCTGGGCCCCAGCACACAAAGTTCTCCAAACATCCCAGGAGTCAGACATAGCGAGGGACACACTTCAATGCAGTGTGGGCATGACCTGCTTATGCAGCCGGCACAAAGGTGATACTAGCTGGGTGCACTGCTTTGCTCATGGCTTTTAAAATCTGGCTGATCACTTCCCTTGCAGGTGTGGCAGCACACAGTCCACCTGCAGTTCCTGCCAACAATGTATTATGATGAGCACCTGAAGATGGCAAAGTTGCTTAAAGCAGACTTCAGTATACCAGACCACCTCTATAAGTCATTATTTTTCTTGTTGCTACAAACAACGATGGTAGCGAGAGTCATGAACCAGCTTCGGGTCCTAACCAAGCAACCATTTGTTACTTCTCAAACGTCTGACTGCCGGTGGAAGGGCCTCACCTGCCAGCAACCCTCTGCATGCCATCACCACCAGGATACCCAGGGCCCGCTCCATGAATACTTGCCTTGGTTCTTCCCTTGACACTAAGTTGCTCCTCCATTTTAAACTCCTTCAAAAATTAAAGCTTTCCAGATATGCTCTAATGTCACTTCCTTTAACCACAGCCTTAAACATGGCCAAGCAAGAGAAACTTCTTATTAAGGGTTAGTAGCCAAAGAACTACAGAATATCTGCTCAGAGATTCTCCTCTCCAATCCCTTAGTGTTCTGGGGTGCCCCTGCAGGAAACAACAAGGTCTAGACTCAACAAAGTTGAGACTAACTAGAACCATAAAAGGGAATGGCCTTAGGAATAATAATCCATATGTTTCCACCTCACAACATATAGGGCCCTGTGCTCTGAATGCTTCACCACCATGTAAGTCAGATGTTTCACCCTCCCAGCATTCTGTTCATTTTCTACTCTCCCAGTCACGCTGTAAGAGCATTTCTTGCATGGTTTTACTCAACCTCAATGGCCTAGCTGAGGATGCTGAAATCATTTCCAGCTTGGATCTCTCACCTGACCCCTGCACATGCATTTTTATCTCATTGGGAATATCACATGAGCATCTCATCCAGAAGCTTAGTCCTTTTTCAACTCTGTCTCCACCTCCTCGAGCTCTCACATCCATTGGTGACAGAAGCTGTCCTTTCAATCCTCAAAGCTGTGACCTCAGGCATCCTTACCATCTCCCCTGCTTCACTCCCCACATTTCACCCGCAAATAATTCCTATTTTCCACTTGAGAAATGGCTTTTTTACTTTGAAGCTGTTTTATAAGACACCCCCAAGTTCTTAATGAACTGTTCCCCTTATTTCAATTCTTTTCTTTTGCTTTCAGTTCTATTCATCTGATAAAACTACTGCTATGCCACCTTTTCTTGGGTTCACATGTGCTAGAAAATCTTTTTCCATCCTTTGATTTTCAACTTTGCTCTGTCACTTTGTGGAAATGACTTCTAGGGGGAAAAAATCCCACTCCCCAGTGCCTCAATTCAAACCCTCACCACTTATGACCAGGAGTATCGTAAGAACTTCCCAATAGCTTGTCCAATATCAATTTCCCTCACTCTTTCCCTAGTCAAACCCTGAAAGAGAAATCCAAAGTATGTCACTTGACTTATTTAAAAATCTTTGCTAAGTCTCTGCTTTGCACATACAGGACTCCATTTGACAATTGAAAACCTACCAAATCTGCTGTGGGGCTACCTTCCCAGTCTGGCCACCCTACAGACCCGCTCCCCTGCGCCTCCATAAGTCCCAGAACACAACATGTTACCTCTGCACACCTGCACCACTGCACGCCCTTTGCCCGCCTGCACACATACGCTTTATTACCCAGAAGCCCATGTCCCACTCCAACTGTTCCTTCTCACCATTACTACTTGGAAAACCTCTGTTATCCAATATCCTTAGGATGGCACTAAAGCACATGTGTCAAACACAAGGCCCGCGGGCCAAATCCGTCCCGCCAGGCCTTGCAATGTGGCCCGCACCGCGCTGTCATCACTGCACTCCGCTGCGTTTCCATCACAATGACAGTTTATGACTGTTCAGTAAACCATTCGGCCCGCGATTTAGGCTGGATTTTAGATTTTGGCCCCTTCTCTGATTGAGTTCGACACCCCTACACTAAAGTGTCATCTCCTTAGCAAAGCCTGGCTGGCCTCATCAGTTAGCCATTTTCTCCTGGGTGCCTCAGGGACCCACCCTATGTGATGCAGTGCAATTCTGCAGTGTTGTAAGGACTTCTGTGCCTGTCCCTTCTTAATGCTGGGCCTATCTTACCTCTCTTTGTATTTTATTCCCAGCCCCTGCTACAAGATGGTTATTCAATAAACATTTGATGAATATAAGGGAGTAACTCCCAACTTAACTGAAAAGAGAACTGAAGATGACACCGCTGTCACCCCAACCAGCTGGAGCTGCCTCCTTCTGTCACCAAGGGGCTACCTTCTCCACTCTATAAGCAGGTGACCTGCACATTCCCAGGGCTCTGAGCTTATTTCCCTTTCCTGGACAGCTTGGAAGGGCTCATCCTGAGACACAGCTCCCCAGTGAACCAAACCATACTAGTCCTAGGAGGCTGCCTCAATACTCCTCTTTACAAAGTCTCTCCAATCCCTCCAGCCCATGGTCATAAGATCTTGTGTAAACCAACAGAACCTCCACATACCATCCACACCAGGCAGTGCAGCACTTTCTGGCACTTCAGTTGCCACTGTCAATGCCTACTACACTCCAGCTGTGGCCCAGAGGATAGCTCATGTAGGACCTGGGTTTGGAGGTCCTGTTGTTCCTGCCACTGGCATATTCTCCGTTGAAGACTGGGAGGGATGCAAACTAGGTAAGCCCATTCTGGGAACACAGCGCACACAATGTGCTTGGTACTTGGTCACACAGGGAATCAGGAGAGGTGGGACCAGAGGAGGCTCAGTAAGAAATACTCAAGAAACTGAGACTCAATTTAGAGAACCAGCCTGGGAACAGTCCTCAGACTTTCTCAACTTAAGAGAAACAGCCTGAGGAAGTCTTCAGGTGTGTGAAGACACTGGTCAGTAAGTAGGAGTACTTCAGAGAAGTCCCCTGCTGATGTACAGAGACTCTAGAAAGTCAGGCACAGGAAGCTTAACACAGATTTCTTGTAATTCAGAGACAAACAACAATTCCTCTCTAGAATCCAGAAAGTACTAGAAGATTTCAAGCCCCTTCTAGTCCATTCTGGCTTTAGAACTCCACTTGCAAGTCAGCTTGTCACCAAGGGAGAGGTCAGCAGCCAGTTGGAGCTGCCTTTTGCACTTGACTGTCCCCATACAAGAAGCTCAGACACCACTTGTCTCGAGAAAGAGCAATTACTAGACAGTTTTCGATACCTACCATAATCATTTCTATTTGAGTCATTTCTATTTAAGTCTGAGGTTGGCTTCAAACAAATTTATCTCAACACAGGAAAGCTGCTGCAAGCCTTTGGTATAATGGGTACTACTGATATTTGGGCGGCATCAAAGAATTTCCTAGAGAGGTGAAAACAACTGAGGCTCACTGGAAACAGCTGTCAATCTGAAACCATTCCAGGCCCAACAATGGTTTGTTTCCAGAGTCCTATACTCATCAGGATCTGAGTGTGTTTTTGTTTTGTTTTGTTTTGTCTTTTGTTTGCGATGCCAAAATAACTGATATCATCCACACTGGAAACAATGGCCAATCCAATTAGGAAATCTTGCCCAGTACTTTAACCTCATAACAAGGGGAATTATAAATCCTAAAAAAGGGTCAGAAACTCTTTTAATTGAATCAAGTAGAAATAGAACATAACTGATATTGAAAATGAAACCTTTTGATACATTTGAAATCTGTGTTTTGGACTATCTTCTCCTTTTTAGGATTAAGGTGACTGAAATGAATGCTTTGTATCTACTGACCTGAACAACAAGGATGTATCTTGTTTGGTGTCACACATTCATACATAAATCCATGGGAAACACTGTTATAAAATACAGAACACATTCCAGGCAAGCAATCTACCTGTCATTATTTCTTTTATTTTATTAAATTTATTGTTCATTTTTAAGCAAATCAATTACACAGTAACATGGCAATTTCAAATTGTTTACAAAAAGTGATAACTAAGTTCTATTACCTGTCATTATTACCAAGAGTGTGGCCACCCACCTGCCTGTGTTCCTGCCCTACCTTTCTTCATTTAAAAAAAACATAGTATGAAAATAATCACATTGTAAAAATAAGTAATAATAGAGAAAAAAGTGAAACTCATCCTTGCCACCCTCCTTGCCTATCCCAATTCTTTTCACCATTCTTAGGAGTTTGACATGGTCCTTTCAAACCCTTATGTGTGTGCATTTACATACTTACATGATATCAGAAATATATAATTGGTACTTAATTTTAGATATTGTAGATATTATTGTACAACTTGCTTCTTTTGTGTAACAGTTAATCTTTTTCTGTGCCTACAGATAAACCTTCTCTTCTTTTGAACTGCTGCAGAGTATTTCTTAATATGGGCATATCATAACTGACCACTACTTTCTGCTGAGAGAGAGAGAGAGAGAGAGAGAGAGAGAGAGAGAGAGAGTGTGTGTGTGTGTGTGTGTGTGTGTGTGTGTGTGTGTGTATGTTTGGGACGGGGGTGTTGGGGCTGAAGTCTTTTGCTATTACAAACAGAGCTCCAGTGAACACCCTAGCCCATCCCTATGTGTATGAGACAAGATACCAGGCTTATGCCAGAGGAAATGCAGCCTCAGCTCCTGTTACCTGAAGGTCATGGACAGGGTGGATCCAGGGTTCTGAGAGCTGTGGGCTTTTATGGTCACCAGATAGAAAGGCACAGCTGGGGTGAAGCCCTGCAGTCTGACTGAGCGGCCACCACAGGTGACAAGGCTCTTCCTCATGAGTCAGAACACTGCCCCTGTGCCTGGAATGTTCTCTCAGCTTTTCATGATCTGGCTATATGCTCCCTGAAATCTGAGACAACATTTCAACCAGCTCTGCCCCTACCTTAAGCATGCTGTCTTGGCTGTGGCAACCCTTAGAATTTATTATTCACTGATCGTTGTTGATGGACTGTCCTTCTTGTTAACCATACTTCTAATGCAAACCAAAGGCAGCTGAAGGACCCTTAAGAGATCAATCAGAAAGTCACAGAAGTTTCACAGGGAATTCTCTATTGTAATAACTTAGGAAGAGGTAATCCTGAACTATAGGCCATAAGAGCTCTGTAGAACAGGACATCTAGACCTGCCAATGCTCAAAAGCTGCACTGCATTTACCAGACCCTCTGGATTCACAGATTACTTGTGATTAATAAATCATTTTTGTACAGCTCTTCCTTCAACCCTCACCTACCACCAATAAGCCACATATTACCGAAGACAAGATGTCTCACTTTGGAATGGAGTTGAAAATGCATGTGGCTCTCTGAAGAGGGCCCTATGAAGCAGCCAGGCTGAGTGCTGGAGGAAAACAGAGGTCCAGTGAAGCACCTGCTGCAGCGGTCCTGTGACCGACCAGCTCCAGAGCCCAGGCAGAGGTGGAAAAGGGCTAGATCAGCAAACAGAGGTCAAGCAGCTATTTGACATATTAAAGAAGCTATCACAGAGCATACACAATTCACAACCCAACCAAGAGTACAGACCCAAAATACTGTAGAAAAAGGAACGAAGCCCTGAGGTTGGAGGGCACTGGGAATGTCCTTCTCAGAAGGAGATTTGGCTGAGCTCTGAGAGGAGGAGAACACTTGGATAAGCAGGACGAGCGTGAGAGAAAAAGTGCACAAAGAAGCACAATTTCTTATAATTCAACTAGTGGCCCAGTGCATGAAATTCATGCAAGGGGGTAGGGGGTTGTGGGGAGAGGGAGGTGTCCCTCAGCCTGGCCTGCATCCTCTCCAATCTGGGATCCCTCGAGGTATGACATCCCTCTAGCAATCCAGGACCACTGGCTCCTACCTGCTCACCTGCCTGCCTGCCTGATCACCCCTAACCACTCTACATGCTGGCCTTCTCGCCCCCAACAGCCCGCCCCCCCCGAGCCAGCCTGCTTGTCCCCAACTGCCCCCCACTGCCAGCCTGCTTGCCGCCTGACTGCCCCCCCTGGTGGCCTGCTTGCCTCTAACTGCTCCCCTGTTGTCCTGAATCCTCCCAACTGCCCCCCACTGCCAACCTGCTTGCCCCAAACTGCCCCTCTGCTGGCCTGCTCACTCTCAACTGTACCCCAGCTGGCCTGATCACCCCCAACTGCCCTCCCCTCCTGGCCTGATCGCCCCTAACTGCCTCTGCCTCGGCCCCACCACCATGGCTTTGTCCAGAAGATCCCCTGGTCTAATTAGCATATTACCCTTTTATTAGTATAGATGCCTTTGAAAATCTGGGCTTGGGCTTGTCTTACATTTGGGGAGCCAAAAAAAAAAAAAAAAAAAAACTTCTGAGGAAGAGAGATGGGGATGGTCACCAGGCGCACATGTAGCAGGGGAATGAGGTGCCTCCAGGAGCCCTTGGTCCCTCAGCATCACTGTCTAAGCAGACTGAATACCTGACCTTGGTGAGTTTCCTCAGAAATAAACAGGTCAGTGAAATAGCAGTACAGACATATAGGTAACAGTAAATATCAAAACCAGAAGGGGCCAACTACAAACAAACTATCAAAAGAAAATTCTGAGCCTGGACATTAAAAAAAGAATGCTTTCAGAGTTAAAAGAAATATAAAACAGAATCACCAGGAGTAAATGTCTGTCTATGAAAACATCTTAATCTTAAAAAATTATAATAAAAAACTACAACTTATATGGTTAAAAATATAAAACTCACAACTTAACGTGGAAAACAATAACCAAACTGATTTTAGCTTAAAAAAACCTATCTGGCCCAAACAGTTTGAGTCAGTGGATAGAGCATTGGCCTGCAGACTGAACAGACCCAAGTTTGATTCCAGTCAAGGGCAGGTGCCTGGGTTGTGGGCTCGGTCCCGAGTAAGGGATGTGCAGGAGGCAGCTGATCAATGATTCTCTTTCATCACTGATGTTTCTATCTCTCCCTTCCTCTCTCTTCCTCTCTGAAATTAATAAAGAAACAAAACAAACCTATCTGGTAGACATACAACGTTCTAGTTTAAATATAGGGGGATAAACTATTCCACACATGAATGCATGAGAAACACTGTTACCAAATAATATTTTTTCTATTTAATCCTAAAATGTACATTATTTAAAAATTAAAATTCTTTGGGCTATTGGCCAGTGAAGGAATGAGAATACCGTACCTTTTAAAGCATTTTTGTTAATAGTGAAAAATAGTTTTGTTTCCTGCAGGTGTTCTGGTTAAATACCCAAAATGAAAAATGAAACAAACACTGAAATCTTTTACATTAGAAAGAGTTCTGTTTCTTTTTTCAGAGGAAGGAGAAACCTTTCATTACTCAATATTACTTCCTTAGCACCTTTGAACAATATGAGGGTTCTGATTTGAAAAGCACCGTCTCTGTAGCAGAAGTTTTTACCACCCCTCAAATCTGAAGCCATCAGTAGGCACCAAAGACACAGCTCACAAATGAGAAAACACTTCTGACTAAATGCAAGTAGCTTCCCAACCAAGACCTACACATGCAAACAGTGTATGCTATAATTACAGGGCTGGGTTTCATTCATGTTGAAACCATGTAAGTGATTTACTTCCTGCTGGCTCTGCCACTTGCTGGCAGGGGATGTGAGCCAGTTGTCACTGGAATGATGCATCTGCCTTGGTGGCTCACCAATTCTAGGGAGTGGACAAGACAGGCATGGTCTGTGGTGGTAGGGCCCCAGCAGGAGCATTATGTCTTGTTACAGCTAGCCTCGCCTGGCTCAAATGTCACCAACCAGATTTACCAAATTTCCAGTCCCTTCCAAAGCCCTGGTCAAATACCTGTCACTGCATATGCCTCCAGATACACACAGCAAAAGAGGAACCTTGTTGCTGGAGCTTCCACAGCTGCAGTTCCTACTCGATTCCTAGCACCAAAGGCCTGCCCGGAGTTAGAGCTCATGTTTCACTGACGGTAATTATTATTAACTAGAGGCCCAGTCACAAAATTCATGCACGGGGGGTGGGGAGGTGTCCCTCAGCCCAGCCTGCACCCTCTCCAATCTGAGACCCCTCTTGAGATATCCGACTGCCCGGGCAGTCAGATATCCCTCTTACAATTCAGGACTGCTGGCTCTCAACCGCTTGCCTGCCTGATTGCCCCTAACCACTTCTGCCTGCCAGCCTGATCATCCGTAACCACTCCCCTGGCAGCCTGAATGATGCCTAAGTGTTCCCCAGCTGGCCTGGTAACCCCTAACTGCCCTCCCTTGCCAGCTTGGTAACCCCTAACTGCCCTCCCTGGCCGGCGTGGTCACCCCCACTTCTCTCTCCTGCAGGTCTGGTTGCCCCTAACTGTCCTCCCCTACAGGCCTGGTCACCTGAACTGTCCTCCCCTGCAAGCCTAATCACCCCTAACGGCCCTCCCCTGCTGGCCTAGTTGCCCCCAATTACCCTTCCCTGCAGGCCTGGTCCCCCCCAACTGCCATCCCCTACAGGGCTGGTTCCCTCCAACTGCCCACCCTGCAGGCCTGGTTGCCCCAACTGTCCTCCCTTGCCAGCCTGTTTGACACCAACTGCCCTCCCCTGCAGTCTGGCCACCCTTAACCGCCCTCATCAGGCCAGCAATCGACCACAACTACCCTCCTCTGCAGGCCATCTTGTGGTCGCCATCTTGTATCCACATAGGGGCAGCCATCTTTGTCCACATGGGGTGGCCATCTTGTGTTAGAGTGATGGCCAATTTGCATATTACTGTTTTATTAAATAGGATACTTATAAAATAACCATAATGCATATCCTCTTTATACACTAAGGGCTTCACCAGGGCAGATACTGAGATTTACTTCTATTATCTCCTGCACCTACCTTCGGGTGGCATGTAGTAGGAGTTCAAGAAATGAATAAATCATTAACTCCCTGCATTCAACGTCTGGACAAAAGACTCAACAGTATGAGGAAGGCACTTGAGGCAATAATAAAAAGCAAAAATATTGCTAATAAAAAGTAAAGAAGAATAAGATTCGATGGTGGTGGTAGTCTGGGGAAATACACTTTCATACACTGTTAATCAAGACACAAATGGTACAATCCTTTCCCAAGCTGATGTATCAACATCTACCAATACTGTTGACAAATTCAGGGGCAACAGTTGTGCTACCAGAGAACTACAGCAGGGAAACTCACTGGATAACCTGAGAGCAGATCCAGGTTTCCACAAAGCCATACATCAGCTGTGGGATCAAGAACAAATCCCTGCACATTTCTGAACTTCAGCTTCTTGCTCACAGTGATGGGATCAAGTAGGTCATCTCCAGGACCCTGTGCAGCAGGCATAAAAATGGGAGCCAGAGCTCTTCAGCATCTTCTGTTAGTTTAGGGCTGACTCGTGTGAGTATAGAGGTGCCCAAGTTTCTAAAAGTCTTCATTCCAAAGACTTATTCCTCAGGTACTCTTCGGAGAGATAATTGAAGCCTCAGACCTCTTCCCCCTCACTGACCTTCCTGGTTCAGAGGATGGAGAACTTCATTGCATCCAGCACAGAAACACCAGAGACAAGCTGCTGCACTCCAGGACCAGGTTCAGGTGCAGCAGGTAGAGAACAGCGTCTTTCATTTTCTTCCACCTATCAGGTTGCTACGAAGAGTGGGAGACCCTGCTAATGCCATGTCAGAAACCATCAAACAATTATCCAAATAATGGAAAATCAGATCTAATCTAATCTAAAATCAACAAAATTCCTTAGAGTTTTTCCTAAATAAAATTAATAAGTGGAGCCGAAACCGGTTTGGGCTCAGTGGATAGAGCATCGGCCTGCGGACTGAAAGGTCCCAGGTTCAATTACGGTCAAGGGCATGTACCTTGGTTGCGGGCACATCCCCAGTAGGGGATGTGCAAGAGGCAGCTGATCGATGATTCTCTCTCATCGATGTTTCTAACTCTCTATCCCTTTCTCTTTCTCTCTGTAAAAAATCAATAAAATTTATTTTTTAAAAATTAATAAGTGGATAATAACTGAAGATATCAGCATATTCATGAGTTCTTTTATGGTGGGCATACTTTATAGTACTGTTATTGCAACAGATTACACCTAAGAGGCTATAACAGGCACAAAAACTATGTAATCTTCCATTCTGTCTATCTCTTTTATACCAAGATGTCCAGAAACTCACCATCCGGCAGCCTCCATCAGTAACGAGATCAGTTTTGGCACCACCTCCTTGACGCTAGTCCTCTTGGCTACTCAGGTGTCTG
Organism: Pipistrellus kuhlii; assembly: GCF_014108245.1. Taxonomy (NCBI): domain Eukaryota; kingdom Metazoa; phylum Chordata; class Mammalia; order Chiroptera; family Vespertilionidae; genus Pipistrellus; species Pipistrellus kuhlii. Next base: position 105,298,796 of record NW_023425515.1, on the reverse strand, counting down.
AACATTCCTATGAACACCCACTTGCCCAGGATACTCACTCAGATTTGTGGCCCTTTCCAGAGTCCTCCTGACTCTGGATTCCCATGACCATATTCAGCAGAACATAGTTCCACAGATGGTATCAGGTCCCTGCTCAGAGAGACTGGTTAATGTGTACCTTCAATGCGGAACTTGGAACCTTTTACTGTCAAAACACCGTAAATCTTCCAGAAAGGTGTTAAATTCCCTATTTATTTTTTGCAAAGCATCATATTCCAGGCCTAATGTCTGACAGCTTATGCCTATCCTTTGAGATCCTCAGGAAGCCCCTACCTCTGGCTTCTGTTTTAGAAACCTCGGTGAACATATGACGGCCCTTTCTCACTTAGAGCAGACCTAAAGATTCCAAAATCCCTTTCTAAGTGATGCTAAGCATCCAGCATTTTAAAACTCACTAAGATGTTTGTTGGAAACGACCTAAAGTGCACTGCCCAATCCACAGACACAACAGCAAGACTCACAGAACTCCTGTGAGCTGAAACCTTTCTATATTAGATACTCTGTTTCCCCGAAAATAAGACAGTGTCTTATATTAATTTTTGCTGCCAAAGATGCACTAAGTCTTATTTTCAGGGGATGTCTTATTTTTCCATGCGCTAGGTCTTATTTTCGGAGGATGTCTTATTTTCGGGGAAACACGGTAGTAACTACCTCTCTCTTCCAGCTCCACCCGAGACTAGTGCTACTCAGAGTAAGTCAGGGATCATAAGATAAACATGCATGGTTTTGAAGCTCTTATAAAATGAAGCAGGTCCAGCTCCCTTCTCTCTCATTCTTTCCCCTCCACTCTCTACTGGGCCCCTCTTCAGACTCAGAGCAGCTCACTGCAGCTGCTCTGCCCTGCACACAATCTGCCCTTTGACCTTCATCTCTGTCCTTATTTCACTCTAGGGATCAAATCTACCTGTTAATTCCCTACCTACTCCAAACAAGTTAATATCCGTGACCTAGCCCATGCTGGTGAGAGTGTGGCTTCTGGAACTAGAGCTGCAATTTAAGATAGAAGTTGCCATGGGCATCAGGCAAGGGCTAACCAAAGGTCTGAACCATCTGATCCCTGGCCGGTGAAACTCCTCTATTCCAATAACTTAATGTGAGCAGTTGTTACATAAGAGAGGCTATTGTTCTATTTTTTAAAAAAATAAGAATGTATTCATGAATTACTTGTGAAGTTAGACTGAGATATGTAGGGGCTAAAAAGAAATATGCAGTATATTATTGATGGGAACACAGTTACCCACAGCTCTGAGGGTTTTACGCAAACAGTGTTCTCTACACCGGGCTACAATCCCACCTGTTTCACTAGTCCTTCATTTCCCCATGTGTAAAATGAGAGGTTGGGCAAATCAGGGCTGGCACTCCTTTACGTCTAACACTTGCAGATCTTGTATCTACCAGGAGCTACAATGGGACAGGTCAAGGGCCATGTTCATACAGGACAAGGACAACATTCCGCTAAATGGAGCATCGAGTCAGGAGGGGGGTTCGAGGATGAGGAGGAAAGGACATCTATATCATTCATTAAATAAAGGAAACCTCAAGTCTCATGTTATGATTTAAGAGGAAATCAATCATGACTGTTTATGTTTAACTTATGATGGTGGCCATAGCCTGGCTATGCTTTAAATAAAAATTATTATTCCTAGATAAAAAAATGGAACTATTATTCCCAAAAATGGTGTGCTATTGTTGTTGTGTTTTTCAATGAAATTTTGCTACAACACAAATTATAGCACCTTAACAAGAAGTATGAGCTGAAACAGAAGTGCCAGCTCACAGATCTCAAGAAATGGTCCGAGTTGCTTACCACATACAGTTGTCTATACAAGATTTGACAGAATCACTTCTTCCTCCATGTCCTCATTTATTTTATACTAACTCTAATCTGGCAGCTCTAATGGCTAAGGAAAATAGATTAACAATAAAAGTGTATGATCTATTCTGATAGATCATAAACTTTTATTGGAATATGAATTTAAATGAAAACAAATTGAACTAGGATTATTTCTTTCAGAACAAATCGCCCCATTTTCTCCAACACCCTACCCTACAACAGAAAAACACAATACACGTTACAACCACACATGCATTACCTTCCTAAAAAGAGGTAACTTGGACTCTGCCAAGGCTAACAAACAAACAGATTTGGCTCCTGGACAACAGCTTAAACAGTCCATTGGGGTAACACTGAAGATGGTTTGGGAATTAATGTACAGACTGACAAACCTTGTTTACTTGAAAACTTAATACACAACAGTTTCAACACTGACAGCCTCTGTATCAGAGGAGTCTTAGGAAATCTCCAGTGACTTATCTCCCATTATCTTTTATTCCCAAGTGCAAATGAGTCATAATTGAGCTTAAGTGGGGGAAAAAACAACAACTAGGAAATAAGCAGCCCAGATTCTTTTGGATTCTAAAATTGGAGATAATTTTGAAAGGAATGAAATGGGTCTAAAATGTCCTTTAAACCCAGAGGGAAATCAGTGCAGCATCAACTTATCTCTGGTACATAGTCAAGAAAGCCAAGCTCGCAATGCAGCAGGAGAATGGGAACAACACACCCTCCGCATTCCACAGGCATGTAGTCCCTCGACTAGGTTGCGGTTGTGAATGTAGTCCTTCGAGCACAACAGCAACCAAAGGAGCACACGGGTGTCCCTTGCACCCCAGCACACGTTCTTACCTCTAACATGGGTCTGGCACTATCATGGACAGACAGGATGTGGGTCACCTTGTTCCTGCTCAACTGTTCTGCATCTCTGGCATCTGTCACAGAAGAAAAAAATGGGCAAGTCATTACTCTGCAAGTGACTGATTCCTCCTCACGTCTAGCCAGAAAATGCCCCCAAAATGACTTACATCTTTCTTTCTTGAAACTTCAGAATTGACCATACCCAAAATAATCTAGGTCTAGGGACTAGAGGGCTATCTCTTTTATGTGTTTTGCAGATAACTATGTTAATTTCTGACTGGCTCAGAATGTGGAAAGGTACTAAGATAGATAAAGACTGTGATCAAGGAAGTGAACCCATGAGATCAATTTGTAGGTGATAATTGTTAAATTGTAGACTCAATAAAACACATAACACTAAAGATGTTTAAAATGTATTAAAATTGCCTTTTAATGATTAATAATCCAAGTTAAAATTAATCACAAAAGACTCACTACTGTGTAAAAATATAGGAACCTGCCAGAGATGACCGTGCCTTAATGTCAAAAGTAGGAATGGGTCCAGACATACAGACAAGACTGTGGTTTACATAGATTCACTTTAGGGCAAAAATAAAAAATGGAACATTTTCTATAAATGCTAAACAGAATTGTACCTAAGTTATGAGTCGGCTATTAAATAATCTGCATATGACACTAAGGAGACACCCATTACATTCCTTTCCAAAGTAGAATAAAAACTGTATGAATTTCACCATGCTGTAACCCATCTCTAATTCATGAAACAGGTCCAGCAAGAAATAAGGTGGTCACTTGCCTCTGTCCTGGCCTGGGCTGAGCTTTTTAAAATTATAGAGGATAAAACAGACAGAAAGTTAACTGTTTAATTATCATGTTTCTGGAGAATATTTAATGACATTGGAAAATGCTCAGGATATAATGTTAAACAGAGGATAAAACAGGTACAAAACTATAAATACAATATAAATAAAATTTGTAAAAACACATAAAGATAGACACACTTAGGTGGGTAAAACTGCTGTAAAGAATTAGCCCCAAAAATGGTCATCTTTAAGAGAGGTAATTATAAGCGTTTTCACTTTTTTTCTTTTTTATATATTTTTAAAAAATTTAACATGCTTATGAACTATTGGGAGGGAGGGGTTGCTTGTTAAACAGGCAGATTTCTAGGCTCCAACTTAATTCAAGGTCTAAGACAGGGCTGAGGAAAATGCATTTCTAATTAGCTTGATGATGAAACAAAACCTAAGAACACTGTTGTAAATATTCTGCAACGAGCATGCACCACACTTAAAGAAAGAAAAAACTTTAAAAATATTAAAATATTGGTTTTTAAGACTCTCTTAACTGCTCTAGCCATCTCAAGCTTCAAATTCAGATATGCACAGCAGCCATCTCCCTCACACACAGAGGACTCCATTCTGACCCTCCCCATTCAGCTATCTATCCTGTTTCCCCGAAAATAAGACAGTGTCTTATATTATTTTTTTCTCCCAAAGTTGCGCTACGTCTTATTTTCAGGGGATGTCTTATCTTTCCATGTGCTAGGTCTTATTTTCGGAGGATGTCCTATTTTCGGGGAAACACGGTATCTCCAAGGTGCAGCCCTTAGTGAGCTCTGAATTAGGCAGGAACTGGAATCATTTGGGATCCACAGGCTGCCAGTCTCCACATTCTCACCAAAATGTGATTCTCAAGTTATCACTAGAGCTTTTGTGAATCTACAAGTGAAACAAGAGCAACTAAAGCATCTAGTGTTCACAGAGGAGACATACAGAAAGGCAAGGGAGATGGGCTCTTTAAGGCAAGCTGGGGACACTCAACGGCAGGAGCTTCCAGATTCTGATCCTGCCCAAGATTTGAATTTAATGGTCAATATTTGTTTAAATATAGTTTTTGTCTTTTTAAAAACATCTTTCTGGGATCATTCATGTGCCATAGAATTCACCCTTTTAAAGTGTACAACTCAAGGGTTTTAGCATATGCGGAATTTTTAATTTCACCACAATCTAACTTTAGAACATTTTCATCACCCCATAAATATGCTTTTGTAACACAGATTAAGATGAACAATAAAAAAAGTGGTTTGGGAATAAGATTACACATATTTGCATAGAGAAGACCACTCAACACCACAAATAAGACACTGACTTCAAAGAAAATGGCAGTTCCTCTCTCTGCCACCATCTCCTTAGACCCTGGACTTCTTGTCACCTGTCTCCTTTACCCCCCCTCCCCCCCATCTCCGACACTCTTCCCTCCCACAGGTCTGTTTTATCAGGCCTCCTGAAGATGAACTGTCTCCTTCACACAATGGGAGCACTAAAACAGAAACACCCAACATATTCTTCTCTGCTACTGAATGTCCCCTGCCTCACAGGAGGAAAACTCCACCATTTACTGGGTGAACATAATGGAAGGAGCAGGTGGATTCCTATAAGATACTGTCCTAAAGGGCAAAGTGACAGCCTCATGCTTCCTTAGGAAGGAAAATTAGCACTCTATATTGACACAGAAGATGGACAGGGTAAAAAGTCCCAAGATGTTAGAGATGCCAGAATGGCTATGGGAAATAAGCTAGTCCAACAAAGTCAAGCAGAATTTCTTCTGAATAAAATTAACAAAAATATATTCAAAGAAGAATTAGAAATTAACACTAGCAACACAAATGGTCAAGAAAAACATAAACTTGGGAGGAAAGAACTTCTTTGGCAATGCCTGTTCAATACTCAAAGCACCTGCTGCACTGTTTGTGAATTCAAAAGGATGGCCATGCAGGGTGAGGGGAATAGGAGGGGAGAAGAAACGTCTCTGCTATAAAGAGACCAAATCCCTCTGCTCTGAAGCCCAAGCCATGTTCCAAGTTATTTCCAAAACAACTTCTGCCTCCCAAGCTGAGAATCTGCTGAATGATGGGCAAGAGATTCCAATCCATTTGCACTTATGCTTCACATTGTAAAACTGAAAGACTTCTAATTACAAATTACTACACATTGTAATAATTGTCAGTGGGGTGAACCTTTAAATAGACCTATCTCCTACCTGGATTGGGGGTCAAAATGGGGCAGTTTCTACCTTTTCCCTTCTCTACCAATCTGGACTCTGACATTTATTGGTCCTGAGCTTTGGCAAGTTTTTCTGTGCTTCACTCTTCTCACCTATTGTATAATGTTGGAAAATGGCAAAAAGTACCACATCAAAGGGTTGCTGGAAGTACTAAATGATATAAAATGCTGAGAACAGTGCTTGGCTGGTATATGGTAAATGGTATTGTTGTCATTATTATTATCATCGTCATCATGACCAGATTAAGTCCAAAGTTAAAAAGAAAGTGAAAAAAGGGAAGTTGCAGTGTGACATGCAGAGGATTCTAATGGAAGGAAGAAAAGGAGGGAAGGAAGAAAGGAAGGAAGGAGGGAGGGAGGGAGGGAGGGAGGGGCGAGGTTATCATCAGCTCTCACACTGAGGTTGCTTAAAGTATCAAGGGCAAACATCTGGCTCATGGGCTGTGGGGTAGCTGAATTCCAAGACAAGATCAACTCTGCAGGAACTGTTCCCCTGCTCAGTACATGCTCGAGGGCCAGGCTACATATCCACATCAGACTCCTAGCACAGTGCCTTGCAACAACTGTGTGGAATAAATGAGTAAATTCACAGGCAACTATATAGATACAATACTTCTTCCCAGCTTCTTGTGTAGATAAGCCTGACACTTGATGAGTATTTAAGAAATGCCTGGTGAATTAGTATGTGAATAAAACACAACCACAGATCAACCAAAGGACTTGTATGCATGCATATAAGCCTAACCAATGGACACTAGACAACAGAGGGGTGAGGGCATGAGTGGAGGGAACAGGGGAGGTAATAGGGGAACAAGGACACATATGTAAAACCTTAATCAATAAAGAAATTTGAAAAATAATAATAAAAATAAAACACAATCACATACTAATGTTAGAATAGCTGATGTCAACAACAAAGAATCACCACCTGAACAAAGACAGTGTGGTTGATGCAGAACTCTCTAATGGGTGAAACCCACAAAGCAAGAATCCTGGAACCAGGAAGGTTTCCTATGTCACTGAATATTCAGAAAATAGGTACAGATTTTAGTAAAAAAAGAGTGTTAAATCTTTACTTAAAAGTTGTGCATAATGTCCCTTTATAAGAAAGTAACCTTCTATGTGTAAGGATAAAACTATCACAAACTGTTGGCAGAAGTATTTAATTTGATTAGTATTTATTAAAATGTTTTTTATTGATTTTTAGAGAAGAAGGGAGAGGGAGAGATAGAAATATCAAATGATGAGAGTCATTGATTGGCTGCCTCCTGCACGCCCCTACTGGGGATTAAGCCCGCAACCCAGGCATGTGCCCTTGCAGGAATAAAGCCTGGGACCTTTCAATCTGCAGGCCGATGCTCTATCCTCTGAGCCAAATCGGCTAGGGCCATGGTCGGCAAACTGCAGCTCGTGAGCCACATGAGGCTCTTTGGCCCCTTGAGTGTGGCTCTTCCACAAAATACCACGGCCTAGGCAAGTCTATTTTGAAGAAGTGGCGTTAGAAGAAGTTTAAGTTTAAAAAATTTGGCTCTCAAAAGAAATTTCTATCATTGAACTGTTGATATTTGGTTCTGTTGACTAGTGAGTTTGCCGAGTAAACCTCTAAAGAAACTGGCTTTTTAATGGATTGGAAACTGCAGGTTTCTTCTGTGTTTTCTGGACTTTACTGAGCACCTCCCTACCACTTGGTGCTTTTCCCAAACTACAAAGCTCACTGATTTAGGAACTCCAGTACTATTTTTAATGAGTTCTAGTAGCAATTAGCAGCTAGCTGTCAGCTTCCCGTGCTTAATTCTCTTTGAGGGGACTAGCAAAGTTGGGAGCTTTCTGGGAAAAAGAGGAACAATTATTATGCAGAGAAATCATACAGGTTGTTTTTACAATTAACTTGATTCTGAATCATGAATTTAGGCAACAACCAGAAACTAACAGCAGTGTGTGTTGGACTGCTTGAGGAGGGTGGAGTCTCAGATCCTATGATGAAAGTTGGCTCTGAACCCAACAAGGCTGGCTGGTTTCTGCAGGTTTCCTCTGTGTATTCTCTCCTGTTCTACACACCCTGTCTCCATGCTGAGGAACCAGTTTTCACTAAATTCACTCAGTGTCACACAGCATGGGCACCCAACCCTCCTTGGAAATAAAAAATCTGTTTGCCATCATTCACTTGCTCTTTAGGTTTCTACTGACCTCTGTGACCACAGAACATTTTGAGACAGATAAGCTAAAAATAAAAAATCAATAACTGACAGCAAATCAAACATATCTTAGCTAATAAAGAGGGAATATGCAAATTGACCATCACACCATCACAAAGATGGTGGCACCCATAGCCACAAGATGATGGCACCCAGTCCCCTCATCCCCTCAGCCCCGCTGGAGTCCCACAGTCCTTTTGGGGCAGCAGGCACACAGTGTAGCAGGACCCACCCTCAGCCCTCCAATTGCCTAGGGCCAGCCCAAGGCACAGGTAAGCCTCTGATGGTGGCTGCCCAGCCGATGCCTGAGGCACAAGCAAGCCACCGATGACGGCTACCTAGCTGACACCTGAGGTGCAGACAAGCCTCAGACATCGGCTATCCAGCTGCCTAGGACCAGCCTGAGGTGAAGGCAAGCCTCAGATGGCAGCTGGCCAGCTGCCTAGGTGGGCCTGAGGCATAGGCAAGCCTCAGATGGCGGCTGCCAAGCTGCCCAGGGTCCCCCAAGGCTCAGGTAACCAGGGCCAGCCAAGGCTTGCACTACCAGCAGTGGCAGCAGCAGAAGTGTGATGGGGGCATCACCTTCCCCTGATGGCCAGGTCACCTCCCACCTCTGAGGGCTCCTGAACTGTGAGAGGGGGCAAGCCGGGCTGAGGGACACCGCCTCCAGAGCATGAATTTTCACACACCAAGCCTCTAGTATTGAATAAGCAGCAGAAAATATATATGAAAAGAAAAGTCAATACAAGATGAGAATAATCTGCTAAAATAAAATTTTCTCTTAGTTTTCCCAGGTGATAAAAAAACAGATTTCTGAAAATTTATTAATAACTAGAAAAAAATGATAAAAGATTATAAATAAATTACATGGCTACTAAATGAGTCTTTCAGCCATCTTCTTTATATCATGTTCGAACATGTATATAGAACTAAAATGAAGGTCAAAGGTCCAATTGGAACCTGCAAGCTCATACCACTCAGTCAACACTGGCCAAGAGGGTCCAGTCCAAAAGGGGTCTAACAATAGTGGTGGCCACCTCCAGACCAGACTTTGAATAAACCAAGTTTATACCTTGTTTCAATCATGGGTGAGAAGGCTAAAGCTGACCTCTTAAAAAGCAAACTTACCTTTGGGTGGGAGCAACCCAAATGTCCATCGATAGATGAATGAATAAATAAAATGTGGTATATACATAAAATGGAATATTATTTAGCCTTAAAAAGAAAGACAATTCTGACACATCAGCATAGATGCACCTTAAGGACATTATGCCAAGTGAAACCAGCCAGACACAAAAGGACAAATACTACATGATTTCACTCATGTGAGGCCCCTAAAGTAGTCAGATTCATAGACACAGAGTAGAATGGTGGTTACCAGGGGCTGGGGTGCGGAGAAGGGGGTAGTGTCTAAAGGGTAAAAGAAAAGTCAACATAAGATGAGAATAATTGACTTTTCATTTTATTAAAAGTAGTAATTTCCAGGTGGGAAAATCAAACGGTTCTGGAGAAGGATGGTGGTGATGCTTACAAGCAATATGAATGTAGTTAATGCCACTGAATTGTACACTTACAAATTGTTAAAATGGTATATTTTACATTATACATATTTTACCACAATAATACAAAAGAAAAGAGAACTCACCTTTGAAGTTGCCAATATACAGGCCAGGCAGGATCTAGGGAAGAGACACAGACCAGATGTGAGTGTTAGGGACCTAAAACTGACAGTGCTTTGAATATAGAGGCTGAACCCTCAGCAGAGTAGCTGGAGCACAGGCTTATCACCTGCCACATCCACTCCCAGCACCTCCCTAGATGGATATCACACACAAGCAAGCATCCTTGTCTCCAGGCTCCTGCCTTTTTCCCATGGCCAATAGTAAGCCTTCCCAAATAACCTATTGATGGTCGCATGTTGGTGCCCATCTATTTGTGGAACTTGAAAGACCAGGATTCTCCATGACTCCTCCTTTTCTCAGTATACTCTTCACACACCCTCTATACCTGCTGCACATACAAGGCTTCTCTCACAGCTCTAGCAAACCTGCCCTCTGCTGTCTGAGGCCTTTGTGCATGTTATTCCCACTGTTAGGCAGCTATGACTCATGCCCAAAGGACGCCTGTCCTGATCCCCAAGTCTGGAGTAGACCCTTGCTTCAGTGCCCACAGTCTGCTATGCTCTCCTTATAGTGATGCTATCACGGGCACTACAAGGTGAAGGTCTGTGCCTGCTGCTGGGCTGGAAAACTTTCTGGGCGGCAAACATATCCTGTCACTCACAGCCGCACACCCAGCTCCTGGCTCAGGGCTTGGCCCATGATTATCATTCAACAAAAAATTGCTAAATGAATGAATGGACTATCTAAATGGGTAAGTTAATTAAGAACATGCATTTGCTCCTAAATGTCTACTTCTCCTAAGACAGTGTTTTCAAACCAAACTATCCACCAGAATCTGTTAAAAATTCAAATTTCTGGACAAGCCCCCAACCCCCATATAAAATGATTCAGTAGATCTGAGATGAGAACAGGGACTTATTTTTCACTTTGCAAAAAACGAAACCAGAAAATCATTTTTGTCTTTCCAATACATTGTATGGAAACTCTAAAGTCCAATTAGGGACACTGCTGCAGAAGCTACAGTACCAGACAGATTGCTCAGTGCACACAACACACAGGTATTGATGACACTTCCCTACATACCCCCAGTACCCAAGCAACACCCTCATGTCAGCACCACTACCCTGTACCCGGCTCTGCTCCACGCTCCCTATTTTTTGCTCAATTCCCTAAGAGACCTGAAAGCAGCACCCAGTGACGTTCTTCAGGGCATGGATTTTATTGTGCATCTTTGCCTTGCTAAAAACCAATGGCATATGCACGAACGACCTTGGGGCCTGACCTACTCTATATAAAGCAGCCACATTTGGGTTCTCTTGTTGAGACCACAGACCCTGATGTAGGCCTTTAAATCAAGAAAAGATACACAATTGCAAATAAGTTTCACAGACCATCAGGCAAGTCACCAACTAGCAAAGTCCTACCCACCCTGAAAGCAGCATCCCCACTGGTACTCCAAGGACCAGTTGGAGGTTACTCACAGGAGACTCTTCCCTCCTCTGGACTCCACTTAGCACTTCCTTCGACTCCTCAGCCCTCCCCTCTTACTTACTGCAATAACTTCCTAGACATCTCCCTACCTCTGAACTTGGCAACTCCAAAAATTCCTCAACCTACCTCCAAGGTGCAAAGCTCATCATGTGATATTTCAGATTAAGATCTTCTTAGGGCTCTAAGTAGCTATCAGGATGACACCTACATATGACACCTCAGCAAGTGAGACTGCAAGGACCGAGGTTGCTATGTCTATAGCCTCTGCCCTATGCCTAGCACCTTCCCCCATATTCTCCTCATCCAAGGGAGACATAGGCCAGGCCCCCCAACCCAGCACCCAGGTTTTATGGGAAACAACCCAATTTTCAAACACTGTCATCTACATTAAGAAAAACAATGTTAAACATTTCGATAGGTAAGTAAAACACAAGTGCAGGCTGACTACTGCCCACAACAGTCTAATTTACCTGCTGCCTGCATCATATGTGTGAATATGTTTCTCTAAACTCAACTGGTTTCCCTTAGATTGATAGGTACTCAAGTACTAGTAAATGTTTTTTTCAATGAGCAAATAAACAATATGAATAGGGTGGGAGGAGTCAAAGCAAGGAAAGGAGAAATATGAAAACAAATGGTGAATGAAACCTGTGAGATCAAATTTTGTCCCTTTCTGCCCTGGCTGGTTTCTGTCTGGGGTCAGTGAACCAGGCTGAGGCACTGGGGCTGGGCTGATGAAAGCAGCATCCTGAGGGATGCCAGGGCAAGAGCTGGCAAAAACAGAGATCTGAGCTTACCAAAATCAAGAAGCCAACTTACTAAAGTCATTTAAGATGCACATTCTGTATTCAGTTAAGATCTTTTTAAGTAATATAAGGAGAGAACAGAGTAATGTCAGTAAACTTTTAACTCAATTTTCAAGACCAGAAGAGTAAACTAGAGTTTCAAGGGCTGGAAATAAAAAGCAAATTGCTCAATCTCAGTTTCTGCCACATACAATTACAAAACAAGAATAAGGACGGCTGAAGGATTGACCACTGGCAGGGAGAAAAATTCCATTTTTGTTTTCTAGGAATAAAAGCCCATAAATATTTAAATTTCTATACCAATCATACTTAAAACTGTAATTCAAACTTAAAAAACAAAAAATGTGACCCTATTTCTCCAATATTATTGTTACTAATAATCCCTAAATTCAAAAAACGAGACAAATGGAAACAAAATAATTTTCCAGCAGATAGATGCTTGTAGAGGAGCCCAGGAGAGAGTTGGGCATTCACCTGGAACAGCATGAACAGTGAATTCACACCTGGTAGGAAGTAAGGACAGATCAAGGGGAAAAGGTAGTAAATGTAACTTGGGAATATTCTGTGACTCTAAAAAAATAAGTTCAGAATTGGTCCTAATCAGTTTTGGGCCTTGGGAATAACTATCCCTTCCCTTTGCCAAGGATATTCTTTCCCCATTGTTCCCCTTGGTGGTTCTTGTCACTTAGGTCTCCCATGAGATGACAGCTCCTAGGGAGGTCTCTCATGACTACAAACTCCCTGCCACCTCTACTACATCACCGCTTTATTTTCTTCATTGTATTTATCAAGACCTAAAATTATTTTATTTGCTTACTTTTCTGATTGACCTTGAAACAGGGTTTTGTATCCTGCTATGTCCCAAAAGCCTGCCACTGAGTCTGGCACATGAAGAGATAATCACTGAAGGAAGATGCTGACACTGCTGGCCAAAAGATTCTTACTTTTGTTAAAGGACTATCTGGAGATAGGTAATGATAAGGCAGTCTCCTTCTGCAGTAATTCTGAGACCATTCTAAAAATTTTCCATGGTTGATGGCTCCCCTTGATCAATATTGTTCTCATCCACACCTTACTAACACTATTCATACAGAAATACATGAAATCAAATCCTTATCTGCAAGAATGATCTTAAGCACAAAAGGATACTGTTTCTAAGGCAGGAAATATTTTGAGTTTACTTTTTAAACATTTCTTAGTATTTCAGGATGCCATGGAATCTAAGACCACAACCCAAACAGATATAAGGGAGAAAATTCCTGATCAAGCAGTAGTACAAGGTAATGGGGGTGAAGGAAGGCTTATAATTCTCCCTCGGTCAGAAAGGACTTTCTGAATTTTAAAGCCACGGGTGAGAGGGAGAATTCTGGAGGATGCCTAAAGGGTTGAATGTCACAGACTTTCTTAATGCCATGTGGCTAAGAACATAACCAGTTTGCACCTACAAAAAGAAAAATCTGAGAATACTCTTGCGTGCACTTACAGGCCTTAAGCATCTGTTCCTTCGATATGAAATGAATCTGCAATGCTGAAAAAGAGAAAATGTGCAGGTAGTGTAGAGAAGATAGAGAGACCGCCAACATAGTGCCATTTGTCCATCAGCCCCACAGACACAGCTGTACAGGTGTGCCACTCACAGTGCACTTACCTCCCACAGAGGGAGTACTCTCTGTAATTTGCTTCGGACCAACTTGGATAGCACATTATTTCCCACTATAGGATCTAACACAGTGCCTGGACGATAGCAGGTATTCAATAACATAATCTGATGACTGGGTAAATGGACAACTGAATAATTATGAAGGAAGTGAAGTCAGGTGCCGCCATGTGGAAACTGCAGCATCTAACAGCACAAAGATGTCTGATCTTCTAACTCCTTCCCATACTAAACAGTGCTTCTCTACCTCTTAGGTCTCTTTGGCCTTTTAAGAATGACTGGGTTCCAGATTAACACAGGTGTCAGGAGATTCTGAGTGAAGAACCTTAAGTAAATAATTCTCAATGAGGGATGACTTTGCCCTCCAGGGGACATGTAATAGTAATACGTGGGCACATTTTAGTTTTCACAAGTGGAGAGGGGACTACTGGCATCTAGTGGGTGGAGGCCTGGGATAGTGTTAAACCTCCTACATAGTGCACAAGACAGTCCCCACAACAAAGAACGCTACAGCTCAAACTCAAAACTGAAGGCTGAGAAGCCCTGGTCTCTGCCTTGGGGGCTGATCCCCTGAGCTATTTCCCCTTGAACTATACTCCTTTAGCAACTATACTACCTTATCTTCCTAAGAAGAAAAGAGCTATGCTACCACAGGTGTCGACCATATCCAAGGCAGATGCCATCACTACTGTAACTACTGATGTGCCAAATCCAAGTGCAGATTTGCACCTTATAGTTGGTAAAAATGTCTTTTCATCAATTCTCATTTGCTTCTCTCAAGAATCTGGGCAGAAACTGGAGGAAGTATTATTGAACTCATTTTAGAGCAAATAGGATATTAGATAAGTTACCCACCGTCCCTATGAATCAAGGGAAATAGAGAAACCAAAGCTCAGAAACATTTACAGTAAAAAAAGAAGGAACTCTTACCATTTACAGCAGCATGGATAGACGTGGAGGGCATCAAGCTAAGCGAAATAAGCCAGTCAGAGAAAGATAAATATCATATGATCTCACTCATTGGTGGAATATAATGAGTAACATAAACTGAAGAACAAAAATAGAGCCAGAGGGGGAAATATACTAGAATATAATAGAAGTAATCCTGTTATTAGCAGATTTTTAATATTTCCCATCATACTATATTAGTACAGTTTTGGTAATATTGTTATACTTAAAATCCTTTTATTCTTGAAATATTAATGTTTATTATAGTAATATTATATGTAAGATAATTTTTCTTGAATTGGTGGTTATTGCATGTAACATATTTAAAATCTCTTGAGATATTAATGTTTATTGCAAGTAACGGTATTATATTTAAAAAAAAAATTTTTTGAAATAAAAAAAACTAAAAGAAAAAAAAAAAGAAACATTCATTAACATTGTTCAAGATTGCAGCATGAAGCAGCAGAATAGGAGACACTTTAAGTCAGGCTTTTTAGTAGCTTGTCCCTCTTTCTTTTACAATGTGGGCTTCTCATCTAAAAGTGATGCACTAATTGAAGTGTTTGTCTCCTATTACCATAAGCAAGTTTCCCATGAAATACTGGACAACATCCCTTTATACTCGGAAGGTTGCTTTTAGAGGACACAGAGCAGAGTGGGAGGAAGGAAGAGACTACCAGACTGGGCAGCTGGGTGCTGGATGAATTGAGCCAACCATTCAGTCAGGGGGCGAAAATACATCAACCAGAATACAAGAGCCAGAAGGTGGTACCATATTAGCACACTTCTAGGTCATTAGTTCAGGTTGGAGACACATTTGGGCCCGTTTCTCCAATATAATGCAGGCTAGAAAAACTGGATATTTGTTTTTAATGGGGTATTATAATACTACTTAAGGTTAATAAGATGATAATGAGATAGTCATTTTCTTTATAGGTCCTCCCGAAAAGATTTGGGGGTTTAGACACTTGAGAGAACTTTGAGTCAATTAGGAGTTTGCAAATGCTCCACAGAAACATGGTAATTTGAATGCAATAGCCTATTCGGTTTTACTCTAATCCTCAACAGAGACATTTCGTCTGACCCTTTTAGCAGCACAGAGGCACTCTGTGTTATGGCTATGAACCCAATCATTTGGCTTAGAGTTCAGGCTCTGCCACTCACCAGACAGGCAACTTTGGGCTGGTCACTTAAACTCTGTGTACCTCACCGTAAAACAGGAATACAAATAACAGTATCTACTGGGCAGCGCTGTGGTGAGGATCAAAGGTAAAGTCTCAAGACTTGCCCTGGCATACAATAAGCTCATTAGTGACTATAATTTTGACCAGTTCAGAGAATCTATTTGGGAACTGCACAAAAAGGAATGAAATGATAGTTTTAGTTGCCTCCCTTTCTCTCCTTTTGCTTTATTAATGTCAACCATGAAGAGAGGATGTGGCTTTCCTATTTTGCAATTAATTTGGAACTCTGGGGAGCTTTCTCAAATTATTTTTTTGCTATCTTTAGAATTCATGTGGACTGAACTGACATCCCAGGTAAAGGAAGGGCTTCTCCTATCCTCAAAATCAGTGGGAACTGTGCTCCAAACTCAGTCCTGCCTCTTCCTAGCATTTGGTAAGACTTTAATCATGCTACTTCATCTCTACCAGTCTCCATTTCCAATCTGTACAAAAGGAAAAGACAGGCTGTAGTGAGGCTTAGATTTTATAAACTGCAGGCACATATGAGGCTCAAAAAATAATAGATCACAATTGCTGTGTTCTCTTTCTGTATTTCCTCATCATCTTCAATTGCCCAGAACAAAGAAGCCTTTCTTCCTTATACTCTGTGTAACACACTGTGTACACCTAAGATGGGCATGATGCTCTCCTCAAGACTGGAACATATGGATAAGATCCTCTCGAGGGCATGAAATATAAGTAAAAACTCCAAGCAGTCAGAATGGAATCTGCATTGTTTAGTTCATAAGTTTTCTTTGGCCAAGAATGACTAATTTGGCATACTGGAAAGAAATCTTGTCCCAGTAACCTCAGGACACACGTACTGTCAATTACATTTTCAGTTTGAAGGGCATCATGTATTACTCATAAAAGTGCTTAGAAAAGCATTTCTATGGTTAGCACCATATAATAATTCCACTGATCCTGCAAATCAACCTTATTTTTTTATAGACAGGGAAAATATGAAGCCTAATTCCAAGTCACACAAAGACATGAACAAACTCTAGTTAATGCTTTTAATTTCTGGCTTCCGGCAGCCTACTTTGCCACTAATTAACCTTGTAACTTTGAGCAATTCATTCTGACCTCAGCTTAAACATCTCTGCCCAAGCAGGATCCTTGGCCTGGCCTAAATGATACTTCAAGCTTTCTCTCATCACATCTACTTACTCCACGTTCCTGAAATTGCCTATCTTATCCTGGAGCTTGTATTCCTCCCCATCCTGTGTTTATGCAGGTCTTCTCTCTTTTTCTCTCTCACACACACATATACACACGTTGTGTAATATAGTAGCCATTAGCCACAATGGCCGAGTACTTAAAATGAGATTTGATTTACGTATAAAATATACACCAGACTTTGAAGATGTAGTACATAAAACTGTAAACCATTCTATAAATAATTTTATATATTGGATACATGTTGAAATGACAAAATTCTGAATATATTTCAGTTGAACAAAATATATTACTAACTTTAATTTGACCTGTTTCTGTTCACTTTTTTAATGTGGCTACTAAAAAAATCTAGATTAAATACTTGGCTCACCTATTTCTATTGGGCAATCGCTGGTCTACACTGAAGGCTCTGTCTGTGTCATTACCATCACACTTTCACCCCACCCACTCAACTAGCACAGCACCTGACTACAATAGCAAGTACACAATACATATTTGTTGAATTAAGGATATTTCTAAATCTGTCTGTATGTTTCTCCATCTCTAGATTGGAGATAGTGGTTCTATTTACAACACAAGATGGTTAGGATAGAATCATAAAGTAATACTTTCTTGAAGGGTAAATTCATAATGTGACTTTTTGCTAAAAAGCTTGAAATTAATTTTGAACTCTTGGACAATCATTTGTATTTTGAAATATGTTCTTTTGAGTTATAATATAAATGTAATAAATGACATGCTGAAAGAGCTGGAGAGTAAGCAATTTAAGTGGGAAATACTGTTGAAAGAACCAAAGGAAAGCCGAGGTATGACCACAGTTATTAGGAAAGCAGACAGGGCCCACAAACTTGTGAAAGTGGCTTTACTGTTGTTCTGTGTTAATTTAATAAGGGGAAGACTCATGCATGGTGCTGACATAGGGCAAGTGGTTATCCAAAAGCCAAATAGTCTGTCTCCAAATTTGATCACTACCCCACCATCCACTCCCCTAACCCCCAACAAAAAAAACACCACACACACAATGAATACAATTCTGGCTACCAAAAAACCCTCAGATATGCAAGCCCAAAACACATAGTTCTTTCATCAACTGGATCCGCAGAACACAAGAAACAATGTGGGCAGGTGGAGTTAAGAAGGTACAAGGGCTTCTTCTACCATAAGCCTCTTTTCCCATCTTGTCACTTAACACTCCCTAGCACACTTTTGACACTCCAGCTAAAGGAACCAGGTCATTGCTGACCCCAGTTCTGAGACATATAAAAAAAAGAAAGCCACATTGTTACATCCACCAACCTTGAGTACTGAATGTATGTGGAAAAGTGAGTGGGTGGGATTCAATGGGGAAAGAGAAGCAGACCAGACGCTACTCTCCAATCCAGGACCATTCCACAGACCTGTGACCTTGCGTGTGTTGAGGGTTTTAAAAAAGTTATTGTAAATCTTTTCTTTAAACCACCAGTACCAGATCACAAAACCTTTAACATGAATACATACATCCCAGGCAACTCTGAGCTTAAGAGCTTGTCCCTTTCCTGCCACCTTCCATCGGTGGAAGCAGCCCACAGCCTAGTAGGCAGAAAGGCGGGCAGGCGGCGCGGCCGGAGCAGGAGGAGAGCGCAGCACGGATTTGCAGGGGGCACGCCCGCGGTCTGCCTGCCCACAGGTTGGCCGCGCAGCAGCAGCCACCCACCCAGAATCTGTCAGCTCGGTCAGTGCTCTCAGGTCGCCCCGCCCCTAATGGGTGTTTAAAACACCTGGGAATCGGGCCCGTCAATTCTCGGTCCACAGGACTAGTCTGTGCGCACGAAAAATAAACAAAATCTGTGGAGAAAAGGAGGGTAGAGACTGGAGGACACCTCTCTACTGGTTTCCTAACGACCCCGTGACGACGCCTCCAGAGCCGGGAGTGAGCAGGGGAGGAGGACCGCGGCGCCAAGCTCGGGGCCGGGGTGGGGGAGCGGAACGGCGACCCACACAGCGAGGAGTGCGCAGGCCGCCCGCCCGCCCGGAGGCGGGGGCTGCGCCGGAAGCGGGGCCCACAGGGGCGCCCCCCAATGCCTAGGCCCGGCGCCGCCCCGCACCGCCCGCCTCCCCCTCCACGGAGGCACGTGTGGGGAGCCCGCACTCCCGCCTGAGGGAGGCTGAGAGGTGGAGGCGAAACCTGCACACAGGAGAGACAGACACGTTACCTTGTTCATCCCATTCCCCATGGCGGCCGAATGCGCGCTCCAGCGCCCGCTCCCACACCCGGCTCCGAGGGCGCAGGCTCCCTAGTGGCGGGGCCGGGAGCCGGGGAGCAGGTGGGGCGGGAGGGAGGAGGCGCGGGGAGGGACTGCGTGCACTGACTGTCAACAACAACAACGGGAATCTGGGGCGGCCGGCGGCGCGGCTGGCTCCCCACCAGGCCGGACCCTGGGGTTTTCCGCTCGCCCGCCCCGGACTTCCCGGCTCGGCCGGGCGGAGCGGCGGCGTCCCAGCCGGGAACAGGAGCCGCTCAGCCCGTCCGCCGAGGAGGCCCCCGTCCCCTCCCCCCGGCTCCCTGGGGCGTGTGGTCGGGCTCCGGCGGCCGGCGGGGGAGGGGCGCAGAGCGGCTCCGGCGGGAGGCGGCCTCGAGCGCGCAAGCGCGTCCCCGAGCGTATGGGCGGGGCCGCGGGCGGGCGGGGGCGGGGGCGGGGGTCGCAGAGGAGGTCCCCGCCCGGCCGGGCGTCACGGGCCGCCTGGGGGAGGGGGCAGAGTCACCCAGACTTCCGCCGGCCTCCTCCCGGGACCACTGCGGGGCGGGGGCGGGGCTGTTCCGAGCAGCGTCGCCCCGCCGGGCGGCGGGTGAATCAGGTGTTCATCGCCGGCAGACCCAGCCGGGCGGGGATTTCTGTGGCCCGCCCCCACCCACGGAGACCGAGAAGGCGCGCCCGCCGAGGAAAGGTGGGCTCGGTTACTCATCTCTGGAATGACCCTGCCTCTCTGTGGGGGGAGGAGGTGGCCGCCGGATCTCTGACCTCAGGCCGCGGCTCTGTACATCTAGTGTGTCCCGCCTGTAGCAAAGTTGTTTTGAATATTCAGTCACCCTCACTATACTTTAACTTCTTCCCTGGGGACTGAATCCTTGAGACGGGGGGGGGGTTTCTCAGTTCCATTTCTGTATGCTCATCAATGCCGTGGGCACACTAGGTGCTTAATAAGTATTTGCTAAAGGAACACATGTTGCAGTCTTATATGGCTGAGCTCACCCAGGACCTCATTTCATCTACTCCTTGCTCACCAGTGAGGCCGCATGGTCTTTCTGGGGGCTCCTCAGACCTGCCAGGACAGATCAGCACGTGGCCCTTTGTGTGGGCTGTGCTCTCTACCTAGACATCTCAATCTTAATCTCTTGGCATGTCACCAAGTGTCACCTCAAAGAGGCTTTTCTTGACCATCCAACCTACTAGTAAAGTAGATACTCCAGTCACTACCATATTAATTCTGAAGTGTTTTCTTCATACCATTTAACCATGGCACAACATCATATTGACTGGCTTACATTTTATCTGTCTCACTAGAAAACAAACTCCAAAGGAACTGTACCTTGCCAGTCTTAACTACTATAGTCACCTGGCCTGGCACAGCACCTGGCACAGATAGGGGCTTCCGTAAATATTTGTTGAATAAATTAATGAATTTCAGGAGGATTAGAAAACAGCAGTGAGAAATGCTGACATTTTGAAAACTTGGGAACTCTATCTGGGCCATTTCTTTCCTTGTATGCCACATCTTCTGTGAAACCAACAGTCCACATGTAGGAAGCCATTACTCAGAATGCACCCAAATTGTTTACTTTAGGTAAGATGGGACCCAGATCAGACATCACACTTCCTGCCCCTTGTTTCTGAGTGTTCCTTTCCTACCACCTTCACTTCCTCTTCTCCCTCCTGTCTCCCAGTCATCTGGGCAGCCCACCTCTCTTACTCCTCTGCTCCTCACCATAATTATAGCTCAGATCATCTGCTTAACAGTTTCTCTTAGACTCAGAACCTGACAGGCTATCTTTTAACAGGCAATGTTGGCACTCTGGCCTGCATTTATATTAGCTCTGTAATACCCACATGCTCAGATTCTCCATTTTAGATTTCACATTCTCAATTTTTATTAAATAAGAAAAGAGAAGACCATTAACATAAATCAGAAGAATCAGGTTTTTAATATTTATTATTTTGTGTGTGTGGTGAGGGAGTCTCCATAAAAGACTGTCGTCTTGCTTTCTCCTTCATTCTGTTCTAGACCTCACACCACCTCCCTCCATTATAACAGTTATTATCAGTTTCTCAAGTCTTGCATTTTCTATGAATAAAAAGAAAAGGGAAAGTCTAATCCAGTTTGGCAACAAGTCCTCATTTTTTTCTCTTTCCGTAGTGCCACCTCAGAGCAGAAGCTCTCCCATTGACCCAATTGCCTGTCCACTTCCAAGCTCCATTCCTTTCCTCCTTCTTTTTATAGCTCCTGATGATAAGAAGAAGGGAAGGAAGCTTCACATCTAAAGGAGAATCTATTTGGATTCTCTCATAAAATTTTTAAGGCATGATAAGCTTAATAGAATTTCACTCCATGTAAGATTTTTGCATCCATTTTCTTTCCTACCTTTTTTTTTTTTTTTTTTTGTCTCTCAGCACACTAAAAACTACAGATGTTGGCAACAACTCCTAAATAAGCCTTCCTTGTGCCCAGTGAGAAATAGTCTGTTAGTCATGTGGGCCAGCTGGTTCATACACATGGTTAAGGGCTGGTTAGTGAGCAATTCTTTGAACTTTAAGGTGAGAGTGTGTGATATCCCACAAGCAGAAGCTTAACCATTAAAGTCAGCCACGTCATCAGATGTCATGGATAAGTTCAGAGAATTGAGGTGAATTGCCCAAGTGAGAAGTAATTATATAATCTTCCTTGGTCTTTTGAACATACTGTAATCTAGAGATTCTCAACCTTTAAACTGCTGACATTTTGGGTTGGGTGATTATTTTTTTGTTGTGGGGCTGTCCTGTGCATTGAAGGCTATTGAGCAGTATTCCTGGCCTCTGCTACTGTTTGACAGTAGCAGTTATGACTATCAGAAATGTCTTCAGCCTTCAGAGAGCAAAATGTACTTCCTGCCTCTATTACCTGTATAATAAAGGCACAGAAATGAGATCTCTTTCTTTGTCATTCTTTCCTTCTCTCTTTTTCTCTCTTGATAGCCAGTTAAATCTACACTGATAATGTTAGTTCTTGCAGAATTGTTAGGTTACGCTGTCCAATATAAAACAAATTAAGAAGTTAAAATGAAGAGCTAACCTAGCCAAAGCTTGACTGAAAGTAGAAGAAAACTAGAACCTCATGAATTGTGAAGAGAAAAAAATGGTGGCGTCTAGAATTACCAGATGGAAGCACAAAGCATCTTCTGTTTCTCAAAGGATATCTGGGGGACTGCTGCAGGTCATGCAGAACAGCTGACCATGAGTGTGGGCCCTCAGTGACCTCAGCCTCTAGATGGCCACCGATGTCAGCCTCCAAGCAGTCTTCTGATTACGAACTTGGTTTCTTCTTTACACTTAAGAGATTTGGGGAGGTCAAATCTCGGAGCACAAAAATCTGGAGACTGGCATCAGAGAAGAACAGCAAGTGTGTATCTTGCTGGCAGGGCAGAGATAAAGGGTTGGAGAATCTGGGAGGAGGTAAATGGAGATATGTTAGCAGGCATTTAGTTGGGAGTCAATGAAGTCTGTCAGCATGTAGGACTTCTGGGAGGGTTGGCAGAGGCAAGGCCAGCCTGGGGAGAATGGAGTTATTAGCCAAATTATAGAGCAGAGGATCAGGCAAAGGAGAAGTTAGAGCCCTTGTCCCCCAAAATTGGGTGGAAGGTGACACATTTTCAGCCTACAGGTCATAACATGTATGCCTGTGTATTATCAGTACATCTGGTTTCCAAAGTCAGCTTCATTAGGGTAGGTAGGGCCAATTATCTGTCTTAATACCCAACACCTAAACCAGTTCCTGCAATGTGGAGAAACTTTCAGATGATTGTTCATGAAGGAAAGAAAATACAACTGGGAGATTACTGCATTTGTCCAGGTGTGAGGTTCACAAATAATGAATCCTTTTTTATAGGCCAATTACTCCATCGACACTGTGTTTACCTACTTGTCTTCCTTTTCTAAAACAATGCAATTTCCATCATCTAAGTGACTGAAGTTCTATGGTCCTTTGTTTTTTTAAGCAGATGCAGTGTATGCTGGTGTGTGTGTGTGTGTGTGTGTGTGTGTGTGTGTGTGTGTGTGACAAAAGAGAGAGAGAGGTCAATCTTTGCACACAGTGCTATAACGTGTTGCTGAATGCTCCTTGATTGCAGCCATAGCTCTAATAGTTGGCAGAGCCCAGTACTTTCAGTTGCTCTGCTCTTGACATCATGCTGTTTTTGATCTTTGGTTAAGAAAATACATAGGTCAAGTAAAACCATTCCTGGCTTATGGACATCCATCTTGTAGGTGGGCTATTTTCCTTGTCTGGAATGGTTTCACTTGACCTATGTATTTTCCTTTCTCTGCCAAGGAAGGTCTACCAGAGACAATAAAAAGGTCCTTTAAAACTTTTCATGGATTAATAAACAAAACAAAAAATGTCATGGTTTGTGATCCAAGCTCAAAACAGCAGCCAAAATCTAAACCACTTCTTTTAGACTCAGCAAAATAATCATCTTTTTCATTTAGGTCTGACGACTGGTAAAGATATAATTTGGGCCTTGCTTTCTTACCTTAATTCACCTGGGCACAAAGAAACACACCTAGGAGCCCTTACCAGTTGCCTTCTATATAGTTCCATGTTTATAGTCTCCAAATCTGTATAAAACTTTTTTTAAAGTGACCGTGTAGCCTGCAATCTATTGTAGTATGAGTGGGATATCCCTGGTTGAAGGGCCTCATCTGTCTGCATTTACACCTGCGTGGCCAGCTGCTCTTTTAGAGGCCTACTTCTGCTTCTTCAAATGTCTGCAGGGGCCCAGCAGCCCAGAAGTGAAGACAAGGGGAAATGGCAAGGGAAGCCCCAGCGCTGAGCATTTGAGCACTGACTGGTCAAGAGCAGCCCTCCTTAGAGAAACTAACACCCATCGGCGAGTATTCTTTTAAAGTGTTCCCTAGTGAAGTTTTGTTTGTTTTTCACCCATTTTTGTAAAACAAATTGAAATAGATACGAAGACTTTAAACTGGTTTGGGTAGGGGGCTCAGGGAGAAGGGGGTTTCCTCAGAGAATGGAATGCCCCAAGAGAAACTTCACTGATGAGAGGGGAAGTCCATTTCATGTGACATAATGGTGTCATTATTTAACACTGGGTTTTACACTTGTTAATATTTATCATTATTTTGATTAGTCATTGATCATTATGAGAAAGCCATCATAAATAAAATGCTTCTTAGGCTAGTCATTAGACCAAGGTGGTCATCTTTCTTATCCAGACCAGAGCACTTGTGATTATTAAACACTGCCCCTGTCCAGACAAGTCGTCTCACCAGAGCTACGTGATTATTAAAGACTGATATCCTGTATGTGCCAGTGACCTATACTTCTTGACATCTTAGTCATACCTGTGTGCCCTTTCTAGACAGAGCTTCCCTACAGATCGCTGCAAACAGTAACACCAGAACAACCACAAAGACAAGAGATTTTAGCACAAATTATGTTTGGTTTACAGAAAGTTAGGGTATATCTCTCTTTCAGATCTTATATATCCAATAAACCCTAAAATGGGCAGAAAGGCTGAGCCAGAGCTTGCCTACTAGACAGATTAAAAGAGCTTCTCAACCTAAAAACATTCTGCTCAAAATACAAATGAGTGCTTATTTTACCTTTTGTAATTAAAGGGCACATGAAGGTGCTTTTTCCTAATTAAAGGCACATTTTGTCTTGAAGGTGGTATGATATCTCTGTCTCTATAGACAGAAGAACTGATTACTTAAATGACAATACCCCCTATTGCTTGTTGAGGTCTTGTCTGGCAGCCCAACATGAGCAAGTGCTATGCATGGGTAGAATTATAGACACGTAAGGAAGTGTGGTATGTGGACATCTTTCCTTATTGCAATTGCCTTTTAAAAGATGTACACTTTTTAATGAACTGCTTTTAAAAATCTCACAATTTTTTGTTGCAGTCAATACAATTAAGCAAATGAACCAGGAAGCTCTCTGCTTTGTGGTTATTTGATTTAAGCCATGGATGAAGCTTCTATTTAGTAAAATGGTATGTGTGTGTTTTTCTCGAGTCATAGCAACTCTAGATCTACTGAGTTAGTAAAAGTGTTGATTCTGATTGCTGGAATTACATATCTAATTGTCACAGATAGGGCTGCAGAAATAAAATGTCTGAGCAAGTGGTTGGCAAAACTGTAAATCAGACCATCTCTCTTCTAGTTATCAATTAAGTGTAACTGTTTCACAAATTCGAGATAATAATTAGATATATAGTCTTTGTTTGCATCTGCCACCTCGTTTTTCTTTTCCTTTTGTTTCTTTTGTTTTCTTTTATTTCTTTTTCTTTTTGTTAATCCTCACTAGAGGATATATTTCCATTGACTTTTAGGGAGAGTGGAAGAGAGAGAGAAATACAGAGAGAAACATCGATGTGAGAGAAACACATCTATTGGTTGTCTCCTCATAAGCCCTGACCAGGGTCTGGGCTGGGGAGGAGCCTGCAACTGAGGTATGTTCCCTTGACCAGAATCTAACCCAGGCTGACACGCTACCTACTGAGCCAAATCAGCTAGGGCCAACCACCTTATATTCTTTTTAAATTTTGTAGAATTTCTTATTTCTAAGCTATTTAGTCATTGCATAAAAAGAGGAAACAATTTGATCTCTGACTTGTTATAAAATATCTATTATGTGGGTGACCAAAGTGTCCCATTTTACCCAAGACTTCCCAGGTTTTAAAATGGAAGAAAAATTTAATGTTTATTTAAGTCCCTTCCTCTTTATTTGCACATTAGAAGCCTGGTGCAGGAAAATTGTGCATGGAGGTTAGAGGTGGGGGGTCCCTCAGCCCGACCTGCATCCTGTAGCAATCTGGGACCCCTTGGGGATATTGGGCCTAAACTGGCAGTAGGACATCCCTCTTGCAATCCGGGACACTGCATGCACCAGTGACCATACTTTTCACACAGGTGAAAGGCATCTTGCTGTTGTATGTGCAGCTACATTTTTTTTTTTTTTGCCCTGATTATAAAAAGTAGTACATAGCATGATCCTTTTGAGGCAGTAGTACCATTTTCCCCATCTTATGGGTGGAAAAACTGAAGCAGAGAAGTTGAGTAATTGGCTTTGTCACACAGTTATAAGTATTAGAATCAGGGCTGACCATAAAATGTGCAAGCCACAATCCATATATGTCATTGCTGCATCATCCTGTTTTTTCAGTGTTAGAGAAGCCTTGCCAAGTTTTAATTTTTAAATCTAAGACATTGTTCCCAATATATAGGATAAGGTCCGTAGGCCAATCAGGGCCATCTGTGGGAGACCAGCAGGTGATTGGGGATCCCCACTGGCACCTGCCTTGGCTGGTGGCCTGGCACCACCCACTGGCCCCTGCTCTGCCCCCCGATTGCTGCTGTAGGTGGCCTCCCTCTACTGGGGCAGCTGCTCAATGCAAGAGCTCCCTGGTGGTGAGTGCATGTCATAGCGACCTGTCATTCCACAGGCCTTTCTGCTGTTTGGTTGATTTGCATATTAGGATTTTATTACATAAGATAGTTCCCTGAATGCATTGTTGGGAAAGAACAGGTGCTCCTATTGCTGGGCAGGACAGGCAGTTCCAGCAGGAAGTAGGACCTATTCTCTCCCCAAAAGGGTCCAAAGGGTGGGAGTGTGAAATTGACATTTTCCAGAAGGGAAATACTGGCTGAAGAAGAGTCACTGTCAGTATTTCTCCCTGGGAGAAAAATACAGTTTGATCTCTCCCCAAATTTTAAGATTTGAATATTTTCCACTTGAATGTTTTCCTTAGAAATTATTTCAAAATAACCAGGAAAGCCTAACAGTTTTCCTTATACTATTTAATTGAAGAGATCACATGTGCGACATTGGGCTGCCAGTTGTGAGTGTCCCCCCCACATCCTGTGTGGTTCAGGGTTCAGGTTCAGGGTTTGGGCTCTGGAGGAGGCCGCATACAAATAAAAGAGACTAGAAAATATTAATTTGGAAATATTGGGGGCCAGGCGGAAGCCCAGCTCAAGAGGAAGGACTCCACATGTTCTGACCTTGTTATCCCTTTTATTCAGATTGTGGGATACACCCTTAGGCAGGCAATTCCAATAATATCGTGTTTCCCAAAAAATAAGACATTCTCCGAAAATAAGACCTACTTACAGGTTTCCTTCTGAGTGAAATATAAGGCATCCCCCTGAAAATAAGCCCCCTCCCCCCCCAACCCAGGCTAAACATGAGAGATTTGGTCCACTGATTCTAAAAGAAATGGAGTCACAAGAAATTCACCAGGAAATTCAGGAATTGAATTGTTATGATGATGTTCCAGAAGATGATGACATGATTGTCATTGAATAAATGAGTAAATTCTTGATACTGTAGGATTCACAGTTTGTCTGGTTTGTGTTGACAACTACCGTACTACCATACCGTATAGAGGTAATAAATTTCCTTTATTTTCATTTAACAATAAATGTGTACCGTATTCTTCTTCATGGAAAAATAAGACATCCCCTGAAAATAAGACCTAACACATCTTTGGGAGCAAAAATTAATATAAGACACTGTCTTGTTTTCGGGGAAATGGTAGCCAATCAGCAAGGATTTACATAAAACTAAAAGGTGGAAGTTGTTTCAACTAAACAGTGGGTGGTTGACTTTGACCTTTCAGGGTTCCTTGTCCACACCTCTCTGCTAGTGAAGACAATAGAGGGCTTCCAACATCTACCCCATTGTTTTCCCCTTAAAATATCTTGCATCTGCAGACTAGAAATACGTAAACATATAAGACCAAAAATGAGACAAGCAATAGTAGTTATGCTGAGAGGCAAATGTAGTAAGTTTCTTTCCAGGCCAACAGTTTTTTGAGTCCCAATTTCAATGTCCAACAGTTCCTTATGTGTACATGTCAGCAATGATATCCTAGTTCAGGATGTTGGACAACTGGTGGCAATGCAGGTCCGACCCTCTCTGGTTTGGATCTAGGCAACCTGGAGCAACGCACAGCTGCTGACTGCTAGCATTACAAGGTGTCTTCAGTGTCTTCCATCTTTGGACTGTTCTCTTGTCTTCATGGATGGAGCAATCTGGTCAGTTTCTCTCTGGGATCTGGGTTTTTCTGGAAATATACAAACATATTCTTAAGTAAAGGTTAATAAAGGAATCTTTTCTCTATCAATACATTAGACTTGGGATCCTTTTTTATTTTTGCTCAAAATTTTCCTTTGGCTTATTTTGACACCATATGACTTTTCATAGTTGTCTTGCTGTTAGCATTGCAAATAAAAATTAATTTTCAAAGTAAAAAATTTCTTGATGTAATTTACTTACATAGTATTATTTCTTACAGGATATTACTCTACTATCTGCCCTTTTTAATTTAAATATTAGAAGCCTTTTGGAAATTTTTACAATGCAGTCTTGATAACGTAATTTTAATTTCTTGCACAAAAATATGACAGCTTTGGATTCATTGCATGTTAGGCAGTTTTACTATGAGATGAACTATCAATAAAAAAATTTTATCTAATACTTCAGGAACAGGATTTTGTTCAGTACAATTAAGTGTTCTTGAATATTCACTTATTTCAATTAGCCAATTTAAATTAATCTGAAATAAGGTTTATCTATTTATTTTTTAATATATTTTATTGATTTTTCACAGGAAGAGAGAGGGATAGAAAGTAGAAACATCGATGAGCATCATCAATCAGCTGCCTCTTGCACACCCTCTACTGGGGATGTGCCCGAAACCAAGGTACATGCCCTTGACCTGAATCGAACCTGGGACCTTTTAGTCCACAGGCCAACACTCTATCCACTGAGCCAAACCAGTTCCGGCTAAGGTTTGTTTTTAAAATTTACTTGTCCTAGCTCTGTGGTCCGCAAACTGTGGCTCAAGAGCCACATGAGACTTTTTGGCCCCTTAAGTGTGGCTCTTCCACAAAATACCATGTCCTGGGCAAATCTATTTTGAAGAAATGGCGTTAGAAATTTAAGTTTAAAAAAGTTGGCTCTCAAAAGAAATTTCAATCGTTGTACTGTTGATATTTGGTTTTGTTGACTAATCAGTTTTGCCATTCACTGAGATGGATGGTGGTAAGGAGCTAAATCAACAAATCAGATTTGGCATATTTTGAACAAAATCAAATTGCAGAACTTGAAGTACATTTAAACACTATAATATTCTGTGAAAGAAAAGAGCCATGTGCTAACCTGACAAGCTCAGGGAAGGCCTGCGTGGCAGTCTTGCAAACCCAGAGACCTAAGATAACCACAAAAGATGGTTTGAAAATTAAATATCTAACAGGTTATAGTAGGTAGTCATGTCCCAGATATTTTCCCAGGCAAAGATCAACTTTGATCTTTTTACTGAGCCTATTTGCCTTTTTGCCTCTAAGATAACATATCTGTGAGATATCTGGGTAACTTGTGGCTTCCCTTTTTCCGGAGCCCCGGGGGCACAACCAAATGTGGTGAGCACCAGGACAGATGCCTCAAATTCATTCCTTATCATGTTAATTGTTCCTGCACTCACCTGAGTACACGTCCATCATTTTACTTTTTATCCAATCCCAGGAGTTTCCTACTGCTTTGCTTTCTCCCGCCTCCTTACTCCATCACCAATGAATTTCATGTAACCCACCTATGTCCCTCCTTTGATTTCAGTGTATAAATAGAGAAATGTAACCCGCCATTCTTCGGAGCATTATCTCAATCCGTTGAGGTTCTGCTTCCAGGCATGTGTGGAAAGCTTGGCTCAAATAAACTCACAAAAATTCTTTACAGGTTTCAATGTGTGTGTGTGTTTTTTTTTTTTCGTTAACAATTCTAATCCAAGCCAATTGGTAACTGAGGCACCAAAACCTTAAATGATTTTCTTAGGGCCACCAAGATAAACAGTATCAAAATATTTGCTGTTCCAGGTTCCCCCCTTATTGCCTATGCCCCTCTAGATTATCCTCACTTTCTCACTATCCAGAAACTAGAAGGTCAACCCTCAGCACAGCTCAAAACTTCCAGGACTTTAACCCTGCTCCTACTCTGATCTGATTTTATTTGGGTGGGTCAGTACCATGATATAGTATATATTTTGCATCTTGAGAAAGCTGGATGAGAATTCAACCAAAGGCAAGGAGGGCAACAACTGTTTTAGGTGTAGGGAGGTAGATAGTTGCCTGTATGACAAATGTTGGGAACAGGAGAGGAAGTGGCTAAGGGAACTCAGAGAGAAGTCATTATATCAATATCTGTGAGCAGTGGCACAAATATGGTAGGCAGTCAGACAGGCATGAGCAGAGCAGGGCAATAGACCAGTTATGGAATGTCACCAGAGTGGGAGCTCCAGGTGCCAAGCAATGGGCAAAACTGAAAAAACAAGGACCTCACCCCCAGATGACCTTTCCTCTGACCTTTCATATCACTGGTCCTGTGATTTGGACCCCCCTCCTCCACCTTGACCTTTCCTCCCCTGGCATGTGGATAGACCCTTTAGATGGAGGAACAAGAGGCGGGAGAATAGCCTCATATTATGCCTATACGAACCCTTGTAGGATCACTCCCATAAGCATTAATCCCTAGAGATAACATGTAGACCTCAGTTGTATTGGAGCTGCAAAACCAGACTGGCGACACCATGGCTGACCTCAGGACCAGCTACATTGAATATTAACCCCCTACTTTGGCACTGACAACGATCCTGAAAGGACATACCCGGAAAGTGGTTGAGATCCTTCCCTGGGTCTTCCCTTAAAACCCCCACCCTTAAAAGTCCTTAGGATGGAGGACCCAGCACTGCTCTCTCTATGGAGCACACCTGTGTCTTTCTCCACCACCCTTCCCCCATGTGTGTTTTCCTTGCCTCTCTCTCCTAAACTCTTTCTTCTTTCACCTCTAACTTGTTTCCTAAACCTATTCTACAGCTCACTTTTTCTACCTCTGCAACTTTCTAAATAAATGTTATCTTATAGTGTGAGTCTTGGCTCTGAATTCTTTCTTAGCCAGAAATACCGAGGTTTTTGAACCAGATCTGATCTGACTCTATGGATCCAACACCTGATGCCAGTTTTTTGTTTATTTGTTTTTTGCTAATCATCACCCAAGGATATTTTTTTCATTGATTTTTTAAGAGAGAGTGGAAAGGAAAGATGTGAAGAGAGAGAGAGAGAGAGAGAGAGGGAGAGAGAGAGAGAGAGAGAGAGAGAGAGAGAGAGAGAGAGAGAGAGAGAGAGAGAAACATCAAGTGAGAGAGACATATCAATTGGTTGCCTCCTGACCAGGGGAATGGACCTGAAACCAAGGTACATGCCCTTGACTGGGAATTGAAACTGTGCCCAGGCTAATGTTCTACCACTGACTTAGACTGATCAGAACTGGTGATGTTTTCACCACCAACAGAAAGGCTGGCAGCAAAGGTATGTTCCAGTTTGGAAAGTGAGTGATGGTGCTAGGCATGAGAAATTGAAGGGAGGTTAAGGCCTTGAATTCATCATCTCTCTGAGGATCATTGATTATGAAGATTAATCTGTCATGTGTACCAAAGATGGACAAACTGTATAACAGTGAGATCTAATAGCTATTTCCATAGTCTAAGAGTCATGTACCAGACATGTAAAGAAGTAAGTGGACAGAGGGGATGGGAAAACATGGATCCAGGGGAGCATTCGTCAATGACTAAATTCATCAATGACAAATCACAAATATTGAACATCAGATACCAGGCTAGGCCTTAAAAATACAAAAAAAAAAAAAAAAAAAAAAAAAAAAAAAAAAAAAAAAAAAGGCATGGTTTTTATTTCCAAGGAACTTGTAGTTCCATAGGGAACATGGGAAAAGAGTAAGATACTTGCCATACTATATGCTAAATGTTGGGGACAGGAGAAGGAAGTGGCTAAAGGAACTCAGAGAAGACACTATTTCAGTGCCTGAGGTAACTGCATCCAACAAGATAGTTCGGGTAATTGCAATGGGGAATGACCTCATGAAAGTAGTTGCTGAGGCAGCAAGAAACTACCGCAGTGGGAACCTTGCCATCCCTAGACCTGCATGGCTAGAGGAAGACTAGATTGACTGGACCCCAGTAGAAGGTGAGGCTGTAGCATCGGGCCACCTGACTGGAGCTCTAGTTAGGGAGTGTTATGGGCTGAATTGTGTCCTTTGAATTCATATGTTGCAGTCTTAACCACCAGTACTTCAGAATGTGACAGCATTTAGAGACAGGATCTTTAAAGAGATAATTAAGATAAAAGGAGGTCATTGGGTGGGCCCAAACCAAATCTGCCTGGTCCTTATGAAAAGAATAGGTGAGGACACAGACTCAGAGGGAAAACCTTATGAACGCGTAGGGAGATATACCCATCTGCAAGTCAAAGAGAGAGTCCTCAGAAAGAACCAACCTGCTGACACCTTCGTCTGGGACGTCCAGCCTTCAGAACTATGGGACAATTTTTTTTTAATTGATTTTTTACAGAGAGGAAGGGAGAGAGATAGAGAGCTAGAAACCTCGATGAGAGAGAAACATCAACCAGCTGCCTCCTGCACACCCCCTACCGGGGATGTGCCCGCAAACAAAGTACATGCCCTTAACCGGAATCGAACCCGAGACCTTTCAGTCTGCAAACCGACGCTCCACCACTGAGCCAAACCGGCTTCTGGGACAATTTTTGTTTAAAGAAATATCAGTCAATGGTATTTTGTTATAGCAGTAACCCTAGCAAAATAATACAGAGAAAGAAACTGATACTGCTAGAAATAAGACTTGGTCAGGGAGGCAATGGGAAAGGGTGCTCTGACCCTCCTGATACTCTGGCCCTCCTACTGCTCTCTGGTCTCACACAAAAGCCGAGCCCATCTGGAAGCTAGCAAAAGAGCCTAAGTGTTGTGTTCCATGAGTGTAGTCTCCCAGGGCACTTGTAGGGCAGACAAGGGTAAGAACAGGTCAGGCTGGGAGAGGGGACAAATAAGAAATAATCAGCAAAGACATTTCATCTAGTCTAGAAAAATGAAGAGGGGTACATGGAGGAGGGGACTCTTGAGTCAGGAATAATAAATTATTTAATATGAATAAAGCACTCAGAATCCTACTTAGCCCATAATATATTGTTTTCACCTCCAGACCTATTTATTTATTTATTTATTTATTTAATCATCACCGAAGGATTTTTCCCCCCAGAAATAGCAGAAAGGAGGGGAGAGGAAGGAGGGAGGGAGGAAGAGAGAGAGAGAGAGAGAGAGAGAGAGAGAGAGAGAGAGAGAGAGAGAGAGAGATATCCACGTGAGAAAGACACATAGATTGCTTGTCTCCTGCACACCCTGGACCATGTCCTGGGATTGAACCTGCAACCCATGTATGTTCCTTTGACCAGAATCAAACCCATGATTTTTTGGTTCACAGGCCAATATGCTGACCACTGAGCAATGCTAGCCAGGGCCTAGGCCTTTTTATTTATTACTAGAGGCCCGATGCATGAATTTTGTGCAAGGGGCTTGACATCTGCCACCTCTGCCTCTGCCTTTGCCCTGCCCTCAGCAGCCGGGGGCCTCTGCCCCTGCCTTTGCCTGGGTCCCCACCCGCCACAGCAGCCAAGGGCTTCTGCATCTGCCTTGGCCCCAGCCCACAGTGGCTTGGTCTGGAAGGGCATCTGATCTAATTAGCATATCACGTTTTTTATTATATATTATTATTATAGATTTCTAGTTCCTCCTAGAACTAGAAGGATGAATATTGATATTATTCTCCCCTTTTCACAGGTAATAAAATTAGTCTCAAATAGGTAAGTAAATGGCTAAGCTAGCTTTCACACTCAGGGCTGCCTAGCTGGAAGCCACCAGCACAGTCTACATTCCTGAGGGTGCAGCC
This sequence comes from Pipistrellus kuhlii, assembly GCF_014108245.1. Lineage (NCBI taxonomy): Eukaryota > Metazoa > Chordata > Mammalia > Chiroptera > Vespertilionidae > Pipistrellus > Pipistrellus kuhlii. Next base: position 105,264,820 of record NW_023425515.1, on the reverse strand, counting down.
ATCAGCCAGACAATGAAGCCTGGATGAGGGACAGTGTCAAAGAGAGTGTTATAGACACAAAGGCATTTTGGCAGGAGAGACCTAAGTTCATAGTTTAACCAAATAGCTCCAAATTCAAGGAAAGGCAGATCCTATCAAGGAGTAACAAGATATAAACACTTGCCCACCAATGGTAGAACATGGCAGGAAAAGAAGCTGGGTACCACACAAGCAAGTAAGAGCTAAAACATTTTAACACATTGCTAGGAGTCAAGTATGAGCTAGTGTGAGAAGCATCTGACTGACATGAGGAGACCCTATAGATTCTTCCACAGAGACTTTCACCAGATTCTCTTATGTGCAGTTGAAGGGTAGGGAGGGCAGGAGACTGGAGAAAGCCCCCTATGGTGTTGCAGGCATGGAGAAGAGGAGTGCTGACACATCAGGAAAGTTAGGAGTCCCACCAGACTCTTTTCCCCTAAGGAACTAATTCTCTAAGTCACCTGGAGAAGGGCAAGAAATGCCATCAGTCCTAGGGCACAGGCGAACATGTATTGTGGTAAGGGAGCATTAACACTAAAAACCCTCTATTTTGGGGAGAGGGATTGAAGACATGCCTGGCCCAGGATACTCTACCATTAACTTAGAAATCTCATACCACTGGTAGGAGACAAGAAAGTCCAATGCATAGGGTTACCAGATTTAACAAAAATACAGTTTAATTTGTATTTCAAACAAACAAAAAATAATTTTATTTGTGCAAAATTTGGGACAAACTAATGTGTAAAATATTTGTTACTTATGTAAAATTCATATTTAATTGAGTTTTACTTTTTAAATCATCAACAGAGGATGTGCTTATATTGATTTTCAGAGAGAGGAAGGGAGAGAGAGAACATCATTGTGAGAAACATTGATTGGTTGCTTCCTATAGGTGCTCAGACCAAGGATGGAACCCAAACCCTAGCTATGTGCCCTGACTGGGAATTGAACCTGTGACCCTCCAGTGTATGGGACATGGTCCAACCAACTGAGTCACATGGCTAGGGTTTAATTGGGTTTTATCTGACAATTATACCTACACAAGACCTGAAAAAATATACTATACAGAAGAATTTTACTCCATGAGAAGAAGGGGAAAGAAAGCTCAACCCTGAAATCCCAGGAACGCAGGGCTTGCTTACCTGATACTGAAATTAGACTATGACAATAAGGAATTCTTCTGTTTCCCACCCCAAAGATACCAAGCACTAAGTAACAAAGCAACAACAATCTCTCACTGGGAGTGGAGAGAAAATCTGTCTGTGGTGTAAGAGCACATGGAAGACCCAAAGCTAAGAAAGAATACAACAGACACATTAAGGAATACTTTCCAGGACCTAAAATCCCACCCTAAGTGCAATGTAATATCAGATAAATTTGAAGCCAGTGGTCCACTGAAGGTAACCCTAACCCAAATACAACTCAGCCCTTGACCAGATTGACTCAATTCCCTGAATTAACTACCTAGAATAAAGGTCATCTTATTTCTAGGAACAAATGTTGCATACCTGACCATATATATATATGAAGTGAAAACAAGAACTCAAGGTACCTGAACACCAAGGTTCATTGCAGCATTACAATAGTTAAAAGGTAGAAACAACCATATGTTATCAATAGATAAATGAATAGACAAAACATGGTGTGTGTGTGTATATTGTATATATATATATATATATATATATATATATATATATATATATAGTATATAAATATGGTGTATATATTTGGCATATATATGGTATATTTTGTCTATACACACACACACACACACACACACACACACACACACACTGAGTAGCCAGATTATTATGATCTCTGAACACATAATAATCTGGCCACTCAGTATATATCCTATATAATCCTATATAATAAAAGGCTAATATGCAAATTGTTCCCTTGACCAGGAGTTCAACCAGCAGGCAAGCCGGCCAACTGCCCATGTACCCTCCTTGTGGCCAGGCTGGCTGGACCCCATCCATGCACGAATTCATGCACTGGGCCTCTAATATAGCTTACCTAATAACAGACAGACATGTAAATTGACTGTACCTCTGCTATGCCACCAGCCAAAAAAGAGTTATATGCAAATTAACCCAACAAAGATGGCAATTATTTGTATACACAGGGACTGAGTGATGGGGCAGGACACTGGCATTCTGCCCTTCCCTCAGTCTCTCAGGGCCTCTGGACAGCATGGGAAGGCAGGGCTGGAGCAGAAAGAGGTGGCTTTGGGGCCTGAGTGGAAAGGGGCTGGGCTGGAATGGAAATGTGCTGGGCTGGAGTGGAAAGGTGGTGCTGACATCCAGGGAAAGGAAAGTCCATTCTAGCATGAATCTTAGTGCATCAGCTTCATATATATATATATATAAATATATATATATATATATATATATACACACACACACACACACACACACACACAATATATGTATATGTATATGTATATGTATATGTATATGTATATGTATATGTATATATATTATACACACACACACACACACCCACACCCACCCACACACACACACACACACACTAGAGGCCTGGTGCACAAAATTCATGCACAAGGGGTGTGTGTCCCTTAGGCCAGCTTGCACCCTCTCCAATCTGGGACCCCTTGGGGGATGTCCGACTACCTGTTTAGGCCTGATCTCATGGACCTAAACAGGCAGTCAGACCAGACATCCCTTTCACAATATAGTACTGCTGGCTCCCAACTCGCCTGTCTGCATTCCTGATTGCCTCTAACCACTTCTGCCTACCAACCTGATCACCCCCTAACTGCTCCCCTGCCAGCTTGATCATCCCCAACTGCCCTCCCCTGACACTCCGGTCACCCCCAAATGCCCTCCCTTGCATATTTGCTCTTTATTAGATAGGGTTTTTTCTTTAGCATATTGGACAATCCTAACTGGTTTAGCTTAGTGGCTGGAGCACTGGCCTGCAGACTCAAGGTTCGATTCTGGTCAAGGGCATATACCTTGGTTGGGGGCACATACCCAGTGGGGAGTGAGCAGGAGGCAGCTGATTGATGTTTCTCTCTCATAGATATTTCTAGCTCTCTATACCTTTCCCTTTCTCTCTGTAAAAAAATCAATAAAATATATCTTTTTTTAAAAAGAAACATTTAAGATTCCTCTATATATGACTGTTGTGACTCAATGGTTGAGATCCCAGGCTGTCACTACTGGAAGGGTATCGTGCCTTGGCCAGGCTGAGACCCCAGTCCAGGCAGCCATCTCAGCCTGGCCGGGGATCTCGAAGTGGGGGTGCGCGGCCCCAGCCCAGGCTGCCACTGCTGTTCTGAAGATTGCATGACGGGGCTACGTGGCCCTGCTGGCCTGAGACCCCAGCCCAGGCTGAAGATTGCACAGGGCACTGGCCCTTCCCAGCTGGACACCCTGAACTGCCGCTGCTGGGTGGACTTGGGAACTCTGGTGGGGGTTAAGAGGACTGGGCACTGCCATCTTGTGACTATAGGTGCTGCCATTTTATTGTGGAGTGATGGTTAATTTGCATATTACTTTTCTTATTAGGTTAGATATGAATATTATTCAGTCTTAAAAAGGAAGAAAATTCTGACACATGAGTGAACCTTAAAAACATTATGCTAAGTGAAATAAGCCAGACCAAAAGAAAAAATATTGTATGATTCCATTTATATGAGTACAGAAAATAGGCAAATTCATAGTAGGATAAAGTTTACTAGAGACTGAAAGAACAAAGGAATCAGGAGTTATTGGGGATGATAAAAGTAATGGAAATAGTAGTGATGGTTGTACAATATTGTGAATGTACTTAGTTTTTGTTATATATTTATATGTAAGCTTATTAACTAAATTGTACATTTAAATTGTTAAAATTGTATTTTATGTATATTTTACCACAAAAAATACGTTTAAAAAATTTCCCCCAAAAATCTCAGGCTCAGGAAGCTCCATAGGCATATATCTCAGACATTTAACAAAGAAGCAGTACTAGGTTTACATAGAGTGTTCTGGAAAACAGAGAACACTTCTCAACACACTCTGTGAAGCCTGCATTGCTTTGGTACCCAAACCAAAGACAATACAAGAAAAGAAAACTATGGATCAATTTTATTATGAATATAAATGGAAAAATCCTGAACAAAATCCTAACAAGTCAAATCCACTGATATTTGAAAAGTATAATAAATCATGACCAACTGATATTTACCCCATAAATGAAATGTTGGTTCAGTATTAGAAATCAAAATAATTCATGATGCCAATAGACTAAAGAAAATAAGGACCTTCTGGATAGTTCCAGAATTTATATATATATATATATATATATATATATATATATATATATATATGTATATATATTCCTGATAAAACTCTCAGAAAACTAGGTATACAAGAGAACTTCCTCAACTTGGGAATCTATTAAATACCTGCTGCTAACATCATACTTAATGGTAAAAAAACAAATGTCCCTTTAAGATCAGGGACAGGCAAGGATGTCCACTCTCAGCAATCCTATTCAGCATCATACTAAAGTTCTGGGGGGAGGAAAGACAGATTTAAAATAAATACAACTGTCTCTGCTTGAAGATGACATGATTACCTACATAAAACATTTCACATACAAAAAATTGCTGGAACTAATAAGCGAATTTATTTATTTTTTTCAATGTTCAGTTTCCTTTAATGACCCCCATCTTCCTGAAGGGTGGGTACAGGCAGCTAGGGATAGCAAAAGATGTTCACTTGAAGATCTTGCCCTGGCAGAAACCGGTTTGGCTCAGTGGATAGGGCGTCGGACTGCAGACTGAAAGGTCCCAGGTTCGATTCTGGGCAAGAGCATGTACCTTGGTTGCAAGCATATCCCCAGTAAGGGGTGTGCAAGAGGCAACTGATTGATGATTCTCTCTCATCGATGTTTCTAACTCTCTATCCCTCTCTCTTCCTCTGTAAAATCAATAAAATAAACTTAAAAAAAAAATCTTGCCCTCAATGAAGGCTTTGCCCACATGCTGGAAGGCCCCCTCCCAGCAAAAGTACTCCCGCACCAGCGTCTGGGTCTCCATGCTGCCAGGATAGTTTCTGCCATGTGTATGACTTATAGTATACCTGCCAGTCTGGATTCAGTGGAAAGGCAAGCTCCTGACCATGGAAGACCCAGAGTCCAGAAATGGAGCTGCTATTGTTGGTTTCAGAGAGGATGACATGGCAAAGGCATTCTTGCTCAGCTTGTCCAACCACTGGAACATTCCAGTGATTAGGTTGCAACTCATGAAAGTCTGGATGAGCTTTTCAGGGAAGCATTACTCAAAGTACCATCAGCTATATTTATCAAAGTGCTCCCAAATTGGAGTACTTGCGCTTGCATTCATCCAACACACAGGCACTCTTGGGCATGTGAGCAAAGGGGTCCTTGGCCTTTGGCTCAACAGTCAGCAGCTGCTCACACTCATCCATCCTCCCCTCAGGAGTGGGAGCAGCTTTCTCCTATTTCCACTCAGCCTGGAGTTTCTGCTTCTCCCAAGGTCCTTTCTCCTTCTGAGGGGTGTCCTTTTTAGGCTAGCTCTCCGTAAACTGTTTAACATCAAACTGGGCCTTCTTCTTAGAGACTTTCACCTCCTCCAAGACAGCATGAAACTGGGGCTCGTTAATGCAGATGATGAACCAGTGGTTGGTTTTGGGGAAGGCCTGGCAGAAAGATGGCTCCATAACCTGTTTATAGAGCCACAACAGGGTGCAGACAACTGTGATGTCACCCAGTGTCACACATTCTCCCACCAGAAGATCCTTGTCTTCAAGTGAGCTTCCAGCAGCCCCAGAATTCCCCTCACGTCCTCCTTCACAGTCTCTGTGGCTTACTTGTTGTAGTGCATGATGTCCAAAGAGGGGAGCATCCAGGTACTGGCTAGGGGCACTATATCACTATCACAAAACTCATCCACTGTACCACCTGGACTTCTGCTTCTGGACTTCTTCCTTGCAAGTCCTCATTGCTCACGTAGTAGGCAATGGTATTGTTCTCAAATACACGGAATCCATTGTCACCTTCAAATACTAGAACCTTGCCTACAGGAAATTTGTGGAGAAATTCAAGGGCACGGTTGGTTTGGCTAAAGTGGAAGTGAGGTGGTGCGGAGAGTTCATGGACCCAAGCCCCTTGAAGGCCCTCCAGTTTTCAGGATATGTGTACATGGTCCCAGCTGCCATGGTGATTCTGCAGAGAAAATCAATAAGCGAATAAGCCCACAGAAAACAAAATATCAATTGCTTTTTATAAAATAGCAATGAAAAGTGGAAATTAAAAACTAAAAATAGTACCCTTTACTCTAGCACCAATAAACAATAAATACTTAGCTGTAAATCTAATAAAAAAATGTGCTAGCTCTGTATATTTAAAATGAACAAAACAATGATGAGAAAAATCATATAATTCTATCTAATAAAAAAGTAATATGCAAATTGACCATACCTCTGCTACACCCACCAACCACGTCCACCAGCCAATCAGAAGTGAGCATGCAATTTAACCCAACTAAGATGGCTGTGGCCATAGAGAGAGCAGGAGTCTTGGGTTTCCCCTGCAATGGAGGAAACCAAGCTTTCTGCTTGCCCTGGTTTGCCTTAGCCTCTACTTAAGGCTATAAAGTTTCAATTATAGAAGATAAATAAACTCCAACAAAAATTGTGGCAGCCATGGAGCTGGAAAGAGCAGGAGGCTTGAGTTGCCCTTGGTGATGGAGAAAGATAAGTTTCTGCAGCCCTGGCCTGCCTTGGCCTCCACTCAAGGCTACCAAGTTTCAATTATAGAAGATAAATAAATCCCAATAAAAATGGCTGAAGCCACAGAGTGAGCAGGAGGCTTGGCTCCGCTCAAGGCTTACAACGTTTCAATTATAGAAGATAAATAAATCCTAAATACCAGGGCCTCTACTAGGATTACATGGGGGAGTGGCCAGCCTGCAAACCACCACAGGCCCCTCACCCAGGCTGCCCCTTGTCCCAAGGGAACTCCCACCCTGATCTGGGACACCTTACAAGGGAAAACCAGCTGGCCCCCACCCATGCACCAGGCCTCTATCCTATCTAATCCTATATAATAAAAGAATAATATACAAATTGGCCATCACTCCAATACATAAGATGGCTGTCCTCACGTGGTAAAAGATGGCTGCCCCCATGTGGACACAAGATGGCCACTACAAGATAGCCAGCAGGAGAGGGTAGTTGGGAGGGACCAGGAAGGCAGGGGAGGGAAGTTGGGGGTGACTGGGCCTGCAGGGAAGGGCAGTTTGGGGGGAGGGGGGGACTCAGGCCTGCAGGGGAAAGCAGTTGGGGAAGGCACGCCTGCAGGGGAGGACAGTTATAGGTGACCAGGCCTGCAGGGGAGGGCAGTTAGAGGTAAATAGGCTGGCAGGGGAGCAGTTAGGCATCAATCAGGATGGAAGGGGAGTGGTGCAGGCGTCTTCAAACTTTTTAAAGAGGGGGCCAGATCACGGTCCCTCAGAGAGCTGGAGGGCTGGACTATATGAACTACTAATTCCTACTGTAACACCTCGGCTGCGCTCACTGCCCAAAAAACCTGGCGGGCCGGATCAGACTCCTCTGCGGGCCACATGTGGCCCGCGGGCCGTAGTTTGAAGACGCCTGGGTTAGGGGGTGATCAGGCTGGCAGGCAGAAGTGGTTAGGGGCAATCAGGAAGGCAGGCAAGTGAGCAGCTGGAAACCAGCAGTCCTGGATTGTGAGAAAGATTCTACTGCCCGTTTAGGCCTGATCCTACTTGGTTCAGACCTAAATGAGCAGTAGGACATCTCTCAAGGGGACCCAAATTGGAGAGGGTGCAGGCTGGGCTGAGGGACGCACACCCCATGCATGAATTTCATGTACCAGGCCTCTAGTACTTAAATAAATAGAGAAGTATACCAATTTCCTGAAGTGAAAGACCCAAAATTGCCATAAATTTTACCCAAGTTGATCTATAAATTTAACATAGTCTTATTGATAATCCCTGAAGAAACATTTGTAGAATCAGTAAGCTCGTTGTAAAGCTTATATGAAAAGGCAAAGGAACTATCATTGTTGAATAAAGAATAAATTTCCTTATGGTTTAAGTATATTTAGTTGAGTCTTATGTCACATGCAGCTAAAAGCATCCTAACCTATAGGAAAGATATTGGTTTGGTAACATGTCTTAATGATGTCCAAATATAAAATGGAAATAGTCATCAATTCAGGACAATAAAACTTATTGAAGATAGATTGAAGATCCATTTTAAATGTTTTCATAAGATGTTCATTAAATAATAACAAATAATAGTATTTATTAAGTATTTACTATGGGCAAAAACCCCTTTAAGTACTTAAATATATTAACTTATTTAATGCTTATGGTCCCATGAGTCAAGTTCAATACTTCCATTTTAATGAGTCAAAACCAGAAGTTAAAAGAGGGTAAGTCCCGCTAATCTCCTGCTGAGTAAGTGTAAGGAGTGGCATCTGTACTCAGTCAGTGTGACTTCAGAGCACCAACATTTAACCATTACTCTAATGTGAGCTCTTTCTGGACTATGAATACTTACTCACTATCTGGTATTTTGTTAAAGGATATCACAGTACAACTCCACAACTTTTTTTGAATAGTAAAACTGTTTTTAATTTTAATAGTATTAACAGTATCCATTTGTTGAAGGAATTAATAGAATCACAGATTAGAACTTTTTTATTTCGTATACTTACATTTATAGACATCTACTGTGATTCTAATTCTGCTAAAAGAATATCTGCTAAATATCAGTCTTTGCTTGGCTGAGCTCATCTGAGTTGGTGGAGGAAGCAACAAAGAGGAACCATACACCAGATCTAATTCTAAAGAACAACAGAAAGCAATAGAGAAATGTCATTGTCTTCTAAGAGTATGGACTAACAAAGAAACAATAACAGTGGATGCAGCCAGGCATATATTCAAAAATTTTGGGAAAGCATATTTTATTTTTAACTCAGAGTCTATATGGGTTTAATTTTATGAACCTAAATTCTACAATTACTGAATATTCTTTTAGTTCTAGAGGAGAAAAGAGACATGTTTTCAAAGAAGACATACAGATGGCAAACATGAAAATATGTTCAATATCACTAGTCATTAGAAAAATGCAAATTAAGACCATAATGAGATATCAGCTCACCTATGTTAGCATGTTTGCTGCAAAACAAACAAACAAACAAAAAACAAGAAATAAATGCTTGATGTTAAGAAAAGGAACCTTTGTGTACTGTTGATGGGTACATATCTGAAGTAAATAAAATTACTATCATGAAAAGATAATTGCACTGCCATGTTCACTGTAGCATTTTAAAAATAGCCAAGACATGAAAACAACCTAAGTATTCACAGATGGATAAATAGTTAAAGAATATATATATATATATATATATATATATATATATATATATATATGAATATCATTCAGCCATTAAAAAGAAGGAATTTTGCCTTTTGTAACAGCATGGGTGGACCTTGAGGGTATAAGTGAAATAAGTCAGACAAAACCAAATGCTGTATGATATTACATATATGTAGAATCTAAAATACAGAATTCATAGAAACAGAGAATAGAGATGGAAGAAATGAGTGAAGGTGGTCAAAAGGTAGCAACTTCCAGTTATAAAGTAAATAAATTCTGGGGATATAACGTATAACATGGTGAGTATAGTGAAAAATACTGTATTGCATATTTGAAAGTTCTAAGAGATTAGATTAAAATATCTCATCACAATAAAAATTGTAATTATGTATGGTGAAAGATATACACTAAACTTACAGTAATGATCAATTCACAACATACACATTTATCAAATAATTATGTTGTACACCTAAAATGAATACGTAATATGTTCATTATCCCATATAATAAAAGGCTAACATGCAAATCGACCAAATGGATGAACAACCGGTCGCTATAATGCGCACTGACAACCAGGGGGAAGACACTCAATGCAGAAGCTGCCCCCTGGTGGTCAGTGTACTTCCATAGGAGGAGCTCTGCTCATCCAGAAGCTGTGCTCATGGCTGGCGAGTGCAGTTGGTGGCCCAACACACAAAATTTGTGTGGGGGAGAAGGGGAGAGGCTCAGGCCAGCCTGCGCCCTCTTTCAATCTAGGACTCCTCACTCCTAACCATCTGCCTGCTCACTCCTTACCTAGATTGAAAGAGGGCGCAGGCTGGGCTGAGCCTCTCCCCTTCTCCCCCACACAAATTTTGTGTGTTGGGCCTCTAGTATATGAATAAAACTAGGGGAAAAAAAGAAAAGAAAAGAAAGAGATTAGAGAAATGGAGAAGAAGCTGGTAAATACAGGAGTCAGAAAAACAAAAGCGGTACTTACAAAAAGGAAATTTTGATATATTTTTTCTTTTAAAATTTTTATGATAAAACATAGAATGCTGGGACACATTTATTCTCTTATTGCTAAATGTCAAATGCCAGCAATTATTGTATCTTCAAGTTAAATCCTAAGGATCAATTACAGCACAGTAAAAAGATTTATAGAAAAAATAACTGAGTACCATAAGTACATGGACATTCAATAAATACTGAAAGACAAACTGATGACTGAGAGCCACATGTCCATGAAGCACATGCTTACAATCTACTATTAAAACAGACAATGACCTATAGGAGTAATTATTAGACTTAATAAATGAATTCAGCAATGTAGCAGGATACAAATTTAACACCAAGAAATCTATTGCAGTTCTATACACCAACAGTGAAATTACAGAAACAGAGACTAAAAAAGCAATTCCATTTACCATCGCACCAAAAAAATTAAGATACCTAGGAATAAACTTAACTAAGGATGTAAAAAGACCTATACGTGGAAAACTACAGGACACTGTAAAAAGAGATAGAGGAAGATGTAAGCAGATGGAAGAACATACCATGTTCATGGATTGGTAGAATCAACATCATCAAAATGTCCATACTACCCAAAGCAATATATAGATTCAATGCACTCCCCATTAAAATGCCAATGGCATATTTCAAAGACTTAGAATGAACTTGCCAAAAATTTATCTGGAATAATAACAACAACAACAACAAAAATACCCTGAATAGCTGCAGCAATCCTGAGAAAGGAGAATAAAGTAGGTGGGATCTCACTATCAGATATCAAGCTGTATTACACAGCCACTCTTCTCAAAACAGCCTGGTACTGGCACAGAACAGACATATAGATCAATGGAATAGAATATAAAACCCAGAAATTGACCCAAACCACTATGCCCAATGTATATTTGACAAAGGAAGCATGAACATACTATGGAGTCAAGACAGTCTCTTCAATAAATAGTGTTGGAAAAATTTGACAGATACAAGGGAAAAAATTAAACTAGAATACCAACTTACACCATACACAAAAATAAACTCAAAATGGATACAGGACTTACACATAAGATGGGAAACCATAAAAATACTAGAAGAATCTATAGGCAGCAAAATATTAGACATATGCAGAAGCAGTTTCTTCACTGATAATGCTCCTAGGGCAGTGAAAACTAAAGATAAAATAAACAAATGGGACTACATCAAAATAAAAAGCTTTTGCACAGCAACAAAACAAGAAAGCCCACTGCATAGGAGAACATATTTGCCAATGTTATCACCAATAAATGTTTAATCTCCAACATTTACAGGGAATTCAAACAACTTAACAAAAGGAAGATAATCCAATCAAAAAATGGGCAACAGATCTAAATAGATACTTCTTGAAAGAGGACATAAAGAAGTCCAAGAGACATATGGAAACATGCTCTAAGTCACTAATCATCAAAGAGATGCAAATTAAAACAACAATGTGGTACCATCTCACACCTGTCAGAATGGTCATCATCAACAAATCAATATATGACAAGTGCTGGCGAGGATGTGGAGAAAAAGGAACCCTTGTGTACTGCTGGTGGGAATGCAGACTGGTGCAACCACTGTGGAGAACAGTATGGAGTATCCTCAAAAAACTATGAATGGAACTCCCATTTGACCCAGTGATCTCACTTCTAGGAATATATACCCAAGTAAACAGAAACACCAATCAGAAAAGATATATGCACCCCATATGTTCATAGCAGCACAATTTACAATAGCTAAGATTTGGAAACAGCCTAAGTGTCCATCAGCAGATGATCGGATTAAAAAATTGTGGTACATCTACACAATGGAATACTACTACTGTGGTAAAAAAGGAGTTCTTACCTTTTGTAACAGCATGGATGGAACTGGAGAGCATTATGCTAAGTGAAATAAGCCAGTCAGAGAAAGATAAATATCACATGATCTCACTCATTTGTGGAATATAATGAACAACATAAACTGATGAACAAAAATAGATCCAGAGACAGAGAAACATAGACCAGAATGCCAAACCTCAGAAGGAAGGTAGGGGAAGGTGGGAGTAAGGGGGAGAGATCAACCAAAGGATTTGTATGCATGTATATAAGCCTAACCAATGGACACAGACAAGAGGGAGTTGAGAGCATGAGTCAGGGGGATGTGGGGAATAGAAGGCATGTAATACCTTAACCAATAAAGAATATTTTTTTTTAAAAAAGATGAAGTTTAACCTTGTCTTTTCAAACTTAGATGCTTTAAAGAATATATATATATAATACATTATTTACAAATTGTAGAGGATTTAAAAAAATCCTCAAAAATGTAAACAATATAGAGCATAGACACTGAAAATAATAACAAAGTGATGACAGAAAGAAACTTTCTTCAAATCTCAAAAATAACTCATTTTTTAAATTGCTCTACAGAATCCAAAATGGATAATTTTCATAGAGGTGATAGTCTTCCAGAGATACAAAGACCTTCTGAGTTATTTTTTATGTTAACATATACTTATAGTAAATATTCAATACTTTTAATAACTTACTTAGATAGGTACATGCTTCCGTAATCCATAAAGAACACTAATCATCATTTATTCAACCATATTTATTAAGTATTTATGATGCCTCATGCACTGTGTCAGGGATGCAAAAAGGAGTATGACATTGTCCTTGCTCTAGAAGTGCTCACAAACAAGCTGAAGAGACAGCAGAAAACATTTCTTTTTTACATGATGAGGCCATTTGTTTACAAATGGGACTGATCTGTTCAATATACTAGTAGAGTGGTTCCCAAATCCTGACCCTATGGGCAAGGTGTTTAAAAGCTACAAGAACATGATGCATTTGGTTTGTTTGTTTGTTTTTCACCCAGAAAAAGAAACTAATGGATAAGATTTCCTGTATTTGAATTTTTGTTGTTGTTAATCCTCACTCAAGGATATTTTTCCATTGATTTTTAGGGACAGTGGAAGACAGAGGGAAAGACAAAGGGAAACATCAGTGTAAGAGAGACACACCAATTGGTTGCCTTCTGTACACTCTGACTGGGGCTGAGGATTGAACTGGCAACCCAGGTACATGCCCTTGACAGGGAATAGAACCTGCTGTTCCTTACTGTATGCCTGATGCTCCAACCACAGAGTCATACCTGCCAGGGCAATTTTTTTTTCTGTTTTTAAAAACTGACCTGCACATATACAACATTTTCATTAGTAAACTGCTTAATTCATGTAATGGAATTAATTACACAAGTATTTTATGGCATTCCCCAAGTTCTACCTAAACAGTTCTGCACATGACTATTGATGCAATTTGATCCTGAATGATTGCCTACAAAAAGAATGCATGTCCTTTTCCTGGGGTAAACTGTAATTTGCATGATTATAGTAGTAGTAATAGCTTTTGACCTTCAGTCATTAATCCAATGTTCAAATCATGTTCAATGCATACTTTCTGTTTAAGAAGGCAGGAAGATTTGTAATGCAATCTAAAAGGTTTGTTAAAAATTATGTAAAAGTTTTCATGTCTGAATAGCAAATCAATGATATGAAAAAAGTGAACCCAATGGAATACCTTCCTTAAGTGAAGAAGTTGGATATATGACTTAGTGTTTTTGAATGGATGAATGAAGGAGGTATTTGCCATCAAAGCAAAACATGCCCATACACTTTAAAAAATATTTTATTGATTTTTACAGAGAGAAAGGGAGAAGGATGGAGAGTTACCCTGTTTCACCTACTGAGGTGGCTTAGGGAAAAACAGAAAGCAAGGACTAGGTGTTTTATTACCCAACACAGAGAAGTGTGGGAGCCACTGGTGAGTACAGAGCATGGTTTAGGATTTAAGGTAGCTGCTTCTTGAAAACAGGAACTTGGGACTAGGACTCAGATAGCCCCAGCAGCACAGAAGAGAATGCCTACCCTTAAAAGTTCCAATCTTTGAATCTCTGTAGAAAGTGGTACCAAGGACTGCAGAGGTCTTATGATGTGGCTTGTGATGTGTTTAAAGACTCAGCTTAGTTCTGAGGTTCAACCCTAGCTGCCTCAGCTTATGTGCTGCAAGTGGGATACCCTTCCTGCAGCTAATTCTACATGTCAAGGCCAAGTGCTGTTGTGAGGGAATGGGACACATGAGCAGAAAGTGTTTCAAGTCATTGTGGGCTCTGCTTCCTATTTTCTTCACTTCTTTGGCATCACTGGACAAAGATTTTCCTTTTCTTGTCAGAGATTCTTCGTTAGAATGTTTTTAACTTAATTGTAATTAGACCTCAGTTGTCAGAGGACAAAATAAGATAGGATTAAGTTTTAAAATACTTTTCAAACAAGACAAAGAAGGAAGAGATAAAGGCCAAGAAAATGCTCACCCTTCCAATTGTCCAAAGTCTGGTCTCCTTCAAATTTGGATTAATGATGCTTTTTCAAGTTTTCCCCAATTAACTCCACCAAATTCTGTTATCTCTTAAGCTATTGGTTTAACAAGAATCTGCACTGCATCTGCAGTTTGTAAATTCAGTCTCTGAAACTAGAATGTAGTAAAAAACTATACCTTTTGTTTCTTTTGTTTACAGCCTGGATACTCTGGTTATAGGAGCTTAAAGTTGTTGGATAAAATGTAATTTTAAGGGTACACGTTATATTTCATACCAAGTAATGGTTTTCAGTATTGCATGTTATAACTCAGAATACTAGAGTCATGTTGGCTGCCAAAAGAACACTGCTACCAAGCAAGATGAAAGATCTCTCCCAGCATTGTCTCCAATCACGGAGATAAGAGTAGCATCCAGGATAGAGCTTAAAATTCACTGTTCATCTAAAGAAAAGCAGGGCACTGCATTAACAATAACCAGAGTTTCTGGAAGGGAATCAGGTACTTGACATCCATCTCCACAATCACAACAATATCTGTGCTTAGAAAGTGAAAACCTGGGATGAGACTGTTGATGTTCACTGTGTAGTGAAAATGCAGTGGATGTCCTACATACAACATATCAATTTGAAGTGGGTGTTTCAATTGTTATAAGCTAGTGTGAGTTTCCAAAAAGGTATGCAGAAACTTGAACCATGACCTGTGTTACTAAAAAAAATAAAAATGGAATTTTCATTTGATCCAGTGATCCCAATTTTAGAAATATATCCTAAGAAACCCAAAACAATCACCAGAAAGAATACATGTATACCTATGTTCATATAAATGCAATTTAAAATAGCTAAGATC
Organism: Pipistrellus kuhlii; assembly: GCF_014108245.1. Taxonomy (NCBI): domain Eukaryota; kingdom Metazoa; phylum Chordata; class Mammalia; order Chiroptera; family Vespertilionidae; genus Pipistrellus; species Pipistrellus kuhlii. Next base: position 105,249,213 of record NW_023425515.1, on the reverse strand, counting down.
TGGAAACAGAGTAAGCAGATGAGCAGATTAAAAAAACTTTGGTACATTTATAAATGGAATGCTATGCAGTGGTAAAAAAGAAAGAACTCTTACTATTTACAATTGAATGGATGGACCTGGAGAGTATTTTGCTAATCAAAATAACCCAGTCAGAGACAGGTAAGTATCATATGTTCTCACTCATAAGTGGAATATAATGAACAAAGTAAAATGATGAACAAAAATAGACCCAGAGACATAGAAGCAGAACCTCAAAGGAAGGCAGGGGAAGGTGGGCAGGAAGAGATCAACAAATGAACTTGTATACATAATGCATGGACACAGAAAATGGGATGGTGAGGGCCTGCAGTGAGGGGAAGGAGCAGGCTGGAAGAGGTCAATGGGGCTAAGGAGACTTATTTAATACTCTCAACAATAATGATTTTTTTTTTAATGAGGGAGAACCATGGACAGTGTTTCTCAGTGGTTAGAGCATTGGCCATGCACCAAAGGTTTGTGGGTTTGATTTCCAGTCAAGGGCATGCATCTTGGTCAAGGAGAAATCATAAAGAAAATTAGAAAATAAAATAAAAATGAATGAATAAAATGAAAATAATCGCATACCAAAATTTAAAGAATGCACTGTAAGGAAGAAAATGTATAACTGTAAATACTTACATTAAAAATAAGGATCTTCAATCAACAATCTAAATTTATATTTTAAGGAACTAGAAAAAGAAGAACAAACTAACCCCAAAGCTAAAAGAAGGAAGGAAATAATAAAGATTGAAACATAGATAAATAAAATAGAGAATAGAAACACAATAGAAAAAATAATAATAAAGCCAAAAGTTAGTGTTTTTTTTTTTTTTTTAAGGAAATCAATAAATTGGATAAAACAAAAAGAGAGAAGACTCAGATTATTACAGTCAGAAATTAAAGTGGGGACATTACTACCAATTCCACAGAAATAGAAAAGATTATAAGAAAGTACTATGAATAACTGCATGCCAATAAATTGGATAAACCTAGGTAAAATGGACAAAATCCTAGTCTGAATCATGAAAACAAAAACAAAACAAAACAAAACAAAAAAACACCCGGAAAATTTAAATAGACCTTTAACTAACGAAGATATTGAATCAGTAATCAAAAACTTCCCTTCAAAAAAGACAAGGACCAAATGGCTTCACTAGTACATTCTGATAAACATTTAAAGAGAAAATAACACCAATAATTCTCAAACTCAAAATGTTGATGAGGAGGGACCACTTTCTAACTTAGGGGTGTCGAACTCAATCAGAGAAGGGGCCAAAATCTAAAATCCAGCCTAAATCGTGGGCCGAATGGTTTACTGAACAGTCATAAACTGTCATTGTGATGGAAACGAAGCGGAGTGCAGTGATGACAGCGCGGTGCGGGCCACATTGCAAGGCCTGGCAGGACGGATTTGGCCCGCGGGCCTTGTGTTTGACACATGTGTCTAACTCATCTTAGGAGGCCAGCATTTTCCTGAGATCAAAGCCAGACAAAAACATTAGAAGAAAAGAAAACTACAGTGAATATTCCTTACAATATAGATGTAAAATATCTTCAAGAAAATACTATCTAACTGAATTCAGCAGACTACTCACCAGGACCAAGTAGGATTTATCCTTGCAATGCAAAGATGCTTCAATTTATGAACACCAGTCATGTAATAAACCACATTAACAGGATGAAGGGCAAAATATTAAACAAGCATCTCAACTTATGCAAAAGAATGCATTTGATAAGATTAAATGCTCTTTCAAGGATATAGACACTTAACAAACTGGAAATAGAAGGAAATAACTGAAAATAAAGAAGAGCATATGTAAAAACTCACAGCTAATCTCATATTCAGTGTGGGGGAGAATGAAAGCTTTTATCTAAAATTAAAAAAAATAAATCTTTATTGTTCAGATTATTATATATGTTCCTCTTTTCTGCCCCCCCCCCCCAATAGCTCCTCTCCACCTAATTCTCCACCCCACCCCATGCCCTTATCCTCCCCCCACCCCCTCCCAGCCACTGTCTTCATCCATAGGTATAAGATTTCTGTCCAATCTTTTCCCGCACCCCTCACACCCCCTTTCCCCTGAGAATTGTCAGTCCACTCCCTTTCTATGCCCCTGATTCTATTATATCCACCAGTTTATTCTGTTCATCAGATTTTTTATTCACTTGATTTTTAGATTAACTTGTTGATAGACATGTATTTGTTGTTCATAATTGTTATCTTTACCTTTTTCTTCTTCTTCCTCTTCTTAAAGAATACCTTTCAGCATTTCATATAATTCTGGTTTGGTGTTGATGAACTTCAGTTTTTTCTTGTCTTTGAAGCTCTTTATCTGACCTTCAATTCTAAATGATAGCTTTGCTGAGTAGAGTAATCTTGGTTGTAGGTTCTTGCTGTTCATCACTTTGAATATTTCTTCCCACTCCCTTCTGGCCTGCATAGTTTCTGTGGAGAAATCAGCTGACAGTCATATGGGTACTCCCTTCTAGGTAACTGTTTTTATCTTTTTGCTTTCAAGATTCTCTCTTTGTTTCTTGTCCTTGGCATTTTAATTATGATGTGTCTTGGTGTGGTCCTCTTTGGATTCCTTTTGTTTGGGGTTCTGTCTGCTTCCTGGACTTGGAAGTCTATTTCTTTCCCAGGCAGGGAAAGTTTTCTGGCATTATTTCTTCTAGTAGGTTTTCAATATTTTGCTCTCTCTCTTCTTCTGGCACCCTAATAATTCAGATGGTGGTACTCTAAAGTTGTCCCAGAGGCTTCTTACACTATCTTCATATTTTTGGATTCTTCTTTCTTGTTTTTCTGGCTGGGTGTTTTTTGTTTCATCATGTTTCAAATCTTTGGTTTGATTCTTGGGAACCTTTGATGTACGGTTGAATTTCTGTATATGCTGTATTTCAGACAGTGTATGCTTAATTTCTGGCTGGTCCTTTTCCATTTTTTGGCATTCTCATTAAGATCTTTAAAGGTCTCACTAAGTTCCTAGGGGTTTTTAGCAGATTCTTGAGTAACCTTATAAATGTGGTTTTGAACTCTATGTCCAGTTTCTGCTTTCTTTCTTTTCTTTCATTTGTGATTTCATTCTTTGTCTCCCCATTTTAGCTGCTTCCATGAGTTGATGGAGTGGCTTTGTGTGCGAGTAGAATTGAGTTCCAAGACAACTGGCTGTGAGGATCAGCTGTGTCTACACTGGGAGAGCTTCTGTGCTCAGTTTTGATGGGGCAGGGTCTCAGGGCAGAGCAGGCAGCCTTTGTTTCCCATCAGCCCCACCCTAAGAGGCTCGGGTCTCCGTGCCCCGTGGCAATGGCTGCACGCATCTGTCAGAGAAAGTTGCTCTCAAGGCCTGCCCGCTGCCAGACAGTCCAGTTTCTCCCCCTATGTGTCTAGGTTCCCTGAGTCTCACCTGGGACTGGATTTCAGCTCTATGGGGAGCCTTTGTTTTCCTCTGGTTCAAGAAAGCCAGCCATGTATTCAGCTCCCTGGCCTTTCCTCTTTCATGCCATGTCTCTGTGTCTCTTTACCTCTGTCCTCCGCCACTCCTGAGTCTCAATGTCCTTTTCTTTTTTCTTCTAGTTGTAGAATTTCCACTCAGCCAGATTTTGGTGGTTCTGGGTGTCCATTTTGTCTTTTAGTTGTGGTTTTGAAATTGTTGTGCAAGGCAGCAGTATAGTGTTCACCTATGCTTCTATCTTGGTTTCTCCAATCTTCTCTAAAATTAGTAACAAAAACACACAATACAATATATAGGGGTCCTCAAACTTTTTAAAGTGGGGGCCAGATCACGGTCCCTCAGAGAGCTGGAGGGCCGGACTATATGAACTACTAATTCCTACTGTAACACCTCGGCTGCGCTCACTGCCCAAAAAACCTGGCGGGCCGGATCAGACTCCTCTGCAGGCCGCATGTGGCCCGCGGGCTGTAGTTTGAAGACTCCTGATATAGATGAAGTATTATAGAATTGTACACCTGAAGCCAAAATTATAAATAATATAATTTTATTAACCAATGCCAAGCCAATAAATTCAATAAAAATAAAAAAAATAAAATTAGTAACAAGACCAGAATGCTCATTTTTACTATTTTCATTTAATAAAGCATTAAAAGTTCTGGCTTGTCTTATTCAGTCTGGGATACTATAATAGAATACCCTTAAGTGGATGACTTAAACAACAGATCTTTATTTCTCATAATTGGGTATAAGGGGAAATCTAAGATCAAAGTGTCTGACAATTCAGTACCTGGTGAGTGCTTTTTACAGTTTGCAGATGATCTCCTTCTTGTGTTCACTCTCACTGAAAAGAGAGAAAGACTATCTTCCTTGTGACTTTTTCTTATAAGGGCACTAATCCCATTTGTGAGGATCTCACCTTCATAAGCATAATACCTTCCAGAAGCCCCACCTCCAAATACCATGACATTGGAGATTAGGAATTCAACATAAGAATTTGATGGGAAAGGGGCATTCAGTTTACAATATTATGTAGCCAGAGCAATTAGGCAAGAAAAAGGTGTACACACTGGAGAACAGTATGGCAGTTCCTAAAACAATTAAATAGAATTACCATATGATTCAGCAATTTCACTTCTGAGTATATATACAAAAGTCTTGAAGTCAGGGACTTGAACAGATATTTGTATTCTTTTGTATATAATTAACCTTCTTCATCACTGAAATTTTAAATGTAAGTAACAGTCTTCCATGACTTTGAATTTGGTTTCTGGAGACTTTTAATTTTCTTTCTGTGCTCCCATGTTGTTCTGGTTGTTCATGGTATTTGATGGATTGTTTCTCTGCCTGCACATTTGAGGTAGTGAACTCATTTCTTGCTTAGATGCTGTTGTGCTCTTAACAACTGAGCATTTTGATAGGTGTGGTAACTTTTTGGTTTATTTTCTATCTAGTAAATGGTGAGAGCACATGTTTTTGTTTTCTTATACCTGCACAATTTGTGCCTCTGTAATTGCAGAGTATTAGCATCACTGTAGTTAAAGAAAATGCTGCATACCCACTGGAATAGTGAGTGTTCCCTCTAAGGAAAACTCACTTTGACTACAGGCTATCACCACTGTGGTGAGGGAATGTGGTGGGTAATGAAGGACTGTTTTTGTTTGTTTATCTCCAAGTGCTACTTTCTTTTTACTAATGGCTGTTGGTCTTACTGTATTTTTGGAGACATCCTCATGGCCTCCACAGGGTTTTAAAGGGATTGGTGTGGTTCACAGTCTCCCAGCTCTGTCCCCAGCTAGCAATGGCTGCTGCATTGCAGTACTGTTTAAGGCTCCCCAGTCTAATCTTGCAGTATCTACCATAACAGAACAATGCTCTGCCCTTCTTATATTCTAAGCTCTAGTGTGAGGACTGCATCCTGTTCCTTTTGTGGATACATCTACTCTGGCCCTTGTGTAGCTGCCATGGGTACTGAACTCATCTGCAGCCACAGTCCTTGTCCTTCTTCCCACCCTGCCTCTCCTACTTATTTACACTAATAAAATAGAAATATTCAAATTGACCATACCTTCACAACACCCTCCAGCCAATCAGAAGTGAGTGTGCAAATTAACCCAACAAATATGGCAGATTAATTTGCATACACAGGTGTCTAGTGGCTGAGGGCAGGGTGGGATGCTTGCATCATTGCCATGGAGACAACACAGATGTTCCACACCACCCCAGCAGCTCTAGGTCTCTGGGCAGCATGACAAGGCAGAAAGGCAGCTTAGGTCAGAGCAAGGCAGAAAGGTGGCTCCTGGCTGGAGAGAAGATGGTGCTGGCAGCCAGTGGTAGGAAGGCCCATTCTTGCCTGAATCTTCAAGTATCTGGCCTCTAATTGTAATGCAACCACCTTCCAATTTCTGATGCATATATCTTTCATATGTGTTTCTGTGTTAAGTTGGAGATCTTTTGTGGAATTACAGTTATCTGACTTGTTGTATATTTAAAATAAGAAACAAAGGAGTCTTCTCATTCTGTCATTATGTTGATGTCCCCTGTATTGTACACTTTAAAAGGGTGAATATATGGATATAAGCTTTATCTCAATAATGCAATTGAAAATAAATACTGAGGAGATTTTAAAATGAAAAAAATAAATGTAGCACATACATAATATTTTAATAGAGAGACAGAGGTTGGTTAATGGATCCTTTCTCATGCTCACCTCAATGCCTTTCATACACCATTCACCCAGTTTCAGCCTTGCCTCAATTGTCCCTTTTTTGTTTTTCATTTACTCAGGTAGCAGAGCATCCCTTTTTTCTCTATGGTAGTTAGATCCCACCCATTTCATCTCTTGGAATTATTAGTTCAAAACTCATCCAAGGGCTAATGCTGGGGTTTCCTAAATACCCTCTTCCTTGCCAGACAGCATTGTTCCTTCTGTGGATACATCTACTCTGGACTTTGTCAGGTTTGGTTTTGAATACTAGTTTCTCAATTAGTGACTAGTTGTATGAATTTAGAAGATTAACTAAATACTTAAATTTTGTTTTTCTCATCTGCAAAATGAGGACATACTACTTGTATTTATTTCTTTTTGTTTGTGAAAATAAAATGAAATGCTAAAACTGAAGAACTTACCCAAGTTCCTGAGACACCCTAGTGCTTAATAAGTGCTTTTATAATTTGATTTTATAAAGTGAAACAGTTTCATCTTTTGTTTTTAAGGGTATCACTGCCAATTATAATAAGACTACTCTATAGAAAACTGAAATGATGTAACAACAAATTTTATTATTATATATTTTTTTTGAAAAACCCCAAATGATTTATTTTATTTTTTCCATTTTTTATTGATTATGATATCACATAATTGTCCTCATCCCCCCATTCCCAACCCAAACCTCTCCTCACATATGCCCCCATGCCCCTGTTGTCCATGGCCACTGGTTAGGCTTATATGCATGCACACAAGTCCTTTGGTTGAACTCTCCTCTTTACCCCCACCCTCCCCTACCTTCCCTCTGAGGTTTGAAAGTCTGATCACTGCTTCTCTTTCTCTGGGTATGTTTTTGTTCATCAGTTTATGTTGTTCATTATTTCCTCTAGATGTGTGAGATCATGTGATCCAAGAAATACCCTTGTAAGGACCAAAACTGAGACAAGCCATAATGGTTATGCTGAGAGGCAAATGAATCAGTCTTTAGTGAGTTCCTTTCTGGGCCAACAGTTCTTTTGAGTCCCAATTTCAATGTCAAACAGTTCTTTATGTGTACATGTCAGCCATGATATTTCAGATCTGGTTGGTGGACAAATGGTGGTGATGCGAGTCTGACCGTCTATGGTTTGGTCCTGGGCATCCTTTAGTGACACGCAGCTGCTGTCTGCTAGTACGGCGAGGCACCGTCAGTGTCTTCCATCTCTGAACTGTTTCTCTTCTATCTTCATGGCTGGAGCACTTCTGTCTATTTCTCTCTGTTGTAGGAATCCAGATGGTCTTGCAGTTGTTTTCTGAAAATATACAAACATATTCTCTACCAAAAGTTAATAAAGGGATATTTTCTATAAATTTAACTTGGGATCCTTTTTCTTTTTCTTTCTCCTTCCCTCTCCCCCCCCCCCCCCCCCAAATAATTTTCCTCTGGCTTGTTTTGACACCATGTGTGTATTTTCATTGGTATCTTGCTGTTAGCATTTTGAATGAAGGTTAATTTTCTAAAGTAATTTTTTAGATGTAATTTACTCACAGGATATTTTTCCTTATATGATATTCTTCCACTGTCACCCCTTTTTTAAATTTAAATAATAGGAGGCTTTTGGAAATTTTATAATGTAGTCTTGATAGCCTTTACATTTTAATTATTTGTGCTAAACTATGACTGTTTTAGATTCATTACATGTTATGCAATTTTACCATGAGACGCTCTGCCAATAATAATTTTTGTTAACAGTTTAGGAACAGCTTTTTGTACAGTACAATCAGTTTTTCTAGAATATTCGCTTATTTCCATTAATGAATTTAATTTCCTCTGAAAAATTGGCTACTATTCAACTGTCAAACTCAACACTCTAACAACAATCTTATTTACCATGTGTGTATTAGTGGAAAGGATTATTTGCCTTCTTGAGAAGGGCCTGAACATGCCTGCTACTAGGCTGGACTTGGATATTAAAAACTCACTTGCCCACACCATGGGTACAAGACCTCTCAAACAAGTCTTGTTGCAGTGAGAGGGCATCTGCTGTCAGCCAAGTCTCTGTCTGTTACCTGGGTCCCGATTTGAGCTGTGCATGGGAAGCGAAGCAGCCACGGGGGCAGGAGACCTCCCTCAGAAAGGGTGAAGGTTCAGGCACCTGCCAGGTTGCGGGGAGGGGGTTGTTAGGGGTCTGTGCCCCATCTCTTTTGATCCCCAAGTTCTCTCCTGATAGCCCCTCTGTGACTGCCTGTTTTAGGTTATTCCTTCCCTGAGAAATCTTACCCGCCTCTGGCTAACCAGCCATCCTCCAGGGCCAAACAGGGTGATGTGAGGTTCAGTTCTGTCTCCTTGGGCCTATGCCCCCATGGCCTCCACACCTAGCACCTGCCTCGGGAACCCCTCACCTGCTGGCGAGGCCCAGGCACTGATCTCATATTTTGGAGAACCCATGTTTCTTTTCCAGAGAGGGCCCAGCTCACCTCACTGGGTGGGAGAGAGATTCATGGTACCAACAGCTACCATGATGCTTCAGCCTCGGCATGAACTGAAAGCTCAGGCAACAGCTGTGGGCAACTGGACCACGAGAAGAGGGTCACTCTTGGCCAAAAGGGCAAGAGGGGCCACTATAGAATGCTCAGGTGCCTTCCCAAGTGGCCCTCTGCACAGTGGAAAAGATTAAATCCTTTCATGTCATTTTTAAATTGCTGCCAGTCATTCAAAGGATTGATTTGTAAGTTTGTTTGGGATAATTGTACATTATGCTGTTGTAATTCTAAAATATCTAGATATGTGTTACCTTTGTCTCCAAGCACAAAAAAAAAAAAAAAAAAAAAAAAGAAAAAAAAGAAAAAAAAAAGATTTTTATTGATACCCAAGGGTGCGAGGTACTATTATAGGTAATGGTGATTACCCAAATCTGGGAAAAATGATAATGACCTTGTAGAATAATATTATGTAAGTATATTCTTTGCTCTAGGCCATGGCAATTCCATTTTAAACTGGCTGTCAATTTTTTTTTGTATAGACAAGGTTTTTGTTACATTTTCTGCCCCTCTCCCAGAAGGAAGTAGTGATGGTCCCTTCCTTTTGTGTCCTCACAAACCAGAAACCTCTCTTTAATTTTACATACAGAGGAGCAGTGGTTTGATTTTGTGTCAGACAAAAGGGAAGCTGGGTGGAGAACCCTGTAATTATACTTCCTTTCCCCACCCGTGGTCCTCCTGGATGACCAAGGTGTTTGGTATCATCAGTGACTACATTAGGCAGGGGAATCAGCCCATATAAGGGCTCCCATCCATGAAGGATCAGGAACATAAGTCCAGAAATACTTACCCAAAAGCCCCAAGTTATATTACCATACAGCTAATGACTGCTAGCATGGCAGTAAAGACAGTCTCAGGTGTTCTTGAGGTTTCGGTTACTTCACACTTTCTATTTAAAAAAAATTATTATTATTATTATTATTATTATTATTATTATTTTACATATGTGTTCTTATCCCCTCATTATCCCCTACCCTCCACTCATACTCCACCCCCTGTTATCTGTGGCCATTGATAAAACTCATGCACACAAGTTTCTTGGTTGATTTCTCCCCCTTACTCCCAGCGATCCCCTCCTTCCCTGAGGTTTGAGGTTCTGATAAACATGTAACAATAAATTTTAAAAGTATTGAATAGTTACAGAACCTTATAAAGTTCCCACAATGCATGAAAAAAAAAAACTTAATCACTTTATAGTTTGACATTTTAATTCAACAAATGTGTGATAGGCAGAATAATCCCTCCTCATCTGTGAAGGTGTTCATATCCTAATCCCTGATATTTGTAAATATGTTACATTTTTTGGCAAAAGGGGCCTTGCAGTTGTGATTAAGGTTAAGAACTTTGCGATGGGAGACTATCCTGGCCCAATTCTTTTTTTTTTTTTTTTTTTTTTTTTTCACTGTCGCAGAGTGCCTTCCAATCACCAGCTACCGAGCAAGCAGGGAATGGAATGGGTGCCTCTACCAGGCCTGTTTTTCCTCCCGTCTCTGAAGCTGGCAGAATATGAGCCACTCGCCAGACGCAGTCCTGGGAGGTCTGGCCCAATTCTTAAAAGTGAAAGATGACAAAAGAAGAGTGACTTGGAAAGATGCAATGTGTGGAGGACTAACCTGTCATTTCTTTAAAAATGGAGGAAAGGTCCTGTGAGCAAGGATTCTAGAGGCCACTGGAAGCTAGAATAGCCCTCAGTTTACAGCCAGCAAGAAAACACAAGCCTAGGACCCACACGTTCAAGGCACTGAATTCCACCAACAAACCAACTGAGGAGGAAACAGATTTCCCTCTACAACTTTCAGAAAGAAAAGTAGCTAGCTGACCCCCTTGTTTTAGCCCAGAGAAACCCATGGCCGAATTCTATCCTACAGAATTATTATCTGACTTGTGCTGTTTTAAGCCATTAAATTTGTGGTGATATTAAGGCAGACATTAATGCAAAAATATTTATTGAGTGCAACCACACTTGTGCCAGGCAAGAGTAATTTGAGGGGTGTTGGGAAGGATATAGGTGGTAGCATGGCCCTCATGAGTTTGTAGTCCAGTTAGGAAAAGCAGTTAGTGTTTTCTAAACTTTTGACATATGTGTATCCCTTCTATAATTTTCGTAATGCTGAGTACCTCTCGTACTCATGAGAAAGTAGAATTAGGCACAGCTAAGCATGGTGCAGTGCATATCCCCACCAAACTCCGGTGCAACGCGTACCCCCACCAAACTTTTCCCATACCCCTGGGGGTAGGCGTACCACACTTTGGGAAATACTGAACTTGATAATCACAACCGCAACAATTTAGAGTTATTTGAAAGCAGAGTAGGGAATCAAACCTAGTTGGAGGTTAAGGGAAGTTTATGATATTTCAGGAAGACCTACAAGATAACAAATGGGAACTTCAAAAACTTGTGCTCTCAGCTTTTATTTATGATAGTGGGACTCATTCACAACCCTTAGTTCTTGGGCCTCCTTCTCTCCCCAGCTGAAAGAACCTATCAATGTAATTTGCATCTATGGGGGCCCACAACCAGCTCATTATGCCCTTGCTAGCCCCTTAATGATTCCCTTTATGGAATTTTATTTATCAGGGTGGAAACACAAAAATAATTTAAATTATAAAAGTTGAGAATTTAATCTGGTAATAATATCCAGAGCCAAGTGTTGCTTTGGAGAAGGAAAACTATCTCTGCTTTTCTCATAAGGAATCACTTTGAGATGAACAAAAGTTAATCTTAGTCTTACTATTAAATTTTTTACTATTTGTATGTCTGCTTAAAGACAAGAAAAAGGTGGATAGTACTTTTGAAAATAAAATTTTTATTTTGCAATACATTTAAATTTATATAAAAGTTGCAAAAATAGGGCAGGGAATTGCCCTATCTTTTCACTATTGTTAACATAATAAATAGCTAACTATATGTTTGTCAAGACTAGGAAATCAGCATTGGCACATTATGATTAACTGAATTCTATGCTTTATCCAGATTTAAATAATTTCCCATTAATGCCTTTTATTTTTCAGTGCTAGAATCCCATCAAACATACCATAATTACACTTAGTCATTTTCTCTGGTCTGACCATTTTTCAGATTATCCTCTCTAATAAAAGAGTAATATGCAAATTAACCATCACTCTGGTACACACACAAGCCACTCATACTAGCCAATTGGGAATGAGTATGCAAAGTAACCCAACCAAAATGGCTGTGGCCACAGAGCAAGCAGGAGGCTTGAGTTTCCCTGGTAATGGAGGAAGCCAAGCTTTTCACACACCCTGGTGGGCTCAGGCCTCTAATCAAGGCTACAAAGTTTCAATTATAGAAGACAAAATAAATTCCAATACTGGGGCCTCTGCTTGGGTCACCAAGGGGTGTGCAAACCACCACAGGTCCCTTGCCCAGGCCACCCCATGCCCAAAGGGAACCTCCACCCTGATCCGGGATACCCTTCAGGGCAAACCAGCTGCCCGCCCCCCCCCCCTCCCCCAATCCATGCATCAGACCTCTATCCTATCTGATAAAAGAGTAATATGCAAATTAACCACCACTCCAACACACAAGATGGCTTCCCCAATGTGGACACAAGATGGCCACCACAAGATGGCCAGCAGGGGAAAGAAGTTGGGAGGGACCAGGTCTGCAAGGGAAGGCAGTTGTGGGCAATCAGGCCAGCAGGAGAGGGCAGTTGGGGTGATCAAACATGCAGGAGAGGGTAGTTGGGGGGGACCAGGCCAGCAGAGGAGTACAAGTTTGCAGTTATGAAATTGTCATGGTAATGTAATATAATCAATAACATTGTGATAATTACATATGAGGTTAGGTGGGTACTATAATTATTATGGTGACCACTTTGTAAGTTATGTACATTTCTAACTAGTATGCTGTACACCTGAAACTGTAATATAAAAAAATAAAAAAATTAAATTAATTTCCTGAAGGGTATATTTGGATTAAAAAAAGTAAGCTATCAATAAAAAAACTTCTTTGAGAAGAGACACCTGGAAGCTCACAACTGGTGTCCTGCATTCTGAGCTATGTGTGTTTTTCTGTTGGCAATTTTAATTTGTTTTCTCTTGCTATAATAAATTGTAATAATAATTAAAACAGCTTTGTCAAATTCATTTCTGTAAGTTCTAATGAATTATTGAACTTGAGGGTGGTCTGGGGGACTCCCCAACAACATTTAATTCTTTACTTTTATTTGTGGATCTTTAATACAAGAACTCAATGGTATAATTTAAACCTGCAGTTTACTTACCTGTTTCTGAATCTATGTATTCTACAATACATGATCCTTTCCACCATAACTGAACAATGAACTGGCCAATTAAATTTGCAATTTATTCTCTCACCTCTCTTTTCTTCTCTCTAATATACACAACACACACACACACACACACACACACACACACACACACACAGTATTTTCCGGGGTATAAGACGACCCCCTAATTTTACAGTTAAAACATAGGTTTAGGCCTATATTCGCTGTATAAGACTACCCCTCACTTCCGAGGCAACACCAGTTCTTTTTTTAATTAAATTTTTAATGAATGACATTTTTCAAACATACCGTAATGTACCATACATTCATACAATAAATGGAAAGTCTCTTCACAAATGGCAATGCCATGAACTTGACCGAGAAACAATAAATCCAAAAGAGAACATTAACAATGATGGCATCATCTGGAAAGAAAATTACATGAAGAACTTGCAGAAAACGCTTGTTTGTGACTGACTGGGATGATAAGAGGTTTTTCTAGGCAGAGGAGCATTGTGAGCTTAAAATCCTTCAAAATCCTCATCATGTTCTTCTTCTGACATCATAAGTTCATCTTGTGGTACATTTGTAAGACAATCATCATATGGATCAAATTCTGAATCAGATGGTGTGGCTTCAGCTTCGGCTTCTCCTTCATCTTGCCACAAGAAGTCATCCTCCATACCGTCCAAAGAATTTTATATGCCACATTTCTTGAAAGACCTGATTACTGTTTCTTCAGTAATATCATTCCAGGCTTTTATGACAAAATTACACAAAACATCCAATTGTGGCGCATGCATGTTTCCTCCTTTTGTGAATAACTTTTCGCCGCTAACCATCCACTCATTCCACTGTTCTCTAGTGCAATCTTTAAGTGGCTTGTTTAGGCACACATTCAGTGGCTGTACCAATGATGTCAATCCTACAGGAATAACTGCCGCATCTGTGTTTATTCTTGCCAGCCTGTTCTTTGTGCTGGTAGTTAAGTGAGCCCTGAACATATCCCATACCAGTAGGCTACGTTCTTGACGAAGTCCACCTGGTCGCCTACTCCATACATTATCAAGCCATAGCTTTACCCCTTCTTCATCCATCCATCCTTTTTCATTCACATGTACAAAAACTCCAACAGGGAACTTGATTTTCGGCATTGTTTTTCTTTTAAAAATAATTATTGATCTTAGTTTGGCACCATCAGCTGTACATGCTAGTACCACTGTAAAACTGGACTTCTCATGTCCTGTTGTTTTAATTAACACTGTTTTTGCACCTTTTAGATTAACAGTTTTATTTCCAACCATATCAAAATTCATAGGAGTTTCATCCATATTTCCGATCTGACTTAATGCATAGCCATGTTTCTTGCGCTGTTGTATTACCTATTGATGGAAAAGACTTACTTTGCCATCAGATCTGCAATTTTTGTGCAATTTTGGTCTTTTGCCTCAGTACCAGATTGTGCCTTTCTAAGAACCTAGTACTCCAGGATACAGTGGCCTTAAATCCTTTGCTGTTATCTGGGTTAGATTTGGCCCACTGAAGTGCAAACATAAGTATTTTGTTTTGTGTCACTACATAACTATTTTGATGATGCTCAAGAACCTGCTACATGCTTTTCGAGTTCTGGCCAATAAGGGGTGCCTCTTCTTAATGCACACTTACTCCTTGGCATACTCTTTAATGCATCTTCATTTGCTTTCCAGTCTCGGACCATCTTTTCTGTTACTCCATATTGTCTTGCCACAGCACAGTTATTGTGTTCCTTGGCAAAGTTTACAACTTTCAGTTTGAAACTGGCTTCAGATTTCCTTCTTGCTGGAGCCATGATGGATTCTTTTCTACCAGCCATTTGTTGTACACCCACTAATCTTTTAGGCTGGGGTTATACAGTACTGTAGCTTCAGCTACACAAAGAATGTTCTATTACGGTACCTTTTAACTCACTATATGTGTCCTGATACAGCAGCTTTGGCTACACAGAATGTTCCTGTGCTGCAACTGTATATACCACTGTGAGCCAATCACAGCAAGCAAAGGTTCAAAGGTTATAATAGATTGCCTCTCTGACTCTGGCCAATCTGAGCAGGCTTTTTACTAGAACACAGTGTAGCTTTGGGTACAGAACATGTATAATTTGCATGCATAAAAAGCCTGCTTGGATTGGCTGAATTAGAGAGGTGGTCTGAGCAGCCTTGCAGTGATTGATGAGGGATCGAGTTGGAAAATTCATTTAGCGGCATATCCAGTGAGTTGAAAAATTTGTTTAGCGGCATATGGAGACGTTTTTCGGGATATACTTGGTATATAAGATGACCCCCGATTTTCGGTTGACTTTTTTTCGTTTCAAAGTAGTCTTATACGCCAGAAAATACGGTACCTCCAAAAGTTAGTTAAATATCCATTTCCAAAGGAGTCTTGATTAATGAGTCATTGAAACATTGAAAACCAGGAGAATGGTTTCACATAGTATTTATTTATTTATAAATATATATATTTTATTGATTTTTGAAAGGAAGGAAAAGAGAGAGATAGATAGAAACATCAATAATGAGAGAGAATTATTGATCAATTGCCTCCTGCATGCCCCTTACTTGGGTTTGAGCCTACAACTCTGGCATATGTCATTGATCAGAATCGAACTTGGGCCCCTTTAGTCCATAGATCAATGCTCTATCCACTGAGCCAAACCAGCTAGGTCTCATGTATCATTTAGTTGATAATTTGTACATTGGCCCACAGTGATCATTTATTATTTATTGTATCAAATGCGGAAAAGACAGAATAAGAATACATTGGATGACAGATTAAGAAATTATAATTGTTTTCCAATAATCTACAGTTAGAGTCTTAAACCAATGAGATGAAATAGATGTATTAAAAAGTTCTTCATTTAAATTTTAAAAATTATGTGAATGGTGGGGAACTCAAATAACAGCATTGATCTAATTAAGAACTGGGAGGTGTTAATTGGCTAAAGCACTCAGCAAATGAATAATGAGAACAGCACAAAGGGACAAGACTTAAAGTTTAAGGAATAGAAGGGCAGCAGCCACTCAGGAAGAAGCAATGCATTAGGCTAGCATTCCCAAAAGCATCTGAAGGCCTGTTTAGATCTTGGCATGACTGCCAAACATCCACAGGAGGACACAGGTCCTGGTGAGGAGCCTTGGAGCAATGACATTTAAGAACTGGTGGGGGGCAGTTGGGAAGAGATGTGAGAGAGACAGTGTAGGTGCAGGGCCTATTCATGAAGCAGAAAAATGAAGACGTGGGCTTATCAGATCTTCCAGTCTTATAAAAAGTAGCTTGAAATCTGGTTTATATGAAATCTTCCAACTTTCACATGTTGCCAATTATCCTAAAAATTAAAACCTTGTGCAGAAGAAATAAAACTCCCAGCATGAATCAATTTGCAACTCTGCTGCATTAATATCTGGAGGGCCCATTTATTCAAGAGTACACAAACAGGTTCTTCATTAATCCAGTGGTTGAAACTGCATGGAGACAAATTCTTATCACAGGAGGAACTTTCTAACAATTGCTTTCTGACAATGGAGAGTGTCATTTCTTCCCAGAGTGATGTGTGGGTGCTCATTGGAGGCTCACAGCAGCAAGTAGATGACTATCTCTCAGCCATGCTGCAGGGAAGAATGGCCTGGGTAAGTGTCTCAGATTCCTCCCTCTTCTGTGTCTATGAGTTAACATACACACAATATGCTAGAATCCGATAAAAGTGCCTTTTCTTTGGGTTACAAAATGAATAAATGGCTGTTTATGAAGAACCAGTAAGGGCAAAAGGGTCTCCGAGGTAGCCAGGGGATATGGGTTCCAAGAAGCAGTTATCACTGGACACAGATCAATGTCCAATGAATTATAAATAAGTTTAATACATATTTTTCACAAAGTTGTCTTTGTTTTTTTAAAAAGGACCCAAACATTCACTATTACCTTTTTGTCTATGTGATTAAAACCAAGCAGAAATGTAAGTTCAAGGTTTATTGTTAACTATTACAAAGAAATCAGTTTGTGGTTAGAAAGCACTTCCTGTAAAAATAGAAGTTTTAACATGGAAGTGTCCATTGCACAGCTTGAATGGCCACTAAACCAATTGTGTGCACCTGTGTTGGTATCTGATCTGTCATTCATGCTTCCCTGCAGCAATCAACCTGTCTCAGTGAGTATCCTCAAAGTAGCTACAACAGGTTGGTGTATGTGCAAGTGTGTAAAAGGCAAACATGAATAAGCAAAATTACTGTTGAACATTATTTGTTCATCATGGTCACCAGGACCTAGGATGTAAACTGTTTTGTTCAGTAATGCATATTTAGCAGCTATAATAGCACATAGTAAGTGATCAATGAATTACTATTGAAAGAATTCTAGCACTTATTTCAGTGAAACTCTTCTGCCTTCAGCTTCTTAATCACCAAGTTTGCTGCTAAAGATAAGCAACATGAAGAATCCCTAAAATTAAAAGAAGCCTTAAGGTATGTATCAGGAAAAGGGGAAGGAAGAGGAAGACAGGACCACTCATCATACCCAGAGAGGGACCCTGGATCTTCAGACCCATCAGTTGTGTCCAAGCTGGCCTGAGGCTGGAGCTGGGCTCATGGTCTCTTTTGGTGAAGCCATCATGCTGGTGGTAGAGCATTCGTTGAAAAGGTGGGATTCAGTTGCATGTACAGTCTTTTCAAATTATTATTCAAAGCATGCAGAGACAGAGAAGCATCAATTAGACCATCAAATCTCAAAGGAAAAGTAGGGGAGGGTGGGGGTAAGAGGGAGAGATCAACCAAAGGGCTTGTATGCATGCATACAAGCCTAACCAATGGACACCTGGGGGGTAAGGGCATGAGTGTGTGTGTGTGTTGGGGAGGGGGTGGTGGAGGGATAAGGACACATATGTAATACCTTAATCAATAAAGGGAAACAAAATAAAACAAATAAACAAAACATGTTGGTCTCTGAAATTTTGGTGCCTTAGGGGCAAAGGCCTATTCGGCAAAGCCTAGTTTCAGTGTTAGCTCATAATAACATTCTCCTTGACCTATGGAATGATCAAAGAGAGACACCGCACTGTCCTCAGCTGCTCTTGCATAAGCCCAGGGAAAGGGGACTTCTGACCTTTAAGAGGTACTGGAAAGAATATTTCCCTCTTCTCTTTATCCCCTCTCTCACTCCTCAGCAAGGGGTACTACTTGTGCAACCATTATAGTCAGGGTTTACTGATAAAGGTCACCTCTTCCACTCCCTTCTCTCTCCTTGATTCTCTCTCTCTCTCTCTCTCTCTCTCTCTCTCTCTCTCTCTCTCTCTCTCTCTCTCTCTCTCTCTTTCTCTCATCATTTTTCAAAGCAGCTTGACCACAGGATGCACCTGACCTCCTACTCTCCTGGGAGCCCAAGGAGCCAGGTGCTGCCCTTGCGTGGGGAGGGGCAGAGCCTACAGCTGTCCTGCATGTGGATGGGCAGTTAGTCAAATTAAAGACCATTTGGAACTTGGGTCCAAGCTAAGATCTTTGATATAACTTTATCAGTATTCAAGTAAATATGTTGATCCCATACCTGGCTTCTCTGTGTATTCATTTTAAAAGCATGAGTAGAGCCCAGCCCCAAGAGATGGATAAGCCAGAATTAACCATGGCCAACTGTTAGAGCTGGAGGCTGGGAGACCTTTTCCAGGCTTGTATCTCTCATCCTATTTTGTGGTGGAAGAACAAGAGATCTTATCTGTACAGCATTACCTCCCCAATCTCAACTCCAACTTGACCAAAGTGGATTTCAGGGGTAGGAGAAGAGTGGCTGACACAAAATTGGCTAATCACAGTTCTTTCCTAAGAATTCAGAATTGAGACTGAGAAGAAAAAAAAAGTTTGTCTTCTTCCATATAAAAAAGTGAGGTTGTCAACGTTACTTTCTGCCAAGTAGCAGCTACTGTAAAAATGAAGAACAAAGTAGACTAACAAGGAGGAATGAGATAAAAATGACCTCCTGGGCTCTCCTCTACACCCAAGTTCATGAATCTAGTCTCTAATTATGGCCTGATTGTATCCATTAAAATTTTCATGAAATACTCCACGCCCCTGAGATCTTACAATTAAGTCTTCCCCTTTGCTTGAGTTAGTTCCAGTGTGCTTCTACTGCTTACAATCAAGAGAGTCTTAACATGGTATCCTTGCCTATAAGCAGATCTCAACTTAGTGAGACTGACTGAAAAATACCATATATAGTACTTCCCATTATGCCAGGACTCTGAATTCCTGGGCCAGGAACTGTAAGTGTTTTGTTCATCTCTGTATTCCTGGCACATTGTAGGAGCTCAGTGGAATATGTCGACTCTACACTGAGTGTAGGAGGAGCAGTGAAACCTTAAACTGGTTACTTAACCACTCTTTCCCCATGTTCCTTATCTGAAAGGTCCCTTAGAAATTATTTGGTTTAAGTGTTTATTCTACAGAAGAGGAAGCTGAGCTCCATACTGCTAAAAAACCATTTCCCCAAGGTCACCCAGCTAGTTAGCAGCAGAAATGAAACTGTAATTCACACATCCAAGCTCTGAAGCCAGTATTTGTGACATACTCCCTTCCTCTTGAACCAGCTTTCATTGACTTCAGTGGATTAGATAATATAGCCAAAAGCCTCCAGCATGAGCCTCACCTCTTTAAAACTTCCTCAGTGTGGACTCATAATTCAGCCATCACACAAAGAAGTTCTCAGAAAGGAAACTCATAGAGTTGACTATCACGGGGCTCGGCTAGCCACAGGCACTATTCAGTAAGTGGAGGAGTTGCCACCCAAAGCGAGTGTGTCATGAAAAGACCCAACATGAAGTAACCAAGACAACACACAAAAGTACTTCTTGTTTGGTTTTATTGTCCAGTGAAATGAAATTTTTTCTGCCCTTGCCAGTAATAAAAATAAAGGAAGATTGATTACTCCAACACTGATCAGGAAAAACATTCTCTAAAATACAATGATGTGAAAGGCATATCTGAATGGGATCTGAGAAGAACTTAGTAAATGTTCAGGGAAGAACTTAGTAAAATAAATTGATCTGCTAATAAAGAGATGCAAAGGAAAAAAAACAAAACAAAAAAAAACAACAACACTAAATTTAAAGGGAAGGCAAGGGAATGATGAACACAGACTTTATCATCCTAGATGTTGGTTGGGGGAGGCAGAGATATAAGATGGGAGAGGACCAAAACACTAGAATTAAATTATTGCCAAAGTATTGGCTCTGCATGAGTGGTGGTAAATTCATGAGTGTTTTTAGATTCCTACACATAATAAATGAGTAAATTAATAAAAGAGGGGGAGGCATGGATCAGTGTTGAGAGTGTACCACGAGGCATGGATTATGAGTAATCCTATTCTGTACAACTAGGCCTATGAACAATAAAAAAAGGGACACAGAAAAGAAATTATGGTATCCAAGTAATGTTATTATTTTTTCTCTCAAACTAGAAAATAAACATTTCATGACATGCCAAATATTTTTGAGTTTTGTTATTTCACCTGTTCTGACAATTACTTTGTCACTAACAGGTAGAAAGTGAAAGTTTCTTTAACTCATTTAATATCTGGGTTAAGCTTTGCATGCTGATAAATAAATATCAGGCCTTCTTTATAGAATACTTTATTAGAAGCAAGAATGCCTGGCCTACCATTCTAGAGGAACACATGGGTTTCCTATGTGTGGCACAGATTGACAAGTAAGTCTTGCTTTAGTTTTAGTTATACAATATGAGAATAGGCCTTTCAAGTCCTTCAGTATTTTTCAGTGGACAAAACAGACATTTTTAAGGCTTTCTGAAACAGAGTTCAAGAAGCAAACAAAATTAAGATGGAAAAGAAGAACCAGTGGATTAAGAAATTTGGAAATGAGTTGTGAATATCAACAAAGCTGCCATATCAGGGCTTTACATTTTGGTATTCATTGATTGCCTGTCACTTCATGAAATAAAAGTCTTTTCTATAATCTACCATAGTGATCACTGTTGTTAAAAGCCTTAACATATAAGATAAAACAAATATGATAAAATATTCTTTGTACTATTTCTGCAAATCATATTTGTTCTATAAGTAAAAAATTATTCCAAAATAACCAGCTTATTCTATCTAATAAAAGAGTAATATGCAAATTAACCATCATTCGGCTACACCCACAAGTCATACCCACCAGCCAATCAGGAGAAAATATGCAAATAAACCCAACCAAGATGGCTACAGCCACAGAGAGCAGGAGGGAGGGTTGTGTTTCCCCAGCAATGGAGGGAGCCAAACTTTCCCCCTGCCCTTGCCAGCCTAGGCCTCTACTCAAGGCTACAAAGTTTCAATGATAGAAGATGCATAAACCCAAACAGAAATGGTGGCAGCCACAGAGATGGAAAGAGCAGGAGGCTAGAGTTGCCCCCAGCAGTGGAGGAAGCCAAGCTTTCCACACACCCTGTCTGGCCCAGGCCTCTGCTTAAGGCTACAACATTTCAATTATAGAAGATACATAAATTCCAACAGAAATGGCTGCCACCAGGAAACAAGCAGAAGGTTTGGCTCCACTACAGCTACAAAGTTTTAATAATAGAAGATAAATAAACCCCAGATACCAGGGCCTCCACTTGTGTCACCAGGGGCCGTGGCTAGCCTGCAAACCACCATAGGCCCCTAGCCCAGGCCTCTACATGCCCCAAGGGAACCCCCACCCTGTTCTAGGACATCCTTCAGGGCAAACCAGTCGGCCCCCACCTGTGCACCAGGCCTCTATTCTATCTAATAAAAGATAGACCATCACTCCAGCACATAAGATGGCTGCCCCCATGTGGCTACAAGATGGCCACCACAATATGGCCAGCAGGGGAGGGCAGTTGAGAGGCACCAGGCCTGCAAGGGGGGGCAGTTGGGGGTGATCAAGCCTGGAGGGAGGGCAGTTAGGGGTGACCAAGACAGTAGAGGAGCAAAGTTGGGGGCTACCAGGCCTTTAGGGAAGAGAAGTTGGGAGGGACCCAGGCCTGCAGGGGAGGACAGTTAGGGGCAAACAGGCTGGCAGGAGAGCAGTTAGGCATCAATAAGGTTGGCAGGAGAGTGGTTAGGGGGTGATTAGGCTGGCAGGCAGAAGTGGTTAAGGGCAATCAGGAAGGCAGGCAGGGGAGCAATTAGGAGCCAGCAGTCCTGGATTGTGAGAGGGCTGTCCAACTGCTGGTTTAGGCCTGATCCACCAGGACCGGGCCTAAATGGGTGGTAGGACATCCCTTGAAAGGTCCCAGATTGGAGAGGGTGCAGGCTGGGCTGAGAGACAGAACTCCCCACCCAGTGCACGAATTTTGTGTACCAGGCCTTTAGTAAGTAAATAAATCAGGCAAAATATTTTAATATAGGCATTGACATGGCAAAAGAACAAGATTACAATCAATTTGAAAGCCTCATTCAAAGCCTTAGATATCAATACTCTAATGTTACTTTAATAAAAATAACAGATTTTAAGAATACTGTAAGAGAAATTATTGAATGAATTTAAATAATCATCTCAGATTTGCACAGTTAAGAAACTCACAGTTAACGTTCTTGGAAGAAATCATATTTCTCTTCCTCTGCACAATTTTAAGGAAGAAGAAAATGTTGAATTTTATGTTCTCCATTCTGCTGAAGTACTAACAGTTATTCACTGTAAGGGCTTTAAGATGCCCACATGAGCTAGGACCCTTTGTGAAATTTTATATGTTCATTCTTTCTCCATGTGGCCCCAGAAGTGGAAGGAGATCCTACTGGAGCAGTCTTTCACTCCCTACCTACCTTTTATGTTTCTCTGTCATTCAGTAATGTTCAAGTGGAGGAATAGTAACTAGAAGGGAACCAGATACTACAGAATAGTAAAAATCTAAAGGAGTCTGCAATATCTAAACAGATAATATTTTTTCTTTATCATTTTTCCTATAGTCACTGTCAAGGAGATAAATGTAGTAAGAGAATAGGTAGATGAAAGGGAGGGAAAGGACATCACAAGATAAAACATTACATTATATCATAAGGTGTGATAAAACATCACAAGGAAAAAAAATACCTACAGAAAATAATCCCTTATTTTAGGGAACAAATAGACACAAAAATTATCAACAAAATAAAAATAAGCTAAGTAGAGCAACATGTAAAAAGGATTAATTCAAGTAGATTTTAATCCAAGGAATATAAGGTTGATTTATTGAAAAAGCAATCAATGTGATCAGCATAATAACAGAATAGATTATAAAAATGATGGGATCACCTAAATGGATGGAGAAAATAATTCTACAAAATCCAACACCTTTTCATAATAAAAACACCAATGAACTAAATTTGTAAGAGATTTTTCTCAATGTGTTAAAGAATACCTACAAACAATTTACAGCTAACATTATACTATAATAAATTGTAAAATACTGAGTATTTCCCCATAAAATCAGGAATAAGACAAGGAGGTCACTCTCATCAATTCTATTCAACATTGCAATGGAGGATCAAGCCAGGGATAATTGTACAGGAAAGAAAAGTAAAGGCATTTGGATTAGGAAGAAAGAAGTAAAATTATTTTTATTTGTAGGTGGCATATCATATATATATATAGAAATCCTAAATAATCTATAATAATAAAAGGGTAGTATGCTAATTAGACTGGATGTCTTCCAGATGTCATTCTGGATGTACTTCCTGATAAAGCTGACCAGGGTCCCTGGTGCCGGTGGGTGGCCAGAGAAGAGAAGCTGGTGCTGACAGCTGGGGGAAGGAAGGCCTACTCTTGCATGAATTTTCATGCATCAGGTCTCTAGTACACACAAAAATATTTAGAACTAATAAATGAGCTCATCAAGATAGCAAGGTACAAATCAACATACAAAGGTTAATTTATTCTATTCACTAGCAATGAACAATCTGAAATGGAAGTTAAAAAACAATTTTACTTATAATACTATCAAAAACAATAAAATACTGCAGGATAAATTTCATAACAGAAATGTAAGACTTGTGCACTGAAAACGATAGAAATAAATTGTAAAAAATTAAAAAAGACCTAAATTCTTGGATAGATATTACATGATTATAGATTGAAATAGTTAATATTTATTGTTAAGATGGAAATACTCCCCAAGCCTCCCCTCATTTGTCTACCAATTCAATGCAATCCCTATAAAAATCCCCAAATCCCAACTGACTATTTTTTAAAAAACTTATATGGAAATGCCAAGGGCAATTTCATAAAAGAAGAGCAAAGTTGGAAGACTCACACTTTCTTACTTCAAAGCTAACTACAAAACCACAGAAAGCAAGAAGTATGGTATAATAATAGCTATGTAGATCAATGGAAAATAATTTAAAGTTCAGGAACAAATTCTAGCACTTGTGGTGTCAAGATAATTTAATAGGTAAAAAAAATAATCTTTTCAACAAATGGTGCCAAGATAAGTGGTTATCCACATAGAAAAAAATTAAATACAAAAATATTAACTCCATGTGATCCATAAACCTTAATATAAGGGCTAAAACTATAACACTATCAGAAGAAATCATAGAAGTAAATCTTTATATCCTTGAATTAGTCAAAGCCTTCCTAGATAAAACATCAAAACACAAGTGCCCAAAGTAAAATATAGATAGGATTTGACCCAAATTAAAAACATTTGTTATGGAAAAGACACCATCATGAATATGAAAAGGCAATCTATATGATCAGAGAAATATTTGCAAATTATATGTCTAATAAGGAACTTGTGTCCAGATTAATATAGAAATTTTATCATGCAATAATGAAAAGAAAAATAACACAAGTTTTTTTGTTTATTTGTTTTTTGTTTTTTTATGGGCAAATGATCTGAATACACATTTACTCAAGATATATAAATGACCAATAAGCATGCTTGAAACCATATGCTATTAGAGAAATGAAAATGAAAACCACAATGAGATACTTCACACCCATTAGAATGGCTACAGTCAAGGAGGCAAATAATAAGCATCAAGGATGTAGAGAAATTAGAACCCTCTTACTTTGCTGATCTATACATATAAAACCCTAATATGCAAATAGACCAAATGGCAGAATAACCAAACAGCCTAACATCCAGTGCTGACCACCAGAGGAACATGGCAGGTGTCAGCAGCAGGTGGCAGAGCATAAAACATGGCAGGCATTAGCTGCAGTGGTATGGTGGAGCAGGTGAGTAGGTGCACCAGGCCAAGGTGGGGCACTGGTCACTGTCATCGGGGTGAGCCTCTGGTGGTTACTGAAAATTCTTTGCTTGCACATGCTGCGGTCCCTCCCACACTCACATCCGCTCCTGGTGCTGGCCTTGCTCACACTGCTGGCAATGTCCCAGCTCACACCTGCTGCCAGCACCAGAGTTGCTGCCTGTACCACTGCCAGTGCCAGCCCTCCTCAAACCCACTGCTTACACTGGAACTGCTACTCATACCTACTGCCAGTGCTGGCCCTGCTCACACCTACTGCCGGTGCCTGAGCTACCACCTGGCACCAGCCCTGATTACTTGGTGTTGTTAGTGGGTGCGAGAAGTGGCTACTGGCCTTGATCAACCATCAGGGCTTCTCCACCTCCCTTGCTCCTGAGAGGTAATCAGGGATGGCAGCTATTGCTCACATCTGCTGCTGGTGCTAGCTGCAATTGCTCCATGTCAACAGTGGGCACCAATGGGGTTGGCTACGGTAGTATGTGGGAATGGTGGTAGTAGCAGGAGTGGGGTTGCTGGCTGAAGGCATAGAAGATGGGCTGAGATCTACCCCTGTGCCCACTGCAGCTTCATGGCCCTCAGTTTCCTTTCAAGGTGCACCAATTCGTGCACTGGCCCCCTAGCCTATCTATTATAATAAAAGAGTAATATGCAAATTGACCATCACTCCACATACATAAGATGGCTGCTCCCATGTGGTCAAAGATGGCTGCCTCCATATGGGCACAAGATGGCCACCACAAGATGGCTGGCAGGGGAGGGCAGTTATGCGCAATCATCAGTAGGAGAGGGCAGTTGGCAGCGACAAGGCCTCCAGGGGAGGGCAGGTGAGTGGGACCAAACCTGCAGGGGAGGGCAGTTGGGAGGAACCAGGCCTGCAAGGGAGGCAGTTGTAGGCAATTAGGCCAGTAGGAAGGGCAGTTGGGAAGAACCAGTCCTTCAAGGGTGGGGCACTGGCCACCCTTGTTGTGGGCAATCAGGCCAGCAAGAAAGGGCAATTAGCAGTGATAAGGCCTGCAGGGGAGGGCAGTTAGGAGCAACCAAATTGGCAGGGGAGGGCAGTTGGGGGTGACCAGGCCAGCAGGGGAGGACAGTTAGGGGTGACTGGGCCACAGAGGAGGGCAGTTTGGGGAGACTAAGCTGGCAAGGGAGGGCAGTTAGAGGTGACCAGCAAACAGGGAAGGTCAGTTGGGGTCAATGAGGCCTGCAAGGGAGGGTAATTGGGGGCAACCAGACCTGCAGGAGAGGACAGTTAGGGGCAATTGAGCCAGCTGGGGAGCAGTTAAGCATCAATCAGGCTTGCAGGGGTTGTGGTTAGGGGTTGATCAGGCTGGCAGTCAGAAACAGTTAGGGGCAATCAGGCAGGTGGGCAGGTGAGCAGTTGGGAGTCAGCAGTCCTGGATTGTGAAATGGATGTTGGACTTTCTGTTTAAGCTTGATCCCACCAGGCTTAAATTGGCAGTCATACATCTCTCGAGGGGTCCCAGATTGGAGAGGGTGTAGGCTGGGCTGAGGGACCCCTCTACCCACGCACAAATTTTGTTCACTGGGCCTCTAGTTAGGAATTTAAAAAAATAGAGGCACTTTGAAGAATAGTTGGCAGTTTCTTACAATATAAGACATGAACTTAGAAATTTCACTCCTAGGTTTATACTTGAGAGAAATAAAAGCATTTGTCTACACAAAAACTAATACATAATGCTCATAGCAACAGTGTTTTTCATAATAGCTCAAATGTCCAGCAACTGATGAAAGGGTTAAAAAATGTGATATATCTATTCAATGAAATATTATTCAGCCATAAAAAGGAATGAAGTTAAAAAGCAATGAAGTGCTACAACCTGAATGAATCTTGAAGACATTCTAACTGAAAGAAGTAAGAAAAAAGGCTATATATTGTATAAATTATTTATATGAAATGCATAGAAAAGGTAAATCCATAACACAGAAAGATTATTGGTTGCCTAGGGCAGTGAGAGGAGAAAATAGGAAGTGACTGCTTATGAGTAACAGGTTTTTGTTCTATTTTTGAGGGATGATAAAAATGTTCTAAATTAGATAGTTATGATGATTGCACAACTCACTCTCTCTCTCCATACACACACACACACACACACACACACACACACACACACACACACACACATATATATATATATATATATATATATATATATATATATATATATATATATTTAAAACTACTGAATTTCGCCGAAACCGGTTTGGCTCAGTGGTAGAGTGTCGGTCTGCGGACTGAAAGGTCCCAGGTTCGATTCCGGTCAGGGGCATGTACTTGGTTACAGGCACATCCCCGGTAGGGGGTGTGCAAGAGGCAGCTGGTCGATGTCTCATCGACGTTTTTAGCTCTCTATCTCTCTCCCTTCCTCTCTGTAAAAAATCAATAAAAAATATATTTAAAACTACTGAATTTCATATTTTGAAAGGGTGAATCTATGACATATGAATAAAATCTCAATAAACCTATTATGTAGAAATGTGTGTACCATTCCTATTTTATCTCTCTCTTATCCTGGTCCTAATAATCTGGCCACTAAGTGTATATATATTAGAGGCCTGGTGCATGAATTCGTGCATGGGTGGGGTCTGGCCTGCCTGGCCAGGGGGAGGGGACATGGGCAGTTGGCTGGCCTGTCTGCTGGTTGAATTCCTGGTCAAGGGGACAATTTGCATATTAGCTTTTGAATATATAGGATATACACTGAGTGGCCATATTATTATGCATTCAGAGATCATAATAATCTGGCCACTCAGTGTATATTTCTCCTCTGTGTTCCATAGTTAATGTGGCACTATTGTTTAGTCAATTTTTAAAAATATGCTCAAGGTGAAGTATTCTAGACAGGTTAGCTTGTGTTTGTGCAGCAATAGAAAGTATGTGAAGTGGAGTAGACATCACCAGAAAGAAGTTTTAGTGATGTTCTAAGCATATTGACAAGAGCAAAGGGAATGTCATATAGATGAAAACTTATTTGATGTCTAGGAAATGTCATGTTAGTGGCTATGACATGAACCAGTGATTATAATTTCAGAGGGGAGACATCCAGGACAAATGCTGCAAATCAGTCTGCCAGGAAAGGGGGAAAGTGGCGGGATGCAGCAAAATGCTCCTTTTATTTGCATCACAGTAGCCATGGGCAGAAGATTGAAGATTACCCCCACTTTTAGAGAAAAGAAAACAGTGATTTTCTGGGAATTCAGGATGCTATGAAGAGAAAGCAACAGAGTCAGGATTTTCCTCAGCCTATCTGATCTGATGAGGGTCAACTTCTTTATTAGAAATGGGATGCATGCTACTTTTAGGGTCTTCAAACATGTTTAATGTTATTTTATTTTAAAACCAGAATAAACAAGAATCTGGAATTATATCTTAGCTGCAGAAGTCCACTCTGAGAAGTGTGGGTTCTCAGTCTCACATTAGGCTTCCCATCCCAGAGCACTAGAATTTATAAGAGGAGTCCACACAACATCCAGCTGTGAAAATCAGAGGTGATATGTCAGGGAGAAACAAGAGACTGCTATAAACCCAGGTGACCTCTTAAAGGGTCAGCATACAAAATCTTGTTCATAGCCACTCATTCTGAGCTTTGGACTGGTGTTCTGAGAGGACAGATTGGGTTGTGTGGCTCTGGGGAGAGGACTGAAGAGACAGCCACCAGGAACTCTGTGCTGAGTCCTTCTCCCATACAGCACTTTCCTGGGTCAAGCACTTCCCTTCATACAGAATTTACCCAAAGGGATATACTAGTCCCACCCTTCTCACTTCTGTCACCCTATCTTGCCACACTCAGGCCCAGTGGAGGAGGATGAGTCAGCTGACAGGGTGAACTTAAGGGGTGTCAGAGACTGAGTTGTGTGGCTCTTTGGTGGGAACCATCCCTTCTATCTATACCCACTCCTTTTCCCTAATGCATGACCAGTGCTGTGGCCAGCAGAATTCATCAGGCTCAAGCAGACAAAGATTTGACCATGTGAAGTGAAGGGTCTCCACAGGAACAATAGAGCTAGTTGAGTGAGTGAGGGAAAATGGCCCCCACTCTAGAGTCACGCAACTCAGTCTGTACCTGGATTTTCTTGGACCTTTATGAAAAGAATATGCACTGAGATTCCAGGATGGTAACAGCAAAATGACTCCTCTGCAGGGCATGAGCTCAGCCGGGCAAGGCCACCAGGGGTTGGGAGGAAGGGGCTAGTGGACCTCCCCTGGTGTGTCACCCTGATGACTCTCTTAGATATAGCCCTACCACTAAAAATTGTGGACATTTGGTAGGTGGCAGCTGGCTTTGGGATACCCTGAAACTGTTGCTGAGTGGCCTCAGACCCAGCACTGGCACTGAGTTTGAATCTGTATCAACCTAGTGAATACCAGTTGCCCTCACCTGGTGACTCACTGAGAACCTACCTCATGCATCTCAGGTACCACCTGAGCATAACTGGAAGCAAGCAGATAGAGGCAGAACTTGTGGAGCCTTGGGCCTTTTGCAAACCTACCCCCAGGCTTGGTGCTGGTGGAAGTTGTCCTTGGTGTGCAGCTTGGCCCATCCCACAGATATTTAGGTCCAGCCACAACTGCAAATTACTTTATAGTTCTAAGCAGATAGTCCAGGATAGTCACAGGCAGTGCTGGACATCTATCTGCACCAAAGTCCTTCCCAAGGGGCCTCATAAACAACACACTTGGTAGTAAGATTCAGACCACAAAAAAGCGTGACCCAATTAGTGACACATCCAAAGGAAGATCTCAGCAGGCATGAGACCCTGCTGGGGCAAATTCTGCTTCATGGAGTCAGCCCTTGTATAGCAGTTTGTGGTTGGGATTGGTCCTCATAGTCAGCCAGCCCGAGGAATAATCCTATAGGAATCAAGTCTCATCTACCACAGGAGGATTTACATAATCCATTCAAAGGACATTCCTGTAGAACATATCCCAGGTGATCTTGAAAACTGCACCAATGAGACTCACAAGACACTACCGGTACATAAAGCCACCCTAACAAGACTAAGAGGTGTAGCACATCTACATAATACACAGAATAAAATTCAGGGAGGCAGCCAAAATGGGGAGACAAAACATGTCCCAAATGAAAGAACAGGAAAAATCTCTAGAAAAAGAAGCAAGTAAAATGGAGGCAAGCAATCTACCAAACACAGAGTTCAAAACAATGGTTTTAGAGATGCTTAACAAACTTAGAAGAAAAATGAATTAACTCAGTGAGAACTTAAAAAAAGACATAATAATATGAAAAGAATCAGTCAGAAATGGAGACTACAAGATCTGAAATGAAGAATACACTAAGAAGAATCAATAGTAAATTAGATGAAGTGGATGATTAAATCAGAGATTTAGAAAACAAGGGAGCAAAACTTTTTATAATTAAAAAATGCAGATAGTTTAAGAGACCTCTGGGACAACTTCAAAGGTAACCACATCCATATAATTGGGGTACCACAAGAAGAAAAGAGAGTGCAAGGGATCAGTAACCTATTTGAAGATATAATGATTGAAAACTTCTTTAATCTTGTGAAGAAAAAATACATTCAAGTACAGAAAGTTTAGAGAGTCCCAAACAAGATAAACTCAAAAAGGCCCACACTAAGACACATTGTAATTAAAATGGCTAAGGTTAAAAACAAAGAGCAAATCTTTTATTTTCTTTTCTTAAAACCAGTTTTTATTTTATTTTAATTTATTGTTAAAAGTCTTACAGTTGTCCCCTTCATTTTTTTATTGTAGAACCAGTCTTGTTTTGTTTTAAATATGCTTTCACTTCAGCCCACAACTCGGGAATGTGCCCTGACCAGGTATCAAACTGGTGACGTCTTGATTTCTGGATTGATGCTCAAACACTGAACCACACTGGCCAGGTAGAATCAGTTTTTTTTTTTTTTGTTTTTTAATTGGCTTCCAAAGGGGAGTTTAAGGTCAAAAGGAGTTTCAGGTGTGCCCAGATCCTATTCATCAAAATCTGGGTAAGCTCCTAATTTTTTGGTACAAGATTTAGCATATCGAGACCTGGGTGAGTCCAGGTCCTATTTGATCCTTATTCCAAGCACATGGATTAAGAAATCAGTACTGATAAGAGGATTATGCCAGTGCCAATCTTAAAAGTAGCAAGAGAGAAATTGAAAGTTATCTAAAGGGAGCTCTCATAAGACTGTCAGCTGATTTCTCAACAGAAACATTTCAGGCCAGAAGGGATTGGCACAAAATATGCAAAGTGATAAAAAGCAAGGACCTACAATCAAAACTACTTGAGCCAGCAAAGCTTTTATTTTATTTTTTTTAAAAAGGGGGTATTTATAATACTTTCAACAATGAAGACTTAAAAATAAGCACAAAATCAGACCACCTTACTCTGTAAAAATAAAAAAAATAAATAAAAAAATAAAAAAATAAAGATCTTCTCAGACAAAAAGAGAAAACGTTTATGACCACAAAATCAGTATTATAAGAAAGGTTAAATTACTTCTTTAAGAATAAGAAAGAATAAAAAGAGGAAAATACTTATAAAGAATAAAATGGCAATAAATATATACTTATCAATAATCACTTTAAATGTCAATGCATTAAATGCACCAATCAAAAGCTAAATGGATAAGAAAACTAGACCCATACTTAAGATGTCTACAAGATAACCAACTCAAAAGGAAAGATACAGACAGACTGAAAATAAAAGGATGGAAAAAATTATTTAATGCAAATGGAAACAAACAACAAAGCAGGAATAACACTTTTATCAGACAAAACAGATTTTAAAACAAAGCCTATCTTAAGAGAGAAAGAAGTACACTATCTAACCTAATAAAAGAGAAACATGCAAATTAACCATCACTCCGCTATGCCTACAGCCAATCAGAGTGATTATGCAAATAAATGCACCAAAGATGGAGGTTAATTTTAATATGCAGGCATGTTGCAGAGTGAAGCCTGCTATGAGGGGAAAGGGGGTGGCAGAGGTAGCTAAAGGAGTTGCAGATAGAAGCGAGGACTTGCCTTCTCCTGCATGCTTGATAGCCCACAATTGCCCTCCCTTGCAGGCATTTCCATATAAGTTTTTAAAAAAATAGTCAGTTGGGATTTGGGGATTTTGATAGGGATTGCATTGAATTGATAGATAAATGAGGGGAGGCTTGGGGAGTATTTCCACCTTAACAATAAATATTAACTATTTCAATCTATAATCATGTAATGTCTTTCCAAGAATTGACTTGGTCCCTCCCAACTACCCTCCCCTGCTGGCCATCTTGTGTCCACATGGGGGCAGCCACCTTTTACCATATGGAGGCAGCTATCTTGTGTGTTGGAGTGATGGTCAATCTGCATATTACTGTTTTATTAGATAGAATAGAGGCCTGGTGCATGGGTGGGGGCCAGCTGGTTTCCCATGAAGGGTATCCTGGATCAGTGTGTGGGTTCCCTTGCGGCATGGGGTGGCCTAGGCAAGTGGCTTGTGGTGGTTTGCAGGTGGACCACACACTCCGGCCACCCAAGCAGAGGCCCTGGTATCTGGGATTTATTTATCTTCTATAAGTGAAACTTTGTAGCCTTGAGAGGAGGCCAAGGCAGGCCAGGGCTGCAAAAGCTTGGCTCCCTCCATCTCTGGGGGAAACTCAAGCCTCCTGCTCTCTCCAGCTCCATGGCTGCCACCATTTTTGTTGGGATTTATTTATCTTCTATAATTGAAACTTTGTAGCCTTAAGCATAGGCTAAGGCAGGCCAGGGCAGGAGGAAAGGCTGGCTTCCTCCACTGCCAGGGAAACCCAAGCCTCCTGCTTGTTCCTCTGCTGAAGCCACCTTGGTTTGGTTAATTTGCATACTCACTTCTGATTGGTTGGTGGGCGTGGCTTGTGGGTATAGTGGAGCGATGGTTAATTTGCATACTACTCTTTTATTAGATAGGATGGTTGCCTAACCACTGTGCTATACACATAAAGCTGATACAAAATAATATTGAATATAAACAAATTAAAATAGAATTTAAAACACCAGATGAAACAATAAGTGTAATAATTGTGAGTATGTAATAATGAATCCAACTGGATTTTGTTATTATATTAATATACCCATAAAGTAAATTAAAAAATTTTTATATGTAAGGGGACCACAAAAGCAATAGTATTTTAGATGCATCTTAGAGGCCGTCTGTGCTTATTCAGTTATGTGCTTGCCCTAGACCCAGTGTCAGGACCCAATACAGCTCATATTCTTCCACAAATTGACCCCTCCCTATTCCCTACTCTTGAAAACACAGTTCTTGGAACTTGTTCTCAGTATAAAAACAGCTGCTATGTCTCTAACATTTTAAAAACTTCTGGTCGAAGTCTATCACTGAGAAATAGAAAAAATGGGACTGTAGTATTGACTGGAGGAGTCCAATGGATCTTAAAATGACAAGCATTTATGATCCATTATTTTCAAAGCAGTGAGTATGGTTACTGGCCTGGATGCTGAAATGGCAACAATGACAACTTAAGATGCAGAGGGAACTTATTCCTATGAGACTCCTCTGCATTCCCACACTCAGAGCTGAGTGGGTCACTCACAGAATCACTTCACTTCCTCTTCAGGATAGCAGTAGTTAGTCAAGAACCTCAAGCTTAGGTAATGTTGAGGCAAACACTTCCAGGGAGAGGAAGTTTTGTCATTATTCTAAGATTTGATCTAAGAGAGGGTGGTGGAGGTGAGTTCTCACTGGAAGACTTTGATTCTGGCCCAGGCTTTGATATTAAATGGTTGTTTAACTTTTCATTATGGGCTACTTCATTTCTCTGAGCCTATTTTCTCAGTAAAATGAGGCAGTGTATTATTTCAACTCAATCTTATATGATTCTGAGGAGAAAATGTGAAAGACAAAAACAAATAAAAATATTTAAGTAAATTTGATATGGCCCCAATTTACCAATCCCCCATATACATTTTTCTCCAAGGAGGGCTATTATTAATCAATTAAATTCAGAAAACTGCCTTATAGATCAAAAAACCTTTACATACCTGTGAGAAAATAAAGCAGGTATTGTCTTTCACTCTACCAACTTAAAAAAAAATACAGTGAAAATAGTGTGGGGTTAGTGGGAGAAAATTTGAAATTTTAATAAAAATGAAATACCCTAAGGACATGGGCAGATTTTTTACGGGTTGCTGCTGAGATTAGAGACTGTTATTCAGTCAGTGACACATGACAGGCAGTGTTTCTAAGGCCAGGGCTAGAGAAAGCTATGTTCAGTAGAAATTAAAATAGGCAACATGTAGAATAAGTTTTTTTTTTTTTAACTTTATGGAAAGTACCATAGGAGTTCTAAAAAATAACTTTTTTTCTGATATCTCAAGACCAAGAAGTGGCTTTGATCCTCCTAAGCCCCACTAATGCCAAACTGTGACCTTGATCAAGAATTGACTCTGAATGAGGGAAACCACCTATGGCATCATCAATATTATTTCTTCCAAATCCTCTTTATTTAAATTCTGGTCACCATCAGTGGCTGATCCTGCATTGGTTCGTTGTCTGGTTTTGTTCTTTCCGTAATACTGAGAATACGATGGGATTCTATTTCTATTCCCATCTTAAAGATGAGGGTCCCAAGGCCCAGAGTAGTCAAAAACTATACACAATGCCCAAATAACTATTCAGATGGGGTTGGACCTAAAATCTAATTCTCTAGGCATAGACCAGCGAGCCAGATATAGTTGTACTTCTCTTTATATTTCTAGAATAAAGAAATATTTTTGTTACATCAAATGAATTGCCATCTTAAGGATGGATAAAGACCAGTACAAGAAACATTAAAGAAGCTGAAATTCTGCTGTCATCTTCAACACCACACATAATATTAACTGTAAGGGTTATGTAGATAGTTTCTATCTCTGAATAAAGAATACTTTACTCAAAAGAAGAATGTTTATATGTGTCCTCTCATTTAATTAACATTTTAAAATCAACATATTGAAATATCATAAATCAAATCCAAAATGAAATTAACTCATGAGTTAATTAAATTAAGTATTTTAACTAGTGGTTTCCATTTTTTTCAACATCAAATGTTTTTTTTTTTAATTTCTGTGAAATACATTCTTTCAAAATTTAATATTAATAGTCCGGCTGGCATGGCGCTGTGGTCAGGTGTCGACCTATGAACCAGGAGGTCACAGTCAGGGCACATGCCCAGGTTGCGATCTTGATCCCTAGTGTGAGGCATGCAGGAGGCAGCCAATCAACGATTCTCTCTCATCGTTGATGTTTCTAGCTCTCTCTCCCTATCTGAAATCAATAAAAATATATTTTAAAAAATAATATTAATGTAATGATATATAGTAAGAACTTTTTCTTTATTAAGACAATTTCCAACTATATTTTTGTCTTCAAGATTCTTTATGGTGTATACCTACAGTTTACTATTGAACAAACAGATTGAATTTACTAAGACAATTTCCAACTATATTTTTGTCTTTAAGATTCTTTATGGTTTATACCTACAGTTGAACATACAGATTTGAAATGAGCAGGTCCATTTATACACATACTGTTTTTCAACAAACAGGTACTGTACTATAACTGCATTTTCTTTTCCTATGACTTTTTAAATATTTTTTTCTAGCTACTTCATTGTAAGAATACAGTACACAATACTGGTCAACAGCAGACAGCAGAATATTAATAGTTAAATTTGGGGGGAGTAAAAATTATGTATGAATATTTTACTGTATGAGGGGTCAGAACCCCCCAAACATTACATTATTCAAAGGTCAACTGCATATATGTTTTTTAAAGTGCCACTTATTTATATATACACATCTTTTATTTGTCCTTTTAAGCTCTACCTTTGCAGGATTCAGGTGTGTGCAATTTCTACCTTCTATAATTTCAATGTTGCCAATGATCAGTAGATCCTGTATGGTTCATGTGATCATTCATCTCATGATTTATTTTACAGGAAGAATAATAGGGAGGGATTGGACAATCAACTGGGAAGTGAATTGAATGTTTTCCTGAAATAGTATGTGGTAGATGATGGTTTTTTGTTTATTTTGAAGATATATTTTTAAACTAATTTTGAATTCAGCAGGAGATGTCTTTAGCTTCCAATTTGGAGCAGGTGTGTGAAACACAAATGCTTTTCATTTCTGTGAAATTTATTATTTTAAGCTTGTATACAATCCTTCATGCTGGGCATTGAGCTGTCTTCTATGGGACTTTCTGCTGGAGAGAATATTTTGAAAACGAAATATTCAAAATTATTGTAATACCACTGGACATCTAGTGACTTTCTTTTAAATGTTTTGATTATCAGTAATATAGATACAGAAACGCACTGTGAACATTTTAGAAAAAGAAAAAAATTAAATTGTTCATAACCAAGGAATACTAATAATAACATTTAAGCTTTTAGGTGTGTGTTTTTAGTCTTTTTATATATATTCATATTAAATAATATAAATATATTTTCACTAAAATCATACTATATGTATTATTTTGTGTTATAAAATATCTCAATTACCATTGACATTTTTCATGTGGTTAAATATTAATCTACTAGTGGCCGGATGCACTAAATTTGTGCACGGGGTAGGGGGTCTCTCAGCCTGGCCTGCATCCTCTCTAATCTGAGACCCCTGTGGGATTGGGCCTAAACTGGCAGTTTGACAACCCCCTCGAAATCTAGGACTGCAGGCTCCTAACCACTCACTTGCCTGCCTGCTTAATCACCCTTAACCACTCCACCTGCTTGCCTGATTGCCCCCAACTGCATCCCTCTGCCAGCCTGCTCATCCCCAACTGGTCCCCTCTGCCAGCCTGATTACTCCCAACTGCCTTCCCCTCCTGGCCTGATCACCCCTAAACACCTCTGCCTCAGCCCTGCCACCATGGCTTTCTGGAAGGTCTCATGGTCTAATTAGCATATTACTCTTTTATTAATATAGATAAGATTTGATATACTGTCATAACTATAACATATGTACCAGTATTACTCTATGAGAATACATACTTCTTGCAATAGGAAGGCATCTAATATATTATATTGTATATGTTGTAAGTAGTAGGAAATACTGTATTTATAGCAATAACATACACCCTGTGACTTCCCTTCCTGATTTGGGAATTGTTCCTCAGTTCTTTGAACATTTCCTGGCCCCTAATGTTTTTTTTTTTTTTTTGTTTGTTTTGTTATTCAGTGTAACTTTATTTACTGTTTATTTCACATGATTTGAGATCTTTAATTTCTAACCACTAAAGATTCAAAGGACTATATTTTTCCATAAAGTTTAACATTAACCTCAGTAAATTCATGTATTCATGTGTTTTTATTGTAAACATCTGAATTATTCACATTGTCATAGATCCTGAACTCATAAGCATGGACCATGCACAGGCTGGCAGCAAGGCAGGAAGCTACTCTGCAAGCAAACAGAT
Organism: Pipistrellus kuhlii; assembly: GCF_014108245.1. Taxonomy (NCBI): domain Eukaryota; kingdom Metazoa; phylum Chordata; class Mammalia; order Chiroptera; family Vespertilionidae; genus Pipistrellus; species Pipistrellus kuhlii. The sequence continues at coordinate 105,211,625 of NW_023425515.1, read as the reverse complement.
ACTCTGCTTAAGGAGAAAAGTCATAGCACAACATTTAATGTCCAACCTGAGTCACCTCAGAATGTTATATATATTGACTTCTTAATTCATATAGTATCAGGAATTCAACCACTTGGTTGGTGACAGGGTTGACCTGGTTTCAAGAGGATTATTCCTGAAATAATTAAAGAAAAGGGGGTTGAATCTTTCTTCTTAGTTGCTTGCTCCTCCCTAGCACCTTCATCTTTCTTCTCATCCTCATCTTCTCAGGCATCTTCTCCTTCACCTTCACCTCCTTCTTCTTCCTCCTTTGCATTCTCAAATTCTTCCTTGTCACCTTCTTCATCTTCCTTTCCTTCCTCTTCCTCAGCCACTTCCTTCTCCTCTTCAGCTTCTCCTTCTCCTCCTCTTCAGCTTCTCCTTCAGAGGAGGATTCATCCTTAGCTTCCTAATGGTCTCCTCCACCTCGATCTGCTCCTCCTGGATATGGCTTGTGTATTAAGAAAGGAAGGAGCGAACGGACATCTAGTAGGAGCCAGTCTGTAAAACACCTTAAGCAGATCAACCAAAGATCTGGGAACTCTGGGTGTATGCTTCTCACGCTGGTAAAACTGATCTGGGTCTCCTCACCTTCAAAGAGTTTCCTGTAAGCTGCAATGTCAATGTCCAAAGTCACATTGAGGAGGTCCTAGTATTCTTTTAAATATCCTGCCATTTCACTCTCTCTCTGTAGTTCTCAACTCATTTTCTAATTTGTTGATTGTGTCCTGCATAGCACTAACATCGGAGTTCTGCTTATCCTCCAGATCTTGCAGCTGCTTTCCCAGAGCTTAGTTCATGCCCCAGCATGCTTTGATCTCCAGGGTCTTGGCATTGAACAGGCAGCGGCTTTCAGACACCTCCTTCTTGGTGGCGCGCACTCTGTAGGTGTTCTTGGCAGAGCTCTTGGTCAGCATGGTGAGCAGCTCTTGGACCATTCTTCTGCATTCTGCATGTCCTTGGCAGCCAGCTTCTCCTACTGGGTGCTAATGTCCTTGAGTGATGCAGAGAGGTCAGGCTTGGAGAACATGTCCATCTCCACTGAGATCTGAGCATACTGGATCTGCACCTGCAGCTTGGCGATCTCCTTTTCATGCATCTTCTTCAGAAAGGTGATTTAGTCCATTAGACTGTTTGTGCACTTTCCAAGCTCAGCGCCAGCAAGAGCCCCCTCATCTGCATCTTTGTGTGCCTCTATCAGCCAGCCCTGTGTCACCATGGTTCAGCACCTCTACCTGATATCATATCTGCACGTTGCTCCCAGTCTCTTCCAAGTTTTGGTGCCTGCTAACTGCCCACTGCCCTCTTCTTGCCAGGGACTGGGCGTGGTAGGCTGAGGCACAGGCATCCCATTTTCATTAAAATGTACAATCCTGGCCTGCTCCACCTGTGTCCATAGGCAGCCCAGGAAAGACCGTGATCCCAGAGACCCTGGCCAACTCCCCCTCCCCACCTGGGTCCCTGATGGCAGCCTTGACCTAGTGGGCAACATCAGGCTAAGCCCGCCTGGCCTGCCTGGATTCAGATGGCTGCCTGGGCCCTGCAGGCAGCTTCAGGCACTGTCTGCCTGGCCTGCCTGCACCCTAATGGTGGCCTCGACCCTGTAGGTGGCAACAGTAGCTGTCTGCTGGCCTGTGCCATTACCAATGTCTGGCAGGACCCCACGGGCAGCATGAGGTACTGCCCACCAAGACTGCCCTGTCCACGATGGCTGCCTGGACCCCACTGGTAGCATCAGGTGCTGCCCCCTACCCCCACTCACCCCTACTCTGTTACCGATGGCAGCCTTGACCCACCTGGTGGCATCAGGCACTGCCTGCCTTGCCTGTCCAGTACCCACTGGTGGCCTGGACTCCATGGGAGGCCTGAGGAGCTTCCCACATGGCCTGCTTACGCCTGGACACTGCAGGTGTTTTCAGGCACTGCCTGCCTGGCTTGCCTGGTCTCCCAAGGTGAACTGAACCCTGCATCAGCATCAGGCACAGCCTGCCCCTCCTGCATATGCAAATTTACCCTCCATCTTTGTTGGCTTAACTTGCTTATTATTCATGATTGGCTGTGGGCATAGCAAAGGTATGGTCAATTAGCATTTTTCTCTTTTATTAGTGTAGTAATGAATTTTAATGCACTATCGTTTCCATTGTGTGGAAATGCCCTAATATATTGAGACCCCAATTTATGGGCTTTTAGATTATATCCAGTTATTTACCATTTAAGCAATATTTTAATAAATATTGCACACATACATTTTTGGGTGTATATATAATTTTAAACATAGAATTAAAATTCGTCCATGTAGAATTGATGAGTGTTAAAAAATGTATAAGACTGAGAAAAAAAAATGACAGTGGAACAGACAAATATGTCCTGAGTCTTGTCCCAGAACAGATAGAAAGAACAGCTGAAATGAATAACATCCAACCTGAATTAGTGAAGGAGACTCAGTCCAGGGTACTGCAACCACATGAGCAGCAGACACATGAGCTCCTGTCCAAAGCAGACACTCCTGTCCAAAGAGCAGGAGCCCTGTGAGCAGCTCACCCCAGGCCTAGGAGCAGCAGCTGTATAAGTGGCCCACACCCCAGTCTGAGGAGCAGCAACGATGCAAGCAGCCCACCCCATCTGAGGAGCAGCAGCCACAAGAGCAGCTTGCTCACATTTGAGTAGTAGCAGCCCCATGCAGCCCGCACTAGCAGCTGAGGAACAGCAACTGCCTGAGCAGCCCATCCATGTCCAAGGAACAGTAGCCCTGCACATCCCTTACTGGTCCAAGGAGCAGCAGCCACACACAGCCTGCACCGGTCTGATGAGAATAAGGTGGCTGAGTGGCCCACCCCCAGCCAAGAAGCAGCAGTCACGTTTGCAGCTCACTCTCATCCTAGGAGCAGCAGCCATGAAAGCAACTCCTGTCCAAGGAGCAGAAGCTGTATGAACAGCCCGGCCCTGTCTGAGGAACAACAGTGCCATAAGCATCCCACTTCCAGAAGTCGCCTGAGCAGCCCACCCCAGACAAAGGAGCAACAGTCAAATGAGCAGACAGCCCACATCCAAGGAGCAGCAGTCCTGCGCAGCCCACACTGGTCTGAGAAGCAGCAGCCAGCCACATGCAGTCTGCACTTAACTGACCAGCAGCAGCTGGGTGAGTGTCTCGTCCTCATCTGAGGAGCAGCAGCCACACTAGCAGATTGCTCATGTCCAAGGAGTGGCAGTCCTGTACTGCCTGCACTGGTCCAAGGAGCAGCAGCCACACGTGTAGCTCACTCCCACCTGAGGAGCAACAGCCAAAGAAGCAGCCCGTTCTCTGTTTGAGGAGCAGCAGCTGTGTGAGGAGCCTGGACCCATAAGAGGAGCACCAGCCCAGAAAGTAACCTGCCCCTGTCCAAGAAGCAGCAGCCTCACAAGTAGCCTGCCACATCTGAGGAACAGCATCAGCATGCAATCAGCCCTGATCTGTGGATCAGCAGCCATGAGAGCAGCCCACCCCCGATCCAAGGAACAGCAGCTATGTGAAAAGCCTTCCCCGGCCGAAACCGGTTTGGTTCAATGGATAGAGCATCGGCCTGCGGACCGAAAGGCCCCATGTTTGATTCCTGTCAAGGGCATGTGCCTTGGTTGGGGGCACATCCCCAGTGGGGGATGTGCAAGAGGCAGCTAATCGATGATTCTCTCTCATCGATGTTTCTAACTCTCTATCCTTCTCTTCTCTCTGTAAAAAATCAATAAAATATATTAAAAAAAAGAAAGAAAGAAAAGCCTTCCCCACCAGCCAAAGGAGACAACACTGCTGTGATCAGCACCCACCAGAGGATCCACTGTCAACTGAGGAGCAATCACAACCCAAGGAGCCCTGCCACCCAAGGAGCAGCCCCTGCATGACTCTACATCTAGATCAATTTGTGAGACCAAAAATGGGTAGACAAAGAAACCCCTAAAGGAAAGAAAAGGAGGAATTTCCAGAAAAGCAGCTAAGAAAAACAGAAGCAAGCAATATGTCAGAAAAAGAATTCAGAATAAGGGTCATGCAGTTTATAAACCAGATGGAGGAAAAATCAACAACATATGTAAGAATCAAAAAGAAATAGCTGAAAAAATAAATAACTTGTATAAGAATCAAAAAGAAATGAAGAGTGACATAGTAGCAATAAAAAACACCATGGAAAGTTTCAACAGTAGACTAGGAGAGGCAGATAACTGAATTATTGAATTAGAATACAGGGAAGCAAAACACATCCAAACTGAACTGCAATTGGAGAAAAAAAATTAAAAGACAGGAGGAGAGTCTAAGGGAGCTATGGGACAACATGAAACGAAGCAACATTGAAATAATAGGGGTGCCAGGACAACAGGAAGAGGAACAAATAGATTAGAAAACCTATTTGAAGAAATAATGTCAGAAAACTTCCCTGATGTGGGGAAGAAAAAAGTAACACACTCAGAGAGTCCCAAACAAGATGAACCCAAAAAGACCCACACCAAGACATATCATAATTACAATGGCCAATGTTCAAAACAAAGAGAGAATCCTAATGGCTGTAAGAGAGAGACACAAAGTTACATACAAGGGAGTTCCCATTAGATTATCAAATGATTTCTCAACAGAAATACATCAGGCCATAAAAGAATGGAAGGAAATTTACAAAATAATGCAAAGCAAGGAACTGAATCCAAGAATACTCTATGTAGAAAGACTATCATTCAAAATTGAAGGGGAAATAAGGAGCTTCACTGACACAAAAAGGCTAAGGGAATTTATCACTACCAAGCCAGCAATACAAGAAATGCTAAAGGGACGGGTGTAAAAAGAAGAAATAAAAAAGTAAGAAAGAACACAGGAGCAAAAAGTAAAAATGGCTACCAAACAATTACCTTTCAATAATAACTTTAAATGTAAGCAGACTAAATGCTCCAATAAAAAGACTTCGAGTGAGTGAATGGATTAAAAAAAAAAAAAATGACCCATATATATGCTGTCTACAAGAGACCCACCTTAGAAGAAACTGAAAATGAAGGGATGGAAAAATATCAGACAGACTGAAAATGAAGGGATGGAAAAATATCTTTCAGGCAAATGGAAATTAAAAAAAAGCTGGGGCAGCAATACTTATATCTGACAAAATAAACCTCAAAGTGAAGGCCATAACAAGAGATACAGAAGGCCATTTCATAATACTAAAAGGATTAATACAATGAGGATATAACCCTGATAAACATATATGGACCAAATGCAGGAGCACCCAAATACATAAAAACAAAACAAACAAACAAAAAACTCCTGGAAGAGAGCAACAACAATGCAATCATAGTAGGGGACTTTAATACACCACTGACATCACTGGATAAATCTTCTAGACACAAAATCAGAAAAGAAACAGCAATCCTAAATGACTCACTAGATCAGATGGACTTATTGACATCTTCAGAACATTTCATCCCCAAACCACGGAATATACGTTCTTATCACATGGGACATTTAAAAAAACAGACCACATATTGGGTCACAAGCAAAGTCTCCCCAAATTCAAGAAGATTGAAACCATGTCAAACATTTTCTCAGACCATAATGTCATAATATTATAAATAAACTACAAAATAAAAATAGCCCCCAAAACTCAAATACTTGAAAGCTGAATAACATGCTATTAAATAGTGATTGGGTTACCAAAGAGATCAAAGAAGAAATTAAAAACATCCTGAAAATTAATGACAATAAAAACACAATAATCCAAAATCACACAATGAAAGCCATCCTGAGAGGAAAGTTTATAGCACTAGAGGCCTACCTCAACAAACAAGAAAAAATAGTAATAAATCATGTAACTCTACAACCCAAAGAATTAGAAAGAAAGCAACAAGAACAGCTGAGAGTAGAAGGAAGGAGATAATAAAGATCAGAAATAAATGACATAGAGACAGAAAAAAAAAAATACAAAAGGTCAATGAAACCAAGAGCTGGTTCTTTGAAAGGATAAATGAGATTGATGAACCTCTAGCCAGGCTCACCAAGAAACAAGAGAGAGGACCTAAATAAATGAAATTAAAAATGAAAGAGGTGAAATAACAACAGATCCCACAGAAATATAAAAGATTGTTAAAAAAAAATGCTATAAAAATTCTATTCCAACAAACTAGACAACTTGGAGGAAATGAACATATTCTTAGAAAAATACAAAACTCCAAAATTCCAAAACTCAACCAGGAAGATTCTAAATATATTAACAGGCCAATAACTATGTAAGAAATTTAAGCAGTCATTAAAAAGCTTCCAGAACACAAAAGCCCAGGGCCAGAAGGCTTCACAGGAGAGTTTTACCAAACATTCAATGAACTAAAACCTATCCTCCTCACACTATTCCAAAAAATTCAAGAGGAAGGAACACTTCCAAGCTCATTCTATGAAGCCAGCATCACCCTAATATCAAAACCAGATAAAGACACACAATGAAAGAGAATTACAATATCCCTCATGAACATAGATGCCAATACCTTCAACAAAATTCTAGCAAATCGGATCCAGCAGTACATCAGAAAAATCATACACCATGACCAAGTAGGATATATCCTGGGGATGCAAAAATGGTACAATATCTGCAAATCCAAACACGTGATACATCACATAAACAAATTGAGAGTTAAAAACCACATAGTCATATCAATTTTTGCAGAAAAAATATTTGACAAAATCCAACACCCTTTCTTGATAAAAACTCTCATCAAGGTTGGAATAGAAGGATCATACCTCAACATAATAAAATCGATATCTGATAAATCTGCAGCCAACATCATACTCAATGGGCAAAAACTAAAACCATTTTCCCTAAGAATAGGAACAAGACAAGGATGCCCAGTCTCACCACTCCTGTTTGACATAGTATTGGAAGTACTAGCCATTGCGATCAGAGAAGAAGAAGAAGAAATAAGAGGCATTCAAGTTGGAAAAGAAGAACTAAAACTGTACTTATTCGCAGATGACATGGTACTGTACATAAAAAACCCCAAAGACTCCATCAAAAATTATTAGACTTAATAAATGAATTCAGCAATGTAGCAGGATACAAAATTAAAGCCGAAAAAATCTATGGCATTTCTGTACATCAATAATGAACTTACAGAAAGAGAGACTAAAAAAGCAATCCCATTTATTATCGCACCAAAAAATAAATTAAGATCCTAGGAATAAACTTAACTAATGATGTAAAAAGACCTATACGTGGAAAACTATAGGGCACTGAAAAAAGAGATAGAGGACGACATAAACAGATGGAAGAACATACCATGTTCATAGATTGGTAGAATCAAATATCATTAAAATGTCCATACTACCCAAAGCAATCTATAGATTCAATGCACCCCTCATTTAAACACCAATGGCATATTTCTCAGACCTAGAATAAACTTTCCAAAAATTCATCTGAAATAGAAAAAGACCCCAAATAGCTGCAGCAATCCTGAGAAAGGAGAACAAAGTAGGTGGGATCTTAATACCAGATAACAAGCTGTATTACAAAGCCACTGTTCTCAAAACAGCCTGGTATTGGCACAAGAACAGACATATAGATCAATGGAATAGAATAGAGAACCCAGAAATTAACAGAAAACCACTATGCTCAATTAATATTTGACAAAGGAGGCATGAACATACAATGGAGTCAAGACAGTCTCTTCAATAAATGGTGTTGGAAAAATTGGACAGATACATGCAGAGAGAGAGAGAGAGAGAGCAAGAGCGAGAGCGAGAGCGAGAGACAGAGAGAGAGAGAGAAAGAGAGAGAGAGAGAGAGAGAAACTAGACCACCAACTTACACCATACCCAAAATAAACTCAAAATGGATAAAGGACTTAAACATAAGATTGGAAACCATAAAAATACTAGAGGAATCCACAGGCAGCAAAATCTCAGACATATGCAGAAATAATTTCTTCACTGATACTGCTCCTAAGGCAATGAAAACTAAAGAGAAAATAAACAAATGGGACTACATCAAAATGAAAAGCTTTTTCACAGCAAAAGAAACCATCAACAAAACAACAAGTTAGCCCACTGCAAAAGAGAACATATTTGCCAACATTATCACCAATAAGGGCTTAATCTCCAACATCTGCAGAAACCTTATACAACTTAACAAAAGGAAGATACACAATGCAATAAAAAAAAAAAAAAGTGGGCAATGGACCTAAATAGAACTTTATAGAAAAAGACAGAAGGAAGGATAAGAGACATATGAAAACATGTCAGTCACTAATCATCAGAGAGATGTAAATCAAAACGACAATGAGATACCATCTCACACCTGTCAGAATGGCTATCATCAATAAATCAACAAAGGAAAAGTGTTGGCGAGGATGAGGAGAAAAAGGAACCCTTGTGCACTGCTGGTGGGGATGCAGACTGGTGCAGCCACTGTGGAGAACAGTATGGAGTATCTTCAAAAAACTAAAAATGGAACTCCCATTTGACCCAGTGATCCTACTTTTAGGAATATATCCCAAGAAACTAGAAACATCAATTAGAAAGGACATATACACCACTATGTTCATAGTGGCACAATTTACAATAGTTAAGAATTGGAAAGAGCCTAAGTGCCCATTAGCACGTGAGTGGATTAAAAAAATGTGGTACATCTACACAATGGAATAGTACACTGCGGTAAAAAATGAGTTCTTACTATTTGTAACAGCATGGATGGAACTGGAGAGCATTATGCTAAGTGAAATAAGCCATATAGAGAAAGATAAATATCACATGATCTCACTCATTTGTGTAATATATAAACTGATGAACAGAGACAGAGAAACATCGATCAGACCAATAAACCTCAGAGGGAAGGTAGGGAGGGTGGGAGCAAGGAAGAGAGATCACCCAAAGGACCTATATGCATGCATATAAGCTTAACCAATGGACACAGACACCAAGGGGGTGAGGGCATAAAGGGGAGCAGGGGAGACTAATGGGGGAATAAAGACACATATGTAACATCGTAATCAATAAAGAAATTAAAAAAAATAAAGACTGAAAATAAACAAACAAATAAATAAAATGTGTAAGATTATTTAATGCCTACTGCCAAAGTATTCACCACACACCACATTCACATTTCTACCAAATAGTGGATGAGAATATCCATGGTTCTGCAGCATGTCCAACAATGAGAAATCGTGTGTGTGTGTGTGTGTGTGTGTTCATTAATATTATGGTAAATAAAATTGGACAAAATAATATGGACACAAAATGGCATTTCACTTTTTTTTTTATATTTACTTTTGAAAGTATTACAGATGTTTTCTTTTCCTTTTTCCCCATTGATCCCTTCCAGTCTGCCATTCTCCTTCACCCCAGGCTTTCACTCCCTATTGTTTTTGTCCATGGGTTATACATATATGCATATAAATTCTTTGGTTAATATGTTCCCACCCACGCACCCACTTTTATTCTGTGCAGACACTCATTTTTAGTTGATCCTTTGGAGACTGGTAGTAACATGAAAGAAGACAACAAATCAAATACAGTTTAGGAGATTTTCTTCCCTTTAAAGGATGAAAGAGCAACACTGGCATAGAGTTTTCACTGCGTTTGTGTTTTGAATAGCTTTCCCTGAAGTTCTAGGTGGCTTATAGTATAGTGGCAATGGGGGCAGGTGTATGGCCACAGGGTAAAAGGGAATTACCCAAAATGCAAAAATAGAAATGGTGTATCTGGGAAGATGAGCCAAAGCAGCTCACAGGGTTTCTGGGTGCTGCCAGGAGAAGGATTTTCTGTCCACAGTGGCTCAGCGGTAGGGCAGGGCTGTAGGTCAGTTTGGCTTTCTACTTGAACATGATCATGGGTGTGTGGAAGCAGCAGAGGGTCTGACTTGGTTCAAAACAAATTTCTGCCAACAAATAAAATGGATACTCAAAGGGAAATTGATTCTTGTTAAAGAAATTTCATTTTTTTGTGTGTGTGTGTACACAGGTTTGAGATCAGATGCAAGACACTTACTTGATTGTAACAATTCTTCCTAGAACCGTCTTTTTACCCATCACTATCCCAGATAAAATTCCTGAGACCTGGGTTTCCAGGAGCCTGGAGAGAGGGCTGTGGTTTGTGAGAGATAGAGGTTGATTGTATATTCTATGTGGCTGTTCTTTCCTTTTTTTTAGGTTTAAATTATTTATTGTTTAAAGTATTACAAATGTCTTCCTTTCCTCCCATTAACCTGGAGGATCCCACCTCTGTGACTCTTCTTTCGTTATTTCTCTTTCCCTCTTGGCCTTATGGATCCCAATTCTCTCATTTTGTCAGTCTTTGGTAAGAAGTACATTTCACTTCTTCTCTCTCTGGTCTCTTCAGAAAGAGGTTTCCCTATGTGAAATGAAGAGAATTATCCCCCCCATTATAGCCTACAGTGCGTGGGTAGGTGCCTTCTCCTGCATGTGTCTGTAGAAAATAAGTTTCTTTTCTGCTTCGTGATGTCTGAAAAAAAGAAAAAAAAAAAAAAAAAAAAAAAAAAAAAAGGCCTAGAGAAGAGAGCACAGCAGGTGGTGGAAAATCAACTCATCAGAGGAAATTTTCAAAATCTTTTTTCTTTTCTGTTTTATTTCTCTTTTGAATGTAATAATATTTGTTCCCTGATTCGGGTTTTGGGAGAAATCCAAATTAAAATTTCTCTTTGGTTTATATTAATTCACTGTGGGAAAGGATAGAGAACATAAGAATGAAATAAAGTATTAAAAAAGTTTTTATTTAAAATTTTTTTTTTAATAATACAAAAGCGTATTTATTTGTACACACACCAATGAAGGAAAGCAGTCATCTGTCAAATGGAGAAGAACATGATTCTTAAGTAGCTTATTTGGGACCCACCACAATAGGAAAACTTGCTTCGTTGCCTTCAGATGTTAGGTCTATTTACCTAACACTTCAGCAGGCTTTTTCAATGGGTTTTGAAAATGGTTTGTGAGAGATAGAGGTTGGTGGTAAATTCCATGTGGCTGTTCTTTCCTTTTTTTTTTTTTTTTTTTAGGTTTAAATTATTTATTGTTTAAAGCATTACATATGTCTTCCTTTTCCCCAGGTTTTAATCACCCTGGGTCTGATTCTCTAATTCCTTACAATATCCTAGCCAGAACTGCAGGTTGTTTGCCTCACATTCTGTTCATCCAGGAACTTTTCCAAAAAGCATAAGACACCATATTCATTTTTGGAAGAAGCTGTGGTCTTCAGGTCTAGCAGGAGCTTGGTTAATTGGTTCTCATATTCCAGGGCAGACTCTCATGCTTTTATACCTGTTTGCCAGTTATCTATCTCAGGCCTCTTAAACACTGGAAAGCAGATTTTATTCCCACATTTTCTTACATGTTTTAGGAATTGCTTTCCATTTTTCCTCTTTACCTCAGCTTGGTATTAAAAGAAATTGGCAAAAGAGGTTCTACTAAATCTTCAATGGAATTATAAGTCATAGATAAATAAGCATCACTGACGTGCAGCTCATAAGATGCCAAATGGTTAATAGTAATACTACACTCGTCAGAGAACATGTGCTTGGTTGCCATGACAGCTTTAGAGAAAACCAGGCAACCAGGCATAAAATGTGCTGTGCTCCCCCCAAAAAATTTTTTTAAAATTGATTTTAGAGAGCAAGGAAGGGAGAGGGATAGAGAGATAGAAACATTGCCGAGAAACATCAGTCCACTGCTTCCTGCACACCCCCTACTGGGGATTGAGCCCACAACTCCGGCATGTGCTCCAACCAAGAATCTTGGTTCATAAGTCCATGCTCAACCACTGAACAACAACGACTGGACTGAAAAAGAGTCTTTTAAATAAGGTATCATGAATTTTTGACGAAGGCTTTGGGAACTTAAGACACACTGAAAGGGCACATGAAGTTCAGTCCATGAGGACGCTGCTCCCCAACCAGTTTTCCTCTTTTGGTATTGGTCAGTAAGCCCATGGCAACTTCCTCCTCTGCACACTCAACTTTTATCCACTTGTTATCTGTTGACATAACTTTAAGCTTTATAGAAATAGGAATGGGGATGGGGAAAACGAAGACTGGGGTAGTTGGTACCAAGCAACAAACACCAGACACTTAGAAAGGAGGGGACTTTTATAGACTAGTTATTTTTAAATACGCATATAACAGCAGTGGGGGTGCAGGCACCACCTCCATCTTCTTCCCACTTTGCTTCCCTCAGTCTCTACACATCTCTCTCTTCCCTATAATCTAGGATCCCCCAGGCAATCCTCTAATTTTCTGTATTCACTTTCTTCTGGTTTTTATGATTAATAAATATCCTTGCTCCCAGAGTTTAAAAGGATGAATGCATCTTCCCCAGAAACTGAGGAGGAGACCTTGGTCTGGGAGCCTCACAGAAGTGGCCTAGTGCACACTGTGTACAGTCTCCTGAGCTCTGCCTGTGTAATGCTTTTATATCAGGGCAGCATCTGGCATAGAGTCAGTACTCAGGGTTGAAACACAGATTCCACTTCTCTGATGCAGATCTTTAAGAAAGCCATTTAAGCTATCTGAGCCCCCAGCTCCTCAGATGAGAAAGTGTCAAGGAGCAGCATTAACAATGGGACAATATAACATCGCCCTTTCTGCCTCAGTAGGGAAACTCATAAACAATTTGCACCTGATTGATTATTCTGCCATTGCTATTGCTATTACTATTATTAAGCCTTTTCTAACTATATTTGTATTCCTAGGATAAATATTTCTTTCCTGAACCATTGTATTGCGGTTATTCTATGCAAGTTATTGCTCTGAGCAAGCTGGCTTACATAACTGCCACAATGAGAAATGGGGCAGCCCTCTCCTGGAAGAGCACTCTGCTCCTTCCCTCCTCCCATGTGTCTCTGCTGGCTCAGCAGTGGTTGGGGAAGTGACATCATACAGTTTCCACAAGTCATGTGGGCTTTGATGGGCTAAGTAGAGTAGGAAGAAACATGACACTTTGGAACCAGGAGACCTCAATTTGAACCCTGGCTGAGTGGCAGGCTTTCTCCTTAATAAGCCTCATTATCTGTGTTAGTTTCCTGGGGCTCTCATAACAAACTACCATGGTCAAAATTTATGAAAGACCTTAACCAAGACAGGAATCAGGAAGGCCTATGGGAGGAGCTCTCACACTCTGATGGACACAAAAATCCTACAAGAAGAATTCTATGGTTATTACGCAGCCCTCTGATTATAACAGCCCTCCCCTTAACTTCCTCTTACCCTCTGTACAGAACTTCCTTCCTCTTTATCTCAGGAACTTGCATATGGCTCACCATGCTGCACATACACAACTGCAATCCTTTCTTTTTCCAAAATAAATCCCTGTTCAAAAATTTGTATTGATGTCCCCCTTCATTTTCCTCCCATTGCCCCCCTCCTCTCACAAATTGCCCCTCCTCAGGTCTTCACCATACTTTTGTCTGTCCATGGACAATACATATATGCATATAAGTTCTTTTGTTAATCTCTCACACCCTCCTGCCCCTTTCCCTCTGAGATTCATTGATCTGTTACACATATTCATGCATCTGATTGTATTTTATTCATCAGTTTATTTTGTTCATTAGATTCCACATATAAATGAGATTATGTGGTATTTGTTCCACTGGCTTATTTTGCTTAGCATAATACTTTCCAGGTTCCTCCATGCTTTCTCAGAGGCTAAGTGATCCTTCTGTTAAAGCTGTGTAGTATTCCATGGTGTAAATGTACCACAGCTTTTTTTTTTTATCCACTCAAGATGGACCCTTGGCCTATTTCCAGATTTTAAGGGTGCATATATTCTTTCTGGTTGGTGTTTCAAGATTCTTAAGACATATTCATAGATGTGGGATAATGGAGTTAAATGAAAGTTCCATTTTTAATTTTTTTGAGGAAACTCCACACTGTTTTACATAGTGGCTGCATCAGTTTGCATTCCCACCAGCAGTGTACTAGGTTTCTCTTTAACTCACAACCTTGCCAGCACTTGTCCTTTGTTGATTAATTGATGGTGTCCATTCTGAAAGGTGTAAGGTGATACCTCAATGTCATTTTTTTTTCTTCTCTCATTTTTGATTATTATAAGAATATTTCCATTAGGACATGATCTCACTCATCTAGGGGAAATGGTGAACAACATAGACTAATGAACAAGAACACACCCAGAGATAAGGAGCCATGGGTCAGACTGTTGGACCTCAAAGGGAGGGTGGGGATAAAAGGGAGAGGTCAACCAAAGGACTTGTGTGCATACATATGAGCCTAATCAGTGGTCAAGGACAATAGGTGTGTGGGGGCATGAGTGGGGAGGGGTGAGGGATTGGAATTGGGGGTTGAGGACAAATATGATACCTAAATCAATAAAGAAATAAAAAAAATAAAAAATCTTTATTGTTCAGATTATTACAGATGTTTCTTCCCCCCCCCCCCCCCATAGTTCCCCTCCCATCTGGTTCTACCCCACTGTCTTTACCCCGCCTCACTGTCCTCATCCATAGGTGTTTGATTTTTGTCCAGTCTGTTCCTGCACCCCTCACACCCACTTCCCCCCAAGAATTGTCACTCCACTCCCTTTCTATGCCCCTGATTCTATTATATTCACCAGTTTATTCTGTTCCTCAGATTTTCTATTCACTTGATTTTTAGATTCACTTGTTGATAGACATGTATTTGTTGTCACTTTGTTTATAATTTTTATCTCTACATTTTTCTTCTTCTTCCTCTTCTTAAAGAATACTCTTCAGCCTTCATATAATATAATACTGGTTTGGTGTTGAACTCCTTTAGTTTTTTCTTATCTGTGAAGCTCTTTATCTGACTTTCAATTCTAAATGATAGCTTTGCTGAGTAGAGTAATGTTGGTTTTAAGTTCTTGCTATTCATCACTTTGAATATTTCTTGCCACTCCTTTCTGGCCTGAATAGTTTCTGTTGAGAAATCAGCTGACAATCATATGAGTACGTCCTTGTAGGTAACTGTTTTTCTCTTGCTGCTTTTAATGTTCTCTTTTGTCTTTTGTACTTTGCATTTTAATGATGATGTAGCTTGGTGTGGTCTTCTTTGGATTCCTCTTGTTTGGGGTTCTGTGAGCTTCCTGGACTTGTAAGTCTATTTCTTTCACTAGGTAGGGGAAGTTTTATGTCATTATTTCTTCAAATAGGTTTTCAGTGTCTTGCTCTCTCTCTTCTTCTGACACCCCTATAATTCCAATGTTGGTACTCTTGAAGTTGTCCCAGAGGCTCCTTGCACTGTTTTTTATTCTTTTTTTTTTTTGCTTTTCCAGTTAGGTATTTTTTGCTTCTTCATATTTCAAAACTTTGACTTGATTCTTGGGATCCTCTAGTCTGTTGTTGGATTTCTATCTTTATTTCTATTCTTTATTTCAGTCAGTGTATGCTTATTCTAATTGCTCCTTTTCATATCCTTGAGGTTGCACTATATTTCTTGAAGGTTTCTAGAAGATTCTTAAGTAACCTTATAACCGTGATTTTGAACTCTATATCCAGTATTTTGTTTTCCTCAATTTCTTTCATTTGTGACCTGTTTCTTTTTATCCCCATTTTGGCTGCTTCCCTGTGTTGATAGAGTGGCTTTGTGTGGTTGGTGTTCTATAGGGCCCAGTAGCTCAGCCTCCCTAATTACCTGAGGTGGACACTCTTGGTGCATCCCTTTGTGGGCTGTGTGCACAGTCTTGTAGTTAAGCCTTGCATGCTGTTGGTATCACTGGAAGAAATTGACCTCCAGGTTAATTGGCTGTGAGGACCAATTGTGCCTACAATGGGAGAACTTCTGTGCTAGAGACACCCTTATGGGGCAGAACTTGCTTCAGTGGGGCTTTGGCACTCACTGAGTCTGCTCCCTGAGTGTGTCTCTTATGGATTTGAAGAGTTGTAATCTGGATGGTCTCACTCTGATCCCTGGGTACACTGGCTCTTGGATCTCCAAGGAGGCACAAAGTCAGCCACTGCCTGCGGCCACCCAGCAGGAGCTACAGAGAAATCTGCAGATTCCTCCTCTTTGTTTGGGGTTTGGAGGTACTTAGATGAGGCCTAGCTGTGAAGCAATGCAAGCTTCTGTGGAGCCTTGAGCCTTCTTCTGGAAGCTCTGGGGCTCTCTGTCCCAGCTACAGTTTGTTAGGTTTTAGATTGCAAAAGGCCAAGCCATTCATATGCAAAAGCCTCTGGGCATAGCTTGGGTGGGGTTGTAAATTGGGTGGAGCAAACAGCAGTGGCTGCCAGTCAGCCCTGCCTGGAAGAGATCCTGGGGTCTCTGTGTCCCATCGCACCATGCAAGAATAATGATGACTGCAAGCACATCGGAGAGAAAGCCACCCCTGTGTTCCGGCCTGATAACAGACAGTTCAGTTTCTCTCTGTGTGAGTCTGGGTCCCCAGAGTCTCGCCTGGAACTGGAGTTCAGAGCATTTGGGAGCTTGTATTCCCCTCCTGATTGAAAAAGACAACAGTGTACCCAGTTGCCAGCCCTTTTCTTGTACGCCTTGTCTGTACCTCCACACTTCCACACCTACACCTCTTACCGGACCCAGTACACTTTTCTCTTTCCTTTCAGTTGTAGAATTTCGACTCAGCCAGCCTTCCCATGGGTCTGGATAATATTCATTTTGTCTTTTAGTTACAGTTTTAATGTGTTTGTGTGCAGCAACCTATGCTGCTATCTTGGTTGTCCTTCAATGCCATTTTAATTTGCATCTCAGTTTAGTGATGTTGAGTATTTTTTTATATGTCTCTTGGTCATTTGTGTGTACTCTGTGGAGAAGAGTCTTTTAAGGTCCTCTGCCTATTTTTTAAATTGGATTATTTATCTTCTTTTGTTGAGTTGCATGAATATTTTATGTGTTTTGGAAATTAGACCCTTTTTAGGTGTATCATTGGCAAATACGGTCTCTCATATAGTGGGTTCCTTTTTCATTTTGATGCTGGTTTCTTTTGCTGTGCAGAAGCTTTTTATTTTGCTGTAGTCTTATTTGTTTATTTATTTTTTCTTTTGTTTCTCTTGCCCTAGGCCACATGTGTCAAACACAAGGCCCGAGGGCCAAATCCGTCCCACCAGGCCTTGCAATGTGGCCCGCACCGCGCTGTCATCACTGCACTCCGCTGCGTTTCCATCACAATGACAGTTTATGACTGTTCAGTAAACCATCTGGCCCGCGATTTAGGCTGGATTTTAGATTTTGGCCCCTTCTCTGATTGAGTTCGACACCCCTACCCTAGGCAATGTATCCATGAAAATTCTGCTATAAGAGATGTCTGTGATTTTGCTGCTTATGGTTTCTTCTAAGGCTTTTATGGTGTCATGACTTATATTTAAGTCTTTAATCCATTTCGAGTTTATTCTTGTAAATTGGTGGCCTGCCTTCCTCCCCTTCCTCCCCTCCCTCCCTCCCTCCCTCCCTCCCTCCCTCCCTCTCTCCCTCCTTTCCTTCCTTCCTTCCTTCCTTCCTTCCTTCCTTCCTTCCTTCCTTCCTTCCTTCCTTCCTTCCTTCTTTCCTTCCTTCCTTCCTTCTTTCTTTCTTTACATGTACCTATTGAATTTCCCCACCATTTATTGAAGAGACTGTTTTGACTCCATTGTATGTTCTTGCCTTCTTTGCCAAATATTAACATAATGGGTTGGGTCCATTTCTAGGATGTCTGTTCTGTTCCATTAAATGCCCGATCTTGTGCCAGTACCAGTCTGTTTTGATTACCATAGCATTATAGCATACTGGTATTGTGATCCCTTTTACTTTGTTCATCTTTCTCAAGATTGCTGTGGCTATTTGGGGTCTTTTTGCTTCTATATAAATTTTTGGAGTACTTGTTCTAGATTTGTAAAATATTCTCTTGGCATTTTAAAAGGGATTGTGTTGAATATATAGATTGCTTTGGGTAGTATAGACATTTTAATGATGTTAATTATTCCTATTCATGAACAAGGTGTATTCTCCTACTTGGTTGTATCTTCTTTATCTATTTTCCCAATATTTTGTATTTTTTCAAGTACAGATTTTTTATATCCTTGGTTAAGTTTATTCATAGGGGTCTTATTTTGTTGTTGTTGTTGCATGGTAAAAAAGATTGTTTTTCCAGTATCTTATTATTATTGGTGTATAAAAGTGCCATAGATTTCTGGATGTCAATTTTGTATCATTTATCAACTTTGATATTTTTTTTAGTGGATTCTGTAGGATTTTCTATGTACAATATCATGTCATCTGCAAATAATGACAATTTTACTTCTTGTCTGATCATTGTGGCTAGGACTTCCAGTACTATGTTGAATAAGAGTGGTGAAAGTGGACATCTCTGTCTTGTTCATGTTCTTAATGGAAATACTTTTAGTTTTTGCCAATTGAGTGTAATGTTGGCTTTGGGTTTGTCATATATGGCCTTTATTTTGAGGTATGATCCTTCTATTCATACTTTTCTTAGAGTTTTTATCAAAACTGGGAGCTAGATGTTGTCCCAGGTTGTTTTGTTTTCTTCCCCCTGCATCTACTGATATGATCATGTGATCATTCATCATTTTATTAATATGATGTATCACATTCATCATTCATCATTTTATTAATATGATGTATCACATTTATTGATTTGTGAATATTATACCAGCTTTGCATCCAAAGAATAAATCCCACTTGGTCCTGGTGAAGGGTTTTTTTGTTTTTTTTTTTAAATGTATTCCTGGATCCTACTTGCTAATATTTTGTTGATGATTTTAGCACCTATGTTCATCAGGTATATTGGCTATATATATATATATCCAATATATATATATATTCTTTTTGCTGTCTTCATCTGATTTTAGAATTACTATAATGATGGCCTCATAAAAAGAGCTTGGAAGTGTTCCTTTCTCTTGAGTTTTTTTGGAATAGTTTGAGGAGAGATATTAGTTCTTCTTTGAATGTTTGTTAAAACTTTCCTGTGAAGCTGTCTGGCATAGGACTTTTTTTGGCTGGAAGTTTTTTTGATTACTGCTTCAATTTCATTAGTTTTTTTGATCTATTCAGTTTTTCTTATTCCTTCTGGTTGATTTTTTGAAGATTGTATGTGTCTAAAAATTTGTCCACTTCCTCCCAGGTTGTCCAATTTGTTAGCATATAGTAGTTCATATAATAGTATTTTCTTATAATTCTTTATGTTTCTGTGGTGTCAATTGTGACTTCACCTCTTAATTTCTGATTTTATTTATTTAGGTCCTTTATATTTATTTATTTTATTGTAATTCTCACCCAAGGTTACTTTTTATTTCCCCAATGATTTTTAGAGGGAGTGGAAGGCAGGGAGAGAGGCAGAGAGAAACTTTGATGTGAGAGAGATACATCGATTGGTTGCCTCTTGCTCACTCCCTAACTGGGGCTAGAGATTAAGCTTGCAACTGAGATTTGTGTCCTTAACCAGAATCAAACCCAGGACCCCTCAGTCCTTGGGCTAATGCTCCAACCACTGAGCAAAACTGGCTAGGGCTCTCTTTATATACTGATAAATCTATATAAAGGTTCATCAATCTTGTGTATATTTTCAAAGCACCAGCTCTTGGTTTTATTGGTCTTTTGTATTTTTTTTTTATAGTATCTATTTCTTTTATTTTGGCTCTGATTTTTATTATTTCATTGCTTCCACTTACTCTGAGATTTTCTTGTTGTTCTCTTTATAATTCTTTTAGTTTGGGGTTAGATTGTTTATTAGAGATATTTCTTGTTTCTTGAAATAAGCCTATTGTGTTACAGACGTTCCTCTTAAGAGTGCTTTGGCTGCATTCTAG
The DNA here is from genome assembly GCF_014108245.1 of Pipistrellus kuhlii. NCBI lineage: Eukaryota > Metazoa > Chordata > Mammalia > Chiroptera > Vespertilionidae > Pipistrellus > Pipistrellus kuhlii. The sequence goes on along the minus strand of NW_023425515.1, from coordinate 105,191,878 downwards.
ACATTTGTGGTTGTTGTGTATTCATTTTAACTTGTTTCTAGAAAATTTATGATTTTTTTAAAAATCTAATTAATAACCTATTCATTGTTTAAGAACATGCTATTTAGCCTCCATATGTTTGAATGTTTTTAATTATTTTTATTATAGTTGATTCCTATAATAGTTTTATCCCATTGTAATCTGAGAAGATGCTTGATATTCTTTCAGTCCACTTGACCTTATAGAGATGTATTTTGTGTCCTAGCATGTGACTTATCTTTGAAAATGTCCCATGTGAAGTTGAGAAGAATTTATAATCTGCAGCTTTGAGGTGAAATGTTCTATAAATGTCAATTAAATCTATCTCACCTATTGTACTTTTTAAGGTCCCTGTGTCTTTGTTTACTTTTGTGTAGAAGATCTATCCAGTGATGTCAATGGGTTGTTAAAGTCCCCTCCTTTCTGGCCTGTCATGTTTCTGTTGAGAAATTAGACTACAGTGTTATGAGAACTCCCTTATAGATCACTGACTGTCTCTCTCTTGCTTCCCTTAACATTATCTTTCTGTCTTCAGCATTTGCCATTTTAATTATGATGTGTCTTGGAGTAGATCTCTTTAGGTTCATCTTGATTGGTATCCTCTGTGCTTTCTGAAATTTGGCTATTTTCTTCACCAGCTTATGGAACTTTTCTGTCATTATTTCTTTTAACAGGTTCTCTATCCCTTGCTCACTTTCTTCTCCCCCTGTACCCTATGATGTGGATGTTGTTTTATTTCATGTTGTCCTGGAGTTCCCTTAAACTCTCTTCATGCTTTTTAAATAAATATATATTTTATTTATTTTTTACAGATAGGAAGGGAGAGGGATAGATAGTCAGAAACATTAATGGGAAAGAAACATTAATCAGCTGCCTCATGCACACCTCCCACTGGGGATATACACAACCAAGGTACATGTCCTTGGCCGAAATAGAACCTTGGACCTTTCAGTCTGCAGGCCAATACTCTATTCACTGAGCCAAACCAGTCAGGGCTCCTCATGGTTTTAAACTATTTTTTAAAAAAATTTTTGCTCCTCTGATTGAATGGTTTCCCCCCTTCCTTGTCTTCTAATTCACTTATTTGATTCTCTGCTTCATCAAGCCTGCAAATCCCTTGCAGCATATACTTGATGTCAGATATAGTATTCTACATTTCTGCTTGTTTCTTATTTATAATTACTATAGTTTCTCATGCTGAAATAGTTTGTCCAAAGTTCCTTCTATTAGTTATCACTAAGTTCCTTATAGTTCCCATTAAGTTTCTGGTAGTGTTCATTAAGATCAATGAGCATCTTTATAACCTTTACTATAAACTAATAACTTGGTTATCTTCTAGTTTATGTCTTTTCCAGGAAACTCCTCCTTTTCTTTAATTTGGAGGTTGTTTCTTTTCCTCCCTATTTTAGTTGTGTTTGTATCTATGTTTTAGATATAATTGCTATGACACTCAATCTTCATGGGGTGGGCTTTTGTAGTAAATGTTCTGTGGGACATGGTAGTGCTTTTTCCTTGTATCAGTGAGCTGTATGTGGTAGGCATGATCATTTTGTGGGTTATTTGGCCTCTCGTGTGGCAGTTGGGGTTTGATTGTTGTTTCATTTGTGGGTAGACTTTTCTCTCAGGCTGGTTAACTGTAAGGCTCAGCAACTACCACACCATGTGTGCTGTTGTACTGTGATTGATCAGGCAAAACAAAACAAAAAACAAATAAACAGGGACATAAAAAAGATTCCAACAATGACAACAGTGAAAACAACCACAAAAGAAAATAATTGGGAAAGAGACTAGAGAACACAAATACTAAACAAAAAAAAACCCAGAAAAACCTGAGACTGGTTTGGCTCAGTGGATAGAACGTCAGCCTGTGGACTGAAAGGTCCCAGGTTTGATTCCGATCCAGGGCATGTACCTTGGTTGCAGGTACATCCCCAGTAAGGGGTGTGCAGGAGGCAGCAGATCGATGTTTCTCTCTCTCATAGATGTTTCTAACTATCTATCCCTCTCTGTTCCTCTCTAAAAAGTCAATAAATATATTTAAAAAAATAAAGAAACAGAAAAATATAATATTGCTGATCCTATCTAATGAAAGAGTAATATGCAAATTAACCACTATACCCACTAGCCATGTCTACCAGCCAATCAGAGCAAGTATGCAAATTAACCCCAACCAAGATGGCTTTGGAGAGCAGGAGGGAGGCTTGGGTTTCTTTGGCAATGGAGGAAGCCAAGCTTTCCACATACCCTGTTTAGCCAGGCCTCCACTCAAGGGTACAAAGTTTCAATTATAGATCATAAATAAATTTCTACAGAAATGGTGGCAGCCACAGAGATGGAAGAGCAGGAGGCTAGGGTTGACCCGGGTGATGGAGGAAGCCAAGCTTCTGCAGCCCTGGATGGCTCAGGCCTTCACTCCAGGCTACAAAGTTTCAATTATAGAAGATATGTAAATTCCAACAGAAATGGCTGCCACTAGAGAGCAAGCAGGAGGCTTGGCTTCACTCCAGGCTACAAAGTTTCAATTGTAGAAGTTAAATTTCAGATACTAGGGTCTCCCTCTGCTTGGGTCTCTAGGGGGCATTGCTGGCCTGCAAACCACCACAAGCCCCTTGCCCAGGCTGCCCCATGCTCCAAGAGAACCCCTATCCTGATCTGGGACACCCTTCAGGGCAAACCAGCTGGCCCCCACCCATGTACCAGACCTCTATTTTATCTAATAAAAGAGTAATATGCAGATTGACCATCATTCCATCACACAAGATCACTGCCCCATGTGGTCAAAGATCCTGCCCCCATGTAGACACAAGATGGCCACCATGGAAGGGCAGTTGGGAGGGATCACACCTGCAAGGGAGGGCAGTTGGAGACTATCAGGCAGGCAGGGGAGGGCAGTTGGGAGGCACCAGGCCTTCAAGGAAGGGCAGTTGGGGCAATCAACCCTGCAGGGGATGGCAGTTAGGGGTGACCAGGCCAGCAGAAGAGGGAAATTGGGAGAAAACAGGCTGGTAGGAGAGCAGTTAGACATCAATCAGGCTGGAATGGGAGTGGTTAGGGGGTGATTAGGCTGCCAGTAGAAGTGGCTAGAGGCAATCAGAAAGGCAGGCAGGTGAACAGTTGGGAGCCAGCAGTGATGTGATGTGAGCAGACAACCCTCGAGGCATCCCAGATTGAAGAGGGTGCAGGCTGGGCTGAGGAACACTGCCCCCATCCATGTACGAATTTCATGCACCAGGTCTCTAGTGTAGAGGCTGAAAGAAATAATATAGAAAAATTCCCCTGCTAGCCCAGACTTCCCGTAAGAATGTGACCTTTAGAACTGCCCCAGGAAAAACAAGGTATGAGCCACACAGCACCAGACCACCAGACTCAGCCCCTAGAGGTAGTAAACTGGATGTATTATCAACACAGCACCAGACCACCAGACTCAGCCTCCTAGAGGTAGTAAACTGGATGTATTATCAACATCCTGCGGCGGTTCCACCCTGTTCCTTGTGATAATGTCTATCCTCCCCTCAAGGAATTCCTGTCCCTCTTTCTGGAAGACCCCCTCCCCTTGTCCTTTGTTCTAACTTTGCGGTTTTTGCCTTTATAAGCCTGTAAGAAATTCTGCTCGGGACTTGACTTGGCTGCTCTTGTGTGAGTAACAGGTCAGGTCCCAGCATGCTGGAATAAATCCTCTTGCTGTTTGCATCAAGTGCCGTCTCTTGCGTTTGACTGGGTCGTCGCTGATCCTGGGTCAGGGCAGGGGTCTCCTTCGGGGGGTCCAACACTAGCAGTAAAATAAAAATATAGAGGTCACTGGAAGAGAAAAAGGATAGTAAAGAGATTCTGCAAGGAAATAAGGGAGAGAAAATAATTAGACTAAAGAGTAGGAAAAGGAAATTTATAATAAAAAGACAAGAAGACAGACAGAAAGAAAAAAAAAGTTCTGCAAAGTTAACAAGGAGAGAAAAGTTAAGCAAAATAAAGAATATAAAAGAAAAAGAGGGAAAAGATATAGTAAGAAAAGAAAGGAGTCCAATAAGAGATATGAAACAATAAAGAAAAGAGCATAATATATATGTTTTTAATTTATTGATTTTTTTTTACAGAGAGGAAGGAGAGGGATAGAGAGCTAGAAACATTGATGATTGACCAGCTGCCTCTTGTACACCCCCTACAGGGGATGTGCCTGCAACCAATGTACAGGCCTGCTGGAAACCAAATCAGTTTCACTGGAAAAGAGATGTTGACAGGAAGCCAGGAAGGCTGGTCAACAACCTTAATTGCTCTAACCTTTAGTTGAGATTATGTTAGCTGAAGCAGAATCTACCTTTTTTGTCCTGTGTAAGTTTCTGTTATTTCCTGCCCAGGGGCTACATGTAAATTTCTGTTTATGTTGCTTAAGATGTTTTCCCCAAAGCCTCAATAAAAGGGGATGGCAGGGCCAGAGCAGTAGTAGTTCTCCCACTAGAGTTGGACTACCGCCTGGCCCCCCAAATCGCCAAATTGAATTTCTTCAAGTCTCTTCATTTGTGTGTGGCCCTTCTCCAGAAGCTGAACCCTGAATTGGAACTCTTTCTACTCGGGCCGTGAAAGAGAGTCCTATACAGGCCCTTGACGAAATCAAACCTGGGACCTTTCAGTCAGCAGACCGACGCTCTATCCATTGAGCCAAACCTGTTTCAGCAAGAGCAAGAATCTTAATAGCAATAATAATATCAAGCAATACAGCATGACAAAGAAATAAAATATTGAAAAAAGAGCAAACAAAACAATTTTTTTTTTTAAAGCCAGCAAATTGAAACTTGTCTAGGCAACTTAGGCTGTCTGAGGCACACAGTTTTGTATGCTGATTTCAGGCCTCTTTGGAGGTACTTTTGTGTCAGTGAATGTCAGGAGCTATCCAAGTTTGGCTCTCAGTGTCTTGTTGTAGCTGTGGTCAGTCCATCCCCACTTGTCAGTTACTCTACCTCCTCTCTGAGGTTTCCTAGTCTTCCTTAAGTGTCTTCTGAAGAGAGTCTTTATGATGGAGGCAGGTTAGTGAAGCTTGGGCTAGCATTGTGGTCGGCAAACTGCAGCTCATGCGCCACATGCAGCTCTTTGGCCATGTGAGTATGGTTCTTCCACAAAATACCACAGCCTGGGCGAGTCTATTTTGAAGAAGTGGCATTAGAAGTTTAAGTTTAAAATTTTGAACCTCAAAAGAAATTTCAATCATTGTACTGTTGATATTTGGCTCTGTTGACATAATTTTGCTGACCAGTGGGCTAGCAGGGTTCCTACTTAAGAGATTTTACTGTCAAGCACTCATTGAGAGGAAATTAATCTCTGTTTAAAGCCAAACTCCTCAGTTTCTACCATAGCCTCCAACTCTAGATCTCTCTAACGAGGCCTGATTTAGGTTCAAGTTGGATATAGCCTGCTACCTTTTCTACAGGAGCAGTTTCTGTTGTCCTGGGCTCAGTGAGATTGATCAAAAGAGTATTTGTTGAGCATATTTGCCATCCGACAGGAGGGGGGCTAAGCATTTCTTCCTGGTCCCAGACAATAGCCTCTAAGGGTATTACTCTTGGAATGGCCTCTTCTGAGCTCCTGAATAAATTCTTATGCCAATGAAATACTCGGTTTACTTTTTGTTTATGGTTAACATATTGGGAGATTTGTCCGGGATCTAGAGTACCCTCTAGCTCTGGGGCTTAGTGAGCAAACAGATGTCAGTTTCCACAGATTATTTGAGCTTTGTTTTCTTCCCAACTCAAGAGATTGAAGCTAAATTTTCTTCTATGTCTGAGCATCTGCTTTTGCATTCTGAAGATCTCCGGCCTTTATTTGGGAACTCTTTAAAGGTTTTGTTCTTTTCTTTTGTCTCCTCTTATTTCCTTACTTTGTTTTGTTAAAAGGTTTTGTATGTTTATGAACACTTAGGCCTGCCTCCTCTCCCAGCCTGCACCCTCTCCAATCTGGGACCTCTCTAGGGCTGTCTGACTGCGACATCCCTCTCACAATCCGGGACTGCTGGCTCCTAACCACTCACCTGCCTGCCTGAGCAGGTCAGACTGTTTCTTAGGTACTATGCTAGCATTAGTCTGATTCCACCTGGAAGCAGGTTGTTTTCATAGAAACAGTGTAAGCCTTCAGTATGATTCTGTCTTGAACCAGAATGCCAATTGAAATGTGTTTTAGTGACTGATCTAATTTTCAAGAGCAGGCTTTGTCTACTAGAACTGTTCAGCTGTTGGTCTGATCCCTCTTGTATTTAACTGTGCTAAGTGAGAGTGGCTTGTATTAAGCATGTTCTGGGGTGTTTTAGGCTGTTTTGGGCCCCTGCTCTAGAGAAAAACCTAAAAAAAAAGGGATCTCAGTTATTTAAAAATTTTCATGGCAACCTTCCAAAGGGATCCTGGCAGAATTCATGCTTAAAAATTGCTGTCTTGCCATATGCACATTTTTTAACCTATCTGATCAAAAGTAATTTAGAACATCCATGATCATTACAGGGAGTCTTTGATACTCCCTAACTTACTTTTCTTGAAAGTGAATTGGGCCTTGGCAGGTATTGCTCAGTGGTTAGAGTGTTGGCCTGTGCACTGAAGGTTCAGGAGTTACAGGTTTGATCCATGGCACTATCTAGGCATGTAAAGGAGGCAAGTAATTGTTGTGTCTCTCTCACATAGATGTTTCTCTCTCTCCCTCCATCACTCCCACTCTCCCCAAAACCCAATGGAAAAAAATATCCTCAAGTGAAGATTGACAATACCAATAAGAAAAGTGAATTGGAGAATCCTAGCTCTGAGATTGCAGGAATTGAATGGAATGGCAATTTTAAGTGCTATTGCAAGTGCTATCCAAAGATAACCAGATTTTTGAAGTTGCCTCTTTGCAAAATAAAGCTTTAGGGATAATAGAGGCTAAAAAATTAAAAAGAATATATATTTATTGTTGAAATGTATGTCCCTTTTCCCCCCATTGTCTTTTCCCAGCCCTTCCTCCCTCCGGTCCCCCAGCCTAGGCCTTTAAAGAAAGTGGAGATGGCTTCTGAGGCCCTGTGTTCCTCAGCTCTGGCCCCAACCTGCCCTTTCCCCTGCTCCTTTCTCAGTTTCCACCTTTAAAGCTACCAAGCTCTCCTCTTTTGAATCCTTTACCCCAGGCTTTATCCTTAGAGCCATAAATATAATAACTAAGAATTTGCTCTTCTTACTCATTTTTTTTTTTTTTTGTCTCAAACTTTACCTCATTGGCCTATTGCCCTGGACTCCTGTCTTTGGCTCTGGCTCTATCTCCAGTGCCTATCCTTCTGGGACTCACTCCCTCCTCCTCTGAACCTGCCAGTATTTCTCTTTAAAATTAAGCCTTTGGAGGATTCTAGTAAGCCCTCGAGTCTTTTTTAAAATATATTTTTACTAGAGGCCTGAATCATGGAATGCACTGAGGGGGAGGGAAAGGTAGGATTGTCCCTCAGCCCAGCCTGCACCCTCTCCAATCTGGGACCCCTCGAGGGATGTCCGACTGCTGGTTTAAACTGGCAATCAGACATCCTTCTCACAATCCAGGACTGCTGGCTCCTAACCACTCACCAGCCTGCCAACTGATTACCCCTAACCATTCCCCTGTTAGCCTGATTGATGCCTTATCTGATCCCCTGCTAGCCCAGTCTCCCTAACTGCCCTCCCCTGTAGGTCTGGTTTCCCCCAATTGCCCTCTCCTACAGGCTCAGTTTGCCCCCAACTGCCCTCCCTTGCCGGCCATCTTGTGGCAACCATCTTGTGGTAGCTATCTTGTGAAAGCCATCTTGTGGTGGGTATCTTGTGATGACATGAGAACATAGCATGAGAATGCAAGGGCCACCTAGGCTTATATTAGTATGGATTGATTTCAGAGAAGAGAGACGGATAGAGAGATAGTAACATCAATGCTGAGAGAGAATCATTGATTGGCTGCTAATTATAAGCTCCTTACTGGGGATCGAGATGGCAACCCTTAACATGTGCCCTGACTGGGAATCAAACCCTGACCTCCTAGTTCATAGGTTAACACTAAACTATTGAGCCACTTCAGCTGGGCAATCTCAACTCTTTTATGTTTTCTGATCTAAAGGTGAATTACAATCCATAGTTAAAGAATTTCTTGAGGTAACAGGATACTCATAGATTTACTGAGGAGTTTAATCTAATCATTCAAACCTACCAACCTGGGTTTTCTGAGTCATATCAACTAATTCAGCTGCTATTCAATGAAGGCCACGGTAAGCATTGGATGAGGCTTCCTGATGGGGGCATCTTGAAAGGGACTTATAAAAAAACAAACCTTTGATTTTTGGTAAAATGCTAGAAAACTCACTGGAGATCTCTACTGAGCAATTGCCGTAGCCTTTTCAAAGCCAGTTAGTTGAAACAAATTCAGTTTCTCACAAAAATATGATGCATCTGTTCATGACTATTATAATTGAATTTAGGATGTCTTTAAAGAGCCTTCTGGCCTTCCTTTGGAAGTTGATTACATTGGGGCAGCCTTTTACTCTGTTTCTTAATAGATGGAACTAAGAATTTCCCCCCTTAGTTAAAGGGACTAAGATGGAATGGGAAACTGTCCACTGTACATTTGGTTAACTAAGCATGCTTATGCCCTAGATGAGCCACCTAGATGTAAGACTACTAAGAGTTTTCGTTGTAAACCATAGCAAATAAAGGATCTGATACAAAATTTAAAGCCTTCTAGCTTCTGTTACTATTACAAAGATCCAGGGCATTAAAAAAGAAATTGTCATAAGTGTAATCACCTTTTAAAATGTGTCCTTAGTCTCTTGATCAGTCTCCCAAGATCATTTAATCTTCTATAATAGGGCTCTGAAGAACTACAGGGATTTTCCCAAATTCTCTTTCTTAATCAGCTCAGAGAAACCTTTCTCCAAATTGGGAATGACTCTCTTCGTTCTTATTGACACTAGAGCTACACATCAGTGCCCAACTCGTTGGTCTAAAACATACCCTGCCTCAGTTGAATAAAACAGTTCAAATAGTGAGAATTTAAAATAAACCTCAACAGAACTGTTTTTCTGCTCTCTACCTATGAGTCTGTTTCTGTTTTGCTTTGGTGTTGGGGGTGGAGTGGGAAGTGGAGAGATTAAAAAAAAAAAAAAAAAAAAAGAGAGAACTCATGGACATGGACAACATTATGGTGATTGCAAGGGTGGAAGGGTTGGACATAGAAGAGGGAATAGAGAGGATAAGTGCTGATGGAAAAAACAAACAAAAGAAAATAACATGAAAGTAGAGAGAACCTCTGCCAATTAAAATAAAATAAAATAAACCTCAACAAATTTCTGTCTCTGAACTTACTCCCTTTTCTTAAGCCCTTTAACAGGTACATACTTTTTTTTACTTTAAGTTCCATGCCCCTATTTATTTTTAGGCTGAGACTTAGAAAATATCATGACAGAATTTATTTTTCCCAAAAGGGGGTATAATGCTAAAATTTGATAGTAGATGTCAAAATAGCTAATTAGGTGAATTAAATGACCCTTCAGTATGTTTATTTGTTCCATTTCTGAAAGCACTATAGCTGAATATGGAAGCATTGATTATTTGTTCCAATGGAAACAACTGCTATCCTCTTTATGAGCAAAATTTTTAACTGATGTTGGCAGAATCTACAGTGTACCTCCTATAACATTCTGTTGGCCACATTTATAGAGACCCTCCAAATACCTTGCATGAAATCGTTGCTATTGGTCCTTCAAAGTCTCAGGCTCATCCCTTTTGGAATTCATACTCTCACCTTTTGAAATAATTACAGGACCCCTTCCCCATACATTTATCTCTGGCTTCTTTTGATCCACAGTTGATAAAGGAAGATATATGTCAATATTTTAGAGGCCTGATGCTTGTATTTAAAATAACCATGCTTGTCAGGCCAGTCTGGCTCAGTGCATCATGGAGGTCACAGTTCGATTCCTGGTCAAGGCACATGCCTGGGCTCAGTCACCAATGTGGACTATGCAGGGGGCAGCTGATCAATGATTCTCTCTCATCATTGGTGTTTCTATCTCTCTCTCCCTCTTCCGTCATCTCTGAAATCAATATATATATATTTTAAAAAGAAGATAACCATGCTTTGGTAGAACAATCCTTACACAGTGTCCTTAAGGAGATGAAACCTAGAACACAACACTCTACAACCTAGAGATGTTGTTTCCTGGAAAAAAATTCCTTCCAGCATTGCTGACAGGGCCTCTACAGCTGCTGTGCTCTAACCCCTTTGTTGCTAACCTCCAGGGAGTATACTCTCGGATTCATGTGGCACACCTAATGGTAGCATCAAACACTGACTGGAATGGCATAATCTGGAGATTGAAATTACAGCTGTCAAAAAATTAAAACAGGTTGAATCTGGAGACAGCTTTCCCAGAATGACTGGACCTGCCTATACATAGTTTTCTTTCCTTTGATTCCTACTTTATTTTCCTTTCTTTTTCTTGGAAGGAAGATGCCTTTCCCCCCACATATCCCAATTTATAGTGAAAAGGATAAACCTCTCTGGTTGTTACACCTGTCATCAAGAGTTTTGATGTCCAAGACAGTAATGACCCCTAATTTTACTTTTTTTAAGGTTTGAGCTCCTTATTTAGAATCATTATTATAAACTAAGTTTGTTCTGTTTTAAATGTTGGTTTGTATTCTTCTTGCTGTTAAAACTCTGAACAAAGTTAAACAAGGACATGAGCAGATTCTGGACCATGCACTTTTTCTACAACATGATATACAACACCCCAAAGAAGTCCTTCTTGGCATTTGGGACAAAAAGCCACTGAAGCCCCAAGACTTGACTGCTGATCAGTGATGCTTTCAGAGAAATATCTTGTTGATCAAAAGTAGGAAATGTAGCCGAAGCCGGTTTGGCTCAGTGGTAGAGCATCGGTCTGCAGAGTGAAAGGTCCCAGGTTCGATTCTGGTCAAGGGCATGTACATTGGTTGCGGGCACATCCCTGGTGGGGGGTGTGCAAGAGGCAGCTGATCGATGTTTCTCTCTCATCGATGTTTCTAGCTCTCTATCTCTCTCCCTTCCTCTCTGTAAAAAAATCAATAAAATACATTTAAAAAAAAAAGTAGGAAATGTCAAAAGTTGACAGTGACTTTAATCAAGATAGAAATTGGGAGGGCCTGTAGGAGACTACAGAAAGAACTTTAAGGTTACAACAGAGCTCTATGGTTATAACAGCCCCTCCCCTTAACTTCCTCTTCCCCTCTTTAAAGAATAGGACTTAACCTGCACTTACTGGATTGCGACCCTTTCTTTTTTCTGAATAAATACTTTTTTTGTGTACAGTCAACACCACAAACTTTATAGATTAAAGCAACAGAAATTTATTGAACATAAATTTACAGTTCTACAAGTCAGAGTCCAAAGTCAAGATGCTGACAAGGCCATGCTCTCTTTTTCTCTCCTGGCTTTTGGTGATCATTGGCAATCCTTAACATTCCTTGGTTTAGTGGTGCACCACTCCAATCCCTTCCTCTGATACCACATATCCTTCTTCTCCCTGTGTGTCTGTCTCCTCTTCTCATAAGGACACCAATTGCATTGAATTTGGGGACCAGTATGACCTCATCTTTACTAATCACATCAGCAATGGCCTCATTTCTAAATAATTTATATTCTGAGGTAGTAGAGCTGAGATTTCAACAAGTCTTTTTTGGAAATACAATGCAACCTTGAACAATATCCTCATCATAAAATGGGTTAATTACTCTCCTTGGCAGAGTTTTTATGAGGATTTATGAGCATACGTAGTAGGCACTCAATGAATGGCAGCCTTTATTTTTGTTGTGAGATTCCTGCTTTGAGGTATACAGTATATCAAGATAGGCCCGGTGTAGCTGGAACTGAATGGCAGTGCAGGTAGTCCACAAATCCCCTCAGAATGTTGCCACAGACTTCACCTTAATGGGAGGTCCCTTGTTGAAGAAAACTGGACATTTGTTATGCTATGGACTACAGGTTTCTAAATATATTTTAAATAATGTATTTGTCTTTCCAAGAGAAAGAATAAAGTAGGATAGAGAACACTATATTAGGAATGGGGGGATCTGGGCTTTCATTAGGACTTTCCCACTAATTTACTGAATGGCCTTTGTTTTCTTGCAGATAGAAAAAGGGTGTTAGACCAGATGACTTTAAGGTCCCTCCTCAGTTCATGTGTTCTGCATAGTGGATTTCTCATATTCTCACCCTTGTATGTTGGTGTAAAAAAACAACAACAACAAACACATCTTTTTGTTCACTAATAAGAGTTAAATTTCTATTTTATTGTTATTTGATTTTTCCCACAACTATTGTTTCTTTAAAATATAAAATTAATACTATTTATTACCTTAAAATTGGAATTATAGAACACTAAAAACATTATATAGCATTAATGTGAGTAAATGAAGAGTAATTTCTCATTTGATATATGATAAATGTTCCCACCACAGTAATTTTTAGCATGATTTGAACCATTCTCAAAGGCACCAGAACTACAAATTATACACACACACAAAAGAAAGAAAAGAATGTATCTAGGACATCAGAGAAGAATGCAGGTGACAGATTGTCCTCTAACCCAACTCCTATCTTCCTTCTTTCTTTTGTAACTCTACTGTAGTCATAAGTATTGAGCATTATCAGGCTCTCTTGCATCCAGAAATGGTCATGTGACACAATCCTGGCCAAAGGAGTGAAAAAGGAAGCCTACCTGAAAGACCCCATGACAGTTCTTTCCTTTTAAAAGAATCAGAAAACTCTGGTACCATCTTTTTCTATTTCTTCTTCCTTTGATTGCAAATACAATGCTTGGGTGCAGCACATCTTGCAAGCATGAGGGAAATATAGTGAAGAACACAGAAATGCTGGTTCTGACATTGGTGAGCTCCTACACCAGGCCCTGAAATGCCTACCTCAACACTTCATGCTATTGATAATTAAATGCTGTTTGGGGCTGAATTGTGTCTCTACAAAATTCAAATATTGAAGTCATGACCTCCAGTAGCTTAGAATGTAACCATGTTATGAGATACGGTCTCTAAAGAGGTTATTGAGTTAAAAAGAGAACACAAGTTTGGGTTTTAATTCAATGTAATGGGTCTTCTCACAAGAAGAGAAAATTTGGACACACTAAGGGACACCAGAGATGCAGGAGCATGGAATAAAAGACCACGTGACGAGGTAGCAAGAGAATAGCCATCTGCAAGCCAAGAAGAAAGGACTCAGAGGAAACCAACCATGCTAGCACCATGATCTTGGACTTCCAGATTCTGGGACTATCCTATATAATAAAAGGCTAATTTGCAAATTGTCCCCTTGAGAATCAACTGACTGGGAGATCAACTACTCGCTATGATGTGTGCTGACCACCAGAGGGTGGTGTGGAATGAAGGAAGGCCCTGGTCAGCAGCAGGCAGCCAGGAGAAGGGAGGCCCTAGCCAGCAGCTAGAAGGAAGGCCCCACATGGCAGTCAGAAGGCCCCAATTGGCCTCAATCACTGGACAAGCCTAGGGACCCTATCCATGCATGAATTTTGTGTACTGGGTCTCTAATGAGGCAATCAATTTCTGTTGTTTAGTACATTCAGTCTGTGATACTTCAATATGGCAGCCCTAGCAAACATACAAAAATACCCAATTGCTTAAGTTATGGTTACTCACATTTTCTGTTACTTTCAGCTAGAAGCATTCCTGATAGCTTTCAGTTCTTTAAAATCTTTAGTGAGATTTTTAGGACCCAGGTAAGATATTTTAAAACCTCTTATATTAAAAGAAAGTATGACTAATTTTTTGTCATTATTTAACAACTATATTCCTCCCAGCAAATATCTTCAAAACTTCTTTTGCAGCAATTTTCTCTATAGCCTTTACAACACTCCTTTAAAATATTTTAGCAAAAGGCATATTACTCCAATTAAACAAAAATTAAATGACACTACAGTCAAATAAGATAAATTGTAGATTCAATTGGGACTGTAACAATCTCTCACAAAAAAATAAAATAAATGAAAAATCAGGAAATTTGAGAGTTTTTGCCATGATTGCTTATATAATTGCTTAATTGCCTTACAGCTTCCTCGGTAGTCAACCTTTCATAGCAATGTAGTGGGAAGGACAAGCAGCTAATAGCATTTAATTTTGTCTCCTTACAAAAGTTCACCTGCAACTGCCAAATGTTTCATAGTAACATCATCCAGGAATTACTGAGTTTATGAATTAACAGCCATTATCTTTTAAAAGCAGTGTTACATATTAAAAATAGTTATAATTGTAATGTCTAAGAAAAAATGGCTGGTTTCAAAAGTACTCTTGGTGAAGGAAGGCCAGAAGTAATAAAGTAATAAAGAAAAATTAAAATAATTTTAGAAAAGAATTTTTTTTAAACTTTTACATAAAAAATACACAAAGTCAAAAGGTAAGCAGGATATTGGGGAAATTGCAATAATATTGTAGATCATGGGCTTTTTCTTTATTGTACAAAGAACTCTCTCATACCAATTTTAAAAATCTCCTTACAATAATATTATTGAAAATAAACTATCAACAACCAGTTTATAACAATAAAAATGCAAATAACTACCAAACATGGAAGAAATTTCTCATTTACACTCATAATTAAAAAAATAAAAATAAAAATAACAATGCAGTATATATGGCCATCTATATAACAAATAAAGCTTTATAAAATCCAGTATGGATGATGTTTACCCAATGGTCTCCCATGGTACCAATGGGAGGGTCAATTCATACAACATTTTTGGTGAGAAATTTATGTCAAAATTTAAAATGCTTGTATCTTTTTTTCAGGAACTTACCTTATGAGTAGGATGCCAGTCATATCATTAAGTGAAAAAGCAACATTCTGAACCATTTACAGGCAAGGGACTTATATATGTGTATAGGTATGTTGTATATTTTATTTTTACATGGAGTAAGACCTTCCTTAACATAGTTAACAGGTCCTGTGACTTTAAGTAGAACATATGATGAAACCAATTTTACCATAGGCTAATTGATAGAAACAGCAGTTAAGTTCCTTCGGCATCTCATCAACATTATAACGAAAGGATGTTATCTGAGGACTGATTATATATATATATATATATATATATATATATATATATATATATATATATTTATTTATAATGGTTTCATGTGGGTATAAATTTCAAGAATTTACATCATTACTGAATATTGGAAATCAGTTTAAGGGGATAGGGTCTGCCATCAATGGAGTTTGGGGTTCAAGGTGTCCTTCATTCTGAGTTAGCACTGAATATAAGGGCCTACTTGCTGGCTTATGAACTCAGGCTGTTGGTGGTCAGGGAGGTTGATCTGTTAGGCTGTGAGAAGTCCACTGGGTTCAGTTAACATGAATTTGAAGCACACAGTATATAATGTTACACATTATATTACTTCTGAAGGTTCAGCCTCTTCTTATATGATACTAGTTCAACAGCTTTGATTTGACCTTGTGGAACATCTATACTTGAAGAATGAAGCCAAACCACACATACCCTGTGAGTCTCATTGTCAAAACCTTTGAAACTTGGATCCACTAGGCAGCAGGGAGGTACAAATAATCTAAACATCGCACCCACTGCCTGGCTGAGCCTCTCTCTGCTTTTAGATATTGTGGGGAGAGGTGCAAACCTGCATCTTAGGAAAAAGGCTTGTCAATCTGGGCTTTTTAGAAGGTGGTTGCTGAAGAGTCTAAACTGCCTAAAAATCTAAAGAGTACTTCAACAAGAACATCAATATTGAGGATTTGGGAGAAATTACTCTGTTGAAAAATTAAGTTTGCAAAAATGTGTTATTTAATTTTGTTCTGTTTCACTATTGCCTCCAGAGAAAGTGCTTATCTTCACTTTAGAGAGGTGAAGAGAATTTTTCCAAGAGCAAGCCAGAAATAAGCCAGAAAGTATGTGGTGAAGTCACTTCTATTATAGATGGAAAGGGATTATCTTTGGTTTATACTGATCCACAAAATAAAATAAATCAAGATTTTTTTTTTTTTACATAAAGCTTGAAAACTAGGCATAGTAAAACATGATAATATGTTTCAGTTGTAAGTACATTCAATTTTACAAGCTAGAATCTTGCATTTTTATTTATTTATTTGTTCATATCTTTCTATTTTGTTTCCTTACTTCCTTCTTTACCACCATTGACTGTTTGCTTGCTTCCTTTTCCTCTCCTTGATTCATCCTTCACTTCCTCATATTCTTGACTTCTTTTTCCTCGTTTGTTTTCCATACCAAAAACTTTAACCATTTCCACCATTTTTCTTCCTAACAGAACCCTAATTAAGTTCAGGGAACAACACATCAGTTCTAGGGAATGTCTCACAATTGGCTCAAAGTACAGCAATTCATTCTCTTTGCCAGGAGTTGGTCTAAGAGAGAACTCTTGGTCTTGTGTTGACCAATGAGATGTAAGAGGAAGTCTACTAAGGGTTACTCAAATATATTTTCTTTGCTGAAAGGTGAGAAAAGTGCAGAAGGAGAAAGTTTCTCCCTTCCTTTCTGTTGTGAAGGCACCTGATTCCTGCAACTGTGGCAGCTGCTGTCTTTTTCCCTTAAATGATGAACACTTGGTAGGTAACCCACTTATCCAAGGATGCCGGATTGGAAAGACAGAAAGGACTTCAGCAGCATCATTGAGTGGCTTTAGCACTTTGGGCCTTGGCCCAGTTATTTCCCTATTGCTTATGCAAGCTAGAAATGTCCTTATACTTTAAGCCAAGCTTTTTAGTTACTTGTAGCCAAAAACACATCTGTAATGTATGCACAGTCTTGAAAACCATTTGGGGAAAACTATTATGTAGATAAGTAATAATATTAATCATGATTATAGAAACAAGATTGAGCAAAGAGCTTTGGCTACACCAAAGACTGAGCAGGCAGCCCTGCACAGTGAAGCTGGGAAGTTCTCTGAGGAGAACTTCTCTGAGGAGGGGCCCAAGTGTTGGTTATAAAGGAGTCTTGTGTAAGGCAATGAGGGCAAAAAAACGTATCTGGAAAGTCACAAGGGGTACGGTGTCCAAGGAGGAATAAGGAGTTGAGTATGGCAGGAGGGAGAGCTGGGAAGGTGAAAGGAGGCCAGAGAGTGAAGGACTTTGCATGGCACAGTAAGAAGATACCCTTTGCATGGATGGAGATGCAGAGATGTGTGAGTAGAGAAACACTCAGGCATGCAGGTTTAGTAAAGAATCTGACCTACATTTGTCTGAGTTCCTGGGAGGGGGACTCTGAACCCCTGGAGGGAGTCTCTGAAACCTTGGAATTTCCCCAGTGATTAGAACATCTTCGTTATTGTGGTGAACCTTGATAGTTTATGCTGATGAAGTGATTTCTGATGGGCCCTCAGTACTTCAGAATAGGGGTGGCCATGCTGGAAGACCAACAAGGTCAGCAGAGGTTCAGGTCTTTGAGCCATGTGAGGTCAGCTCAACCTCCCAGAAGGAATAGGGGCTAGCTAGATGAGTCAATGTTCTGGTCAATGATTTAATCAATGATACCCTTGGAATAAATCCTCATAAAAACTCTGGACCTCAAGGCTCAGTGGAACTTCCTGGTTTGTGACTAAATCAATGTGCCAAGAAGGCAATACATCTTGAGGGCATGAAGAGAGGGCAGAGAAACACATCCAAAACCTCACTCAAGTTCTTTGCCTGGTCCTGATTTATATATTATTTATGAAAACACTTTAATCACATGTATAGTGTTGTTGTTTTTGAGTCATCCTAGTGAGTTATCAAATCTGAGGGGGTTATGGGAACCTCTGAATTTATAGCCAGTTGGTAAGAAGTGCCAGGTGGCCTGGGAACCCCAGTGCTTGTGACTGAGTCCAGAAGTGAGGGCAGTCTTATGGGGGTAGGGGGGTAGGGAAGTAGGTGTCAGAAGTTACTGCTTTGCACGTGTGAAAGATGACTCAAATATGGAAGAGGATACTGCATGGGAGGTGCTGCAGAGGCCTGGGACTTTAAAACAAGAGAAAGGCCTGGCTGGGTGGCTCAGTTGATTGGAGCGTTGTCTCCTACTCCCAAGGCTGTTGGTTGGATCCCTATTGGGGCGTGTTCAGGAAGCAACTGATAGATGTTTTTTTTCTCTCTCTCTTTCTTCCTCGCTTTCTAAAGAAATGAATAAAGACATATACACAGATGAGGATTTAATTTTTTTTTTTAAAGAGAGATGCCTGGACTCTGTCACCAAAGATTTAGACTGAGTTGGTCTGCAATGGAACCTGAGTCAGAACCTTATACTCCCCTACAGGTGCAGCCAATGGCCAAAAAAAAAAATCTGTGGTGAAATGGGTGCTGGTGAGGTACAGCCATGAACAGGACACACACTCAGGGGAGAAAGCAGATTGTGCCCTAATTAAGCAAGGCGCCTTATTGAGTTGTGAGTTGTGCACAGTGTTAGCTTTGCCCTCCACCCAGAGCAGATGGTTCCATGACAAGGACGCTGTGAACTCCTTAGCGGGCCCCCGGCTCCTCTGGGCCCACCTTCCCAAAAACACTTGTAGGCTTTTCCAAGGGTGAAATGTGGGTACCATTGGGCCAACAAAAACAAGGCACATGCCTCAGACCTTTGTGCCTGGCCTACCACACCCACGGGCTTCCAGGTTAGCTGGGAGGGAGCCATTAGGGTCTGAATCTGAGCTGAAGTGGGGACAGATGTCTGCTTGAACCCTGACTAGTCTCAGGGGGCTTATAGTCATCATTGCTTCATATTTAGCTCTGAAAGTTTTCTGCTTTTGATATTTTTAAATAGGGTCACAGAGAGGCTGTGCTTCTCAGAAAAACGTGCTCATTTTCAACTGGTCCAGAGGATTTTGAAAGAAGGCACTTTTTAAAGTGGCTGAGGGCTTTTCTCTCCAATTAGCAATTTCCTACTTGATGTGCCTAAATATTCCAAGGCATATACCAGTTAGCAGTGGTGGAGAGTAGCTGTATTTATCATCAAAATAAAAATTACGTGTAAATGCCACTACATACAAGTGGCCAAAGTGGGTATTAAGGAAGCATTGGTCCTCCCTCCTCCCACACCCTTCTGAAAAACTTAATAGTTGTGGAGTTAGGACATAGTGACAAAGCAATGTAAGATAGCAGACATTAAGCACCATGGACTGGAAGACTTTCTCCAAAATGACTTCCAAGGGAATCATCACCTGCTCCAACGGACAGAAAAAGAGTCTTTTGCTGTGGGAATACCAGTTTGTTCTGGTGACTAGATGTTGTGCTCCTGCTGTGAGAAACCCTCCAAGGCCAGGTTGGGAGCCAAATCCCTTCACCCAGAATTCTTAATTTATACTAGTAGTTGTCGGGATTGAAGTGATTGGGTTATGTGACAGCAACAATAGCAAGCCTTCCCCACTTCTCTGTCAGATTTCTGAGAATTCTAGGTGCAGGGATTGGCTTCCACCGTACAGAGTATTATCTTCAGTGAAATAAGCTGGTCAGAGAAAGACAAGACTCACTCATACTAGTATGTGGAATCTAATGAACACAATAAACTGATAAGCAAAATAGATCCAGGGACATAGAAGCATGGAACAGACTAAGAAATCTCAGAGGGAAGGTGGAGGTGGAGAGAGATTAATCAAAGAATTTATATGCATATATGCATAACCATGGACACAGACAATAGTGAAGGTCTGGGAGGGGTGGGTGTAAGGTGGAGGGGGTCAATGGGGGAAAAAAGGGAACATGTGTAATACTTTCACCAATAAAGATTAAAAAGAAAAAGAAAAAATGAATACAAGCATGAATAGTAAATCAGCTTAATTCTAAAGTGTTTCCTACTAAACTACTGTTGTGCAGTCTTTCACCAAAATAAATTATATCCTCACATTTTTAATAAAATGCAAGGGGTAAAAAATATCTCATTTTAGAACCACGCTTGTTAGCTGCAGGAATCTAATTAATGTGCCTTTAGGTATGAGGGAAGGGAGGCAAGGGAACTTCCCATGTAAGACTTCCCAGAATGTCCACTCCCAGGGCAACACAGGGACAGGGAAAGCCAAGTGTGTGATCTCAGACAAATAAAATTTAAAAAGACAGCCAATTATGTAATTGGATATATCATTATGATGTTTCAATTGTTTTCAATGTCCATTTTATTATTGAAATAGATAAACTGTATTTCTATTCTCAACATATCCATTAGGTTTAAACTTCTTTTTTCTTCCTTTGGTTCTTAAAACTTTGTTTACATATTTAAAAAATAGGCCTGCAGCATGGACATTGATTCAAATCTTTAGTGTGCATGCATCCCTCAATGTTTTCATCCTGGCCATTATAAAACACTGTTATACTAGGTTCTACCTTAAGAGAAGTCAACTTATTATCTTTCAGACCCACTTGCATTTTTTTTTCTTTTGAGGAAAATATTGAGACAAATATGGGCAGTTATTAAGAAAGGAGCCAAATAAGCACAAAGTAGAAGTTTCATATTTGAAGTTTCATATTTGTCAGTGTATGGGTGAAGTTCATTCATTTGGTTCTTGTTATTGTTAGTCATCTTACAAATATGAAACCAGTCTTCACTTGCTTTGGTAATGTGGCTCTTTCAGCTCTGGGAATTGTATACTCTTTACTATTTTTATTAGTTTCGAAAGGTTTCCTTTCTTATCAGAAAGTGTTTTCTCTCCCCAGATGCCACTTTTTACATTTAAATAACTGAAATTGAGTACTTCAGTGCAGCAGGTGGCAAGCTCATCTGTGTTCCTTAGTCCCTTGATTGAGCTTTATTTACAGACAGCCTTTGCCAGGCAGCATATTATTTATCCTAAAGTCACTAGAGATATCTTTTTTAAGGACATTAAAAGATAGAAGTGTCCCAACACAAGTTACTTCTTTGTCCTTTTTGGTAACTTTGTTACATTTTTAAAAAGTTGCTAGTCAATTTCTCTTCATAAATGACTTACCGTTGTTTCCTGTTTCTTGTGGCCATTTTCAATGTAAGTTGTTTGTGTGCTTTCCACATACTTGTTCTTTCTCTTCTTTTGGTATCACTGTGAGTCTCCTTATCACTCAGCTATAGTTTCCCACAACCAGCTAAGTGGAGCCCAAAGAGGAATTTACAGGAACCTGGGAGAAATGCTAGCACCCTGGATTACAAATGCCACCTCTGAAGACAGAGCAAATAAATGCAGATTAATGTGGAAAATACATATTCATGAACTCTGCTCTGTGTTTGAATTCAAAACATCAGGCTTCCATGAAATGGATAGAGGCTCATCCCTCTCCCCCCCCCAAATCAACAAGAGTTATCTTGTTTTCTGTTTAGTTTCCAGTCTTTTTCAAAGCTTGTCTAATATCAATATTTCATGACTTAGGCTGAGGGCCTAGAAGCTAGAATCTGAATGAGTGAGGATGTAGCCTCACCTAAGCCTGTTTCTTCAGTGTCTCTGGCATAAGATGTGAGAAGTTCAATGGGAAGGATGTGATGAAGGCCATGACAGAACCCCAGACATGCACTATTGCAAAATTAAGACCTTGGGATTCAAGTCAACAAGATTGAAGGAGTGAGTGTGAGGTTAAACTTTTTTAGGCTGTGAACATTTCCTTTTCTCTCAACACATTGTGTTCTGAGTTAAATCGCATTTAAGAAATTTTATATCATTAATTTCTTGGGCATCATAATAGTACTGTTGTTATATAAGGAAATGCTCTTAGAAAGGTACATGCAGGATTGTTAGAGGTCAAGTGATTGATTTGTGCAACTAACTTTCAAATTGTTTATGTGTGTATGAGAGAGAGAGCTAGTAAATATGGAAAAATATTAACAACTGGCCAATCCTATACAATAAAAAGGCTAATGTACAAAATGTCCCCATAACTGGGAGTTTGGCCAGTGGGTACAGCCAGCCAACCACCCTCGGCCCCTCCCCTTGGGCTGGCCCGGCCCAATCACTGGGCCTCTAGTCTAGAATAAAGGATATATGAGGTCTTCTTTTTATCTGTTAACTAAGTTTGAAATTTGTTAAAAGTTTGGGAAAATACTTAAGAATAAATATAACAAAATACAGGACCTGTATAAACAAATGTGTAAAATAATATATAAGGATCTAAAAAACAATACTAATATGTAAAAAAGTTATATATCATCACAAGAAGTGAAATACTTTTTCTTCCATTTATATATTTAAAAAGTTACTAATTTTTATAAATTTGGGAGGATATCAATGAAGATTATAAAAAGAAAATATAGGTGATTTATTCATTCTTTTATGTTTGCTCAATTACTATTAACTTACCATAGTGGGCCCCAGCATAATGGCCCAGGCCTCCCAGCACCCACTCCCATTCCCTGCAAGGTGTGGTGTTTGACTGAAAAGAATGAGGGGTCCCAGGAAACATAACAAGTGAACAGGTGGTTCTCCTCGAGGATGTTGGCATGTGACTTCTACTGAACCAGCTGGGAAGGGATGGCCTCAGACTTTTGGAAGGAGGATGAGGAGTGTTGTGGCTCAAGGTAAAATAAGTTTTGCATGGTTTTACCTAAATCCATGCATGAGCCTCCTCATTTCCACCAATGATAGGAAGTATAATTCTGGAGTTTGATGTAGTGGAAAGAGTGTTCAATCGCTGCTAAGAGAATTTGGTTCCTGCCATTAGCTGGCTGTGTGATCTTCCTTCACCTCTCTGGGCCTCAGTTTCTAAATTTCAAGGTTTCTTTCAGTTCTAATATTCTATTCTGAGCTGTCCGTTTAAGCACCAGAGGCCTCTATTTTTTCCAGCCTGGTTCCCTCAGAAAGTAACTGGTGCCAATGTGAGGGTATTAAATGCTGAAAGTGAGGGTCCCACGTAAACTCTCTCTCTGAAGTTAACAGATCAGTGTAAAATCGTGAGCATACACCCTCCCCCAGGGGAATCCAGGACCTTTCTCTTGGTCTCTATCAGCCCCTCAGAGCAGTGAGGTGCTGCAGCCACCCTTTGTAGGCTGGCTGGTGCTAAAAAGGGGCATTTCATTTAAGAAATCAGATTTTTTTTTTAATGCTAAGTGATATAAGTCAAACCGAAAAAGACAAATCCTGTATTATCTATCTTATATGTGGAATCTAAAATACAAAGCAAAATCAATCTCATAGATAGAGAGGAACAATTTGGTGGTTGCAGGTTGGGGGTAGAGAATGCATAGGCTGTTTTGTTTGTTTGTGGTGTGTGTGTGTGTGTGTTTTTTTAGTTTAAATAAATTGACTAAAATAAATTAGATTCCCAACCCATAAAACACCATATACACTTACTCTGTATAATGGAATTTATGAGTTTCACTCCATACAGCTTCTTGGCTCAAGTTGTTCAGTTTCCTAAGCTTGAATTCAGTTCCCAAGGGAGCAGTATCCTTTTCTGCCCATTCCTCTTTTCCACTAAAATTACAGATGCTGGACAACAGATATGGGGAGAGATTGTTGTCAGGTTTTTGCTCTATTCCTCTGCTTAGAAGAGAGACTAAAAGTGCAGGAAGTATTTCTTCAGCTTATAGGATTTGGTAAGAGGCAGCCTATCTATAAAGTCTTTGGGGGCCTTCTTGGTTTTAATTTTTGGTCATTAAAGAAATGCAATGTTTCTTCCTTCTGATCATATGAATCAATTAGTTCATTTCTTCGTTGAAAGCTGCTATTAGACTGAGAGACTCCTAAGAACTGGGACTATGTCTTCTTCACCTTTGAAGCAGTGTGGCCTCAGGAAAGGAGCCTTGGTTTGGGAGTCAGACAAGCCTGGCTTTGTAGCTTCTTTCAGTGTTAACTTGGCAATGAGTTTACAATGACAACTGTTGGACTTCTCAGCTCACTCTGGGCTCTAAATATTGTGGATGGCAGCCTGTGTTCCCTGCATTCCCCTGCTCCCTAGTACACCTGCTCGAAGAACAGATGCATGTCTCTTGCCCTATGGGAGTGTGAATGCAGAGGGTTATGGCCCATGATTAGACCATCACTTCTAGGAGTTGGCACCTGTGTTGATAGCCCAAGGGAGGACAGGGAATGTGAAGGGGTTTCCCATAACCAGAGATGGTGTAGTGTGGTGGGTTCTATGGGATTAGAGATTTAGCTAATCGTTTCCTTTGGTCATTTTCCCTCAAACCTCTCAGTCGTTACATTCAAAGGCACTTCACAGAATTAACCTTCTCAGAAATGCTGTGGAGTTAGTGACATTATTCTTATTAGTCTATGAATGAGTGAAGTCAGGCTCAGGGAGCTACTTAGGGCAGAACTCAAACTTGAGTTTCTGTCCCTTCATGCACATTGCATCACATTCAGAGCACAACCTCTTATCACCTCCATGGGGACAGATGGTGAAGGGAACACTTGATCTTCAGCTTCTCTGTGCCCTTCAGGTGTAAACTGTTCTCACTCTGCCCCCCTGGCTGTCCTGGAGGTCCCTCTGCAGTGCCTCAAAGGACAACCCTCCCGCCCTCCACACCTGCCTGGGGCTCCTTTTCATCCTCAAATTAAAAAAAAATATTTTATTGATTTTTTTTTACAGAGAGGAAGGAAGAGGGATAAAGAGTTAGAAATATCAATGAGAGAGAAACACCGATCAGCTGCTGCCTGCACATCCCCTACTGGGGATGTGCTCTTAACCAAGGTACATGCCCTTGACCAGAATTGAACCTTGGACCCTTCAGTTCACAGGCCAATGTTCTATCTACTGAGCCAAACCAGTCAGGGCTCCTCCTCAATTTTAACCAAATCCAACATTTCCTGAGCATGTTGGGCACTGTGCTAGCTTCTACAATAGATACAAAAGTAGATAAGAAACAGCTCCTGGGCCAGCAGGCTTAGAGTATAATCCAGAGAAAAGACAATCTTGAAGTAAATAGAAAACATGGCAAAGAAAGATAAACTCTTTAAGGGCGGTGCAAAAGGCTGTGAAGACAATCACAGTAAATGTGTATGATGTTTGTAGGATGGGAAGAAGACTAAATACACAAGAATAAATGCTACTATTGAGGTCATGTACTCAACACTTTATTAATTCTTCTCATAAAAGTTATCTAAAAGAAGTAGTATTCTACTTTTTTAGATGAGAAAATCAAAGTATAGTTCATAGACCCTGACTGTGACCATGTAGCTAGCAATGGGCAAAACTGACATTGAGACACATGTTTTTATGGCCTCCAAGTCAGCCTGATTCCATTGCTCCATCATTCCCTAACCCTCCATTCTAATCCCATGGTGAAGATTTGGCTTCTTTGTTACCACCACCAGCTAAGTGGAAGCTTGGATTCAGGGTCAGATACCCCACTCCCAAGCCTGCCTTCTTTTTTGGCACAGAGTTGCTCAAGAGTAACCAGAAAAACTGGTGAAAGTGTGCATTGGGCAAGGTCTCAATAAAAAAAATAAGGCATGTTTATGTGGAAAGAATGGAAAGATCATTATAAATAAGAGAACCATATGAACTGTGGTTAGGAAGAATCAGGGCTTACCTGGGAGTTGGAAAAGATGGCATAGGGGGTAAGTTAGAGCCATGCTCTGGATAAACTTCAGTGATAGAGCATTTGAAAGGTGGAAAGCCTTTGCACATTCATAGCAATAGTGTTATCAGAGCTGTAGTGTGGGGATAGGGGCAAAGATAGGGAAAGACTGGGAGACAGACAGGACCTGTCAGCCAAGCTGGTCCTAGTGATGGTGGTGGTGGGCAGGGTGGGAACAAAGCTGTTGAATGAGCTCTTGAACAAGAATAAAGCCACAGGAGTGGGAAGTAGAAAAAGGCTGTTTCAAGGAGTGTCCCAAAGGCAGAATCTATAGGAATTAGTTGGTTTTCTCAAGTTGGAGTGAGAACTCAGGATGACTGAGTTTTGCAGCTCAGTGATGGAAAGATGTTGCCTACCTTGACTAGAATGAACTCAGAGATAATCTGGTTGGACTTTTATTTATTTATCTATTTTTTAAAATTTATTTTTATTATTGAAAGTATTCAGTTATCCCTTTTCCCCTTAATGATCCCCTCCTTTGCACCCTCCACCCCCATTCCTACCACACTACTGTCTGTCCATGGACTATTCATATATATGCATATAAATTCTTTGGTTAATTTCTTCCTTCCCTCTGGCCCTTCTGAGATTCATCAGTTTGGTTTGAACCACAACAACAAAAAAGGTTTAAGTTGGAGGCTGGCTGGTCAGAGATATTGTAATATTACAAGAAGAGTGAGTGTTGAGTTCAGGAATGAAGACAGAGAGAGTTTGAGTTGGCTAATGGGGCGATGGTTGAGGTAGAGAGTCAGGAGACCTCCCTTATGACAGAGGTTCTCAAACTTTTATGTAGTCAAAAATTACCCAGGAACCTTGGCACATTTACCCAACACATAGTATATATTAATAGATATCATTTCCTTCCTGAGAAGATAACCTTTGCAAAGGGCCTTAATATGTTGATCTAAAGAAATGAACACATAGGAATTTCCAGAAATATGAATGATATTTTAGTTGTTTTTTGATTATTTTAAATAAAGAGAAATTTCTACCTTTCAAGTCATACTATTGTACATATGCACTTATTTAATCTGTTAACTATAATACTGATTCTAATATTAAATTATGTAGGCTGGGATCTACCGTTTCCATGATCCAAAGTTAAGAATGTGAACTTTGGAACCAGAGAGCTTGGGTTTGCATTTTGTTACCCATGAAAGGTGATTTTGGGCAATTTAACCAAATGTCACTACCTAATCTCCTCTGTAAAAATGGGATAGTAGATATATGCACCTCCTATAGGATCTTGTCATGATATGATAACATAGCACTTGACACCTAGTACATGCTTAATAACTGTTGGTTATAAGTTTTATCCCTGGCTAGCCTTTAGGGGAAGGGACTTGTACCGAGAAGCTGCAGGAAGAGGTGCTGGTGAGTCAGAAGGTCATGAGTGGTTTCTTGAGTCAGGACAGGAGTAACATGCCAGTCTATGCCACAGCAGAAGCTCAGAGTAATACCCTGTGTGAAACTCAGCAAGGCTGCATGGCTGACAAGCAGGGGCCCCTTTTTTAAACCTTCTGGCTATTTGGTCAAGTTTCCAATTTGGGGAATTACAATGACCTGTGAAAGAATTCCCCTTCTATTCCAGTGTGTAGAGGGGACACACTGTGCTCCTTCTTGTGGCTAGAACAATCTTCTAAGAAACTATGTGGTCTGCAAAACAAGCTATCAAAGGCTGACAAGCTAAAAAGTCAAACTAACAACCAAGCTTCTTTCTGATCTCCTAGAGTTCAGGTAGTAACTGTCTGAGTTGATAAGTTTTCCTTGGCTTGACCAATCACTGATTTGGTTTTTTGTTTTTCAGCTTCTTGGCCTAGTCAATGCCTTCATCTTGATGGTCATTCAAAGCATAATAAAAGCTAACATTTGGTGAGACCTTCCCATGTGTCAACACTGTGCTTAGCTCTTGGAAACATAACCTCATTTAATCCTTACAGCATCACTTATGAAGAAGGTACTATTTTTATCTCCATTTTGTAGGTGAGGAAACTGACACTTGGATCAATGGGGTCATTTATTCAGGGGTACATTACTCCTGTTGTGTGTATTTTAAGGTGACTTTAAAGCTTAAAAATTTTATTGTCATAATCAGTTCATTCGAAATAAAGAAGACTAAGATGTGTGAAATAATTGAAGAATACAAAAAAACAAACAGCTGGACTAGCATGGGAGACCTGTGGTCTTCACGGAGGGCAGACATAACCTGGGAGTTGGTGGAATGGTATTTTAAAATTAAATTTGTTAGGGTGATATTGATACATGATATAAGTTTTAAGTGTACAATTCTATAACTCATTATCTGTATGTTGCTTTGTATGTTTGTCACCCAAAGTCAAATAATCCATTACCATATATTTGACTCCCTTTACCCTTTACTATCTGCTCCCACATGCCTTTTCCTCTGGTAACCACCACATGCCTACCTGTGTCTATGAGTTTTTGATTGTTTCTTTGTCTTGTTTCATTTGTTCATTTGATGCTTTCAGTTTTATATCCCACATATGAGTGAAACCATATAGTTCTTGACTTTTTCTGTCTGACTTATTTTGCTTAGCATATTCTCAAGATCCATTTATATTGTTACAAATGGCAATACTTTATCTTTTCTTAAGGCTGAGGGGCATTGTATCACATCTTTATCCAATACTCTATAGAAGAACATAGGTTGTTTCCATGTCTTGGCCACCATGAACAATGTTATAATAAACGTAGGGGTACATATATATTTGAAAATGAATGTTTTAAAACTTTTGGGGGGCAGGTACCCAGAAGAAGGTTTGCTGGATTATATGGTAACAATTCTTAATTTTTTGAGGGACCTTCATACTGTTTTCCATAGTGACTGCACTATTTTAAATTCCTACCAGCAATAAATGGGGGTTCCTTTTTCTACACAATCTCTCCAACACTTGTTGTTGCTTGTCTTGTTGATAATAGCCATTCTAACAGGTAAACTACTCATTATAGTTTTGATTTACATTTACCTAATAGCTAGTGAGGTTGAGAATTTTTTCATATAGCTGTTGGCCATTTGTATGTCTTCCTGGGAAAAGTGTCTATTCAGATCCTCTCCCCATTTATTTATTTATTTTTTTAATTGTGTATATATATATATATATATATATATATATATATATATTTTTTTTTATTTTTTTTTTTGAATTAGCCACTTACTGGAGGTATTGTTTGCAAATATCTTTTTTCCATTTGGTTGGTTGCCTTTTTATTTTGTTGTTGGTTTCTTTTGCTCTGCAGAAGCTTTTTAATTATTTTGATTTTTTCTCCCTTTGAGATAAAATTCCTCCCTCAGACCACGGTTCATAAACAGACACACAGACTAATGAAAAGAATTGAGAGCCCAAAAATAAACCCACAGTATATGTGGTCAAATACTTTTCAACAAAGGAGTCAAAAATATACAATGGAGAAAAAAGAAATCCTTTTCAATAAAAGGTGCTGGGAAAATTGAAAAGCCACTTGCAAAAGAATAAAACTAGACTGTAATTTGTTGCCATGTACTAAAACTAACTCAAAATGGATCAAAGACCTAAATATAAGACCTGGACCAATATATAAAGAAGAAAACATAAGACAAAACTTATGGAACTTCATCTTATCAGGATGGTATTCTGATGGATGAAGAAAAGGGAACAAGAGGATTCTACCTGAGGTGGGATGGAAAGGAAGGGGCTAGGATTGGGGAGACAGAGTGAGTAGACACCTTCATATCATATTAAAGTGAATATGGCAGAGCAAGTGTTACTTTAGGAATAAATAATAAGTTTCTGCATTATCAAATAGTATTCATTTTATCTTTCTGAAGAAACAAAAAAAAATGGTTATTTAAATTAATGCTTGTTTTCTATGTCTGAATTCTAGGGAAAGGGGGCACAATTGATATTACTGATGGGAAAATATACATTTTTTTGTACTTAAAGAGGTGGGTGGAAAAGAGAGCCAATCATTTCAGCAGGGACATAAAGTTTTTAATGAGCAAATGGAATGCCTCAGTTGAGTAGGGACTCAAAGCTGAGGAAGGGGCCAAATGCAAAACGAAGTGAGGAGGTGAGTGAGTAGGGCTGAGAGTGGTGAGGTAAAGAAGAGAAATTATATCTGTGAAGGAGGGCAAGGGGCTCTGGAAATAGGCTGGAGGGAGAAGATGAAGTGAGTGTGCAGGTTGGCATCAGCACACTTTCTCTAAGTCCCTCTAGCACTGAACTTACAATATTTAGTAATATACCTATTATCTTTGGCAATGGATTTAGGATGTGGGATTCACATAAAAGGGATGAGTTCCACATTCGTTTCTGTCTAGAGGAGAATCATGAAGACAATTGTAGAAACTAAGACTCAAGGGAATTGTGAACTCAAGGAGTGCTGGTGTAGGAGCCTACAGTGGCCAGTGCAGTCTGAGTAATCAAAGACTTCTGAGGGACCACTGGCCTTCCACAGAATGTAGAACAGATATAGAGCCATTAAATAAATCTCAATGATAAGGAGACTTAGGTTAGCACTTTTCCTTTCATATATGTATCAATAAGGAAATTTCCTATAATGTTCAGTTATTAGTCACACAAAGTAACTGCTGCTTTGGTCTTGCTGTGGTTTCTTATACATGCTGGCCCTAATGAAAAGTCAGTTAGAAACAGATACTCTCTGGGAGTAACTGATACTTTCATTATTTATGGTTTAGTTTCAGAGTATATATGGCCTCCTTCCCTTTCTCTTTTTATTGCTCTCACCAGTATTTGAAATTTGGTATATACTATAACTACTTACATAATGGTCAATTTTGTGATTTCTATTTTCCCCAGAGACTTATAGGCCAAAAAAGAAAACACCATCTTTTTCTCTCTTTTTGCTCCTCGAGTTTTTCTCCTATGGTTCCAATACTTCTCATCACCCTGTGGTAAGCAGAGTCATGGGCATAAGCTCACCCTCCCAGCACAGCTCTGTGGTTGAGCTTCTCACACCTCTGCTAACAATTGATGTGACAGCTCCAACCTTTCCACAAAGTTTTGAACCATTGACCAATCTCTGCCACCCTCACCTGCTACACTCACCCAAACCTGAATTATTCTGAGAACTGTTGATTCAGACTTCAAATGAGGATACACAAATAGATAAGAATAGAGCTAGAGATACTCACAGCTCAATTCTCAAGAGAAAAACAACACTGAAGTAGGTTATTATTATTTCTACTTTACAGAATAGAAAATTAAGGCTATTTCTGCCTAATAGGAGGGTCAAGAGGACTAATGGTTGGCAGAAAAGAGAATACTGTTAGCATTCTACCTATTAAATCTCCCCACATGGGGACTCTGTGGTGAGCCTGCCACCCTCACCCCAGCAGCCATGAGATGGTCTCTTAAGCAAAGCCCTCACCTTATGAAGAGCACTTCGGGTATCTTTAGAACTCAGCTTCTAAAGAAGTTCCTCCACAAAGAACTTCTTCTTCATAGATTCTCAGCAGAGTTCACATATCCCGGCTACCTTGAAAAGGGCTCAGGCAGCAACCTGGGCCTGCAGGTGAACATGAGGGACTAAGAGAAACAGAAACAATGGGACCTGCTACACAGGACACACTCAGCAACCCTTGTTCCCATCACTGGATCCTTGCTTGTAAAGGCAGTTAAACTAGCCAAAGGAAGATGTGGTCAGTGGATGAGCTGGTTTTCAGTTGGCCTTTTGGTTTCCATAGGTATCTTGCTTCATTTCATTGCCACCTGATAACAAATAAAGCACAAAATCACTTTCTGACTCTTTCAACATGACTGTACTTTTAAATAATTTATAGGAATTTAGGATCCCAGAGAGGAAATATATTTAGTACAAGAAAGAAATACACAATTTGCTATTAAGGAATATTTCTTGAGGCCCTGTATGTGCCAGGAGCAAGCTACCTTTCCTCTTTGATTGTGCTTTTAGATGTCTAAAAGAAAAGTGCCAGGGCTGACTGACAGACCCTGAATGATGGATGAATGATTACTCTAACACACGCTTCTGTGAAAGAGAGGGCTAAGGCACTACTTGGCTATTGCTGCCAAGTAGCCCTGTTCACCTGCCTCTTTTGGCTTTTATTGTCATAACAGCTTGAACTAAAATTAAGCTCTAGATACAATTAGCAGGCTGAGTATCCTTGAGAAAGTATATGCTTCTACAAGGTTGGGTCTTTAAAGACTAAACATAGAGATTCTAGCAAAACACTCTGGGAATTGGACTTGTTTGGAAAAGTCAAGGCAGGGGCTGTGGCCTTTGGCAAGGTCTCCTCAGAGGCTCCCAACCTTTCAGAGAATCCTCCCCACAGACATTCTAACCAAGTCCTGTGCTTCCCCACAGAAAAAGAACCAAACTCTCTATCTCTCAGGGTACCTATAAAAGTTTATCAAGTCATAAAGAGTCTGGGAGCTGAAAAGATATATTAAGTAATTTAATCTGTCGGAGATACCAAGATGGCAGCATAACTGCAGCCTCACTCAACAATTTCAAAAAATACAACTAAAATATAAAGTGGACATTATCCAGAACTATAGGAAAGTTGACTGACTAGAAATTCTACAACAAGAAGGAAAGAGAAAACCAGAAGGAAAATCAGAGGAGCTGTAAAAGCGTAAGGTACAGAAATACGTTGCATGTGCAGAGAGGACAGAGCCGGAGAGGAGGGGCAGCTGAGTGCCTGGCTGGAGTTCCCTAGCAGGAAGGAGATAAAAGCTCCGGACTGTGCTGAACCCCAGTTCGGACAGCACTGAACCCCAGTTCTGAGAGAGACCCTGGGGACCCAGGCTCATACAGAGGGAATCTGGGCTGTAAGGCGAAAGCTCAGGGAAGCTGCGAAAGGCAGAACCCTGGCTTCGCGCACATTTCGCACAGAGGACTGACTGTTGACTGTGCTACTAGATTGCCCTAGTGGGAAGGAGACAAAAACTCCGGACTTTGCTGAGCCCCAGTTCTGACAGCACTGAACCCCAGTTCTGAGAGAGACCCTGGGGACCCAGGCTCATACAGAGGGAATCTGGGCTGTAAGGTGGAAGCTCAGGGGAACGGCAAAAGGGAGAGCCCCTGAGTCATGCACATTTCGCACAGAGGACAGACTGTTGATTGAGCCGCTGGATTGTCCTAGCAGGGAGACATAAGCTCTGGACTGCTCTTAACCCCACTTCCAACTACACTGAACCCCAGTTGCGGGCTAGTTGGGGGAGAGACTAGACTGTCTGGTAGTGGGAGAAACTCTAGTGCACCTTTCTCTCAGAGGTGCTTCCAGCAAGTACCAAAGGACACTGAGGAACACTAAGACTCAGGAACCTCATAGGGTGGAGCTAACCAGAAGCCAAGGCTGTAGGAAACTCCGCCTCATCCAAGCTGAGCACAGAGGCTCTTGCAGTTTTCCAAGTCTAGTTGAATAAGGCTGTCTCCTGGCATAGATACAGCTGATCCTCTCACCCTACCAACTCAGGGAAGCAGTGAAAATGCCCAGACAAGGAAACAGATCACAAATGAAAGAAATGGAGGACAAAAAGCGACTGGATATAGAGTTCAAAACCATGCTTATAAGGTTTTCAAGAATCTCCTAGAAAAGGCCGATAAAATAAACAAGACCTATGAAAATATGAAAAGGGATCAACTAGAAATAATAAAGGATCAACTACAAATAATAAGGTATCAACAAGAAATAATAAGGGATCAACAAGAAATAAAGAATACATTCTCTGAAATAAAAAATATTATACAGAGTCCTAAAAACAGAATGGAAGATTGCAAGAATCAAGTCAAAGACTTGGAACACAAAGAGCCAGAGGACACTCCTCCACAGAAGCAAGAAGTCAAGAGAATCCAGAAAGTTGAAGATAGTGTAAGAAACCTCTGGGACAACTTCAAGCAAACCAACAGAATTATGGATGTCCCAGAAGATGACAGAGAGCAAGATACTGAAAACATATTGAAAAAAAAGTGACAGAAAACTTCCCCCACCTGGGGAAGGAAATAGACTTACAAGTCCAGGAAGCACACAGAACCCCAAACAAAAGGAACCCAAAGAGGACCACACCAAGACACATCATAATTAAAATTCCAAGAGCAAAAGACGAAGAGAGAATATTAAAAGCAGCAAGAGAAAAGCAGGTAGTTACCTATAAAGGAGCACCCATACGATTGTCAGCTGATTTCTCAACAGAAACCATGCAGGCCAGATGGGAATGGCAAGAAATATTCAAGGTGATGAATAACAAGAACCTACCGCCAAAAATACTCTACCCAGCAAAGCTATCACTCAGAATCTAAGGCCAGATAAAGAGCTTCACAAATAAAAAAAACCTAAAGGAGTTCATCACCACCAAACCAGAATTATATGAATTGCTGAAGGGGGTTCTTTAGGAAGAGGAAGAAAATAAAGATAAAAATTATGAACAACAAATATGTAACTATCAACAAGTGAATCTAAAAACCAAGGGAATTAAAAAATCTGATGAACAATATTAACTGTTGAATATAATAGAATCAGAGGTATGGAAAGGGAGCGGACTGACAATTCTTGGGGAAAAGAGGGGAGGGGGGTGGGGGAAGAGACTGAACATAAACTGTGCACCTATGGATGAAGAAAATGGGGGATGGGGAAAGGGCAGGGCAGAGGGTGGGGTGGGAACCTGGTGGAGGGGAAAAAATGAGGAACATTTGTAATAATATGAACAATAAAGATTTATTTAAAAAAATAAATAAAGTAATTTAATTTGTCAAGGACTGAGGCAACATGCCTATCTGACGTACAAGTCTGACATTTGTTTCCAGCTTCCCTTTTCTGAAAATGTGCTCCCACTCAGTGGTTTCTTCTGCACACTTCAGGCATCAAGTATCTGTATATCTTGTCGAGTGCACTGGCTATCAAGAAAATGTCAGTAGAAATCATTTCTGGGTCTATAAGAATAAGAAGATTCCTGTTCCTCAAAGAATAAGTGTCTTTGAACAGGTATGGAGTCACTGGATAATCAAGCTATATTTTCCAAGAGCATAATTTTTTCTCCATAATAAATCATTTCAAACATTGTTTTTATATTTAAAAATACTTGGCTGTATCAGGAAGTACAATGCTCTGAATGTTCTGGCTCATCATACATTTATTTATTTATTTATTTATTTATTCATTCATTCATTCATTCATTCATTCATTTATTTCTCCTAGCAAAGTTTTATTTTTTTTCTTTATACATCAGTATGTAAAATTCCGCAGTATTACTATATTCTTCATAATAATAAAAAACTTTATTTTTATTGAGATAACATTGATTAACAAACCATCCAGGTTTCAAGTGTGCAACTCAACAAAACATCATTTGCATACTGCATCTTGTGCTTAACTCCCCAAACTAAAATCTCTTTCCTTTCTCATTTATTTCCCTTTTGCCCACTTCCACCTACCCCACTTCATCTGGCTATCAGCATACTGTTTTCTATGTCTCTGTGTATATAAATTTTGTTTAATCCCTTCACCTTTTTTTCACCCAGCCTCCCAAACCATCCCCCACCCCTCTGTTAATCTAATCTGTTCTATGTATCCATCATTTTGTCTGTATTTTTTTTGTTAAATTATTTTGTTCACTAGAGGCCCAGTGCACAAAATTTGTGTGTACGGGGTGTGTGTGTGTCTCTCAGCCCAGCCTGCACCCTCTCCAATCTGGGACCCCTTGAGGGATATCCAACTGCCCATTTAGGCCCAATCCTGGTCCTGGTGGGATTGGGCCTAAAGGGGCAGTTGGATATCCCTCTCACAATCTAGGACTGCTGGCTCCCAAGCACTCACCTGCCTGCCTGATTGACGCCTAACTGCTCCCTTGCTGGCCCAATTTCCCCTAACTGTTCTCCCCTGCTGGTGTGGTTGCCCCCAACCACCTTCCCATGCAGGACTGCCCCCCACCCCCAATCAGTCTTCCCCTACAGGCCTGGTCACCCCTAACTGCTCTTTCCTGCTGGCCTGCTTCCCCGCAACTGTCCTCCCCTACAGGCCTGGTTGCTTCCAACTGCCTTCCTCTGCTGGCCTGGTCCCTCCCAACTGCCCTCTCCTGCTAGCCATCTTGTGGTGACCTTTTTGTGTCCACAGGGGGGCTGCCATCTTTGACCACATGGGGGCAGCCATCTTGTGTGTTGGAGTGATGGCATATTACTCTTTTATGAGATAGGATTAGAGTACAGATATAGGTGAGACCATATGGTATTTTTCCTTCTCTGGCTGGCTTATTTGCTTAGCACAATATTCTCCAGGTCCAGCCAAGCTGTCACAAAAGGTAAGATTCTGTTCTTTTTATGGCCAAATAGGATTCCATTGTGTAAGCTTCACCCCTTCCCCACCCCCCACCCCCATCTACAATACTTACTGATGGGCACTTGGGCTGCTTCCAAATCTTGGCTATTGTAAATAATGCTGCAATGAAGATATGGATGAATATATTCTTTAAAATTAATTTCAGGTTTCTTAGGACATATTCTCAGAAATGGCATTGCTGGGTCAAAATGCAGTTTCTTTTTTAATTTTTTGAGGAAACTCCATACTGTTTTACACAGTGGTTGCACCAGTCTGCATTACCACCCACAGTGCATGAGGGTTCTCTTTTCTCCACATCACCTCTAGCACCTGTTATCTCTTGACTTATTGATAACTAGAGGCCCATTGCATGAAATTTGTGCATGGGGGAGAACCTCAGCCTGGCCTGCAACCTCTCTCAATCTGGGACCTCTCAGGGGATGTCTGACTGCCAATTTAGGCAGGATCCCTGGCCTAATCTGGGACCACTGGCTCCTAGCTGCTTGCCTGCCTGCTTGACCCTAACCACTTGCCAGCTTGTCCCATCACCACTAACCACTCACCTGCCTGCCTGATCACCCCTAACTACCTCTGTCTCGGCCCTGCCCCCACCTGCCCTGGCAGCCACCCCTGTTGACGCTGCTTCATTTGGAAGGTTGTTCGGAAGGACATCCGAAATGATATTCATTCGGCTGTCTGGTCTCATTAGCATATTACACTTTCATTATTATAGATAGCTTTTCTGACAGGTGTGAAGTGATACCTCATTGAATTTCTCTGATGATTAGTGACACTGAGTATCTTTTTATATGCCTATTGGTCTGTACTCTTTGAAGAAGTGTCTATTCAGATCCTTTGCCCATTTTTTATTAGATTGTTATCTTGGAATTGAGTTGTATACTTTCCTTATATATTAAAGAATTTAACCCACTATCAGATGTATCATTGAAAAATATGTTCTCCCATACAATGGGCTCTTTTTTCATTATATTGATGGTTTCTTTTTGCTGTGAAGAAGTTTTTTATTTTGATGTAGTACCATTTACTTACTTACTTACTTACTTATTTATTTATTTATTTATTTATTTATTTATTTATTTATTTATTTTTGTTTCTCTTGCCCAAGGAGATATATGAGCAGTAATATTGCTACAAGAAACGTCTGAGATTTTACTGCTCTTGTATTCTAGGATTTTTATGGTTTCACAGCTTACATTTAAGTATTTTATCCCTTTTGATTTTATGCTTGTGTTGGTGGTCTAGTTTCATTTACTTGCATGTATCTACCCAATTTTCCCAACACCATTTATTGAAGAGACTATATTTATTTATCACATTGTATATTTTTACTGCCTTTGTCAAATATTAATTGACTATAATAAAGGCTTGGGTTGATTTCTAGGCTCTTTGTTTTGTTACATTGATCTATATGACTGTTCTTATGTCAGTACCATGCTCTTTTGATTACTGTGGCCTCATAATATATTATATTGATAGTTTGATATCTGGTATTGTGATCCCTTCAACTTTGTTCTTCTTTCTCGAGATTGTTGAGGCTTTCAGTTTTTGTTGTTGTTATTTCACATAAAATTTTATAATATTTGTTCTAGGTCTTTGAAATATGCCATTGGTATTTTAATATGAATTTCATTGAATCTGTAGCTTGCTTTGGGTAATATGGGCATTTCAATTATGCTAATTCTTCCTATCCGTGAACATAGTATGTGCTTCCACTTATTTGTATTCTCATCAATTTCATTCTTCAATATCCTATAATTTTTTGAGTACAGATTTTTTCCTCCTTGGTTAAATTTATTCTTAGGTGACTCTTTTTGTTGTTGTTGCTGTAATACTGAGTATGATTGTTCTCTTAATGTCTCTCTGTTATAGTTCATATTGGTATATAAAAATGCCACTGATTTCTGAATATTAATTTTGTATTCTGCCACTTTACCAAATTCATTTCTCTAGTTCTAGTAGGTTTTTGGTGGAGTCTTAGCGTTTTCTGTATACAATATGTCATCTGCAAAAAATGACTGTTTTATTTTTTCTTTTATTTCTTTTTCTTATTTGATTCCTGTGGCTAGAATTTTCAATAGTTTGTTGAATAACAGTGGTTAAAGCAGGTATCCCTGTCTTATTCCTGTTCTTAGTAAAATCACTTTTAGTTTTTGTTCATTAAGCATGATGCTGGCTATATGTTTGTTATATATGGTTTTTATTATGTTAAAGTCTGATCCTTTTATTCTCACTTTGATGAGAGTTTTTATCATAAATTGGTGCTGGATTTTATTAAGTGCTTTTTCTGCAAGTATTGATAGATCATATGATTTTTATCTATCATTTTGTTTATATGACATATCATGTTTATTGATTTATGAATATTGTACCAACTTTGCATTCCCCAAAATAAATTCCATTACATCATGGTGTATGATTTTTTTTAATGTGTTGCTGGATCTGTTTTGCTAATAATTTATTGAGAATTATAGCATTTATGTTCTTCAGAGATATTGGCCTATAATTCTCTTTCTCTCTTTCTCAAAGTGTCTTTATTGGTTTTGGAATTAGTATAATGCTGACTTTATAAAATGAGCTTGGAAGTCTTCCCTTTTTTTTTTGAATTCTTTGAAATAGTTTGAGAAGGATAAGTGATAGTTCTTATTTGAATATTTGGTAAAATTCACCTGTGAAGCCATCTGGTCTAGCACTTGTTTCCTGGGAGATTTTTTTTATTACTTCTTAGATTTCATCAATTGTAATTGATCTATTCAGATTGCCTGATTCTTCCTGATTGAGTTTTGGAGGATTGTATGTTTCTAAAGATTTATTCATTTCACCCAGGTTGTCTAATTAGTTGGCATAAAGTTGCTCATAATATTTCCTTTCAATTTTTATTTTTCTACTAGAGGCCTGATGTATGAAATTCATGCATGGGAGGGGTGTGTGTCCCTCAGCCCCGCCTGCACCCTCTCCAATCTGGGATCCCTCGAGGGATGTCCGAATGCCCAGTTAGGCCCAGTTGGACATCCCTCTCACAACCCAGGACTGCTGGCTCCCACTCGCCTGCCTGCCTGCCTGATTGCCCCTAAATGCTTCTACCTGCCAGCTTTATCATCCCATAACCACTCCTCTGCCAGCCTGATTGACACCTAATTGCTCCCTTAACAGTGCTAATGCCCCTAACTGCCTTCCCCTGCCAACCTGGTCACCCCTAACTGTCCTCCCCTGCAGGCATAGCTGCCCCCACCTGCCCTTCCCTGCTGACCAGATCACCTCTAACTGCCCTCCTCTGCTGGCCTGATCACCCACAACTGCCAACCCCTGCCAGTCATCTTGTGGTGGCCATCTTGTGTCCACAGGGGGGTGGCCATCTTGTGTGTTAGAGTGACGGTTAATTTTCATATTGCTCTTTTATTAGATAGGATGGTGTTAGTTGTTACTTCTCCACTTTCATTTCTGATTTTATTTATTTAGGTATTCTCTCTTTTTTTCTTGATGTGTCTGGTTAAAGATTTTCCATTTTGTTTATCATTTCAAAGAACCAACTCTTGGATTCAATAAACTATTGTATTATTTTTTAGTATCTATGTCATTTATTTCCACTCTAATCTTTATTATTTCCTTCCTTCTACTTATGCTGGGCTTTGTCTGTTGTTATTTATTTTTTTTAGTTGTAGGGTTAGATTGTTTACTTGAAAGTTTTCTTGCTTCTTGGGGTAGGCCCATAAGTCTATGAACTGTCCTTTCAGTACTACTTTTGCTATGTCTCTTATATTTTGGATTATTGTGTGTTCATTTTCATTTGTTTCCAGGAAGGTTTTAATTT
This sequence comes from Pipistrellus kuhlii, assembly GCF_014108245.1. NCBI lineage: Eukaryota > Metazoa > Chordata > Mammalia > Chiroptera > Vespertilionidae > Pipistrellus > Pipistrellus kuhlii. The sequence goes on along the minus strand of NW_023425515.1, from coordinate 105,152,257 downwards.
CTTGCTTGATCTCATTGGCAATCATTCATTGTTTAATACCATATTATTTAGCCTTTATTCATTTTAGAGTTTTTGAATTTTTTTTTAATTGTAATTAATTTTTAGTTTCATACCACTGCGGTCAGAGAAGATGTTTGATATGATTTCAAATTTTTTTAATTTATTAAGACTAATCTTGTGTCCTAGAATGTGATCTGTCTTAGGGAATATTCCATGTGCACTTGAAACAAATTTATATTTTATAGCTTTGGGATGAAATGTTCTATAAATCAATTAAATCCATCTATTGCAGTTTGTTGTTTAAGTCGCTATTGTCTTGTTGATTTTCTGTCTGCAAGATTTACTCATTGATGAAGTGCGGTGTTAGAATCTCCACCTATGACTTCATTGCTGTGGATATGTCCCATAATGCCCACCAAGATTATCTATAAACATATAGGTGCTACTATAATATGTTGGGTGCATACATATTTACAAGGATAATATCCTCTTGTTGGATTAATCCCTTTAGTATTATGTAATATCCTTTTTTATTTTGTCTCTCGTTATAGCCTTTGTTTTGAACTCTATTTTGTCTGATATAAGTATTATAACACCAGCTTTTTTTTTTTTTTTTCTTTTTTTTTTTTGTCTTCTCTTGCATAAAATATTTTTTTCCATTTTCTTACTTTAAGTCCTTTGTGTGTACCTTTTATTCTACAGTGGGTCTCTTATAGACAGCATATATGAGTCATGTTTTTTTCTTTTTTATTCATTTGGCTATCCTATGGTTTTTGGTTAAGCCATTTATTCCATTCACATTTAAAGTTATTATTAATATGTACTTATTTATTGACACTATTCTTTACACCCGTGTTTCCTATTCTCTATTTCTTTTCTTCTTTTTTTAAGAGAAGGGCTTTTAACATTTATTTATTTATTTATTTATTTATTTATTTATTTATTTACTTTTTTGCAGTTCTGGTATGGTGGTAATGAACTCCTTTAGGTTTTCTTTTTTGTCTGTGAAACTTTATTTTATCTTCAATTTTAAATTATAATATTCTGTATAGAGTATTCTTAGTAGTTTTTTTTTTTTTTTATTATATTGAATATTTTGTGCCAAACCCTTCTGGCCTGAAGTGTTTCTGTTGAGAAATCAGCTGACAGTCTTATGGGAGCTCCCTTGCTGCTTTTAAGATTCTCTCTTTGTCTTTAACCTTTGCCATTTTAATTATGATGTGTCTTGGTGTGGGCTTTTTTTTTTGGGGGGGGTTTGTCTTGATAAGAATTCTGTGCTGTCTGCACTTGTGACTTTTTCCTTCATTAGGATAGGAAAGTTTTCAGCTATTATTTCTTCAAACAGATTTTTTTTTTCCAAACATGTTCATTCTCTTCTCCTTCTGGCACCTCTTTGATGTGGAAATTGTTATACTTGCTGTCCCAGAGGTCCTTAGACTTTCCTCATTTTTATAATTCTATTTTCTGTTCCATTTTTTATTTATTTTATTTTACTTTTTAAAACAATATATTTTATTGATTTTTTTACAGAGTGGAAGAGAGAGGGACAGAGAGTTAGAAACATCAATGAGAGAGAATCATCAATCAGCTGCCTCTTGCACACCTCCTACTGGGGATGTGCCTGCAACCAAGGCACATGCCCTTGGCCAGAATTGAACCTGGGACCTTTCAGTCTGCAAGCTGACGCTCTATCCACTGAGCCAAACTGGTTTAGGCTGTTCCATTTTTTAGTTCTATTGTTTTTACTCTGCTTGAGTGCTTACTGTTGTTATCTTGTTCTCTAAATCACTGATTTAATCATCTGCTTCATCTAACCTGCTCTTGATTCTTTCTATCATTTCAGATATTGTAATTTTCATTTCTGATGACTTCTTTTTTATGCTTTCTATGTCTTTTTTTTTTCTTGTTGTTAATATTCACCTGAAGATATTTTTCCATTGCTTTTCTGGAGAAAGTGGAAGGGAGAGAGAGAGAAAAAGAGAGAGAGAGAGAGAGAGAGAGAGAGAGAGAGAGAGAGAGAGAGAGAGAGAGAGAGAGAGAGAGAGAGATGAGAGAGATGCATTGATTAGTTGCTTCTTGCACATGCCCCACATGTGCCTAGACTGGGGGGGAGGGGCAAGGAATAAACCCACAACTCAGGTACATGACCTTGATCAGGAATCGAACCCATAACCCTTTGGTGCAAAGGCTGATACTCTAACCACTGAGCTGAGGTGGCCAGAGTTCAATGTCCTTTTTAATCCTTATATGTCTTTGTTTAAGTTTTCACTGAAATCATCCATTCTTCCCTAAGTTTCTTGAACATCTTTATAGCCATTGTTTTAAACTTTGCATCTAGTATCTTGGTTACCTTAATTCCATTTAATTCTATTTCTGGGGTTTCTCTTATTCTTTTATTTGGGGCATATTTATTTGCTTCTCTATTTTTCTGCCTATTAGTGTTTGTCTCCGTGTATTAGTTAGATCTGCTGTGACTCCCAAGCTTGTTATGAAGACTTTCTTATGCGGTTGCTTTGTGGGTCTCATTGGCACAATGTTCTAGAATCTAAGATCACCTGAACTAGGTTCACCAGAAATGTTTCTTGTGAGGGTTATGTGGCCCCTCCTGCTGTAGTTATGTTTCAAATGCTGTTGCAAAGCTTGTGGGTAGTGTTAACCCTCAGGCTGACTGACAAAAGAATAGACCTCATACAATATGTATGAGTCATTGTACAGGTGCTGTCCCCTGAGGCAGAGTTGTTCCCACCAGATTCTGGTGCCTTCCAGAGTTCCCCTATGGCTGTGTCATTTGTTTGGCTGGTTGGGTTGAGCTCTGGTGAGGTTTGAAGCCCACTACTGGTTGTGTTGGTTCTGGGCCCACTTGGATGGGATTCTGTGTAGGTGGGTGCAAACATTTTGTGTAACCAGCCTTGGGTTATCTGTCTGGAGCTACCACACTTTTCACTACTTGTGGTTGTATCTACTGGTCCTGGGTGTGCATGAGAGGAGCCAAGCTGTGTACAAGGGTCAGCTTCCTGCATCTTTGAGCTATGGGAAGATCAATAAACGGTCCAAGGCTCTCTGAGATTGGCATCCACCTGTAAGCTACTCAGCAACCCCCTGAGATTGTCTGGACTTTTCCCAGAGTCTTTTGAAGAAAGTCCATAGAATTCCCCCAAACTGGCTATGCCTCACTGCCCCTTGCACACGGCATAAGCTTGTGAGTCAATCAGGTTGGGAGGACAGGGCTAGTGGGTCCCCTACTTGTGGGCAGTGGGTCAGGCACTCAGTGAAGAGAGGGTATGGCCCAGTGCTATATAGCTCAGTCTTTGCTATAGTCCTTAACTCTAGCTCCCTCAGGAGGATCATACCACCAGTTCAGCTTGGTTGCAGCCAATGGCTCCACTGCAGGAATAACCTTAGCAGGCCAAGGACTTCTACAAACAGATCAAGGCAGTCTTCCATTGGGGGATGCACCTGCTGAGGTCTCAGGAAGTGGAGAGCACTATACTTCCCATTAGCTGTATAGCCATGCCCCCTGGGGCCCAAGGACCTTCTGAGGGAGACTAGCCATTTTGAAGATTCCAGCTCTAAGCAATATTCCCTTCCTCCCACAGATCTGAGTTCATAAGGATAGTGCCATTGGGACTTGGGAAAATAGAATAAAAGTCTCCTATTGGGGTGATGCTGGCTGAGTGTGCCACTACAAAGGAAAACTGGCCCCTGTTCCAAAGCCTCACAAGTCAATGTCTGTTAGATTGTCTATCTATAGTTTCTCCAGAGAAAGTATACACCAAAGGTCTCTGTTGGGTCCAGTCAACAGTCCCTTCTGCCAGACTCATGCTTGGTAGGGTGGTATTGCCTGTATTCAGAGGACTGGATTAGTGCACTCCCCAGGCTGGTGCTCTAAGAATAGGAGTGCCAGGCCCTGGGAAGATGCCACCTGGGGCAGAGTGGGGTATTGTCTCAGGAAGGGACCGCAATAGTTGATTGATTCGCTATTTCTCTCTTTAAAGCCACACCATCAGGTGTTCTCTTTATGACTCCAATATGCCCTGAGTTGCCTTCCTTCTATTGGAGCCTCAGTTGCTCTCAATGCCTGAGAGCAAGCTCCTGTACATTGGCCCTTTATAAGAGCAACTAGGATTCTAGCAAATTCCCTCCTCTTCTAGCAGAAAAGAATTCCTGCTGATTTTCACTGCCAGATGCTATGCAGGCTCTACTTCCCAGTCCTGTTGCTCTGGTTTGGGGTCCCAGTATGGGGTTTAGACCCCACACTTCTTAGGGGGTGCTTTCAGAGAAAGATATCCTTCCACCTTCTCAGTTACTGCACAGAGGAGTAGAGGTCAGCCCTCTCTGCATCTCTACCCTTTCTACCAGTCTCTATTAGCTTCTTCTAAAAATATATACCATGCATGTAATACTCCTTTTTAGCTATCCTCCTGTTGGTCATTTAGGTTGATTGCTCTAAAATTTAGCTGTTTGGCACTGAGAGGAGGTTAGCGTAGCTTCTACCCTCTCTGCAGTCATCTTGAAACTCAATTGTAATTTTAAAAGATAAAAATTAAGAAGCTTAAGAAAATGTTCCCACTTAATACAGGTCAATGTCAACCAAAAATATAGGTTTAGCCTATGGCAAAATGAAAATAATTTAATTTTGCATAGGATTACAATCCTGAAGGCACAGATTCATGTAACAAGTTAAAACATGCTTAGAAGAAAATAGGTTTTATAATGATGAAAACTGCAAGTGTTGTTCCCTTTAGGTCCTCCTTATATATACGTGAAGGATGCTAGGTTAACAGAGATTGGTTAGGTCCATTATGCAAATGAAGGATGCTGGTTGGTGAATCAGACTGGTTCCTTTCAAGGAGAAAGGTGCGGGTTGTCTGGTTGCCATTATAAGGAAGAAGCACAATTCAGGATATAATTATATATTTTACCTAAAAGTTTAAAAGTACATAAGTGGGATTTGCATAAGACAGACTTCTTCATAGCCTCTTGACCCCATTTTAAATATATTTTTATTGATTTCAGAGAGGAAAGGAGAGGGAAAGAAATAGAAATATCAATGATGAGAGAGAATCATTGATTGGCTGCCTCCTGCACACACATCCCACTGGAGATCAAGTTCTCAACCCAAGCATTTTCCCTGACCAGGTATCGAACCATGACCTCCTGGTTCATAGGTTGACACTCAACCACTGAGCCATGTCAGTCTGGTTCGACCCATTTTAGTTTCTTTGACGTAAATGATTCTATGTTGGCAATTTCCATTTCCATTTTCCTTATTTGATTTTTTTCCTCAGAAGTATTGATGACCAATCTTTGAATTTTTAGATATTTTGGTTCCTTGTCAGCAAGAAGGCTCATTCTTGGTATATATTATACAATGTTGGGGTGAACATTATACAGTGTTGTTTGAACATAGGCATTTCCAGTGATTTTTCAAAGCTCTGAAAATATTTAAATTTTGTTCAACCTTCTCAGTATATTTTCTCAGGGAGGAAACAGAAGCCAAGCGAAAGGAGTTGCCCATCTTCTTATCCTATAAGGAAGAGCTCCATGGGCAGAGATTTCTGTTTTGTTCTGTGATGCATTCTCACTGCCTAGAACAGTCTAGTAACAATAGTGAGCATTCAATAAATAGTTACTGAACAATGTAATTAAGGGGCAAGAGGACTGAGAAAGCCTCTGAGTTCCACAGGGGCTCTCCACACTAACTTAAAGTATAGGATGTGGCATCTCCCAAAGATAGGTGGATATAGGGCTTTTGAAATCTAGTTCTGACCCTGTGAGAGAAGAATGGTCTTTTTCTGGGATAAAACTGATCCAAGCATTTTCCTAGAGATGAAAAGTTTCTTATTTCCTCTCAGAGGAGGAAAAACACTAAAATATTCACAGAGATAGGAATTTCATCTCCAAAATAAGAATTATGACCTTTATAGCACTTTGTATGGTCGGCAAAAATGAGTGCTACCCAAATAATATATTCGTTTGTGTGCTTCTTTAGCGCCAAGTGAGGCATATATTGGTGTCCCCACTAGCACACTGCTGCATGGGCCATTGGCCTTGGTCTCAGAGAGAGCTTGATGGCTTCTCCCCACCCTGGGGTGGGAAAGGTGAAATTCCTCTCTCCATGGATGGATTTAACAGTGCCTCAGCCCTCCAGGATTTGATTAGAAAGAAAATCACTTGGCTGACACACAACCAAGACCTGAGAGCCCTAACAGTGACCTTCCTGTTCTTCAGGCCACCATAGTCCACCCTGGCCAGCATTTCTCTTCCTGAGATCTCAGAATTTCCCTTGACAGCAGCTCCCCAGTGGTTGATCCTGTTTGCCAAAACTCAGAGCCCTGTCTCTGTGGAGTGCAGCAACAGAATACAAGAGAGCTTTCTTTCTCTTTTTTCTCTTCTTCCTTTCCTTCCTTCTTTCTTTTCTTCCTTTCCTTTCCTTTCTTCTTCCTTTCCTTTCTTCCTTCCTCTTTCTTTCTTTCTTTCTTTCTTTCTTTCTTTCTTTCTTTCTTTCTTTCTTTCTTTCTTTCTTTCTTTCTTTTCTTCCTTCCTTCCTTTCTTTCCTTTCTTTCTTTGCTTCCTCCTTTCCTTCCTTCCTCCTTTCTTTCCTCCTTTCTTTCCTCCTTCCTTTCTTTCTTTCCTTCTTCCTTTTTTTCTTTCCTCCTTTCTTCCTTCTTCCTTCCTTTCTTCTTTCTTTCTTTCTTTCTTCTTTCTTCTTCTTTCTTTCTTCTTTCTTCCTTTCTTCCTTCCTTCTTCCTTCCTTCCTTTCTTCCTTTCTTCCTTTCTTCCTTTCTTCCTTTCTTCCTTCCTTCGTTCTTTCTTCTTTCTTCTTCTTCTTTCTTTCTTTCTTTCTTTCTTCTTTCTTCTTTCTTCTTCCTTTCTTCCTTTCTTCCTTTCTTCTTCCTCCTTCCTTCCTTCCTTCCTTCCTTCCTCCTTCCTTCCTTCCTTCCTTCCTTCCTTCCTTCCTTTTCTTCCTTCCTTCCTTCCTTCCTTCCTTTCTTCCTTCCTTTCTTCTTCCTTCCTTCCTTCCTTCCTTCCTTCCTTCCTTCCTTCCTTCCTTTCTTTCTTTCTTTCTTTCTTTCTTTCTTTCTTTCTTTCTTTCTTTCTTTCTTTCTTTCTTTCTTTCTTTCTTTCTAGAAAACTGTCATGGTCTAGGGTTCAGCCATCCTAGGAGCTTAAAATGGGAAAGGTGAAGTTCCAGGAACTGTGGGCTGCTCTGCAGAAGCAAGAGGACTCTGAGGATGGCATTAGGAAACATCTGAGGAGAAGGCAGAGTAGGTGCAGAGCTCCACAGCAGGAGTCAGGAGTCTGAAACAAAGGAGTTGTGTGAGAAGCTCCTGGGCTGGGGCTGCTGAAGGACATTTAACCAGGATACTATACAAAACAACAAAAGACTGTCTGCTATTTTACGTTCAGCTCTATATCTCTAACCTTCTCTAAAGACTTCTGGACATATGCATTCCCTATGTGAGAGATGTCAGGGAGCATTAGGAAAAAAGAACTAGGTTCCAAGGCAGGCCCTGCCCAGCGAGGAAGGAGAGCTGACCAGGGCAGGTGAGGCTGAGGAGGGAATCTCAGCAGAGCAGACCTGTGCAGGCAGGAGGGGCTCCTGAACACACAACTCTATGAGCCCTGGGATGGAAAAATGTTGAGTCTCATTGTCCTGTGGTTGAGCCACATTTTATTTAAATTTCAAAGGACAGTGTGACTCAGCTTGATATTTGAATTCATTTCCACGTATATTCTTCAGAATAAGAGAGTTTCAATTCATGGAAATTCTAGAACTTCCCTTTCACATTTAAATAATACTCCTCTGCTTCCATGTCCTAAAATCCTCAGAAGTAGCCAGTCAATGTAAATGTGTTTAGTTTTTCTTCTGTGCTTCAGGTCCCTACTGGGGTCAAGAAGTGTTCACTACACATTTGTATTGTGTTCATCCCTATAAGAAAGCAAAATCACTGTCCTCAGTGGTTTTAGAACTCAAATGAGGATATGGGATGAAATAAATGCAAGACTTAGTGACAACTATTTAGGTTCAAGTGCTAATTTGTGGGGTGGAGGGAGACTCTAAGCAGGACAGGATTTAAAGAAACAAAAGATCCTAGCATTCTAAAGGGCCTGGGAAGTTTCAGTGAGGAAGTGGGACTTGGGGAAGAGGTTCTAAATGGCCTCTGGGTGAAGAGGCCCCACAGCCAGGACTTCTCAGCCTCAGGGCTTTGGGGCCAGCAATTTTTTTGATGTGAGGCTTTTTTGTCATTGTAGAGTGTCAGAAGCATCCTTGGTCTCCTCCACTGGATGCCACTTGCACCCATTTCCAAGTTGTGACAACCAAAATCCTCTCTGCAGATAATTTCTACACATTCCTCGAAAGAACAATTATCTCCTGATGAGAATCACATACTGAGTAAAGGTAAGCACAAGAGCATACAAACTGAAGGGAGAAGGAAGGTTGACCACAGAGGTCAACTCTTATGCAGGTCTCCTCACAGGACTCTGACTCACCAATATAACATGCCTGTAGCATAACTTACTCTGCTGTTGATGGAAAGCTAACCAGTTCCTAATTTTCACCATGGCATTGAAACCATAGTATCCATGTTTGTACGATTTTGCAAACTGCTGTGAGTACATCCATTTAACAAATTCCTAAAAGTGGATTGCTGAGTAAAAGTTTATGTGCAATCTACACCTTGATAGATATTCCTAATTTTATTCCGGAGTGTGGTACAAGAATCACTGGGAGCTGATTATAAAGGCCACTGGCCACAGGTCCCACCTGTCCAGAGATTTGGATTCTTAGGTCTGAGGTGAGTTCTGTATATGTCTTTTGTTGGTTTATTTTTTCAGTTTTCACACAATAATTTTTGGCTTTGGAGAAGGTGAATTATACAGTTCTGTGAATCATAACATGTGTGGTAGGTTTGTGTAACTGTCACAGAAGAGTTCCATCATCCCATCTCTTGTGGAGTCACAGTCACACCCTCCTTCCACCTCCCACTCCTGGTGAACACTAGCCTTTCCTCTGTCACTGTTGACTTCCTCCGAATCTGGACTACACAACAGGTGACCTTCTGGGAATGGCTCCTTCAATTATTCCCACTCAGAGTAATGCCACTAAGAACCATCAGGTTGTTTCCTGTTTCCGTAGTTCATTCTTTTTCACTGGTGGATAGTATTTCCTGGTGGGGCTGTGCTGATCTGTTTGTCAGTTCAACAACTGAAGGACATCTGGATGACCACCATTTAAACCCACCAAACATACTGATGCAAATGAACCTCAGATATGCCCAGAGAAACAATGCCCTACATTACCCAGAAAAGTGGGCAGTAGCAATCTTTTAAATTTAATTCCTGGTAATCTGATAAGGTGGAAAGACTGTCTTTTTATTAGATTTGCATACCCCTGATCCACAGGGAGCTGAGAGTCTTTTAAAATTGTTATTAGCCATTGGCAGTTCTTTTGTGAATTGCCTATTTATATTCTTCATCATTTTAAAAATTTGAGTTGTATTTGTTTTTCATGTTGACTTTAGGAAATTTTTATATAAAGGATTTTAACACTTTTTTTTGTAATTTTTTTTGGTAAGCTGTTGTGTTTTCTACTATGTTTTGATTTCTTGAGGAATAATCAGAGTGGCTCACACTGACCAAAATTCCTTATTCTAGAACAATGACCCTTAGCTGGGATTCCAGCAGAGGAATAGCATGATCTATAATATCTGCATGACTGAATGGACCACTATGAAACACCACTTAATTTTTCCTTGCTATTGACACCTTTCTCCCACTTAATCAAGCTAGATGACAATGAACTAAACCTAAAAGCCCAACCTACTTTCAGTTGTGTTAGTTTTGGTTCTATGTGTTATAGTGACTTTTGGTTATTACAGATGTTCATCTGTAGTGGGTGTAGCTGACAATCATTTCACTGTTTACGAACCTGATAATTAAGAGACATTAAAAAATCCTGCATAAATATATTCTAGCACTATATTGGACTGGAAGATCTAGCCTGTGGACGAAAGGAGCCACATGCTAACCTGACAAGTTCAGGGGAGGCCTGTGTGGCAGTCTTTCAAACTCAGAGACCTAAAATAACCACAAAAGATGGTCTAAAAATTAAATATTTAACTACAAACAGGTTATAGTGGGCAGTCATGTCCTAGGCCGATATTTTCCCTGACAAAGATCAACTTGGATCTTTCCTGAGCCCATTTGCCTTTTTGCCTCTAAAATAACCTATCTATGAGATTGGTTAACTTGTAACTTCCCTTTTTATTGGAGCCCTAGGGCCCAACCAGATGTGGTGGGCACCAGGAGAGATACCACAAATTCCTTCATTATTTTGTTAATTGTTCATGCACTCACCTAAGTATGTGTCCATCAGGTAACCCTATGTCCCTCCTTTGATTGCAATGTATAAATACAAATGTAACCTTCCATTCTCCAGGAGCATTATCTCAATTTATTAAGGTTCTGCTTCCTGGCATATGTCTACAGTTTGGCTCAAATAAACTCACAAAAATTCTTTATAGGTTTCAATGGTTGTTTTTTTCTTTTTTGTTAACAAGCCTAAAGCTGAGTCTCATTTTTTAAAACTTGAATCAGCTGTTAAAATAGCCTTACACCTGAAAAAAAAATAATACCCAACTTATCTAGCACATCAGTGCATTTTCCAAATAACAAAAATGTCCTGCTTTGAGACAAAATGTTTTCTTTTAAAATTATAACTCAATTTGGTAGTCTTATTTCTAAAGTACATTGAATACATTTACAGTGGTGCCTCACATAAAGAACGTCTCGCACAGCGAACGCTGCACACAACGAACTTCCTTTCATGATTCATACAACGAACTTCGTTTCACACAACGAAGTCGCCCGAGCTTCCACGACTGCTTCGCCCGAGCTTCCACGATTGCTGCCGATGTATTGCATCCTTCCGCGCAGGCACTGCAGGCAGTCGTTAGTCACTGCGCTTAACTTAAGCACGTATCGCGGCAATCGTTTTTCATTACGAATTAAATCACGCACGTATCACGGCAGTCGTCCTTTTAAGTTAAACTCAATTTTTTTTTATATCATGGCTTCTAAAAAAAGCAGGAAGGTGATTTCTGTTGAAATGAAACAGGAAATAATTAGAAGGAGTGAATGTGGGGTAAAACAGTGTGACCTCGTCAAAGAGTTTGGCCTCAGCAAGACCACCATTTTCACCATTTTGACAAATAAGGATGCAATCAAATCAGCCAAAGTAGCCAAAGGAGTATCAAAACTATTTCATGAACAACATAGGTCTTCAATCCATGAGGAAATGGAGAGGCTATTAGCGATTTGGATTAAGGACAGGCAGGTGAAAGGTGACGTAACAACCCAAGATATTATCTGTCACAAAGCCAAGAGAATTTATGACGATCTAAAGAAAAACGTCCCTGGAAGTAGCAGCAATCAAGATAATGAAGAAGAATTCAAAGCCAGCAGGGGGTGGTTTTTTAGATTTAAGAAAAGGTGTGGAATCCACAGCGTTACTATGCATGGTGAGGCTGGCAGTGCTGACAAGAAAGAAGCAGAAAAGTTCTCTATTAACTTTCAAAAATGTATTAAGGATGAAGGATACTGCCCACAACAAGTGTTCAATGCTGATGAAACGGGTCTTTTCTGGAAAAGAATGCCGAGCAGAACCTTCATTACAAAAGAGGAGAAGAAATTGCCAGGACACAAAGCCATGAAGGACAGACTTACCCTTATGTTTTCGTCTAATGCCAGCGGAGACCTCAAGATCAAACCTCTATTGGTTTATCACTCTGAAAATCCAAGAATTTTCAAGAAAAATAACGTTATTAAGTCCAAACTGCCCGTCCATTGGAAGTCCAATCAAAAAGCCTGGGTGACCCAAGTTATCTTCAACGAATGGATTCTGGAAACCTTTGCTCCTGCCGTGAAGAAATTCTTGCTGGAAAAAGAACTGCCGCTCAAAGCCCTTCTGATACTTGACAATGCCCCTTCTCACCCAAAAGACCTAGAGGAAATATTGCAGGAAAATTATCCTTTTATCAAGGTGCAGTATTTGCCACCAAACACCACATCCATTCTTCAGCCAATGGATCAGCAAGTTATTGCGAACTTTAAAAAACTCTACACTAGAGCCCTCTTTAATAAGGTGTTTAAAGAATGCGAGTTTGGTGGAGACAATATGACTGTCCGAAAGTTTTGGAAGGGGAAATTTGATGTCCTTATGGCAATACGACTTATACAGAAGGCCTGGGAAGAAGTGTCACAAAGGACCCTCATTTCTGCTTGGAAGATGCTTGTGCCTTCGTGGACCCAGGAAGAAGCAGTAGTTGATGACACAGAAGTGGTGAAGGACATCATCACAGTGGCCCAAAGGTTGGAATTAGAGGTAGAGGAAGAGGATGTAGAGGAGCTTATTGAGGAACACGAAGAAGAGCTGACAACTGAAGAGCTCCAAGCACTTCTGGTCCAGCAACAGGACAATGCTCAAAGGGAAGCGTCATCTGATAACGAGGAGCAACAATCAAACAATCAACCAATCCCAACTGCTGACATCAAGAACATCCTGGTCAAATGGAAAGCAGTTCAGGAGTTTACCAATGCCGACTATCCGGATTCAGCTGAAGCAAACAGGATCAACGATCTTTACTCCGATACTCTTGTCCGTTATTTCCGGCAGATGTTGGAGAAAAGAGAAAAACAAACGACTTTGGACAGGTTTTTCATGAAACCATCGGCCAAAAAGCAGAAAATGGATGAAGATGTGCAAGATTCGGTAGACTCTACTTAGTCTGTCTTAAAATTAAAAAAATGTGTTTTTTTTTTTAAATTATGTTTTTAGATGTATCTAAATAAAAATAATAACAAAAAATTTATCTTTTTTATGTCATCTTAGCATATTTTATGCTACAGAACGAATTATTTTTTTTAACATGTATTGTTATGGGAAAACGCGTTTCACATAATGAACTTTTCGCATAACGAACTTGCTCCTGGAACGAATTAAATTCGTTGTGTGAGGCACCACTGTATGTCTTTCAAGGAAACTAAACACAGTTTAATTGTGTGTTTTTTTTCCTATGGCTTGAGAGATTTTTCTAGTAGGAGCATTTGTTTTAACTTGTCCCTGGTCTAAATGAGTTTGTTTCTGTCTGCTGGTTGGGCCACCTCCACTCTCTCTTGTCCCCACCAGCTGTCACAGAGTATCCTGGATATTTGTGAACAAATTTTCCCTTCTCATTCTCCTCTTTTTTTTTCCTCACCAGCTGTTACCTCCTGAGAAATTCCTGCTACTTTGTGCTTAGCTCTCTGGTTTCTAGTTCCAGAACTTAGACATCATGGGAGTATGGCTATCATCAATAAGCTAAGGTCATCCCTGTCAGTGGCTGCCTGTCTTTAGGAAAATATATAATCTACTTATTGTCTCAAAATACATTTGTCTGCAGTGTATCAGTCAATAGGTGCTAGGTCTGACACTGCCATTGGTGGTCAAGTTAATGAGAATGGCCTTAACACTGTTCCAGTGGCAAATCAGATATTTTCTGGCCAAATTCAGGCAAGCGCTAGTCCTCTCTCCATCCTTTCACACAAAGAATTTCCAGCCCATGTTTCTCTGGTTTGGACTCCAGTGGTCTGTGTGAGAAATATGGCAAAGCTACGAACCCTAAGGATGGGCTTGGCTCTGGACCAGACTAGTAGTTCAGGGAGCATTGCAAGATATGGACCTATTTTATTGTTACATGGCTTTTATATGTTAAAACACGGTTCTAGAATTGTTTTCTGTAATGTTTACTGCAATTTATAAGCATTGCAGTTGTATCATGGAGGTCATTCCCTCTTAGGGACTGTTCTGAAAACAAAACCATTGTTTATATCACTATAAGAGAAATACCTGAGGGTTCCAGACACCCAACTCACAGATATATCACATGGGGAAATCAGGCAGTGTTTGAAGGGTATCACACTCTGAGGAGCAATGAAGGTCTGATTGGTCACTTGAAGAGTAAATTTTCCTAGATTGTTTTGCCCTTTGAGTTCTTTTGCGAACAGTTTTAAGTAGTTTTTCATTTTCAGCTGCCTCCTTGCCCCCTAAATTCTGAGATTTCATCTCTGGCAGCACTCTTTCTCTTTTAAGTATTTTTAAAAAAATTTCTTTATTGATTAAGGTATTACATATGTGTCCTCATCTCCCCCCCCCCCCCCCCACTCATGACCTCACCCTCCTGTTGTCTGTGTTCATTGCTTAGGCTCATATGCATGCATACAAGTCCTTTGGTTGATCTCTCCCCCTTACCCCCACCTTCCCCTACCTTCCCTCTGAGGTTTGACAGTCTGATTGATGCTTCTCTGTCTCTGGATCTGTTTTTGTTCATCATTTTATGTTGTTCATTATATGCCATAAATTAGTGAGATCATATGATATTTATCTTTCTCTGACAGGCTTATTTCGCTTAGCATAATGCTCTCCAGTTCCATCCATGCTGTTGCTAATGGTAAGAATTCCTTTTTTTTTTTTTTTTTTTTTTTTTTTTTTTTTTTTTTACCATTGCATAGTATTCCATTGTGTTGATGTAACACCATTTTTTAATCCACTCCTCTGCTGATGTGCACTTAGGCTGTTTGCAAATTTTAGCTATAGTGAATTGTGCTACTATGAACATAGGGGTGCATATATCCTTTCTGATTGGTGTTTCTAGCTTCTTGGGATATATTCCTAGAAGTGGGATCACTGGGTCAAAAAGGAAACCATCCACAAAACAATAAGAAAGCCCACTCACTGTAAGGAAGAACATATTATATTTGCCAATGTTTTCATAAATAAGGGTTTAATCTCCAACCTTATTTAGGGAACTCATACAATTTAACAAAAGGAAGATAAACAATCCAATTAAAAAAAATGGGCAATGAACCTAAATAGAAATTTTTTGAAAGAAGACAGAAGGCCAAGAGACATATGAAAACATGCCATAAAGTCACTAATTATCTGAGAGATACTAATCAAAACAACAATGCAGTACCACCTCACATCTGTCAGAATGGCTATCATCAACAAATCAACAAAAGACAAGTGTTGGCCAGGATGCAGAGAAAAAGAAACATTTGTGCACTGCTAGTGGGAATGCACACTGGTGCAGCCACTGTGGAGAACAGTATGGAGCTTCCTCAAAAAACTAAAAATGACATTCCCATCCTTTAAGTATCTTTTGTGAACTAGTTTTTTATTAGAAAACAGGAATATTACACTTGTAACTGGACATAAAGGGTAAATAGATTTTGGCTCACTCATGAACAATGCACAAACTTTGTTGCATTTTTTTCTTTCTTAAAGATCTTTTGTTGTTTATGCCTAAATTTACAACTGAATTTCAGTTGATTGCAACTGGAGCCAAAAGCCTTGGATGTTTTTGTTTGGTAAGTGATTACAATTAATTTTAGAAACATTTTTTACATATATTTGTCATGATTATCTATCTGTATGACATCATTGCATTTTACATTTTTAAGCATTCCCTTTTATATAGAGATTTACTTTGCGAGTTGCTGGATGAGCTTCTGCCTGAAAGCAGAGAAAGACACTCTGGGAATAGGGGACAATAAAGTTCAACTCCTGAGTCTATCTTGCCTTGTGTTCTTCTATAGTAACATCTTTTTTTCTCCTCAACCAAATTGTAAATTCAGTTTAGGCAAAATTCATAGTACCTGACACATTTAGTCTTCAATAAACTTTTAGGAAGTGAACTAAATGCAAGTGTACTTGAATATTAGCTAATAATGCCTGATAATGTGGGCTTCAGTGATGGAAATGTAGTCAGGTGCCTAAGAAATATGCAAGGATGGAAATTGGACACCTATATGGGTTTCAACCTTTTAAAAACATAAACCTGACCTCGCATTACTATGTCTATAATAAAATGACCTCAATGCTTAGTTTCTTTGCTTTTGGCTAGAACCCCCTATAAACTTTTTTCTATCTGAGAAAGGAAGCAAACTGGCAGCAACAGAGGGGCACAAAACCACTGACTACAAGGGTGAAGGTTGTGTGCTGAGGCACTCAAGATGAGTGGATACTGATGGCTTCACAGTTGGGCTGGAATCACATTACTTCAGGGCTAAAATGTGACTGGTCCATGCTGGATGCCTAACCTGAGGAACACACATATGTGATCTCAATGGGCAAATGCAGATGGCTTAGTAAATGGGTCCTGCTAAGCTGGAAGCCCCTGGCAGGGGATGGGTGGGCTGTACTAACTGTGTTGTTGTTTAGTGAGCAACTTAACAAAAAATGGAGAGAAATTATAGGGCAGATTGTTATCTGGTTTCTCTCATGACTAAGAACAAACATTGTCTAAACAAAAGTGATGTTTGGGTCAAGAGTGAAACCTGAGATCATTACTTTAATAAAGTACCTAAACTGAAGTGTGAGACCAACTACAAGTCAGTATATCTTATCTCATAACATCCTGTCCATCCATCCATCCATCCACCTATTCATCCTATCTGTCTTATCTATTCAGACAGCCAGACAGCTAGCCAACCAGCCAACCAGCCAGCCATCAGTATCTTTATTTCATACTTATCATATGTCAGGCACTCTGATTTTTAGTTGGAATACAGATATGGTCTGGCCTCTGTTCTCATGTACTGAATCTTACATTCAAGTGAACAAACTGAGAGAGATACTATAACTTACTCAATAAATAAAATAATGCCCTAGGACCTCATAGAGAAGTAGAATTGATTTGACTCAATTCCAGAAGCACATGGTTATAAGAGGTCAGAACACTCATTCCCCCAGAAGGAAGTCATATGACCATTTCCTATAATGTATTCATCATTGTCAACCAACCTACACACATAAATAATTTTTACGTGTGATTATAAAACTAAAGGATGGAGGGGAGTGGAAAGAGATGGAGGAGGGTAAAAGGGGGATGACTGATGATGGACAGAGGCTTGACATAGGGTGGTGAACACACCAGTATACAGATGATGTACTATAGAATTGTGTACCTAAAATCTGTATAATTTTGTTAACTAGTGACACTCCACTAAAGTTAATAAAAATAGTAAAAAAACAAAACAAAACAAAAAATAAACAAACAATCAAAAAACCCCCACAAAACCCTGAAAGGTGGAATTCAAAATATCTCTGCTTATTACATTTATGTAGTTTGGGAATTTCTTAAATAAGCTGGTGAAAGGAATAGACATTTCAGGGAATTGTGGTTCTGCAAAATACAGCATTGGGGCCAAAGGGGGGAAAAAGCCTAATACTTCCAATGTGGGAAAGTTTCTGGTCTCCACAGCTCACTAGGTGGGTCATGAAGTATAGTTCTCTTTTCAGATATTTCCATTTCAGGGTTCACCATGAAGTACCTGACTTTCCAGCAGAGTTATGAGCTTTGCCTGTAGAGAAGGATCAGATTTCTCCATTCTGAAGTCACCCGTATGGGACAGATGTCTGGGAAATCAAGGCTGTTTCTGGATTCTCATTAAAGAAACCAAAGATCTTGATGAGTCCCTTGTCTTACAGCTCTGCTCTATCCTAGACCCAGTGATTGGCTTCCAGTGAAGAGGCGGGAGGAGCCTTTCAGTGAAGTGAGGAAATGTCAATTATGCAATGTTAAGTAACGAAAAGTCTGTTATTAGCACACTATAAACAGTCTGATACAATTTCATATGAATAGAATACTACAAAGACATGATATACCAAAATGGCCGTTTTTTCTTCTTGACGTTTTATAGTTTACTAGGGGCCCGGTGCACGAAATTTGTGCACTGGGGAGGGGTCCATCAGCCTAGCCTGCCCCCTCTCACATACTGGGAGCCCTCAGGAGATGTCCTATGGATGGCTTAAGCCTGCTCCCTGTTGGGAGCAGACTTAAGCAGCAGTCTGGCCTCTCTTTGCTTGAGGCGACTGGGCTGATCAAGGGAAGGCACCAGCCCCATCACTCCGCTGCTGCAGCCACTGCCAGTCACCACAGCCACCAAGGTGTTTTCATCAACAAGGACTCCAGTCCCTTCACCATGAAAAAATGACAAATTTTTTGAAGTATTTTTAAGATGTGTCTTTATAGGATATGATATTTCTTTCTTTCTTTTTATTTTTATCCTCACCTAAGGATATGTTTCCATTGGTATTTTCCCTTCCTTTTAATCCCAGGTTCAGCCCCTTCCCAAGCCTAAATCCTCTGCCCCAGGATCCCTTAGGGGATGTCAGAGAGCCAGTGGCTTTGGCCCATTCCCACGGGCCAGGCCAAAGGTTCCCACTGGTGCATGAATGCACTGGGTCTCTAGTTTTATGATAATATAGCAGCTTTAATCCTGCCACAAACCAGACAAATGCCCCAACTGTTGGATTTTTAGAGAGGGCATGTGTTGGGTTGCGGGATTGGTTTCTGGTGTGGTATGTAGGAGAGGCAGCTGATGGGTGATTCTCTCCCATCATTGATGTTTCTGTCTCGCTCTCTCTCTCTAACTCTGAAATCAATAAAAAATAAAATAACTGGGTCATCTTGTATTTGCTTATAATTTGTTCTTGCATAAATTCAATGCATTAAAATTTTTGAAATCAAATCCCAGTTTGTCTCTGAGTTGCTTCACAGTCCCCAACATACTCTCTCAGCACTTAACTAAACTTATGAGAATTACTAGAGGCTCAGTGAATTTCATGCAGAGTGGGTGGGGTCCCTCAGCCTGGCAAGCAATTGAGGACTATTGGGCTGGAGATAACTGGGGGAAAGGACCCCAGGAGGTTGGCTGGCTGGTCCTTGAACAGGGCCTATGGGGGACAGCCAGTCTGGGGGAGGGTATGGGAGGAGGGGCCTCAGGATGTTGGCTGGCCAGCCATGGGGGAGGGACCCTGAGAGGTTGGCTGATTGGCTCCCCTCATTAAGGCCGATAGGGGATTCTGGCCTGCTGGGGGAAGGGGCTGCAGGAAGTTAGCTGGCTGGCCCCCTGATCAGAGCCAATGGTGAGGTTGGCTAGGCAATGGGAGGGGCCACAGGAGATTGGCTGTGGGAGTGCACTGACACCAGGGGGCAGCTCCTGTGTTGAGCGACTGCCCCCTGGTGGTCAGTGTGTATTATAGTGATTGGTTGACCCATTGTTTGGGTCGTTTCAGTGATTTGGTCATAATGATCACTTATGCTTTTAGATAGATAGATAGATAGATAGATAGATAGATAGATAGATAGATAGATACTTTCCCTGAATTCTGGCTTCAAATTAATAAAACACAAAAAGTACTTTGTTGCTATTAAGTAAATGAAAAATGCCTTTGAATGTGACTGTAGCTGTAAGGGACTATAAGGCAACACTATTACTAGTCACAGTCTATTTCCAGTGTCACAGTTAGTCACATAGGACAAGCACACAGAACTAGGCCTTTAAAAAGGTAAAGATAATCCATGCACCCAGAAAAAAAAAAAAAATATGATCAGAGGTATGCTGAATCATGTTGCAGTTAAAAAAGGGACCGGGGAAATTTTCTCATTCTTGTTAATGTGCTCAGAGGCTTAAAGTAAGATGAGAAAAAGGAAACAAAGAGGAGAGAGGGGACGGAAAACCTAGCAGATGTTCAGTAAGGAAGTTACTTTTTTGAAACGTGCAAGGTGTTCCCCTGAGTGACAGCTGATCTGGAAGACTAATCACAACGTTCTAGGGAAATTGCCTCTGCCTGTGTGTAGGAGTTATTCACATGTGGGAATGCCCCAAGGTGCTCCACTTCTCAAAAATTCATAAGGTGAAAAGTACAGACCATCCCCAGAGCTATGCCAGAAGTGATTTGACTTAGGAATCATGTCTTGCAGTAATTATGATTTAGGTAATATTTGTGGAGTAGTTACCATGTCCTGGGCATTTAAGCACAATTCATGTACTGATTCATTTAATCTGACACAACTAACTCTAAAATGTGGATAGTATTATTATCCACATTGTGAACCTCAAGAAAGAACATATCTGTCAAGAAGAACTCCTCATGTTTAACTGGACACAAATTTGTAACTAGAATCTGACAGCCATTAGAAACTTTCTATGCAAGAGGCAGCCTCTCCTTTGTTTGAGATGGAGAGTGAGGAGAACACTTTTGGTTTCCACCTGAGGCTGTGTTTTCCTGGTTTGCAAATTGTTCACTTGAATAAAGTTTCTCCTCTTTCAACATTTGGGACTTTTATTCATACCATTTTACTGATTAAGAAACACTCCTGGAAGCTTGCTAAAGTTAACCAGCTAGAAACTAGCAGCATTGTATTTTGAAGTTAGGCAGTCTGGCTCTAAAACCAGAGGACACATACCCTGATGCAATACCATCACTATCTCACCTAGTTTTCAGGCATCCTATATAATAAAAGCCTAATATGCAAATTGATTAAATGGCATAACAACTGGTACTATGACACATACTGACCACCAGGGGGCAGATGCTCACTGTAGGTGCTGCCCCCAGCCTGAAGGCTTCAGGCCAGCAAAGGCGGATGCAAGTGAGGGCCCCCAGATTGCGCTGCAAGTCACCCTGCAGAGCAGCCCTGATCACCAGCAGGCCTAGGGACTCTACCCTTGCACAAATTTTGTGCACCAGGCCTCTAGTTCCATCATAGAATGATCAGATTCCTTGCAAACATGCATCTGTGCACCCATGTGCATACACACCCCAGATGGCAACTTTCCTTTGGCTGTACAGATTTCTTTTTGTGCTAGGGCAGACAAGAGATGTTGGTGGCTACCTGGAGGTAACTGGGGGACCAGTGGGAAACAATGCTGATTGATCAAATTAATTTCAGTGTCACCTATACAGACAAGCACATCAAAGTTTGCTCCTCTCCCACAATCATCTTGCTCTCTCCAGAAAACAACTTTGCTATTCAAAAGTGAGGGGGAAATTTATGGTTTTACTCACATTAGCTGACCTATCTTTGTATAAATTGTGGGGGAAAGGAGTCACCGAATTTGGTCTGTGGGCTAAAATTCAGATGACGCTTTCACCTCCTTTGTGAAGTCTTCCTGGATCTCCCAAGTGGTTTACCACTTATTTATGAATGTTGATGCATTACAACTTAAGACATACTAACTTGTGCATGTCTGCCTTTCCCTCTAGACCACAACCTACTTCAGTATACATTTCTTTCGTTGCTCATTTCTGTCTTCTTGGAAGCCACAGTGCCTGGAACATAGTATGTGTTTAATAAATAAATATTGATTTTATAGGTAAATGAAATGCTAGCTAACTCATATAGAGTCCTGCCAACTACATACAAATAAGGATTGGCACTTCCAATGTTAATAATTTATAGATCAGTGGAATTACTTCTAATCTGTAAGAATGAAGATATTGGGGGCTATTAGTCTTTTGAAAGTGACATACTTTAGAAGAGTTAAGGCATTAGGTTCTTTGGAAGAATTGAATTGTTTAATGGATAGTCAAAATTCTAACTTACATGGTAAAATATAAGCATCCTTTGACACAGGCCCTGTGGGCAGGAAACAAGGTAGGAACATTTTGATGTGCCACTTCCTGAGAAGGCCCAGGAGGCACCAGGGGCAGACAGGGCAACAGAGAAAGCAACTGGGGCAAGGGAGCACTGACTTTATGTCCTCCAAAGGGAGTGACAGAGGGGTGCTGTGAGTAAGGTGATGTGTGAGAGCCCAGAGTAAGGGACTTCAGAGCCATCTGCTCCAGTTCTTTCACTGATCCAGGAGGGTGTGACTGACTCAGAATCACAGTTACAAGGGCTCAGCGCCTCCATCCCAGAATCATGCCCTCAGTACCAATGTGAGAACTTTGACCTCTTTCATGATATAATGACCAAACCTTTGAATGCGTCCAGAAATTCTATCTAAAGTTTGAGTCTATGGGCCAGAGGGAGGAAATTTATCAGCAGCCATTTGTCAGGCAGAATTGGGAAGAATAGCCAGAAACTTACAGTGCTTACCTGTAAGGATCCTTGGATCACAAGAGCAGGTCAAGAAAGTTATTTGGGGGTTGGTTTTGACTATTGGGTCTAAGATTTCCTTGCAAGTCAAAGCATGTCTGTAGATTAACTAGGTATGAGTCCTAGCTCTGCCACTTACTAGCTGCTGACCTTGACAAAGGGACTTACTCCCTTCTTTGAAATGGTATAGCTGTGGCTGTGGACTTTGGCCTGCAGTCTAAATGCTAGTTTTCATTCAAGCACTGCTGGTCAGCAGCAAGTTGATTATAAGCAAGTTAGTTACCTCATTTTTTTTTTTGTTTCCTCAACTGTAAATAGGGACAATAAACTTACATACTAACAGAATAGGTATGACCATTAAACAAGTTAATACACACCAAGAGCCTAGAACAGTGGTATACAGTAACTCCTCAATAAAAAGTAGCCTTGGCTTGCTACTATTATTGCCTTTATTTTGGGATTAGTGATACACGGAATTATACATAGAATCACATGTGTATAAAAGTGTTTTGTAACCAGAAAAATGGAGGGTATGAGTTTAAATGTGATAACTTTGGATGACCATTCAATAAATGATGGTGCTTTTAATTGTTATTGAACAATAGGGAGATATGAAAAGTGTCAGTCTAAACTTCAAACCCAGATTTGGGTTTGAATTCATTCTCAGAACTTCAGACACCTTTGTGCCTTTAACCCTCAACCAAGTGTCATTTGATGAGACTTACCTTGTGCCAGGCTCTCCCCATTAGCATTGGGAAAACAGTAATGAAAAGGACAGACATAATTATTATACTCTGAAATCTATAGTCTGGTGTGAAAGAGAAATATTAAATAATTACAAATTGGTTTTGAGATCATGTTGAAAACTATGGTCTGGCACTGGATTTACCCTCCTTATAAGCTAGAAAGTCAGCCTTTTACTGTTTCATGGATGTTGCCAAAAAATATATAAGATTTCTGAATCAGAGACAAAGGGCTGTATTACTCCGAGCACAGTAAGCAGCACATCCACCTGCCTGCTGTGTCAGTCTCCTTGCTCCCAGTTCCAAAGCAGGTGATATAATGGGCTCAGAGGGTGGCTATGCCTTCAGTGGTTTTGCATCACAATTGAGAAACAGAGTTTAGGGAATTTGCCACTTCAATAGCAAGCAGTAAGCAAGGCTGTTCTTTGAAGCAATGTTATCTTCTTTCTTAAGGAAGTCATCTGCACACAAAAATCCTGATAAATGGCCCAGCTGAAGGTATAGAGAGGGCATTGCACATTGCAGCCCTGGCATGCTGAATAAGATACAAGGGCAATAGGCCCAAGCAGGACTGAAAGACAAAAAACCCCACCCTCTAATTCTATAACTTTAACACACTAGTTTCTTTTGTTGTTGTATCCTTCCAGAATCTAGTTATATCTATATATTTTTTCAGAGTAGTAACTATGGAATATATACTGCTTAATGTTTTGTTTTATTCAATTTATACCATAAACAGTTTCACAATTATCCTGCACACTTCATTGTATTGCTGGACCATAATGGTTGGGAATTTAGGTTGTTTCCACTTTTGTTCTTAGCTTGTCTTTTAAAAAAATGAAGGTCAAGCTCTAACCACAGTAAGAACACATTGAGGGCAGGCAGAGCAGACTCCACACGCCATGTTTGCTTTAGGGGGCTGTGTTTGCCCTTCCTGTGCCTCCTGCTGTGCCATCACATTTGGCATCCTTATCCCAGGTAGACAAGAACTTCTGGAGCTTTCAGTTACCTTCTCACCAGAGAAGAAAATTCACTGCATTAGATGAAGCAGTGACTTCACATACAATTCTGCATCTGTGTAGGAGGCTTTCTTTCCAAAATAAAGTGTCAAGGTCAGGTGGCAACAGAGCCAAAAGACTTTTGTGATATTGTACGTAGAGTCTTAAGTACAGGCTGTAGGGACACAAGAGTTGCCTGTGGATAGTGAATGGCATGTCCATGCTGTGGTAGCCCTTTGAGTTGATTGAGATCTTGCAGAAATATTATTCATGATTTCTCCACTTCTGAGATCTATAATTCTTACAAACATGTTAATATATTCTCTTAAATAGGTGTTTGTTCTACATGTGCAAGATTAATATTTGTTTCAGGGTTCCAGCAAACAGATAATTAGGATACTTTGAAGTATAATATTTAAGCAGGGTTAAGTGGCCTATTTATATAAGTGCAGCTAGGAAATAGGAAAACTATAAAGGAAACTGAAGTTCACTCCTGCCTTTGTCACAGGGGAGTTCTTACCACTCCCAAGTACTCTGAGATCCCAGCACCAAGAGGAGAGGTAAGTAAAAAGAGCTACCTAGAGAGGAGAAATGACTATGGGAACCACCCAGCACTCTTTCTGATCTCCTTGGGGATCCTCTCAGGCTGACCCTAGCTGGAATCCAGAGGGCACAACCATTGTGGGACTCCCTCTGGTCCATCTCCAGGCACCAGTCAGTGGGGAGAGCATAGCTGAAGGGGCAAAAGGAATACATCTGGCACAAAACTCTTAAGAAAACAGTAAGTTTCTCCAAGAGTACAGACTGTATTCTAAGTCCCTTGTTTGCTAGACTGAGACAGAGACATAGAAATGTCTCTCATCTGTAAACAGGTATGGTGATAGCTGAGTGAAAGAAGGCTGGGTCACTCCAGGAAGACCAGCCTTGAAAACAAAAAAAGGTACAGCACTAGGAGAGTTTTACATGGATGAGTAGGTGGCAGAGGCGTGAGGGTGATTTGGAGGTACTTTCCCTAAATGGTACTCTCCCTAATTCACCTGGCTTGATGGAGCAAACTCATTGTTGGTGTTAGCAGCTGTTGCCTCTGGAGAACTGCCCTGGGAAAGGCACTGGAGTGTAAATGAAGCAGCTTGCTCTAGTTCATCTTTCCTGGTTACCTTTGACCAGTTCCTCTTAGCTTGCAGTTTGTGGAAACACCACTGCTTTGAAATTGCCAATAGGGAGGCCCAAGCCACCCAGTAAATTGCTTAGCACCTGTCAGACCACGCTGCCCTCCAGGGGTGGACCACCTGGGGAGGAATAAGAAACAAAACAAAGAGTACCCTCCTCCCCACCTTTGGAGTGTGGATCCCTCAGCTTCCAAGTCCTCAATTAATACTTTGGACTAAAGAGGGGATGGGTTTCTGGAAGCCTCTCCCAGAAGGAGAAAGTTCGTTTCAGAAGAAAACCTGGTGGCTGGGGTCTGGAGGAACTTTCCTTCTTCACCAATAGGGGTTCCCCAGTCTCATGCTTGTACTGCATAGGAATTCAGAAGCAGGAGGTTAGGTAAGAGCTGGGGGGAGAGGCAAGTAATCAAAGCCCTGGGTTAGGCCTTGATCACCATTACTGTTTGTCTTATGCACATTTCTATGAATTAGATGATAAGAGATTCCTGTGGAAAAACAATGGAAGGATTCCTGAGTTCACATCATCTGAAAGTAAAGTCCCTTCATTTCTACAGCACCCTTGGGCTTGCACTTTCTGAATCTTACAGTTCCATGGGATATTAGACATCTCCTCAAACTTCCAGGGAGTCCATTGGTCATTTTCACTGAAGTAAAAACCTTATTACTTTTCAAACAACTTACTTCTTTAAAAAAAAAAATATTTTATTGATTTTTTACAGAGAGGAAGGGAGAGAGATAGAAAGCCAGAAACATCGATGAGAGAGAAACATCAACCAGCTGCCTCTTGCACACCCCCTACCAGGGATGTGCCAGCAACCAATGTACGTGCCCTTGACCAGAATCGAACCTGGGACCTTTAAGTCTGCAGAACAATGCTCTACCACTGAGCCAAACTGGTTTTGGCAACTTACTTCTTTTTTAACAATTCTATTTGAAAAACACTTCATTTAAGTATCTAAAAAGCTATGCATATTTAATGTATAAACTTGATGAGTTTGTCTATAAGTATATATCCATGACCATTATTACAACCAATATCATAATGTATCCATCACTTCCAACAGTTTTCTCTCACATTACTGTTGTTGTTACTATTACTATTACTATTACTATTACTATTACTATTACTATTACTATTACTATTACTAGAGGCCCAGTGCACAAAATTCATGCATGGGGGGTGGTGTCCCTCAGCCTGGCCTGCACCATCTCCAATGTGGGACCCTTCGAAGGATGTCCTACTGCCAGTTTACAGGGATTGGGCCTAAACTGGCTGTTGGACATCACTCTCGCAATACGGGGACTCCTGGCTCCTAACCACTCACCTGCCTGCCTGCCTTATTGCCCCTAACCACTCTGCATGCCAGCCTGCTCACCCTCAAATGTTCCCCTTGATGGCCTGCTTGCCCTTCCCTTCCCTTCCCACTGGCCTACTAGCCAACTGCCCTGCTGCTGGCCTGCTCACTCCAAACTGTCCCTTCCCTTGCTGTTCTGCTCACCCCCAACTGCTCCCCTGCCAGCCTGATCATCCCCAACTGATCCCCATTGATGACCTGCTTGCCTCCAACTGGCCCCTCTGCTTGTCTGCTCACCCCCAACTGCTCCCCTCCATGGCCTGATCACCCCCAACTGCCCTCCCCTCTTGGCCTCTAACCACCTCTACTTTGGCCCCTCCATGGCTTTGTCCAGAAGAATGTCCAGAATGTATCCTGGAAGTTCTCCCAGTCTAATTAGTATATTACACTATTATTATATTATTTACCTTGAAGGATGTCCTGGATCAGGGTGGAGCTTCCCTTGGGGTGTGGGATGGCCTGGGAGAGGCGCCTGTGGTGGTTTGCAGGCCGGCCATGCCCCCATGGAGTTAGGGTCCCTGTTGGGAGTGTGTGGCCAGCCTAAGTAAGGGGCTTTTATTCTTTTCTTTTCTTTTCTTTTTTCTTTTTTTTTTTTAGCACTTCCTTGAGCGGAGGCCAGGGCTGGCTGGAAGCAGGTATCTGGGATTTATTTATCTTCTATAATTGAAACTTTGTAGCCTTGAGTGGAGGCCAGGGCTGACCAGGGCAGGTGGGAAACTTGGCTTCCACCATCGCCAGGGGCAACCCAAGCCTTCTGCTCACTCCAGCTCTGTGACTGCTGCCATCTTTGTTGGGTTAATTTGAATAGTTGCTCCTGATTGGCTGGTGGGTGTATTGGAGTGATAGTTACAATAATTTGCATGTTTCTTTTTATTAGCGTAGATTATTATAAAATGTTACCTGATATTTAAGTAAATAATGGAAACACTGTCTAATGCAATATTTATGTCCAATAGACTTCTTTAGATCATTAAATTGAATAAGAAATTATAGGCTTTAACTATCATGAATTTAGTCTTGATGAAAATTAAGGTAAGATGATGAATAAAAAATTAAGATGAATAAAAAAAATTGAAGTCCTGATAACTTCAAAAAACAAGACTAAGTTCAATAGCAAGGACTGTAGAGGGAGCAGCTGCTTTTGAGATTGTTATGTACTTAACCATTAGCTTTTGCTTAGAAAGACAAGAGAAGGTTAACAAATATTTGCATGTTCTTTAAGTTAAATTTTTGGTTGAATTATACTTCTTTTGTATGTTGTCATTAAAATATGTTTATCAGTCTCTTTAGATATGGCAAAAATGTTTAGGAAATATTGAAAGGTTTGGGTTTTTTGTTTATTTTTCAACCTTGAGACCATGAATATTTATCATAGAAAATGGCATTAGAGTATTCATTGTAGAAAACTATGACATTCATTTCAAGTTATGATCTGTCCTTGCCAGAGAGGTTTTGTCTAATTCCCTTACTTGGTCTTGATGAACCTGCCGATCATTTCCTTGCTGGTCTCTGCTGTGTTAGCTTAAATGCCCAAACACAATGCAGATCGTTATAGAGTTATTAACATAAGTGAGGACTTTCCTTCCAATAAAAATGGTTTATAAATAAAGAAACCATTATGTGTTAACTTTATAGCATAGAATCTCAATTTTTCTTAACAAGCATGAAGACTAATATGTATATAAATTTCAATATGTTTTAAAATTATCCAATTGTTAGTAGAAAAGCCCATATTTATTATATCTCATATATATATATATATATATATATATATATATATATATATCAATATATAAAATATATTTTATTGATTTTATACAGAGAGGAAGGGAGAGAGATAGAGAGTCAGAAACATCGATGAGAGAGAGTCATCGATCAGCTGCCTCTTGCACACCCCCTACTGGGGATATGCCCGCAACCAAGGTACATGCCCTTGACCGGAATCGAACCTGGGACCCTTCAGTCCCCGGAACTCTTTTATATTTTTAATTTATGTCTATAAAGATGTAAAGTTTCTCAGGGACTGTTGAAGTTTAAGTTTCTATTTTAAATATTCCAATTTTGTCTGGAATTTTATTTTATAACATGCTGGAACCAAATGATAATTCAGCAGACCATAACATATTATCTTATGTCATAATAACTATTGTTTCAATAGAACTAAGTGCTAATAAATATCGTGTCTTTGTACTAAATGGCAATTATACCAAAACAACCTGAAATTCTGCTTTCTGATACCAAGAGTAAATTTTGCTGAGATTACTGTTTCACCCACCAAAAATATCATAAGAATACTCAAGGGAGTTGTTGTTTTTTTTTCTTCTTAATGTAACTTTCATAAAGGAAATGAAAGAAATGTGGAAATTGAAACAAAGCTCAGTCAGGTATCTCAGTACTGTGTGTGAATTTGAGCTCTCAGTAAGTTGATTACATTATGTTACATTTTCTGTGATTTCATTTATGCTAAGAGACCTTATACCACCACAAAGCAGGTATTTTTTGTTTTCCACTGGGCTCTACACAATGAGAGAAAATCTCGGATCTTTTTACATTTGAAACAGTATACTGTGTCTAGTCCACATACTGAAGCACCCTTGGTACTTCTCATGACAACTCATTTCTTCAACCCTGGAGCCTGTGACTTCTTTTTTCCATAAGACACAACTCTTTTTTTTTTTTTTCTTTCTCATTAACAACCTGGTTTTAAATAAACTTCTATATAACATTTGCCCCCACTGCTCCAACTCCTGCTTCTATATGGATCTTTCCCTGCAGGTGTTTAGTCTCTCACACGCAGGGGTAGCACTGTGCCCGACTGAGACCAGCTCCTTCTGAATTCCCTTATAAACTCAGCATGTCCAGTTATGAGCCCACCTTCTCCAGGCTCTTCTGTCACCTGGCATTTCCCAGACGTGTCCTTTCTTCCCTTCCCATGAAAGCTTCCCAGTCCTCTCCTCCCTTGTGAGATAATCAGCTCCCCACTATTGGTCATGTCCTGGCAGAGGCTGGCTATGGCTACTTCATGATCTGTCCAGGACAAAGGCTAGATGATGTTCAAGGCCTCTTCTAATTCCCACATTCTACGAGGGCCCTAATATCTGTAGCCTATCCTTTGCTCCTTATCCCCCAACCCAGACCCCTCTTGTGACTCATTCTCAAAGATGATTTTACTGAGTTCAGAGATCTGTTGAGATCCCGAAGGCCCCTTTCAGCATTGACATCTGTGATCCTGTGTGTCACATGCAGAAATGTAGAACAGACATGCTCAGGATCCTGAAGCAAAAGTCTTTCATGGACAACCCATATACATGTGTGCCCTGCAATCCTTTGTTGCTTTAACTTTTTAAAATAACCTGTTGATTTCTACAACTGCACAAGTAACACATGAGTACTTTTTTGTGAAACATTCAAACATTGAAAAGTAATTGATTCATGTGCACATTTCTCTTCACCATGTCTAAACCAACTCCCCTCTTTGTACGTAATTACTGTCAATAGGTTCATGAGGTCAGTCCATTCTCCACACTGACCTCTATGTCCACATAGGATTATACAATATATTTCTAGTGTTTAATAGTTTTAAAAATAAATGTGTTCATACCACATGTCTTTCTGTAAATCTTTTTGCATATAATGATATGTCAGAAATATTTTCACATTAAAACATATGGATTTGTTTTGTTTTAAAGGCTGCCTAGTATTCCATATTATAAATGTACTAGGGGCCCAGTGGTGGGCACTGGCAGCAGGTGCAAGTAGTGGTTCCAGCACTGGTAGTGGGTGCATATGGAGCCAGAGCCAGCATCATGTGAGAGCCTGGCAGGATTCCAGTGCACAGCAGCAAAGAATTTTCAGTAATCACCAGAGACTCTCCCTTATGATAGTGACTGGCACTGCGCCTTGGTCTGGTTTCCCCATTCACCTGCTTCACCATCCCGTGGCTGATGCCTGCCATGTTCCGTGCACAACCCCTGGTGGTCAGTGCACATCATAGCAACCTGTTGTTTGGTGGTTTGGTAGTTCGGTTATTCTGCCATTTGGTCTATTTACATATTAGGGTTTTATATATATAGACTAGAGGCCTGGTGCATGAAATCCTTGCACGAGTGGGGTGTCCCTCAGCCCAGTTTACACCCTTTCCAATCTGGGACCCCTTGACTCCTAACTGCTCGCTTGCCTACCAGCCTGATCAGTCCCTAACCACTCCCCTGCCAGACTGATTGACTTCTAACTACTCCCCTATGGGCCTGATCACCCCCAATTGCCCTTCCCTGCAGTCCTGGTCACACCCAACTGCCCTCCCCTGCAGTCGTGGTTGCGCCCAACTGCCCTCCTTT
Organism: Pipistrellus kuhlii; assembly: GCF_014108245.1. NCBI lineage: Eukaryota > Metazoa > Chordata > Mammalia > Chiroptera > Vespertilionidae > Pipistrellus > Pipistrellus kuhlii. The sequence goes on along the minus strand of NW_023425515.1, from coordinate 105,121,726 downwards.
GCAAACCTGATGTCTGACCCCCAACTGTCCTCCCCTACCATCCATCTTGTGGCATCCACCTTGTGGCAGCCATCCTGTGGTGGCTATCTTGTAATGATGTGAGGGTGGCCATCTTGTGACAGCCATCTTGTGATGACATCACATGAGGGTGTGATGCCACCTAGGCTTTTATTATATAGGATAGTAGTAACTGATGGACATTTTGTTTTGCTTCTTCTTTTCTTCTTCCCTTCTTCCCTCCTTTTATTTATTTTTCATTTTTCATTTCCTTGTTTTTGTGATTGCAAACAAAAAGTCAATTCAATGATTATCCTCATGCATGTTAATTTTGTGAAAATGGGTGAGTATGTTGTACATTCCGGAAGTAGATTTTTTGGATCAAATGATATGCACATTAAAATTTCTGAATAGATATATCCAAAGCATACTCCAAAAAAGCACTACCAATTCATATTCTAACCAAGCATGCCCTTTCCATCCCAGAATATTCATATTTAAGTTTTTAAATATTAGTCAATCTGATGAGTAAATGTTGTTTTGACTTACATTTACTTACTTACTGGTGAGGTTGGGAATCTTTTTGTGTTTTATTGTCCATTTGTTTTTTCCCCATGAATTCTTTATTTATATCACTTGCCAATATGTATAGTTGATTTCATTTTTCATATTAATTATAAGAACTTTTTTTTGTTTTTTGTTTTTGTGTTAATTCTTATTCCTTTTTATATTCTTATTATTTTTTCTTTTTACAAACCCTGTGTCGAGGGCTGACTTCCAATAGATCGCAGCGAGGGAGCTGCTCTGCTACGTAATTATAGGAACTTTTTATATCACATGGGCATTAACCCTTTTATTATTTAACAATAAGTTGCCAGATAGTATGCTTTTCTTTCTCTTCTTTGAAATTCCACCTTTCTATTCAACTCAATTCCCTTACATACATAGTTCTGGACTCTACTTTGGGTCTGCTAATTTGTCTGCTCTTACTATGACATTATCCTTATTATCATAACTTAACAGTATATTTGACTGTCTGATGTATCCCCTTCCCTGATTTCTTTTTCAGACTATCTCAGGAAATTATTGATCTTTATCCTTTTGAACAAACTTGAGATTGAGTTTCCAGAGTTTTATGAAGAATAATACTGGGATTGAGTTTGAATGGTATTTTTAGACTTATTTGGAAAGATTTCACATTTCTACTATATTGAGTCTCCTATTCATAAGTTATTTAATTATGGAGCTATAGTTTTGTTTTTAAAGAGGAATTTTTAGGAATAAATACTATTGTAGAGTAGCTTGTTGTTGCCTAGCAATGTTGTATGCATTCTAAAGTTATTTTTTGGATTTAAACATTTTCTTTTGTGATAATTGTAGATTTATATGTGCATGTGGTAGTAGAAAAAATAGAGATTTAGTGTGCCCTCAACCCAATGCCTGCCAGTGGTAACACACTTTCAAGACTCTAGGAAAATATTGCAACCCAGGATGTTGACATTGATACAATAAATAAACATAACATTTCTATAAACACAAGAATTCCTCATGTTGCCCTTACAGTCACATCCTTATCCACTGACCTCCACACTCTCCTTAATCTCTGGAATCACCAATCTGATCTACAATTCGACATTTTTTATCATTTAGAGAATCCTAATATATAAAAAGCATGTAACAGAGAGGAATAGACAGAAGTGCTCCAGCCATGAAGACAGAAGAGAAACAATTCAGAGATGGAAGATGCTGACGACACCTCGCCATACCAGCAGACAGCAGCTGCATGTTGCTTAAGGATGCCCAGGACCAAAACAGAAATGGTCATACCTGCATCACCACCGTTTGGCCACCAACCAGATCTGAAAAAGCCTGGCTGACATGTATACTTAAGGAACTATTTGACATTGAAATTGGGACTCAAAAGAACTGTTGGTCCAGAAAGGAACTCACTACAGACTGATTCATTTGCCTCTCAGCATAACCATTATGGCTTTTCTCAGTTTAGGTTCTTACAAGGGTATTTCTTAGATGACAAGATCTTACACATCTAGAGGAAATGATGAACAACATAGACTGATGAACAAAAACAGTCTCAGAGAAAGAGAAGAACAGAACAAACTGTCAAACCTCAGAGGGAACGTAAACCTCAGGAGGGTGAGGGTAAAGGGGAAGAGATCAACCAAAGGACTTGTGTGCATGCATATGGGCCTGGCCAGTGGCCATGGACAACGGGGGATGAGGGCATATGTAGGGAGGGGTTTGGGATGGGATTGGGGAGATGAGGACAATTATGTGATACCATAATCAATTAAAAAAAAATCCAGGGTCCATAACAACCAAAACAACTGTGTTTGATGACCAAACACAGGCTGTGTGGGGTGATAAGGTCGGCAGGAGGGTAGTGAGGGACAACCTAAGAACTGAAAAGCAGGCTGCATGGGGCAACCAGGCCAGCAGGTGGGGCAGTTAGGCATGACCAGGCTGGTGGGGGGGGGGTCAATTTGGGGCAACCAGACAGCAGCAGGGCAGTTGGGGGAGACAAAGCAAGTTGGGGGAGCAATTGGGGGCAGTTGGGCTTCCACGACTGTCTTTCAATATTATATTGACAATCCCAGTTAGAGAAATTAAAAACATTAAAGGCATCCACACTGAAAAAGTTAAACTATCTATATTCACAGATGACACACTTATATATATAGAATATCGGAAAGAATGCAGACACACACACACACACACACACACACACACACACACACACACACAATCTAGTAGAATAAGTGAACTCAGGAAGATTTAGGGTACAAGATTAACACATAAGTCAATTTTGTTAGTATACATTCACAATAACTAATTTCATAATCTACTAGTATAAAGGAAATTAAATAACCAACTCCATTTATAATAGTATCTAAAACAATAAAATACTTAAGATATATATTTAACCAAGGAGGTGAAAGACTATATAAAAACTGTTGAATGAAATTAAAGAAGACCTAAACAGATTTTTTAAATGATGAATTATTAGGAAAGCTGGTCTTTCTTCCTGGTTTTAGGGGAAATGCTTCAGTCTTTCACAACCTGTGTTGTTTCTCCTTTCTCTCTCTCTATTGGTGGCCAAACCACTTGAACCATATCTGATAGTATTAGCATAGGTAGCTGGACAGCAACAAAGGAAGGGAGCAAAGGGAATCAGATCTTAAGAAGCCTAATCAACTGGGGAGATGAATTGGACACTGTGTCTGCTTCCCTAGGAAGATGCAGCATTTGTAGGCTCTCAGGGGACTGCTGTACGGGGATTACCCTGAAGCAGGCAGTAAAGTTGTTACCTGTCATTAGCCAGGGTTAGGGCAGGAAGGAATAACAGCAGCAGAAATTCCTCTGCTGGGCACATCTGCTATAGGAGCCATGATGGCAACAATAGAGTCCTGTCAGTCTCTCCTGAGAAAGGGATCAGATTGGATAAGGGACCCAGAACCTTGGCAGACCTACAAAATGCATTGGGAGGATCCAACCAATCCTGCGAAGGATTGGAAAATTGGTTAGTTTGAAAAAGTGCCTAGTCCTTCCCAAGCCCAAGCCTAACAAAGGGGCTCTCTTGCCCACACACTCTCTCACTGAGTAACACACCCTTGTCTGGATGTTCTTTCTTCATAGCAACTATGAAGAGACCATACAGGCTCCAATTGCAGGCCTGGGCTCAATGCCAATTGGAGTACAGATGGAAACACAGACTAAGGTAGCCAGACAAGGACAGGGACTGAACTGGACTGAACCAATGGCATATAATTTATGGACATAAGCTTTTCTTCTGGGCTGGATTTATTTCAAAGCAGGATGGAGCTGAACTTGGGACAGTCATTTGCTCTTGCTTCTACAACAAACCTACCACTAACTCTTATCCTCCCATATGTGAGTTTCTAGAATGCTTTCCTCTCAACTCCATGAAAAGGCTTTATTTCCACTGGCAATAATAGGAAAACACTTTAATCATTTTTTTCTTTTTTTTCTTTTTTTTAGTAAATATATTTTATTGATTTTTTTTTTAACAGGGAGGAAAAGAGAAGGATAAAGAGTTAGAAACATCGATGAGAGAGAATCATCGATCAGCCTCCTCTTGCACACCTCCCACTGGGGATGTGCCCGCAACATCCAGAATCAAACCTGGGACCCCTCAGTCCGCAGGTATCCACTGAGCCAAACCGGTTTTGGCAACACTTTAATCTTAAGCTGACTAGCTTTTATACTTTAGACTCATGATGCGGGGGAAAATAACCTCCTCCTCCCTCTAAAACATAGAAAAAAGTTTTATTTGTTATGAACCCTTAATACTCTGCCACCAATAGGGAACTTTTGGAGACAGGACACCGGAGATAGAGGCTGCCTGTCTGTAGGTTAAGTGTGCAGCATTCCGTGTGCTGTGGTTGGAAGGGTTTAGAAAAGTATACTTCTCTAAATATTCCCTTTTCTATCCTGGATCATTGCCAGAAATACTAATATCAAAATACCCCAAATTTGCTCTCCACGATTATCTGATACACTAAGGAAGGCATAACCCCAAAAACATTAAGGCTTTCATATTCTATTTTGAATTAAGATACATCACTGTGGGACAGAAAGCAGGTAATGGTATTCTGCTGAAACTGAATAGAAAACATATCTATGTTGGTGTGGGGAGGAGAGATGAGGTTGAATAATGCAGGAGACCACCCAAAAGGTGAAGTGAGAGCTCCCCGGCATTCGAGGAAGCAAGAAAAATGTGATTATGTGAAATAATCCAGGGGAACAGAAACGTCAAAAGAGGAACAGAGAGGGCCTTCAAGACTGTCAGTGGGGCCATAACCCTCTGTATTCTGTGATCTTGAAGCTCTTCTTTCCTTTCCATTCATGGTTATTCTTGGTCAGCCTTATTTTCTTTTCCCATAGCATTTAGCCTAATGAAATGTGTGGCAGGCCTTTAAATAACATTGTTTTATTTAATGGCTGTTTCATTATAAAATTGATGAGATACTATAGGAACTTAACTCATATCAATTAGTCCATGGTAAATTGCATTTTTTTATATGTCATTTCACTTAAAGTTTCAGAAACTTTTGATATGGTTAAATGAGGATATGTACATTTCTATTCTCAAACCCCACAGCCCATCTCCCATGAAATATCTCACTTAGGCATCCCATCCTCCATCAGCTGTGACAAAGAAGCACACATTTGCTGAAATGCCTTTTACCTCTGTGTTGTTTATCTTCTGTGCACTCACCACCTCTCCATGAGGGATTACATATTTTATTATATACTTAGTGGAAATAAGTAAACAGTAACTAGTAGAGGCCCGGTGCACAAAATTTTTGCACAAGCAGGGGGGTGTCCCTCAGCCTGGCCTGTGCCCTCTCACAATCCAGGACTTCTCAGGTAGGGTCCCTAGGCCTGGCTAGCGATCTGAGCCTATTGGGGCTTTTCTTCCCCCAACTGCCAGCAGCTGGCCCTGTCCCTGCTACTGCCACTGCTTGCCAACTGTGCAGCACTGTCCTCCCCCCCCCCCCCATGCCACTGGTCACCTTCCTTCATGGGCAACAGGTGTGGAGTGTGATCACTTGGCTGGCCTGGGCTTCCCTCTGCAGGGCGATCCATCGTGGGACCCTCAGGTTCATTGCCCCCCACCCACCCACCACAGTGACTCTAGCCAGGAGGCCTGGGCCTCTACCTGTGGCCAATGGTCAGGTGACCTTGGCCTCCAACTTTGCAGGGTCCATGATCCTTGGCTCCACCAAGGGAGACCCTGCCCACTCAGCCCAGGCTCCTCGATCAATCGCCACACAGAGGGTGGCCTGGGACGCCTTCTGTGGGGTGATCATGGGGTGATGGCAGGGCCCCCTAACTAATCCCATTGAACTCCCCTTGGATAGCCTGGCACCAGTGAGTGTCATAGTGTGGTCATCTAGATGGTCATTCTGCTTTTAGGTCATTGAGTCAATTTGCATATTATGCTTTTATTATTATAGATGACTTAATACATGTGGCTTACAATACAACATATTTTAAAAATGGCATCCAGGGGTAAGAAATGAATGTGATGAGATGAGACTAGTTATTGGAAAAGTTGGAAGCCACTAACCAATCATAAGGAGCTAAGAATGCTTTAATTTGAAATTGAATTGACAGCATTAAAGTCTACAGTCTTGTGGATGGGTGATAAAATCCATGGCCTAGGGCAAAGAATATCCTTACAATGTCATTATAATTTTTCCCAGATTTGTGTTATCCCTGTTACCTATAATAGTACCTTGCACCCTTGGGATTCAATAAAAAAAAATCATCTTTTTGGTGATTGGAGACAAAGGTAACACAACTCTTGATATTTTAGAATTACAATTATCCCAAGCAAAATTACAAACTAGAAAAACGAATATGAGTGTATATTAAAAGATTATAGTGTATAACCAAGTGGGAGTTATCCAAGGAATTAAAATGTGATTGAAAACATGAAAATCAATGTAATATATCACATTAATAGATGAAGGTATAAAATAACTCAATCATTTGAGTTGATGCATAAAAGCAAAACCCATCACACTTTCATGATTTAAAATACTAAAAAAACAGAAATTGAAAGAAACATCTTCAACATGATAAAGTACAATTATAAAGAGCCCACAGCTAAAATCACACCTAGTTGTGAAAGACTGAAGCATTTCCCCTAAAACCAGGAAGAAAGACCAGCTTTCATGACTGTCTTTCAATATTATACTGACAATCCCAGTTGGAGAAATTAAAAACATTAAAAGCATCCACACTGAAAAAGTTAAACTATTTATATTCACAGATGACACACTTATATATATATAGAATATCAGAAAGAATACAGACACACACACACACACACACACACACACACACACACACAATCTAGTAGAATAAATGAACTCAGGAAGATTTAGGATACAAGATTAACACATAAGTCAATTTTGTTAGTATACATTCACAATAAATAATTTCATAATATACTAGTATAAAGGAAATTAAATAACCAACTCCATTTATAATAGTATCTAAAATAATAAAATACTTAAGATATATATTTAACCAAGGAGGTGAAAGACTATATAAAAACTGTTGAATGAAATTAAAGAAGACCTAAACAGATTTTTTAAATGATGTTTATTATTAAATGAATTAATATTATTAAAATGGCAATATTACCCATCAATATTATAGCAGTCATTTGCAAAGATTGAAAAGCTTATTTTCAAATTCAAATAAAATTGTAAGTGGTCCTGAATAGCCAAATTGATATTGAAAAAGAACAATTTAAAAAGACTCATAATTCTTAATTTTAAAATTTACTACAAAGCTATAATCCTCAAAGCAGTATGGTCCTAGCATAAGGACAAACATATAGACCAAGCATGTCAAACTCACAGTCCACGGGCCACATGTGCCCACAACGAATATTTTTGTGGCCCAGATAATATAACAGTATGTAAGAAATGTTTTAATAAAAATTTTGTAACTTAATTTTTATAATATCCTGTTACACATAATTATTAATAACGAACTACAATGTTTACTAATGACTAATTACTAAAACACTTAGAATACACAGGTTTCACAACCTTGGATTTGGCACTGGATTATTAGAAAAAAGCAAAAACAAAAGCCAAATAAACAAACAAATAAATAAATAAATGCTTTGAGCCTCATCAGAATGAAACACTCTTGAGCACCAAAGAACACAATCAAGAAAATAAAAAGACAACCTACAGAGTAAGGTTGCAAATCATATATCTTACAAGGGTCTAATATCTATAATATATAAAGAACTCTTAAAATTAAACAACGTAAAGACAAACAATCCAATTCAAAATGGGCAAAAACAGGCAACAATAGTCAAACCTAGATTAAACTCGACTATCTAAAAATTTAAAAAGTTATTTGCATCAAAGGACACTATGAAAAGAATAAAAAGGCAACCTATTTATGTAATGGGGAAAATGTTGAAAATAATATATCTGATGAGTTAATATGAAGAAGATATAAATAACTCTCATAAGTCAACAACAATAACACTAAAACTAAAAAAGTACACAAAATACTTGAATAGACCTTTCTTCATAGGCGATATAGGAATGGCCAAGAAGCAAATAAAAACAAAAGACATCAATTGCATTCATTATTAGGGAAATGCAACACACACACACCCACACACACACACACACACACTCACACACATGGATATATCACTTCACACCTATTAGGATGCTACAATTTTAAAAAGAAAAAAAAGAACAAGTGTTTTCTGTACATCACTGTTAAGAATGTAAAGTGATTTAGCTACAATAGAAAATAGTTTGAACTTTTATTAAAAAACTAGAGGCCTAGTGCATGAAATTCGTGCACAGTAAGTGGCATGTCTAAATCATAGGGTATGTATAAGTGTATCTTTATAAGAATCTGTCAATGTTCCAATATTCTTCAGCCCAGTCTGCACCCTCTCCAATCTGGGACCCCTCAAGGAATGTCTGACTGCCCATTTAGACCCGATGGGATCAGGCATCCTTCTCACAATCCAGAACTGCTGGCTCCCAAACACTTCTGCCTGCCAGCCTGATCACCCCCTAACCACTCTCCCGACAGCCTGATCAACACCTAATTGCTCCCCTGCCAACCCAATTGCCCCTAACTGCCTTCCCCTACAGGTCTGATCACCCCCAACTGCCAGCCCGGTTATCCCTAACTGCCCTTTCCTGCCAGTCTGATCCCCCCAACTGCCCTCCCCAGTGACCCTGGACACCAAGCCTTCCCACCCATCTCCTGCTCTGCTCTTCCTTTAGGCTTGACATCCTGGGTTGCTGGGGTGACCCAGGATGCCAAGCCTTTCCCCCACTCTCTTGCTCTATTCTGGGGCAATCCAGGACACCAAGCCTTCCCCCCAACTCTCCCACTCAGCCTTCCCCCCACTATCTGGGTCACTAGGGTGACCCAGGATGTCAAGCCTTCCTGTCCATCTCCCGCTCTGCACTGGGGTGATCCAGGACACCAAGCCTTCTTTCCACTCTCCTGCTCAGCCTTCCCCCCACTCAGCCTTCCCCTCACTCTCCCAGTTGCTGGGGCAATCCAGGACCCCAAACATTCTCGCCCATCTCCAGCTCTGCTCTGGGGTGATCTAGGATGCCAAGCCTTCCCTCTGCTCTCCAAAGGCTCTGTGGCTCTGGCTGGCACCACCATTTTGGCCCACCAATTTGCATATTCCCTCCTTATTGGCCTTGGATGCAGACATCGTTATCATGAAGTGATGGTTAACTTGCATATTACTTTTATAGGATTAAACATAAAGTTACATAAGAAAGACCCAGCAATTTCACTCTTAGGTATATATTAAGATAATTGAAAACAGACACTCAAACAAGTATAGGTACACACATGTTGATTACTTCCATTGGTCACAATAGCCCAAATGCGGAAACAACTTAAATGTCCATTAACAGAAAAATGAATAAACAAAGTGTGATATATAAATTCAATGGGATATTAATCATAAAAAATGAAGTACATTTTGCATTGTGGATAAATCTCACAAAATATTATGCTAAGTTAAATAAGCCAGACACAGAAAGTCATATACAGGCATACCAGAGAAAGATTGCAGGTTCAGTTCCAGACACCTCAATGAAGTGTCATAATAGAGCGAGTTGTAATCTTTTTGGAGATTTTGCCTTCAAATGTAGAAAATGAAACACCTGCAAAGCACAATAAAGCAAAGCGAGTTAAATCCAGGCATGTGTTTAATAAGTGATTCCATTTATGTAAAGTAAAATAACCAGAACTGGTACATCCACAGAAGCTACAGCAGATTAATGGTTGCCAGGATTTGGAAGGAAGATGGAATGGGACGTCATCTGTGGGGAAGCACAAGACCTGGTTGGAATGTCTGTAAGGAGGAATATCCAAAAGGTGAGGGGACCTTGCTGAAGGCAGCAGCCTCTACCTTGACTTTTCCAATCTCCAGGGTTTTTTGCTAAAATCTCTGTTTAGTCTTTAAAGACTTTATCTTGTAGAAGCATATACTTTCTCAAGAATACTTACCCTGATAATTGTACCTAGAGGTTAATTAGAGTTCAAGCTGTTGTTATAATAAAAAGCCAATGAGGCAGTCAATCAGGGCTATTTGCTACTAAAGCAAACTAGTCCCTTAGCCCTTTCTTTCACAAAAACATGTGCCAGAGTAATCTGTTCATCTGTGGCTGAGGGTATGCTGGTCAGCCCCGGCAGTCATTGATAGCATAGAGATTCCTTTTCTGGTGCTAGAAAATCATGGAATTAGATAGAGGTAGTGGCCATACAACCTATGAATGCACTAAATCTTAATGAGTTGTACACTTTGACATGCTTACTTTTATCTTATGTGAATATAACCTCACAAAACAAACATGTTTCCCTCTAATATAAATCATTTAGAGAAAATAAAGTGATTATATTAATTATATCACTGTTTAAACTTTGTTTAAAGCCTCAAAGAGGTTGCCCTGGCCAGTGTGGCTCAGTTGGTTGAGTATCATCCCATGCACCAGTTTCATAACTGGGGGGCTAAATCCCCAGTGTGGATTGTGCAGAAGGCAGATCAGTGATTCTTTTTAATCACTGATGTTTCTATTTCTCTCTCTCTCACTTCCTCTCTAAAAATCAATAAAACATATATATTTTTTAAAAATTCAAAGAGAAAGTCATGACTTGTGCATGTTAGCCTCTTTTGGAAAATACTGTGGAGAATTTACAGCAAGGGAATCAGTCTTTATTTTTAAGTGGGTTTAATCTACCAACATGCTCCCTGGTTGTGGGCTTTACTGTGGCACTATATGATGAGCAGTGTTTATAATTATATAAAACCAGAGGCCCGTTGCATGAATATTCATGCAAGAATAGCCCTTCCTCATGGCTTTGCTCCTGAAAGCCTGGGAGCCTGCAAGTCCTCACTCCAGGTTAGAGTCCCCTCCTGTAGCTCCCTCTGCTCCCCACCTCCTCCTTATAGCAAGTGTCCCACCCTACCTGGCCTCTCCACGCCTGTGTATGTGAATTAGCCCACCACCTTTGTTGGATTAATTTGAATACTCACTTGATTGGCTGATGGTTCCATGCAGTTATGGTCAATTTGCATATTTCTCTTTTATTAGTGTAGATACTCAAGGAATCAATAACACTGAGGGTTATGGAGTGTCTATATTTTACTACCAAGGAAGAGAAGGAGCACCCAGCATGATTCCCTCCATGTCAGCTCCAGCTCAGGTTCTGAAGATGAAATCACTGAAAAGATTTAAAATATTAGGAACTTTCAGGATAAATGAGTCAGGCTTTATCATGGATTTGCCTATACACCGGAGTATTTAGCTGATCATTTTTTAATTAATTAATTAATTTATTTATTTATTATTTTTTAATATATATTATTGATTTTTTACAGAGAGGAAGGGAGAGGGATAGAGAGTTAGAAACATTTATGAGAAAGAAACATTGATCAGCTGCCTCCTGCACACCTCCTACTGGGGATGTGCCCACAACCAAGGTAAATGCCCTTGACTGGAATCGAACCTGGGACCCTTCAGTCCTCAGGTGTAGACATACCCACGGAGCCAAACCAGTTAGGGCTGATCATTTTTTAAAAAATAATTAACTGGCCAAAACTGGCTTGGCTCAGAGGTAGAGTGTCGGTCTGCGGACTGAAAGGTACCAGGTTCCATTCCGGTCAAGGGCATGTACATTGGTTGTGGGCACATTCCCGGTAGGGGGTGTGCAAGAGGCAGCTGGTCGATGTTTCTCTCTCATTGATGTTTTTAGCTCTCTATCTCTCTCCCTTCCTCTCTGTAAAAAAAAAAATCAATAAAATATATTAAAAAATAATTCACTGTCTCAAGATATCTTGGTGATATGTAAAAATAAATTATATGTAAAAATAAAAATATATTTCAAAAAATTTCTGAAGGAATTTTTGAAATATATTTTCATTTAGGGTATAAGCTTTTATTTCCAAAAGAGCATATTTCCATCTTGTCTTTTTTATAAAAGATAATCTTAAAGATATTCTATACTGAAACAAAGAAAGCCATAGCCTTTATTATTAAAGATTAGGTGCTTTAGGTAACCTCACATAATATTATGTTGTTTTTTATAGGTTTTATATTTTTTATCTTTTGTCTTTTCAGTCTAGTTATCCCTAGCATTCATGATAGAAGTAATGATCACTTTTTGCCTCAAAAGAATATTCAATGCAAGTCTACTCTGAGCCAGGTCTGAGCCAGAGATTATATTGGGAAATAAAATAGTCAGACAATATACTTTGTGGAGTTTAAAGTTTAGCTTACATGATATAATTAAAACAGAGAAGGATGGTGTGTATACATGTTTCTGATTGACTTCATTTGTGAAGATAGTAAGCAAATCTTGGAAAGAACAGATATTTTATTTTTTATTTTTTTTATTATTATTTTTTTAATGAAGGTATTATACACACATTCTTATCAGGTTATTATTCCCAAAAATCCCAGTGTGGTAATTAATAAATAAATCTTCTTAATTGTATTAATGTAAGATGAATTAGAATCTAATTATTTAGAAAGTTTAGATTTTTTTTTTCAAAGAGGAAAAAATATATATATTTATTTATTTATTTTTAATATATTTTATTGATATTTTTTTGCTCCCCCCCTCCCTCCCATGCATACCCTCCCTCCCCAGAGTTTTATGTCCATTGGTTGTACTTATACGCATGTATACAAGTCCTTCGGTTGATCTATTATCTCCCCCAGATCTTCCTCCCCTCTCTACTGTAATTTGACAGTCTGCTTGTTGCTTTACTGTCTCTATATCTATCTTTTGGTTCATCAGTTTATAATGTTCTTCATTATCCATAAATGAGTGAGGTCATGTGGTGTTTCTCTTTCATTGATTGGCTTATTTCACTCAGCATGATGTTCTCCAATTCCATCCAGGTTGCTGCAAATGATGAGAATTCCTTCTTTTTTATGGCAGCATAGTATTCCATTGTACCATAGTTTTTGGATCCAATCATCTGCTGACGGGCACCTAGGCTGTTTCCAAATTCTGGCTATTGTAGATTGTGCTGCTATGAACATAGGGGTGCATATATCCTTTCTGATTCATGTTTCTAGTTTCTTGGGATATATTCCTAGAAGTGGGATTATTGGGTCAAATGGGAGTTCCATTTTCAGTTTTTTGAGGAAACCCCACACTGAAGAACAGATATTTTAGCTGAGACCTCAAAGATACAGCTGGGCAAAGTCTTAGAAATTTTGGTAGAAATGGGAATTGGTTTAATAGATTAAGGGAGCATGTATGTATAAAATACGCAAGACAAGAAAGAACCATTGTGTCACTATAAATGAGAGCAGACTGGACTGCATGTAACTGGAATGGATTGGACTTTAGAGGCCAGAATACTCAGGGTTCAAAGGCCATAGTCATTACTATGATTCTTATTCTAAGGCCAGTGGGAAATCAACCACAAGTTAAAACAGAAAAGACACATGATAAGGAATTAATTTATAAAAGTGACCTTTAGGTGCAGAATAAATTAAAGTAAACAGTAGATAATATACCCAGAAAAAATGTAGACAGCTACTGGTGAATTGTAAATATTTAGTGCTGGCTGCTCTCATGGCATGATGAGAGTAACACATCTCTGAGGGGAGTGTAATTTGGGGACATGAGACAGGAATAATGGAGTCTTTCCTCCACAGATATCATCTGGACAAGCAAGATGACATATGGGGCTGCATTAGTCATCTTGAAGAGAACCCCAGTGTTCAACTTTGGGATAATTTGAGTTTCAAAGTAAGTAATGAAGACAGGTGACAAGACATTGAACAAAATAAGGATCCATGAATCCATAATAATGTAACGAATATCTGGGGAGCAGGCAGGTGCTTGGTTATAGTTGGAATCCAGATATAAATACTGGAGCAATGAAAGAAACAAAAGTCACCATCAGAGAGTGGTTACTGCAGGTAAGAATCATCTATAGATACAAAGGCTTCTAAGGAAAAGTTCAATGGAATATTGACATATTGTTAAAGAGAAACTGACAGAATTTTCACCCAGCAATCAAATTGAAAGGATGAGTGGACTTATGTCCCCTGATGGGCTGCACTGGAGAGAGAGCAGCAGCAGCATGGAGGGTTCCTGCAGGGGCTGAGTCTGCTGGGGGAGGAGGCCTGGGCAGACCGCTTGGGGCCATCTGTACTCTTTAAATTTGTGAAGGATGTAAAAATGAGGAGAAGTCACAGGAATAGTTCTGGGGGAAAAAAGTTGGACAGCAATAGAAGAATACACACCACATGGGTCTATAAAGGGGATTATAGCATTGAACCCTGTTGATTTCCTGATTTGAGGGTTATGTGGGAGACTGTTTTGTTTCAGGAAAAAGGAATATTGATTAAAAAAATAACTCCTCTGCTGCTGAGAGTAATTTGGGGAAAGGTACCAGGAATAATTGAATGTTTCTTGTGAAGGGCAAATAAAGCAAAGTGATAATAGGGCAGCTGTGTAAGGCGAGAAGCACTTTGTACTGTTATTGCAATTATTCTACTAGTAGGAGTTTGAAATTATTTGCAAAAAACAATTATTTTTAAAACAACCTGTTAATACCCTGAGAGTAAATCAGAGGCAACATAAAATTTCTATATAGATGCTAGGCCCTCCCTGACTGTAGCTCAGCCAGAGCTGTGAGACTTGTGAGCCTGGATTTTAAGGAGGCACTGTGTAAATATTTTGTTAATAGCCATTCGCCTTCCATGTCTTGGATGATTTCAGGATGCTGTGGGAAAGGTGAATGTTTGGAATTCTATTTTCAATCATGAAACACTCCTCTCCTGGATACATACTGTCCTGTGATGCAGGCCAAGGAGAAGAGCAGTCACTTGTCTCATTGCTGCCTCCAAACCAGCCTCATGACCCTCCAGGACCACTGCTGCTTCTCACTCCACCTCAGGTTTCAGCTGTCATCTTCTGACTCTGGCTGCACTGATTCGAGTATGTCTTGCATGTGTGTTTTGAGTGTCATGAAGAAATGTGCTTGGACAGCTTTAGGCCATCCCTCTGGCTTTGTTCGATCTGGAATTCCACGGGGGAATTTTAGTGCCTCTGGAGTCACAAAGGATTAATATGGTTTTGGCACAGATTACCTGCTGAAGTGCTCGAGGGAGATGCCAGTTTCCCTCTGTGCCACCCTGGGGAGGGAATAAGGGCAATCAAGGCAGCTCCAAGTAGATTAATAATATTTCTCAAACAATAATATGTGTAACACCAAACGGTGAACTGACCACACTGAATTAAAAGCAACATAATGTAAACAGATTGCACATTTTGTAAACATTTCCATTGGAGAATGAAATGATATTTTGAATCAAGTGGAACTAGATAATAAGGTACTCCAAGGAACAATCGTGACAATGTCCAGCATCACAGTGATTGCAGGGCCCATCCATTTGTTAAAAGAGAAAGAAATTTTGAGGGCATGTGAAGTGAAATCAAAACTTTAACAAAAGATGAATACACATTCTGCATTTGAAAATAAACTAAGAAAGTAAAAATACTTGGCTTTTGTATACATAATATATTTAAACTTAAAGGAGAATCATGAATTATAACACACCTACTCTTCCAATTTTGCAATACTTTTCCAACTACGTGATGCTGCAGGAAACATGAGCCATTCAAACTTGAGCGAGAGCACATGTGTGAAGACCGGTTACCTGTGGGCATCCCCCGTCCTCCGCACCGGAAGCCCTGACACTCCCCACTAAGGTTCCCCTAGCTGAATCTGTATGGGGATTTCAGCCCAGAAGTAATTCTAATCGGATTAAAAACAAACAAACAAAACGTGATTTTTACCCATGAAAGCTCTCAATGAAGGGATTTCTTTTCGTAAGATAAATCTTGCCCAAATCGAGAAAACGAAGACTAAAGCACAGGGAACTGTCCATAAGAGGAGAACTTCGCTGTTGGCTATTTCAGGAAAACGTTGAGAGAAGCCGGCCCAGCCTACTCCACAACCAGAGGGGCGGGAACAGAGAGCGTTTTCCCCCACTTGCACCTGCCAGGTGGTCACCAAGCCAAGAGGCACTAAGGCACTTAGGTCCTAGGGAAACCAAGTTCTGCTCCTCCTAGTCTGCAGGGAAACAGAATGCTCCTTGCGGGTCAGAAAGGAGTCTGGCGCCTCCTGCGGACACTGAGGATAGTTCTCAGGACACTTAGAGCTCCCTGTTTAGCAGTTGCAGGGCGCCCCCTCCAGGCCTTCCACCGAATCACTGAAATTCAGTGTTAAGATTATTCAAGACCATAATTTACCAAATTCAATGGAGTGGAACTCAGTATCACGTGTTTTGATGAGATTTAGTGAAGATAACCAGAAGCAAACAACCAAAATAAATATACAACATTCAATTGTTTTCCTATATGTTAATAATGAACAATAGGAATTTAAAATAACACAATACCACTTATAATAGTCCTCTACTCCACCCATTTACTCTCCCAAACGAAGAAAGGGAGGATGGGAGACAGGAAGGAATGAAAAAAAAGAAAGAAAGAAACATAAAGAAAAGGAAATAAATCTTAGGTATAAACCAACACAAACCCAACAAAGTATGTACAAATCTGTGAGTAGAAAACTATTTAATACTGTCAAAAGACAAAAATATAAGTTGCAATACATCCCAATAGATTCAGCATAATGTCAATAAAAATCGCAGAAAATATCTTTGCATTGACAAATTGTTTTTAAGACTTGAGTGGAATAGATAATATTGAAGAACTAACTTGAAAATAACCATACTTCCAATCCCAATGTTTTTAATAAAGTGACAGTGATTAGGACAGCATGGTATTGGAGTAAGATTAACACAGATAAATAGAATAGAGAGTCTGCAAATAGATCCATGAAAAAAAACAGTGAACTGATCTTGTTCAAAGGAGCAAGGTAGTTGTAGAAAAAAATACAGCTTTTTCCAACAAATAGTGATAGTGCCAAAGGATGAGCACCTGGGGGGAAAAATGAGCAAAGACAAAAATTTACACCTTATGTGTAAATTCACCTAAAATAATTCATACACAAAGTAAAAGGCAAACCTATAAAAAGATGTTTCCATAATCATGATTCTAAAAGAAAACACAGAAGAAAAATTTCTGAATTTTGCTTTGAGGCTAGATTTTACAGATAATCACCCAAAGCACAATCCATGGAAGAAAACATTGATAATGTGGACTTCATTAAATTGTAGTTTTCAACCGTTCAAATAAAATACTTACAAAATGCATATCTGAAGAAGGACTTATATCCAAAATTGTCAACAAACCTTTAAAACCCACTAATAAGAAAACAAACTCCCTGAATTAAAAAATGTCTAAACAGACACTTCAATAAAGATATATAGATGGGAAATGAGCATATGTAAAGATGGGCAACATCATTTGTCCTTAAGGAAAAGCAAACTACAAACAGTAATGAAACAGTAACACACTCTTATTAGAAAGGCTGCTACAATATGAAAAACTGACAATATGTATGTATTTACCAAGTGTATATCCACATAAAAACTAGCAAGAAAATATGTGCAGCAGCTTTATTTATAGTGAACCGAACTTAGAAACTTGGGAGGAACTAAAATGCCTTTCAATAGGTGAACAGATACCGAACTGTGGCACAGTGGGTGGAGACCTCGTGGAGAAGACATGGGCTGTATTCACAGTGGGTTCCAGATACAAAAGGAAGTTCTGGCTACAGGCTCATTGCATGTGAAGGCAGACACAGCTGTAGGTACCAGAAATGGAGACATGAGAGCTGGCATGGTCTCCTGGGAAAGGGGTGGTTCACAGAGTATACAGTAATTCAACAATTACAGCTCAGGTATTCTGACACCAGCACTGATTTCCCTGGTGGTCTGTGCTGTTGGAATTCTGTTCTAACTTGCTTCTCTCTGTATATTCCGGTGACTTCCATTCTATCATGGATCTAAGAAGAACTATTGATTTTCAGTTTGTTAAGGTTTTTCTTTTTAGTTAGGCATAGTGATGACTTTCAAATTCCTTACATGCTAGTCAGGAACCCAGAAGTATGCATATTTTCCTTCTTGTTCCTTTATTTCTTGTCAAAGTTTTGCTATTTAAACAACATTTTTAGTTTAAAAATGTTTCTTCATTTCATTCCTAAAGTCCATTATTCATTTACATTTGTATTAATATTTTAATGATTTGACCATTCTAATTTATTTGGGCTTGTTTTTCCTGTCTTCTAGCTTACAAAATTGAACAGTCTCTAAAGAATTCTTTCTAACTGATATTGGCCCACAAAATACCTCTTCACACATAAACAGAAAATAGACACAACCAAATAATAAAAGTACCCTCAAAGTTTCCTGGCCATTGTGGCTCATTGATTGAGCATCGACCTACGAACTAGAAGGTCATGGTTCGATTTATGGTCAGGGCACATGACTGGGTTGCATGTTAGATCCCAGTGTGGGTTGTGCAGGAGGTAGCTGATAAATGATTATCTGTCATCATTGATGTTTCTGTATCCCCATCTCCCTTCTTTTCTGAAATCAATCAAAATATATATTTTTAAAAGTACCCTCAATCTAAAATAAAATGACCAGGAATAAAAATAAATCTAAATATAGATGTGGATTGTTTGAAACACACAGCTACCTAGGTATGTTGCTGTAGCAGAAAAGTTACATGTACTGCATTTACCAGTTCACCCTGGGTCAAACCCCCTCTGCTCCTAACCAGAATGTGAATTTATACCACTCACACTCCATGTACCTAAATTTTATTCATCTTTATAAGGACAATAAATGTCATTGCTTAACTCCTAGATTTATGAAGAATATTGAAGGTCAGCTGACAGGATGAGTGCATTCTACATTGCCATGAATAATTCTTCCAATTTTGAACTGGGATATGTCGCAGTCTCTGGAAAATGACAAGTGGCCACTGGTTATTTGGGATAAAATTATCTTATTTCAGACTGTTTTTGATATTTCAGACCTTATTAGGATTTCTGGGATTTTTTTCCCCCTTTACCATAATCACTTCCTTGTAATCCACTGGAAGCACATTCAGGTCCACAAATGTGATGCTCAAGCATCTAACTTCAGCCAACTCCTTGTCCCCCCTCTTAGGGAACTCCCAGATGATGGCAAGATTGAGGCTGGAACATTTCCCAAGGGAAACGGGAAGGAAACCTGCTTTCTGTGTTCACAGAGTGGAAGGGGCATTAACATTGGCACCATCTCCTCTGAAGTAGAGTCCAAGCATCACCACCACCTCGGGAGCTCCAGGTGGGCAGGTCTGAAACCACATGCTCCCTTCTATATCAGGCCCTCTGACATCCTATGCTGGACCCTGACTATTCAGGTAAACACCACTTTTCCTGTGTATGTGACTGGCAAGTGGAATGGCAAAACTGTTAGGAAGAGGAAGGATTTGGGAGACTATCTGTGGTCATTGATAAAGAATTACTTGCACACAATCATACCCTAGCTGGTTTGGCTCAGTGGATAGAGCGTGGGCCTACAGACTGAAAGGTACTGGTTCGATTTCAGTAAAGGGCACATGCCTGGGTTTCGGGCTCCAACCCCAGTGCGGGGCATGCAGAAGGAAGCCAATCAATCATTCTTTCTCATCATTGATGTTTCTATCTCTCTCTCTCCCTCTTCCTTCTCTCTGAAATCAATAAAAACATATTTTAAAAAGGAATTACACAATCATGATGTACGCCATTGCTATCATTCTATGATGTTCCTATATAGGACCCCTGATATGGGACAGAAGCACCCTAGTTTTTATCCTGTGCAGGTTGATCGGCACATGAACTAGAAGGTCATGGTTTGATTTATGGTCAGGGCACATGACCAGTGTCTGCCCAGATCCTCCCCTGAATCTGAAATCACTCAGAGCATACTTGTCTCAGTGAGCACCTTTTCCATACTCCCAGTTGGGACTGGTGAGCAGGTCTAAGCCCCTTGGTTCTTGTGAGCTGAGATCCCAGTATGTCCAGGTGGGCTCTGAGCACAATGAAAGTGTCCCCATAAGAAATGTCCAAACCTGTAGATAATTTTTATGAGTTTATTTGAGCCAAACTGATGACATATGCTGGGCAGCAGGATTTAAATTACTTCCTGAATAATAGTTTTGCAGTTTCTTTTTTGCATTTGAAATTAAGGAGGGAATATAGGAATAATTCATGGAAGTGGGAGAAAGCAAGGTGGGAGATTGGATTACAGGAGTCAACAAAATGCTCTCTTTAGAGTGGTGACCCCTCAGTTCAAGAGTGTGTTTAACTTAGATGCACAGAAACAATGGACAGGGCTTGCTTAAGGCAAAAATAAGCTTTTTACTTAAAAGTTATATGCATGGGGCATGACTACCCACCCCATAATCTGCCCTGCTAAGATTTTATATTCAAACCTCCCTGTGAAGTTACTTTCCATGGAACCCCATTTTCCATTCACAAAAGGAGTACACAGTCCCTAAACTGGCCAGACAGCTCTCCATTTTATGTGGTCCTACATGGTTGCCTGCTCACTCTTTCCTTGCCCAAGTTTAAGAACCACAGTGAGTGGTCACATGACAGAATATGAATAACCACAGTGTCTTTTTCTCATAGATGTGGTAGGAACAGCAGGCGCAAAACAAAATGTTTTACAAAAGGCCTTTACAAAAATATATTTTATTAGTTTTTTTACAGAGAGAAAGGGAGAGGAATAGAGAGCTAGAAACATCGATGAGAGAGAAACATCGACCAGCTGCCTCCTGCACACCCCCTACTGGGAACGTGCCAGTAACCAAGGTACATGTACTTGACTGGAATTGAACCTGGGACCTTTCAGTGTGCAGGCCGATGCTCTATCTGCTGAGCCAAACCGGTTTTGGCACAAAAGGCTTTCATAATTTTTATTTTATTAAATGCTGCAATGGAGAAGTTTAGAGTACATGGATTTATTTTAAAATAGAGCTACTAATAGTTTGGGGGCAATGGAAAGCTTGGACTAGAATGCAACTTTAAACCAATTAAAATGTTCCTGGAATTAATTTGAATTGGAAATATGAGTTTAATGAAGTGGAACATTCTGAGTGATGATCAGTCATAAAAGTGAAAAAGAAAAACAGCAATTCTTCAGCAAGTGGCTGGGAGGGACCTTGGAGGATACTGCAGGGTATCAAAGACCAGTTTCTACCATTTATCTTAAATCCTAAGTACAAAATTAGTCATTTAAAATATGTGGGTGTGTGGGGTGAGAATGTCTTATTTTCAGATAAAAATAGAAAAGTTTGGGTGAGACAGAGTGAGCATAAAAAGCACATTCAGAGGTTTCAATTAGAATTCCGTTCTCAGTTCTTTATGAAAGTTATAAAGAAGTCAAATAATTTTTGGAACCTGGGGAAGATAGACTATTCTATATTAATCAATGATATCAAGTGTCCTGCTTGGAAGACAGAGGCATCAGGGTGACCCTATATTCTGAACTTTGTGAAATGAATCTATGATGAACCATTCACTGTCAATGGAGTCGCTGAGGACAAGGTATCTGGATTGAAAGTCAAAATCTATTTATTTATTTATTTATTTATTTATTTATTTATTTTTAGGGTGGAGCAAATTTGACAGGATCGTAAATTGAGCAATGCTTTGATCATATGAAATTTAATAAACTTTTTTTTATTATTGCTGGATAAAGCAAAATAAATTTATTAAGAATTGACAAATTTGAATAATATTATACAAAGAACAAGCTTGACCCATGAGCAAGATGCCTCGACTTAACTTAGGCTCCTCTGTGCCCTCTGTTGGACTAGAACTCAAGTGTGCCTCACGTGCCCAGTTTTTCAATCTACATGGTAAGCCAGTAGATTGAAAATCTTCTAAGGCATGATGCCTGATCAAGTTCTTCATCCTCCATTCTTGATGTCTAAGGCCTTTAGGCCAATTCAATAAGAATCTCCCTATCCTTGATGTCTAACCAAGTTCCTGTAGGTAATTTTTGGCCACTGGCATTCCTTCCCTCAGTCAGTCCCTTGGCTATATGTCCCAACATTTTTGCTATATTCAGAGTTGAGTTCAGTTGGACTCCAATATGACAAGAGTCATCTATATTTGTAGAGTAAAATCTTGAATGGATTATCTCTTGGCATTTTTTTTTCTATTTTAATGATATATAATTGACATATATCACTGTTTAAGTTAAAGGTACAACATAGTGGTTTGACTTACATATAATGTGAAATGATTACCATAGTAAGTTCAGTTAGCATCCATTATGTCATATAAATACAATAAAAACGTTTTTCTATGTGATGAGAACTCTTAGGATTTACTCTCTTGACAACTTCCATATATATCATACAGTGGTGTTAATTATAGTCATTATCTTGTACACCCTAATATTTATCTTAATAACTGATCACTATTCTCCTCAGGCTCTGTCTCAGGTAATAACAAATCTATTTTTTATAAGTATTTTTTGTTTGCTTTTAGATTCTATGATACTTATAAGTGAAATCATATAGTTTTTATCTTTCTCTGTTTGACTTATTTCACTTAGCAAAATGCCTTCAAGATTCATCCATGTCATTGCAAAAAGGAATTTCCACCATTTTATACCTATACTAGAGGTCCAGTGCACGAATTCATACATGGGTGGGGTCAGCTGGCCCGGCTCTAATCAGTGGATCAGGGCCAGGCCTTTTGGGAGGAAGAAATGGTGGGAGATCGCCGAAAGTCGTTTGGCTCAGTGGTAGAGTGTTGGTCTGCGGACTGAAAGGTCCCAAGTTCGATTCCGGTCAAGGGCATGTACTTTGGTTGTGGGCACATCCCCGGTAGGGGGTGTGCAAGAGGCAGCTGGTTGATGTTTCTCTCTCATCGATGTTTCTGGCTCTCTATCTCTCCCTTCCTCTCTGCAAAAAAATCAATAAAATATATTAAAAAGAAAGAAAGAAAGAAAGAAAAGAAATGGTGGGAAATTGGCCAGCCAGGCCCACCCTGATCAGGGCCTGATTAGGGCTTGGCCAGCTGGAGGAGGAGCTATAGGCAATTGGCTAGTGGGCTCTGCCCCCAATTGGGGGGGGGGGCTATTGGAGGTGGGGCCAGCCATAGGGAGGGGAATGGTGGGGTTGATCAGGGGCAGAGTTGGCTGGGGTGGTTGGGGCTGTGGGCCAATCAGGGTAGTGGGGGCTCATAGGGGGTGGGGCTGGTCAGGGGGAGGGGCTTCAGGAAGTTTACCAGCTGGTCACATACTCTATTGGGTTAGGAGGGGCAATCAGGGATGGGACTGGCCAGGGGGAGAGACTGCAGGCCAGTAGGGGTAGTGGAGGCCCATTGGGGGCAGGCTGGCCAGGGGGAGGAGCTGCAAGAGGTTGGCCAGCTGGCCCCACCCTATATTGGGGTAGGAAGGTGATCAGGGGCAGGGTGGGCCTGGGGAAGGGGCTTTGGGCTGATAGGGGTGGGACCAGCTGGGGGGAAGGGAGGATGGCTGGTTGCCCTGCCCTTGATTAAGGTGGGAGAGGCCAAACCGGGGCAGGGCCAGCTGGGGGAGAGGGGCCAAGGGATGTTGGCTGGCTGGCCCTGGGTCAGGCTGGTTCACTGGCTGCAATGGGCATCATAGCTAATGGGTGTTCTGGTCATGACAGCATTCTGGTAGCTTGCTTTATAGATAGATTGATATTTAGATAGATAGATAGATAGATAGATAGATAGATAGATAGATAGACAGACATAGATAGGTATAGATATAGATATAGATATAGATGATATAGATATAGATATAGATATATTTATAGATACATCAGAACTTTTTATTCATTCATCAATTAATGATTATAATTTAGGTTATTTCTATGTCTTTGGTATTATACATAATACTACTATGACCATGGGTTACACATATCTTTTCAAGTTAGTGTTTTCATTTCCTTTGGATATAATCCCAAAAGTGGAATTACTGATTCATATGGAGGGGCATTTTCTGTTTTCAATTTTTGGAGGATCCTCCATATTGTTTTCCATAGTAGCTACACTAGTTTATAACCCCAATAATACACAAGAGTTCCCTTTAATCCACATCCTTGCTAGAATTTGTTATCTCTTGTTTTTTTGTGATGATGGCTATTGTAACAGGGATGAGGTTTTTATTTGTCTTTTCGTAATGACTAGTGATATTGAGCATCTTTTCATGAGACTATTGACCATACCATCTGTATGTCTCCTTTGAAAAAATGTCTATTCATGCCCTAACTGGTTGGTTGTGGGCACAACCCCAGTAGTGGGTGTGCAGGAGGCAGTTGATTGATGTTTCTCTCTCACCGATGTTCTTAGCTATCTCTCCCTCTCCCTTCCTCTCTGTAAAAAAATCAATAAAATATATTTTAAAATGTCTATTCATTTTGCCTTTTTAAGTTGAATTATCATTATTATTTTGCTATTGAGTTTTATGACTTTTTATATATTTTAAATATTTTTTTCTAAAAATTTTCCATTTCTTTTGCCCAAATTGTTGGCATACATTTGTTCATAGTAGCCTCTTGTGATCCTTTGTATTTTTGTGGTATCAGTTATAGTGTATATTTTACTTATAATTTTTATTTTAACTCTCTTTTTCCCGCTTAGTTTAGCTGAAGATTTGTAAATTTTGTTTATATTTTTAAATAATTAATTCTCAGTTAGGTTAATCTTTTTTATTGTTTTACTGTTCTCTATTGCATTTATTTCTGCTCAAATATGCATGATTTGCTTTCTTCTGCTAACTTTGGGATCAGTCTTATCTTTTACTAGTTCCTGAAGGCATATAGTTAGGTTGTTTATTGGGGATCTTTGCTTCTTAATGTAGATGTTTACTGTTATGAAGTTCACTCTTAAAATTGTTTTTGCTGTATTCCACATTGGCATGTGTGCTTATATTTTTGTTTGTCTCAAGATACTTTTAATTTCCCACTTAATCCCTTTGTTGGCCCATAAGTTATTCAAGATAGTGTTGTTTACTTTTCATGCTTTTGTGAACTACAGTTTTTCTCATCTCTTTGTGTCAGAGTAGATATTTGGTATATTAATCTACTTGAATTTGCCAAAACTTGTTTCATGGCCTAACATATGGTCTATTTTAAAAATGTTCCCTGTACACTTGAGAAGAATGTGTACTCTTCTGTTGTCGGATAGAATGTTCTGTACATTCTATTAGGTCCTTTTGGATATAGTGTTTAAATTTGCTGTATTTTTCATTGATTTATCCATTATCCAGAATGAGGTATTAAAGTCTTCAATTATTATTGTATTGCCTTTTATTTCTTTTTTTAGTTGTGCTAATTTATGCCTTATATATTTAATTGTCCTAGCTTTAGCTTTACTTGATGTGTTTATCCCTTTGCCATTATGTAATGACCTTTTCTCTTTTTATCATTTTTAGTTTAAAATCTATTTTGTCTGAGATAAGCATAGCTAACCCTATTTTTCTTGGTTAGCATTAGCTTGAAATAATTTTTTTCCATTTCTTCACTTTCAGGCTATGTGTCTTTAAGGCTAAAGTAGGTCTCTCTTAAGAAGTATGTTGTTAGAGCTCATGTTTTGTTTTATGAATTCAGCCATTCTATATATTTTTCTTTATTGCTGAAAGTATTACAGATGTCCCTTTTTCCTATTGACCCACTTCACCTCACACCTATTCCCCACTCAGACTTCACCACCCTATTGTTTGTGTCCATGGATTATGCATATATGCATACAAGTTCCTTGGTTGATCACTTCCCACCCCTCTCTCTTGCTCGCCTTCTTTTGAAATTCATTAGTCTGTTCCATGTCTCTGGATCTATTGTGTTCATCAATTTATTTTACTCATTAGTTTCCACATCTGATTGAGATCATGTGATACTTGTCTTTCTCTGACTGGCTTATTTTGCTTAGCATTATATAGCTGCTGCTGGTGCCAGGCCTAGGGCTCCTTAATGAGAGGTATGGCACTCACTGAGGCTAGATGCTGCTTGTTTGAGAGATTTTTGGAAAATCTGAAACATGAGCCAAAACAGGATCACTAAACATCTTGGGTGGTCCTGAAACTTGAGTGGGGCAAACAGTGTAAGCCATGTTGATAGAGTCTTAGATATGGCGCTTATCTACTGGCTTTTTGTGGGAAGGGCTCATCAAAGAAGCAAAGGCCTCTGCTAACACTTCTGTCTGGGAGAAAGCTTTCCTCCCAGCCCCAGCTCTTGCTCTCATTCCAGATAATTCAGTGGCTCCCCATATATTTCTGGTTCCTTTCATGCTGCTGCCCCAGTTCTGGAACTCAGAGGGAATAAGTCCCAGTAAGTGTCTGTGTGTAGTCCCTTTAAAAGGAACCTCTTGGGACTCCAGCAGCCTCAGTTTTACTCAACTTCAATCCCCACTGGTTTTTATAGCCAGAATTTATTGAGACTTCTCTTCCACAGCACTGGAACCCTGGGATGGGGACCTGGTGTGGGGTTGGGACTCCTCATTGCTCAGGGCAGGATCTCTACAACAAAGATATCCTCCCTATTTTTAACCATCACACCTGGGTCTGAGACCAACCCATTCTGTGTTTCTGCCCTTCCTACCAGTCTCAATGTTGATTCTTCTTACATTCCCTAGTTGTAATATGAATCAGCCAGATTTCAGGTGTATCTGAGTGATGGTTGCCCTGAGTTTATTTGCAATTTTATTGTGGTTATAAAGTATTGCTTTACATTTTGAGCCTCAGTGTCTAGAGAGATTTTTACTTGCTATCAGGTCAGCCTCTCATCAGTCCAAAAATTACTCTTAGCTTTCATAGACTTTATTAAGGAATTTATGAGTAAGGACTGTTTTCCAATTATTGGTGAAAAAGTTACTTTGGTACTTAATTTTGTTAATGGATCTCACACCAACAAGTGAATAAGGCATCTTGGCACATACAGATTTTTTCAGATACATCAGTAATGTACATGTTCCTGGGAAGAGGGGCCCTGTCTGGTGTTTAGTAAAACTCTGGTGTTAATTAATTAGAGGATCTTCTGGGTTTGATTGTTCCTGGTTGCTAGTGGTTGTTTTATGGAAAGATCCTTCTATATTTGGGAGCAGCTACAATATTCTTGTCTCCAAAGTCCCCTTGTTTACCATATTCACATTGAAAAAGTGGACAGCCTTTCAGGCAGGTGATGGGGGCCCAGGGTCATACCCAGGGTCATTTGTTTTCCACAGCAAATGCCTTACTGGGTCTTGGTTGGTTGCTGTTAGCAGCTGTGGTGAGCAGTGAAGCTTGTTGTCTCTTCCTGACTTGGTCATAACTGTTAAACACTTTCAAAGCAATATCAACCAATTGAGATATTGGCATCTCTAACCACCTTTCCAGTTTCTGTAGTTTTAAAAAATATATGCTAGTGTATTTTTGGTAAGCCTCAAAAACTCTTTTAAGGAAGATGGATGGGCTCTCTCCTCAGGCCTTTGTTTGGGGCCCCTTTGGAAGTCCCATTATTAGGCATATCCTACCCAAATCTGCATGGAGCTTAGATGTCACTGCAGCCTGGGCTCAGCCCTGGGGCTGCCCTTGGAGATACCAAAACCCTGGCATAAGCCAAGGAGAGGGTTTCCTAGCCCCAATGCTGTCTGAGCCTACCACTGCTTATTGTATGTCTACTTGGTGGGTTTCTCATAGCATCTTCTAAGTGGACACTCTTAATTTGCCTCTGAGTCATGCCTTCAGTGTTCATAATGGCTGTGGGGTAAACTGCTGCATTTGGAACAAACTTGCTGTCCTGGGGCTCTGCTCCCCCACTGACACAGGCACCTCCTAGGTGGAGGCATCAGCATGCAGAGGTGAAGAAATTCTCCATCATCTCAGGATCATCTCAATAGGATGAAGTGCACATATTGTAAATCCCTGAGGTAGGCTAGACCTGCAGGAACTTGTCTCAATGAGTATTGTCCTCCCTAGACTAAATTGAACACTCTGGTAAGTATGGGGAGCACATGCCATTCCTTTCTCACTACCTGGAAGGATGGGTGTGGGCTGGACCTAAAGCCTGAGGAGGACTGTGGTGGAAGCCTTGGCATGACTCACAGGAAATCTCACTTTGTATGGTGGGAATCATGAGAGGGGCTGAAGGAGGAGCCAAATGTAGTAAATAGAGATCATCAGTTGGCTCTCACTTGGGCAAGACGGTTTTTTTTTTTTTTCTTTCTTTTTTTTTTTTTTTTCTTGAGGGTCTTTGTTTTGTGCCATAATTTTAGGTTAAGAACTCATTTTCAGACCTTTTCTACACTGACTGCAAATGATACTGAAACCAAGCAGTCTTACAAAAGAAAACAATTTTCCTCTTATTTATAGCTAAATATTGAACAGTCTGAAGAATACACCTCAAATGACCATAATCAAGTATACTATTAACATTCCCCCATCATTTTAAATGGTCATGGATCTCACTATAATGCAACTGACAATAAAATTTGCTTTTTTCAATAACATAACATTTAAAAAATATATATTTTCAAATAGAGGCCTAGTGTGTGAAATTGCTCAAGACACAGAAACCTGCTGCACTGCAAGACCTGCCAGGCTGCAAGACTGAGACCTGTCACACCGCGAGACCCATCAATGCAGCTCCTGGTGATTGGTTATTTGGTTGTTATAGCATTATGGCCACTGGCTTTTAACAATAAAAATTATAGTTTACATTCAATATTACTTTGTATTAGTTTCCGGTGTTAAAACATATTGGTTAGACAATCATATGCTTTGCAAAGTGTTCCCCCCCAATATTTACAGTACCAAAATGGCACCATAACTAATTATTACAGTATTATTGACTACTAGAATCACAAATTCATACATGAGAGTAGTTCTTTGGCCTGGCCAGCGATTGAGGCCTATGGAGAGAGGGTATGTGGGGGAAGGGACTGTGGGAGGTTGGCCGTCCATGAGAAGTTGGCTGTGGGAGCGCACTGACCACCAGGGGACAACTCTTGCATTGAACATCTCCCCCGTGCTAGTCAGTGTGCATCATAGCGACTGGTCAGCTGGTTGTTCTGTCATAACAGTCACTTAGGCTTTTATATCTGTAGATATTTCCTCTGCTGTACTTTACATTCCCTTGATTACCAATCTGTACCTCTCAATTCCTTCACTATTTTCACCCAGTCCTCTAATACCCCTTCCCTCTGGCAACTCTCAGTCTGTTCTCCCATTAGTCTGACAAGTCTATTGGTTCTTTAAGTATCATGACATTTTAAGATAACTAGACTTATTTCTTTATTTGAAAAATCTTCGCATGTAATTTTAGTGCTAATGTGTTTTAAATTCATCTTTTATAAAGAAAGAGAGAAAAAAAACTTTGAGGCATTCCTGGGACCCACTCAAATAACCCAAAGCCATTTACATGCTAAGAAAAGTCTCCTTTTAAAACCCAAACCCTGGGAAGTTTGTCAAACACACTGGGTCACATATAAAATATATTGTTAGGTTAGGTTCAGGTGACTGGGTTAATGACTCCTCATTTTCAAGCCAATTAATGTGGGGCTCTGGTACCTGAATTTACTTCAGATACTGAGTTTGATTCCTTTGATGGGGATGAGCTCACCTGGGCTCTTCCTTGACTGCACCAAACACTTTTAATCCACTCCAAGGTGGGCAGGGCTGACCTCCAGTTGGTAATCAAGCAAGTGTTCACTCAGTGTGGCCAGAATGAAATGAACAGCTGCCCTGGGTTGGGCCTTCCTCTTGAGTGGTGTTCCCAGTGTTACCCATACATGGTGTGTATCCAAGGTTTAAAGTTTGGATCTGATCTTGTCAGAAACAGGACAGGGCCAGTTTGAAGTGGTTCTCTGGATACAAACTACTCAATTAAAATATGGACAAAAGATCAGAACAGACATTTTACCAAACACAATGTACAGATAGTGAATAAACATGAAAAAGTGTGGTCACCATCATATGTCAATAGGAAATTTCAAATTAAAATAACAAGATATTACTATATCCATATTATTGTAGAATGGCTGAAATCCAAAACACTGACAACACCAAATACTGATGAAGAGATGAAACACATTGCTGGTGGGAGTGCAGAATGCTATGGAAGACAGTTACTAGAATTGCAAAGCTACACAGTCTTATCATGGAAATCAGCAACCATGATCCTAGGTACTTACCCTACTGAGTTGAAAATTTATGTGCACATAAATGTTTACATCAGCTTTATTTATATTTGCCAAATGTTGCAAGCAACCTAGATGTCCTTTAACATGTAAATGGCTTTAACAACCTATCATGCATCTATACAATGATATATTATTCAATAATAGAGATATAAATGAGCAATCAAGCTTTGAAAAACATGGAAGAAACTTAAAAGCATACTGCTAAGTAAAAGAAGCCAGTCTGACAGGCTACATACTGTTTGAGTCCAACTATATGACATCCTAGAAAAGGCAGAACCATGGAGACAGTGAAAGGTTTATTCAGTGGTTTAGAGGTTCAGTGTTTGTGAGGGTAGGAGGAAGAGGTAGAGCTCAGGGTAGGAAATAAAACAACTTTGTATTATACTGTCATGGTGGATACATGACATTAGGCATTTGCCAAACCATAGAATGTGCAATACAATGAGTAAGTCCTAATGTAAACTATACCTTTAATTAATAACATTGATTCATCAATTGTAACTAAATACCACACCAATATGAAATGTTTCTAACAGGGAAAACTTTGAATGTACAATAGAAAGAGCTATTAAATGAAAACTAATCTCTGTACAATTTTTTTCTATAAACATAAATGTGCTAAAATAGACTTAAATATTTTTCTAAAATTTAGTTATATAAAAAATTGAAAGTATATATAGTAACAGAAGACATTGATATTTGTTGTGTGCAGAGTGAGTAGACAGGATTTAATAATATTTTATAAGTATATACATATGTCAAAACATATTAGATTATACACTTTAAATATGTGGAATATAAGACATTGTATGTAAAATATAGCTCAATTAAACTGCTAAAATATTGCAAACATTAGTAAATTCTCACTAAATACTTCAGCATGCTTATCAATATTTATGTTTTCTATTTTGAAATAAGACTTGCATACAATCATATCTAATAAAAGAGTAATATGCAAATTGACCATCACTCCAACACACAAGATGGCTGCCCCATGTGTCAAAAATAGCTGATCCCATGTGGCCACAAGATGGCCAGCATGGGAGGGCAGTTGGGGCTCTCAAGCCTGCAGGGAAGGGCAGTTTGGAAAGACCAGGGCGGCAGAGGAGGGAAGTTGGGGGCAACTGGGCGTGCAAGGAAGGACAGTTGGGGGGACACAGGCTTACAGGGGAGGGCAGTTGGAGACAATCAGGCTGGCAGGGGAGTGGTTAGGGGGTGATCAGGCTGGCAGGCAGAAGCAGTTAGGGGCAATCAGGAAAGCAGGCAGGCTAATAGTTGGGAGCCAGCAGTCCTGGATTGTAAGAGGGATGTCTGACTGCTGGTTCAGGACTGATCGTGGTAGGAATTGGGCCTAAACAGGCAGTTGTACATCCTTTGAGAGGTCCTGGATTGGAGAGGGTACAGGCTGGGCTAAGGAACGCACCCTCTCATGCACAAATTTAGTGCATCAGGCTTCTACCTTGTTTCCCCAAAAATAAGACAGTGTCTTATATTAATTTTTGCTCCCAAAGATGTGCTAGGTCTTATTTTCAGGGGATGTCTTATTTTTCCATGAGGAAGAACACATTTATTGTTAAATGAAAATAAAGGAATTTATTACCTGTATATGATACAGTAGTATGGTAGTTGTCAACACAAACCAGACAAACTGTGAATGCTACAGTATCAAGAATTTACTCATTTATTCAATGACAATCATGTCATCATCTTCTGGAACATCATCATAACAATCCAATTCCTAAATTTCCTGGTTAATTTCTGTGATTCCATTTCTTTCAGAATCAGTGGACCAAATCTCTCATGTTTAGCAATAGCACTGTCTTTAAATGAGTACTTCTTGTCAAGGTTGCCTGCTCGCATGATTTTCTCCCATGAATTCTTCACCCAAGTCACAACTTCTTGCAGTTTAGGTTTCACAAAGTTTATGGTAAATTAATTTTCATTCTGAGACAGAGCCTATGGGGGACTTATTTTTGGGGGGATGCTTTATATTTCACTAATAAGGAAACCTGTAAGTAGGTCTTATTTTCAGAGGATGTTTTCTTTTCGGGGAAACACGGTAGTAAGGTATTAATGGACATGGATGGGTTTTGACAAATGCAAGCAATTACATAACCATATATCTATCAAGATATAATATACTGCATTCACTTCTGATAGTTTCCCAGTATCTTTTCAAATTCAATGTCTCCGAAATTAATCCCCAATGCCTTCACCCACCATTATTAGGGAAGCACTCTCTTGTTTCTTACCACCATATGATGCTTTTGCTAGCACCAGATCTAGTTTCACTGCCCTGTGAATTCTTTATGCTCCACTCATTTATCCTTTCCTCTTTGTCCAAACTCTGGCAACCTCTGATTTTTTTTTGTAGTCTCCATAGTTTTGCCTTTTTCAGAATGTTGAAATCATACAGTATATAGGTTTTTCAGATTGGCTTCTTTCAATTAGTGATAGCTCATTTCTTTTTAATATTGATTAAAGTCCTTTTTCCTAAAATTTTTAATATTTAATGCAGAACAGGTTTTCTGGTAATAAATTTTTATAGCTTTATTTGTTTAAAAATTTATTTTTTCACTCCTATATTAAGAGGGCTAGAGGGTAGAGAAATCTATGTTTTCTTTTTCTTTTAACACTTTAAATATCTTATTCCATTGTATTTTGCTTTGCCTAGTTTCTGACTGCAAATTTATAGCCATTTTATCTTTATTCAATTGGTTGCTAGAATTTTTTCTTGATATTTTAAAATATTATTGATTTTTAATAATTTGATTATTAATTACCTTGCTTTTGTATTATTTTTGAAAAATACTCATGGAATAACTATGTATAAATTTAAAAAAGCTTATGATATCAATTTTTATTACCAGCTCAGCAAACTTGGGGAATATCTATAAAACCTCTGCATCTCTATTTCCCTTATCTGGAAATTGAAAAGATGAGTGGAGACTATCAAATTTTCTGTACACTCTAAAATCTATTTCTTTAATTTTATTTGACTCTTAAAACTATCTCATAAGGAAGAGAAGATAATCATATTAATTCTAAGATTATAAATTAGAAAAGCAATTTAAAAGAGATTAAGCAATGTGTCTATGATTATGCAACTAAATATCAGGAGAATCCGGCACTCAAATTCATTTGGCAATTAATAATGCCTTCTACTAAGATATCCCTTCTACTATAACTTACTTCCTCAATTACATTATTTTTCTGTGTACTTGTGCTCTGCTTCCTCACCTAGATTTTCAGGTCTTGTGTGTGGGTTTTATTTTGGGAGGTTTTTTTTTTATAATTTTAATTGACTTTAATGATGATTATTCATCTGCAAGGATTAATATTATGTTTATTAAAAAATCATTCAATACAAAATAAACTTGTTTGAAACTGCAGTTTGTGTCCCCACCATAAACTCCATCCTTGACTGCTCAGCAAGGCAAAACCCAATGGGACCCCAAGCACCTGCAGCTGATACCTGCAGGGAAGGGAGTACAGCTCAGAACAGGGACAATTAAGATGTGAGACTCAAAGCAGACTCAGCATTGGACTAAGGCGTCCTCAATCACTGGGCTACTAGGGGATTCCACCTCTCAGACCTCAATCAGGGTCCCCAGGGCTAGAAAGAGACAGGGACTCACATTCACCTACACTAGAGAAGCTCCCAGGAGTCCCAGGATAGACATACCAATTCAACAACATCAGACCAAAACCATGAGCCCCACAAATAGCAAAGCCTAAGTACCTTTATAACAGCTGGCACAACTACATTGGGGTTGAACCTCACTGACAGAAATTGGGGGTGGGGGGGATTTCTCCCACACATGGGGGCATCAACAATCAAGTACAAATTACAACAGGAAAGCCCAAACAATGCACACAAAGGACATTCCTCTTGATGGAACTTTAAGGAAGAGATTAACAGCAATACATCATAGTGGGGGACTATAACTCCCCACTGACATTACTGGATAGATCTTCCAGACAAAAAAATTAACAAGAAAACACAGGCCTTAAATTATACTCTAGACCAGATGTATCTAACTCATACTTATAGAACACTTCAGCCCAAAGCAATAGAATATACATTCTTCTCAAGTGCACATGGAACATTCATAAGTGCACATAGACCACATGTTAGGGCACCAAAAAAGTTTATACAAATTCAAGAAGATTGATATAATACTAAGCATCTTCTCAGATCACAGTGACGTGAAGTTAGAAATCAACTACAATAAAAAAAACCTCAAAAATACTTAAACACATGGAGGCTAAATATCATGTTATTAAAGAATGAATGTGTTAACAATGAAATCAAACAAGAAATTAAAAACTTCCAGAAAACAAATAAAAATGAACCCATAACCACCCAAAACCCATGGGACATGGCAAAAGCAGTTCTGAGAAGGAAGTTCCTGACATTAAGGACTACCTCAAGAGACAAGGACTAATAAACTATCTAGTCCCACAACTAAATAAATTTTAAAAAGAATAGCAAGAAAAACCCAGAAAAAGTAAAAGAAATAAAATAATAAAGATCAGAGTGGAAATAAATGTCATAGAGACTAAAAAACAATATATAGAGTAATAAATCCAAGAGCTGGTCCTTTGAAAAAAATAAACAATATTGAAGAACACTTAGCCAGACTCATAAAAAAACAAAGAAAGAGGACCCAAATAAATAAGTTCAGAAATGAAAGAGGCAATATAATAACAGACACCACAGAAATACAAAGGATTGTAAGCAAATATTATGAATAATTATATTTTAACAATCTGGACAACCTGGGTGAAAAGTACAAATTCCTAGAAACATACAATATACCAAAAATCAATCAGGAAGAATCAGAAAACCTGAGTAGGCCAATAACAATAGATGAAATTGAAGTAGTAATTATAAAACTTTCAGCAAACAAAAGTTCTGGACTGGATGGATTTACAGGTGATTATTATCAAACATTGAAAGAAGAACTAATACCTATTCTAATCAAGCTTTCCAAAATATTTAAGGGGAAGGAATGCTGGGATCGACCAGCAGACCCTGAATGATGGGTGACTGATTACTTTGAAATGAGTTTCAGTGAAAGAGAGGCTAAGGGACTACTTGGCTATAGCTACCAAGTAGCCTTGATTGCCTGCCTCCTTATGTTTTTATTGTAACAACAGCTTAAACTAAAATTAACTATAGATACTATCAGCAGGGTAAGCATCCTTGAGAAGATATATTCATCTGTAGTGTCTTTTAAGCAAGGTTATGTCTAAGTAACCATCCGGGGCTCAGACTTGTTTGGAAAAGTCAAGGTAGGAGCAGGCACCTTCAGCCAACTCCTATCCCCTGCCTCCCCAAAAAGGAATACTTCCAAACTTTTTTTTACAAAGCCAGCATTATCCTAATTCCAAAACCAGATATAGGTGCTACAAGGAAAGAAAATTACAGGACAATATCTCTGATGAACGCAGATGTTAAAATCCTCAATGAAATATTAGCAATTGGATCCAGCAATATATTAAAATTATCATACACCATGACCAAGTGGTTTTTATTCTGATGATGCAAGGATGGAACAATATTTGCAAATCAATAAATGTGATATATCACATAAACAAATCCTAATATATAAAAACCCTGAGTCTGTCACATCCACGATGACCAAAGGCTTGACCTAATTCCTAGGCTGTGCATGCAACACGCTGTGGTGGGTAGGGACTTGTGGCAATGGAGATGAGGATGGGGGAGGTGGGGCTGGAACTCACACTCACTCACAACTGCACACATGCACACACACACACAGCACCCACTAATTCACAGCCCCTTTTCCCTTTCTTTTCCTCCTTCTCAGCTTCCTCTCAGAGCCTCTCTCAGAATGAGGAAACAAAATAGACTGGGACTGAAGAGGCTTGGATGGAAGGGAGGATGGGCAGAGGGCAGAATGGCCTACACTGGCCCCAGCCCCTTCCAGCTGGGAAAGAGGAAGAGGGAGATAGGGAGGCAGGGAGGCCCGGATGACTGCTGAGAAAACCAGAGAGACAGATAATGGGCAAGGTCAGGCTGGCTGGGGAGGGCAATTGAGGGTGAGATCAGGCTAGCAGGAGAGGGCAGTTAGGGGCGATCAGGCATGTAGAAGCAGTTGGGGGGAAAGATCAGGTCAGCAGGGTAGGGCAGTTAGGAGTGATCAGGCAGGTAGGCAGGCAGAGGCAGGAAGGGGTATCAGGCAGGTAGTCAGGCAGCGAGGTTAGGGACGATCAGGCAAGCAGGCAAAGGGGTTAGGAGAAATTAGGCAGGCAGACAGAGGCAGTTAGGGGAGATCAGGCAGGCAAGCAGGTGAGTGGTTAGAAGCTAGCGATCCCAGATTGCGAGTCAGACATCCCCCAAGGGGTCCCAGATTGGAGAGGGTGCAGGCTGAGCTGAGGGAACCTCAGCCTCCATGCATGAATTTTGTGCACCAGGCCACTAGTTGAAAAATAAAACCACATGGTCATATCAATAGATCCAGAAAAAGTATTAGATAAAATCCAGCACCTTTTTTTTTTTAATAAAAACTCTTAGTAAATAAGAAGAGAGAAATAATAACTCAACATAATAAAGTCCATCTATGACAAACCTACAACCAATATCATGCTGAATGGGCAAAAACTAAAAGCATTTTTCTAAAGAACAGAAATAAGATAAGGATGTCTGCTTTCACTAATTTTATTCAGCATAGTACTGGAAATCCTGGCCAAAGCAATTAGAAAAGAAGAGATAAAGGGCATCCAAATTGGAAAGGAGAAAGTAAAACTGTCATTATTCTCAGATGACATGATATTGTACATAGAAAACCCTAAAGACTCCACCAGGAAACTACTAGACTTAATAAATGAATTTGGCAAGATAGCAGGATACAAAATAATGTCCACATATCTATGGCATTTTTATACTTGTACTAGAGGCCCAGTGCATGAAATTGTGCATGGGGGTGTGTGTCTCTCAGCCCAGCCTGCACCCTCTTCAATCTGGGACCCCTCAAGGGATGTATGACTGCACATTTAGGCCCTATCACAGTAGATCGGGTCTTAACGGGCAGTTGGACATCCCTCTCACAATCCAGGACTACTGGTTCCTAACTGCTCACCTGCCTGCCTTCCTGATTGCCCCTAACTGCTTCTACCTGACAGCCTGATTACCCCCTACCACTCAATTGCCAGCCTGATTGATGACTGACTAACTGCTCCCCTGCTAGCCTTATTGTCCCTAACTGCCATCCCCTACAGGCCTGGGTCTCCCCCCCCCCCCCCAAGGCCCTTCCCTGCAGGCTAGGTCACCCCCAACTTCACTCTTCTGCCACTCTGGTCACCCCTAATTGCCCTCCAAATTGCCCTCCCCGTTGGCTTGATTGCCCCTAACTGCCTCTGCCTCAGCTCCCACCTCGATGCTTTGTCCAGAAGAAAGTTGGACATTTGAAAGAGGGCAGGTAAACATGGTTTTATTAGCATATATGCTTTTAGTAGTACAGATAGATTATATAGGATAGGATTGCTTAAACTGGGGAGTGAGAAAGCCTTTTTCAGCAGGAAGAGATGATCTTGGCAGACAAAAATACATAATCCTGTACCACCAAACCAGTCATTAAAAAATTGAACCACTTTTTAAAAAAATATATTTTATTGATTTTTTTTAACAGAGAGGAAGGGAGAGAGATAGAGAGTTATAAACATTGATGAGAGAGATACATCGATCAGCTGCCTCCTGCACACCTCCCACTGGGAATGTGCCTGCAACCAAGGTACATGCCCTTGACCAGAATCGAATCTGGGACTTTTCAGTCTGTAGGCCAATGCTCTATCCACTGAGCAAAACTGGTTTCTGCTAACTACTTTCTTACACCTTTCATCAGACAGCTGGGGATATACTAGCAACCAAGGCACATGCCCTTTACCAGCTGTTGCTTTTGCCCTAAAAAGCCCTCTTCAACCCCCACCTTAGGTTCTGCCTTCACAGTTCACCTAGATTTGCTTCTGATTGGTCGATTTTGATGCCAGTTAACATAAAAAAAAAAAACAAACAAACAA
Source organism: Pipistrellus kuhlii (assembly GCF_014108245.1). NCBI lineage: Eukaryota > Metazoa > Chordata > Mammalia > Chiroptera > Vespertilionidae > Pipistrellus > Pipistrellus kuhlii. The sequence goes on along the minus strand of NW_023425515.1, from coordinate 105,083,481 downwards.
ACAAAAAAAAACTCCACCTCCTAGGCAGCCATTTGCTCCTTGCAGTTCACCCAGATTCAGTTCTGATTGGTTGGTTTCTATTCCAGTCAGCGTCTCCAGGCCTATCTCCAGGCCTGATCTGCAGGTGAAATAAGCCAAATTGAGAAAGACAAATATCATAGGATCTCACTTGCTCATGGAATATAATGAACAAAATGAATTGACCAACAAATTAAAACTCGAATCTTGGAGGCATGGAACAGACTAATATATCTCAATGTGGGGTTGGAGGGATGTGAAGAGATAAACCAAAGAACTTATATACTTAATTGAGGTCCAGTTCACAAAATTTTTGCAGAGGTGTGGGGGGGTTCCTTCATCCCAGCCTGCACCCTCTCCAATCTGGGAACCCTCAGGCGATGTACAGCTGCCATTTTAGGCCTCATTTTGGGGATGGGGCCTAAACTGGCAGTTTAAAATCTCTCTCACAGTCCTGGACCACTGGCTCCTAACCACTCACCTGCCTGCCTGCCTTGTTGGACCTAACTGCCCCCTTTGCTGGCCTGGTCACCCTCAACTGCCCTCCCCTGTTGGCCTAGTCACCCCTAACTGCATCTCCCAGTGGCCTGGTCATCCCTAACTGCCCCTCCCAGCATCCTGGTCACCTCCTACTGCCTTCCTCTGCTGGCCTGGTCACCCCCAACTGCCTTCCTCTGCCGGCCTGGTCACTCCTAACTGCTCCCCTTGCTAGCCTGGTTGTCCCCAACTGCCCCCTCTGCTAGCCTGGTCACCCCTCATGGCCCCCCTGCCAGCCTGGTCACCCCATGAAGCCTGCTGTTCAGTCCTTTAGTCATCCCTCACTAACTTCCCTGCCAACCTGATCATAGGCAGCCATCTTGTGAAGGTGTGACCATCATTTTGCATATTACTCTTTATTATATAGGATATGCAAAGACATGGGCAATAGGATAGTGAAGAACTGGAGCAGTCAGTAGGAGCTAAAGGGGGAAGGGAGAGGAAATGGAAGACATCTATAATATAATCAACAATAAAAATATATTTAAAAATAAATGAACTTATTCCTCCCAAATAGCTCTTTCTATGCACGCCCTCTGATGCCAGGCATTTTCCCACAGTGTCCTTGTTACATGGCTTGACATAGACAGAGCCCCACCTAGTAGTCCCATGGACACAGTGATAAGTATGTGAGCAAGGGCAGACCAGAGGGCAGCAGACCTGATGGGATGGCTATGACCACAATATAATGCCCCTAAAGAATGAGGTGTCATGATTTGCTTGTTACATGCCATGGGAAATGTATCTGTGATTTTCCTCAAATCCCTAAATGTGGTCTATACAGAGTAGTGAGGGAAAAGTATGCATTCCTTTCATTTTACTCTTTATGGCAAATTTGAATTTGTGCTGCACATCTGAAACCATTTCTCCTTAAAATGTATTTGTGTCCCATGTGCAATACAGGACTTGCCCTCTGATAAGTGTCAAGTTGGCAGCAGAGTTCAGGCTTGCCTTCCTTCACACCTGATCTTCCAACCTCGAGGCTGTAGCACCACAGCCCAGGTTACATCTAGAAGGGAGTTCTAGGTACATGTGTGTAGAATTCACCCCTCCTCACTGTCTCTTCTTTCAACCCTTATGGCATCCTCTATCCCAGGTTAACTTTTTTCTAAGTCTTATTTAATCAGATGTTAAAGCCCCATGTGATTTGTATGGATAGATAGGTAACATAAATACATAAATACATAAATCAGTGGTCGTAAAGCAATAGAATGGATGATTCTTGTTGCAAACCAGAGATAAACAGGCACTATTGATAGAGAATAAATTAATTTTAAAATTACAATAAAACACAGTCCCCAGCAGAAAATAAAACATCTGTATATTGACCTCAATCTGTGGTCTGTGGATCTGTGTCCCTCCAGGGATAATGTGCATTTGCTCAAAAGTCCTCAATGTCTTTTCCCTATTTATGTGGAAATATGACTTTTTTTTTTCTTTGAATCTCGGCACACCGGGGCTTCACAGTCTGTTTCCTTCTTGTCTTCTCAGTTTCCTCTCAACAGTTCCTCTACATCCCTGTTTAACTCTTCTATGGACTATTCCTCCAGAGGTAAACTTTGTCATCTAAGTCTACTTCTGTCATCCTCTTTGCTACTTTGTCCCCTATAATCTGCCTGCTAAAATTCAGGGCCTGTCTCATCTACACCTTCACAAGCAGGTTTTTCTAAATGACTCCTGCAGAGTGTGTGTATCCTAATCCCTTATATTTTCATAGCTCTTTAAGGAAGTGGGTTGTGCTTATTCCCAGGCCCTAGAAGGCTCTGTTGTTTTTTGCCCAGGGACCTGGTAGACATGATTCCCAGCCATCTTGCAATTCCTACAGCCCTGACCAAATTGGAATGGCTTCTAAGATCCCAGCAGATCTTACTCTAATATTCTCAATAATATGGCTTCAGAATTGACGAGTCTGGTTCGGAGCCAGATGAACGTGGGAAGATGGGACTGAGTCCCCCGGAATCTCCCATCTGTGGCCCGGAATATCCCTTCCTGGCTCTGACCTGAGGACCAGTGCCTTAGAGCTGGGAAGGCCAGTCAGCACTGAACAATGCATGTGACTTGGTTTCTGTGGCACCAGATGTCAGACACCCAGCACTTCTTGGTCTGTGAAATGGGTGCCACCCAGATTAGCAGTCATCTTAGGGCCAGCGGTTGCCCCACCACACTCATGATGCTGAGTAAGAAAGGTTGTTTCAGCCATGCTCTGTATGTTGTTGTGCCAGAAAGACACCCAGGGCCTCTGTGGAGAGAGATCTCCCAGGAGTTCCTCAGAAGCTGCACTGCCATATATGTCAAGGCTAAAGAGTTCCAGAGAGATCTGGCTTCAAGGGAAAAGGCACCTCTGTTTGGGATCAGGCTGAACGTTGGCAGCATGCAGTGTTTCCCAAAGCCCCTGTCTTCGGCCATATCCAGGGACAGATCTCAGCGAGCCTGGGAGCTGTCAGACTGGCCCATGCATCACACATCTAACCTTACTCATCAGGCCATGTGGGCCTGTTGGATACAGCCTGCCCTGGTCTGCCAGGCAATATCCATGGCCAGAAGTTCCCAACATTTGGACATTGATGAAGTTTGAATGGTGGTTATGGTCAGACCCCATAGTCCTGCTTTCCTTTTGCCTTGTGGCCTGTCAGGCAATTATGATTTCCAACTGTGACTTATCCCATGGGACCCTGGGTAGGTCTGGAATGTATTTCAAGATCCCAGGAGATCTCCCTCCAAGATTTTGAGATCTGACTTCAGAGGAATTCATAACTCTTGTCTTGGAGCTGGATGGATTTTGGCAGCCCAGAATGTCCCCCAGGGGCTGCCAGTTGTATCCCAAACTATTCTTACATGTCTCAGACTCAGACATCAATCTCAGGATGCCTGGATGCCTAGTCACTGAGGAAAGCACATGCACAGCTAGTTCCCACAGACCTATTCTCAGGCATCCACAACTTGTATGCCCATGAAACGGCAGACCAGCAGATCTTATCATAGGGTCAGTGATTCCCTGCACTGCACTCTTGATGGGAAATGGGGAAGTCGATTTGGCCAGACTTTTGATGGCACTGCTCTGGGAAGATACACAGGCTGTCGGTGGATGGGAGCTCTCCCAGGTGCTTCTCACAAGCTGATTCCTGGCATGACCCAGGCTTGGAGGGCCAATGAATCCCATGAGAGCTGGCATTAGGGAACCACACTCTCTTTTTCTGTAGTGCTCTAGAGCAGTGTTTTTCAACCTTTTTTGGGCAAAGGCACACTTGTTTCATGAAAAAAATCACGAGGCACACCACCATTAGAAAATGTTAAAAAATTTAACTTTGTGCCTATATTGGCTATATATAAAGTAATTCTCTTGAATAGGAATCAAATAAACACAAAGAAAGTATTTTATAATTACTTTATTATGAAATATTAAGTAAACAAAATAGTGAAAAATTATAAAATTCTTGTCTTGTCTGCACCTACGGCACACCAGGCAACATCACTAGTGTGCCACGGAACAGCAGTTGAAAAACGCTGCTCTAGAGATCTGCAGCTTTATGTGTCATCCAGAATCCCTGCCTGTGGCCAGTCCTCTCTTACATGGTTGAACCTATGGAAATATCTGACAGAGGCCACAGGTTGATCCTTGCATGGGAATTCAAATCTGAGCATCCACCCCCAACTGTCCGGCTCTCTAGGCAGGTTGTATAGAACCTGCTTCAGCCCACCAGGCATAGGCCTGGGTCTGGCAGTCTCCTCACAGCTCTTGAGGAGGAGGTTTGAATTGTTCTACCCTTAGACCTCATAAGGCCCCTCCTGTCTTTCTCATGATTCCCAGCTGTCTCATATCCCTCAAAACCTGGTCAAATTGAGAATGTTTTCAGAGATGTCACATTTCTGACTCCAAGATTGGCAATATCTAGCTCCTTCTATTTCCTCTTTGCTGAGTTTTTATCATAAACTAGAGGCCTGGTGCATAAAAATTCATGCACTGGGGGAGGGGGGGTCCCCAAACCTGACCTGCCCAGTCTCATAGTCTGGGAGTCCTCAGGGGTTGGAGGTGACCCAGCACCCAGGGGAAGTTGTCGCCCCCATAGCACCTCTGTTGCTGCCACTGCCAGCAGTGCCTTAGCCGACCCTTGTTACCTGAGCTTTGGGTGGCCCTGGGAAGCTGGGGGGCTGATGGGACTGGAGGACTCTGGAGGCAGGCACATAGCAAGGCTGGGCCCACCTTGGGGCATGCCTGGCCTTGCCACGTACCTGTTCCCCCAGCGGGGCTGAGGTGACTGGGCTCTTCCATCTTGTGGCTGTGGACATCACCATCTTTGAGGGTAGGGCAGTCAATTAGCATATTCCCTCATTAATGGCTGCAGATACTGCCATCTTTGCGATGGTGTGAGGGTGATTAGCATATTTTCTTTTTATTAAATAAGATGGTTGTGGAATTTTAACAAATGGCTTTTCTATTTGATATTACTAAATAATTTTTTATTCCTCATTTTGCTTATATGGTATTCACATTTATTGATTTGTGGACATTGTATCAACCTTGCATCCTAGAATAAAGTTCACTTGATCATGGTGTATGATCTTTTAATGAATTGCTGGATCTGGTTTGCTAATATTTTGTGGAGGATTTTAGCATGTATATTCATGAGGAATATTGGCTTATAATTTTATTTCTTTGCAGTGTCTTTACCTACTTTTATAATTAGGATTATGCTGACATCATAAAATAAGCTTGGGAACCTTTCCTTATTTTGAATTTTTTTGAAATAGTTTGAGAAAGATAGGTGCTAGCTCTTCTTTTTATTTTTGGTAAAATTCACTTATGAAACCATCCAGTCCAAGACTTCTGTTCATTGGGTGATTTTGATTATTGCTTCCATTTTGCTGGTTGTAGTCTGTCCAGATTCTCTGGTTCGTCCAGATTTAGTTTGGGAGATTGCATGTTTCTCTGCATTTATGCATTTATGCATTTGATCCAGATTGTTCAATTTGGCATATAATAGTGCATAATATTTTCTTATAATCCTTTGTATTTCTGTGGTGTCAGTTGTTACTTCTTTTTCCTTGATGATTTTATTTTTTGGGCCATCTCTCTTGTTTCTTTTTTCTTTCTTTCTTTTTTTTTTTTTTTTTTAATTCTCACCTGAGGATATTTTCATTGATTATTAGAGAGAAGGGGAGAGAGAGAAACATTGATTGGTTGTTTCTTGTAAATGCCTTGAGGGGGCTGGGGATCTAGACAGCAACCTAGGAATGTACATTGACTGGGAATCAAACTGCAACCTTTTGGACTACAGGACAATGCTCCTATCAACTGAGCATCATTGGCTAGGGATCATTTTTTCTTGATGAATCTGATTAAAGATCTGTCAATCATTTTACCTCTTTAAAGAACTTGATCTTGGTTGCATCGATCTTTTGTATCTCCTTAAGAGTCTATTTTTAAAACTTCTGCTCTGATCTTTATTATTTCCTTTCTTGTGCTCACCTGTTGTTTCTCTAGTTCCTTTAAGTATAAAGTTAAAATTTCCTTTCTTCTAAAGAGTAATTTGAAACAAATACATTAAGAAAGCAGTTAATTTAAAAAAAAAATAGTGTATGTATATTGTTATAAATATTTATATTTTATGTCCATATGAATAGTAACTAAAACACAAGAAATATCCTTATATTAAAGTGTTTATACAACCTTAGAATAAATTAAAATAATATGGTCATTAATTAAAGGAAACACATTACTGTTTTATATTATACTAGCGACCCATTGCAGAAATATTCCTGTAAGACTTCTGGCAGGTTTCCCTCCCGCCGCCGCCACCTCCCTCTCTCACCTCTCCTGCTGCAGTGGGCAGGGTGGGACGTGTCCCACCCGTCCCGCCTGCCCCACTGCACCCGCGGCCACCGCCGCCACAGTCTTCAGGGCAGTGCATGCGGCCACCACCACTGTGCACCTTACCCCGCATGCCTGACCTGCAGTGCCTGCCGCCTTGCCTCCACAGCTGCACACTGCCGGGCCTTGCACACCAGCTGCTGTGTGCCCAGCTCTGCCCACCCAACCCTCTGTGCCCACTGCTGCCACTTCCATGCGGCTGTGAGAGCTGCTGTTGCACTGCCAGTGCTTTTCCTCCAGCAGCCACAGCCGCCTTGCTTTCCACTTTCCCTGCCTCTTCCTTCTATGCTGTTTTCAGTCTTCACTCCTTCCCCCTCCGCATATTCAAATTAACCACCATCTTTGTTGGGTTAATTTGTATACTTGCTCTAATTGGCTGGTGGGTGTAGTGGAGTGATGGTTAATTTGCATATTACTCTATTATTAAGTAAGATTAATAGCTGTTGAAAGGAAAAAAAATCAAGAAAACATTCTTCACTCTGAAATTATCAGATGTAAATAGATGTTCATAAAAATTAAACTAAATAAGAGACAACAGTGAAAATATTTAAGATCCTTTAAATAAATAGAAAGAACAAAGCATTGACTAGAGGCAAGAGAAATAGGGGTAACAATAGCCATATATTTTTTAATTGATCGGGGAAGAAATAAAGACAGAGATCTATTAGCATGATGATTTTTCTTTAAAAATTCAATCTGTGACAGCAATTTCAGAATCACAAAAGTCAAATCAAACCACTACAAAAATCCCAACTGGGCCATGTTTATAAAAAAAGCTGTTTTCCCATCTGATACTTTACGACAGGTTTGAGGTGAAATTAAAAGGAAAATAAAAGGTTGTGAAGAGTGCTTACCAGCAAATAGCAGTCTTCTCACAACCAGTACCTCTTACAACCAGCAGATGGTGCCCTCCATTAAGACAATCCTTCCCTCACACATAATACACAGAGTACGAATTTGGCTTTTTGTTGGCCAGGGACAACTAAAAAAGTAATGGCAGTATTTTGTAGGAGAAAGAAGACTAAATTATGTTATTCTTCCCTAAGGATATAACCTAAAATCCATGTTCATATATTTTCCAGGCTTTCAAACAAAAAGCTCTATTTTTCTATTCAGCTTGAATTAAACTTTATTAATTCAAATTAAGTGCATTTGTGCTATTCTTATTATTCCTATGTGTTCTGGTAAAACAAATTAATTTTTAATGCTTAAGGTGACCCACCCTGGCTCCATGGATCAGTTGGCTGGAACATTGTCTTGAACACCAAAAAGGATGCAAGCTCCATTCCCGGTCTGGGAACATACTTAGGTTGCAGGTTTGATTTCTGATTAGGGAGTGTATGGGACACAACTGATTGATCTCTCTCTCTCTCTTTCTCTTTCTCCCTCCCTCCCTCCCTCCCTCCCTCCCTCCCTCCCTCTATAAGTCAAGAGATATATCCTGGATGAGAATTTAAAAAAAATAAAGGAAAACTGACACACTTTTTTAAAATATATTTTTGGTAATATTTATTTATAAAAGGTTAAGAATATACTTACTCTCTTGTCTATATTATTTTCAAGGACAATCAATGTTCAAACTAGAGTTAAACTAACTAGTTCAAATAAAAAAAAGAAAAAAACAGGTCCTGGATCATTTCAACTAACACTAGTTTCTAACTAATTACACAGGAAATATTCTGTTGAATCGCTTTGAAGCAATGCTTTTTATACTAATAATGATAGTACCTTTCACTTATTGAATGATTGATATTTCTCTAGTCAGTAGTCAACTTAATGTTTCATTTAGTGGGGGGTAATACAATGGGGTAAAGATAGTCTCTTGAATAAATGGTGTTGGAAAAATTGAATAGATACTTGCAAAAAACTTAAAATAGATCACCTTTTTATACCATATACAATAAGAATAAACTAATAATGTATTAAAGACTTATATGTATGATTAGAAATCATAAAATTCTTAGAAGAAAACATAGTAAAATCTCTAACATTTCTTTTAGCAATATATATATATATTTTTTTTCTTTTTTTTTTCTTTTTAGATATAGCTTCTTGGGCAAAGAAAACAATAGTAAAAAAATAAACAAATGGACTACATCAAACTAAAAAGTTTTTATACAGCCAATGAAACCATCAACAAAATGAAAAGACAACATACTAAACTGGAAAACATATTTGTCAATGATACATTTGATAAGGAATTAATATCCAATATTTATAAACAACTCAGACAACTCAATGCTAAAAACATAAACAAATCAATTAAAAAATGTGCTATGGACCTGAAGAGACACTTCTCCAAAGAGGACATATCAATACAAATGGCCAGCAAACATATGAAATAATGCTCAATGTCACTAGTGATCTGAGAAATGAAAATTAAAACTACAGTGAGGTGTCACCTCGCACCTGCCAGAATGGCTACCATCAATAAATTAAAAAACAACAAGTGCTGGTTAGGATGTATAGAAAGGAAAATCCTCATGTACTACTGGTGAGAATGCAGATTTACAGATTGGTGCAGCCACTACATAAAATATTATGGAGGGACCTCAAAAAAATAAAAATGAAACTGCCTATGACCTGTGTTTATATCCAAAGAATCCCAAAACAGTAATTCAAAAGATATATGCATGCACCCAATGTTCACTGCTGTATAATTTACAATAGCCAAACCATGAAAACAACCCAAGTACCCATTAATAGACAAGTGGATAAAAAAGTGGTGGTACATATATACAATGGAATATTACTTGACCAAAAAAAGAATGCAATCTTACCATTTACAACAGCATGCATTGACCTAGAGGGTTTTATGGTAAGTGAAATAACTCAGATAAAGACAAATACCATATAATTTCACTTACATGTGGAATCTAAAAAGCAAAATAAACAAACCAAATAGAAACTGATCATGAATACAGAGATCAGACTAATAGTTGTCAAATGGGAGAGGGTTTGGGAGCTGGGTGAAAAAGGTGAAGGGATTAAAAAATACATCATATGGATGTAAAGGACAGAACAGGGAATATAGACAATAATATTGCAATAACTATGCTTGGTGACAAATGGGCAACTGAAATAGTGGATGACCACTTTGTAAATTATATGATTGTCTAACTGCTATACTATAAATCTAAACTAATTTATAATAATAAAAGCCTAACATGCTAGTTAGACTGTACTTCCTTCGGGGCATCCTTTCTGACAACCTTCCGGACTAAGCCATGCTGTGAGGGAATCCCAGGTCCTGGGTGCCAGAAGAAGCCGATCCTGCAGGAATTTCATGCACCAGGCCTCTAGTGCAGAATAATATTGAATGTAAATTTTAATTGAAACATAAATTTTAAAAATATCTATTTTTTCTATTGTTTTCTTAGAAAACAGAGATACGGTGGTCATAACATCTAACCCTAGGTCCATAAATATTTTAATGACATTTTTTTCTTCCAATAAATAATTCAGAAATTTAAAAAATTTTAATCAGAAAGGTCTTATGGCTTTTAATACAATTTAAGCAGATTTCCATTTTGTTTGCAATTTAAAAACTTGATACATAAAAATATGCATCTAAGCAACAGCAACATTTATAGTGTTTAGAGAATTTAGTTAAAATTGATAAAAATTATACATTTTCAATTTTTTTCTGCTTGATTCGAAGCTCACCACTATTAGAGTTAGGAACTTATGCAAGTCCTTTAAACTCTCCATGTTTTCATGTATAAATATGCAGAACATAAGCACCTGAGTCATAAAAAACCCTGAAAATAATTGACTTGTGATGTGTAACAGCATTTTAAGTAACAGTATATCCCTTTGCTAACTGTCTCACTTAGTAGAGGGAATTAGTTAACCGTATCACCATAAATTGCTCAGGACTCCAGCTTCATTCCTCTCTGTTGCTTTCAAGGGTCCAACCAACTGCAGGGCCCTGCTGGAGGTGGAGCTAGCAGCCTTCAGGGCTGGGCTTGCTTGCTGTTGGCAGCAGGGCCTGGGATGGAGCTGGCAGCCTGGGGGGCTTGGTGCAAGAACCACAGGGTGGTAGCCATGATTGACATGGGGTGGGGCCATAGAGGATACAGAGCGCCTCACTGACTGCAATCTTGGCTAAATCAGAGGCAGCAGCTATTGGGAGAGAGACAGTCATGTAACAGACTGGGGTTCCATGCAGCACCTCCCCACCAACCCTTCCCATGTCCAAGGAGCCAGGTATATATGGTTTGCCCAGATACAGTTCCTCCTTCCCCAGGTCTTTCCCACTGTAAAGGTTTTCTCCACCTGATCCCACTGAAGGGTTTTACCTCTCAAGTTTCCTCATTCTGTTCCAGATTGGAAAAGCAGTTTTGACCACCTGGATTTGTTTATTTTGTAGGATCCTGTTAAATCCCTACACTGTATATCTGAATCTCTCTCTCTCTCTCTCTCTCTCTCTCTCTCTCTCTCTCTCTCTCTCTCTCTCTCTCTCTCTGTCTGCTTTTATTTGGATGCATATTTTTTGTGTATTTACCTTTTAAATGGAGTTGGGAAAATGAAGATGAAGAGAATACTTGACTACTGTGTTTCCCCAAAAATAAAACATCCTCCAAAAATAACACCTACTTACAGGTTTCCTTCTGAGTGAAATATAAGGCATCCCCCTGAAAATAAGGCCCCCCCTAGGCTCTGTCTCAGAATGAAAATTAATTTACCGTAAACTGGTCGCTAGGGCCGCCCCGACTGGCATTTAGCAACCAGTGACATTACTCGGAGTCCTGACATCACTGCTGTGTGGAGGCGGAGCAGAGGTCGGAGTGAGCGGTGAGCGCGGGAGGGAAAGAGGAGGAGACTTTTGCAGATCTGTGTAGAAGAACTGGAGGATTAGAGCAGACAAGATGCGGCAAAGGTGGTGAGTGCTGGTCTGTCTCTGGTGACACTACCTGATGCTTGCGGCAGCCCTCATGATGACTGAAGGTTCTCAGTCAGTGGCAGACCCTGCTCCAGCCCAGATCCAGGCCCCAGGAAGCCCAGTGACAGTCCTCAGGCAGTCCCCAGGGGGTAAATGACTGATAAAGGGGTAGGGGGGATGTCTGGTGAAGATGTTCAGTGGCACAGGGGTGGGGGGAGGGGGATCACTTAAAATGACACAGGAGGATCAGAGAGGGCAATCAAAATGACACAGGAGGATCAAAAGGGGTTACTAAAATGGTAATCCCCCCTCTGATTCTCCTGTGCCATTTTGATTTCCCCCCTCTCATCCCCCCTGGGTCATTTTAAGTGATCCCCCTCTCCCATCTTGAAACCCCAATTCCTTTTTTTTACCCCTAGAAATTAGCGCAAAAAGAAAAAGGTACTCCGTGGAGTACAAGAAAGGAATCATGGAAGACACTTGGGGCCAAAATCTTACTGCTTTCTGCAAAGAGAAGATGTTGAGTATCCAATTGGTCCGAAAATGGCAAGCAGAGTATGGTAACCTCATTGAACAAGTGGACAAGGGAAATGCTAAAAAGCACAAGTGTAGATCAGGTAGGCAACCATTATTTTCTGAGCTGGAAGACCTGATCTGTGAATGGGTTGTTGACAGGAGAGCAAAGGCTTTGGTTGTGAATAGGGCTCAGATTCGAGAATTTGCCCTTGCAATGGCACCACAGTTTGACATAGCCCCCGAAGACTTCAAAGCATCACAATACTGGCTGGGTAATTTCCTTCAGCGAAGTGAACTGTCTTTAAGAAGATCCACCAGTACAACATTGTTTAGGTTGGAAGATACTCAAGTTATTAAGCGAGCACTTGCATTCAAGTCCTTTATTGATGATGCTGACTTCTCTAAATACAATCTTTCCAACATGATTGCTATGGATGAAACTGCAGTGTTTATGGGCCAATCATCTCAAACAACAATTGAACAGCGGGTGCCTCCTTAGTGTACATTCCCTCCACTGATTACAAAAGTGCATGTGTTTCCTGTATTTTGGAAATTCCTCTGGATGGCACTAAAATCCCACCTTTAATCATTTCTAAGGGCAAGAAGGAAAAGATTGAATGTGTTTTGGGTGTTTTATTCTTGAAACTGAAAAAGCCTAGGCCACACAAGCAGTTATAAGGAAGTGGATCGATTTAATGCTGCCGCTTGTTATGCGAGAGAACCAAAGAGGTCTGCTAGTGTGGGATGCAGCCAGCACTCACCGCACTAAAGACATGAAGACATTTCTTCTTCACGAAAAATAAAAATAGATCAGAGAATGATTCCCGCAGGAATGACGGCCTATCTCCAGACTCTTGATATTGCCATAAACAAGCCATTCAAAGACAATTTGAGCATGGAAATTAATGACTACATTGAAAATAGAATGTAGAGAAATCAGTGTGGAAACTTTGTGGAACCTAAACTGCAAAAAGTTGTGACTTGGGTGAAGAATTCATGGGAGAAAATCACTGACAATTGCATTGCAAATGCACTGTGAGCAGGCTACCTTGACAAGAAGTACTCATTTAAAGACAGTGCTATTGCTAAACATGAGAGATTTGGTCCACTGATTGTGAAAGAAATGGAGTCACAAGAAATTCACCAGGACATTCAGGAATTGGATTGTTATGATGATGTTCCAGAAGATGATAACATGATTGTCATTGAATAAATGAGTAAATTCTTGATACTGTAGGATGCACAGTTTGTCTGGTTTGTGTTGACAACTACAGTACTACCGTACCGTATACAGGTAATAAATTTCCTTTATTTTCATTTAGCAATAAATGTGTACCGTATTCTTCTTCATGGAAAAATAAGACATCCCCTGCAAATAAGACCTAGCGCATCTTTGGGAGCAAAAATTAATATAAGACACTGTCTTATTTTCAGGAAAACAGGGTAGCAGGCTCCCTGGAGAGTGGCTGATGAGTTGGAAACTGCGGCATGGGAAGAGGGGGCTATTCAAAAGAAATAGCCCTTTTTTAAGGGCTTTCAATTTTAATTTACACAGTGACTCATCTATCCCCTTTTTAAGTTTACTGGTAAGAAAAGAGTTGACTTTTTGTTTACTTACTGCTCTTGATTAGCACAACTGAAAGATAATGCATTTTTTTCAGACATAAGCAAAGCAGTCTAATTTATGACAATTCATATAGTGTAGTGGAAAGAGCAGACAGGGGTAGATAGGATTCATGGGACTCTATTCTGTAGAGAGTTCAATTGTGTAATTTTCATGCCCCTGTAAAGCCATTTACTCTTCAATGAGTCTCACAGATAGTGGTTTATCACTTGCATACAGTTTCAGGTATTTGCCTAAACACTCCTTTTCAGCTTCATGGTAACCATGAGATGACTACTATTGTTTCCCAGTTTTAAAGATGATCAAACAACCCGAAAGTTAATTTATTTTCCTTGATTTTTTAGTTAAAGCCATAATGTAACCTGATTTATCTTATCGCTATAGAAATTATACTTACTAATACATGTTTTCATGTAGCCAGACTTGTCTTGAATACAATGAAATACTTTTATGGTTCTAAAGAACATTAAGTAGAATTAGTCTCAGTCCCCTTAATTTTACAGTTAAAGAAATCAAAGCCTAAGAAGTGTCTTAACCTCTAACAACAATATATTTAAGAGGTCATGAGCTGTTTTTACATTTCCTAGTAGTTGCTTAACTAAACATTGAATTGAAGTTGCATTTGATCATTTCAAATTTGTGGTGTTTTGTCCTGTCCAGTGTGGCTCAGTGGCTGGAGCACTGGCCTAGATACCTAAGGGTCGCAGGTTTGATTCCCAGTCAAGGGCTTGCACCTGGGTTGCAGGTTTGACCCCCACCCCTCAGCCCAGTTCGGGCTCCTGTGGGAGACAACCAATTGATGTGTCTCTCACATTTCCCTCTCCCTCCCTCCCTTTCTCCCTTCCATTATCTCTAAAAAGAAATGAAATCCTCGGATGGGGATTTTTTTTTTTTTAATGTGGTGTTTGGTTGACATGAAGTTTCCTTTATTGGGACTTTTATTTTGTATGTGTGATATAATTGAAACATGAGTTATAACAAATTGGTAATGTCACTACATCTTTTAGTGGAAACTTTGCCCCAGGATAATCTTACTAAATTTTCTAAGAAGCAAATGATGCTAATACAGAAAGCTAATTCAAGATGGGCAGGTATTTGGTTGAAACTATCTTGACCACAATAATGGTTAAAAATTAGTTCTTTTAATAGTACATTGGCTTGTTTTGTTTACCATTGAATCAAGTAAAATCTTAGTGTAGTGGAATCTGTTATTATTTTACATTCTAACCATTTGTCTCTGCTATGTGTTTTTTAATCTTTGTTGTTGAAAGTATTACATATGTCCTCTTCCTCCCATTGACCTTTTCTAGACCAATCCCACCCCTACCCCAAGCTTTCACTATCTTATTGTCTGTGTCCATGGTTTATTCATAAAGAACATGTATGCACATATGCTTAAAAACCCTCCTTCCCTCTGAGATTCTGCATTCTGTTCTATGCTTCTATAATGCCAGTGATCTTGATCCAACATCTAGAAGGGTTCAGGAAACCTGGAGAAGGAGCTGTGCATAAATTAAATAATAGTCCAGAGGTGAAACATAATTTTGAAAGGCATTTTGGGGGTGGGGGGTGGGCAGAGGAACTTGGCTGAAGAAACCAAGTTCTCCTTGTCTCAGGACCCCTTGCTTTTCATTACCACAATTTGTCCTAAGACAAGGTGGAGATATACACATCAAAGGGTAGGGTTAGGTACAGAATTCATGTCAGATTGGGGAATTACCTCTAGCTGTTCAGGTGTTGGCCAGAAGAAAGCAATAACACATAGATTAAGGTGCCCTGAGCTGTCTGGCAGGAATCAATCATCCTTTTCAGGTTTGGGGAAATGCCGTTAGCCATTTCCAGCAGTTGATAACATATGTGACTCAGCTCTTGTTGAGTCCCCAAGTTCCATCAACCTTTTAATGAAACTCTTGCAATTATGACATGCTGGAATTGACTTCTGTCACTTGTATGTCTCTGGACCTATATTCTTCAATCATTTATTTGGTTCATTAGATTCTACATATGAATGAGATCACATGTTACTTGTCTTTTTCTAGCTGGCTTATTTTGCTTGCATAATACTCTCCAGGTCCCTCCATGATGTCTCAATGGGTAAGAGGTCCTTATTTTTCATTGCTGCATAGTATTCCATGGTATAAAAAAACCCATAACTCTTTTATCCACAAATTTATTGATGGGTATTTGGGCTGTTTCCAGATCTTAGCTATTGTAAATCATGTTGCTATGAAAATAGGGGTATATAATTTCTTTCTGGTTGGTGTTTTGGGTTACTTAGGATATATATACAGAGTGGAATCACTGGGTCAAATGGCAGTTTCATATTTTATTAAAAAACAACAACTCCACACTGTTTTCTATAGTGGCTGCACAAGTCTGCATTTCCACTAGCAGTGTACTAGGGTTCCCTTTTCTCCACATCCTCACCAGCACTTGTCATTTGCTGATTTGTTAACGGCAGCCATTCTGATAGGTGTGAGGTGATATCTCATTGTCCTTTCAGTTTGCATCTCTCTGATGATCAGTGACTTTGAACATTTTTTTTATGTCTATTGGCCATTTGTATGTTCACTTTGGAGAAGTGTTTATTAAGGTTCTTTGCTCATTTTTAAATTGGATTGTTTGTCTTCCTTTAGTTAAGTTGTATGAGTTTCTTATATATTTTGGATATTAAACCTTCATCAGATGTATTGTTGCCAAATATGTTCTCCCATACAGTGGGCTCTCTTTTCATTTTGCCTATAGTTTCTTTTTCTGTGCAGAAACTTTTTCTTTTGATGTTGTCTCATTTTTCCCCCAGTTTCCTTTGCCCTAGAAGATGTATCTATAAACAAGTGATGTCTGAGTTTTGCTGCCTATGGTTCCTTCTAGGATTTTTATGGTTTCATGACTCACATTTAAGTCTTTTATCCATTCTGAATTTATTCTTGTGTATGGTATAAGTTGGTGGTCTAGTTTCATTTTTTGCATGTATCTATCCAATTTCCCAACACCATTTATTGAAGAGATTGCCTTCACTCCATTGTATGCTCTTGCTTCCTTTGTCAAATATTAATTGAGCATAATGGGTTGGGTCGATTTCTGGGGTCTCTGTTCTGTTCCATTCATCTGTCTGTCTGTTCTTGTGCCAGTTCCAGGCTATTTTGTTTATGGTGGCTTTGCAGTATAACTAGATATCTGGCATTGTGAACCCTCCAACTTTGTTCTTCTTTCTCAAGATTGCTGCAGTTATTCAGGGTATTTTGGTTCCATATAAATTTTTTGAGTATTTCTCTAGATATGTGAAATATGGTATTGGTATTTTAGTAGGGATGGCATTAAATCTGTAGATTACCTTGGGTAATATGGAATTAAATATATATATATATATATATATATATATATATATATATATATTGTTGATTTTTTTATAGAGAGAAAGAGAGAGGGATAGAGAGTTATTGATAGAAACATTGATGAGAGAGAATCATCGATCAGCTGCCTCTTACACACCCCCTAATGGGGATGTGCCCACAATCAAGGTACGTGCCCTTGACTGGAATCAAACCCGGGACCTTTCAGTCTTCAGGCCGATGCTCTATCCTCTGAGCCAAACCGGTTTTGGCTGGATATTTTATTTATTTACTTATTTATTTATTTATTTATTTATTTATTTTTAAATATATATTTTATTGATTTTATACAGAGAGGAATTGAGAGGGACAGAGAGTTAGAAACGTCGATGAGAGAGAAACATCGACCAGCTGCCTCTTGCACACCCCCCACCGGGGATGTGCCTGCAACCAAGGTACATGCCCTCGACCGGAATCGAACCCGGGACCCCTCAGTCTGCAGGCCGACGCTCTATCCACTGAGCCAAACCGGTCCTGGCTTGGCTGGATATTTTAATGATGTTAATTCCAACAATCCATGAACACAGTATATTCTTCCACTTGCTTATATCTTTCTGTATCTCTTTTTTGCAACATCTTGTAGTTTTCTGAGTATAAGTCTTTTACCTCCTTGGTTAAGTTTATTCCTAACTTTCTTAAATTTTTGTTGCAGTGGTAAGTGGTATTGCTTGCCTAGTTTCTCTTTCTGAGAATTTGTTATTGGTGTATAAAAATGCCATCAAGTAAAGAGAGAAACATAATGCATCCTGCTACATTGCCAAATTCATTTATTCATTCATTTATTAGGTTCTCCTCTTGTAAGTGGGTCTTTATTGCTACTGGCCCATTTGTGGGTGGGACTGACTCTCTGGTTGGCTAACTGTGAGGCTCAACCCTGAACATGTCATGCAAGCTGTTGTACATGTACCTTTGGACATGTTGTTTGTGAAGCTCATGGGATCCTGCTCCTATGCTGTCTGAAGCTAGCCACTTGGTGTGCCATTTTTGGGCCTTCCTGCATGTTCTATGATGCAAGCCAATGTCAGATACTATCCATGTCTGAACTTGACAACCTGTACTGGGTAGGTTTAGTCTACACACTGCAGTGAGTCCTCATTTCATATGTGGATGTGTTCTATGACTTAAGCAACATAGACTATAACAAAACCAGTTGAACCACTTTACCATGGGTAGGCTCATTGGTATAAACAAAAATCAGATTTCTAGGAAACCTCATCAATGTTATAAGAAAAGCCTGCTTCAGAAACAACAGTATTTGAGGACCTACTGGACATTATTCAAGGCTGTTTGGTATTTACCTTTTTCTAGACATACTGGTGACCTGGTGCACAAAATTTGTGCATGAGGAGGAGGGGAGGTATCTCTCTCAGCTTGGTCTGCATCCTCTTCAATCTGAGACACCTGTGGGATTGGGCCTAAACTGACAGTTGCATAACCCCCTCAGAATCCAGGACTGATGGCTCCTAACTGCTCATCTGCCTGCCTGCTTGATCACCCCTAACTACTCTGCTTGCTGCCCTGATTGTCTCCAACTGCATCCCCCTGCTGGCCTGCTCACCCCCAACTGGTCCTCTCTCCCTCTGCTGGCCTGCTCACCCCCAACTACCCCCCCCCACCAGCCTGATCACTCCCAACTGCCCTCCCCCCTAGCCTGATCACTCTCAACTCCCTTCTCCTCCTGGCCTGATTACCCCTAATTGCCTCTGCCTCAGCCCTGCCACCATGGCTTTTTTCAGAAGGACTTCTGGAAGGTTTCATGGTCTAATTAGCATATTATCCTTTTATTAATATAGATAAGATATGACATACTGCCATAACTATAATATATGTACCAGTACTACTTTAATGAGATATATACTTCATACAATAAGAAGGCATCTAATACACTATATTGTATATGTTGTATGTAGTAGTAAATACTGTATTCATAGCAATAATATACACCCTGTATCTTCCCTTCCTGATTTGGGAATGGTTCCCCAGTTCTTTGAATGTTTCCTGGCCCTTAATGTATTTTTTTTTGTCATTCAGTGTAACTTTATTTACATGAAGCTTAACATTAACATCAGTGAATTCATGTATTCATGTGTTTTCATTGTAAACATCTTAATTATTCACATTGTCATAGATCCTGAACTCATAAGCATGAACCATGCATGGCTGGCATCCCATTCTGCAAGGTAGCCACTCTTCAAGCAAACAGATACTCTGTATAAGGAGAAAAGTCATAGCAGTTTTAATGTCCAATCTGAGTCACCTCAGAATGTTACATATATTGACTTCTTAATTCATATAGTATCAGGAACTCAACTGCTTGGTTGGTGACAGGGTTGACCTGGTTTTAGGAAGATTATTCCTGAAATAATTAAGGAAAGTGGGGCTCAATCTTTTCTTGGTTACTTCCTCCTCCCCAGCACCTTCATCTTTCTTCTCATCCTCAGCTTCTTGGGCATCTTCTCCTTTATCTTCATCTTCTTCTTCTTGCTCCTTTACATCCTCAAATTCTTCCTTGGCACCTTCTTCCTCTTCTCCTTCCTCTTCATCAGCCATTTCCTTCTCCTTCTCCTCCTCTTCAGCTTCTCCTTCAGAGGGGTGTTCATCCTTAGCTTCTTGGGCTTTTGCAGCCTCAATGGCTTCTTCCACCTCGATCTTCTCCTCCTGGATGTGGCTGGTGTATTAAAAAGGGAAGGAGCGAGTGGACATCAAGTAGGAGCTAGTCTGTAAACCACCTTAGGCAGATCTACCAAAGACCTGGGACTCTGGGAGTAGACACTGGCTATGCTTCCCATGCTGGTGAAACTGAGCTGGGTCTCCTCACCTTCCAAGAGTTTCCTGTAAGCTGCAATGTCAATGTCCAAAGCTACATTGAGGAGGTCCTGGTATTTTTAAAAATGTCATGCCATTTCATTCTCTGTAGTTCTCAATTCACTTTCTAGTTAATTGTGTCCTGCATAGCACTAACATCAGAGTTCTGCTTATCCTCCAGCTCTTGCAGCTGCTTTCCCAGAGCTTAGTTCATGCCCCAGCATGCTTTGATCTCCAGGGTCTTGGCATTGAGCAGGCAGCGGCTTTCAGACACCTCCTTCTTGGTGGTGTGCACCCTCAAGGTGTTCTTGGCAGAGCTCTCGGTCAGCATGGTGAAGCAGCTCTTGTACCATTCTTCTGCATTCTGCATGTTCATGGCAGCCAGCTTCTCATACTGGGCGCTGATATCTGTGAGCAAAGCAGAGAGGTCAGATTTGGAGAACATATCCATCTCTGCAGAGATCTGAGCATATTGGATCTGCACCTGCAGCTTGGTGATCATGCACCTTCTTCAGAAAGGCAATTTTGTTCATCAAGCTGTTGGTGTGCTTTCAAGCTCAGCGTCAGCAAGAGCCCGTCATCTGCACCTTTGTGCACCTCTATCAACCAGCCCTCAGTGTCCTCATGGTTCAGCACCTCTTCCTGGTAGCACGCCTGCAGGTTGCTCCCAGTCCCTTCCAAGCCTCGGTGCCTGCTAACTGCCCACTGCTCTCTTCTCTCCAGGGACCAGCATGGTGGGCTGGGGCACAGGCATCCCATTTTCATTAAAATGTTCAACTGGCCTGCTTCACCTGTGTCCACAGGCAGCCCCGGGGAGGACAGTGATCCCAGAGATCCTGGCCACCTCCACCTATCCAGGGTCCCAATGGCTGCCTGGACACCTTGGATGGCGTCAGGCGCTACCTCCCTCCTTTCCCAGTTACCTATTGCAGCTTTGCCTTGACCCAGCAGGCGACATCAGGAACTGCCTACTTGGCCTGCCCAGGCCCCCATGGTGGATTGGACACCTCCAGTGGCATCAGGCGCTGCCCGCCCAGCCAGCCTGGTCCCCGATGGCGGCCTGGACACCACACGCAGATGGAGTCAGGTGCTGCGTGCCAGGCCTGCCCGGTTACCAATGGTGGCATGGACTCTGCCCCCTCTGCTTACCTATCAGCTGGACCCTGCAGACTATGTCAGGTGCTTCCCGCCTGGCCTACCAGGTCCCTGATGGTGGATTGGATCCCGAGGGTGACGTCAGGCACTGCCTGCCTGGCTTGCCTGATCCCGGATGGTGGCCTGGTCCCAGTTGGCAGCCTCAGGCACAGCTGGCCCCTCCTGCGTATGCAAATTTACCCTCCATCTTTGTTGGCTTAATTTGCATATCACTCCTGATTGGCTGTAGGTATAGTGAAGGTACAGTCAATTAGCATTTTTCTGTTTTAGTGTAGATGTCATCTTTTCCCTTTTAATTTTCAAGTTAATATTTTTTCAATTACAAAATAGAATTATTTAAATTAAAAATTTTAATTTAAGTTAAATAATTTAATATAGAAATTTATACAACATAAAAGTCACAATTTTAGTGTACACTTTAGTCTAAGTTAGTACATTCTACAATGTTGTACACCACTGTCTAGTTCCAGAATATTTTGATCACCCCCAAAACAAACTCTGTATCCATTAAATCATCATTCCATATTTCTTCCTTCCAGCAGCTGCTACTAAACACTAATTTGCTTTATGCCTCTATAGATTTAACTACTCTGGATATTTCATATAAATAAAATCATACAATGATATGTGACTTTTGCTAAGCATAATGTTTTGAGGTTCATCCATGTATCAGTAGATAATTTCTTCTTATGGCTGAAGACTATTCTGTTGTATATATGCAGCATTTGTTTATCCATTCATCCATTGACGAACATTTGGCTTATTTCTGCTTTTTAGTTAATATCTTTAGTCCTGTTATAAACACATGTGAAGAAGTACTTGTTCAAGTTGCTGTTTTCATCTGGATATTAAGCAGGAAGTCTTAAAATATAATGGAAACATTTGATCAGAAGCTAAAAACCCTCTTTTGGGAATATTGTAGTAAGAATTTCTGCACTGAGAGAAAGATTCTTCTAAATTATAGAAACTTACCAAAAATGCCACAATTCTTCAGAATGCTAAGCATAAACATTATAAACTAATATTTGTAAACAGTTGGCATAAATATTTACCTTTAAAGAAACCGTATTAGTGCTATAGATATATGTATTAAGGTATATATATTTATGCCTAAGCAACCAGATGACCGGCTGACTGGCCAATAACTATCACACCCACTGACTAGCAGGGGCCAGGTGCTTAGTGTAGGAGCTGCCCCCTGATGGTCAGTGCGCTCCCACAGCCAACTTCCCATGGCTGGTCAACCTCCTTTGGTCCCTCCCACAAGCTGGCCGGCACCAATTGGCCCTGATCAGGACTGGGTGAGATGTCCCCAACTGGCCCAATCAGCAGCCAAGCTGAGGGACCCCACCCATACATGAATTTGTGTATATATAATAAATGAATGAAATGATATTAATTATAAATTAATATAAGATAAAATTATATATTTTTAATAATAGATGTCTTCCCTCCTGGGGAACAGCAAATTGAAACCTGGTTCTGGTTGGTTTTGTATGGTCAATTAAGTAAAACAATTTTTATATTTTTGAAGGGTTATTAAAAAAATAAAAAAAAAAAAAAAAAAAAAAACAGAGGCAAATATGTAATAGACTGTATGTTCTCTGTAATATTATACATAAAATATTTACCATCTGTCCTTTACAGAAAATGTCTGTCTCCTCTGCCTTACATCAAATAACTTATCACATAAATTACATTTTTTTCTTGAAGATTAAACTGTTTTTTCCATATGAATTTATTTATTTAATATACAATAGAATTATTAAGTTGAACACTAGAGGGAAACTTTAATTAAAAATATATATTTTTTATTTTTCCACACACTGACAAAGAATGCTCAAATGAAACTTTTTCTAAATTTCTGATTAATCTAGATTGATTTGAGATTACATTTTCTAGGACAAGATGTAGTAAATGGTACTTAAAATTAACATTTTCCTGAGGGCTTCTCAGCTGTGCAATCAAGGTAGGCACTGGGCAAGAGCAGAATTTTTCAGTGGATAAACTTTCATATCTGGCAACTTATACAAAGTGTTTAAACCAGTGGACAAACTCTTAAAACTTTCACTGCAATCACATTTATTCCGAATTTAGTCCTTTCTTCCCATTTCAAAAATTTTCTAAATTGGGATTTAAACTATAGTCTTTGTAGGAACTCAATGTCAAACTTAATGGCACACAACTTTGAAATGTCACATACATAGCCAATACCAATATATGTCTAATAATATATTCACAGATGTGAGAAAACATAAGTCATTGTAAGGCTCTTTTAATGAATGTTTACATTTGGGACATTTATTTCATTTTAATTATTAAGAAAAAATTATTATTTACTATTGTTATTATGATAAGTCATTGCTTTTAATGATATATTAAATAATAATTATAATGGCAGCCTAGCCATCATGGCTCAGTGATTGAGTGTCAACCTATGAACCAGGAGATCACAGTTTGATTCCTGATTAGGACACAGGCTAAGGTTACAGGATCTACCCACAGCAGGGGGAGTGCAGGAGGTAGCCAAACAATGAATCTCTCTCATCATTAATGTTCCTATTTCTCTTTCCTTCTCCCTTTTTCTCTGAAATCAATAAACCTATTTTAAAATAAATAAAGAAAAACAATAAATATAATGGCAAGCTGTAGAGAGAATAAATAATATATATTATTTATATATTTTTAAACATTATTTAAAAAAACAATATTTGTTTGCTACTTTATTTTCAGAAACAAAAAAATAAACATTTTCTATTCTTACCTAAAAAGTACTTTTACTTCCTAAACAAACAAACAAAATAAACAAATGGATTACATCAAACTAAAAAGTTTTTGCACAGCAAAGAAAACCATCAATAAAATTAAAAGACAGCCTATTAAAAAGGAAAAGATATTCACCAATGAAACATATAATAAAGGGTTAGTATATAAAATTTATAAAGAACTCATACAGCTCAGCACCAGAATTAACCAAAACCATCCAATTGAAAAATGGGTAGAGGACTGAACTGACACTTCTCCAAAGAGGATATGCACATGGCCAATAGATAGATGCTCAATGTCACTAACATAATCATCAGAGAAATGTAAATTAAAACCACAAGGAGAGATCACATTATATATGTCAAAATGGCTATCTATAATAATAAAAGAGTAACATGCTAATTACACTGAACAGCTGAATGACCTTCCAGACATCATTCTGGATGTGCTTCCAGACCTTCCAGATGAAGCCACTGTGGCAGAGGCTGAGGCATAGGTGGTTGCCATGGCAGGCGGAGCCAAGGAAGAGACAGTTAGGGGTGATCAGGCTGGCAAGTGAACAGTTAGAGGTGATCAGGCAAGCAGGCAGAGTAGTTAGGGGCGATCACGCAGTTAGGGGAGACCAGGCAGGCATGAGAGTCGTTAGGGGTGATCAGGCAGACAAGCAAGTGGTTAGGAGTGATGAGGTAGGCAGGAAGAGTAGTTAGGGACTATCAGGCAGGAAGGCAGGTGTGCAGTTAGGAGCCAGTGGTCCTGGATTGTGAGAGGAATGTCCAACTGCCAGTTTATTCCTGATTCATCAGCCAGTCATCCCCTGAGGTTTCCCAGATTGCAAGGGGTGCAGGCTGGGATGAGGGACCCCACTTCTGTGCCCAAAGTTCATGCACCAGGCTTCTAGTCATCCTATCTAATAAAAGAGTAATATGCAAATTAACTATCACTCCGCTATACCTACAAGCCATGCCCACCAGCCAACCAGGAGTGAATACGCAAATTCAACCAAGATGGCTGTGGCCATGGAGTAATCAGGAGGCTTGAGTTTCCCTGGTAATGGAGGAAGCCAAGCTTTCTGCACATCCTGGCTGGCCTAGGCCTCCACTCAAGGCTACAAAGTTTCAATTATAGAAGATAAATAAACCCCAGATACCAGGGCCTCCCTCCACTTGGGTCATTGGGGTGTGTGGCCAGCCTGCAAACCACCACAGGCCCCTCACCCAGGCTGCCCCACACCCCAAAGTAACCCCCACCCTGATCTGGGACACCCTTCAGGGCAAACCAGCTGGCTCCCACCTATGCACCAAACTCTATCCTATCTAATAAAAGAGTAATAAGTAGATTGGCCATCACTCCAACACACAAGATGGTTGCTCCCATGTAGTCAAAGATTCTGCCCCCATGTGGACACAAGATGACTGCCACAAGATGGCCAGCTGGGGAGGGCAGTTGAGAGGGACCAGGCCTGCAAGGGAGGGCAGTTGGGGGTGATCAATCCTGCAGGGGAGGGCAGTTAGGGATGATCAGGGCAGCAGAATTGGGAAGTTGGGGGTGATAGGGCCTGTAGGGAAGAACTGTCATGGGGGACCCAGACCTGTGGAGGAGAGCAGTTGGGGGTACTAGGCCTGGAGGGAAGGGAATTTAGGGTTGACCAGGCCTGTAGGGGAGGGCAGTTAGTGGCAACAGGTTGGCAGGGGAGCAGTTAGGCATCAATTCATCTGGCAGTTGAATAGTTAGAGGGGGATCAGGTTGGCAGGCAGAAATGGTTAGGGGCAATCAGGAAGGCAGGCAGGCGAGCAGTTGGGAGCCTGTATTCCTGGATTGTGAGAGGGATGTCCGACTGCTTGTTTAGGCCCAATCCCAGCAAGGCAGTCAAATATCCCTCGAGGGGTTCTGGATTGGAGAGGGTGCAAGCTGGGCTGAGGGACACCCCCCCCCCCATGCACGAATTTCATGCACACAAATTTTGTTACTCTAGTATAGTAATAAAAGGGTAAATGAAAATTGACCCTAATGGCAGACTGGTTGCTTTGACATGCACTGACCACTAGTGGGAGTGGCTGCTCAGCCAGAAGCCAGCTCATGGCTGGCCTGCTTCCCATGGGATCAGACATCCCCCAGGGGCTCCCAGAATGCAAGAGGGATGTTTGACTGCCAGCTTAGGCTCATTCACCCAGGGAGTGGGCCTAAGTTGTCAGTCGGACATCCCTAAGGGATCCCAGACTGTGAGAGGATGCAGGCTGGGCTGAGGGACACCTTGAGTGCACAAATTTTCATGTTCCAGGTCTCTAGTTTTGTTTATCCTCATGTATGATATAAGTTGATTATCTAGTTTTATTTTCCCAGCACCATTTCTTGAATTGACTATTTTTACCCCATTGTATATTATTGCCTCCTTTGTAAAATATTAATTGGCTATATAGACATGAGTGTATCTGAGATCTCTATTCTGTTCCATTGGCCTATATATCTGTTTTTGTGCCAGTATCATGCTGTTTTGACTACTATGTATGGCCTTGTAGTATAGTTTGATATCAGGTAAGTGATTCCTTCAACTTCACTCTCATTTCTCAATATTGATGTGGCTGTTCAGGATCTTTTGTGGTTTCATGTTGCCTAGAACCAATTCCAGCATGTAATAATTGCAAGAGTTCCATCAAAAGGTTGATGGGACTTTGGGGGCTCAACAAGGGTGAGCCACATATGTAATTTACCTGTTGGAAAAGGCTAAAAGGCTAAAAGGCACTTCCCCCAAACCTGAATAGGATTGTTAGCTGCCAGACAACTCAGGGCATTTTATTGTCTTCTGTTGGCCAAACACCTGAACAGCTGTAGGCTATTCCCCAAACTGATAATGCTTCTGTATTCTACACTTTGATACCTTACCCTTTGAACTATATATTCCTTGCCTTACAATGTGTCATGTTGAATAAAGGCATGGGTCCTTGGTCAAGGGGGCATCTTCAGTTCCCTTTAGCTGAAGTTCCTCTGACCCCCAATGCCTCTCAAAAATATCTTTCATCCTTGGACTCCTTAATCATCTATGTGCAGCCCTTTTCTCCAGAATGCTGAACCCTTTGTAAGGCTGGGAATAGAACCCTGGCATTATGGTGCCCTAACGAAGGATACCAACAATTATGATGCCCGAACAAGGGAAACCAACATCATGTAAATTTTTTGGAGTATTTGTTCTCATTCTGTTAAAAACACCATTAGTATTTTGATAGGTATTGTATTGTATTTATAGATTGTTTGGGGTAGGATGGCCATTTTAGCAATGTTAAGTATTCTTATCTGTGAGCATGGCATATGTTTCCACTTATTTGTATCATGTTTAATTTTTTCAAGCCAAACAAAATAAACTTTATTTGCCTGTTCCCTTTAAAATGTGCATTCTGTTATTTAAAATGCTCCAGGCAGGGTCCCAGGTGAAAACACAATGCCCCCAGAATTTTCTGCCCTGATGGACATGTTCATTTAGTTTATTCTTAGTTAAGTTTGTTTCTGGTCCACAGAATAAGATGTATTGGTTTGCAGGGCAAGGTAGCAAACTGGATCCAGCCCAGACAGGCTGAAAATGCAGGGTCCATGGACTATTGCCACCATAGGCAGTGTGGTGCTTTTCCCTGCCTCTGCAAAGACATTGAGCAGTATTTGTTTGAAGTCTTGTCTTTGTGAAAAAGACACAATATAACTGGGATTGGCTGGATATCAAAATATAAATTAAAAATTTATTCCAGTGTTTGAAAAATTTATGACTAAAATTGCATATGGATTTAAAAAATTAGAACTCCATTTTTTTCTTCAATGTCTTCATTTGAGGATGAGAAGATTTATTCCATAAAATAAACAGAGGCCAAATACTTCCATTAATTAATTCAGGTTCAATGGCTTCTTATCTAAATATGTAAGGAATATAACCTGCTAAACTACTATGAGCAACTGGGAAATATTTCTTTCTTTTTATATATATATATATATATTTTGTTGATATTTTACAGAGAGGAAGAGAGAAGGATAGAGAGTTAGAAACATCGATGAGAGAGAATCATTGATCAGCTGCCCCTTGTACACCTCCTACTGGGGATGTACCTGCAACCAAGGTACATGCCCTTGACCAGAATCGAACCTTCGACCTTTCAGTCCACAGGCTGACGCTTTATCCTCTGAGCCAAACCAGTTTTGGCGGGAAATATTTCTTTTAGTTATTTTTAGTCCTACCTCTCTGACCCTCTCCTACTGCATGTCAGATGACCTGGCTCTTTACTGCTGAAGAATTAGAGTAAGAATGAGAAAGAGCTTCTATTCCACCCCTCCCCACCCCACATGACAGCAAAGTAGAGATGAAGCCTTTAGCCTTTCTTTCCTTAAGTCGTGGGTTAGAGAAAGAAAATGATGACCAAGCAAGTAGTCTAATAGTAATTATGAAGTTATAGATAACAATAACATAAATATCATTAGGCAAAACATGAAAAAAAATTAAATAAGTAATGTGTAAAATTTTAAACAATAAATGTAAACCAAGGCCATTCAAATTTTATAGAAGAAATACATAGAGGAGTTTATTAGTAAAACATTGAAAAAGAAATTGAGAATGAGAATTCAACTCCAAGGGCAGTACACCTAGAAGAATCAGGACCAATATATCAAGTTCAGAGGGAAAGCAAAGGACAGAAAAGAGGGAAGTGACAAAACAATATCACCAGACAGAAGCAAGCAAAACTATGAATGGAGACAGAAAGAGCACTACCAATTTCTTTCTTTGGTGTTTTGCAGTTTTCAGAGTACAAGTCTTTTACCTACTTGTTTCAATTTATTCCTAGGTATTTTAATTTTAATTTAAATTCTATATTGTTGAAAGTATTATATATTTCTCCTTTTTCTACCATTGACTTCTCCCTGGCCACTCCCACCCCCAGTAAATGCCTTTACCCCTCTACTGTCTGTGTCCGGTGGTTATGCTTATATGCATGCATACAAATCCTTTGGTTGATCTCTAGCCTCTCAACTTCCCATGTCTTTCTTCTGAGGTTTGATGGTCTGTTCAATGTTTCTATGTCTCTGGATCTATTTTTGTTCATCAGTTTACATTGCTCATTATATTCCACAAATGAATGAGATCATGGGATATTGATCTATCTTTGACTGGCTTATTTTGCTTAGCATATACTCTCAAGGTCCATCCGTGCTATTGCGACTAGTAAGAGTTCTTTCCTTTTTACAGCAGCAGAGTATTCCATTGTGTATGTAGATGTACCACAGTTTTTTAAGTATTCATCTGCTAATGGGAAATTAGGCTAGATAATGATTTTTTTTTTTCAAATAGGTTTTCAATCTCATGATCTCTCTCTTTTTCTTCTCGTAAGCCTATAATGCAGATGTTGTCATGATGTTGTTCCCAAGGTCCCTTAAACTAGCCTCATTTAAAAAAAATATTTTTTGGGAGAGAAAAAATGGTGGCTGAATAGGCAGACATGTCTCAAGCCTTATCCTAGAGCAGATAGAAGGAACATCTAAGTCGAATAACATTCACCTGGAAATGGTGAAGTAGATACAGCTGGTAAGATAATTCACAGCCAGGAATGGCAGAGGAACCTGGCAAATGGTAGGATAAGGATCTGGGCTGGAGAGAGGCACCAAATCTACATCGCTTAGGAACAAGTGTATCATTCAACTGTGCAAAGGAATCCTCGGGCTGCTGGTGGCAGGGGATTCTAGATCAAATTCCACAGCTGTGAGAAGCTGAGAGCAGAGGCACAGCCTGAAGAACTGCCCAAGCCACACAGTGCCTGAGGGAGAGAAACTAGCAGTCACACAATTGTTTTGCCTCTGTTTGTCTTTTTTGTTTTTTCAATTCGCTAAAACCAATTCATAGGACCTTTCAAATACACTCACCTGAGGTACACTTGGAGGGAGGAGTTATAGAGTCTGGGGAGAGGCTGTGGAGGAGAGCAGGTTGGGGAGAGCTGACTAAGAGTCCGGCCCTGGGACATTCTGGTCCTTCTGGTCTTAAGCAGCCATTTTTCTATGGAAGAGCCAGCCCCTCCCAGGATCCTTAAGACAGCCTATACAGCCAAACCCAGACTACACCCTGGGTGGCAGGAAGGCCCCGAAGAGCCCTCAGGACTTGAAGGGAAGCATTTCAGTCCCAGAAAGCAATACAGCACCCTCCTTACCTGTCAGAAACAGCCACATGAGAGATTAACTTTGACTGCAGGCAGACAGGCTAAGTAGGCAGATTGGTCCCGCCAGCTTGCAGTGAGTGCTGTTTAGAGAGACAGAAACAGAGGAGCAGTGGATTACTTGGAACTTCAATATGGTGCTGATTATAATAGGAAACTGGGAAGTGGCAACCAGAACAGAAGAATGAGAACTTAAATCAGCCCCCATGGGTCATTAAAACTCACTTTTATTTTATTTTATTATATTATTTATCTTTTAATTTAAAAATTGTTTTTTATTATCTTTGTTTCTTTTATTTCCCCCCCGTATTTTTCTTCATTCTATATTTATATTTATTATTTTATCTTTTTTATTTATTTATTTATTTATTTATTTATTTATTTATTTATTTTTTCCTTCTTATCCACCCATTCGCTTTTTACTTCCTCTATCCTGAACCAAGGTCCTCCCCTATTTATTCAATTTTTTAACTTTACTATCTGTATATTAGCTCTGCCTCTATAAATTATGCCCCTCTTTCCCCCAACTCGTCCCATTTTCTGGGCATTTGTTGTTTGCATTTTTTTTGGTTTATCTGTTTGTTCTACGGTGTTTTTTTCCCCATAATTTTTTTCCCCTTTTTCTTTTTGTTTTTTTTCTCTTAACATCTTTTCTTTCTCAATATCATTTTTGCTATATTTCCTCTCTCCTAATTTTGCTTTCTCTGGTGGTCATTATGTTGAAGTTATTGGTGTTGTGAGTATAATTTGTGTTTTTTGTTCTTTTTGTTTTGTGTCTTGTTGAGATGTGTTTTTTTTTTTTTTTTTCTGTGCAGTCAGTGTGGCAGAGAGCAAGACACATAATTAGACACTCTGAGAGAAGACCCCATTCACAAATTGGACAATAACATTCAAGAACCAAGTACAACAAGAGAACTCATATATCCTAAGTAGGGGGAATCCTTAGATTACCCAGCCCAGATACTTAGGAATAAACTGAACTAAGGAAGTAAAAGACCTATAATCAGAAAACTATAGGACATTGAAAAAAGAGATAAGAGGAAGCCATAAACAAATGGAAGAATATACTGTGTTCATGGATTGGTAGAATCAACATATTAAAATATTCATGCTACCCAAAGCAAACTATAGATTAAATGCAACCTGTATTAAAATACCTATGGCATATTTCATAGCCATAGAACAAACTCCCCCCAAATTAATATATAATAGTAGTAATAATAATAATAATAATAATGCAATCTTAAATAGCCACAGCAGTCCTGAGAAAGAAGAGCAAAGTTGGAGGGATCACAACACCAGATATCAAGCTATATTTCCAAGCCACAGTCCTCAAAATTGCCTGGTACTGTCACAAGAACAGACATATAGACCAATGGAACAGAACAAAGAACCCAGAAATCAACCCAAGCCATTATGCTCAATTAATATTTGAGGGAAGAGCATACAATGGAGTCAAGACTGCCTCTTGAATAAATGGTGTTGGGAAAATTTGACAGATACATGTAAACAAATGAAATTAGACCAAGAGTTTACACCATACACAAAAATAAACTCAAAATGGATAAAGAACTTAAATGTAAGATGGGATACCATAACAATCTTAGATGAATTCATAGGCACAAACATATGTCCTAGCAATATCCTTACTGA
The DNA here is from genome assembly GCF_014108245.1 of Pipistrellus kuhlii. NCBI lineage: Eukaryota > Metazoa > Chordata > Mammalia > Chiroptera > Vespertilionidae > Pipistrellus > Pipistrellus kuhlii. Next base: position 105,052,085 of record NW_023425515.1, on the reverse strand, counting down.
TACAGCTCCTAGGACAATGGAAATTAAGGTGAAAATAAATGAATGGGTATATATAAAACACACTTCTAAACTTCTGCACAACAAAAGAAACCATCAACAAAGCAACAAGAAAGCCCACTGCATGGGAGAACATATTTACCAATATTATCGCCAATAAGGGTTTAATCTCTAAAATTCACATGGAACTCATACTACTTAAGAAAAGGAAAAGAAACAATCCAAACAAAATATGATCAAAGGATCAAATAGACACATTTTTAAAGAGGACATACAGAAGGCCAAGAGACATATGAACAATGCTCAAAGTCACTAATCATCCAAGAGATGCAAATCAAAATGACAATGCGGCACCATCTCACACCTGTCAGAATGGTTATTATCAACAAACCAACAAATGACAAGTGCAGGCCAGGTTGTGGAGAAAAAGGAACCCTCATGCACTGTTGGTGGGAATATAGACTGGTGCAGCCGCTATAGAAAACAGTATGGATTTTCCTAAAAAATTAAAAATGGAACTCGCCTTTGACCCAGTAATTCAACTTGGCAGGAATATATGCCAAGAAAACAGAAAAAAACAATCAGAAAGGATATATGCACCCCTATGTTCAGAGCAGCACAATTTACAATAGCTAAGATTTGGAAACAGCCTAAGTGCCCATCAGCAGATGAGTATATTAAAAAAAACTGTCATACATCTACACAATGGAATACTACACTGCTGTAAAAAGAAGAAACTCAAGTGAAATAAGCCAGTTGGATAAAGATAAATATCACATGATATCATTCATTTGTGAAATATATTTAACAACATAAACTGATGAAAAAAATAGACCTATAAATTTATGACTTTATGGGGTGCAGCTATATTGGACAATAAGGAACAATCCTGAGGACCCTTTGGCTATGCAACCCATCCTATATAATAAAAGCTCAGTGACCAAAGGATAGAATGACCTGAATGACCAGTCGACCAGTTGCTATGATGTGCACTGACCATCAGGGGGCAGATGCTCAATGCAGGAGCTGTCCCCTGGTAGTCAGTATGCTCCCACAGTGGGTCAGTATGCTCCTGCTGCTGGGCTGACTGGAATGAGCTCCACTCCCACAGCTGGAGCAGCCGCTCAGAGGGCGGGTTCTCAGCCTCTCCGCTGACCAGGATGAGTGGTGCTCCCACAGTGGGCCAATCCCTGCAGGCCATGCCCCCACCAGTGAATAAATCCCATGCTCTGGGCGTCTAGTGAACTATAAGAGACGGGAGATCCTGACAGAGAAGACCTTCTCTGAGCTGGTTTGTGCTGAACAGAAAGTTTTTATGTCTTACTCTAGTACAAAATGTGTCCTAGCACAGATATAAAGGCATTTAGCATTTGTGGCCATTGTTTCTTTCTTTTATTATTTGGTAATTCAAAATGAACTCAGTTTTGGGAAGGACTTATGCTTTGTGTGGTTTGGTCTGATAATTCAGGTCTTTGTACTTAGAATAAGTAAAAGTAAAAAAAAAAAAATCACTATTTTCGATGTGGATATCTATTTGACTCAGGCAGCATAAAAGTCCTGAGCTGGGCATGCTTTGCATATTTGGGGAGCAGTGAAGAGACCCATGTGGTTGAATAAGAACATGCAAAGGGAGAGCAACAGGGGCTAACGTGGAGTAGAGTATCCATTGGGGCAGCTATTTTTGATCTCTTAGGGCAGCTATTTTTCACCTTTTTAAAAAATCTGATGGCACCCATGAACTAATTACTAAAATTTTGTGTAATCACAACAAAAAGCATATTATATATTTTTTGTCAATCTGACTGAAAATTAAAAGGTATATTATTGATTCATTCATATTGGACAGCTATTGTGTTGTCTGTTGCCTTTTTCCCATTAAGGGAAGATGTCAGTACCCCTGACTAAATAGTCAGGTATTGCATATTTTAAAAATTGTTGCTGTACACCCACCAGTTGAAAATTACTGCCCTAGCAGTGGTCGGCAAACTTATTAGTCGACAGAGCCAAATATCAACAGTACAAAGATTTAAATTTCTTTTGAGAGCCAGATTTTTTAAACTTAAACTTCTTCTAATGCCACTTCTTCAAAATAGACTCACCCAGGCCATGGTACTTTGTGGAAGAGCCACACTCAAGGGGCCAAAGAACCACATGTGGCTCACAAGCTGCAGTTTGCCAACCACGGCACTAGGGCATTAGAGGCTATTGCAGTGAATTGGCCTTTGCTCCAAGTTTAAAAGTCATTGCAAGGTTTTGAGTGTAGGAGTGAATTACTTCATGGCTGTTGTGTTGAGAAAGAATTGCAGGGGATCAAAAGCAGTGCCAGGAAGACCAGTCAGAAGTTTCTGTGGTAACTTAGATAAGGACAGTGGTAGTATGGACGATGAGGGTGGTGCAGTAGGAGAGATGAGATGTGGTCCAACTCTGGATTTCTAGATCTATTTTTAATATAGACAGCTGTGAGGTCCGAGGAAAAGAAAGGAGTCAAGGATTTGTGCCTGATAATCTAGAATGGCACTTCCATTCAGAAAGAGAGTATATGTGTTGGGATCTGTGAGTCAGGCTAACTAGGGCTGCTTCTTTGTTCTGGTATTTACTTTGGGCAGCCTGTGGGCAAGTTACTTCTCTATGCCTCAGTTTCCTCATCTATTAAATCACATTAGCAGTATTACTTATTTGTAGTGTGGTTGTAATTATTTATTTAGTTAATATATGAAAAGTAATTCATGTAATTCTTCTTTTAATGTAGTTATTTTTTTGTGTCCATCAGTGTTACATGTCTGAGAGCCCCTCTGAAGGTCAGGAAGTGACTCATTCTCACACAGCACTTTCACAGTCCCCAGAATGGACGAAAGCCTTGGAAAAATGCCTGCTGAGAATGTAATGTTTGGGACACTACAGTGGTTCTAGGGATAGCCCTTCTTTGGAATTCTGGAGTAGCTCCTTTGGTAGGCCTTCCAAGAACAAGGTACTGTTGCTAATGTGTTAGGGGCTATGGGAATAGCCAGATATGTAATAAGCCATTTTGTGTTGTCTAAAGTTAATAGCATCCTATTTTATTCAATTTGTTTGTGCAATTACAATGATTTTTATATTACTTTAAGAATTAAGGAAATTTTCTTTAGCACTTTAAATAAGGATGATCCATGAAGAATTAACATAATTTCAATGGACTCCTGTGTTCTCTTCTCTTAGTATTTGTTTTGTTGCACACGTAGAAATAGGAGAAGTGACAACCTGGGCTCAGGCTCCAGGATAGATAATGGCTTCTTTAGGCAAATATGGTCTCCACTTAAGTATTAACAAGTATTAAGTTTTATAAGCAAGGAACTACCCTGGGTTAACTCCAACCTTATTCCTGGTTCCTATGTTTTCCAAATTGTTCCTTAGCTGCCCTGAGTTTGACTGTGACCAACGTTCATGGTTTCAGTGCTCTCAATCTGTCAGGATTTCAGTGTCATTGACTAATAAACCCTGACCACATGCCTTGGCCCATTCTTCCAATCTTAACTTGATGCTGGTGTTAGACACGTGTCTTCCTGGCTTAAATAATTTCCTGTGCCCAGTGGAGTTCTATCTCACCCCTCTCTCACCTCATTCCTTAACCTAATCCTTTATTGAAACCTCATATCCATCCCCTCTTTAGGGTAGAACTGGTGACACAATTTTAACTATCACCACAGATAAGAACCCAAGATCTGGAATCAAAAAGAGTTGATTTTGCATTCCAGCTCTGTTAGTTTTAATGTTGGATTATGGGTGGCTATTCTGAGCATGTATTCTCTTGTCCAAAAAGAGAATGACAATATGATATTGTCAGGATTAAATGATGTTGCATGTAAAGTGTTTGGCATATAGTAAATATTCAACAAATGTTAATTTTTATTGCTGTTCAAATGATGCTTATCTTTCTATTATTACAGTACCCATGAAAGATGGCCACTTTCAATCAAAGCCAAAAGTTTATCCCCTCTTTCTACTAAGCAGAGGAAGAGAAGATAAAAGAATTGTGAAGCATTATACTTTTTAGAAATAGGAAATAGAAATAGATATATGTATTTGTTCTTGCTGCTTCTGATAGCCTTTGTAAGCCACTGGTGGAGACTGAGTCAAGGAGAGAAATCCCTGAGCATGGTGGAGGGTAGCACCCAGTATGGCATGGAGCTTTTCTGAGGAAGAGGCTATAGAGAAAACATAGCATTCATGGAACGTTGGTATTGGGAGAGAACTTGAAATTCATCTACTGCAAACTCCTTATTTTATCATTGAGAAATTGTGATCTAGAGAGATTAATTACCATGTCTTGTATCACCTAGCATCATGGTTGAGGCCAGAATTCTGGGCCTGTGAATCCAGGTAAGGTTGCTGATCATTCTCCTCCATCACTGATACTCCAATTGTGGTCTCTTGACCAGCAGCAATGGCAACCCTTGGGAAATGATTAGAAATACAAAATCTCAGGTTTCACATAGACCTGCAGAATCAGAAACCTTTAGAATGAGGCACAGAAATATGTGTTAAATCATGATTCCTCACATGATTCTGATACCTGGTCATATTTATTCCATTGGTTTATCCTATTTTGACCTGATTACGTATGTCAAAGATGTAAAAAAAAAATCCGTGAATATAATAAAACATATAGAAAGAAAAGAAAAAGAGGGATCTTTTGATATTAACCAGGGAAGAGAGGCAGACATATATGTACAATTTTTTTCTCAGAAGACAAATCTATATTTATTTTATCATTTTTAAGTCCTGCTACTAAAGGAGTTGCTCTTGTCTTGTGATTTATTACAAAGATAGAAGCCCATGCTCAGTTCCAGTGTTATTGATTGGATGCAATGATAGACTGTTAGTTCTTCCAAGCATGTAAACAAAAATGCATTAAAGAAGGCAGAAGGGGTATGTGGGATGTTATTGTTTTGTCTAGTTATTTTGTTATTTTTCTATGAAAATATGACAGCATAAAATAAGAAATTTGTGATTCATGATGAAGTTATTAATGTCAACAACAATCCTTAAAACATGTTGAATCTTTAAATCAAATACCATATAGTTGTCAATTCCTTTCTCTAGCTCCATGAGTGGTGTATGAAAAAAGTTGCATTTAATATAATAATTTAAGGTATTTATCTGGGCAGATCTTTCTTACTTATAATCAAACCTTAAAAGTGCCTGGTGATGTTATGTAAGACAACACTTCATACTAAAAGTGTTGAATGGGCTTCTAGCACTCTCACAAGAGAGATCATCTGGTTTAACTCATTAATGGGCCCTGTGACCTTAATAGGTTACAAGACTAAATATCTCCTTAGTCCCTGACAAAGCCAGACTTGAGAGGGCTACATATTCTGTATGAATGCCTTTGTAATTTTGTATATAGGGGCTGCCATTTTATCATAAATTGAGTTTTAATCTTAAAAGGGAATGATTAATGTGTGTCATTTAATTATGGGGAGGGTTGTACAAGCGGGGAATCTCATTTATATTCTGGGCACTTGTTCTTGTTCATGATCATCATTATCAACATCATAGCTGACATTTATTGGACATTCATCATGTGTCAGGCACTGTAATAGTTTTTATGTGCCAAATAACATAATGCTCACTAGAACCTTCAAGGTAAGTACTATCACTGTACATTTTACAGATGATGGAATTAACACGAGAGGTTAAATAATCTACCCAGTATCACACAGCTAGTGAAAAACAGATTCAGGAGACCACTCTTGTGTCTCTATTAGATGCTGCCTTTCCATTATGTAGATTATAACTCCCTTCATGCAGATGAAGATAACAAGCCTTAGACTTGCTAAGGTTACAGGGCCAACCAGGGGCTGGATAGATCTGTGTGTGCATTTGGACTTCTCACATTGCCTCACACATGTTTTCTGGTATCTTGTGTTTTTTTGCATTTTGCCTTTGAGGCCAGGGTGGAATGTTATTAATATTTATCCAAGAAAAACAGGCTTCTCTTAGTGACCTTTTTAAATAAAGAAATAAAGAATGTGGGTGAACATCTACAGGTTACCAAGGGAAATAATGCAAAGCTTCTGAGTCCATAAAAAATGATTTTGAGGAACATGTGAATGGTGCTACAGAGGAAACAGAAGGCCAGTTACAGTCATAATCCTTGCTATTTATCTCTATGTGATATCAGTCTGGTCATCATACTAATATCTGTTTAGATTAATGTTGGCTGCTATCAGATACACTTTCAATATTACAGTACCTACCCTTTTATATGGGGGATACAACAGATAAAACCAAATTCTATATATAATATATTTTTCCTATAATACATACCCATGGTAAGGTTTATTTTATAAATTAGGCACAGTAAAAGACTAATAACTAATAATAAAATAGAATGATTATAACGATATACTGTAATAAAAGTTAAGTGAATGACTTTGGGGCCATTATAAGTAAAACCAGGGTAATTTGAACACAAGCACTGCAATACTGCAATGGTCAACCCAATAACTGAGATGCTACTAAGTGACTAATAGGCAGGTAGTGTATACAGTGTGGATGTGCTGGACAAAAGGATGGTTCATGTTCTGGGTAAGACGAAGAGTGATGATACAAGATTTCTTCAGACTACTCAGAACAGTCCACAATTTAAAACATAAATTATTTATTTCTGCAACTTTCCATTTAATATTTCAGGCTGAGGTTGACCTAGGGTAACTAAAACTGAAGAAAGCAAACCACAGATAGGAGAAACTACTGTAATTTTTTAAAGTAATAAATAAGGAGACTAGGTATTATCAATTAGTAGACATTTAAATATGTATTGAATGATTTAATAAATTTTGCACATTCACTTCAATCCGTTGAGCCCAGATTTCCTAGTCTGCAGACAATGGGATGATCAATATGTGCAGGGAGGCAGTGTCATGTAGAGTTCTTACCTCACAAATTCTTAAGCCCAGATGATGATCCGCTGCTCTTCCCCATCACCTGGATAACTGTGTGTCCTTGCTCTTTAAGTGCAGCTCTGATTTCCATAGGGTTGTTGGCTGAGCACTGTACTACTCGGTTGCTTTAACTATTGGAATTTATGTATCTTCTATAATGTCCCTGTCACTCTGATATATCATTCTTTCTGTTGAAATAAGAGAATATAAGTCAAGGGCAAAATCTCTTATCATCATCCCAAGGCTGTGTTTGTACAGCTACACAAAGTTCTTCTTGGGGTGCTGGCCCCTTGCTGTGGCTATGTGTTTCCCTGTGCTTTGCCATGGATTGAAAGTAATGATGCGTCTTGAACAGAAGAGGCCCACTTCCACATTCCCATCTACTTAAACCTCCAGTTTACTTTAATTACATTATGCCAGAGACATTACCATACCTCAACTCATTGTTTAAAGGCCACTATTGAATCCAGGCTTCCATTGACCAAACAAACTGTTAGAACCAGTTCCTGCTATGGGAGCTAACATAATAAGTACCAAATAGAGTGCTGCTTTATCTATTAGCTTTAGAATAGATTCCTTAATTTTATCTATTAGCTTTAGAATAGATTCCTTAAACATTTATATAATAACTAGAGGCTCAGTGCATGAAATCTGTGCACCAGGGAGGGGTGTGTCCCTCAGCCCAGCCTGCACACTCTCCAATCCGAGACCACACCAAAGATGTCTGACTGCTGGGTGAGATTGGGCCTAAATGGAGAGTCAGACATCCCTCTCACAATCCAGGACTGCTGGCTCCCAACTGCTCGCCTGCTTCCTTCCTGATTGCCCCTAACCGCTTCTGCCTGCCAGCCTGATCATCCCCTAACTACTCCCCTGCCAGCCTGATTGATGCCTAACTGCTCCCCTGCCAGCTTGGTCACCCCTAACTGCCCTCCCCTGCAGGCCTGGTTCCCCCCAACTGCTGTCCCCTGCATGTCTAGGTCCCTCCCAACTGCCCTTCCCTACAGGCCTGGTCACCCCCAACTTCCCTCTCCTGCCAGCTTGGTCAGCCCTAATTGCCCTCCCCTGCAGGCTTGATAGCCCCCAACTTCCCTCCCCTGCTGGCCATCTTGTGGTGGCCATCTTGTGGCCACATGGGGGCAAGATATTTGACCACATGGGGGCAGCCATCTTGTGTGATGGAGTGATGGTCAATCTGCATATTACTCTTTTTTTATATATATTTTATTGATTTTTACAGAGAGGAAGGGAGAGAGATAGAGAGCCAGAAACATTGATGAGAGAGAGTCATCAATCAGCTGCCTCTTGCACACCCCCTAATGGGGATATGCCCGCAACCAAGGTACATGCCCTTGACTGGAATCGAACCTGGGACCTTTCAGAACCCAAGTCGACGCTCTATCCATTGAGCCAAACCGGTTTAGGCTGCATATTACTCTTTTATTAGAGAGGATAGAGGCCTGGTGCATGGGGGGGGCCAGCTGGTTTGTCCTGAAGGGTGTCCCAGATCAGAGTGGGGGTTCTCTTGGGCAGCCTGGGCTAGGGGCCTGTGGTGGTTTGCAGGCTAGCCACACCCCTCATTGACCCCAGCTGAGGGAGGCCCTGGTATCTGGAGTTTATTTATTTTCTACAATTGAAACTTTGTAGCCTAGAGCGGAGCCACACCTCCTGCTGGCTCCCTGGTGGCAGCCATTTCTATTGGAATTTATGTATCTTCTATAATTGAAACTTTATAGCCTGGAGTGAAGGTCTGAGCCGACCAGGGCTGCAGAAGCTTGGCTTCCTCCATCGCTCAAGGCAACCCTAGCCTCCTGCTCTTCCAGCTCATGGCTGCTTCCATTTCTGTTTGAGTTTATGTATCTTCTATCATTGAAACTTTGTAGCCTTCAGTGGAGGCCTAGGCTGGCAAGGGCATGCAAAAGCTTGGCATCCTCCATTGCTGGGAAAACCCCAGCCTCCCTCCTGTTCTCTGTGGCCATAGCCATCTTGGTTGGGTTTATTGCATATTCACTCCTCATTAGCTCATGGGTGTGGCTTGTGGGCGTCGCTTGTGTTTGTAGCAGAGTGATGGCTAATTTGCATATTACTCTTTTGTTAGATAAGATGTGTATTATATGAGATTTACTTATGATACTAGAGGTTGGTGCATGAATTTGTGCTGGTGATCTAGGCTGATCGCGGGGGCCAATTGGCTGGGGGAGGGGCCTCAGGAGGTTGCTCGCTGGCCACAGAAGGTTGGCTGTGGAAGAGCACTGACCACTAGGGGGTAGCTCCTGCCTTGAGTATATGCCCCGTGGTGGTCTGTGGGTGTCATAGCAACTGGTCAACTAGTCATTTGGTCACTTAAGCTTTTGTATATATAGACTAGAGGCCTGGTACACAAAATTTGTGCAATGTGGGGGTGAGTCTCCTCAGCCCAGCCTGCACAATATCCAATCTGGGATCTCTCAAGGGATGTCTGACTGCTGGTCTAGACCAGCAGTTGGACAACCTTCTCAAAAGCCAGGTCTGCTGGCTCCCACCTGCCTGCCTGCCTTATCACCCCTAACTACTGTTGCCTGTCAGCCTGATCACCCCTTAACCAGTCCCCTGACAGCTTGATTGATGCCTAACTGCTCCCCTGTCAGCCTGATCATCCCCAACTGCCCTCCCCTGACAGCCTAGTCACTCCTAACTGCCCTCCCCTGATGGCCATCCTGTGGTGGCTATCTTTTGACCACATGGGGGTAGCCATCTTGTGCCCACATGGGGGGGCCATCTTGTGCAAGGGTGTGATGGTCAATTGCATATTATCTCTTTATTATATAGGATTATTAAAGATAATATAATATAATTTTGTAATATTGTATAGTATAGTATATAAGTATTAGAAAAATATATATAAACATACATGTAGATAATTAGAGATGATATATACTGTTATAAATCCTGGAGTAGTGATTAGACACCTGGAGACTAACATGACAATAAAATCATTAACAATGAGAAAGTGAAAGAACAGGGTGACTGCTGTGAGAGATGAAGTCCCAGAAGAAGGAACCTTTAGTGGCAGCGATAGTCCTGAAAGTGAGTACAGGAGGGAGCAGGGGAGAAACACCTAGATCTCTCTTCTCTCTCTTCTGACCATTGAGTGATGTCATTCACTGGCTGACACCAACTGGAAACAAGCCAGCAGGGGAGCCCAGAGCTGGCCTCTGTGAGGGTCAGCCTTCCAGGCACAGGGCAATATAGAAAAAGTTGGGGAATGTTCTATAAAGTAGATATGCAAATGGAGAATAAGTAGAAATTCATTAGAAAACGACCCAAAAGTCATAAATGTAATTCTGCATTTAAATTTTAGAGGCTCATAAATGCAATACTCATTAGTCATACATGAAATTTTTTGGAATTTGTCCAAGATTGTAAAGTTGTTCTCTAACTCAGGAAAATCTTTATCGTTTCAATGACCATAAGGAAAGGTAGAACAGATTATTCTTACAGCTCTAAACTTTCCAGATTACCTCTCAATATATTGGAGAATCATTAATCTAGGCATTTTGCTAAACTTTCTTTTCTGGTTCACTTACAGGGATTGAAGAACAAAGATAGATGTATTATATTAAGGGACTTTCCATCATCATGCTTTCTTCCTTTTCCCACCTCTTTAACTTATGTCTGAAAGTGGCCAATTTTTATCCTTAATTAAATTGTGATTAAGAGAGATTTGCTTATTAATTATAATTGACAGTTCATATTTATTTGATCATTATAATGTTCATAAATGCTGTCAGCTCATGAAACGTCTAAATGATACTATTTAAAAGCATTGCAGGATTCCTACCTTACCTGCTTTGAAATCCCAGGTTGACTGCTGCCAATATTTCACCCATTCAAGGCCTTGCTTCCATACCTCTGCAGAGCTCAGCCACCCCAGGCATGGAAAATGCATTGTTACAATAAAGTATGTGTTGAGATATGTGAGTGTTTTTTAAACCTTAGTAGATGTTGATACTAATAAATATATTGAGATAGAAATTTATCTTGACTCTAGTTATGAATATTTTTTCTTACATAAATATTATGTTAATTGAAAAATTTTGGAAAAACATAGAAACACGTAGGGAGACTTAAATAATTACTCACAATTCCAACATCTATAATCAACATTTTTATGTGTATAATTTTAGTGTTTTTAATGTACTTATATCTACATCTCTATCTATACTGCATTATTAAATCAATATAGCTCATCTGTATTATACATACATTTGATGTTATACAATTCAAAAATATTTTTATGTGATATACTAGAGGCCTGGTGCATGAAAATTCAAGCACTGGAAGGGAAGTCCCTCAGCCTGACCTGCCCACTCTCACAGTTCAGAAACTCTCAGGGGCGGGAAGCCACTGAGATAAGGGGAAGGCTACATCTTCATCACACCTCTGCTGCTGCCACTGCTGACAGCGCAAGCCTCAGCCAACCTTGGTTACCTGAGCCTTGGGCAGCCCTGGGTGGCTGGGCAGCCACCATCTGAGGCTTGCCTGCACCTCAGGCTGGCCCTGGGTGGCTAGAGGGCTGAGGATGGGTCTAACTCCACCATGTGCCTGCCACCCCCCTGGCTGGGCTGAAAGGACTGGGGGACTCAGTCAGGGCTGAGGGGTCTGGGTGCTGCCATCTTGTGGCTGTGGGTGCCATAATCTCTGAGGGCAAGACAATTAGGATATTCCTTCTTTATTAGATAGGATTATCTATACATTTTAAAATAATCTAATTTGTGATTTTATTACTTTTTCATCCTCACCTGAGGATATGCTTTTTGTTGTTGTTGTTTATTTGTTTTTTAATTCTAGAAAGACAGGAAGGGAAAGGGAGAGAGAGAAAGAGAAACATTGATTGGTTGCCTCCCATATGCACCCTGAACAGGGATAGAACTCTCAATCTGGGTATATGCCCTGACTGGGAGTCAAAACTGAAACCATTGGGTGCTCAGGATGTTGCTCCATCTAATGATGTCCCAGCCACAGGGGACAAAGCTAAAATGTGATGTTTTAATGATTTTGTGGTATTCCTGTAGTTTAATCAGTTATAACTTAGTAAACAATTCTCTATTTTTTAAAAATTGGAAACAACACTGTAACAAGCCTCTTAATTTTAGAATACAATTCTATGTATTTAGAATAAACATTTTAAAGTTTAATTATTAAATTAACAGACTTATATGGATTGCTAATTTTTTAAAGCTGTGTATTTTAGCTAAAAAGGCAGCATTCCCAGGTTTCATCTGTGCTCAGCACAGATCCTTTGGTTTCCACTCAGAGATCTGAGAGCCTGAGGGATCCATCTGAATGGAGCATTTTCTTTTCTGAGAGAATGCTTGGCTTCCACAGTCTTGTCTTGCTGCTTCATTGAATGAAAGTGGCTGTTATGTTTGACATCATCCATTTTGAAGTTTCAGATGGTCACAGCCTGTAAGGCAAAGTAAACGAAGGGCCACTCCACATAAATGAGTAGGTTGGTAGGTGGGTAAGACCTGCAGAATGCGAGTCAGTCCTTCATAGTGAGGGACTAGTCCAGAAGCAGCAGGTTCTGAGGCACCATGGGGATTCTGACATTATGTCATTTTTTTTACCTAAAATGTATGTACGTAAATTGAATTTCCAGAGCATTCTGTTTCCTGCTAGTGGTGACCCCAATATTATTTTAGAAAGAATTGATTTTCAATGGCCATGGAGCAATCCTTGTGTGCCTGCTGGTAGGGAGAACTAATGCAAAGTTCTGTTAGTAATTTTGTTGTTGTTCTTTTTTAAATTATTACCTCTGAACATCTGAAGATTGACCTGGAGAATTAGCATTAAAAAAACAAGTTTCCAGCTGAGCCTTAGAGGCAATACTATAAGTATGTTAAAAAGCTTTTGTTTTAAATGAGTATAAAAGAAAAATGACCTTTACTGTATGTAATGCTACCCCATTCTTTCTGGGGAAAAACGTATTTAGTTTGGGGCATAAGAGAGAGATGTGTGATCCCATGAGTGCACTGCTAAGTTTCCTAGGTGTTTTTTCCCCAGCTACTCGAGAGAGGGCTTTTATCACGACTCACTTCCTTCTTTGAAAGGAGTACCTTTGAGATAGTAGTTTCTCTGTTTCCCTCTCTCCCTCCACCTCTCATTCTCCTATCTCTACTTCTTTTCTGATCATATAGAAAAACTGAAAAACATATAATAAAAATAGAAATGACCTAAAATCCAACTTCACAAAAATAATGCTTAATATTTGAAGGGAAAATGAGTGTAAGTGATATGTACACACATAGTCATGCATGTACACACACATACAAATGTTTGTAAGTATTATATAATTAACCAAAATGGCCAGCACTAACTTTTGGTGGTCTATAACCAATTAAGCAGTATATTATTAAGTACTAATTCTCTTTTAAGATATAGTCAATAGGAAGTACTAGTCTCACTTACAAAAATAGCTGATACAAGTTTTGAAAATATATTTCCATAGAATATTGTTTCTATTCTGAGTATGTTTTGAGGATGGGGCTGGGTAGGTTCTCAAAATTTCTGTCAGAGGATTGGTGTGTGTCAACCTTCACCTTCCTTCTCATCTGCTCCTCACTCCCTACTCACGGGGTAGGTTCTATTAGTGTGGCTCTGAAAAAAGACCTCAATGAGGCCACTGGGAAACTTGGGGTTCAGTTGTTGAGGATGTTACAATGTGTTTAAGAATATAAATTGATTTGGAGACTTCACTTGGAAGCATTGAAAATGTCTTCAAGTGTGAAGGAAGACTCTGTAATCCCTAAAGGAGGATCTGTGAGAACCCCCTTATGAAGAGTGTCTCTTACAGAAATTCCTCTGGTGCTACAACCTCCCCACCCCCTCAGAGAGGTGCTCAACGTGCCAAGATGTGCTATCCTGTGCTATCTCATAAAAGGACAGGGAAAGCAGCCAGGGAGGTTAAAATTCAGCAACTCTTAAAACGATCTCACTCAATCTCACTCTGGGGTCACTGCATATTTGCTTAAATGTGAATATGAGAAGGAGAGAGATGCCTGTGCCAGGACCCCAGCAGTGAAATTGCTTTCAGAGCTATTACTATTTCATCTCAGTAGATGGCAATGTTTTGAAAGAATAGGTTCTGGTTGAACTGGCTTAGGAAAGTGAAATAGAGAAAGGCTTTATTGAATAAAGAAAGTTTGTGTCATAAATTCCAAAGCTTTGTCACCAAATATAGGAAGAATATAGAAGCAAAAGAAATTTTAAAGGGTCCTAGATCAGCACTAGCCTATATGAACATAATATGGGCTACATATGAACTTCTGAAGTTTCTAGTAGCAACACTGAAAAAGCAAAATGACAGTAACATTAATTTTAAGAGAACATTTTTATTTAAATCAATATATAAACTATAATAAAGTTTCAACATATAATAAACACAAATTATTAATGAGATGTTTTGCATTCAGATGAACAATGTTTCAATTTCTCAATAACCAGTAACTAATAGCTACTGTTATACTGTGCAGTGTGGCTAATTTCCCTACTTTTCTCTTTCTTCTAGAAAGAGGCCAGATTCTCCAGCACGATCAGCCTAAACAGAATTTTCCTCACTTTGTTTGGGGTAATTGTAGTGTTGAACTTTATCCTTACCAAAGTAGAGTCTTTGTCCATGCAAATATATACATAAACTTTATATAAACTTTTTCTCCTCCTTAGAAGACTACAGTGTCAGAATCCAAGATACCTATTAGATAGTACTTTGTTATCCACTAAACAAATGTTTATTACCTTCCCATTATGTGTCAGGAACCATTCTAACAGATAAAAGTGGTTCTTTTATCTCTAAACAAGACCAGCATTAAATAAAACATGTGAATAGACACAGTGGGACTTGAACCTTTTTCCATATATTGCTTTCTATTCAGTTAATCTAATTAACATTACAGAATTTTAATTTCCTCCAGAAGTTTGAGAGTGCAGGATCAAATGAATAAAGTTGCTGCATAGATAATCACAGTCCAATGGGCAAGTGGACAAGGAAGAAGACAGTTACAGAGGATGGCACAAATGTTATTATAACAACACGCTTAAGGTCTTATGAGAGTTAAAAAGAGAAACCCATTAAAGTCACTAATCATCCGAGAGATACAAATCAAAATGATAATGTGGTACCATCTCATACCTGTCAGAATGGCTATCATAAACATATCAACAAAGGATATGTGCTGGCAAGAATGCAGAGAAAAAGGAACCCTCATACACTGCTAGTGGGAATGTAGACTGGTGCAGCCAACTGTGGAGAAAAGTATGAAGTTACCTCAAAAAATTAAAAGTAGAACTCCCATTTGACCCATTAATCCCACTTCTGGGAATAGATCCCAAGAAACTAGGAACACCAGTCAGAAAGGATATATGCAACCCAATGTTAATAGTGGGGGCCCAATTAACCATAGCTAAGATTTGGAAACAGTAGCCCATCAGCAGATGAGTGGATTAAAAAACTGTGATATATCTACACAATGGAATACTATGCTGTGGTAAAAAAAAAAAGAAGGAATTCTTACCATTTGCAACTGCATGGATGGAACTGGAGAGCATTATGCTAATTGAATAAGCCAGTCAGAGAAAGATAAATATCACATGATCTCACTCATTTATGGAATATAATGAACAACATAAACTGATGAACAAAAACAGATCCAGAGACAGAGAAGCATCGATCAGACTATCAAACCTAAAGGGAATGTAGGAGAGGGGGAGATCAATCAAAGGAATTGTATGCATGCCTAACCAATGGACACAGACACTAGTGGGGTGAGGTCATTAGTGGCGGGTGGGGGAGAATAATGGGGCGATAAGGACACATATGTAATACCTTAGTTGACAAAGAAAAAAATTAAAAAGAAAAAAATAGAAGAGGAACCCAAATCCTGGCTGGGAATGCTGTGATGGAGGAGAGAAAGTGGGAAAAGTTTCTTGAAGGTTTTGATATCTGAGCTAAGGATGAATAGGGCCAAAAGAGCTGGAAGATGGCATCATCAGTGGAGTGGGGATGCCTAGCATAGGTATTTTCTTAGAGGCATGAGAGAGATTGCTGAACTACAAGTGGTTGCAGTCTTCTGATATGTAGGGCCGACCAATGTTCAGACCATCCAAGTGATACCAGTCACCTCTCTTAACTTTGTTCGTCATATAACAACTAAATATTTCACATATGGATGTAAGGTTGCTGAAAGGAATGTAATCGTTCATTTAGCATTTGCTTTAATGAGAATAAAATCTCAATAGCTGGCTAGCTCTCCACTTAGCTGTGGACCCTGAGAAAGAAGATACTTACCAAGAAGGGCTCCTGGTGGCTAGCTGACTCAAATTTAATATGCAAAGCTTCCCAGTCACTTCTACAAACTGTGCTTTAGGGAAAAGCCTGCACTGAACTACCTATCTTCACTGAACTGCCTGCCTGTATACTATGTTCCTGACATCTGGAGTCATGGAATCCTATTTCAACCAATGGGACTGAAGCTTTCCTCATATAATTGGAGCTGCACAGCTATATCCCCATTAGCATCTTCACTGACCAATCAGAGTGGCTGCAATCTGAACAATCAAGACAATGCATTTTGGACCAGTCTAATTGGGAGGATTTGAAGTACTCATTTGCATGAGGGCAAGCCAATTAGAGACCAAGGGTAGGGACTTCTGTCTATACAAGTCAGCTCCCCTCTGGCCCAGGAAGTGCACTTTCCCTTTTCTGGAAGAATGTGTTTCCCTGACTGGGGCTGAACCACCAACACTGAAGACATCTTGCTGAACAAGAGCAGAATGGAGCTGAGCAGAGCCAAGCAGAATGGAACAGGCCAGAGTGGACAAACTGGAGCAGAGCTGTCCAATGAGAGGGAGGTCTGGCCAAAGGCCACCTCACCCCAAAGCTGCCTCATAGTCCTGATTTTCCACAGCTGTGAAACTATTTAACACTTAAACTACAGCTGTGCTATTCTCACAGCTGTGCTGTACCAAAATTGAACTGTTTGCACTGAATAAAATTTACTTCTATATAGTGCCCCAAATTGGGGACTCCTGTTGGCATTGAATTGGTGCCAACACCCATTAGCTAACATACATTTATAGTCTTGGAGATAATATAAGACATGTCTGAGTCAAATACGAAAGAAGAGGCTGGAGAAGAATTCCTAATATCAGGGGCGCATGGGATTGACCTTGTAGCATGAGCAGAGCTGAACAAAAGCAGTAAAAATGACTAGGGCTGTTAAATTAAAGGGGTTGAGGGCCCACCTCTACTACATATTGATCAAAATTGGGGTACATATATCTACACAGCTTTTAGCAGCTAAAGAGTGGAAATAATGGTTTTCATTGAGTTCCTAACAAACTTGCTGTTTATAGCTCTGTCCACAGAAGGGAGAGAAAGTGGAAGCTAGATGCAGGGAGAACTTCGGCAGCATTCAGTAGGGAGGCAGCCCCTTCAGCAGGAAACCAAAGCTGCTAGTTTCTGAACATACTACTGTGCGATGTTGTCTCAACCCCAGGGTAACAAAGAGGGGAGAAGGGAATGGGTGTTTATTATCTTGGTATCTAGGAAAAAAAAATTAAAATTTGTTTTAATGTTTATATTTAATGTTTATATTTATGAGTTTCTTACTGATTACTTCTTACATTTTCCTTTCAGAGCTCTTAAAAAAAAAAAAAAAAGACCTCAATATAATTGGGTAGAGAGTCAGAATACATTTTTATCTTTCTGACTTTTAATAAAGTTGGTGCCCTTTTGAGAGATAAAATGACCTTCTTGGTGTCTCTCTTAAATTCACAGCTTCTCACTTCTTGTTTTCTTTAATACTAGAGCAGAATTAAAAAGATTGAGAGACATAACCTTGCTACCCTTAACAATTAAAAAAATCTTTTTCACAAACCCTAAAAACCAGAAAACTATGATTTTCCTTGTTTGTGTAGGTTGCACATTTAATCTACCATGTTTTTGTCATTAATGCTATATTTATTCTTTCTTAATTTTGTAACACTTCCTGTAACAAAATGGGCTTTCACACTGATTTCATATTTTAATAATTTAAAGTCCAAAGTTACATGTTATCAGTCTTCTTTGGAGATTTTTTTTTAAGGCAACCTTGATGAAAATGAAATTCAGTTTGTGTTCCTGAATGTTTACTCCAAAGGATACAGCTGCACTATTTGTGTGAAGCATAAGCACATGGCGGTATATCAGTATCACAACCTGGTGTGCACATATGTTAAGGGAGAAATTTAGTAGAGGTTATATTTTACTTATTGGCTTTAGGAAGTTTACTATGATAAAGATGGTAAAGGGATTAGTGAAAACACTGTTTAGGAGACTTACATCACATTTATACTGCTCTGAAATGTACATCCTCTATACTGTAAAATAAACTGTTTAAGATAATTGTGTGCCTGAGCATCTTGAGAGGTAGTACAGCTGAAAGAAATAACTGAACATTTGCATCTTTTCCAAAAGCTAGAGTGGTAATGGGTTTGGGGAATTGGAAGTTTTCTCACTGCAGTAGACAACAGCAGGGGGAAATCTTTTATTTTGTAAAGAAAATTAAAGTTTCTGACTTTGATGTAACAGTTCAACCTCACAGTTCTGAAAGTAAACAGCATGGTTATTATGATTTCCTACATTGAATTTGTAGATGCCAAGGAGGAGCCAACGGTTTTCCTTTTTTTTTTTTTTTTTTTTTTTAACATCTACTCAAGTGGCCTCTATGTAATTCAAAAAGTAATAAGAAGCACAAGTGTCTGTGATTGTACTTTGAGTGCAATTGTGCTGCTGGAGAGTCAAATGCCAGAAAGTGAAGCCTGCAGAATCAGAGAGGCTTGTTTTGTGGACAGCCTGCTGGGCATGCTCATGAATGAATTCAGCATAGTTAGAACTGACTAAACTGCCACAGTAATTTTCACCTTTCTGTCCCCTAAAGTATCACCAACTTCAAGGCTCCAAGCAGGGAAGAAAATGCCTGTCTATTCATGGTTCATTTTAGCTCATAATAATGTGCATGTGTTTGCACAGGTTTCAGCTAGCAAAGAAGCACTGTGTTGTGAAGTCATTAGCATTTGTGAAGGTTCTTACAGAAGTGAGAGACATCATTAGGCTAAGCACATGTGCCTCCATTTTGTTTGTTTTTTTATCCTCACTCAAAGATACATTTATGTATTTTGAGAGAGAAAGAGATGAAGAGAGGAAGGGAGGGAGGAAAAGAAGGAGGGAGGGGAATAAAGAGAGAGGAGAGAGAGAGAGAGAGAGAGAGAGAGAGAGAGAGAGAGAGAGAGAGAGAGAAACATAGATTCACTATTTCATCCATCCATGCACTCATTGACTGCCTCTTGCATGTGCCCTCACAGTGATCAAATCACAAATCACAACCTTGGCACATGGGGACCACACTGTAACCAACTGCTGCTATGGGGTCAGGGCTACATGTGCTTCTATTCACCACCTTGTTCCTGGACCACTGTACAATGCCAGGCCTAAAGTGGACACCAAATACATTATGCATTTGTTTAACACATATGTTGAAGACACTTATAACTTCATGCTATGCTTGATTTAAATTAGAAACATTTTACATTAGTTCCCCTTTGGACTACAACTATTTCCTCTGAGGGGTGTGGTTGATGGTGTCTCTAAACCCTTCAGCATATAGCCAGTCTCTTACACTTTCCATATCTCCTATTTTTAATTATAGACTCATTATGGACCTTAGCTATGCCTTCTGAATTTCCTAAAATTGGAAGTGAAACTAAAATGTGGGGAGTCCCAGTTCATTGTCTCACAAAATGGAAGAATGGATTCGCAAACAAAAATGGTTAGCAAAAACAAAATTTAGTGAGAGAAACTGCAACTAGCATTCCAAGAAAGTAAAAAGTAGGTCAAGTGTCCAGAGCTTCTGTTCCATGTTACAGTCGGTTGTAGTACAGCTGAGTGATTTAGTTCATGTATAGCGTCCCACATGGCCATAAGCCACATCGGTGCAGGGGTGTGCTTCCCCACCAGAGGAATGTCAGGGAACCATTGAGCCCCAGAAAGAAAAGAAAGAGAGGAAGCAAGTTTTTTTCTTTTGGGGTGGGGAAAGTGGGGGCGGGGGGGGGGGGGGGGGGGGAAGGGAGAGGTAGATACAGCCTTGCTAGCTCCTGATTGGTCCTTTATCAAAGAATTCTGCCTTAGCAACATTCATGGGATTGGTTTACACACCCCACTGACTTGTGATTGGTTATTTGCAAGCTATCTGTTTTAGCAGCATTCATACATTTTAAAGTTTGCTTCTCCCTCACAGGCCCTTCTGTTCCCACCCAGTTGGGTAACCTTAGTAAGTTCAGCCTAGCTAAATTTCCAGGTTCTACTTCTGCCCTCCGCCTATGCCATTGTCCTCTCCCTGTCTACCGAACTTATTTATGTGTCCTCATAAGGAAGTCAAACTGCTTCTAATTGCTTGTTTCCCTCCTTCCTCTCCATCTCTCTTCACTACATCTCCTAATTTGATGTGCATATACCAGCTTGTGTATAAATCCTTTCTCACCTTTTTTTTGTCTCTATTTCTAACACTTTCGTTCCTCTTTTGAATAGTAAAACCCCAGACTTTATTTGGTTTTAAGATCTCCACCATTAGCTTTATGCTTCTTCATTTTAATCTTGCCCTGGCTGGGTAGCTCAGTTGATTAGTGTGTTCTCCCTATACACCCTGGTTTTGAGTTTAGGGGACATACCAGAAGCAAGCAATGAATGTATAAATAAGAGAAATAACAAGTCTCTCTCTCTCTCTCTCTCTCTCTCTCTCTCTCTCTCTCTCTCTCTCTTTCTCTCTCTTTCTCTCTCTTTCTCTCTTCTCTCTCTCTTCCTCTCCCTCTCTCTAAAAAAAAAAGAAATATAATTTTGTTTTGTTAATACTCACCAGAGGATTTTTTTTTTTTTTGATATTTTTCCCATTGATTTTTAGAGAGGGTGGGAGGAGGCGTGTGTGGGGGGTGGGTGGGGAGAGACATAAAGTCTTATTGGTCTTAGAAAGATTGAACCTTGAGATGCTAGAACTGAAAGATACTTTTGAGATACTCCTGTTAAATCTGTTCAGTATTCACTGGCTAAAGTCACTCAGGGGGGGAAAAAGCAGTGATGGAATAAAAGGAAGTTCTCCTGTCACTTGGGAACTGCTCCTCTCTGCTCAACCATGCTGCCTTTGTGTGTGCTTTACTAGAACTGGTAGGGTAGAGTAGGTTCAGGGCTAGCAATGGGCCATCAATTAAACCTGCAGCCTAAGCAGAACTTTATTCACCCTGTTCGGGTTCAGGGGGTTAATGAGAGGAAAAGAAAAGTGGAGATGGGGTAGGAGGTGTGAAGGAAAAAGAGATGGAAAGTTCCTGAATAAGAATAAGAGGAAGCAAATCTATAACTGCTTTATTTTTTTTTAGGGGCAGGAATAGAATAGTGGGGAGAAGCTATAGTTATAAGAAGTATTAATCATGTTCTGTTTACTGTGATTGTTCTGTGGACAAAAGAGGCCACATGTTGATCTGACAAGCTCAGAGGATGCCTGCATGGCAGTCTTGCAAACTCAGAGACCTACAGTAACCACAAAGGATGGTCTGAAATTAAACTTTAAAGCAGTTATGGTGGGAAGTTACATCCTAGGCCAGTATGTTCGCTGACAAGGTCAACCTTTACCTGAACTGAGCCTATTTGTCTTTTTTGCATTGATCACATACCCTTAAAATGTCTGGATAACTTGTAACTTCCTTTTTTCTGAAGCCCCTGGAGCACAACAGAATGTGCTAGGCGCCAGAACAGATACCACAAATTCCTTCATTATCATGTTAATTGTTCCTGTACCCACCTAAGTATGTGTCCATCATTTTACTTTTTATCCAGTTCCAGGGGTATCCCAACCACTGCTTTATCCCACCTCCTTAATCTATCACCAATGAATTTCATGTAACCCACCTAAGACCCTCCTTTGATTGCAATGTATAAATATAAATGTAACCTGCCATTCTCTGGAGCATTATCTCAATTCCTTAAGGTTCTACTTCCAGGCTAATGTGGACAGTTTGGCTCAAATAAACTCACAAAAAATCTTTACAGGTTTCAATGTGGGTTTTTTTTTTTTTTTTTTTTTTTTTTTTGGTTTGTTTTTTGTTTGTTTTTTACCTTATCAGTTCTACTCTGATTGGAGAAAGCACATTCTGACCTGGCTGAGATTGTTTGCTGTGAGAGGAGTTAACAGTCTCCTTTTTTGAGATCTGCCTATCATCATAGAAAGATGAACAACCTTGTTGCCAAAACAATCTGGTCCCGAGGCCCCTGTCCTTTGGACCTCTGGCCTGCATTGCCTGTAACCTGTAATGATTATATCTTGCCTACTTCCCCATACCTGGGATTCCTACTTTCCCACGTAATTTTTTGTCCTTATGCCGAATATAAGCAGCTGAATTACCATGGGGGAAGAGGGGTGGGAGGAGGTGTAGAGTAGACTTTTTGTGGATGACATGCTTCTCTCCCATATTGCCAGCATTATTGGACTAAATTATTTAACCCTGTCTTTGCTTAATTGGATCAAGTAGTGACTGGCACCCAGGACATATCCATTGTTCAGTTTCAAGGGGGAAATGGGCAATTATTAATCAATGTATGTAAAATTTAGTTATGTAAGGTAAGTTTTAGAGATCTGATATAGAACATCACTGTGCCTATAGATAAGAATAATGTATACTTATGTTAGGGGCAGAAATAGAATGTTGGGGACTAGCTATAACTATAAGAAATATAAGCATGATCTCCAGGAGTTGTACACCCCACTCCCCCTTCACCTGGGGAGTCAAACTTGGAAAGCAGTCCATTATCATGGAAAGATTAACAATCTTGTTGCCCAAACAATGAAATCCCACTAGCATTGTCTGTAACCTGGACCCATTGGTTGCACAGTTTTACTTAAACATTTGTGAAGAATGTAGATTTCGCATAAGAGTCTTACCATAAAAAAAAAAAAAAAAAAAAAAAAAAAAAGGAAAATAAAATAAGGGCCAAAACTTGTTTGGCTTAGTGGATAAAGCTTGCAGACTGAAAGGTCCCAGGTTCGATTCCGGTCAAGGGCATGTACCTTGGTTGCAGGCACATACCCAGTCGGGGGTGTGCAAGAGGCAGCTGGTCAATGTATCTCTCATTGACATTTCTAACTCTCTATCCCTCTCAATTCCTCTCTGTGTAAAATCAATAAAACATATTAAAAAATAAAATAAAATAAGAGAAAGATGTCTAACTGAACTGCACACATTCTCATATTCAGACTGTGAGTACTTCCCAAATGTCAACAGTGTGATGATGTGCTAATGGTGAAATAATACCAAGGATCCCATTATTGTCTCCATTGTTATTTCTATGAACTATAAAGAGAGTCTTGAGCACTATCCTATTTGACCTATCTCCTGGATCCATATTATCAATATTTTCTTTCCTCCTTGTTTTTAACTTTAAAAATATATTTAGCAGAGACAGTATGACTTTCACTAAGCTGGGATGCTGGGATTAATTATTTTGAAATGTGTGAACATTTTTGAAACTGGATAAGAAGATCTATGCTGTCTTTTCTTTATCTTTTGAGTCAATTTCTATTTGAGTTTCCATTGCACAGTTGTGTAAGTGTGTTCTTGAGTTTTTCCAGGCATCCTATATAATAAAAGACTAATATGCAAATAGTCAACAGGCAGATTGACCAGTTGCTATGATGTGCACTGACCACCAGGGACAAGCACAGTTTTCCATATTTGTTTTTTGTCATCTAAGTATCAGGCATGTATTGATGTCTGACATTTTTTTTAAAGATCTTTCTTAAGGTTTTAATAGTTTTTATAACATAAAAATTTTGAATAAATTTTGACACTATGCTAATTCATTATGTTTTTATAATAATATCTGTTTAGTTCATTTACAGGTTGTATGTACCAGTATACATGAGATAATTTATCTCTCTCTGAAGAGTTGCCACTTAGGAAGAAAAATCTGTGCTGGTAGTAAGTATATTCTGGAGACTTCAAAGTACTTGGATTTAATAATCTGGTCCTCATACTTTAGTCCTGCTATAAATTTAAAATTTATAAAATGTTGAAATTCTTACTAAGAGCATTTTAGATATCCAAGTGTAATATCTGAGTAATATCAAGATTCCTGATGTCTGATGCTGTATTCTTGGGTATGTTCAATGTTTTTCCTTAAATAAGGCCAATAAACCTTTTTTTTAGGCTTAACATTTTTTTCTGGTTTATTGAGATACAATATAATGGACATACAATATTATATAAGTTTAAGGTGCACTGTGATGTTTGATATACATATACATTGTGGAGTGGTTACCACAATAAGGTTAGTTAACACACCTATTGTGTGTGTGTCTGTGTGACACACTTAGCAACTTTCAAGTATATAGTGCAATATTGTTTACTATAATCATCAATCTATACATTAACTCTGGAACTTATTCATCCCTTTGTCATATATATATATATCTTAGTTTCACCAACAAATGGACCATTCATTTGTTGGTGAAACTAAGATTGTTTTTATAACTTAGATGTTGTGAATAATACTGCCTTGATCATGGGGGTGCCAATATGGCACTGTGGCAGTCTGGAGGAGGGCCTATTTTGTCAAATTGTAGTCACTCCTCTTTACTGTTCTATTATGGTGCTTCTCTGATTCTTGCCCAGAGGTTGCATCAGCCTTATGTTTTCCTGTCTATGAGCAGTTGTGCATTGGTCTTCTTGTGAGAGGAACTAGAGTAAAAAATGACCTATATTACCATCTTGATGACATTACTCCTAGACACTATTTATTTAAAAATAAGGATTTGCAGGGAAAAGCATTGGATAATTTTAATTTTATTTTATTTTCCCCCCTCCCTCCCTCCCACCCATCCCCTCCCTCCCCAGAGCTTTATGTCCATTGGTTGTACTTATATGCATGTATACAAGTCCTTCAGTTGATCTATTATCTCCCCCAGATTCACAGTGGCCATGAAGACAAACAGGGCACTGCAAGAAGTAGAACTCGATCATCTTTTCATGTCTTTTGGCCATCTGTATGTCCTTTGGAGAAGTATCTATTCAGGTCCCTTGCCCATTTTTTTTAAATTGGATTGTGTGCTTTCTTGGTGCTGAGCTGTATAAGTTATTTATAAGTTTTGGAACTTAAACCCTTATTAGATTTACTATTGACAAAAGTGTTCCCCCATTCAGTGGATTGTGTTTTCATTTTGTTGATTTCCTTTGCTGTGCAAAAGCATTTTAGTTTAATGCAAATTAAAACCACAATGAGGTATCATCTTATGCCTATCAAAATAGATATCTGAATTCTAAAAAAAAAAAAAGAAAAGCATTGGATAAAATCAAAGCCTATTATAGAAGGTCATTCAAAAGCGTGCCAGAAATGTTGTTCTATTTATTAAAATACTTTATAGTGGTAAATGAAGATTTAAAAAAACATATTTTTATTTATTTCATAAAGGAAGAGAGAGATAGAAACATCAATGAGAGAGAATCATTGATTGGCTGTCCCCTGCATGCCCCCAACTGGGGATCAAGCCGTTAATCTAGGCATGTGCTCTTGACTGGAATCAAATCTGGGACCATTCAGTTCACAGGCCGATGCTCTATGGACTGAGCCAAACCAGCTAGGACTGTGAAGAGATATTTTAAAACCATGGAAATATCTTTCTTTATTAAAATGTTCCCCAGATTTAGCATTTATTGATGATTCTTACCTGTTGTTGTAAAATGGTAGATTTTTTAGATTTTGTACTATCTTCGCATTTGCCAGTTGAGTCTTGTTATTCTATGTGTTAATATTCTCCTTCTTATCCATCCATCCACTCATTTATTATTGGTATGGAGTAATTACTTCCTATGTTATTTTCAAAGATAAGCAGATATATATAAGATTTATTTTTTTGCTATTTTGTTGGAAACTTTATTTTTTAATTATTTAAAAAATTCTTTTCAAGTACAGTTGACATATAAAATTATAGTTTCAGGTATCTAATATTTCCATTATTATGGTATCTTTATTCCCTTCTTTTTTACACAGTTGTTAGCATCATATAAATGCACTTTTGCACTTTGCTTTTTCAACTTAATATTATTTTCTGAAAGTCACTCCATATCAATTCATAGAACTTCTCAATTTTATGCATAGCTCTGTAGTACTCCATTGTGTGTAAATGCCAAATTTAACATATTTCTTATGCTTGAAAATTTACAAAGTTTTCAAAGATGACATGTACAAATATGCTTCTGCATTTGCATTTTTATATTTTTGGAGGTGAGTTTTCTGGGTTAAAGAATAAATAAACATATATTTTCAAATACTCCTCTATAGGAGCTATCCCAAATTGTATTTCTACAATTAATATATGAGAACTACTATTTCTTTTAAAAAATGTTTTTATTTATTTTTAAAGAGAAAGGAAGGGAAGAGGATAGAGAGATAAAATATCAATGAGAGAAACATTGATTGGCTGCCTCCTGCATACTCCCTACTGGGTATTGAGCCTGCAACTCAGGCATGCCTTCACAGGAAATCAAACCAGTGATGTCTTGGTTCATGGGTTGATGCTCAACCATTTTGTCACACCAGCTAGGAAGAACTATTTCTTGCCGGCTTCGCCAACAGATTGTACTATCAAGCTTTTGAATTTGTATCAAGCTGATGATGTAAATAATAGCTCACTACAGATTAATTTGCATTTCTCTTATGAAGAGAAGTTGTGCCATTTTTTATTTCTTAAAATAATTTTTGGAATTTCCCACCTCCCTCAACTCTTAATAAGTTTATTGAAGTACAAATACCACATAAGAAAATGTACTTTTTAAAGCATATAATTTGGTAATTTTGGCATGTGTATATAACCAGGAAACCATAAAACCTATGAGTATATACATCCCTCAAAATTATTTGTGCTATTTTATAATCCCACTATCTTGCTTCTAACATCCTCCCCCATTCCTCAGCCAACCACTGATTGAATTTCTGTCACTATAGACTAATTTATTTCCTAGAGTTTTAGTAAAAAAATTTGAAAGTCATTTACTTTGTTACACATTTCAATTCCCCCCCCCCATATCATATTTCAGGGTATGGACATATCACATTTTACTAACTTATGTGTTCATGGACATCTAAGTTGTTTCCAGATCTTGGCTATTAAAAATAAGACTCTGAATATTTGGGTCAAATTTTTAACATTTCTCTTGGATAAATTCATTGGAGTGGAATGACTGGCTTGTATAGTAAATGTATGTTTAAGTTTTAAAGTAATGGCTAACTGTTTTACAATGTGGTTGTAACATTTTATGTTTCCATTGAAAACATGAGAATTCCACTTCTTCCACATCCTTCTTCTTCTTCTTCTTCTTTTTTAATTCTTCATGGAGGATATGTATTTATTGATTTTGGAGAAAGAGGAAAAGAGAAAAACATCTGTGTGAGAGAGAAACATTAATTGGTTGCCTCCAGTAAGAGTCCTGATGGGGGATTGAACCTGCAACCTTTTTGGTGTATGGGATTATGCTCCAACCAATCTAGCCACTCTGCCAGGGCTGTTCCACATCCTTGAAAACACTTTGTATGGTCAGGCACTTAAGTTTTATCCATTCAAATATGAAAGTTATAGTATTTCATTGTGGTTTTGCTTTTATTTACTTAATGACTAATGATATTGAGTAGTTTTCATGTCACTTATATGCCACATATATACCTTCTTTTATAAAATTTATTTTAAAGTCTTTTGTTTATTACATTTATCTTATTAATGAGTTTTGAGCATTCTTTATATATTCTAGATACAAATCCTTTATATGACATATGATTTTCAGACAATTTAATTTTGATAAAGTTCACTTTGTCAAATTTTTCTTTTTATATATGGAGTTTATCATCTTGTCTAAAAAATTGATCTATGTTTTATTTTAGAAATGCTTTTGTTTAGTTTCACATTAGGTTCATGATCCATTTTGCATAATTTTTAAATAATATGTGAGGTGTGAGTCAAAGGTCATTTTCTTTTTCTTTATGAATACTGATTTTTTCAGCTAAATTTGTTAAAAAGGCTAACTTTTCTTTAAATTACTTTTACACATTTGTAAAAAAATTAATAGTTATTGTATAGTGGTCTATTTCTGAATATGCTATTATGTTCTATTTATAAATGTATTTGTCTGATGCTAATACCTCACAGTCTTGATTACCATGTATTTATTATAACCCTTTAAGTCAGATATTGGTGATGCTTTAACTCTTTTTATTTTTAAAGCATTGTTTTGGTTATTTGAGGTAAATTTATCAAAAACTACTTGCTTAAAAATGTGGGGCAAGCTAATTTGTAATTTGATTTGATCATGTTCTCATAATTGAGTTTTTTGACCCATGCATTTAAATTTATTATATCATTGTTTTATAATTTTCAGTTATACGTCTTGTACATCTTTTGTTAGATTTTCACTAGATATTTTGTATTTTTGAAGTTATTATAAATATGATTTTTTAATTTTACTTTCTGATTGTTATATTTTAAGCCTGTAGCTTATACCCTAATTAAAATTGCTTAATAGTTCTTATATGGCTTTTGTAATTTTTATTGGATTTTCTACATAGCTGAGTAGGAAACTGATGAATAAAGAAAATTATACTTCTTTGTCTCAAAGTAGATTTAATTATTTAGATTCACTTTTATTAATTTTTTTTCTTATTGCCCTTTCTTGAACTACTAATACAATGTTGAAAAAAGTGGTGAGAATGGACATTCATCCTTTCTTCCTTTGTCTAACATTTCCTCTCCATTGATTTTGTTTGTTTGTTTGTTTGTTGTTTTTGATAGTGTTAACATCATATACCTTTTCATACTCTTACTGTTAACCTCTTTGTGTTTTATATTTATAAACCATTTCTAGTCAGTAGCATATAGATGGGTCTTGTTCTTTATTTCATTTGATAACCCTTGCTTTTAAAGTGTGGTGTTTATCTCTAGCTGGTTTTGCTTAGTGGATAGAGTGTCAGCATAAGGACTGAAGGGTCAAAGGTTCAATTCCAGTCAAGGGCACATGCCCAGGGCTGTAAGAGCAATCCCCAGTAGGGGGCATGCAGGAGGCAGCCAATCAATGATTCCCTTTCATCATTGATGTCTATATCTCCCTCTCTCTTTCTCTCTGAAATCAATAAAAATATATTAAAAATAAATTGTGGTGTTTAGAGCATTTATATTTAATGTGATCAGTGATGTGATTAGACTTAAGTCTTACAGTTTGTTTTATAATCTCATTTGTTCTTTATTAACCTTTTCCTATTTCTTCCGCCTAAAGCAAATATTTTAAGTGATTCCATTTTATCTTCTTTGTTAACTTACTAGCTGTAACTCACTGTTTTGTTATTTTAATTGTTGTTTTATAATTTTTAATACAAACATAGTTTTAGCTTACTACAGTCTACCTTTAAGTAATATACTACTGAATGAATGATGTCTTACAATTATGTACTTCCATTTGTCTCCTTCTAGCATTAAGCTATCATCATGAATTTTACACTTATATATTGTATATCCCACAATGTACAGAGATATAGCATTTATCTTGTGGTTACTATTTCCAGTCCTTTTAACTCCTTTGAATATAGAGATTTCTACCTGTTGTCATTTTATCTTTGCCAGGAGGATTTCTTTTAGTGTTATACAGATCTGTTTTCTCCTCTGTCCCTTTTGCTTTTAGTTGCATTTTTCTTCTTTGCCAGAATATAATATTAGCATAATATACTTTAATTAATGATCCTTTCCTTTATTGCTCTTAACTCTTTAATATAAATATAAATGGATAAATAAAACACAAAGTAAATAGGAGGGAAATATAGTTAAGATCAGAGTGAAAATAAATAAATTATAGCTACAATAGAAAATATCTATAGAACTAAGAACAAGTTCTCTAAAAACATAAACAAAATTACAAAACATTTAGACAAAACTCATTTAGAAGAAAAAGAGTGAACCCAAATAAATAAATAAAATCATAAATAAAAGAGAATTTATAATCAGTACAGCAAAAGTACAAAGAATGATTAAATAATACTACAAACAATTTATGCTAAAATTAATAATCTAGAAGAAATGGATAAATTTATATAGGTACATAACTTTTCATGAAGAAACAGTAAATCCAAAAGGACAATTACTACAAATGAAATTTAAGTAGTAATCAAGAAATGCCCTGGAAATGGCATTACATGTGAGTGCTACTAAAATTTCAAAGAAAAATTGATACCTATTCTTATTAAACTAATTAAAAAAACTGAAGATGAAGGAATACTTTCAAAATTATTATATGAAGCTAGAATTATTCTGTTAACCAAAACAGACAAAGTTATTACGGAAAAAAAAATGTTGTCCTTGCCTGATTATCTCAGTTGGAATGTCATCCCGTACACCAAAGAGTCATGGGCTATAGTAATTAAAAACATCATGGTACTGGCATAAAACCAGTCTCATAGATAAATAGAAAAGAATGGAAATGCCACAAATAAATGCATGTCTTTATGATCAATTAACCTATGACAAAGAGGACAAGAATATACAATGTGCTAAAGACAATCTACTCAATAAATGGTGTTAGGAAAACTAGATACACACACACACACACACACACACACACACAAAATGAAATGGTCATTTTCTAATACTATACAGAAGAATAAATTCAAAATGGACTGAAGACCTAAAGATAAGACTTAAAACTATAAAACTCCTAGTTAGTAACCTCTTTTTAAAAAAATACATATTTATTGATTAGAGGCCTGGTGCATGAAATTTGTGCACAGGGATGAGGGGTGTTCCTCAGATCAGCCTGTACAATTTCCAATCTGGGAACCCTCGAGGGATGTCCAACTGTCCATTTTGGCCCAATCCTCCAGGGACTGGGCCTAAACAGGCAGCCAGATATCCCTCTGACAATCCAGGACTGCTGGCCTCCAAATTGCTCACCTGCCTGCCTTCCTGATTGCTTCTAACTACTTTTGCCAGCCAGCCTGATCAACCCCTAACCACACCCCTGCCAGCCTGATTGATGACTAACTGCTCCCCTGCCAGCCTGGTCACCCCTAACTGCCCTCCTCTGCAGGTCTAGTCCCCCCCAACTGCTCTCCCCTGCAGGCTTGATTGCCCCCAACTGTCCTCCTTTGCAGGCCTTGTCCCTCCCAACTGCCCTCCCCGGCTGGCCAATTTGTGTCGGCCATCCTGTGTCCACATGGGGGCAGCCATATTTGACTACATGGGGCAGCCATCTTGTGTGTTGGAGTGATGGTCAATTTGCATATCACTCTTTTATTAGATAGTATTTCAGAGAGGAAAGAAGAGGGAGAGAAAGACAGAAACATCAATGATGAGAGAGAATCATTGATGAGCTGCCTCCTGCATGTCCCCCACTGGGGATTGAGCCTGCAACCTGCAACCTGAGCATGTGCCCTTAACCATAATTGAACCTGAGAACCTCCAGTCCACAGTCCAATGCTGTATCCACTGAGCCAAACCAGCCAGGGTGACAGTAAATTCTTTGACATTGCTCTTATTAATATATTTTTTGAATATGTCTCCTTGGGCAAGGGTAACAAAAGCAAAAATAACAAAATGGGACTACATCAAACTTAAAATTTGTACAATGAAAATAATCATGAACAATCTAAAAACACACACAATTGAATGGGAGAATATATTTACAAATGATATATTTAATAGGGTTTAAGATCCAAAATATGTAAAAAAACAAAAAAACAAAAAAACACACACACAAAAACACACACAAACGTGTGTGTCTCAACAGCAAACAAACAAGCAATCCAATTAAAAATGGAAAAGTGCCCTGGCCAATATATTTCAGTGATTAGAGCATCAGATTATGCATAGAAGAGTCTCAAGTTCAATTTCCAGTCAAGGACATGTACCTGGGTTACAGGTTCAATGACTGGGGGATCCCTGGTCCTGGTTGAGGCACATGTGGAAGGAAATGAATCCAGGTGTCTCTCTCATATTGAAGTCTTTCTGCCTATCTATACTTCTCTCCTTTTTCTTCCCTCCCTTCCACTCTGTGTAATAATAATAATAATAATAATAATAATAATAATAAATAAAAATAAAAAATCAATAGGAAAAATATCCTCAAAGATAATTAAAAAAAAAAAAAAAAAGGCAGAGGACCCCAAATAGTCATTTTCCCAAAGAAGATATACAGATTGCCAATAGACGTATACAAAGATGCTCAAATCACTAATCATCAAGGAAATGCAAATCACAATCATAATGAGATATAATTTTACATTTTTTTAGAAAAGTTATGATCAAAATGTCAACAAATAATGAGTTTGATTTTTAAATTTTTCTACAGCTTAAAAGCATTTGTAGATTTTATTCCATTCCTTGTGTAATGTCCAGAATAAGCTTTTACTTTTCTTTTATCTTTCTTCCTTCTTTTCTTTCTTCTTATCTCCATTATTTTTCTTTTATTTGTTTACTTAGCTGTCATGCAATATATTACCATTTTGTTCAAGTTATAATTGGCAGCTTTCTCTACTTTTAAATACAATATATTTTTATTGATTTCAGAGAGGAAGGTAGAGGGAAATAGAAACATTAGTGATGAGAATCATTGATTGAATGACTCCTGCATGCCCCCTACTGGGGATCAAACCTGCAACCTGGGCATGTGCCCTGAATGAGAATCGAATCATAACCTCCTGGTTCATAGGTCAATGCATAACCATGGAGCCACACTGGCCAGTCAGCTATCTCTTCTTTTAAAGGATACTATAGGTGAATACTTGGCACCATTTGTCTTTTCTGGAGTGGTTTATGTTTCTGATTATGCTAGATGTTGTGTATAGATTATTAACTAACACCATCTCAGAGCTTCTAAACTCTAACTTGTATCCCAATGGCTAGAAACCTAAAAACAATATTTTCCATATGCCTTTGACATTTTGGCCTACATTTCACTACTAAGAGTCAACTGAATGATATATATTTGGAGGGTGAGAAAAAAAGGGAAACCATTAATCTCTTTTGGCAGTAATTGATGGACCCACAAAAATATGGGGTTCATCCTTACTTCTAAGTAAGTTTATATCAATCACCTTCTTTTAAACTCAGATAGGTTTTCATTTTTCTGACTAAACTTACTGATACATTTAACCTTACTTTGAGGACTAATGTCATTTTCAATCCACTTTCATGAAGCCCATGGTATGAAACTATGGTGGGAGGTTGTCAGATAATATTAAATGCATTATTTTCACTGAGAAACCTGGGATCTCTCTTCAGAGAAGCCACTAACCATTATAAGTTTGTGACCAACTCCTTTTGTTAGTCAGGGTATGTAAAACTTCTATAAACATAATTTATATTAATTTTGACTTCAGAGATAACTAATTAGTCTCAGGATTATTGTGTAAAATGTTCAAAATGACTGATTCATAATTTTCTATTAATAAAAAGTGGGTCTTACATCATCATTCACTTCTGTGTAATTCAATTCTAAACATTTGATTGAGAATCTTGCTGAATTTGGAAAATCTTGATCCCTCTTGACTGACTGGTTCTTGAGATAATAAGGGTATTTCAAAGTCAATAGGAACTCAAGTTTACATAGGATTTCTAAGCCAACTCATAGAATTAATGTGGTTCAATAAAGTCACTCAAAGGTTGTCATAGTCAAAGTAAAGCTGTAAGATAGCATTACATTGAGTCAGAGTCCATCCTAACAGGAAGTCTACTCAAAACACAATTCCATAGCCTTTAATTTAACAGGGCACATATGTGGCCTTACTAGTATACAACAAGAATCACAGTCCACACAGTATCCCTGTGCTAACAAGTACCCTGGATATTTAGTGTCCTCAATGATTGGTAGCATGTGCATCTGCTGAAGGTAAGTCCCAAAGCGTGTCTGCCACCCTGACAGAAAGCTTTGGCTGGATTTACCATTTTCATATTATTTTGTAACATATACCCAAGGCTCATAGGGAAAAATATGGGCCTCACAACAAAGAGAAAAAACACAATATTCCATACTTTTCTTAACTCCATTTTCAAGTATTAATGTGAAAAGACAAATTAGTCTAGACCTGATTGTCACTCTTTTCCCAGAATCAATATGTTATTTTAGGAATACTAACCCAGATTTCCATTTAAAGGCTGTGAGTTCCCAGCCTTTAAATGCACTTGCATAGTCCTCTCTTCTGGTTTTAATTCTAGCTGTTGATGCACCAAAAAGAGCCAAGGCAGCACCATTGTAAGACAATTCTTAGTGAGTTATATGGTTCTAAGTATAGGTTGCTACTCACAATAAGATGACTCTAGTAGGTCACTGCTACTGACAATAACTTGAACTGGCTTTGAATCAGAATATGATGAAGTCTACTCATAATACAATACATGGAGTTAGAATTTTGTTTTGTTTGGTTCCTGGTTCTTCACCAAAAAAGCAAAAAGGATAAAATACTCTACTTTATTTTTCCATACCACATAAAATCCTGAATCAATCAGAAGAAATGTTCTTGAGCTATTTGTCTGCTGTTTATTTATTTAATTTTTTATTTTTTTTAGTCCATGCCCAACTGGGCTTTTTGCTGATCTTTCATTAGCATTGATGAGCCCAGGGTTGAAAGGTACTTCTCTCTTTGTTCCTGAGAGGATCTCATCTCACTCATTTCACACTTTTAATCACTGCTAATAGCTATTTTGGCAAACATTCAGAGTAGGCTCAGATAGGGCCAGAAAAAAAATATTTCACATTAACTGGATTATTTTAAGTTTCCAGCTCTGCAATATTACT
Organism: Pipistrellus kuhlii; assembly: GCF_014108245.1. Lineage (NCBI taxonomy): Eukaryota > Metazoa > Chordata > Mammalia > Chiroptera > Vespertilionidae > Pipistrellus > Pipistrellus kuhlii. Next base: position 105,017,283 of record NW_023425515.1, on the reverse strand, counting down.
TGAAGACAAACCGGATAGAGCTAGGACAAACAGCTTGCTTTCCTTGGCCTGCAGGACAGAGCTCCTACAATGCTAAGCCAGGTTGGATCTATTTAGCTGCCCACTGAATACTGTGTTCTTGAGGTTACTTTTTCATGCAGTAACAATGTAAACTGTGACTGTGCTGTGTTTACTATGAGGCAAGCAAAAATACTGTGAAGGTATATTTTGATGTAATATATTAGATTTAAATACTTCTGCTTGTTATGGGCGACCTGCGAATGACGACCACCAGTCAGCCAAATTGGAATTTAGAAAGCCTTTATTACGAACTCGAGTCCGGGCTCACATCTCAACTGACACAGCAGCGAGCAATGAGAGCCCCGACCCACTCTAAGCACGCTACTTTTAACCCCGTCTTAGGGATGCCTGGCAGATTATGATTGGCTAAAGTTTTAACAAAGAAAGGTCAGTTATAAATTATAGAAAAATTCCACTAGTACAGTAACATTTAAAGTTTATACAACACCTGGGGTGGAGGATTATTTTCAGCTTAAGCAGTCCCTGTTTGACCTGGTTTGGTCTGTTTGTCCTGCCTTGCTGCTACTGGAAACAGGACATGCCTGCCTGGGGGTAGAGCCTTGCAACAGAACTATTTTATGACTAACAGTTATGCTACATTCTTTGTTGTGGGTCTGGTTGTTCGTTCCTTCCCTGACCTGGAGCCCTGCCTCGACAGGGTCTTGCTGGCCACAACATGCTCTTGGTTCTTTTAGGTTTTCCTGAAGTATATCTAAAAGAGTTTGTATTGTTTGTGAATAGTGGAAAGACTGTTTGAAGCTTCCTACACAACCCAATTTGAAGAGTTCACCTCATCCCAGTGCCCAAATCACAACTGAAATGGACATGTTTGGAACTACCAGAGCTACCAGAGATCTAGAATCTGGTTGGTTCTGACTGATTTGAAAATACAGAGCACAAAGGCAATCTATAATACAATAGCCCCATAGATGGATCCTTTGCCTAGATTCAGTATAATATAATGGTTGAAAGGATAGGCTTGGAGATCAGTCATTAAAAGTTGGATCTACTAGTTGTGTAGGTTTTGCTAAATTGATCAACATTTCTGAGACTCAATTTTATCTATCAGTAGAAAATGGGACATCATATCAAGCTGATAGGGTTATTTTGAAGTTGTAAAGTGTAGTATGTGTGCATTATATGCCTGCATGTGCTTTTGAGCATGTGCAAGTGTGAGTGTGTACATGTATGTGCAGGTGCATGTGTGTGTGTGTGTGTGTGTGTGAAGTACATAACCTGAATTTAATCATTCAGTGATTTACAGCTAATATTATCTGTCAGATAAAAAAAAAACCTTCAAAACTATTCCAGCTTTCTCTGGGCTGCTTCACTCTTATAGTCTCTTTCTTAATGAAAAAAACTTTTTGACAAAAGCTGTCTTTTCTTGGGCTGCCATAACAATATACCATGGACTGAGTGGCTTACATAAATTTATTTTCTCTTTTTTCTGAAGGCCAGGAAGTCCAGGTCCAAGATCAAGGTTCTGGCACAGAGTTCAGTTCCTGGTGAGGACCCTCTTTCTGGCTTGTCAAAGCCACCTTCTTGCTCTGCTATGTCCTCATGTGGCAGATCTCTCTCTTTCTCTCTCCTCTCCTTTAAGGTTGCATTCCTATTAGATTAGAGCTTCACTCTTGTGACCTCATTTAACCATAATTAACTCCTAAAGAACCTATCTAAATCGCAGTCATTGGGGGTTAGAGTTTCAATATATGCACTTTAGGAAGACACAATTCAGCCCATAGACAAGCCATGTCCTTCTGGGAAACCCAAGTTTGAATCACAGCCTTGCTACTTGGACAGAATACCGTATCTCAGAGCTTCTCTTACTAAAATGTAGCAGGAAATAATATCTAGTTTATAGAAATTTAACAAAAATGAATCAAAATAATCAAGATAAAGTTTGGAAATACAATATATTCCTGGCTCCCAGATGTTAATTGATCTTGTGAACTAGACTGAACTTCTCACTTCTATGCCCTCTCTCTACTGCCCCTGATGGAAGGAGGACTGAATTGTTCACTTGGGGTGTTGAGGACAGCAAGCTGAGCATGCTGCCCTGAGCTCTGTTTTTTTTGTTTGTTTGTTTTTTTTTCCCCCTCTAAGTCAATCTGATTGAAGGGAGGGTTGGTATACCTCCCTATCTTGCCTATAGTTTTGGGATATATATTTAATTAAGCCCATGTGGCTGCACATATAAATCACATTGTCCATTCCACATTGACAAGTAATAAATTTACTATTTTGAATTCCTTTGTCTACCACTTGGTCCAAGCCCAGTGAAGGATATGATATTTCAGCATATGTAAATGCTGAAAATGGCTTATGATACTCTATTAAGAATCTGACCATCTAGAGAAAACAGCAAACAAATGATCTCTGCATAATGACTTGAGAATCATTAGGAAAGTTTCAGAAGAAATTTAGTTTAGTTTATGGTGAAATAGTTTATGACCTAACATTTTATCATCAAAGTTTTTATTTCCTTACAGTCCTCGCTTACAGTTTTTTTTTTTAAGATATGCAAATGTCATGAGAAAGTATTAAAAATCTTACATCAGAGTTTCCTTTCCCCTTGGACTAGTGGGAGAAATCTGTGTGTTAGAGAGGTAATACTTCTAGAAGGCAGAGGCACAGAAAAAACAAGGGTGAGATATATTGAAACCCAGTTACCTAGTACATAATACTGCCTGAGGTCAGAATAATGGAACATTATGCACAGCCCCCAAAAGAAAATTGGCACAGAATAACTGTTGGATGAATTAATACACATTCTTTCAGATCTGCTCATACAAATGCCTACTTCTTATTAAATGATGAGGAGTCACTGACTTGAAATGGTGCTCCCATTTTACTGGTGTTTTGCATAAGTTGGTCCAGGCATACAGTGTTTTATTGTGCATTTTTAAAAAATATATTTTATTGATTTTTCACAGGGAGGAAGAGAGAGGGAGAGAGAGCCAGAAATATCGTTGAGAGAGAAACACTGAACAGCTGCCTCCTGCATGACTCCCACTGGGGATGTGCCACAACCAATGCACATGCCCTTTGACAGGAATCCAACCCGGGACACTTCAGTCCGCAGACTGACGTTCCATCCACTGAGCAAACCGGTTTTGGCTATTGTGCATTTTTTACTTGATTTTATTATAACAGCTGTAAAAAAGATGAAAGACTAAAATTAAAATTAAGATGATAGTAATTTTATATTAATGAAATAATAAGGTTCCTTTTATTCTTTAAAGATGTATTTCCAATGGTAACATTAAGTATATCTTTGACAAGATTCATAAATCATGAAATGAAGTGTTTTGCCCAATAATAATCTTATATCTCTATAAATATAATATTAAAAGGTTGGTTTTTTTTTCTTATGTATGATTCAATTCTTATCTATAGTTAATGAGCACATGGACTTTATTTCATAAATAAAAATCACAGTTAATGCATTAGTATTGTTTGAAATGAGTACCTAGTATCACAGGGGACTTGTGGCCAATCTGACTGAATTGCTTGTACCTTTCAAATCACTGAAGCAAAGCTCTTTAACAAGATGATCTGTCATCCCATCAATGTTTGCTTTGACAGTTACTGACAATAGTAATGTCAGGTCCACCATTAAATTGTTCTATTTTAATCACAAAATGAATTCTTATATTTGCTATCCATGAAAAATGAGATGTATAAAAAGACAGCACTTCAATCAAAATGTCCAAAGTGTGCAACTTAGCTGGCCCTGTAGAGAGAGAATGCTGTTTGTTGTCAGAAAGTTTATGGAGATTAACTTGGCTATGTGATGAGTCAAACTCTGGAAAATACATTTCTTCCTTTGAGCAAGGGATGGAATAATAAATGCCAAACAACTTTCTCTTTTGTAATAACATTAAATTCTATTTCATTCCATGGAAAATATTCCAGTTGACCCTGATTACAACTCTGAGAAAACATTATCGTTCAGACCAAATATGCAAAGTCTGCCATATTTAGCAAGAGGTAAATATTTTTAAATCTGTAAATGGACTTACTGGCAAGTAAATGCTCTTTTAATTTAACTTAGCTCATACACTAGCTTAATCAAGTTTAATTTATCACAAAAAATATTCAGCTCCAGGACTCAGATCAAGAGCTCTAGAGGAAATTAAAAAAAGAAAAGCAATGATTCAAAAATTGGTGGAACACTATCGCCCAGAAAAGCCAGCAATATTCCCAGGATCTCAGATTATAATAAAGTAAACAAGCAAGGAGACCAGCAAGGAGATTTTCATGACCTTCAGCTTACAGCACATTCAGTTACAGCCACCACCCAATGTGGACTGATGTCCTGGGGGTACTGATTTATTCAGCTCACAGGTATTTGTAGAAAATGGATGATACACATGTCAAGTCCCATTATCTGCATGTGACAGTCAAGAACAGCCAGAAGCAATAGTTACATCATTGTGACCCCTACTCATCAGACATGCAGAAGGCTACCATCAAACTCATGTGCGATGGCAGATTCAAGGCATTCTCTAAAAAGTAACTGGGTCAGTTTTTGGTTGGTTGAATCACCAGAAGGTCACTTGCCAGATAAAATAATAATTTTCATTAATTTATATTTTAATTTATTTCAACTGTTATTGTGAGTCTACACCAAAATTGTCATAAATATTTTATTGCCTTCACTATAAAAATGTTGCCATAGACTTGCACACAAAAAACTTTTTTTAGAATTTTGCTTTTTTTGAGAAATTTTTGTGATTTTTACTTTCAGCTGAAGAGAAATATGTAACTGATTGCTTCCATTTGGGCTCAGGCTAAAAGAAAACCCAACCTCAAAGAAAAATTTGTTAGAATCCTCATATTTTTCTCTTTTGAGCTTGGCTTTCTAGCAATTTTATATTTTAATATAATGTCATATTAAAATATTTTTAAAAATATATATTTTATTGATTTTTTACAGAGAGGAAGGGAGAGAGATAGAGACTAGAAATGTCGATGAGAGAGAAACACTGACCAGCTGCCTCCTACACACCCCCCACTGGGGATGTGCCCACAACCAACGTACATGCCCTTGACTGGAATCGAACCTGGGACCCTTCAGTCTGCAGACCGACGCTCCACCACTAAGCCAAACCAGCTTCGGCATATTATAATATTTTTTACAATAGGTTTATTGGCAAATGTACTGTATAGTTTCTAATGATGTTAGATTTGATTAAACTATATATTCATTTGCGTGTTTTTATTACAAATTATCTCTGAAATTTTTGAAAATATGTGAGATACAAAGTAAAACAAAACATATCATAGGAAATGGCCAGTGCTGAGACACCCAGTCTACTTGTAGGGTATAGAATAAGCATATAAGTGGATGCTCACATCACATGTGTGTAAATATTTAAAGGTTACAAATCCAGCTGATAAACATATATATGTATATATATGCATATGTAAGCACACATGTGTAATTTTATACCTTTCTAAATCATCTTATTTAATAATAAACAAACATGTAAATTGACCATACCTTTGCTACACCCACCAGCCAATCAGGAGGTAATATGCAAATTCGAAAGACAAAGATGGCGGCCACCCAGCTGCTCCTGGTGTGAAGTGGCCAGGTGAGGCAGGTCACCTGCTATGAGGGGGAGGACAGGGGCAAGGGGTCTGCAAGTGCGACACTCTGGCCCTAAAGTGAAGATGAAGACTGTAGACTCCAGAGTCTTCAGCAAAGACAAAGATGGCAGACTCTGGCCAGAGTCTGCAGCAAAGGTGGCAGATTCTGGCAAGAGCAAAGGCCTGGGTCCCAGGTGCCAGACCCAGTGCTGGAAGCCAAGGGAAAGAAGGCCTATTGCATGAATCTCTTCATGTAATGGGTCTCTAGTATTTTAATAATATTATGTATACATATAATTGAAAGTCTGGCTCAGCTGGTAGGGCTCAGTGGTTGAGTGTAGTCCTTAACCAGAAGGTCATCGTGGTTTGAATCCCAATCATAACACCTGCCTGGGTTATGGGTTTGATCCTCAGTAGATGGTATGCAGGAGACAGCAGATCAATGATTCTCTCTCATCATTGATGTTTCTATTTCTTTCTCCCTCTCACTTCTTCTCTGAAATCAATAAAAATATATTTTAAAAAAGAAAGTCTAAAAAATAACAGAGAGCTGAATTTAACTCTTGTTTATGACACATGCCTGAGTGTTCTGTTGATGCACAAGCAATGTTCAGATGCATAATAAAATAACATTTTATTTATTTTATATTAACAATTTACAAGAACACTATGTTGTAATTAAGATTTCATTTAAGTTATTGATTTAATATATTAAAGAATAAAATATAATTGGATAAAAGTATATACACTTGAATATGTCTTCATAAAAATGTTAATTATATGTAAAAATTAACATTTTATGTATACTAACAAAAAGTATTTTTAAGTGCTCAAAATAGTTAAAAAATTAAAAAGTGGACTGATTATCAGTGTGCATGTGAGGCCACACTGAGCATGAGTGACTTAGATTGTCAGCATGCAGGAACTCTGATTCTCACCATGGCTCTTGCTGACCCAAGGCAGCCAAGATTTTTGGTGCCTGAGCTCTTCAGTGATGCTCAGGTTGCACAATGCTTTCAATACATGTGTTCAGGTCCCCACAACTCGGTGCTTGGATCTTCTGGTGATAGCAAAAATGGGGAGACAATGAAACAATCCGCAAAGGAAAGAAAAGAAGAAATCACCAAGAAAGTAACTAAATGAAACAGAGACATGTGATATGTCAGAAAAATAATTCAGAGTAATGGTATACAGTTCATAAACCTGAAGTATGAGAAAATAAACAACATATGCAAAAATCAGGAGGAAATCAAAAGTGATATAGCTACAACCAACAACATGATGGAAAGTTTTAACAGTAGACTAGGAGAAGCATAGGACCAAATTAGTGAGTTTGGAGATAAGTTAGAGAAGAAAGCTCAATCTGATCAGAAAGCTCAATCTGAACAGCTATTGAAGAAAAAAATTAAAAAAAACACACAAAACAAAACAAAAAAACAGGGAGAGAGCCTAAGGTAGCTTTGGGACAACACAAAATGAAGCAACATATGTATAAGAAGGGTACCAAAGGGACAAGAAGAGCAGCAATGTTTAGAGAACCTATTTGAAAAAATAATGACAGAAAACCTCCTTGATATGGGGAGAAAAAAGTCACACAAGCACAGAGAATCCCAAAAAAGATGAACCCCCAAAATCCACACCAAGACACCTTGTAATTACAATAGCAAGCATTAACAACAAAGAGAGAATCTTAAAAGCTTCAAGAGAGAGAGATAGACTTATCTACAAAGGATCTCCCATCAGATTATCAAATGATTTCTCAAAAGAAACATCATGCCAGAAGGGCATGGAATGAAGTATGCAAAGTGATGCAAAACAAAAGACTGAATCCAAAAATACTATATCAAGCAAGGCTACAAATCAAAATTGAAATTAGGAACTTTGCAGACAAAAATAAGGCTAAGAGAATTTATCACTACTAAACCAGCAATGCAAGAAATGCTTAAGGGAATGTTGTAAAAAGAAGAAATAGGAAGGGAATAAGGAATACAGATATATATATCTGTATATATATATATATTAAAGCCTAAATGGCTGAAATGATTGGAATAATCAGAATAACTAGAACAACCAGGACAATCAGAACAATCAGTCTTTATGATGCACACTAATCAAGCAGAAGCTCAACACAGATATGTGCACTATACTGCCAAATTGGTCATTAAAAAATTGAACTGATTTCTTATACCTTACATCAAACAGCTGTTGCCCTTAAAACCCCTCTTCATCCCCCACCTTAGGTTCTGCCTTCATAGTTCACTCAGATTAAGTTCTGATTGGTCAGTTTCTATGACAATCAGTGTCAAAAGCCCCACCTCCTAGTCAGCCATTGGCCCCTCACAGTTCATCCAGATTTGGTTCTGATTGGTTAGTTTCTATGCCAGACAGAGTTTCCAGGCCTGTCTCCGAGGCTGATCAGAGAGGCAGGGCTGGTCAGAGAGGCAAGACTGATTAACAGCACTCCAGGCTGCTGGAGAATGGACCTGACTGCTGATCTTTCAGAGAGAAAGAGAGGCACGGCTGCTGGTGAGGCCCTGGGAGAGTTTGTCTGGAAGCATGAGGAGAAGCAAGACCACAGTGCTCAGTATTCCTGGGAAAGGACAGTACTAAGGACTCTGACTTCCCTTATCTGAGACCTTTTGTCAAGTTCAAGTCTTCTCTTTTCCTGCCTTCCCATTCAGACCATTCTTGCATTGTGGGTTGTGTTTGTGCTGACTGTGGCCCTGGCACCTCAACAAGCCTTTTCAGTGTGAGGATACAGCACACTATAAGCAGCAGCATCAGTCAACTGAGTGGACTGCTTTGTTATGGATAGTGATTCTAGCAGAACACTGGGTCCGGTGACCAATTCCCTGGAGTCCTCTAACACACCATTTTCCTATTGATTTTGTCTCCCAGAAGGGCTTTTTAGGTGTGGGGCCAGGTTCAAGGCCTCCCTCACCTGCACAGAAGCCCCATCTACACTGCTGGCTGATACCACATCACCCTTTCCTCCCAACCATCTCCTGGAGACGGTTTAATGGAGAAAGATATTTAACCATATGAACTATAGCAAAATATTGCAAATGGCCAAAATTTTATTTTAGAATCTTGGTTATGGGTAGATATAAAAAAAATGCAAATAAAGAATGAGGTAAACCTATGTTTTATTGATCTGGACAAGATTCCAAGTTATATTTTTTAATTTAAAAAGTAAGTTACAAAAAATGTGTAATTTTATGTAAAAAAGCAAAACTAGCTCGGGCCATTGTGTTGGTTAGAGTGTCAACCTGTGTACTGAAATGTTGCGGGTCCAATTCCTGGTTAGGGCACATACACAAGTTTCGGGTTCTGTTCCAGGTTGCGGCACTTACAGGTTGGAGGAATCTGACAGAACCAGTTTAGAATTTCCTAGCACTCTTTTTCAACCCCATTGTTTCAATTTAACCATTAATTTTCCTTTCTCCTTTTCTCCTTTCTCTACCGGTTTCAGAGGCTGCACTTTTCTCTCATATGCAGTTATCTCCCCATCTCAGGAAAAAGATTCTCCCCCTTTATTGTTGCTCAGAGAGTCCTGGGTATTGGCCATTGCTTCACAGCTATCATTTCAACAGATTTCAACATCCTGCCTCTGGTTTCATAGGTTAGGACTGAGTACAGGTGGTCTTTTGCATTATAAGGCTACAGATTCATTGTTGGTACTACTTCACACTGTCTTCTGTCTCTAAGATGCTCCTAGAACTTAGAGTGGCCAATAGGGATTCTCCCCATTATTTAACAGAGGTAAGCTAAATAAACTCTTTCTATTCTAGAAAAAGACAAAATCCTCTCAAGATATTGACTGCTCATGACCAAAACATTCTCTGGGTAAGTGGAGAATAAAACCCTATATACCTGTACAACCTAAACAGCAACTAGAAATATGGGTCTTGGATTGATACAGTCTGTTTTCTTTATTTCAGCAAAGACACATGTACAGCCAAAACAGATGCATAAAGGATAAGTGGAAGAGATTTTCTTCTGGATAAAGCTCAGGACTTCCAGACAAATTTCACCAAACCAACTCCTTGTTTCATTCCTTTAGGAAACAGAAATCCAACAGTCCTTGATTGATGTAAGCAGTGTCTGCTGGCTGAAGCATAACAAAAGCTCCCTTCATCAAACACATGTCTTGAGCAGGCTTCTCTAGATTTATCATTCATACTCAGGGACAGGGCTATTTTTTACAGATAGATTTTCCTTTTGGGATGAAATCTATACCTGGTATTCCATCTAAGTACCCACAGCTGCTGCCTTACACAGTTGTTTTCTACTGTATCGTGAGCAAGACGAGGCCAAATTATATCTGTTATAATTATTCTGGTCATGTTAGCTAGTATTTCTTTGTTAAAGGTATATTTGCTAAGTGAAAACTACTACCTGGTGCCATGAGATCAAGATGCCTTTTTTATAAGGATAAATTCTCACTCCAAAATGACTCTGCAGCAGAAGTCTGTGATGCATAATTTGGATTCATCTCCATTAAACACTTCTCCACTGTGTCCCATAATGTAATTAACATTGCAGGTCTCATGGCTCTTTTTAAGAGAATTAGAAGCTATGAGTCATTTGGGCATCACTGGAACAAGGTCTCCTAATGCAAAATGACTCAATCAAAGAGATTGCTATCTGGCAGAATTCCGAGATATCAAGACCCAAGAGCCAACACTTAATCTGATTTAGGGCCTCTTAAAATATTCTTCAAACTCCACTAAACATTATTCTGGTAGAAAAAAAAGTGAGACTTATTTTAGGAACCAGCCATGGTCTGAACTGCCCTAGCTGTATTATTGATTCCTTTTAAGTAATTGCATTTAATATGGAAACCTATGGACAAACAAGCTAATGAAGATATATGACTACGCTGAATAAAATAAAACCAAATGTGTGGAGCAAAGATAATATAAAAAAGGAATCTTTGAAAATGTATGTTGTTCATATATTTTCTAATTTAATATTCTCAAGGTTGGGACTTTGTCTATAAATCTGTGTATGTTCACAGTGATTTTATTAACAATGAAAATAAAATCTTAGCAGGTGTTATAATGGTGTCCTAAGGGCTTATAAAAATTAGTCCATCAAAGTGATAACCTTTAAGAAAGAAAAAGGTGGTGCCGAAACCAGTTTGGCTCAGTGGATAGAGCGTCGGTCTGCGGACTGAAAGGTCCCGGGTTCAATTCAGGTCAAGGGCATGTACATTGGTTGCAGAGACATCCCCAGTAGAGGGTGTGCAGGAGGCAACTGGTTGATGTTTCTCTCTCATTGTCATTTCTAGCTCTCTATCCCTCTCCCTTCTGCTCTGTGGAAAATCAATAAAATATATTAAAAAAGAAAGCAAGAAAGAAAAGGTGATGCAGTTGTAAGATATTATTTTATTTTATTTTAAAAATGTATTTTAATGATTTTTTACTGAGAGGAAGAGAGTGGGATAGAGAGTTAGAAACATCGATGAGAGAGAATCATGGATCAGCTGCCTTTTGCACACCCCCTACTGGGGATGAGCCTGCAACCAAGGTACATGCCCTTGACCGGAATTGAAGCCGGAACCTTTCAGTCTGCAGGCCAATGCTCTATCCCCTGAGCCAAACTGGTTTTGGCATGTAAGATATTATTTTAATAATTAAATTGTTTCCAGTGAGATGCAATATTATGTTGTTTGAACTTATTCCCAAATTTGCAAAGTATAGCAAATTAAGAAGGATGGCCCATGATTAGTTTTGGTATAATAGGACATGGGACAAACTTATATAACACTAAAACAGGGATATAAATGAAAAAATGAATAAAACTTCCAAGTTTCATCAGGAAAGGTGAGCGAACTCTAGTTGTTGTTTTTTTGTTTGTTCGGTTTTTTTTTACGGCATTAATAGTACCTTTAAATGTTCAGAAAGTCTTAGTGAAATTTGTAAACTGTTAACTTTGCATATCAAATCCTGTTTCAGTTTGAGTAAGATTTTATAATGCTACAGACATTTATTGAGGATGTATTGATACTATACACAAGTTTTCCAACCAATTCCCCTATACAGACTCCTCCGCTGGATTACATAAAAGTGAATTTGACTCCTCCTGCATCCCATTAAGAAGACATTTGTCACCTGCATGTAGAAGCATCAAAAAGAGCTTGTGCTACAATGTGATGTATGGTACAGCAAACTGTTCTGCTGTGCATTGATAAGGAGAAGGTGCTATGACATCTGTCCCCAAATGTCTTATCTGTTGCTACATTTAATTTTTTTTTTTTTGAGAAAACTAAAACAGAGTCTATTGCCATACCAATTAGCTCCTTTCCAGTGGATTTTGGCAAAAGACTCAAAGACTGAACTAATTTTAACAGATAAATTTTTGGAGAAAGTGAAAGGGAGAAGGAGAGTCACAATTACAGAAGAGAGGCAAAACAATTCATTCAACATAAATACTCTAAGATAAACACTTTTTGGAAAATTTGATTGTCATTTTTGGTAAGTTTTTGTCTAGTTTATCCAACTTTTTGCAGGTTTAATTCTTAGGTTGATTACAAAAGTTTCTTCCTACCTTTTCTGTGCATAGTTGTTATTAACTGGGACTAGGTTTTTATTATAAAAAAATAACTATCTGAATTGAAAATTATAATTATAATAACTCACATTAAAATTGAAACATTAAATTAGCTTTAGGACACTGAAGTGTTGAAACTCCAGTTGATGGTAAAAATAATTTAAAACTATGAGTGTGATTAATTTTTAGATGACTTATTTGACTACCAAAATAGACACACACACACAAAGCTAATTTCCAGCTGGAAGGAAACTTAGAAATTTAATGTAAAATATTCTATTTCAGGAGATTGATGTCCAAGAAGTGAAGTTAATTTCCATTGCTATTTAGTACCAGCTTTATGATTAAAATGCAAGACTTCTTTTCCCTGATCCATTGTTCTTTGTTTGACATCCATATTCTTTTGCCTTCACAGATAATGTGACCAATAGTCATGTCTGAAATTAAAATTAAGTGGAAGTTATTAACAAGTAACTGGGTATATAGGTCCTTTTCAGAAACTCCTGTGATACTTTTATAAACATGCTTGGCCCCAGAAGTAAATCTCAAATTTTTGGCCTAAGTTGGTAAAGAATGCTATTCTAGAACCTCAATTTTTAAATAGTGAATGTGAAGCTAACATTAGAATCAGGGCCAGAGCATGTCAAGGCCATAGTGGTCCATTGGTGCTCTAGCAATTATAACAATTGAACACATGCAATAGATTACAGGTACATATTCATTTATATAAAGCAAGTTATATGACTAATGTAGACATAGAGACAATTAAATTATATTGCAAAAATAATAATACTTTATTCAAACTTGTTTATAGTAAGTTAATAAGACTTTTTATATAGGTATCCAGCCTTTTCACACTAATGATGTGTTTCTTGAACTCATAACCATGAAAAGAGTCCCTGAATGCATAATAGTTAAATGATTTTTAAGAATTTTAAGGGAATTGGTAAATAATTTTTGTAAGTAGTTTTCATGTCAATTAAATTATTTGGGTGACATTGATTAACAAAATTATACAAGTTTCAGATGCAAAGTCCCACAACACACCATCTATACATTGAATTGTGTATTGACTACACCAAGTCAAGTCTCCATTTATTAAGATTAATCACCCCCATATCTTCTTCCACAACCATCCCCCTGGCAACCACTGCACCGTTGTCCATGTCCATGAGATATTTTTCTTTTGCTCTATTCCCCCAGTCCCCACACCCAGGCCTTCTCCCTGACCCCTTTGCCCCACAACACACACCAGCTGTCAGCATGCTTTCTGGATTACTGTTCCAGGGACAGAACTGTCCATGGTCCTGATAACAGTTTTGCATTGATAGGGTTTTCTCTCATGCCCCCTTTCTTTATCTCTTTTCCTTTAGAGCAACACCCTGGAGCCTGGAGCAGTAGGAGTAGACACTACAGCTGGACTCCGATTCCTGGCCTCCAATCAGTGACCAATTAGTTTTTATCTAGGAATATGAGGGAACAAAAATGGTTTTTAGTGTTGACTGAACAAAAGAAAAGGGGATAGGATTGTAAATTTATCTTCATGTGGCATTTATTTCCTTTAACCTGAAGCCCTGTGGGTCAGAGAGAGGATCCCAGTCATCTTGAGAAACATGCAGAATGGGATTGAGAGTTGTGGATATTTTTGCAGAATCTTTGAAAAAGCTTTGGGGTTTTATGATGGAAGCAATGACATTCCTAAGTAGTTCCCAGTTCTGCTACTAAAGCAGTAGATCACGTCATTTCTCTTTCTTCCATTGATTTCCTTTCCCTCTCCTCATTAATCTTCCCACTCCCTCCCCACCTTATCATCATCATTATTCAGGACTCTCAACTTAAGTATTTAAAGAGCTTTAATTGTTTCTCTTTTTTTCCCTTTGGTGGTCAGGATTTTCTTTAGAATCACTATTTCTAATTCAGGGCCCACTCATGACATTGTGGTCTCTACCCTACATCAGAGCCAGACAGATACAGAAGCTGCAGTGCCAGATGTAACACTGATGTGTGCTCAATGGGACTGCATCATCAGCAAAGTATAGTATATCAGTAGGCATAAGTTCAGCATAGGTTTATTGTGGGTATTATCTGCTTTTGGTGAACATTGTAATAGTCCAAAACTAAAAAAGATTTCAAATAAAATATGATTTCCCACCTGATAGAGATAAACAAATTTGATTGTCCACCTATTTCCTCTAGACTCTGCAACTATTAGGAGGCTGCCTCAACCTTGGTAGCACATGCATTTCTGAACAATTCGAAGCAGCCTACTTAATACTTTTTATTCTGCAAAAATAATTGCCAGTGAGGTTTCAGAATCTGCAATACCTATAATATTATACCCAAAGGAGAGATTGTAACTCCAAGATTGGCATGAAATAACAATTGCCGTAAGTGATGTGTTAAGGAGTTGTGAATTTATTTGCCTGCAGGTGTCCTTAATCCAGAGGAGTTTGAGATAAGAAAGAGAAAATTTAGTTGGTGTTACAAGAGACTTGTTTGCAAATAAATTATTTTCCAAATGTTTATTCAGCAGTTAGTTAACTTTTAACATGTGATTATTTCTGATAAAAGCTATTGATCTCTGAGGGCAAAGAAACTGATGAGCAGAGCCTCAGGGAAATGTGCAACACCATTAAGTATACAGACATACATGCACACTGTGAGTACCAGAAAAAGCAGCAGAAAACATTTGTGAAATAATGGCTGAAAACTTGGTGAAAAATATTGAAGGGAGATGATGGATGCTAATTAAATTTATTGTGGTAATCATTTTGTAATATAATATATGTAAGTCAATCAGCTATGTATACCTTAATCTTATACACTGGTGTATGTCCATTATATCTCAGTAAATCTGGGAAAAATAGCATAAAAGTGATATTAGAAGCAACAGAAAGTAGCTACCAAAAGGCTCAGGTGTTGAATTTTAAGAAGTATGATGACAAAGTCTCATAGGACCTTCATAAGACCTTCTCTTGACCCTCCATGATGATGTTATGTAGCTATGTGACTATGATGTTCCTCTTAAAAGGGGGTAGAAGGAATACTCTATAATAGTAACAGTTCTAGATGTTACTGAAATTAAATTAATGTAACCCTGAAAATGGGGTGAGGGGGTCCTTGGGTGGGGGGCGCGGGTGGGATGAAGAGGTCAATGGAGGGAAAAAGGGGACTTATGTAATACTTTCAACAATAAAGATTTAAAAAAAGGCATTGATACAAAATGTTTTTGTTTTATTATAATGTTGAATCTTTACTATTCTAGGGTAGTGGGAAATAAATAGAAAAACAAAAGAAAGAATGAAACAAAAATCAGATATAACCAAATTACATATGAAAATGTAATATATGATGAAGTTAATATCTCAAATAATATTGGCAATGATTTATTTTTTAAAAATAAAAAAATAATTAAGATAGTAACAATAAATAAGAACAGTTTTCCAGAAATTAAAATAACATTTGATTTTTTTAAATAAATGATGCTGAGTCAACAGAAAAGCCAGTTGGAAAAGATAAAAATTAGATTCATACATCATACCATATAATGAATCCAATGGCTCAGGGAATTATATGAATAAAAGTGTAATATGCTAATTAGACCAGATAGACCAGACATCTTCCAGATGTCCTTCTGAACATCCTTCTGGACAAAGCCACAGTGGCTGTGAAGGCTGAGGGCCAGCAGCGCAGGAGAGGCAGTGGTGCGGAAGTGGTGGCAGCATGGGCTGGTCCAGTGCTGTGGTCTCTTCCACAGAGGCAGCGAAAGAGAGGGCTATGCAGTCCTGGTCTCAGTGCTGCCCTTTCCTCAGAGGCAGCCACAGAGGCAGTGGTGTGAGCCTGGTCCTTGTGCCACACCTCCACAGAGGCTGGACAGGATGTGACCTGCTGTGCCTCAACTTCCTACTGACCCTCCCTCAGCTGGCTTGGCTCCAGATCGACCCCTATCCACAAGTGAGTGGGAGGTGGGACCAGCACTGAGAAGCAAGCACTGAGGGCTGGCAGCTACAGTGGTCCGCAGTGGCGGCAGCAGCAGTGGGGTGATGGAGGTGGCACCTTCTCCTGACCGACCTGGTTGCCTCCTTGGGAAGCAAGCCTAAGCTGTCAGTAAGACATTCTCTGAGGGCTCCTGGACTGTGATAGAGGGCAGGCCACACTGAGGGGTCCCCCAATGCATGAATTTTTGTGCACCAGGCCTCTAGCTCTATATAATAAAAGCCTACAATGCAAATAGACTGAATGGCAGAACGACCAGTCACTATGATGCACACTGACCACCAAGAGGCAGATGCTTAATGCAGGAGCTGTCCACTGGTGGTCCCTAAAAAAGGAGTGCCACTCAGTTAGAAGCCCGGCACACAGCTGGCTAGCACAGCAGCGGTGGTGGCAGGAGCCTCTCCTGCCTCCACAGCTGCGCTAAGGAGCAGCGAGCCTAGCAGTAAGCAAACAGGTGGGCAGACATCCCCTAAGGGGTCCCGGACTACAAGAGGGCATAGGAAGGACTGAGGGACCAGACCTCTAGTTAATAAAAACCAACCAAGTAACCAACCAATCAAACAAACAAAACAAAACAAAAAAAAAACACAAAGAACAAACAACAACGCACAAGTACCAAAAGTAACCTTGGATGAATTCCACTCTAAGTAGAATATATAACCAATTACACTTGAACCAAACCATATTGAAATGAATAACATTACATACACAGAAGAGAACAGGGATGAAAAGAAGGAACAACCTAAGTAATTTTGAGGAGTAATTTAGCTGTAAAACTAAAATTAAAAAAAAAATTGTACATAAAAAAAAGATCAAATGAGATCTGTACAGTGAAGCAAGTTTCTTCGTAATGTCTTATATGAATGCAGGATACGGCTCAGCCCTGCCACATGGCCAAACTTCAGGGTCACCGTCATTTAAATTCCTGTTAAAATGCCCCAGCTTCTGTGTACCACATCCAGTTTCACCATTGTTGAATTATATACTATGCCTCATGTGACTGGTGAATGTAGGTTTAGCTTTAGTAATAAATGAATCTTACTCTGTATTGAAAATTTGAAGGTATTTAGGCAAAATAATTTTTTAGACAATAAATGTGAAGCGTTTTATAGGCCAACATTTTTTTTTTCCTCCTGGGAGCTTATTCTAAGGATGCAAAACATTTTAGGACATATTTCAGTTTGGTGATTTCTGCCTTGGTTTTTTATTTTTTATTTTTCTAGTTTCTACATCTTCTGTCACTAGCAGAATGGGCTATTTAATAGATGTCTTCTCCAAGAGCTACCCATCTTGATCTGTTTAATGTGCTTTTTCCTTTTAAAGAGTGAGTCAAGGAGAGGAACAGCAGGCTCTTTGACCCCAGCTGTAAATCTTATGTTATCAGTGACAGGGTTACATTTCCTGGTGGGTTCAAGTGATTTTATTGATGACATTTTTAAAAGCCTCTGATTTAAAAGTCCTTCATTCTGGAGCTGTGACAATACTCATTTAAGGTGAACTATAGTCATTGTGAGGCTTTGCTCAGCTAAACAACCTGATCGTGTGTGGCTGGCTGTGTCTGTCCACAGGAGGATTAGGTTAAGCCTAAAGAGCCACGTTATTTATTGATAGCCTAGGACAGTGTTTGGCAAACTCATGTCAAACAAACATCAACAGTACAATGATTGAAATTTCTTTTGAGAACCAAATTTTTTAAACTTAAACTATATAGGTAGGTACATTGTTATTAACTAAGCTGGCCTTTGCTAAAAACTCAAGGAGCCAAAGAGCCGCATGTGGCTTGTGAGCCACAGTTTGTGGACCAGGAGCCTCCGGTAGTGTTTGGAGCTCAGAGCAGCTTCCCCTCCAGAGGCCTCATGCACATTAACAAATCCCCAGTCTCCACCTCTGGAGATAGAACATAGCTCTGCCCTTTCTAGCTACTTAAGAAATAAATTTGTTTTTTTAATGGAAAAATCAGAAAATATACATATAAGATATGTACATATATAATACCTTAATAAAAAAAAATAAAAGAAAAAACAAACGCACACACAAAAAAGTACACATAAACTAATCCTATCTAATAAAAGGGAAATATGCAAATTGACAGTATCTTCACTATGCCCACAGCCAATGAGAACAAATATGCAAATTAACCCAAACTAAGATGGTGGTTAATTTGAATATGCAGGTGCTGAGCTGCCTGGGTCCCAGAAACATCCTCTGGACTCAGGCTGTTTCTAGCCTATAGGCCCGCACTTTGGTCCTGAGCAGCAGGAGTCTCAGAATGCCCCCTAGCCAGTTGGGGCCTATGGGTGCAGGCGCCAATCAGCTTGGAAGGCAGGAACATGTTCTCACCCTGCCCCCAGCCACTTGCAAAAGCTTGAAGCAGCGGTTTGGGTCCACTCCCCTAGCCAGGCACCCATGACCAGGGCCTGGCTGCTGGCCTCTGGGGTGTGCCAAGATCCCAGTGGCCACCACTGGGTGGCAGGGATGTGGCTCCAGTCCAGTGGACACAACTCAGAGGCTGCATGAGCTGCAGAGGATACACCTTTTTAAAAAAATGTATATATTATTGATTTTTTTTTAATATATATAGAGAAGAGAGGAAAGGGATAGACAGTGAAAAATATCAATGAGAGATAAACATTGATTAGCTTCCTCCTGCACACTCCCCACTGGATGTGCCTCCAATCAAGGTACATGCCCTTAATAGGAATCAAACCTGGGACCCTTCAGTCTGCAGGCCCACGGTCTATCCACTGAGCCAAACCAGTTTGAGAGTAAACACCTTTTCTGACTGCTCTTTGGCTAAGCTCCCTGTAGGCCACCACTTGCAGTGTTCTTGGTAATTTAGGTTATAAGAATCCAAGAAAGTGATCTAGGGTTTTTCTACCACACTCCTGGAGGAAAACAGATTGGAGAGGCTGCAGGCTGGGCTGAGGATAACCCCCCCTCCCAGTGCATGAATTTTATGCACCAGTCCTCAAGTGAGATAACAAGATTCATAAGGTACATTCAACTAGTAAATTGGGGTGAAGCAATGATTTTCTTGAATTTGGCATAGCACTTAATGCTCATGACTTTTTGAAAGCAAATTTCACGTTTCTCAGAATTATAAGGACAATAGCTATAAATTCACATGTATTTTGTTTTTTCTGTTTTCTTGGGTTTTTGTTTGTTTGTTTGTTTTTCTGATTCTCTTGCTGCCATTAGAAACTACTGGAAATTGGATGTCATATTTGTCCTCTCTCCTATCTAATTTAAAATGTTCAAACATCAAATGATAGAATGATGCTTTAAATACTTCTTGTTACAGAAAAATGCGTCTGCTTGAAGTCCACTGTTGAAACATTTTTAGCAGCAGAATAATTAAAGATTTTGCTGGGACATTCACCCCATGTTGCTTCTGGCTGCAAATTCTGATTTGATGTTAAGAGAAGAGGATTCCATTAGCTGTTCACCTTAGATATTGTTATTTAACTACTTCAAACCAAATAAACTACTTGTGGCTAAAAATGATTGCCTAGATTGTTTTTTCCTCTTTTTTGACCCATCAGGTTGGTTGCTAGCAAAATAAAAATGATGGCATTTGAGTTACTTTAGCAGTAGATGTGCTTAGTTCATGAAGGTTATAAGCTTACATCATCTGATTCTCTTCTTGACTCTGCCTCTGATTCTGGAATTACTAATCACTTTATT
The DNA here is from genome assembly GCF_014108245.1 of Pipistrellus kuhlii. NCBI lineage: Eukaryota > Metazoa > Chordata > Mammalia > Chiroptera > Vespertilionidae > Pipistrellus > Pipistrellus kuhlii. The sequence continues at coordinate 104,997,393 of NW_023425515.1, read as the reverse complement.
GGAAAAGACTCTTCCTTGGATAAATCATTGCATTATGACTCCATTTCTTAGTTCGAGAAGAAATTATACATCACAGATTTTTTTCTTGTTGGTTTCATTGAGCAAGGTCAAAATAGGGTCCAGACAAAGGCTGAGCAAGACTGAATACTTGATCATTCTCCAGGTTACAAATTATTTTATTGAAACTGTCATTTCTATTTACTTTCTATATGAAACCTTGGTTCATAACATTACCTCAGCAGCACATAGAGAGTACACTTTGGAAGTAAAATGAGTTATTATAAAGCCAGATTCCACAGTGTATTCTGTAGGAAGAGGTGTGGGAAATGTACTGTCTCTATCCAGAGAAAGCTCTGTATAAAGAAGGATTTGTGGGTTTTCAGTTCAAATTTGTGATTATTTTATTCCTTATCTACATCTACTTGTGCATATAATATATATGTAATAGTATCATATATATGTGATACTATTACAATTCAAGAGTGATTTTAAGATTTTTTTAAATTAAAAAATGTTTTATTGTTGGAGCTATTACAGATGTCCCTCATTCTCCCCCGCCCCCCTTTATCCACCTACACCCAGCTCCTTCCCTCCCCTCCACTGGCCTTCACCACACTGTTGTCTGTATTCATGGACTATGCATGTATGCTCTATGGCCAATTTCTTCATCTCCTTTTATCTAGTGCCCCCTCCCTATCTTCTCCCCTCTGACCTCTGTCAGTCTGTTCCATGTATCCATGCCTCTGGTTCTATTTTGTTTATCAGTTTATTTTGTTCATTAGATTCCACATATCAGTGGGAACATATGGTATTTGTCTTTCTCTGACTGGCTTATTTCACTTAGCATAATAATTTTGTTTCTTAAGTACTTATAGTACTTCTGGTTTATGAGAGCCAAGTTTTGATTTTATTTTGTTTTTATCTAAAGGTGGTAGTAGGTAAAAAGTATGACAAGGATGATGACAGTTGATTTTTGTTATGATATTCATATTTACCTATAAATAAAGTTAAAACAGCCTATTTATTTAATCATGACAATCAGTTTGCTTTATATGGGCAATTCTAGAGTTTTATTTTCTTAAGTTGGCATACAAAAAAGTGAGAAGAGCCTGTCTCCTGAGACTCAAGAAGAGTTTCAACTCATTCAACAAAATAGTTTATATTAGTTTAATTAGATAAAGTTTATACTAGAAGAAATATATGGATAAAAAAAGAGCAATAATAGAGAAAACTGTAAATGAATATTGATAATAGATGAGATTTGCATGCCTACTATAAGTCTACAAGGTACCAGGTACTAGACTAAGAAATTTACCTGAATTTTATCATCAAATCACACAATAAAACTTTGGGAACATTTAATTGTTATATAAACACAACTTGACCATATTGTGAGAATGATTAGCTTGCTTCATTCCAATCAATAAACATGATATATCTCTCCATTCATTTATGTTTTTAACTAGAGGCCTGGTGCATGAAAATTTATGCACTGGAGGGGGGTCCCTAAGCCCAGCCTTCCCTCTCTCACAGTTTGGGAGCTCTCAGTGCAGAAGGTGACCTGGTGATGAGGGGAAAGCGATGCCCCATTACACCTCTGCTGCTGCCACTGCTGGACCTGAGCGTGGGGTTGGCCCTGGGCAGCTGGGCAGCTGCCACGCGAGGCTTGCCTGGGCCTTGATCTGGTCCTAGGTGGCTGGGGGGCTGAGGGGACTAGGGGAATCTTGAGGTATGCCACTAGCCTGCTGCCCCAGTGGGGCTGAGGGGACTGAACACCACCATCTTGTGGCAGGGGCACCTCCATCTTTGAGGGCAAGGTAGTCAATTAGCATATTCTCTCCTTATTGGCTGTGGGTGCCACCATCTTTGTGATGGCATGGGGGTCAATTGGCATATTCCCTCTTTATTAGATAGGATATCTCTTAACAATGTTCTGTAGTTCTCCATTTGGAAGACTTTCATATCTTTTTAAAATATTTATTTTGAAGTATTTTTTTGCATTATCATAAATTAATTGATATTCTAATTTCAATGTCTTATTGTTTACTTCTAATCCTAATAAAAGATTTCCCCACTACAATCTTTCTTATTAATAGAATTATATAATATGTGGTATTTTGTCTCATTTCTTTCACTAGCATAATATTTTCAAGGTTCATCCATGTTGTAGCATATATCAGCACTTTATTTCACTTTTTATGGGTGCATAATAGTTTATTTTGCAAATAAACCACATTCTGTTTATGCATTTATCTTTCAGCAGACTTTTGGGTTATTTCCAGCTTTTGGTTGTATAGATAATGCTAACATAAAGATTGGGTTATCTTGATTTTTATTTAAAAACTGGAATGAATAAAGTGAGTCTAGAGTTGTCATTGATAAAGCAGCACTAGTCACTCATGTGGGCAGGGAAAGTGGAGTATTTGGTTGCTTTGTGATGGTACAGCATCCTTGTTTTGTTTTATGTTCAGACATAATTATGGAATGATCCTGTTTTTGTCTTTTTCCATCATTGGGCATAGCATGACCTTATCTGTTTATTGTTGGGAATGTTTATCTTCATTATGGAAGACTAGCCCCTAAGTGCTACCTTTCATGACAGGTTTTCTACTTTCCTTTTATTTTCAGAGGTAAGTGGTCTCTTAAGCATGGTATTTAAAGAGTAGTTAAAAGAAATATAGGAAAGCATCAGGTCAAATGTTATCTCTAAGAAAGGATCCTCAACAACTAACACTCGAACAATGTCTGAAGCATAATTCATAGAAACCCATATGGTGAAACAATGTAACTATGTAGATCTCCCCACCACTATCACCAAAGTAATTGAATAAAATGACAATTGAGGAGATAAGGTATCCTGAGAATAGGAAGAAACTAATATTTACCAAGTGCTTGTCATAAGATAATATGAATTCCAAAAGGGAAGAAACCATTTATGGCAGGAAAACGCTAAGATTACCCCAATGATTCCCACCCACTGTATTTATTCCTTTGAGTGATCCTGTCCCTTGAGTTTGTGTGGGAACTGTGGCTTGCTTCTAACCAACAAAATATGGTAAAGGAAATGGGATGTCACATCTGTGATTAAGTTACATAAGATTGTAGCTTTTGTTTTGCTAGTCATCTCTCTCTATTGCTTTCTTGGCTTACATGTTTTGATGAGGGAAGCTGCCATGTTGGCAAAGGCTATGTATCAGGGTACTGAGGGTTGCCTGGCCAAAAAGTCAGCTAGTCCTGGAGGCCCTCAGGCTAACAGCTTTAGGAGAAGGTAAGCCAATAATCAGTTGAATTGGAAGCAGATTCTTCCTCAGTCAGGCCATCAGTGGACAGCTCGTAATTGTGACCTCAGGAGAGAACATGTTTCAGATATGGATACACTTTACTCCAATTGGCCTTTTTTGAACCACTCCACATTTCCTCCTGCCTTTTATAACAGATTTTTACCTTATACCTTACAATATTTAAAACAACACCTTATATATTTAAATATTTAAAAGATTATGTGAACACATAATAACCATATATTAATATTCTGATGCTCGGAAAGGCAGATGAGATATAAGAGTAGTATTTATTCAATAAATATTTTGCTTTAATATTAAATATTACAATGGAATTGAAGGAAGGAAAGCACAGACTTAATACTGTTGTGGGATTCTTTCTTTAAAATGGTTGCTTTAGTCACCAGATTTATTCTCTCAAAAGATGTTTGCCAAATACATCAGTACAGAGGCTTTTAAAAAAATTACATTTGGAGACAGCTTAATAAATATTTATGAGGCTGGGCACTTGAATTGAATTCTGCCTTTGCCCTCTCCATTCACTATTTTTCACTTGTTTTTCCCCTTCTGATGCTTTATTTGATTGAGCTAAACCAGAAAACTATAAACAATTTATTCTAACATTGGTCAAATTACACGGTGACAACCTTCCACAGCTTTGTTTGTCTTGCTGTGACTTTGAGTGAAAGGAAGCACTTCCATTTAACAAGTAGAAATGCGACAAAGACTTTGATGATTAAGCTCTGAAAGAGAAAGTGTGATCCATATCATATGATTGGAGAGCAGGTGTCTCCAAAGTGTATTATTAGCTTGTGATTTCTGCTTATTAAAATAAGCATTAATGGTTTATAGTTCAATAATAAAACTTCACTTTAGTATATGTTTAAAAATAAGAATATTTTTATCACAAAACAATGTAAAGTTGAAACATTATTAATCTCGGTGCTGAAGAGTGTGTCCTTTGCAGGTGTGGCACTTCTCATAAGTATGAGATTTTGATTAAATTATGCTTCTTCTATCCTCTCTCACTGGGCTGTGCATCTATACTATCCCCAAAACAACTGCTATTGAAACTGACGGGTCTGGAGGCAGATTCCCAAAGGAACCTTGTGTTTCTGCCCTGACAGTAAACACTTCCTTTGAATTAACTGTTGTCCATGCACTCCATTTTGAAGAACCGAATCCATTTGCAGCAAGTGTTAATGTCCACTGGAATATTTAATTAGATAAGAATGGAAAGTGAAGTCAGAGTCTTCTAGTTAAATTTCAAAAGGAGATGATACAGAAAATGCAGGGACGTGATTTTCTTACAGCTCTGAGAATCTTTTTTATTTTTTTCAGTTCTGTAGGTTGTAATGAAACAAATCAAACTTGAATATTAGCTAACAAAGTGAAGTATTTGCCTCAAAGTTTTAAAGTCAGTTATAAATGCAGCAACATTTTCTGCCCAAAACTTTCCACAGGTAACATCTACAAGTGTGTGTGTATGGCTCCAGCATAGATATTATTTACCTGAAAACATGAACATTTCATTGTGACCAGTCACTTTCCTTTGCACTTTTAATCTAAGTTGAGTTAGCTAGGATCCACCTTAGCCTTGCATATCACCACACCAGCAAGTGCAGCATCAGAAAAGCCAAGACTTCCCTTGTTTGGGGACTGTGATGGGAGTGCCTTTCACACTGGGAAGAATACACAGTGAGATTTGTTTTCCAAGGACACACTAACTTGCCAACTGATCCTGTGTGGAGGTAGAGCTTGTTTGGTTAATACTTATATATTCAAAGGGGCTCATTTCTTACAGCTAAATTAATTACTCGATGTTGAATTAACATTTTAATTTTCTGTGTTTTCAATTATTACGTTAAGCCTGCCTTCAGAACCACCCTCTGGCCTGCCTTCAGTTTATCCTACTGTCACTTTAATGTTGATGAAGTGTTCCTCATGTCACAGTGAGCCCATTCTCCCTGGCTTCCTTCACTTCAGAATATAGTACAGAGTGGAATTTCTAACTCATTAGAGGCAGCCAACTCAATACTGGCCCCATCAGTCTAGTCTGTTTTTACATTAGAGACACAATATTAACTTCTACCCCAGAGAGTTTACCTGTATAGTTTTGCTATTGTGTGTGCACCCAGGTGAGGAGTTTCTAAGCTAGTGAATCAGAACCAGGAAAGCAGAGAAGCTACCATGGGATGAACAGGAAAGCTTGGGGCACTTCATTAAGAATCTGAAAGTAGAGTCAATTTATAACCTGCCAACAGTTATTTAAGAATATACACTCAGCTCACACAGATCAATATTCTTAAAACACAACCTGGTTGGCTTTTCTAATAAAGGGAGGCTATATTGATGGAAAGCCCATTACTTCTAAATTTAATCACCTCAAGGCAATTAAAGCAATTTTGTGTTTTCTACTTTAGTGCTCCCCTGAAATGACAACATCTGGACAACTTTAATTACCATTTCAATCCAGTAACATGAGAAAATGGCAAATTTCATGACTAACAATGGCTCTTTGCCCTACTTTTTCCTGATTTCTTGACTGTAGGTTTGTTTTTTAATGTTAGTGCTAAAGGAAGTAATTACACCTTTGAGGCTGCTTGTGCTCCCAGGAAGTGTGGAGATAGGAACCCCAAAGGAAAGTCACTATGAGAAAGCTGAATTGATGAGAGTGAATCATTGATTGGCTGCTTCCTGCAAAATCCCTGCTGGGAATGGAGCTTGAACCTGGGCATGTGCCCTGACTGGGAATAAAAAGGTGACCTCCTGGTTCATAGGTCAACACTCAACAATTGAGCAACACCAGGCAGGTTCCTTCCAGAATTTTCATTCCCATTAAAGATTTCTTTCTAAATCACAACCTTTCCTTACTTAAATATTCTTCAGTGAATAATATTTGACCTATATACCAGTCAAGCTGGAATTATAAGAAGTCAATAGTCCCTGGTGTATCCTTTAGTCAATGCCAAAAAGGAGCAGGAGTAGAAATGGCCTGGGGTCTGGATTCTGAAAAGGCCCTCTCTTGGCATATTTGAGTGGAAGGAAGCCCAATGTTAAAATATCCCAGAGGTTTTCCATGGGACTTATAGTAGCTCTAAATGTTGCCAGAGGTAACCTGCTCAATAATTATTCTGGTATCCAACCCTTTCCCATTTTCTTTTACATTGCCCTATTAGTGCATTTGAGATAATCTCTCAAAAAGTGACTTGCACTTAATCCTTGTCTCAAGGTGTGTTTCTAAGAGAACCCAACCAGAGATTATCACCATTTGCCTCTGCTTGACTCAGCTTTTGACTGGCATATCCAATATTCCTATACTATATATTGATATCAATTGGTAAAGGTCTAGCCACAATTTATAAATTTCACTTTATTCTTTGAGTTTCTGTGTTTCCAAAATCTTATACATTCAATTTCAGTTTCACACTCTCCTACCTCTCCAGACTCATCTCAGGTTGTAGAACTGGGTTCCTATTTTTCTCTAGCTCTGACCAGTGGCCCTAGTGAACATCCAGCTGTCTCTAAGACTGGAGTCCTTCTGCCTTAGTTTGTGTTGCCATAACATAGACCAAGTGTCTTATAAACAACAGAAATTTATTTATCACAGTTCTGCAGACTGAAGGTTCAAGATCAGGGTGCCAGGATGGCAGAGTTCTGGAGAGAATCTTCTTTGGGTTACAGGCTGCTGACTTATTGTTGTATCCTCACATAGAAGAAAGAGAACAAGCTAGCTCTCTGGCTCTCCCTAAAAAGACATTAAGTCCACTTGCCCAGAGCTCCACTCTCATGACTTAATTATCTCTCAAATGCCCCACCTCCAAATATCATCACATTGGGAACTAGATTTCAACATATGAATTTTGGGATGACACAAACATTCAGGTCATAACATCTCTGAAGCACCATTCACTGAAGGCTCTGATGGCCTGTGTTACTACTGCCAATTGTCTTCCTATTGCCGGATTCCAGTCTTGGGCCTCTGACACCTCTGGGTGTATATTGCAGATGACATTCTTTCACCTGACTATTTGTGCAGTTCTATGCCCCCAAACCAGACCTTTGTCTTCTATCCAGTGCTCATTTTCTCAGAAATTGTTGTGAAGGTCATTGGTTTCCCCACAGAGGGACAATGTATTTCTCCTACCCAATATCTTGCTCTGGGGCCAGATCTCCTACTCAATCTCATCCTAGTACTTGTGGTCAATCTAGACACTCTCTGCTATCTGTCTGTTTTTGACAAAGGGACACTATAACTCTTCCACCACTTTAAAGACAGCATTAGAGTAACCTGAATGATTTCTTCCTTATGAAGTCTTATAGTTTATTTTCATGGAAGTAATTTTGTCCTCTTTTGAATAATTTACCAAACCTTGATCTGTAGCTATTCTTATATAAATCATATTTCTTTTATGTTTATACAATTTTACATTTATTCATATGAACCATGTTGTGTTAATTTTTGTGCTTACTATGAGTTAAGGGTTAATGTTCTCCCCACCTCCAAAGATATTCAGATTTTCCTCACAAAAAACTGCTAAAAAGATTTTCACATTGAACTTTTTCTGCTTCTTTGTAGAAATTATTTAACCCTAATAACTCATTAGTTACTTGAAGACAGAAATTGTATCTAAATTATGCTTGCTTTTATTCCAGCATCCATGCCAATGTCTTAAATATATAGTGTGATCAAGAATCCTATCTAATAAAAGAGTAATATGCAAATTGACCATCACTCCAACACTCAAGATGGTCACCTGCATGTGGTCAAAGATGGCTGCCCCCATGTGGACACAAGATGGCCACCACAAGATGGGCAACAGGGGAGGGCATTTGGGAGGGACCAGGCCTGCAAGGGGAGGGCAGTTAGGGGTGACCGGGCTGACAGAGGAGGACAGTTGGGGGCAACCAGGCCTGCAGGGGAGGGTAGTTGGGGGCCCATGCCTATAGGGGAGAGCAGTTAGGGGTGACTGGGCCAGTAGGGGAGGGCAGTTGGGGGTGACCAGGCCTTCAGGAGAGGACAGCTAAGGTCAATCGGGCTAGCAGAAGAGAAGTTACATGTCAATCAGACTGGCAGTGGAGAAGTTAGGGGGTGATCAGGCTGGCAGGCAGGAGTGGTTAGGGGCAATCAAGCAGGCAGGCAGGCAAGTGTTTGGGAACCAGCACTGTGATTGGGCCTAAATGGGCAGTCGGACATTCCTTGAAGGGTACCAGATTGGAGAGAGTCCAGGTTGGGCTGAGGGACACCCCCGTGCCCCCCCCCTCCCCCCCCCCCGCCAAGTGCATGAATTTCATGCACCGGGCATCTAGTATACTATTAAGTGCAGGAAACATCTGTCAAAATTATATATACTTGTCATTTCTCTTGACATTATAATTATAAAAACTCATCTGCTCAGTCTTTACCTTTGGGTAAATGCTGGGTATTCATCTATAATCTGTCTGTGGATGTCTTGACCACAACCAGTACTATCATGTCTCATCCAGAAATGTGTCTACTTGACTGAAAGCATCCTCAGCCCTTCACAGCAACAACTTGGCATGAGTGGCTAGAGTTGTCTTCTTTTTGGAAAGCTGCTGTGTCATGACATGAACTCCATCTCATTAGCTCTCTGGTTCTCAATCCTGGGTTACATGAGATTTATAATGTTTGAGAATATGATTCTCTGCATACATACATTTCCATGCTGAAGCACATTCTCTTTTTCTTTACTTTTGATTAAGTCTTTCTAAAACACCATCATTCATTTCTTCAAAATAAATAATGTAAACTTTGAAGGACCATTGTTGGTATCTTTCTAGTCAAAACATAATGGCTCCAAATATGCTCACTGCTCTCTGAATCCTTCTGAGACATTACTTGTTAGTACTACCTGTGCCCAAATACCTCATATTATTTCTCTCTGTAAATTTGAGCCATTTTTATCTAGAAAGCTGCTATAAGTAACAATGGAGCAAAATGATGGGGGGAATACATAAATCTTACTTCATTTGCTATCTCTCACATTGTGACTGTGTAATGAGAGACTTCAAAATCATTTGATAAAAATTGTATTAAATTAGTCATGTGAGGTTACCAGCTCAGCTAGTTATAAGCCTGACACGGTGGCCAACCAGTGTTATCTACTGAGCAATGCAACTCTCAACCATGTTTTGTAGTTCCCACAGTAGATGTTTTTAAGTCTTTCATTAGGTATTTTTCTAGACACTTTAAAATGGGATTTTCAAATTCTATTTTTATTGTTTGCTGCTAATATGATATAGTTTCTATTTATTAACCTTGTATTCTGTTCCTGTTAAATTTAGGTGTTTTATTTCTTTAGATGTTTTGTTGATTTCTAAAGATTTTCAATGTAAACAAAAATGTCATTTACAAATAAATACAGTATTATATGTTAGTTCATAATCTTTATAAATCTTTTTGATCTTATTGTACTGCCTTGGAATTCAGAACAATGTTGAATAAAAGTTAGTACAGTGAACATCCTAGCACGTTTGCAATCATTGAGCAAATGCTCAATATTTCAACATTACATATGATAGGACTAAAGGATTTTTTTGTAGATACTTTTTAGCAGATTGAGTTTTCTTCTAGTCATAGTGTCCTGAAGGGAGGAAAATTTAGCCAGCACTGTCTTTGTATGTATGTAAATTATAATGTTTTCTCCTTTATCCCTGTTAAAAAGTTCAATTTATTGATTAACATTCTAATATCAAATAGCCTTGCATTCCAAGTATAAACCCCACCTGGTAATAATATTTTATTAGTTTTCTATATTTCTGGATTTATTTTGCTTCAGTTTTGTTAACAATTTTTATGATATGTTCATGAGAAGTATTAGTCTCTAGTTTTGTATATTTAATTAAAATTGTGTGATTTTTTTGCATAATGTTGTTTTCACTTTTTCCCCTATATTTTTAATATCTCTAGGAACTGAATTAATTTTTTTTCATTTCTAATATTGGCAATTTTTGTTCTCTCTTTGTCTTTTTCCCCCCCATTAATTTAGTGAGGTGCTGTTAATTTTAACACTCTTCAAAGAATCAGATTTCAACTTTGTTAATTTTTTTCTGTTGTATGATTTTCTTTGTTCTTGACTTTAGCTTATTCTAAAAGTATCTGAGGCTTTGTGCTGTTTTTTTTAAATCATTTTTTCTTCTTTCTTGTTTAGATTGGCTACTTTTTTTTGGACATATATTCAAGTCCATTGATTTTTCAGCTGTCATCTCCTTTCTTTTATTAAACACATTCAATGAATTTTTTTTTAGGTATTGAATTCTTATTTTCTGAAACTTTCTTTGGCTCTTTAAAAACCTCTTTTCAGCTATGCCAGCATGGCTTAGTGGTTGAGTGTTGACCTATCAACCAAGAAGTTACAATTTGATTCTAGGTCAGGGTACCTGTCTGAGTTGTGGGCTTGATTCGCAATGGGAGGCATGCAGGAAGCAGCCAATCAATGATTCTCTCTCATCATTGATGTTTCTCTCTCTCTCTCTCTCTCTCCCTTCTTCTCTGAAATCAATAAAAAATATTTTAAAAGTTTCTTTTTATCTTTCTACATGCATATTATATAATACATGTGTTATATAAAACGTGCTCTAGCGATGTGTATATTGCTGTGTATAGTTTTTACCTCATTGATCATAGCTATAATAGCTGATTTAGAGTCTTTGTTTGCTAATTACATTATCTGATTGATCTAAAGTTGGTATTAATTAATTGGCTTTGTTTATAAAGTTGTTTTACAGTTTTTCATTTTAAAATTACTAGAGGCTTGGTACACAATATTCATGCATGGGTGTGATCCCTAGGTTTGGCCGGCAATCAAAGTGTGAGCATCTGGTGTGGAAGGGCAGGTCCCAGTTGACCTCTGGGCCCTGGAAACACCTGGAGCCCTGCTCATACCGGCCTTGGCCTGGCATCACCTGCTCACATGCTCCACCATCCTGACACGGTCCCACTCTCATTGTGGCCCCCTGGTGGTCAGCATATACCATAGTGAACAGTTGAACTCCTGGTCTCCTGTTTGCATGACCGCCTTAGGGAACAATTTGCATACTAGGCTTTTATTATATAAGATACTTGTATGTCAAATAGTTACAGATTACATTCTTAATTTTTGTGCAAATTCTGGATTTTTTTTCATTGCTCTGAGAATATTGATGTTTTGTTTTAGGAGAGAATTAACCTCAATTCAAACTGCATTTATTCACAGCTGTGGTGGGCTGCAGCTCAGCTCTCAATCCAGTTCTTCATGCCTTCACTGTAAATCATTTTTCCTACACATGCATGATTTAGAAATTATGGAGATTTGGGTTGAGTTTAAAACATATTTGGGACTTACTTTTCCTCTGGTTCTGTCTCTTTGAAATTGTCACATAAATCTGGTGGAGGAGGCTGCCCTGATTCCTCTACCAGAAAGACAGTGGGTTTGTATTGGGAATTTAGTCACTATACTGCCACCATGGTAACTGTGCCCTATGGGCAAAGTTGCAAAAGTTGGGGAATTTGTGCCATGACAATTGCTTTCTCCAAATTTAAACTACCCTCCAAAATTTACCTTTTTTCCAGGTAGTTACTTTTCTCTATTTTGTTTTGCAAAAAACAATAACAACAACTAGTGGGACAGGCATACACTCTTCCATAGGGTGGGGTTTCAACTGTACTCATTGCTCTTTCTCTTGGGTGCCTCCCCTTGCCCAGGACCTGCATCTCTGTCCACTGCTGTCTGCCAACCACCTTGCTACAGGGATTTAGAATGACTTGGATTTTCTAGAGAGGACACACTCAGTCTAAAATATTGAGACATGAAACATTAAATTTTTTTTGAAAATTTAATAGTTGAAATTGGGAAAGCATAAATATCACAGATAGTTAATAGACTTAACACTTCCTGTGAACAAACATGTCTTCCCTTCCAAGTCCCTCTTGATGTTGCCATTAGTCCCTCTTGTCCCAAATGTCCCTATCCCCACACTCTCTTCCTTCAAGCTTCTGAATGATAAATACTCTTGCTATTTCTTTTAGTTTTTAATAGAAAATGTCCAAATTATACAAAATAAAGATAATACTGTAATTAACTCTATGTATGCATCTCCCAATGTCAATAGTCATCATTAATGACCGGTCTGGTATAATCTATAACCCCCTTTACTTCCTGCTCATACCAGCTTATTTTAAGCTAACCCAAGGCATTATGTTATTTTATTCATTAACATTTCAATATGTTTCTATAAAGAACTCTAAAAAATATAACAATAGTGTCAACCACAAAAGACAAACAATAATTTCTTATTTTCATCAAATATCCATTAGCATTAAAAGCCCCTGAATGTCTCAAATATTTCAAGTTTATCTCAATTAAGATGTGAAATAAGGTCGATAATTTACAGTTACTTAATTTATTGTAATATTTTTCCTATTTGAGAAAGTTTGTATTTTCATTCTAATGTTTACCTTTATGTTAATAACTCTATTGACACCTATTGTTCTTTTCTTTTGGATCTGTAACTTATAAGTTCTCTCAATGTTAATATAAGCTAGTAACCTCATTCCCGCCCCCCCCCCCCGCCCCCAACACACACACCATTTCTCTACTACCCAAATTCTTTAAGCACCTTTTTGGCACTCTCTTGCCTTCCCTGACAATGTCCTGTTCTTAGATGTTACTAATCATCTAGCTCCAATCCTATTGAAGTTCACAACATTTGTATACTGCTCCTTCCTGGTTGTGTATTTTAATTTCTAACCTAATACCCAGTTATCCTATAAAAAGACAAAGTTACTACTGCAAACAGAGTTTAAAGATGGTATGTTAGGACAGTACTTCTCAAACTGGAGCCTGGCCACCTGATGCAGGCTTTTTGAAGTCAAAGGATAAATCTCTTCCCCATTCATGATGTGTTAAGGTTACTTTGTGATGAGTGATGATTTAAATGACATATAAATATTTTATACAAGAGGCCCAGTGCAGGAAATTCATGCACTTGGGGGGAAGGGGCGTTTCCTCAGCAATGGCCTGCACCCACTTGCAGTCTGGGAGTCCTGGGGGGGAATGTCTGACTGATAGCTTAGTGGGCCTAAGCCATCAGTCAGACATCCTTAGCATTGCCATGGAGGCAGGAGAGGCTCCCACCACTGCCACTGTACTAGCCAGCCATGAGCCTGGCTTTTGGCTTCTGGCTGAGCGGTGCTCCCCCTGTGGGAGCACACTGACCACCAGGGGGCAGCTCCTGCATTGAGTGCCAATTCCTGGTGGTCAGCATGCATCATAGTGACTGGTCATTCCACCATCTAGTCATTTGCATATTAGCCTTTTATTATGTGGGATACGTTGTAGATGAGGCTCCTACAACCATAAGAAATGCAAAAAATTCACTGTTAACTCATTCTCTAATTGCCCCCACTTAAAATCAAATTGCCCCTCCCCCCTGTAGGGTGTGTGCTGCATCTTGGGAACCACTGGGCTTGACACTTTTCCTCTCTGAGCTTCATTTCTGAATACATATGCACACACCATGGGAACTGTAATCTCTTCTCCACCTCACTGGGTTGTCATGAGGAGATTCTGAACTAATAAATGTAGAAATGTTTCATCAAGTAAGTGATGTTTAAACGGGAAGGGATTGTTATTTTTAAGCTCACAGGTGCCCTTGAAGGTAGCAGGTGCTGATTAGGGGAGAAGGACTGTAGCTATGGAAGCTTTGCAGAGAGTTCCGCAGGCCTCAAAGAGGCAGGCGCTGGCCAGCAGCCCCGTAGCGGTGGTCCTCACTGGAGGCTCTGGCTGGGGGCAGGGCATCAGGGAGGTGTTGGGCATTAGGTGGGTGGCTAGGCCAAAGGGGGAGTAAGTGTCAAGCCTTCCCGCTTAGCATTATCTTTAAATTGTATGTGGCTATTTCTCAACTGTATCTGTTCAGGACAGGACTCCAATCTCCTGGAGCAGGGAAGGGGCCAGGCCAGGGCAGGGCCAGGTGAGCTAGGAGGCAGGTTTAGCCATGCCCCCAGAGAGGTTCAGTGCACTTCAGCTGTGGAGACAGTACTGCTGCTGTAAGGGGTGGTGTGTGTGGGGGTGTGGGGAGGGGTAATAAGAATCTGACTCCGGGGCACTGCTCTGGTTTGCCTCCACCTGGGTCTGGAGTTGTAGGAGGAGAGGCATGTCCGGCCCTAGCGTAGGGGGCCGGGCAGCAGCAGGCCGCAAGCCCTGGGTATGTCAGGGAAACTAATGGGTGGTCACCGGCATGCTATTGTTGTGGGTGCCCCTGATGGGGGTGGCAGGGAAAGAGATCAGGAGACAGATCTGCTGCAGCTACCCCTTAGGCTGAGTCTTCTCCCCACTGGATCAACTTCCTGTCCCACAGGAGTGCAGGGACTGGGGTACGGTGTTTGTGCAGGGGGATTGGAAGAGCTCCCCATGGCTGCTTCCTCTTCCTTCTTTGCAGACTGGGTTCCAGTCAGGAGCTTTCCTCAGACCCCCCGGGGAACTTGGCTCTGGCCGCCTGCCCCCTGCTGTACATGCATCCTCCTGCTGGTCTGTCAGTATGCAAATTGGTTGTTACAATTTGGGGACACTGTAATGGACAATTAGCATATTACCTCTTTATATGTATAGATGCATGGCTATGTTATAGAGTATCACCTTCAATTTATATTCAATGTTAAATTTAATAGTAGAACTAAATAGGAATTTATGCTGGTAATAAACATGGTTGTGTTCTTTTCTACCATTAGAAGTGTTTTTATTGAGAAGGTTGTCTTACTTTATTTTTATTTCTCTGTCTGACTTATTTTATTTTAAAAATTTGTTTTAAACTCAAGGAGTGTGGCTGTGAACATGAGCATTTTTTCCTCAGTGGATGGGCTAATATGACGAACTGCTGGCACACAGGTATCTGTGGTAGTCTTCAAACCACAGGGATATATATTTTGCTTCTTTTGTATGTTATTAAACTCAAAAGAACTGTTGGTCCACCACATCCAAGACAGCTGCAAATTGTGTATTTATGTGACAGTAAATGATAAATGAAAACCTTTAAATTTCTAACAATATTTAACTGAAAATTGCAAGCAATCTGATGATACATCCCCTTTTGGCAAATTTATAACTTTATGTACACATCAAAACTATTTTTATTCATTAAAAATTAATGATATTATGGCTAGATAGAAGGCAGGTTATTATTGGCTCTTTGACATTTATGAACCTTAATTTAAATTCAGGAAGTATTTCACTTCCTTTGAAGCCTCATCATCTGTCAGTAGCTTTCTATGTTCTGTTTTCTAGTGATGCATTATCATTTCTTTGTATTTTTATATGCCTCTTCTGATTTCTCTGTTTTGAATTCCTACATATTCTTAATGTGGATAATTTCAGGTCTGGATAAAAAATCACTTTCTAGCTGAAACCAGTTTGGCTCAGTGGATAGACCGTCGCCCTGCGGACTGAAAGGTCCCAGGTTCGATTCCGGTCAAGGGCATGTACATTGGTTGCGGGCACATCCCCAGTGGGGGGTTTGCAGGAGGCAGCTGGTCGATGTTTCCAGCTCATTGATGTTTCTAGCACTCTGTCCTTCTTCCTCTCTCTTCCTCTCTGTAAGAAATCAATAAAATATATTTTTTAAAAAATTACTTTTTATATGGGTTTCCTTAATTTCTACCCAAAGGAATGAATTCTGTCCTCTGTGCTTCCTTTATAAGTTGTTCATTCAGTTGCAAAACCTTCCTAAGTCTTTGTTTTATCACCTGTGAATGCAAATAATAATGCTGCATATTTAAGATTGCTTATTCCAGCTCTTAACATATAATATGTATTTGTTAGTGCTGGTTGTTGTTGTTATTATTATTATTACATTGGAATATATTAATAGTTAATGATATGTTCCTTTAGTAACTCACCAGATCAAAAATTCTTTGGGAGCAATCACCATTTCTTATTCAATTTATCATAATCATCCATCATGCAGTCTTGCACATATTTGGATAGTAAGTATTCAGTGGGTTTTTGCTAAATAAAATATTTCACAAACTACTTAAATATTAATTATCACTCTTCTATTCAACTTATTTCATCATAGTAATTAAAATAATTTTCTTAGCAACTAATGCTAATATCATAGAATATTATTTTGTGTTAATATACATATTTTAATCATGAATACAATTCTCACATTTTAGGATTTTTATCAGACTAGAAAAATTATTACATGAATTTTATTTTTAAATGCATAAAAGGCTTAATAAGAAAAAAGAAACATTCACGGGTGATTATAACTTCAACTAGAAAATGATCGGTGAGACCCAGCTCACTCAGTGGTTTGCAGAGAGATTTAGAGGTTTATACTACTGTTAAAATGGCTAGGGAAGAAAATGTCTTTTAAAAAAAAATTCTCACCTGAGGTTATGTTTTCATTAATTTAGAGAGGAAGGAGAAATAGAGAAAAATAAAATTATCTGTGTGAAAAAGAATTATAGATGTGAAAGAGAAACATCAAATCTGTGACCCAGGTATGTGCTTTGACTGAGAACTGAACCCAAAAACCTTTTGAGTTTGCCCAACCAACTGAACCATCCAGCTGGTTGTAATTAACTAGTCCTATCTAATAAAGAGGAAATATCAAATTGACCATCACACCATCACAAAAATTGGCGGCACCCAGAGTGGAGGCAGGGTTTCTGTAACACAAGATGGCTGCACCCACAGCAGGGGTGGGGTTTCCTAAACACAAGACGGGTGTATCCACAGCAGAGGCCGAGTGACCATAATGAGCCTTAGTGAGCAATCAGCAGGGACCTGAAGCTTTGTGGTACTGGGCCAGGCAGAAGAACTGACACTGCACCCCCTTCCCAGGGAGACTTGACAAGGGCCCTCAAGCTGTGCCTCTCGCCCTGGCATCAGGCTGGTGTACCTCAGGCCGCACCCAACCCTGGTAGGGTTTGACAGGGACCTCAGGCCATGCACAGTGCCTGATGGGGCTTGACAGGGAACTTGAGGCTTTCTCCCCATCAGGTGGGGCTTGATGGGGGCCCTGAGGCCAGCACCAGGCCAGGGGACCTGAGGTTGCACCTCCTGCCCAGTGGGGTTTGATGGGGGTGGGGCAGCCTGGTCTGGATCTCACCTAATGGGGGTGGAACTGGCTAGGTCTGGGTCTCTTGTGATTTTGAGGTGCCACAGGAGGGCAGAGACTTGACTCTGGGTCGTGTGGCCTGCCCCAGACTCTGGCTTTCATATAGATTTTACTAATTTTCCTTCATCTCTGACACTTCTATCATAAAGAAAGGGCAAATAGCAATATTAACATATTTCCTCTAATTAATCCCCTTTTAATGTGCATGAATTTTTTTTATTAATAAGAAGAAAGGAGCAAAAGGAAGGCCAGACATTATAGACATGTCATTTGGGCCGCTTCACCAGGAAGCTGAAATTTCACACTCCCTAGGGTATCACAGACTCATTCCCTGAAAAACAATGGGGGAAGGGGTCCAGCAAAGGGAAAATAGACCCATGTGCAATGAAGTTGGGATGACTATGGAGGTGTTTGTCAGCCACCCATGGGAACAGAGATCATTAGCCAGAATGGGCATGGGTACTGCAAGTCCATGAAAATTTGGTGATACATAATCCCCTAAACAAAAATAATACTCTCTCTTGACTCTTGGCTGATAGAGTTGTCTCAGTCCTGCTTCACTGCATTTGTTCATGTTTCCTCCATAGCCATATTGCCCTGCAGACCCACATGTGATTGACTGATGGACTGCAACTGGGAACACAAGCTAAGTTAGATGGATGCTGGGCTGGAGTATGCAGACATGAAATGGAAACTCAGAGCACTGACTTGATTGTAGCCCTGTTGAAACTATACTTCTTCCTCAGTGGGACAAGGGGAAATGGGTTCTTGGAAACTTAGGGATATAATTACACAGAAATAAAAATTACTCATTCATCAATTTATGTTGTTCATTATACTCCACAAATGAGTGAAAGCGTAAAAACAGATCCAGAGACAGAGAAGCATTGATAAGCCTGTCAAACCTCAGAGGGAAGGCAGGGGAGGGTGGGGGAAGGGGAGAGATCAGCCAAAGGACTTGTATGTATGCATATAAGCCTAATAGATGGACTTAGATACTAGGCGGGTGAGGGCACGAGCAGGAGTGATGTGAGGGGGACTATAGGGAGATAAAGACACATATGTAATACTTTAATCAATAAAGAAAAAAATAAAACAAACAGATAAAAAAAAACACATGCCAAATTTTGAAGACTTATCAAAATGAGAAAGCATGCAAAATTACTTTAATAATTTTTGCATTGATTATATATTAAAATGTTAATATAATCACTTCTCAGTCTTTTGGCTAAGATCAAGTGTAATATCTGTTTATATCAGTTTAAAATGTTACTATTTTGGATATATTGGAATAAATAAAATATATTTAAAATTAAATAGAAAATTACTCATTCTCCTGTGTGATTCTCAGAAAATTCTTTTTTCTCTGGATATCACAAGAATTCCACACCCATAAGCAATAGGTGGGGACTAGTAACTCTTCCCACTAATAATGTGTGTGTGTGTGTGTGTGTGTGTGTGTGTGTGTGTGTGTGTTTGTATAATCAGGGATTGCCAAATATGGCTCATGCTATTTTTGTACAACCCACAATCAAAGAATGCATGTTATAGAAACATATTTGCAGTCAATATGATAATAGTTAACATTAACTTTGAACAGAAATTAAGTTAACTATTTCTCCATTCCTTCCCCAATTATTCTTTCCATTAATATACTTGTTTTACAAAAAAATCACTCAATTATATTTTATATAATTTTCTCTTGTTATATAATAACTAGAGGCCCAGTACACAAAATTCATGCATGGTGGAGTCCCTTCAGCATAGCCTGTAACCTCTCCAATCCAGGGGGGAAATCCTACTGCCAGTTTAGATACAATTCCAGGGATCATGCCTAAATGGGCAGTCAGATATCCCTCTCACAATCCTGGACCTCTGGCTCCTAATTGCTCACCTGCCTGCCTGCCTTGTCACCCCTAACTGCTTCCCCTGCCAGTCTGGTCACCCCACGCAGCCTGCTGATTAAGTCATTTGGTCATCCCTCACTAACTTCCCTGCCAGCCTGGTCATAGGCAGCCATCTTTGTGAGAGTGTGAGGGTCAATTTGCATATTACCTATTATATAGTATGCCTATATGCCACCTTGATTTTGTCCTTTAGCTTTCAAAGTCTAAAATATTTACTTCTAGCCCTTTATTGAAATAGTTTTCTAATCCTTAGTGTAGCATACATTTTAAGATAGAACATTTTCTTAAAAAAAAAGTCACTACTCTTCTTTGAAGTGTTTACAGTTCATACTTTCCATATCAAAATATGTTTAGTAGAAACCTTATTTCCTCACATTTTGTTCTTAGCTCTGACCAAGATTTGGCCCATGTGACACCAACATGACCAAATACCTCAGCTGTATTTCAGGGAAACAAACAGTTTGGTACCACACTGATAAATAGATGCAACCAGTACTTTTGAGGATCCAATTGGTTCATATATCTCAAGATAATTTTATTAAGCAATGGGTGAAAATGACTAATAATTTCATCTATCAGAGTAAGAACTATTTCAACAAGTACACTGGTGGTTTTCAGGCCCCTGTAACATTGATATCTTTATCTTTTTTGAAAGACATGTTTTCTTTGGATCCAAGATAACTTGTTCTCCTATTTTCCTCCTACCTCTCTGGCACAGATTCTCAGACTTTTGTCTTGAATTATCTGCTTTCAAATGTTGGTGTCATTCAGCTTCAGTCATTAGATCCCTTTCTCAGTTCACATTTGCTTTAGTTTCAGTCACTCCCCAAAATTTCAACTAGTATTGATAACTCCCAGATGAATATTTTATCTCTAAATATTTCCCTCTCAGATCCAAACTATCTACAGTTTTCCCAAAGTTCCAGTCACTTAGTAAATTCCATCATCAGGAAGACTCACAGGCCCTTCAACCTCCCATGTCCACACCTAACATCTGTATGTTTTTTTTTGTTTTGTTTTTTTGTTTTGTTTTGTTTTTTATCTAACAAACCTACATCCTTCTCTGGTTTCTGTCTCAGTGAAAGGTGCCAACTAGTCACCCAGTTGTGCCAACTACAAACTTGGGGATTATCCCCTTGGCTGAAGAAGACTCATAGCCTTCAGCTTCTCTTCCTATCAATTGTTATCTGTTCCACTTTATTTCATCAAAGTATACACTATGATTATTGCATTTCCTAGAGTCAAGTTCTAAGGTTATTCAATATTTCATTCTACCAGCAACTAAACAATTTTCAAAATAATGTAAAAGAAATTTGATCATGTCACTTTCATTGATTCCATGAGGTATGGTGACCAACTGTCCTGTTGTGTCTAAAACTGAGGGGTTCTCAATATATAGGCCATCAGTTTTAGAATCAAGATAGTCTTGGGAAAATTGTCCTGAGCTACTAGGGACACAGGGGTTTCCTAGGTGCAGTATTCTCAGTGATGAAACTGGGAAAATCTAAGCAAACTTGATCAAGTTGATTACCTTAGTTTAGGGACTAATTGGTTAAAGTCCCTGAATACCCTGATCCTTTTTCATTCATTCTGAAAGTTCCAGCCACATTGGTATTCTTTCTGCTTTCTTCCTAAGGCCTTTATATATGCTCTTCCAATTGTTCTTCTTTCTCTTCTAACTTGAGTATCTCTTCCCAACCACCAGATTTTAACTAAATATAATTTCCTCAGAGAAATTTCCTTTATTCCCCAGAACAGGGAAGGCCTAGTTGTGGCATTATTTCCAATTTTTTACACTGATCAGAATGGTAATTGTGTTACGTAATGTCTAGGTCTCTTGCTGGGATGTAAAATCCATGATGTGATTCTGTAGCATCACTGAGCACAAGTCCTGGCCACAGAGCAAGTGTGCAATAAGTTTGTTGAGCAAATGAACTTTAATGTCTTTGTCTATCGTCCCATAATTATAATGTTTATTTTAAAGGTAAAAATATTTCCACAGCAAAATATTCAGGTGTCTCTATTTTCCGTCACTTATGTATTTAATCAAATCATGTTGTAAGTTCTTATAATAATTACTCTTTTCCTTTTGTTTGCATTAAAATTCTCTTCAAATAAATCAAACTGTCTAGATGATACAATCCTCTCTCCCAAGGATTACAGTCTAGGGAAAACTATGGACACAAAATGTTATCCATATGAACTGGTGCCTCTTAGTCAGATTTTATTTTTTATCCTGTGTGGATTTTGAAGCAAGACTGTCTGATAAACAGACACAAGTTTATGATATGTTTGCAAGTGAATATTTTTCTGAAGATAGCAAGGAGGCATGAGGAAGAAGAGTAATACTGTAAACCATCATAGCAAAAACTAAGCAAATGATTCCAAGAGATGGCTTTGTTTTTCTTATGTTTCCCTCTCTTGATGTTATTCTAGCACCCCTCCCACCCTTCCCTGTGACCTCTAAAATGCCCTTCTTTGTCCCAGACAATTCAGTTTTTTTCCATAGTGAGCAACAAAGCAAAAACCCACATCGATCTTCTATTCCTCAAGCACACCTTCAAAAGGTCTCATTTTATTTCCTTCTTATTACTTTTTTCTGGTAACCTAACCTTTTATATTGATAGTGCATAAACCCATAAGGAGACTTAAGGCAACAATCATAAAATTAGAAAATACAATAGGTGTCTATGAAGAAAACGTAGGCCAAGAATTTGGGTTGTTATTTTCATCAGAATTGAGGGAAAAAAACAACAACAAAGGGAAAGTGTGATAGAGATTTCATCAATAAGATGCTAGCAGTTTCTCTGCTGTGAATTATTTTCCTCACATGAGCACAATGTGCTTTGCCGCATGCTGTTCAACTTAACTCTGTTCCCATGTGCAACGGGCCAGATGTGAAGAGGTGGTTCCATGTGATGACTCTAGACTTTCTGTCATTGTCTTTCTTTGCAGTTGTGTTTCAGAAGCCTCAGCTGGAGAGAACTGGCTTGCAGGCCTCAGGGCCCAGCTGAGCTAATGGGGTAAAGAGAGGTGGAGGAAGCACTGCAGATGTAAAAACATTGACAGAGCACAACTCAGTTACAGCATCTTTCAGAAAAGTCCCATGCACAGGGAAGCACACAGTGAGTGGTCCACTGATATCACACCACCACAGGTTCTGCTCCCTTGGTCGTTTCTGCTGCCTTATGTGCTGTCTAATATTAACCAGTCTTGGAAGAATCCTAGAATCTGATAATGTCAAAGCTGAAAGGAAACTAAGAAATAATCTGGTCCTCCCTTCACTCTTCAAATGAGAAAACTCAGGTGTAGAGGGGTTCAGGTGATTTACTGAAGATTCCCTGGTTACTTTCAGATAATTAAAAAGGAACAATTTCCCGAGTTTCTAGTGGACTGAGATCCAATTTCAAATGCTACTCAATTAGGAATTTCCTCTAACATGTACAAATTTATAATCTGGAAATGCAACACATCAATGGTGTTCCATTTTTAAAACAAAAATCAGAGCTAAATGAATATTTAAATGAAGAGTTGATTAAAAATACACTCAGTGGACATATTGTACTCATCGTTCCACTGTTAATGACTTGGAACCTTTAAGTGAATTTTAATCATTTATTTATTTCCCAAAGATTTTTATGCCCATCTTAAATAAACAGCAGGATTTAATCAGCAGAGTCAGATGGGCAATTTCTCTCTTGAGAACTAGCACAGTATTGAAGCTCATTCATTGGGTCTCATAGATACAAAATGCAATCTGTGGCCATGGTCCTTAAATTCCTAGATATTTCTCTAGGTAGTTGTTGGTATCCTTACATGTGATCATAACTCAGCATGTTGAATCAAATTTGAAAGTATAAGAGAGCATATCAGCCCTATGCGCCCATGCACCCCAGACCTTTGCTCTTGACACAGATGCTCTGCTGCACTTTTTCTACCAGGGGTGGCCACATAGGAGCACCAGGACCAGAGCAGTGCATCAAATAAACATGGAAGTGTACATTTCCGTAAAGCAACACCTTTTCTTTCCTTAAAATTTCAAGGCTCTTTAACAGTTTTGATTCTTACTGTTATTTGATTTAACATTCTTTTGGGTCCAAGGCAGGCCCACAATATATATGGACTATTGGATTGGAGACCTACATCTTAGTGTGCTTTAGCATGTCTATAGATTCTTTTACTCAATCTGTATTATTCTGAGGTGAAACAAAGTCATCACTATTCTATAAAAGAGATTTGAGTGCAGAGAGATTATATGTTTATGCCTAAATTGCATACACTGAGACTGGATTATTATATGACACAAATCAAAAAGGGAAATGGTAGGGTGTCTTACTTTGTATTAGTTGGGTGAGAGGTTAGCCGGTAAATTGCTTGATATTGCAGACATTGAGACACAACAGTTTATTCTGATTTCTTTCTCTCTCTCTCTCTCTCTCTCTCTCTCTCTCTCTCTCTCTCTCTCTCTCTCTCCTCTCTCTCTCTCTTCCTCAAAGACAAGAGTGTTTTTGGGGTCAGAGTTCTAGATTCTTCAATATAATGTCAGGTAACTAAGTCTGATTTTCCAAACAAACATTAGGACTTGATATTTCTAAAGCTTTCTTCATTTCAAAAATCTTCTATGACCTTTGACACCTTTTTTCTATTGGCTCATGGCCTAAGGCATCAGGGGATTACCTGCTGGTCGCCAGGCGTAAGAACAGGCCTTTTGGTTTGAGAGACTGTGCCATTTCAAAATCCTACAATTAGTGTTCCAGAGTATAGTCTAATAATTGAAACTGAAGCTAGGTTTGAAGCAAGTTCTGCCACTTACTGGCTGTGTGAACATAGACAAGTTACTTATCTTCTGGAAGGCCTCCTTTTATTATACTGAAAATGTCAAATAAGGTTATTGAGAGAAATAAGAAATGTAAAAAATGGTGTGTACACATAGAAAAATTACAAATTAACATTTGTAGCTGTTATTGCAATTGCTAATACTATTATTCCTGGTTTATGTTCAGCAGAAGGAACACATGGCTAAAAAATTCCTGAAAATTCACTGGACTTTAAACATGAAAATGATGGAAAATCCAAAGTGAATGAATCTTAACAGAGATTGACAGAAATCAGTTCCTTCTCCGTCGGCTCAGTAAGTGCTACCACAAAGAGTGGAATCAATCACAGAGAGAGTGGATGTCAGCTTGGCTGCACACTCTTTGGCTATGGCCCTTAACTGCTCATAACCTGGACAAGCCAGGTCATAGAGAAAGGAGTGCTGAGTCTTAACACACTCCTTACCTGTGTGTGTAACTTAACCTTTCTAATGTGCAATAAAATGGAGATAGGATAGGATTTACATCTTAAGTGGACAAAAATACTGAGAATGGCACAGTCTGCCCCACCAGGTCAGATCTGCACACTGCTACCTTCACCACAGTGGAGAATGACCTCTTCCAATTGCAACACTTAGGCTCAATGCACACAAAAGCAAGTGACCAGATGACACACATACCAGTCACTCAATGGGGAAAACTCAAGGAGAGGGGACCAGTAGGACCAGTATGGCTCCCCCATTTCCACTGATTTGCACAGAAGTCTGGTGAGACTAGATTGTTATGACAGATTTGGGCCCTGGCATTCTGGGCTGCAGATTGGGGAAACATAGGTTAGGCACATTGTGCTACAGTACAATGTGCCTAATATTTTAGTTTTAGCCTTTTCCTTTCTTCTGAGTATGCAGGAGGAGCAATAGCTTTGGGCGCCTGAGACTTGGGATCATCTTGGATTTATGATAATAAGAAATGGGCTCTAGCCAGTTTCCATGGAGCTTTAAGGAAAGCAAGCCCTTAAGATTTTTTCTTAAGATTAGCCTGCAGGGTAAATTGTAAATAAGTTATCCCTTACTTCTTATAAAAAAATGAGAGGCACCATCAAGAGACTGGAGAGTGAAGAGGCAGAAAGGACAGCATTAGTTCCCCATCTTAATTTATTTAAGATATAAATGTTGCTCGTTGCAGTCATTTGGATCATATGTGTCTCTCTAAAACATCACACTTTCTCAACATTTTCAAATGTGTCTTTTTATCTAAAGAAGAGAATATAAGAAGGAATTTGAACTTGTTAGGAAGGTAACAAGTTCTGCTTCCTTCTGTTTTAATGTCTTAAGAGTGATTAAAACCTAAGTGTTATTGCAAAGCCATAGCTTGCTGTGTAATCAAGGCTAATGTGGAAATAGGAAAGTGCCATTATTAGAGCAAAATCTCAAGCGGTTTCATTCCAAAATTGACTGGTTTAAATGTGTCACAATGCTTTGTTTTGTACAATGCTCTAAGCAAGCACAGATAAAAATACCCAAGGAGGAAGCTTACTATCTAATCTCTAGTACCAGGGTTTTTCCATGGGGAATTGATGTATTTTTCACAAGTATATAAATTCAATTTATCTCCATGAGTTCCTGTATTGATACAAATGCTACGGATTCAGGGAAGGCCTAAGCAGACATGTCGGGTGAACATTTCCCATTTTTCTTTCTCAATTAGATGAGCTAAAATTGCATTACAGACTACTCTGCTCCCAAAGCCATAAATATATCTAATTCCCAGTGTCTGGAGAAATGTAAGACTGTGCAGGCAGCTGCCCTCCTGACCCTGGCATGATTCTCTCACATTGTTCAGTACGCCTCCATTTTTCCTGAGGCATTGTTAACTAAGATGGGAAGAGACAGCTCTGGATGTCCATTTATTTTATATGGAATAAG
Source organism: Pipistrellus kuhlii (assembly GCF_014108245.1). Classification (NCBI taxonomy): domain Eukaryota; kingdom Metazoa; phylum Chordata; class Mammalia; order Chiroptera; family Vespertilionidae; genus Pipistrellus; species Pipistrellus kuhlii. Next base: position 104,971,345 of record NW_023425515.1, on the reverse strand, counting down.
AAATGGTTGATTTCCTTATACCTACTCATATTTTAGTAGTTTGGAGTGTGAATCTGAATGATAAAACTTCAACTTGGTTCAACAAGCTCATGGTAACTGAGTTTTAAATTTGATTTTGTAGGAATCATTCATTCATTACTCAGTCATTCTTTAATTCACAGGTACATCCTGTGAAGACACAGAAAAGTGTGTAATATGTTCCTAAACATCTGAGAAAGTGACAAATATTGTGTTTCCCGCTATACTGGTGACACAAAAGTAACACAAAAAGAAACAAGAGCTGTGTGTTCATTCAAAGGGATTGAGCATCCAGTGGGAGAGTAAATGGTTAGTTAAAGAATACAATGCCACTAATAAAATTTTTGGTTTTATTCCAATAAACAAATAAAATTATGCTTAGTGAATTTGCTATTTAAAACTCAGTTAATTTTCCTCTTTCCAATGTAGTAATTCATATAATTCCTGGCCTTGCTAGTAAGCATCCTGGGCAGAGGGCAAGCTTTACTCAATGTTTATGGGGTGATGTATTAATATTCAGACTGTCATAAACTCCATCTGGCATAATAAGACTTTGCCCACAGTGAAAATAATTACAAGATCCTGATTGTTATATCAGGTACTCCTCATAGTTCATTGAAGGTACTAGTCCAGAGAGTTTTAAAAAGAGATAGGAGAGCATGATACCTGGAAGCACAGATCCTAGACTCAGCTATCCCAAGTGTGAAAGCTGCCTCTATCACATGATCACCATGTTGTCTTTGCAAGTTATTTAACTTTTCTGGGATTTGGCTTCATTGGAGGGAAAATGTAAATAATAACAGGACCTATGTCACAGCATATGGGAAACGGTGATTGAATATGAGCTGTGTACTTAGTGTCACATCCCTATCTGTGACCACAGGACCTATAGACTGACCTGTGTAACAAGGCATCCAAGAAATCTTTAAGGGGGAGGAAATCAGACAGTTCTGCTAAGTCTTTGTTTTATTACACTGATATATCCCTACAAAGTATTATGTACACTCAGTCTTATCTCTATAATAAAAAGCCAGGGTGTAACGACTAATCACAACCAAAGGCTGACCATCCAGAAGTCAGCACTGGGTTGCCATGGCTACCCAGCACTGACTACTGTGGCTGCAGGCCTGGTGACCCAGCAGTGACTGCTGAGAGGGCTTTGAATCAGGCCCAGAAAGAGAACTGAAGAGAGAAGCAGGGGCTGATCTGTAGCATCTGAGGCAGCTTTGGACTACCACTTGCCTCTCTCTTTTTCTCCAATTCTGGCAAGGAGCCTCACATCCATTTATCTCGAGGTCTCCACAAGGGCTGCTGATCAGCCCTAACTTTCTGATCAGGCCCTGTTGATATGCCCAGAGATGTTGACTGGCATAGAAACTGGCTAGTCAGAACCAAATCTGGGTCAACTGTGAGGAGACAGTGGCTGCCTAGGAGACAGAGCTTTTTGACACTGACTGGCATAGAAACTAACCAATTAGAACCAAATTGGCCAGGAGAGAAGGGCTGAGAACAGGACAGCAGAGGAGGGCAGATGGGGGCAACGAGGCTGGCAGGGAAGGGCAGTTGGGGGCGAGATCAGGACAGCAGGAGAGGACAGTTGGGGGCAACATAGCTGGCAGGTGAGATCAGGCTGGCAGGAGAGGGCAGTTGGAGGTGAGATCAGGTTAGCAAGGAAAGGCAGTTAGGTGTGATCAGGCATGCAGAGGCAGTTAGGGGCAATCAGGCTGGCAGGCAGGTGAGCAGTTAGGAGCAAGCTGTCCCAGATTGTGAGAGGGATGTCCAACTGCTGGTTTAGGCCCGATTGGGATTGGGCTTAAACCAGCAGTCAGACATCCTCCATGGGTTCCCCAATTGGAGAGGGTGTAGGCTGGGCTGAGGGAACCGCCCCCTCTGTACATGAATTTTGTGCACTGGGCCACTAGTTTATATATATAAAAGCCCAAGTGACAGTTATGACCAAACAACTGGAACTACCAGTTGACCAGTCACTATGATTCTCACTGGCCAGGGGGCAGACATTGAATGCAGGAGCTTCCCCCTGGTGGTCAGAGCACTCCCACAGCCAAACTCCCATGGTGGACTAACTTCCTGTGGTCCCTCACCCTGGCAGGTCCCTCAACTTGGCTAAGGATCCAGGCACCAGAGAACCAAGGTCTGGGAAGCCTGTAGGAGGAGAGAGACCCCAATGCTGATCAAGACAGAGTTCAGAGGAACAGAAGGGGCAAGGCAGCAGTCTACCTGCAAAGATGTAAAGTAAGCATCACTGCCATCTTATCTCTGCCACTGCACTGCTCACCTTTCTGCCCCCATCAGCTTGCCCTGGGCTTTTCTGGGCTCCCAACCACTGATTGTCTAGGACTCCAACAGCCATGTGCCACCATTGGCCAAAGTCAGCTACCTACCATGCTTGGAGATGGAGTCCTGGGGAAATGTGCAGCTGAGGTAGGAGAGGCAAGCTGTCTGTCAGCAACTCCTCCCTGAGGAGAGTGAGGCAGCTCACTCAAGCTAAGCAGCAAAGTAAAGCTGGATTTCCACCTCAGAGTGTAGCTGGTATTTAGACTGTTTTGGGATACTCTGTCTGTGATATTTGCTTGCTGCTACCTCAGCACATCTACACAACTAGATTGGGACCAGCTGGCCAACCTCCTATGATCCCTCCCTGCTGTCTGTCTGTCTGGCCAACTTCCTGTGGTCCTTACCTTGTTCCTGCACCTGGCCACCAGGCCCTAATCGGCCTGGCCCCAATCAGGACTGGGTGAGATGGTCCTGATCAGCCTTAATTGCTGACCAGGCCTAGGGACCCCCACCCATGCATGAATTTTGTGTACCAGTCCTTTAGTTGAAAAGAAGGTAAAGCCCTGGTCAGGTAGCTCAGTTGGTTTGAGCATCATCCCGATATGCCAAGGTTATGGGTTCAATCTTGGCAAGGCCACATAAAGGAGTCAACCAATGAATGCATAAATAAGTGGAACAACATCAATGTTGTTTTTCTTTCTCTCTCCCTCTCTCAAAATCAACCAATAAACATTTTAAAATAGTATACTTATCTTTACATAACAAAAAAGAAGAAAAAAGTACAGTAATGTGAAATTATGTTATTATTTTCTCAAATAGTCAGCCAATGGATGGGAAACAAATGAGAGACAATGGTGTAGAATGGGAATCTGTGAAGAAAGATTCACAAGAACTGGCATAGGATGGCTCAGGCAGAGGCATGGAGAGCTCCATCATTTTCTGCAACATGCTAGGCACTTAGGAGAAAATGAATAAAGTTATGAAAATCAATATCACCCCCAGAGTTACTCCTGGAATGTGTTGTTTTCAATTATCTCATGATTTAAAATGAGCAATTTGAACTAGATATTTTCAATAAAATAAAATGCCAATGCTTCTTATTCACTCATCCCCCAAAACATTGTAAGTTCATGACAAGTTCAAGTTCTGCACATAGTGGATGTAAAATTAATAGGCTGTGCCCTCATTGACCTGCAATATGACATTACATCAATATGTAGGTGAAAGTACTGCTTCCAAATGTGAGGAGTATGCAATATATTCATTTATATCTGAAAAATAAAAGCAATTGCCATAAATTATGTAAAATATTAAAAATATGTTTTTGACACTGGTATTCTCATTTAGTTCATATGTACAATAGCTGCATGTTACACAGGGTATCCCAAAGGAAAAGTGGTAGCTCTATGATGCAGATTATTATCAGTCCACCAGTGAAATTTTCTTGGTCTGGAATAAAGAAAACTCATAGCAATGGTGTCAATATTCCATTACAATTCCTATTATAGATAGTGCTGTTAAGTTTTTTTTATTTCTTTTCCTGTCAATTTTGGTTATTTGTGTCTTTCAACAAATTTGAAAATCTCACCTAAGTTTTTAAATGTATTTGCATAAAGTTTTTATAATATTCCCTTGTTTTATGTTTAATATCTACTTTATATTCTGATAGTAACAATTTACTTCTTTTTTCTTGTTTCATTGGTCAGTTTTCCTAAAAGTTTATTAACTTTATTGATCTTTTTGAAAACTTGAAACAATAAACTTTTTATTTTATTTATTTTCTCTATTTGTCCACATTGTATTTTATTGATTTTATTAATTTTCAGTAGTCTCTGTGTCTTGCTTGTTTGGGGTGTGATTTCTCATCTTTTACTAATTTATTAAGGTAGAATAACAGATAATTAATTTTACATTTTTCATCTTTTCTATATCAATTTAAAGTCATAAATTTATATTTACATTTAAACACTGCTTTTTGCTGTTTCTACACAAATAATATGTTGCATTTCCATTATCATTCAGTTACTATTAGATATTTTCTAATTTGCTTCTAATCTGTTCTTTGAACCATGGACTACATAAAAACCTATTGCTTTATTTCTAAATGTTTGAAATTTTTGTGATGTGTTTAAAAAAAATTATTGTAGTTGTGGTCATAGTACAGACTCTACCATTTTAATCCTTTGAGACTTATTGGCACTTGTTTGATGGACATCAATATTCTTAAAAGATTCTAGATGATTCTTACTTATGGCAGGGGTTGAGAACCACTGGGCTAGGTCTTAGGGGTTCTTCCTAGTCTAATAATATGTATCTTGTTTCTGTGCTTCCTTTTCTTATAAAGCTTTTCTTATAAAGATGTTGAAGACTGAAAAGTGGTTTAATAATCTGACTTACTCATGGGCAGGCTCTGACCCATCAGGAAGGCCCCGGTGACCCCTATGTTGTCAGAAACCCCCAAAGCAGAGCTTAAGTATCCTTTGGACAAGCCTTGCAGTCTCTGTAGTACGCTTCAGCTACTCTGATATCTCTTTCTGCGATGACTCATTTATAAGATGTGTTGAAATAAGAGACAGAAACCAGGCCTACTAATAGAGTTTTTATATTGCTAAAATGCAACTGGTGCTATTAATGAAAAAGAGCACTTAATGAGTTCATTCATCAATCTCACAGTGAGGGATCATCTGCAGATATATTAATTGGGTGTATTGAATAAATACCCATGTTATTAAAGACCTTGTGTCAAAATGACTTCCACTGCCAAGTCATAAAGCTAATATATTGGGGAAGCTATGATATATATAGATCAAACCCAACTCGGACAGTTAAAATATACATTTCATCTTTGCTTACACTATTTTGAAGTTAACACTGCTCATACATATATTTAAGCAGGAAAGCCTTTGACATCCCTGGGGTGGCCATAGTCAGAGTCAGAGAATGTGAGGAATAAAATCTACTAGGTGGCTAAATTTGTGCCAGATGACTCCCGAGATACCACTCAAAGGAAGGCTCTGTGATTCCTAAAATGACTTGTGAGTTATTTCCATGGTGAAGAGGAGCTAGGCTGCAGGTGTAGGCTGCAGAAGATGAAAAAATGATTTGCAGCAGAGGTGTTGTAGAAAAAAAAAAAGTTTTATTTTTTATTTCCTTTAATTTGGACATAAACCTTGCAAAGTATATATTAAGATATACACATTTACAAAAAAGGAAACCAAAGCTCAAAAACCTTAACCTGCCCACAGTCGTACTTCAAGGTTTATCTGGCTCCAAGTCTGTATCTCTTCCATATCACTCTTAAACATATGACACTAGGGAACTTTTCATCCCATAGTGGCTACAGTGGACTTCTCATCTGAAGATTCTCCCTAACCCTGTGCTATCCCAAATTTTCACATTCTGGTCCTGGGGCTAAACCCAGTTGAGCAACTGCTTCTAGAGAAAACACTCTCTCAGTTTTGTGCTCTCTAGATAATACCTGTCCTGTTACCTAATAATTGCATTGTAGTTAAGATTTTAGTGGCTGCCTTTCGCATACACAAAAGACACACAATGTCAGAGAAATTACTTAGTGAATACAAAGAGATTGAAATATAATTAAGTTGCCCAAAGATAAGTCATATATATATATATATATATATATATATATATATATATATAGAGAGAGAGAGAGAGAGAGAGAGAGAGAGAGAGAGAGGAATATTTATAAAATTTATTATTTTTCCTTAGAAAAATACAAATTTTAAAAAATATGTATTTTTATTGATTTTAGAGAGGAAGGAAGAGAGATAGAAACATCAATGATAAGAGAGTATTATTGATTGGCTGCCTCCTGCATGCTGCTAGGGATGGAGTCAGCAACTTGGGCATGTGCCCAGATCAGGAATCAAACCCTGACTTTCTGGTATATTGATTGACATTCAACCACTGAGTCATACTAGCAGGTCAGGAAAAAAAAAATCAGTTTCTAAATACGTTGTTTTTTTTTATTTGGAGAAAATTTTAAATGGTTTATTCTAGAAATGTTTGTTGATTCAGGGATAACAGAAATGGCTAGGATGACATCCTATAATAAAACTCTAATGTGAAAATTGGAACAGAAGAATGACCGGTCACTACGATGCAGACTGACCACCAGGGAGCAACGTTCAATGCAGGACTGTCCCATGCTGATCAGTGTGCTCTCACGGGGGGGTCGGGGGGTGGGCACTGCTGAGCCAGAAACTGGGCTCAAGTGCAGCAGCGGTGGTGGGAGCCTCTCCCGCCTCCACTGCAGGCGGGCTGTAAGGAGTGAGGGGTCCCAGACTATAAGAACCCCAGACTGTGAGAGCCCCAGACTGTAAAAGGGATGTCCACCTTCCAGCTTAGGGGATCAGGCCTAAGCTGGAAGGCAGACATTTCCTGAGGGGTCCCAGATTGCAAGAGGGCACAGGCCAGGCTGAGGGACAAGCCAGCCCCCCAGTGCACGAATGTTAAAAGGAAGTCCTAGTATCTCCATCATGCGACATGGTAGGGTTTTCCTACCCTACACTACATCCTTTCTCCATCACCACTGCATCATTCATGATCTAAACTAGAACTAAGCATACAGTGCATTTTACAGAGAGCACCTGTGGCTCTGTTTTCAAATAAAGATGGTGCCTATTCTTTATTTGGTATCTCAAACAAAATATAACAAAACAAGCAAAAATGATTAATGGCTAAAATGGCTTACTGGTTCATATTCCTTGATAACATTTGCAGGTTGGCAGAGACTTTCAGTAACTCCAACCAAAGTAATTAATAATGTGGAAATTTAGATTGCCAAGCAAAGCTTGCAAGGGTGATATAGTTGGACAAAGATAGGCCTGGACAAAAGACACTTTGAAATACCAGCACTAGGGGCAGAGTGAGAAGGAAAGCAAATGAAGTCCAAAAAGAACAGAGCTTGGGGAGATGAATTGAGCCACAGGTGCTCTCTATAAAATGCACTGTATGCTCAGTTCTAGTTTAGATCATGTATGATGCAGTGGTGATGGAGAAAGGATGTAGTGTAGGATAGGAAAACCCTACCATGTCGCATGATGGAGATACTAGGTCTTCCTTTTAACAGAAAATAGTTCAAGAGCATCAGGTAGAATCTATTTCCGGTTTCTAAGGTATTGGGGCTGAAGCTGAGCCTGACAATAATACTTCTTGTGATGGTTAAATGAAGCTAATGAGTTGAGGTAGTATCGGGCTTGCAGTTTGGTCATGACAACCCATGGTGGAATTGATTTACAAACCTAGCTAGCCTTATTTCTGGATATATTTCTGGATATAGAAACTGCTCACTAAATTGGGCTACTCCTCAGCTACCAAGAGTGTATTCCATGTGCCTAAATAAGTAGAAGATGATAGCCGAGACCGGTTTGGCTCAATGGATAGAGCGTCGGCTTGGGGACTGAAGGGTCCCGGGTTCGATTCCGGTCAAGGGCATGTACCTTGGTTGTGGGCACATCCCCATTAGGGGGTGTGCAAGAGGCAGCTGATTGATGACGCTCTCTCATCGATGTTTCTAACTCTCTATCTCTCTCCCTTCCTCTCTGTACAAAATCAATAACATAAATATTAAATAAATAAATAAATAAATAAGTAGAAGATGATGAATTCCCTTATCTTGTTTAACTCCTTAAAATTTGTATGCAACTACAACAGAATACTTAAATTTCTTCTAAAATGATATATTCAATTCTAAATGTTCATTTGTTTTATACTTATTTTGGTGGTGACAGAGGCTTAAAAATGTTTTTTGAATGATAAGTCAGTCCATCTGAGTGATATGCAAATTAACCATCACTCTGCTATACTCACAAGCCATGCCCACCAGTCATGCCCACCAGCCAATCAGAGTGAGTATGCAAATAAACCCAACCAAGATGGCTACAGCCACAGAGAGCAGGAGGGAGGCATTTCCCTGGCAACTGAAGAAGCCAAGCTTTCCGCTTGCCCTTGCTGGCCTAAGCCTCCACTCAAGATGACAAAGTTTCACTTATAGAAGGCAAACAAATCCAAACAGAAATGGCGGCAGCATGGATCGAGCAGGAGGCTTGACTCTGCTTCAAGCTACAGTTTTAATTGCAGAAGGTAAATAAATTCCAGACACCAGGGCCTCTGCTTGGGTTGCCAGGGTTGTGGCCAACCTGCAAACCACCACAGGCCCCTCGCTCAGGCCATCCCCCACCCTAAGGAAACCCCCACCCTGATCCAGGACACCCTTCAGGGCAAACCAGCCAGTCCCCACCTATGCACTAGGCTTCTATCCTATCTAATAAAATAGTAATGATTGACCATCACACTCCAACACACAATATGGCTGTCTGCATGTGGTCAAAGATCCTGCCCCTATGTGGACACAAGATGGCCAGCAGGGGAGGGCAGTTGGGAGGCACCAGGCCTGCAAGGGAGGGCAGTTGGGGGCAATCAACCCTACAGGGGAGAGCAGTTAGGCTGACAGAGGAGGGAAGTTGGGGGCACACAGGCTGGCAGGGGAGTTGTTAGACATCAATCAGGCTGGCATGGGAGTGGTTAAGGGTGATCAAGCTGGCAGGCAGAAGCGGTTAGGGGCAATCAGGAAGGCAGGCAGGCAAGCAGTTGGGAACCAGTAGTCCTGGATTGTGAGAGGGATGTCTGACTGCCCTCGAGGGGTCCCAGATTGGAGAGGATGCAGGCCGGGCTGAGGGACACAACCACTCCCTCCCCCTCCCACCCCCATGCACAAATTTTGTGCACTGGGCCTCTAGTCAGATAATATTGAATGAAGTAGCCATACCTAATGGTATCTATAAATGTACCTTCCTGTGATTGTTCTAAATTAGTATATTTTATTACTTTCTTTTATGTATTTCTAATTTCTGAGTTTATTCTGTCTTCTGAGACTTTTAAGTTGACTTTTAAGTTAATGCATGACTTTAAGTACCACCTTGCTCTAGGCATTGTTCCTCACATTTAATGTGTATAAAATTACCTAGAATAATTAAAACTCAATTTTCTCGCTCAACCATTAAACTTCCTTGTCCATTTTCTGATTTGGAGCACATCCAATAAGTTCTCAAGTGATGCTAATCCTACTGATTAAGGGACTACACTCTGTGAACCACTACCCTGGAAATACACTCAGCACATGAAGAGAGAAACTTGAGGTTGAAAACACAGTGGCTTAAAATCAAATATGGAAGCCTCTTGGGCTTCCTCTCTTAAGTAATGTATTTTGTTATTGTCATTGTTTTTTAGCTAAATAATGATTATCCCACTGAAGTAGGTAGCTGACCCTTTACTGAACTATAGGAATGTGTGATTAATTGTTAATTAAGTCTGAAACATTCTGTACTCTTAGCAAAAGCCATCCTCATACCATACTGACCTGCATTGATGGCAATCTCTTCTAGATGGATGTAATCATAAGTAATATATGACCACCATTTATTAAAGTTGTGGTTGTAATTTTGGACAGGCAATAGTATATCCAGCAAGAGGTAATATCTCTATTAATTTTACTGAGTAGCGTCAGTGAAGGTATGAGAATAGCTCCAAATAGCTCCTCTGAATTCCCTCCCACCTCTTGCCTCCCTATGTCAAGATTTACCTCTCAGTGTCACTATATACCCATCTGCATAAGTCAGCTCTGGCTAGACTATAACAAAATACCATAGCCTGGGTAACTTAAATGACATAAACTTTCTTCTCACAGTTTTGGAGGCTGAAAGACCAAGATCAAGCTCTCAGCATGGTAGGTTTCATTTTGAGGCCTCTTTTCTTTTCTTTTTAAAAAAAAATATATTTTATTGATTTTTTACAGAAAGGAAGGGAGAGGGCTAGAGAGTTAGAAACATCAATGAAAGAGAAACATCGATTAGGTGCCTCCTGCACACCCCGCACTGGGGATGTGCCAGCAACCAAGGTACATGCCCTTGACTGGAATCAAACCTGGGACCTTTTGGTCCGCAGGCCAATGCTCTATCCACTGAGCCAAACCAGTTTTGGCGAGGCCTCTTTTCTTAATCACCTTCCAAAGGCTCTGGTTCCAAATATTCAAGTCATGTAGATATTGAGTGTACACAAACATCAAGACCATAGCAAATCAGGAATTATAACCATTGCAAAAATAATAATAATAATAACATTTTTCAATTATGTGGTGCAAAGGGTCAGCCTGAGGCAGTGTAAAGTCAGAGTTATAGGAACTTTAAGGAATGTGATACATATGCAGTATAGGTGCTATATCAATCCAATAACTGCATCAATTGAATGAAAGTACATCAATGTGCATAGGATGGATGCAAAATCAGCTATTAAATTGGTGAAACATTTTTCACTTATCTTAATTTCAGTATTGATCTCTTTAGTGTTTTGTATGTATTCCTGGATACAATTACCACTTACTTACAAATGGGGTCAGAATATATATTTTAATACTTTCTTTCCTGTATTTCTAATTCTGAATTTATTCTGTCTTTTAACTTTAAAATTTTCTTCATGTTATACATTATGAATATCAAATAACAAAATAGAAATGAGATAATGGATGACAAAACATTTTGTTGTCTCTCATTAAACACATAAGTGTTTTGTAGCAATTGGTCGGGGTGTAATTTAAAATGTGAGTCTGCCCAGAAGCTCTAACTAGCTTCAGTTTGGTTATGAAGCCTTCTCTGATTTGTGACATATTCTCATAGAATGAGGATTTATTGGACCTTCTCCAAAATGCTATTTAAACTTCAATTTAAATATGTTACTGATAAATGCAAGTTCTTTTTTTTTAATATATTTTATTGATTTTGTACAGAGAGGAAGGGAGAGAGATAGAAAGTTAGAAACATCAATGAGAGAGAGTCATCGATCAGCTGCCTCTTGCACATCCCCTACTGGGGATATGCCTGCAACCAAGGTACATGCCCTTGACCAGAATCAAACCTGGGTCCCTTCAGTCCCCAGGCCGACGCTCTATCCATTGAGCCAAACCGGTTTTGGCTCAAGTTCTTAAATATTATTCCTTAAGCACTAAGCAAGCTGTTGTCCATTGGGCAAACCATACTCTAAATTTTTTATTTCAGGGAGATTTTTAATAGCCTATGTGAATTAAATATGTGCAAAGGTCACACTTTCTTTTCTACAAAACACTATAGCTTAGTATTTGGAAAACATAAATAGGTAATATTTGATTATTTAATGTGGACATTATGTTTCTAATATTGTGACTCAAGATGAAATGTGGTTTTCAAATGTAAGATAGGACAGGCAAGGGAATCTATTGTTTATTGAAAACTTGTTATTGCCCATTATTGTGCTGGGCTCCTCTACATATGCTATCACATGTAATTTTTTTCATTAATTCTGTGAGACAAGAACAATTTTTCCAGTTTTTGAGGATTAAAAATTGAGGTTCAGAGAAAGTAGGCCAAATTAAACTCAAGTGTTTTTTAATCCAAAGCTGAAGAGCTTTCCATTGCACAATGGTTCTCAAAACTGGTCACATATTGGGATACCTAAGTAGCTTTTTAAAATAAATGACCAGTCCCCAGGTTCTGGTGTTGAGAAAACTGAAGAGCCACATGCAAAAGAATAAAAAATGACCACAATTTTACACCATACACAAAGATTAACTGAAAATGCATTAAAGACTTGAATGTCAGACCTGAAACCACAAAACTAGAACACACGGGGTAATTTCCTTGCCATAGATGTGGCAATGTGTGTTTATATTTTTAATCTCAATTCAAAAGCAAAAGTTACAAAAGCAAAAATAAACAAGTGGAACAACAAAGGAGAAATAAATAAAACAAGCTCATAGACACAGATAATAGATTAGTAGTTAGCAATGGTAGGGTGGGGGTGGGAGAAATGGTGAAGGGGGTCAGCTGATAAAAAAAATAAACATACTAAATTTCAAAATATACCAATATTACTGTAGGGTCAATGCCTAATTCTTTCATTTGAAAAGGGACAGTTACTTAAAAAGTGTACCTAAGATTCATCTTGCTTATTTCTGGGTTTATGTCTGATTTCATATCGCTTAAAACCAAATATAATGATTCATAGCTTACTGAAACTTTTACGTACAATAATCTCACTCTTTAAAATGACTGAGGGAAATTGGTAGAATAGGTTTATTATCCTCATGTTTTAGATAAGTTAGCGAGTTTTAGGAAGGAAAGGTAGCTCGAGGGAGGAAAATAAAACACAATTTGCTATTCTTCCTGCCATGCTAGGCTGTCCTTGACTTAAACAAACCATATGGATGTGGATTTACTTTTTAAAACTAAAAGCCCAATATATATGCAAAAGAGGAACAGATATATTGCTACTATTTGAGCTGGATCTTACAGAATAAGTAGGACCTGAATTTCTGGAAATAGAATTTTAAATAATGATACCTTAAAAATGACCAGTGTCTTGACTCCACTCTCGGCAATTTTGAATTCCTGGATTGGAGTGGCACCCAGGCACACTGGCATTTGAATGTGCGTGGATGTGTCCACTGCCCTCCAGCCTGCTTTTTTAGGGAGAATAGCACTATTAAACATTAGAAGCTGGTGGTAACTTCAAAAGCAATATCATTTTTAGAAATTTAAAAATGGACTTGAGGCAAAGAATAACATTTTATCCTTAACTCTTTGTAATCCATAACTTAATCAACTCCAGGTAATTCTGGAGTAGTGCTACATAGCAAGTGATAGAGGACAAAGGAGAAACTACTCCATCTTTAAACAAGGGTAGAAGCAGGTCACATGGGAGACACTATTCAGAATCTGCATTATGAAATGAAAGTTCAATGTTTATGTTTTGAAAAAAACTAACTGGAACATACATATAGATTATAAAAATATTTTATGAAATCATTCTATATAATAAAAGGCCAGCAACCATAACGGCATAATGACCAGAACGAACGATCAACCAATTGCTATGAGGTGCATTGACCACCTCTCGGTCCCTCCTCTTGCCCAATCACTGGATGGCCAATGGGGAACTACAGGGAATCAGGGTGGGTGGTGGTGAGGTGGGACTGGGGACTAGCAAGCGGGTGGAATGACTGTCCTCTTGGTCCCTTCCCTTGGCCTGTAGGCTTCTATAGATAGCCAGATGGTGAACAGGAACTGGAGTGGGTATTGGTGGTGGAGTTGGACTGGGGACTGTTGAACTGGCAGAAGATGGTCCTGATCACAGGCTAGGTAGGCCTAGGGACCCTGCCCATGCATGATTTCGTGTGCTAGGCCTCTAGTTCTGAAATAAATGTACTAAATGGGCATTATAGATTATAAAACACACTGAAGATAAATATAAGATGATAATCCATTTTACAAATCACAAAATATTAATGAAAATAATTCATTTTTTTTCATAGCAGTCTCTTAGATGTCTTAATTGTCCTTTTACTAACTTGTTTTTCAAGAAAGCAGGCAGATCCTTAGGAAATGAGTCTGTGAAGGATAAAACCAAAAAGTGCAAAATTGTTCCTGTTGACATCTTCTCAAGTTAATACTTTTAGCCAGTCTAAAGTTTCTGCACAGTTATGCATTCAATTTATTTACCTTCTTGGTCATGCTTGTGCTATCAAAAAGCACACATGCAGTTAAATATTTAGACCCAACTTAAAGTAAGGGTATGGCATGGCTGATGTTAAAAGGGCATCTTTTTAAATATATATATATCGATGTTTCTAACTCTCTATCCCTCTCTCTTTCTCTCTATAAAAAATCAATAATATATATATATAATTGATTTTTATATATATATTATTGATTTTTTATAGAGAGAAAGAGAGAGGGATAGAGAGTTAGAAACATCGATGAGAGAGAAACATCAATCAGCTGTGTCCTGCACACCCCCCCCCGGGAATGTGCCCGCAACCAAGGTACACGCTCTTGACCAAAATCAAACCCGGGACCCTTCAGTCCGCAGGCCAACTCTCTCTCCACAGAGCCAAACTGATTTCAGCAAAAGGGAATCTTTTAACATTAACGATTTTTGTTATATTTCAGACATGGAAAGAAAAATATTCTATCAACTAGTTATTAAAGCAGCTAAACAACCCAAGGACACCAGATCTTTAAAGGAAAGTACATACATATCCTACATAATAAAAGAGTAATATGAAAATTAACCACCACTCCACTACAACTACAAGCCATGCCCACTAGTCACACCCACTAGCCACACCCACCAGTCAATCAGAACGAGTTTGCAAATAAACCAAACCAAGATGGCTGCGACCACAGAGAGCAGGAGGGAAGCTTGGATTTCCCAGGAAACGGAAGAAGCCAAGCTTCCCGCTTGCTCTTACCAGCCTACGCCTCCAATCAAAGCTACAAAGTCTCAATTATAGAAGGTAAACAAATCCAAACAGAAATGGCAGCAGCCTGGGAGCTGGAGAGAGCAGGCTAGGGTTGCCCCTGGCAATGGAGGAAGCAAAAGCTTTCCTCACACCCTGGCCTGCCCAGGCCTCTGCTTAAGGCTACAAAGTTTCAATTATAGAAGGTACATAAGTCCCAATAGAAATGGCTGCTGGCCGCAGAGAGAGCAGGAGGCTTGGCTCTACTTTTGGCTACAAAGTTTCAATTGTAGAAGATACATAAATCCCAGATACCAGGGCTTCTGCTTTGGGTTGCCAGGGGGTGTGGCCAACCTGCAAACCACCACAGGCCCCTCACTCAGGCTGCCCCACATCCCAAGGGAACCCCCACTCTGATCCAGAACACCCTTCAGGGCAAACCAACCAGCCCCCACCTATGCATTAGGCCTCTATCTTATCTAATAAAATAGTAATATGCAGATTGACCATCACTCCAACACACAATATGGCTGTCTGCATGTGGTCAAAGATCCTGACTCTATGTGGACACAAGATGGTCATCAGGGGAGGGCAGTTGGAAGGAACCAGGCCTGCAAAGGAGGGCAGTTGTGGGTGTTCAAACAAGCAAGGAAGGGCAGTTGGGAGGCACCAGGCCTGCAAGGGAGGGCAGTTGGGGGCAATCAACCCTACAGGGGAGGGCAGTTAGGGATGACAGAGGAAGGAAGTTGGGGGCACACAGGCTGGCAGGGGAGCTGTTAGACATCAATCAGGCTGGCATGGGAGTGGTTAAGGGTGATCAAGCTGGCAGGCAGAAGTGGTTAGGGGCAATCAGGAAGACAGGCAGGTGAGCAGTTGGGAGCCAGTAGTCCTGGATTGTGAGAGGGATGTCTGACATCCCTTATTGGGCAGTTGGACATCTGAGAGGGGTCCAAGATTGGAGAGGGTACAAGATGGGCTGAGGGACTACCACCCTACCCTGTGCATGAATTTCATGCACCAGGCCTCTAATATATAAAAGCAAAAGTTTGGAAAATAAGGCAATGTAAAATTAATTTATTTGAATTAATCAACTTCTTTTAATTTTCATCATGTCAGCAAAGTCCTCAATTTTAATATCTTTGTAATGAGATACCTAAAAAGCAGCAAAGAGATCTCATAAACTGACTAAGCATTAAATGTAAGTAATGGTATCAAAGGGGAAATCGAATCAAGGTAAAGGTAAAAATAGAATTGGAAGAACAATATTAGTGGGGTCTGTGTTTCCTCTGATTCAACAGTAGGGCAAACAGTTTTTTTCTCCCAGTGCTAATTATTTTCCTTGCATCTTCCTTGCCACATTGGTGATTTAATCCAGATAATAAAGAATTAAAGCTGAAACTATGGATTTCAGGTGGAATTGCTGACATCATAGTGAAACATGGGCCTGGGGAGTGAATCTCCCCCTTGTGGGTCCTTATCTCTAAGTTTGAAGAATAAAATTTGAGAACTAAAAGGAATCGTTAGTAAAAGGGTGGAAATTTATTGGAAGCAAATACAAACTCCCAAAGAGGAAGGGATTTCCAAGGGGGTAACCCACTAAGCTCCTTTTACCTAAGGTCTATGAAGACTCTAGTTCTTTGACTCTCATGCTCCCTTTTATTGAATCCCTTTCCCATTTTATGACCCCGTGCTTTTCTATTGGCTACTTCTTTGCAGAATATCAGCTTCAAAGTCCAAATCCCACACAGTACCCACCTGTTTCTCTCCCCCTTATCTTGCAACATTCCTCTATAGCCTGTGAAAATGTTTTCCTCTTTCCAGCATCTGTCAACATTTCTCCATCCTTTGTAAAAGAATGCTTCCTTCTTCACTATACTTTTATTTTTCCTCTGTGAATCTATACCTTCCTTTCTACTTATCCTGTGGCACTTTTCTGTTCTCTGTGAATGTATGCCTTCTAGCAGCTCCAAGCCCTCACTTATGCATTCCTCCCCCATGGACCCTCTTTATGCCTACTTTGTCTTTAGAGTTCCTTTCAATAGCATGATTAACATAAGGGAAATTTTATTTCAAAATTAGATATATAAAATAGCTTAGGTTAACATAGAAAATCCCAGATATCTGCTAATACATTCCTTGAAGTTATCTAAAATATAATTCATTTCCTTGTCTCCTTCAGAGAAGCTGTCCATATGGTGGTCACATCATGCCATCGATTCATCCCTTTTATCACCACAGGCAAACTCATGGGAAATTTACTCCAATGATGATTGAAATATGTTAAAGAAAAAAAGAAATAAAAGAAACAAACAAAGAAGTTTCCTGTCTGGCATTTCTGAGAGATGCTGTGTTTTAGGAAGTCTTGCAATCAGAGGGTGTGGCTGTGTGTTTATCCTGCCAGCTGGCAGTCCCTGCACAGAGCACAGCTAAGGGAGGTGGTCTGAAGTACCGAGGAGCCAGCTGTGCGATGAGGTTCAGCACACGGCATGCTGCCAGGGAGCCACATTTTGGGACTGTCAACCATCAGTGAGTTTATGGCCCTAATCATCACCCCTGATTTAGTCTGAAATGAGCAGAGAAGGAATCATCATAAAAGTTTTCAAAAATCTAATCACTGACAATTATACTAGCAAGTCTTCTTAGGAGGCCTGGGGCAAATGGATCAGAAATCAAAATGGCATTTGTGCTTTTTGATAGTACAAGAATGACAAAGAAGGTAAATAAATTGAATGTATAACTGTGCAGAAACTTCATTTCTTTAATAAGATCCTTTCTCCTTTTTTTCCTTTCGATTCAAATTGGCCTCATCCAGGACCTGACTCACCCACCTTCCTTTTCAGTGTCTCTCCACTCTCAAGCATTAAATCCTCAGGACAATGAAGTTCTGGTAAGACCAAATCATCTAAGGAACAAAGCCTCAGGTCTGGGTCTATTTACTAGAAACAGATTTCCAATGAAACTGTAGATAATGTCTATCCTCGCTTGTGTTTTAGCTCCAGCCCCAGAAAAGCAGATGACCCCCATTGATCATGCCCTTGTGAAACCAGACAGAGCAAGTCCATGGCTGACATCAGGCCAGATGCAATAGTCAACTACCCACTAACCTAGCACTGATTAGTCAATAGAGACCAGGGTGCTAACCACAAAGTTGACTTTCTTAGTACCCTATTAGAATGCACCCTCTAGAAGCCATCAGGGAGCCAGGCCTTACAGAAAGAATTCACCTGTGTGTGATCTGGTTTGGTACTATTTCCTTAAAAACCTTGACTTTCTTAGCTGCAAACTTTTGTTTGAATTTGAATGGGCTTTGGTGGCAAACTTTTTTACTTTGATAACAAAAGCCTTGTTCATGGGCAGGAGAGAAACAACTCTAGGGTAGTAAATATTTTACTTTTTTTAGTAGTGTTGAGCAAATATACATTTTTAAGGGAGAGATAATTCTGTGGGTAACTATGTAGTGAAAAAAATTGAAAACATTTCATTTTTTTAAAATTCTTTACTTTTAAAGTATTACATGAGTCTCCCCAACCCCCCCCCCCCCCTTTAACCTCTCCCTGGCCACCTCCACCCCCAGCACATGCCATCACCCCCTTACTGTCTGTGTCCATTGGTTTTGTTCATATGCATACATACAAGTTCTTTGGTTGATCTCTTACGCCCTCATCTCCTGCCTTCCCTCATAGGAAGGAGAGTCTGTTCGATGCTTCTATGTCTCTGGTTCTATTTTTATACATCAGTTTATGTTGTTCATTATATTCCACAAATGAGTGAGATCATGTGACATTTATCTTTCTCTGACTGGCTTCTTTTGTTTAGTTACATCCATCTGTTGCAAATGATAAAAGTTTCTTCTTTTTTGTAGCAGTGTAGTATTCTATTATATAGATGTACTACAGTTTTCTAATCCACTCATCTGCTGATGGGCACTTAGGCTGTTTCCAAATTTTAGCCATTGTAAATTGTGCTGCTATGAACATAGGAATGCATATATCCTTTCTGATTGGTGTTTCTGGGTTTGGAGGATATATTCCTAGAAGTGGGATTACTGGGTCAAATGGCAGTTCCATTTTTAATTTTTTTAGGAAACGCCCTACTGTTCTCCACAGTGGCTGCACCAGTCTGCCTTCCCACCAGCAATGCACAAAGGTTCTTTTTTCTCCCCATCCTTGCCAGCACTTGTGCTTTGTTGATTTGTTGCTGATAGCCAATCTTAACAGGTGTGAGATGGTACCTCATTCTTGTTTTGATTTGGATCTCTCAATGATTAGTGACTTTGACCATGTTTTCAAGTGTCTCTTTCACTTCTATATATCCCCTTTCGAAAAGTGTCTATTTAGGTCCTTTGCCCATTTTTTTTTTGGATTGTTTATCTTCCTTTTGTTAAGTTGTATGAGTTTCCTATGCATTTTGGAGATGAAACCCTTATCGGTGAATATGTTCTTCGATGTAGTGGGCTTTCTTGTTATTTTGTTGATGGTTTCCTTTGCTGTGCAGAAGTTTTTTATTTTAATGTAGTCCAATTTGTTTATTTGTTTATTTTCTCCTTAGTTTCCATCGTACTAGGAGCTGTATCAATAAAGATATTGCTTTGACATATGTCTGCTATTTTGCTGACAATGGCTTTTTCTAGTATTTTTATGGTTTCCTGTCTTATATTTAAGTCCTTTATCCATTTTGAGTTTATTTTTGTGTATGGTGTAAATTGGTAGTTTACTTTCTTTTTTCTTTTTTTTGCATGTATCTGTCCAATTTGCTTAACACCATTTATTGAAGAGACTGTCTTGACTCCATTGTATGCTCTTGCCTCCTTTGTCAAATATTAATTGAGCATAATGGCTTGGGTTGATTTTTGGGTTCTCTGCTCTGTTCCTTTGGTCAATATGTCTGTTTTTTGTGCCAGTACTAAGCAGTTTGAAACTTTTTCTTAAGAAGAGAATATAATGGCCTGAATGTAGAGATTCTATGGGGCTCGGCATAATTCCTTCTAGCATAGGAGAGAAGAATAATTGGAGTCAGAGAGTTCTGGGTTGAAGTTTTGGGTCTGATCCCAGCCAAGTGGCTTAACCTTTACAGGTCTAATTTCTCTCCTTTTCATAACAAAGTATAACAATAGTTTCTAACTTATCAGATGGTTTTAAATCTATAATAATAAAAGTATAATATGCTAATTAGGATGACCTTCTGGACAAAGCTGGGGTTGTGGGGAAAGTCTGGGTCCTAGGTGCCAAAGAGAAGCTCGTGCCAGCAGCCAGGGGAAGAATTTTGTGCATTGGGCCTCTAGTAACACAGAAAATAGTTTATCATTATGCCAGATGCATTGAAGGCATGCACAATGTTAAAACATATCACTGTTGCAGAAAGGATTGCCAAGCAGCTATAGGGAGAAAAGAATGCCTTTTGCTGGTGAGTTTGGATTTGGAGCTTCTAAAATAACTGCTGTTCTCAGAATTTACCTCTCTCTAGACTCAGAGTCAGGCCTGAGAATCTGTTGTCTTATATTCTCTTCCCAGACCTTCCTCATTTTTACATTATTGACTAGATTACATCATTGGTGGGGAAGAAACACATTTATAATTTATTGCCTCCTGACACCTTTTTTTTTTAAATAAAATACAATACAAAATTATTAGAAAATAACAAACAAATCAAAAGATATAATATATAGGCCTGCTTATCACATGTTTGGATGTCAGGGTAATGTAAATTTCTCTAAGAACATCTTAATGCTTTCTCTCAATTATATGCTTATCTTGCTATGATAACAGTGAGTGACTGGCACCAGTGTCAGTCCTTGTTTGAGCAGTCCTGGTGTTACTTCTCCATAGCTTCGTATTCATCCTTTGGGTTTTCATTTAGCTATCCTTTGCTTTGAGAAGCCTTCATTCATCCTCCCAGGATGACACTGCTTCCTTTGCACACTGTGTTGCTCTAAAATTTATTGGGATTATGTTTCATTCACCTTCCTATTTTCCTTGCTAACAAAACCTGATGCACAGTAGATAAGGAATAAATATAGAAAGGATGTATTTCTTTCAAGGAAGGAGAGGATTAAGGTGCACATTGTTCAACTCCATTATTATCTGATAAAATCAGATAATTTGACTTTGAAAAAATTGCCCCATTTGAAAAAGTGCTTTCTTGGTAAGAAAATGAAATTAATAAACAATAGTATATTTAGAACCTGGGCAAATCTTATTCAAACTTACTAGGTGGACTTTATTCAGAAAGAATATGGAAGATTTACTTTGTATCCTTTGCTTAGAGGTGGATTTATAAATCTTGGGAAGCTTTTCCTAGCTTTAAAGTATGTTGCTTTTAGAAGACTTGTTTTTGACAAGCCATGATTCTGATGGCTTACTGAGAGTGTAAATTGATGTGTGCAACAGTTTCTCCAAAACCAGCAAGGGATATGGAAATACCAGAAAATGCCTCACCAAGGGAATACATAAGACTTTCAACTGGACTTCTTTTTATTTTTTTTCTTTAAGGATAAAGGAAAAATGTGAAAACATGGTTTTTAGTTTTTATAGTTTTTATACTTCAGTACAGAGAGAAGAAAGTGCTGCTACCCATTTAATAGAATAGGTCATTGTTTGGATGGTCAGAGGAAGAGCAAACACTGTCCATTGGAAAGATGACCAAATTGCTTTTCTCCTTATGAGTGGGATCAGGTATTCCCTAAAAATTCAGACCAAGTCAATGTTTAAAAAGTGGCCGTCTGTGAGGCCCAGAGCACACTATGATTTGGCTTTGCCCTGAGGAAAGAAGTGGCTTTCCTCTTCTTCTCTTGAGATTTCTGCCAGCCCCCACCCACATTCCTCAGCAGGGACATGGATCGATGCCTGGCAGTCATGAGCCTTTTGCCATTCCCCCAACTTCCTGTTTTCAACAGGGGAATATGGACTGAAGCTGTCTTTATGACATAAAACTTCTTGGGACAAACCAGAAAGTCTTCTATTCCCAGTGGGAAATTAGTCCAAAGTCTGAGGCTGTCTTTATGACATAAAACATCTTGGGACAGACCAGGAAGTCTAATCCCAGTGGAAAATTAGTCCAGAGTCTAAGTTCATGGACCCAGTGAGGTGGGTATCTGTGGGTCAGAAACTCTCAGGCTATGTAATTCAAGCCAGGCATCTGGGCCTCAAATGTGCACAATGAATGATCTATAGCTTGAACACATAGCTTTTCTTGCCTATAAGCAGTGCTATTTCTTTCTAAGTGTGTGTACATTGTTATGCTTAATAAAGTGGACATTTTAAACATAGGTGTTGAAGACATCTCATAATGTTTGCTATTGTTTTTTCTCCAACAACAGATGATTAAAGTACCATCCTACTATTATGTGTGAATATGTAAAAAAAAATGTTGAGCTTAAGAAGGGCTTCTGAGTCTAGTTAGGAGCAGAAACTGAGACATGCTAGCTCTGGCTCCTCTGCATCTGCACATGCCTATGCAGGGCAAGGAGTTTCGGAGGCTTCAAGGAGGACCTGGCTGCCTCCATACAACAGAGAAAGCAGGTTGAGGAGAGGAGCTGGCAGGGGTCTTCAGGGCAAAGAAATCTCAGGCTATAGTCCCTGCAAACCTGCTTCTATATTACTAGATTGTGAGTTAATAGGTATATGAAGGTCCTTAAGTCCTTAAACATCTTCTACAGCTGACCTTTAATACTCTATATTCCTATAATATGAAAAGCTTGCTCTTCACTATGAAGAGTCCTGGTTAAAATTAAGTCAGATCTACTTAATAAATGCCATTTTGAAGTATCACATCTCCTGTTTTCTCTTCTTTTTTATTGATTATGGTATCACATAACTATTCTCATCCCCCTATTCCCATCACAAATCCCTCCCAAATTATGCCTCCACCTCTCTGTTGTCAGTGACCACTGGTTAAGCTTATATGCACGCATATACATCCTTTGGTTGATTTCTCTTCTTTTTCCCCACCCTCCTCTACTTTCCCTCTGAGGTTTCAGAGTCTGATCACAGCTTCTCTTTCTCTGGGTCTGTTTTTGTTCATCAGTTTATGTTGCTCATTATTTCCCCTAGATGCGTGAGATCATGTGATCCAAGAAATACACTTGTAAGAACCAAAAAAGAGACCAGCCATAATGGTTATGCTGAGAGGCAAGTGAATCGGTCTGTAGTGAGTTTCTTTCTGAGCCAACAGTTATTTTGAGGCCTTATTTCAGTGTCAAACAGTTCCTTATGTGTACATGTTAGCAATGATATTTCAGTTCTGGATGGTGGACAAATGGTGGTGATGCAGGTCCGACTGTCTCTGTTTTGGTCCTGGGAAACCTGCAGTGACACACAGCTGCTGTCTGCTAATATGGCAAGGTGTTGTCAGTGTCTTCCATCTCTGAACTGTTTCTCTTCTGTCTTCATGGCTGGAGTAGTCCTGTCAATTCCTCTCTGTTGCAGGAATCCACATGGTCCTAGAGTTGTTTTCTGCTCTTCTTGAAGAAACATCTTTGTTAAGAGAGAGTTGACAAGGCATGAAAGGCAGGGACTCTGGAAAGGAGGAGAGTGTCATGGAGGGGCACTTCTCAGTGTCCCAATGCTGAGGTTGGATGTGAGGCATGACTGCTCTGTGTCAACACAAAGTAGAGGTGGGAGGCAGGAGCTTGTTTGCAAGATGCCCGTGCCCCACAAAATTAAACAGAATAGTTGGTGGACTGAGATAAAGGATGATATTTAACCAGGCAGGAGAGGTCCAAATGTCAAAATAGTCATGTTTGAGTCAAAGATTGCCCCTTGAACTTTGAGGGATAACTTTTATCCCTCACAGTTAACACAAAAGTAGAGACATGAATATATGTAGAACTAGGGAGTCCTGTGGGCTTCATCTCATCATCTAAGAAGTCTGTCTTTGAATATTTAAGGCTCCTATCACCAAGCAACCTTTTAAGGACTGGTATTCAAGCAACAAGAAGATGGAGGGATAGACATAAGACTTCAAAATCATAGAAATGAGAACCAAGGAATATCACAAACCCAAGTGGTTGCAGGTGAAACAAGCAGAAAATACCCCTCAATTAATGATAAGGGGACCAAGTAGTCAGTACTTTAATATCAAGGTCTGTGAGGAAGATCAGAACTAAGCTTTGGATGGGTACTGTTGGAAATAGCAGTTTTAGTACAGCTAAGTACTGTTCAGTCTACATCTGATTATGCTCAGAGCGCCAGTAGTGCCACTCCACCTTAGGAAAATTAACTAGGAAGGGCTTTAGGCAAGGACTTTGGCAGTGATGCCTTCAAGAGAAGAAATTCCTCTGATCACTACCCAATCCTTGGGGAAATGATCTGGTTTGGTCTATATAATTTTCCCTTCTTAGCTTAGAAAAATGGAATCATGCTCATGTCTCATTTTAAGTTACATGAGTGGTGAATGAATTTGGGGAACAACATCAAAACTGCTATGGTCATTTCCTTGGTATATAAGGGGTCTCATGGGGAAGAGAGTATGGTTAGATCACAGTGAAATTGGGAATCTCTGGGTCTCCTCATCAAAATTTTATCACCATATTTCTCCTGATTTCAATTTCAAGTTTAAAAATTATGGTGAATGAGGAAGGCAGGATAGCTTCCAGCACTCCTTGATATCATAGAAAAAGATCTGAAAATGACAGACTGTTTCCCACCAGTGTTTGGCATAGCCACAAGGGAAGATCTTCAGGCTTTTCTACACATCCTGATGGAATAAAACCTATAAGAAGAGCAAGAGTGGTAGAAAAGCCCTCACCAATTTCATGTTTTTAGTTTAGACTTCAGAATATTGGGATTGAAAACTGACCCTTACAAGTCACTTTTCTTCCTCCCTGATAAGAGATAGGGGAGGGTGACAAATAGGCAAAATTAGAGCCACATGGGAGCAAAAACTTTCCAATCTTGTCCAACTGTTCTATCCCAAGAACTAAACTCAAATTCTGACATATGGGAAGCCCATAATGAGTATTTGCTGCACTTTTGGTTGAATGACATATTTCTCCTAAAGACTGACAGGAACCTCTGAAGACAACTTTATTTGAATTTTGCCTAAATTGCTTTCATTCACCCTTACTTGACTCCTACTACCAGCAAGAGTCAGGTTATTCATTTGTATTAGAATCAATAAAACAACATAGCTGAAGATCGTTACCTCTGAAGAGATTCTAAAAGAAGTCAATGGGAAAAACTCTCCTTTCTATGTAAACTTATCTGTTGCTACCCTTCCTCAGGCAGTTAGCAAGCATCAAAACCTATGTCAAGCCCTGGCCATTGTAGCTCAGTTGGTTGAGTCGTGCCCCATGGACCAAGAGGTCCACCAGTTCCATTCCAAATCAGGACACATACCGTGGTTGTGGGCTCTATCTAAGTAGGGGGTTTAAAGGCAGCCAATCAATATTACTCTATCACATCAATGTTGTTTTTATTTCTCACACCTTTCCCTTTTAAAATTAATAAAAATCAATAATCAAAACAAAACCATGTTACACTTATACTCTCCAAACAAAGTGTGTTTATACAATAATGCCTGAAGTACATATAAAAATCATTTTTATTGTATAAAATGAAAAATACATTTTACACTTATTATTTTTGAGGAATAAATGAGATCTATGTCATCTACCTAATAAGGACTAAGGTGAATGGATTAATCTGTGGTACCAGTCATGGGTACTGTTTGATTTATAGGAGATTGCTTCCTCTTCTCTTTCTTTTCACTTTTTTTACTAACTTTCCCACTCATTTTTACCCTTTCCCTCTTCTTCTCATTTTAACTTTTCTTTCTTTCTATTCTAGTTTTCATTTATTTTTATATATAAGTATGTTATAAAATTCTTCAAGTTTTGCTTCCCATGTTCATAAATATCCATGCAGAACTCAGTCATACAAGAAGACTCTCAGTTTTTTGAGCCTGTTCAAGAAATCCTCTTCTTTTTCTATGACAAGACAGGGGTTTTCTCCCTGAGGTTATGCATAGAGTTATTGGTTCATCATCTGATTCTTACCACTGGAATGAGAAGCTACATGAGAGCAGTTTTGTGATTTTGTATGGTCACTGAAAGAATATGGTCAAACAAACAACTCCATTCTGAATTAGATGTTGATAGATATAGTATCTTACACCGTGATATAAATAGATGTGGTCTATCTGCATTTGTTCTATCTAAAAGTGGTGATCCCCAACAACTTTACAAAGACTCCACTGAATCTCCTAAAGGCAGAAGTCCCACATTCCTTTCCTCTCCATCTCCAGGGATTTTCTCAGATTACTCTCAATCTATGATTTGTGTTGTGCCAGGCCATGATTATTTATCTCTGTGATAAATAGTTAATGCAAATGATAAGCCATCCTGAGGGAGTCTGGCATCCATACCAACTGAGAAGGCCAGCAGCAGTGTGTGAAACATTGATGTCATTAACAAAAGTCAAAATTAACATTTTTCATCAAGGTCTAATAGTATCCCACCAGGTAGGCCAACTACTGTGCCACCTGTTTATAGAAACACATTGCTAATCAGTCATAAGAGCTTGTAAATATCTGTGTTCTTCATATTTGCTTTTAAGCCTTCTGAGAGCATTAGATTAGAAATAATTAGTAAATCTAATGGGTACAAAAATACTGACTATTTTAGTGAAATGGGAAGCACCCTGCTGGGTGAGAAATAGAATGTCTTTATGGAGTCCATTTTCTTTAGCACTACTGTTGGCTCCATAGTTAATCACAACTTTATTGTAACCCAAAGCACTGAGGTTGCCTTTCCTTTGCATTTAAAAAAATGTTAGAATATTTAATATTGATTTTTTCAGAGATGCAGCTCTATCAGGAAGGCAATAATCTAATTTATGAATTTAAATTTTATCTTTTCTGCTATTGGAGCAACAAAAGAAAGTTGCCACATCACAAATGTTTTCTATCGTGTGAATAGTTTTCAAACAAATAAACTGAAAAATATGGCCATGCAATAACAAAGTGTCCTCTTTTTCCTGGTGATAGTTTTATACACTATTATTCTAATTCATTGCTACAGTTAGCTCTGTTTTATTATTATGTCTGAGGTATGATTTCCAATGGGAGGCCTGGCATAATGGATGCCAGTAGAATTCTAATATATGCTAACTTTATTCTTGATAATGAAACGAGAATCTGACACAGGTCATGAGAAACATATTTTATTTATGAGACTATGTTTATATGTTGAATGTTAGAAGGTTTTGGGTTTTCAGCCATAACTAAGTTCACAGAACTGGTAACTGATAATTTCAAATCTTTCCATGGTCCATCACATAAAAAATATAACCATGAAAAGATAACATCTTAGTAAGCAAATGCAAAACAAAATTAATGTCATAAAAATAATGATTTATTCGCATTCATCATATTGAGAGTTACAATGACTCCTTGTGTTTATCAAGAGAAGATATCAAATTTAAAAAAATGCTGAAGTTCAGGGGGGAGTGAAAGACAAAGAGGAAAGGAATAGGAGTGTAATCCACTCAGTTTCAGAGTTCCCCTTTGAACAAAAGGAGGTCTGAAAATCTTGACACTCGTTTCTGGTTAGGTTTGGACAATGTGGACCAATAGCAGAAGATTAGAAGGAGTGGTGGGGAAAGAATGAGTGACCAACATGCCAACAGCAGTAACTATATCAATTCCCTTCCGACACCTTCCTCAAAGGAACCAGCCAGATACAGGGGGTTGCTAGACAGAATAGACTCTAATCCACTGCCTTTTGTGGATGGACACACATTTCACTTATGGATTTTACTTCCTTTCCTGTGGCTTTTCTATTAGAACCATTCACTAATCCTGGATTTAAAGAAATCCTTGTTCAATGACTTAGTAGTCTCTGACCATTGAATGCATTTATAGCAAAATAAATATAACCATGTGCCAAAACCGGTTTGGCTCAGCGGATAGAGTGTTGGTCTGCAGACTGAAAGTTCCCAGGTTTGATTCTGGTCAAGGGCATGTACTTTGGTTGCGGGCACATCCCCAGTAGGGGGTGTGCAAGAGATAGCTGATCGATGATTTTCTCTCATCCATGTTTCTAACTCTCTATCCCTCTCTCTTCCTCTCTGTAAAATATCAATAATATATATATATATTTTAAAAATAAATATAACTATGGTTCACAAACATGGGATTCACTGGTTCTTACCAAGATCCTTGCCATGGTTTGAATGCCAGCTGATCTTCTTCCCCATTCATATATGGAAATTTTAATCTCCAATGTGATAGTATTAGCAGATGGGGTCTTTGGAAGGTACTTAGGTCATTAGGGTGGATCCTTAATGATGGAAATAGTATCTCTATAAGAACATATAAGAAAGATCATATTTTCTGTCTTTCTGTTCTCTGCCATATGAGGACAGGGAGAAGGAAGTTGTGTGCAAGCCAGGAAGAATGTTCTCATCAGGAACAGAATTGGCCAGCACCTTGTTCTTAGACTTCTAGCTTCCAGATCTGTGGGAAATCTATTTCTGCTGTTTAAGGCACTGGATCCATGCTATTTGTTATAGCAACCCTAGGTGTCTCTCAGGCCCTATGTCTCAGAAGCATCTGGCCTAATAGAATACTGAATGGCCTACTGAAGGTTCAATTATAGTACTAGCTGGAACACAACTTAAGAGGTAAGTTTATACTCTTACATGGTTAATATATGGTGTCATTTTCACCATCAACAACATGCTTAGATCTGGAAGCCAAGAAGAAGAGATGGGGCTGACGGCCTTTCTGCTCTACCTATTAACCTATGTGAAGGTTAATTACAGAATTATTCCCATTCCCACAACCTTGGGCAGAGAATCTAATACCTGTGGGACAAATGCTTCTACACAAGAATATTATTATTCTTACTTTGAGTTGGAATCTGAGACTTTGATCTGACAATTTTAGTTTCCTTGAGCTTTTGAACCAAATAAAGGTGTTACTGCGGTGGCTAGGAGGTTTGATTCCAATTACCAAAGGAAATTTAGTTTTTAATCCTATATTATAAAAGCCTAATATGCTAAGTGCCTGGTTGTCTAGTTGGCTGTGCAACCAATCAAAGGGTAATATGCTAATGATATGCTAAGGCCACTCAATCACTTGCTATGATGTGCATTGACCATCAGGAGGTAGATGGTCCAACCCGTAGGTTAGCTTGCTGATTGGGTCTAGCTGATTGGGACTGAGCAAGATGGGCTGGACACAACTGGAGCCCTCCCACAGTACCTCCCCAGCTGGTCAACCTCCTGCATCCCTCCTAACCCTGATGGTGCACCAGTGGGGTCCCGTGCCTGATCCGTGCCCTTTTGCAATCCAGGACCACTTAGGGGATGTTGGAGAGCCAGTTTCAGCCCAATGGTGGAAGAACTGGGGAGTATGACATGCATTGACTACTAGGGGTCAAATGCTCAACACAGGAGCTGTCCTCTGGTGGTCAGTGCACTCTCACAGGAAGAGCGCTGCTCAGCCAGAAGCGGATTTACACTGGTGAGCATAGCATTGGTGGTGGGAACCTCTCCTGTCTCCACAGCAGCACTAAGGATGTCTGACTGACAGCTTAGGCTTGCTCCCAGGGGGAGGGTTCCCAGACTGGGAAAAGGTACAGGTCAGGCTGAGGGACCTCCCTAAGTGCATGAATTTTGTGTACCAGGCCTCTACACTAATAAAATAGTAAGATGCAAATTGACCATACCTTCATGATGCCCACCAGCCAATCAAGAGTAAGTATGCAAATTAACCCAATAAAGATGGCGGGTTAATTTGCAGGCACCAAGCAGCTGGGGGTGGGGCAGGTTGGGATGTTTGTGTCATCACCATGATGACCACGCAGGCATTCTGTACCACCCCAGCCGCTATGGGCATCTTGTCAGTGTGGTAAGGCAGAAAGGCAGCTCTGGGCCAGAGTGAAAAGGCTGCTCTGGCCAGAGAAAAGGTGGTGCCTGCAGCCAGGGGAAGGAAGGCCCATTCCTGCATGAATCTTTGTACATCGAGGCTTATATAATAAAAAAACTATGCCAGAATCAGAGATTTGTTGTGGAGCTTTTTATTACTCTCTTGTCTAAAAGTACTGGTCTGTAAAATCCTGTAGCAACTAAACAATCAGAGCAGCAAGAATAAAAATAATCCCATGTAACTACAACTGTTAAAAAGATGGGGGAAGCAAAGGTTAGGTGTTGGAATATGGAGCTATAAATGACCAATTTATGTATCATAAACAGCTACAGAATTGGATATATGAGCTACACTTCCTGTTAATTAACTATTTAATTTCCCCCTCTTACATACCCTAGGGGGTCCCAGATTGCGAGAGGGTGGATCTCGGGTAACACATTCCAGAATCGGTCTCCCTCCTTTCTGGTTCCTGGTGCATCATCGGAGAACCACAGCAGCCAAGTCACCACAGCTTGGCAGCTCCTGCATTGAGCAACTTCCCCTAGTAGTCAGTGTGCTTCATAACTACTAGTCAGAGCATCTTCTGCCCCATGGTAGTCATTGCATGTTATAGCTGCTGGTCAGATGGTCAAATGGTCAGATGGTTGCTTAGATTTTTATATAAATAAATGCTTTTTTACTATACACAATATTTCCTGTGTATTATTTCATATATAACACACAGTGATTTTGAGAAAGGTATTAATGTCACTTCTTCATAGATAAACCAAATGTGAGTAGAACTCTCAGAATGCCCAAACTCACAAACCTGAAGAGGCAGAGCTGGAATAGATTTTTTTTTTTTTATTGGACCCTTTCTGTTGTGTAATGATTGTTTAGAAGAAAATAATGCAAATGCTTTTTTTAAAAAATAAATTACATATAATAAAATTATCTTCCTTTTGGTATATAGTTATATAACTTTTAATGTTTAAATGAACACTTAATTTCCACTACAATGAGAATAAAGAAAATTTCTGCCATCTCCTCAGATTTCCCCATGCTACTTCTTTGTAGTCAATCTGTTCCCATTGTTCCATGATCACTTCTTGAAAAAAGTATCTTTTTCTATTGAATTATATTCACAAATTTGTTAGAAAACAGTTGATCATCTTACTGTGGATCTATTTCTGGATTTTATTTTGTGTCTACACTTTTGCTGATACCACACTGTCTTGCTTGCTGAAGCTCCATATCTGATGATATCAGTCTTCCAATTTTACTCTCTAAAATTTGTTTTTACTATTCTATGTCCATTGTTTTTCCATATAATTTTAGATTTAGCTTATCTATATCTAAAAATGGATTCAGATTTTGATTGAGATAACTTCACTATATTTTGGGAAAACTGACACAATTTATATTAATTTTTAAATTCACAAATAAAGCATGTGTCTCTATTTAGTTCTTGTTTAATTTCTTTGATCAGTATTTGATAGTTTTTCAGAATATAGGTTTGACATATATGCTGTTCTATTTACACCTAAGTATCATTTGAGGGGATATTATAAATAGTACATCAATTTTAGCTTAAGAAGTAAGTGAGCCAGTACAAAATGGCAGCAGGTTAAGTGGAAGCTACACTAACATTTTCCTAGGACCCAACTGGAATTACAACTAAAATACCGAAAAACCATCCTGCATAATCAACTGAAGACTGGCTGGAGAGAAATCTTATAATTTTAGTTTATAACTGGTTAATTTATAATTATTCAATTATGAAGAACATGATCAAGTATTGTGTTGACTATTTGTGTCCTATTGTAACCATGTTAAATTCCCTTATTTTCCCTGGCCATTTTGGTTTAATAGGTTGAGTGTCATCCCACATACCAAAGGTCACTGGTTTGATTCCTGGTCAGGGCAAATACCCTAGTTTCAAGTTTATTCCCAATATGGAGTCAATCAATTGATGTTTCTATCTCATATTAATTTCTCTCTCTCTCTCTCTCTCTCTCTCTCTCTCTCTCTCTCTCTCTCTCTCTCATTTTTCCCTCTCAAGTCAATTTTAAAACATATTTTAAAAATAAAAATAAATGCACTTATTAGTTCTAGAAAAATTTTTATCGATTCTTTGAGAATTTCTACATGAACAATTATGCTATTGGTGAATAATAAGGACAGTTGTATTTCTTCTTTTGCATTCTGTATGTCTTTCATTTCTTTTCTTACCTTATTGCATTCACCAGAAATGATAATGTTGAATAAAAGTGGCAAAATGGATGGTCTTGCATCATTATTTCTGAACTTAGTGGAAAGTGTTAAGTATCTTACCAACTAGGATTTTTGTACATTCTGTTTGTCAGGTTAAAATATATATATTTTTTTTATTCTTAGTCTGTTGGGGAGTTTATATAATATATATTGATTTCAGAGAGGAAGGGAGAGAGAGAGATAAAAACATCAATAACAAGCAAGAATAATTGATTGGCTGCCTCCTGAACACCTCCTACTGGGGATCAAGCTCACAACCCTGGCATGTGCCCTTGACCAGAATTGAACCTGGGACCCTTCAGTCTGCAGGCTGTCGCTCCATCCACTGAGCCAAACCATTGAGGGCAGTGCTGGGGAGTTTTTATAATGAAGTCATATTGAATTCTTTTTTCTGAAAATGATCATGTATGTTTTTTTTCCCTTTTAGTCTGTTAATATGGTGGTTACATTAATTTACTTTCTTAGTGACTTGACCTTTTTATCATTATGAAATGTCTCTTGTTTATGCTAGCAATTTTTCTTATTCTGAGCCAACTTTTTTCTGATATTAACATTGCCATTCCAGCTTTTTATTTTAACTTAGTGTTTTTATTGCTTTTATTTTCTTCTTCAACATATTTATATCATAACTAGTGGCCTGGTGCATGAAATTCATGCATGGGGGCTAGCCCCTTAGCCCAGGCTGCACCATCTCCAATCTGGGACATCCATCTCCCAATCTGGAACTGCTGGCTCCTAACCGCTCACCTGCCTGACTGCTTGATTGCTCATAACCAATTTGTCTGGTGGCCTGCTTGCCTCCCCATTATCCTGCTCACCCTCAACTGCCCTCCTGCCAGCTGATCACCTCCAACTGCCCCCCCCCCACAAGCCTGCTTCCCTCAACTGTCCCCTCCAACCCCCCTCAGCCTGGTTACTTCCAACTGCCACCCCCCCTTGCCAGTCTTCTTGCTCCCATTTCCCCCCTGCTGGCCTGCTCACTCTCAATTGCCCTCCCTTGCCAACCTTATCACCCACAACTAACCCCCACTAACAGCCTGCTCCCCCCAACTGGCACCACCTGCCAACCTGCTCACCCTCAACTGCCCCCCTACACTAGCCTGATCAACCACATCTGCCATACTATCCTGGCCTGATCACCACAACTATCCTCTCCTCTTGGCCTCTAACCTCCTCTATCTCAGCCCTGCCACCATGATTTTGTTCAGAAGAACATCCAGAAATCTTCTAGAAGGTCTCCCTGTCTAATTAGCATATTACCCTATTATTAGTATAAGTAGAGGCCTGGTGCATGAGTGGGGGCTGGGTGGTTTTCCCTGAAGAGTGCCCCAGATCAGGGTGAGGGTTCCCTTGGGGGGTGGACGGCCTGGGTGAGAAGCCTGTGGTGGTTTGCAGGTCAACCATGCTCTCATTGGGGTACGGGTCCCCACTGGGGATGGTGCAGGCCTGGGTGAGGGGCTCAAGGCTGTTTTTAGGCTGGGCACACCCTTTTCAGGGTGGGGTTACCTGCTGGAGGGTCTGGCCAGCCTGGGTAAGGGGCTCAGGGCTCTTTTCAGGCTGGCCACACCCCTTTTAAGGTGGGAGTCCCTGCTGGGGTGCCTGGCCAGCCTGGGTGAGAGGCTGATGGCTATTGGCAGGCTGACCACACCCCAGTGCAGGACCCTCACCCCAATGATGGCGTGACCAGCCTGGGTGAGAGGCTGAGGGCTGTTTGCAGGCCCCTCCTTGGCGACCTAACCAGGTGACCCAAGCCACTGCTAGTTCCAGCCTGATCCTTGGCCACCCCTCCTTCAGTGGCTGGCCCAGATGGGCAGAAATCTGGGCTTGCTCCATTACTGGGGACAACCCAATCACTGCCATCTTTGTCCTGCTATTTTGCATATTCCTTTCTGATTGGCTGTGGGCATCGCAAAGTGATGGTCAATTACCATATTTCTCTCTTATTTGTATAGATATTTAAAGTGGATTTATGGTAGGTTTTGTAGCATATGATTAGATATTTTTGTTGTTTAAATTCAATCTGAATAATATGCTTAGAATATTTTCATTTAATGTAATAAATAGTATGATTGATTATGTTCTATAATTTTATCACTTACTATGTTTTATCCTTTTTTCATTATTTTACCTTCATGGTATATTTTATATTTGAATATTATTTAATATTCTATTTGAATTTTTATTGGATATATATATATATATATATATATTTAGAATATGTTTAATACTTGATCTAGGGATTACAACATGCAACCTAACTTTTCACAATATACTTAGAATTAGTATTATTGCTTTGAATGCTATGCAGAAAACTTGCAACCACAGGATTTTATGGGTCTCTTTATCTTACCCCTTAATGTTATAATTACTGCATGGATTGTATCCAAAATCATAAAAATCCTATCATAAAAGGGCATATGTTTTGCTTTTAGCTGCCACATTTAGCAGAAAAATCACCTTTTAAAAATCATATTTACTCAGACATTTGACATTCCTTTTCTTCTTCATTCCTAAAGTATAAGAATTTCCCCTTTGCCTAAAAAGCTTCCTTTACAATATATTTCAGAATATGTGACTGGTAACAATCCTCTTAATTTTATTTATTTTGCATAAGTTATTGAATAATATTTTTACATGATATAGAATTCTTTACTGACAATTTATTGTGTTTGTCCCAGCCTGTTCATAATGATGCTATTAAATAGGAATACCTGAAATACACATCTGAACCCATATTAATCATAGGGAGCCCTTACAGACATTTTTTCTATTGGGGCAATGCTGTGGTTGGACCACCCCTTGTTTTTATCATGTGTGAAGAATGCAACTCAGCAAAAAACAAACAAACAAACAAAAAAACACACAAAAAAAACAACAAATAAATAAATAAATCAGAAAACTTTGAGGAACAAGGTTTATTACTCACAGGTTCAGAGGCTAACCTGCTCAAGAGTCCCACAGTGAGGTCATTGGTCACTGAGTGTAGATGGAGAGGACAGAAAGAGAGAGAGAGAGAGAGAGAGAGAGAGAGAGAGAGAGAGAGAGAGAGAGAGAGAGAGACCTGGTGTTCTTACTTTATTAATGTCTGAGGGTGGGAGGTCTAGAGTTTCACAAGTTCACTGTTTATTAATTTATAGCAATAGGGTGTGTATCAGGGTGTGGAAAGGAAGAAGTGGGATCAATCAAAGATCAGTTATCTAGGTTATCGAGGGTTTTCTCAAAGAAGGAACTTAATGGGTGGAAGTGGCCTAATTCCTTACCTGCTAATAGTTGTATCATATAGCTGTCAATATGGGCAAAATATTCTGACCAGGCCTTTTGTTTACTGAAAGATTTTTGATTACTACTTCAATTTCTTAGTTTGTTATCTGCCTACTAAGGTTTTATTATTATTATTATTATTATTATTATTATTATTATTTATTATTATTCCTGATTGAGTTTTGGAAGTTTTTCTAAGAATATGTCCATTTCATCTAAATTGTTCAGTTTGTTGGAAGAGAGTTGTTCATAGTATTTTTTCATAATCGTTCATATTTCTGTGAGGTTGGTTGTTACTTCACCTCTTTAATTTCTGATTTTGTTTATTTGGGTCCTCTCTCTTTCCTTCTTGGTGAACCTGGCTAGAGGCTTATAAATATTGTTTATCCTTTAAAAAAAACCAGCTCTTGGTTTTATTGATCCTTTGTATTTTTTTTCTCTATGTCATTTATTCCATCTCTCATCTTTATTATTTCCTTCTTTATGCTTACTCTGTGATTTTCTTATTGCTGTTTTTTTATTTCTTTGAATTGTAAGGTTAGATAATTTATTACCATTTATTCTTATTTTTTGAGGTAGACCTGTAGAGCTATGAACTTCCTTCTCAAGACTGCTTTCACTCTGTCCCATAGGTTTTGTTTTTAAGTTCTTTATTGATTAAGGTATCACATATTTGTCCTCGTCCCCCCATTCCCATCCCATACCCTTCCCCATGCATGCCTCCACCCCCTTGTTGTCCTTGACCACTGGTTAGGCTCATATGTATGCACAACTCCTTTGGTTGATCTCTCCCCTTTATCCCAACCCTCCCCTATACTCCCTCTGAGGTCCAACAGTCTGATCAATGCCACCTTGTCTCTGAGTCTGTTCTTGTTCATCAGTCTATAATGTTTGTCATTTCCCCTAGATGAGTGAGATCATGTCCTACTGAAAATACACTTATGAGAATTGAAAATGAGACAAGCAATAATGGTTATGCTGAAAGGCAAATTAATCCGTCTATAATGAGTTTCTTTCTGGGCCAACAGTTCTTTTGAGATCCAATTTCAATGTCAAATAGTTCCTTATGTGTAGGTATCAGCAATGATATTTCAGTTCTGTGTGGTGGACAAATGGTGGTAATGCAGATCTGACCCTCTCTGGTTTGGTCCTGGGCAACCTGCAGTGATGCACAGCTGCTGACTGCTATATGGCAAGGCGACATCAGCATCTTCCATCTCTGGACTGCTTCTCTTCTATCTTCATGGTTGGAATAGTCCTGTTAATTTCTCTCTGTTGCTGGAATCCACATGGTCTCAGAGTTGTTTTCTGAAAATATATAAACATATTCTTGACCAAAAGTTAGTAAAGGAATATTCTCTATAAATTTGACTTGGTGTCATTTTTCACTTTTTGCCCAAATGATTTTCCTCTGGCTTGTTTTGACACCATTTGTGTTTTTCTTGGGTGTCTTGCTGTTAGCATTACAATTAATTTTTTAAAGTTCAAATTTTCTAGATGTAATTTACAGGATATTTTTTCTTACATTACATTCTTCTACTATTCCCCCTTTTTTATTTAAATATTAGGAGGCTTTTGAAAATTTTATATTATAGTCTTGATAGCTTTAAATTTTAATTTTTTGCACTACAATATGATTGCTTTAGGTTCATTACATGTTATGCAATTTTATCATGAGATGAACTGCCAATAAAAATTTTAGTTAACACTTCTAAAGAAATATTTGGGGTCCCTCTCACTTATTTGAAGAAAAGGATGATGAAATCTCATATCCTACTTTTCCCCATTCACATGGTCTTTTGCTGGCACAAAAGCCTATGGGGTATGTCTCTGTGCAACTTAAAGATATAGAATGAGACTGGATATTATTCTTTTTTTAAAAGTATCTTAAGATGTGGGGAAAAGAGAAAACAATGTAACTTTAATGAGGGCTATACATAGTTATAAGTGTGCTTACTGCAATGGTTTACAATTCCTCTATATCCTTCTGAGCAGAGAGAGAAAAAATTATAAAGATAATCACTTTAATTAATTGGTGGAAGAAAAGTTGTCACATTATCTACAAATTTGAAAAACTCAGCATATGATTTTTTTTGTAAGTATAACTACAGAAACATTCATGACACATTTACAGACCAGTACAGGATATAATAGCAAACAGGTAAACACGAACAAAAACAAATAAAGTCACATTAACAATAAATTATATATATGATGAGAAATTAATCAGATCTGGGATATTCAGATAATGTTTTAGCACAACTTAAAATATGAATAAGTTTTCTGGCAAGAGGACAAAAGGGCAAAACATCCCCAGAAAAGGACACAACACACAAAAAGCCCAGAGGCCCATACAGCAGCCTGTGTTTGGGGAATTACCAATTCTGAGAGTTTCTGCTTGGCCAAGTTTGAGGAAGAAAATTATAAGGGTGGGTATCATCTGGTGGTGGAAAAGGGTGGCATTTCTAAAATATGTAAAAGACTGGGGTGCTTATTCTCCAGACTTGGAGCTTTTGGGAAGTTTAATCAGATCTGCATTTTTTAAAGTTGTCTCTGGTCAGAGCCTTGTCTACTGATCTGAGAGCATTGAAACTGGGGAAAGTGTCCCAGCTGTGTGATGATGAAAAGAGGAATTAAGTCAATGGCAGGGGGACAGAGAAGCAAGGGCCAATGAGAAATTGTGGACAGACACACTGGAAGGGTGTGGAGACTGCACATTGATATGATGACCTCAAGGCTCTGACCTGGCT
The DNA here is from genome assembly GCF_014108245.1 of Pipistrellus kuhlii. Lineage (NCBI taxonomy): Eukaryota > Metazoa > Chordata > Mammalia > Chiroptera > Vespertilionidae > Pipistrellus > Pipistrellus kuhlii. The sequence goes on along the minus strand of NW_023425515.1, from coordinate 104,933,611 downwards.
ACATATAAGTTCCACAAAGGGGGAAAGAAAATCCATGAAGAAGAGATGTTTTAGCAGGGTAAGTAACATGGTGAATTCTACTTTGAACAGGCAGTATTTGAGATGTCTAGAAGTTCAATGTGGAATGAAACTGCCAATTAGGAGATTTAAAATGGGAATTTCAGGAATATTCTAGTGTAGGTGGTTGTTAAAACCAAAAAGACAAATGCAATGTCCTCGTCAGGTAAGCTATTTACAAGAAAAATGGCCAGTGACAGAATTCTGTCTGAGGCTGTGAGAGAAGGGACTATAGCAAAGGAGAACCCTTGGCATAGAATGGAGGATAGAAAACCAGGAAAGGACTGGAAAACAGTGGTGGTATGCAGTGTAAAGGATGGGAGCTGTGAGAACTGGAGGGTAGAGAAGGAAATGGAACACAATTAAAACCCTGTTAAAGGTCAGGGGCCCAGGAAGGTAGACACCAAAAGGTCTGGTCATCTGATCATATTTGGTTGTGAGGAGGTTTATGACATTTGCATGGCATGGTGTACAAAAAAGGAAAGTTTACAGATTCTGACCTGGGAGTTAAAGAAGCAGACAGGAACGTGCTGGACCTTTGGAAGGCTTCAGTTAGGAGACAAGGAGAGAGCAGGGCTCCCACTGACACCCCGTGGTTCAGCACCAGTTACCTTAGCACAGGCTGTGGCACAGACTTCCCCTTTCACTCCCCCAACCCTAATCCTTCTCAAAGGCCTTCTTAGGTAACATTCCTGAGAATACACTCCACTTCTTTAGACTGCTGATACCTTCTCCCTCCCTGAATAAATGAGGTCATCAGAGGCCCCTTCCTATTCTCTGATCAGCTGGCACCAGCACCCTCCTCCCTCTGCACCTGAATTGTGCTATTCCCTTCATGGGTCTTTCCAGGAGTGTCCTGACAACCTGTCCCCTGCCACTTCCTCTTTCCTTTCTCCAGAGCTGAGAGGGACTCACTTCACAGCCCTTATTTAATCCTGCCCTGAACATAAATTTTCAGAGCATTAATAAGAAGTTAAATGAATCAACATAAAATCCACTTCATTTTGCAGTCAGCTCTCCCATAATGAAATACACACTTCAGAGAGTAATTGTGCTGCACAAAATTGCACAACAAATACCACAGGGCTATGGGAGAAGTGAGACCAGGGACTCAAGGATCAAAACCTTTGCCTATGACACAGAAGAAAGCAAAGATCTAAAATAAATGGGAGAACCATTTTGTATTTGTTCAATGGTCAAGACATACAAAAAATACCACAATAAGTACAGCACTGGGCCTTGAAAACATTGGCCACATTGGATGTGATACCTGAGAGGCATAGCTGAGTTATTGCAGTGAAGTTGAGGGTGGAAGGAGGTGGCTGAAAATCAGATGAAAAGTTGTGACAGGATGTGGACCCAGGTCACTGGTGTGGTCTGGTGCTTGTGGGTGTGTGCACTGTGAGTGCTCTGAGGTGTTTCCTTCCAGCCGGAGCAGTTTCCTGTGCTCACTAATGTTTCTAGACCACAAAGTTGAGTAGAAGCAAATGTGAAATTTGAATTATTCTAAGTTCCCTAATATATCAATCACATTGAAACCAGTTTATGTTTTTAAAGCTTTAGTTATAGCGAACTGACTAATTTTTCTGGCCTATATTATCACCTTGGTTACTAATGTCCTGCCTTGGTCCCTGATGACCCTTTCGTCTTATGTGTATTTTTATCTGCATGTCACTATCTTGATTATCTATCTGCTACCTGAACCCACTGTGTGTCTCTGAGCTTCTGTTCTGTGCCTGGGCCCCCATATTTACTTCTAGGATTTATGGTTCTCATCACCTGCCTGCTTGTTTATAGTAGCCTGAAAATATTATCTCCATCCTGAGGGCCTGCTCTTTTTCACTGGCTCTTTTTCTCAGAAGACCATTTTAGACTAGAGCATGACTCTCAATATTGGTTGCACTTTAAAATCAGCTAGGGGCTTTGAACGATTCCAGTGCTCATTCGTCGTCCCAGACCCATTACTCAGAATCTCTGGGGATGAAGTTCAAGATCAGGATTTTTAAAGCTCTTCTGGTATTCCAATGTGTAGTCAGGTTGAAAACCACTGGGCTGGAGTGGGACTTCTCAGACATTTATGTACATCACCCAGGGATTGGCAGAAACTACATAGTGCCTTCTCCATTTCATACAAACTCCCAGGTTTGTACACTGCTGGTGGTGGTCCTAGGACCGCACTTTCAAGAACAGGGTCTACTAGGCAATCATGCAATGTCTTTCACCTTATTTATCCTCAGAGTGCCATGTTTTATTTGCCTTAGAGGATTTCTCCCAGGGACTGCAGGAGGAGAATGTGACTGGGAACCAAGTCCTGACTTCTCCAGTGAGGTCCTCCAGCTGGTGGAGCACGTACCCTACATACCCTGTGCTCATTTAGTCTTCAGCTCAGGTGACAAGACTCATTCTCAGAAACACAGCCCAGGGAGGTGAGCTTATTCTTGAAAGCCAATGAGAGCACAGGAGTGAAATGTCCTGCTGTTTTGGATGTAGAAAAACAGTTCCTTTTTCTATCACATACTATAGTCATGAAGATGGTTATAGAATTTTCCTGTGTAGTAAAGCTGCTTTGGTATTTTCTCTGGTTGTGAACAAAAATCAACAGTGAGCTCTTTCTCTTTGTTTTGGACAAAGGGCAGAATTGCACTCTGCCATTCAGAGACTTTAACTGGACCCCAGGCTTATGATCTTACTGCCCCCACCTCTGTTTTTGGAATTGTCTTTAAAATAATCCTTTTCCTCTAGCTGCTCATGACTAAAATTAGGGCATAGACCGACACTGAACAGGACCTGCCTCAAGTGAAGTTCAAAGCAGCAGCTCTTTCATCCTCTCCATTTTGCTGTGGGCACCCACCTTCAAATTTCAAAGTGTGTTGTACTTAGGACAGGGGAAGCAGTTTGGAGGTCTCACCTTCTCATGCTTTTGGATGTCACAAATTTAATCCCCCTGTATTCCCACCTTACGGATTATGTAACTTCAGTCCCAGTGGTTCCTGCTGATCATCTTTGGTGTACACACAATGAATGACACATGCCACCTTGAGCATCCTGAGATGAACTTTGCATCTGCACCATTGGCTGCTGCTTAGCAACTCCAGGTGGGAGGTGAAAAGCAATTGTAAACTGCTCGATTTACTCCCAGGGTTTCAGTCATTCTATCAAGTGTTAACAGAGTGAGGAGAAAACTGTATTTTTATAGATCACCTGTGTACTAGTTGAGATAGATTTTAGGTGCTTTGAAATTTATCAAGGTAGTGAGGTTTAGACATACAGAAGAACTTCTGTTGGCAGTGCCTGTGCTAATAAGGAAACAAGTAGGCACCTAGAATTTTGGAGAGCACTCTGAGTAATGTTTTAGGAACTCAGCTCTTCTCCCACCAATATCCTCAGAGTTGGCGACATGACTGGGAGTAGTTAGAGGTAATCTAACTGCTAAAGAGAAAAATAGACCAGAAGTCTGAGACTTGGCCAAGTGCAGTCTGAGCATTAGCTGTTAGATGTCAAGTATGACAAATTGTGCTTATCCAAGTGCCAGGAGAGAGCCTAGGCAAGTGCTACTGCACAACCTCACAGTGGCATATGGAGGTTCCTTGGGTCAGGGGGAGGAAAGGGATGCCCCCTGATATGCAAGTGCAGGAGCCTAGGAGGATCATAGGTTTTGGAAACTGTCAGTTGATGAGTTGACAAGATTGACAGCCACGTTTGCAGCAAACATTGTAGCTAGTTCAGTGACTACTCTGAAGCCACGTTCATTTCCTTCACTTCTTAGCTATGCCATTTGAATATTTATTTAACCTTTTGACCTTCATATACTTGTCTGTAACAGGGATTATTAAGGGAGTATTTATTACGTTAAAAATGTTTGAAGGGTGTAACACAGGGTCTGGCATAGGGCAATTGCTTAATAAATACTAGTGGCTATTTTTGTTGTTCTAGTTATTTTTTTAAATAAAATTAGTTATTTTTTATAAAGGATAAATACTGGCTACTATTGGTATTATGGTCAATGAATTATGATATTGCTTCATAAAATAAAACTCCAAACTTACTAGTGAAAGAGATTCTCCCTTCAGGAAGGGACAGCTGAACAATAGGTGTGACTCTGCCCTGACATTTCTTGCCCCTGAGCTCACTTCTTTCATCACTTGCACCCCTGGCAGGAGTAGAATAGAGATATTGTTTGTACCTTCAATACATGAGCCAAGAGTAAATACAAAAGCTTTCTGATTCCTCTTAGCAGAGACAGTATAACTTGTGAAAATGTCACCACAAGAATAACAAAGGGGAAATTAAGAGAAAAATCAAGAAAAAAAAATATCCTAAAAGTCTAATATTCCCTTTGCGTCTCTGAAGTCTCGCCATTCATGAGCTATCATAAACAGAGGTCTTTCTGCTAGATTCCTCATTTCTGGCCTGTCTTCCCCTTTAACCCTCCCCATAGTTTCCACCTGCATGTCTAGACAGTCTCTCCCAGCCCTCGGGGTTTTCTCTCCAACCCCCTCTTTGTGTTCTGCATAATTTCTCTCTGTCAGTGACCTCTGCTGCAGTGATATGATGCGATTTCACTGTGCACCACAAAATAAGTTTGTCATATCATAGCACAACACCAAAGCCATGGAGGTCACAACGCCAGAATTAACAGGCACAATAGCCAAGAGAAGCCCATTGGCTCTTTTTTATCAATAGATAATTTCCTAAATTGCTTGCTAAGGAAATAGTTGTTATAATGTATATTTTTATTCACAGTTACAAGTTTAGATTCTAATTATGAGAAATAGATTTATTTTTACAGAAGTATATTCCCATTTTCATCTGCATTTATAGTATGGTCCAGATCCACTTTGGCCTCGCCACCCTGCCTGTGATGTACCCACGCTATGTGTGACGTTTTAGATTCTCTAATTGGCAGACTTTGTCATGAAGTAAACGTCTTGTTGAAATGGATCAGGATTTATTTAGGCCTATATTATGCTTATTACTAGCTGATCCAGTAGTTATGGAGCATCTACTGTGTCAGATATTGTGGAAGTGAGTATTGAAGATTAAATGGACATTGGTCATCTGTGGCTGTTCATGTCTTTTGCACAATGCCTCTGCCTTTGATAATTTCCACCTCCCTATCTAGAAGCTTCTATAATAACATGGGATATTAAATATGTTTTTCAGCCTTCCTCTGAGCACATACCTCCTTTTCAGTTTTCCTGGGAAGAGTTGGGGACTTGCTCTTCTCACAAACAGTGTTTTTGTCCCATGTCTTTGTCCCATGTCTCCCTTCCAGGGGCAATGAAGTGAAGCTTCTGAGACCCATTCCCCTGAGAACTCAGTCAGTGGTGATTTTGGAGCTCTTTAAGCTTCTGATACCCAGAGTCTTATTACCCTGGGGCTCAGGGCTTTCTCCATCAAGATCCTTCGCTATTTCCCACTGTAATCCAGTGAATCCTTCACATCTTCAGAAAATGCTCCTCTATTTAACTTTTGATCCCAGATTTTCTTTTAAAGACTCTACATTCTTTTTTGTTTTGAAACGTCACTATTAACCCCCCAGGATACAGAAGCCATTAGCACCATATTACCATATATTGCTATTATACTTTGAAACATTATTATTCCTCATCAAAACCTTTTTGTTGACAGTCAAAACCTTATTCTTATCATCCCCTCCTCTTGTTCCTATAATTGGCATAGCTTTCTGTAACTCTCCTATTTCACTGAGGACTCTCAAATGGGATTGTCAATCTTTCTCCAACACTCCAGTTTTTGCCTTCATCTTTACTTTCACTTTACTCAATTTTAGCATCTCACTCCCAAACCTACATTCAATATTTTTAATGGCCCAGAGCTTTGGCACAGTTTTTTTAGCCCAGGCCTTTACACTGAAACAGTGTATGGCCAAATTGTTTGTCCAGATGTCAACCTTTCCTGCCATCTGTCTGGGAACAATTATTCTGCTTGGAGGTTGCAAATACTGTGAAGCTTAAATAAATGAAAGTAACATCTCCATAAACAAATATAACTTCCACATTATATTTGAAGATGTGAATAATATTTATTATAAACAAAATAGGCTCATTTTTACAAGTAGCTCTTAGAGAAAATAATTCCTTAAGGTCTGTCAAAATTTATGTATCATAATTTTCTTATTTTACATATTGGTTTTATTCTCTGTAGAAAATTAAAAACACCGCCAAAACCGGTTTGGCTCAATGGATAGAGTGTCGGCTTGGGGACTGAAAGGTCCTGGGTTCGATTCCGGTCAAGGGCATGTACCTTGGTTGCGGGCATATCCTCAGTAGGGGGTGTGCAAGAGGCAGCTGATCGATGATGCTCTCTCATCAATGTTTCTAACTCTCTATCTCTCTCCCTTCCTCTCTGTATAAAATCAATAATATATATATAAAACTTTAAAAAAACACCAATAAAACCAAATATGTATGTTCTTATTCTGCCTATCACATATGGGATGAGCAAATGTCTAAGTGAATTACTATATGTTGAAAGGTTATATTCTACACGTGAACATTTTGACAACAACTTAAAGCATGTTTCCATAGAATAAATATTCATGTCTACCAAAAGATTTCCTCTGGAGAGAGAGAGCATATACTGTTTTATATAAAATAAAAAAAATACACTGCAGGACAAATCACATTTTGGAGAGAATCTTTTTTGCATGCCCTAGAGGAGTAACAAAGAAGGCTGGCCTCTTCCTGAGCAACATGCCTTCTTGTTCCCAGGTTCCCTTAATGTAACATGCTATTTTGAGCTAAAGCAGCTTTAGTTTCACTCAGTCCTGCTCTTCTGCCCACCTCTCTATGGGCAGCAGTCACAGAGGGATTTTGGCTTCAGCTTTGAGAAGTTACCCAAGAAGAGGAATGAGTTTGTTTGATGGCTCTATTGTTTTTTTTTTGTCTGTCCCTAGGCAGGTCTTCAGTTTTTTGTAGTGATGAGCATATTAAGGGCCTGCTTTTTCAAAGTCCCCAAGAAATGCTTTCTGTCTCTTTACCATTCTGCACTCAGTATATAACCATAAAGCTGTCTCTATTTAGCCAAACTTCTGGCTGTGTCTAGCTGTCTCCTTCTTTTTAGCCTACACAACAGTTATAGTTGGTAAAAGTGCCCAAAATAAATAAAGTCTTATAAATGGAGGCGGTTGGTCCAGTGTATAATTCACACAGATCCTTCCTATATATTTTTTGGAATAGTTTGAGAAGAATGGTAATTAATTCTTCTTTAAATATTTGGTAGAATGCACTGGTGAAGATGTCTGGTCCTGAACATTTTGTTGGATGACTTTTATTATTAATTCAATCTCCTTACTAGTAATCAGTCTGCTCAGATTTTCTCTCTTTCTTTTCTTTCTTTCTTTCTTTCTTTTTTTTTTTATTCAATGATTGGGATTTTACCCATTTTACCTAGATTGTCCAATTTGTTGGCATACAATTAGTCATACTATTTTCTTATGATCTTTTATATTTCTCTGGTATGAGTTGTAATATTTGCTCTTTCATTTCTGATTTTGAGTTCTCTTTCTTTTTTATCCCTAGTAGGTCTCATTAAAGGTTTGTCAAATTTGTTTCTCTTTTTCAAAATTAAGTTATTAGTTTCATTGATCTTTTATTAATCTCTTTTAGTCTCTTTCATTTATTGATATCTTTGTCTTTGTTTATCATTTTTTCTACTATCTTTGAATTTTTTTGTTCTTTTTCTAGTCCCTTGAAGCATAAAACTAGGTTGTTTATTTGGGACATTTTTCTTATTTCTTGAGGTAGTTATTTATCTCTATGTACTTCCCTCTTAAAACTGCTTTTGCTGGATTTTATACGTTTTGGTATGTTGTAATACATTTTCATTTGTCTCAAAGTATTGATTTCTTTTTTGATTTTTTCTTTGATCCACTGGTTGTTTAGTATCATATTGTTTAATCTCCACATATTTGTTAAATTGATTTGTAGTTTCATATAATTGTGTTTGATAAAGATGTTGATATAACTTTAATCTTCTTAAATCTATTTAGGCTTGTTTTGTGTCCTAACATATGACCTATCCTGAAGAATATTTGCTGTGCACTTGAGAATAACAAATATTCTATTGCTATTGGACAGAATTTTCTGTATATGTCTCTTAAATCCAGCTGGTCATAGTGTTATTTAAGGCCAATAACCTTTCTGATTATCTGTCTGAAGGTCCATTCATTGTGAAAGTGGGGTATTAAAATCCTCCACTACTATCAAATTGCTCTTTATTTCTCTGTGGGAACCCTAATCAGAGTATACCAATTTGAGCTTGGGGGCCCTGTCCAGAGTTGTTAGATGTTCAAGGCCAGTTTGCCATATGCAAGTGCAAAAGCAAGGACACAGCAATCTTATTGTATGCACTGCACAGACATATCTTTCTATAACCCAAAAATTGATGTCACTATTTGGCAAGAAGCCTCTTTTGTCTGAGCTAGTAGAAGCATGTGTTACTGACCAGCCGGTGGGCCGCTGTATGCTTCCTATGCTTGCTTTGGCTGCTTTGTAAGCTACTTTGAAGAACTGTTTTGTCTAATGGTTCCTTGTTAGAAATGGCTACTTGGTCTACAATAAAGTCTCTCTTATATACCTATGACTGCTCACATCTCTGTCTAATACAAGCATCTGAGGCCCTATACTCCCAGAGTTGTCATAATCAGCAGGATCAAGGAGGAACTTACTCCAACAATTGGAGCATTGAGCGTGTTTCAGGAGTAAGTACTCTGACATTCTCTCATTGGGTTCATTAAAATTTTCTACATATAATTAGGTACTCTTGTGTATGGCAGCAGCTGCAAACACTGGGGCACTAAACAATGTTGCAAGTTTATTTCAAAGAGATTCTGAAGAGAGCCTGCTTTTTCAAAGAACATACAAAAGTGAGATCCATTGTCTTCAGTTCTGCAGAGTATCAGGGGTTCCTTGAGGTGTGCCAATCAGAGGCCTTTCCCTCAGGTCAGAGCTCCAAGACCAGCCTCATTCACAGAGCAACTCAGGGTGTGTAAGTAAGCCCTGATAGCTTTTTCTTTTCGGTAATATAAGTGCCTGACAAGCTTTATGTCCAAGCACATCTACTTGAAAGACAGGCTAGATAACAAGCCAGACCCAGCCCACCTCACTCTCCCAGCTCATTAATTTTATAATTCTTGAAATAACTGTTTTGTTTATTTTGTGCCCCTGCCATTTGAACATATTGTTCTTTTTCTTTATTATGCTTTAACTTTCTGTCCCTAATTTTTAAATTCACCAATAAAGAGTATGCCCATGAAAGCCTAGGCCCCCACTCTTGACCCCAATAAAACAGAACCCCAGACACATGCTCTTTCTCTCTCTACCTGTGACCTCATGGTATGGCCTCAGGTATGCTGATATTTCCAGGACTTGAAATTAATAAACCTTCTTTCCTTCAAAATCTCCTCATGGTAAATGCTAAGGGTGTCTTGCAACTATAATAAGAACCACAGGCACCAGTCATAGCAGTGGTCATCATTGGGCTGAGATCTTCATAAAATGGAGTGTGTTTCAGATGGCTGTTTGGGCTTTACCCTGGGTAGAAGCTGCTAAGATCTCTCTCTAATTATCATATTCTCCTGGGACCCAGGAAACACCTACTGGTCCTCAGAGCCAGGCAATCAAGGTGTATTCCCTGGACTGTAGCCATCAAATCTGAAAATACATAAAAACGAGGGCACCAGACAGGAGTACAAGCAATCCTTAAGCTATCCTGACACTCTGGAGGCTGGTAGGAGTGCATGACAGTAGCATCCACCTTTCAAGATCTCTGGAGCTTACTTGAGATTTTTATTTTTTCTTAATATAGGAATTAATTGTAATATTAGCACTAATTTTGCTGCATTCCATAAATTATAGTATGTTGTATTTCCATTTGATTTGTATCAATAATTTTTAAAATTTCCTTTCTTATTTTATCTTTATTCATTGCTTATTCAGGAGTGCTTTGTTAGTTTCATATATTTGAGGATTTTATGGCTTTCTGTAATTTAATTTTATAGTGTTACCAGAGGCCCAGTGAACAGATTCATGTACCAGTGGAGTTTCTTGGTCTGTTCTGCAGGGATCAGGCAAAAATAGACTCTCTGACATCCCCCAAGAGATCCAGGATTACAAGAGGGTGGTTCTCTGGTGAGCACCCTGGAATTGGGCTTCCTCGTCTCTGGTCACCTCAGCTCGGCAGCTCCTGCATTGAGCGTCTGCTCCCTGGTGGTGGTGGTCTGTGCACATCATAGTTACTGGCTGGTCGGCCAGTCACTTAGGCTTTTATATATAGATACTAGAGGCCTGGTGCATGAAATTTATGCACTTGGGGAGCCTGCACCCTCTCCAATATGGGACCCCTCCAGGATCAGGCCTAAACCAGCAGTAGAAATCTCCCTCACAATCCAGGAATGCTGGCTCCTAACTGTCTTTGCTTGACTGCCTGATCATCCTCTAACTGCTCCCCTGCCAGCCCAATCGCCTCCAACTGCCCTCCTCTACAGGCCTGATCTTGCCCCCAACTGCCCTCCTATGCTAGCCTGGTTCCCTGAAACTGTCCTCCTCTGCAGCCTGGGTTGCCCCCATGATTCTTTGTATTTTTGTGGAATGAGATGTTACTTTTCTTTTATTTCTGATATGTATTACTCTGTTTTTCTTGCTTAAAATGCTGAAAATGTGTTTGTTAATTTTATTCGTATTTTCAAAGAAACAGTTCTACTTTCAATGATCTTTTCTGTGGTTATTTTAGTTTCTAGCTTATTTCTATTCTGATAATTACTATTTACTTCCTTTTAGTTTTGGCCTTTGTTTATTCTTTTTCTAGTTTCTTAAGGTATAATGTTAGATCATTTATTTGAATTTATGTTTTCATTTCTTGAGGTAGGCATATATTGCTATGAACTTTCTTCCTAGATCCACTTGTCTTACATCCTATATGTTTTATTATGTTGTATTTCTGTTTTAATTTATTTCTAGATATCTTCATATCTTTTTTGATTTATTTAATAATGCATTGTTCATTAGCATGATGTGTAATCTGCACCTTTAATGTGATTTTTCTCATTTCCTTCTGGTAATTGATTTCTAGTTTTATACCATTCTGCTAGGACGATATACAATATTTTTAAAAAATATATTTTATTGATTTTTTACAGAGAGGAAGAGAGAGGGATAGAGAGTTAGAAACATCAATGAGAGAGAATCATCGATCAGCTTCCTCTTGCACACCCCCTACTGGGGATGTGCCCACAACAAAAGTACATGCCCTTGACCGGAATCAAACTCGGTATCTTTTGATAGAGTCACATTTGTTTATTTTCTCTTTAGTTTCCATTACTCTAGGAGCTGTATTAGTGGAGATATTGCTTCTTTGGCATGTCTGAGATTTTGCTGCCTGTGGATTCCTCTGAGATTTTTATGGTTTCTGTTCTTAAGTTTAAGTCCTTTTTCCATTTTGAGTTTATTTTTGTGTATGGTGTAAGTTGGCGATCTAGTTTCATATTTTTGCATGTATCTGTTCAATTTTCCCAACACCATTTATTGAAGAGACTGTCTTGACTCCATTATATGCTCTTGCCTCCTTTGTCAAATATTAATTGAGCATAGTGGTTTGAGTCGACTTCTGGATTCTCTATTCTATTCCATTGGTCTATATGTCTGTACTTGTCACAGTACCAGGCAGTTTTGAGGACAGTGGCTTTGTAATGAAGCTTGATATCTAGTATTGAGTCCCTCCTACTTTATCCTTCTTTCTCAGGATTGCCACAGCTATTCAGGGTCTGTATTTTTTTATTATTCAAAATGAATTTTTGGAGAGTTCATTCTAGGTCTGTGAAATATGCCATTAGTATTTTAATGGGGAGTACATTGAATTTATAGGTTGCTTTGGGTAGTATGAACATTTTAATGATGTTGATTCTACAAATCCATGAACATGGTATATTCTTCCACCTGGTTATGTCCCCCTCTATCTCTTTTTTCAGTGTCCTGTAGTTTTCTGAGTACAGAATTTTCACCTCCTTAGTTAAGTTTATCCCTAGGTATCTAATTTTTTTGTGTGTGCAATGGTAAATGGGATTGTTTTCTTAATCTTTATTTCTATAAACTTACTACTGGTGTATAAAAATGCCATAGATTTCTTGGCATTAATTTAGATGCTGCTACATTGCCAATTTCATTTAAGTTTAATATTTTTTTTTATGGAATCTTTAGGGTTTTCTATGCACAGTATAATGTCATCTGCAAACAAGGACAGTTTTACTTATTCTTTTCCAATGTGGATGTCTTTTATTTCTTCTTCTTGTCTAATAGCAGACAAGTACTTCTAGTACTATGTCAAACAGGAGTGATGAGAGTGGGCATCCCTGTCTTGTTTCTATTCTAAGGGGAAATGATTTGAGATTTTGCACCATTGAATATGATGTTGGCTGTGGGTTTGTCATATATGTTTCTATTATGTTGAGATATGATCCTTCTAGTCACACCTTGCTGAGAGTTTTTATCAATAAAGGGTGTTGGATTTTGTCAAATGATTTTTCTGCATCAATTCATATGACTATGTGATTTTTATCTCTCAATTTGTTTATGTGATGTATCATGTTTATTCACTTGTGGATATAGTACCATCCTTGCATCCCCAGGATAAATCCTACTTGGTCATGGTGTATGATCTTTCTGGTTCATTACTAGATCTGATTTGCTAGAATTTTGTTGAAGATTTTGGCATCTAAGTTCATGAGGGATATTGGCCTGTAATTCTGTTTCATTGTGTTGTTTTTATCTGGATTTGGTATTAGGGTGATGCTGGCTTAATAGAATGAGCTTGGAACTGTTCCTTCCTCTTGAATTTTTGGAATAGTCTGAGGAGAATAGGTTTTAGTTCTTCCTTGATGTTTGGTAAAACTCCCCTGATTTTGTTTGCTGAAAGCTTTCTGATGACTCCTTCAATTTCTTCAGTAGTTATCAGCCTTTTGAGATTTTTAGATTCTTCCTGATTGGGTTTTGGAAGGTTTCATTTTTCTCAGAATATGTCCATTTCCCCTATTTTGTCTAGTTGCTGGAATAGAGTTGTTTATAGTATTTTATAACAATTTGTTGTATTTCTGTGGGGTCTGTTGTTATTTTACCTCTTTCATTTCCAATTTTATTTGAGTCCTTTCTCTTTGCTTCTTGGCGAGCCTGACTAGAGGTTCATCAATCTTATTTATCCTTCCAAAGAACCAGCTCTTTGTTTTATTGATCTTTTGTATTGTGTTTTGTTGTTACTTATTTGTTTGTCTTTTTGTCTCCATTTCATTTATTTCTGCTGTGATCTTTATTATCTCCTTTCTTCTGCTCACCCTGGGCTTCTCTTGCTGCTCTTTTTTCTAATTCTTTAAGATCTAGAGTTAAATGATTTCCTACAATTTTTTTAAAATTTCTTTATTGGTTATGGTATCACATAATTGTTCTCATCCCCCTATTCCCATCACAAACTCTTCCCAAAGTATGCCTCCACCCCCCTGTTGTCCATGACCACTGGTTAGGAATATGCATGCATACAAGTCCTTTGGTTGATCTCCCCCCACCTTTCCTTCACCATCCCCTGCCCTCCCTCTGAGGTTTGACAGTCTGATCACGGCTTCTCTTTCTCTGGGTCTGTTTTTTTTCATCAGTTTATGTTGCTCATTATTTCCCCTAGATGCGTGAGATCATGTGATATAAGAAATACACTTGTAAGAACCAAAAAAGAGACCAGCCATAATGGTTATGCTGAGAGGCAAATGAGTCAGTCTGTAGTGAGTTTCTTTCTGGGCCAACGGTTCTTTTGAGTCCCAATTTCAATGTTGAACATTTCCTTATGTGTACATGTCAGCCATGATATTTCAGTTTTGAGTGGTGGACAAATGGTAGTGATGCAGATCTGACCATCTCTTGTTTGGTCCTGGGTATCCTTCAGCAATGCACAGCTACTGTCTGCTAGCATGACAAGATGTTGTCAGTGTCTTCCATCTCTGGACTGTTTCCCTTCTGTCTTCATGGCTGGAGCAGTCCTGTCAATTCCTCTGTATTGCAGGAATCCACATGGTTTTGGAGTTATTTTCTGAAAATATACAAACATATTTTCAACCAAAAGTTAGTAAAGGAATATTTTCTATACATTTGACTTGGAGTCCTTTTTTATTTTTTTGCCCAAAGATTTTCCTCTGGCTTGTTTTGACATCATGTGTGTTCTTCATAGGTTTCTTGGTGTTAGCATTTACAAATAAAACTTAATTCTCGAAAGTAAATATTTTCTAGATGTAATTTACTTACAGGTTATTTTTTCTTACATGAAATCCTTCTACTATCACCCCCTTTTTAAATTTAAATATTAGGAGGCTTTTGGGAATTTTATAATATAGTCTTGATAGCTTTCGCATTTTAATTTTTTGCACTAAAATATGACTTCTTTAGGTTCATTACATGTTATGCAATTTTACGATGAGATGAATTGACAATCAAAATTTTTGTTTCCACTTTAAGAACAGCTTTTGATACAGTACATTCAGTTTTTTCTAGAATATTTGCTTGTTTCAATTAGTCAATTTAAATTACTCTGAAAACTCGCCAAGACCGATTTGGCCCAGTGGATAGAGCATTGGCCTGTGGACTGAAGGGTCCCGGGTTTGATTCAGGTCAAGGGCATGTATATTGGTTGTGGGCACATCCCCAGTGGGGGGTGTGCAAGAGGCAGCTGGTCGATGCTTCTCTCTCATCGATGTTTCTCGCTCTCTATCCTCCCTTCTTCTTTGTAAAAATTCAATAAAATATATTTTTTAAAAATCAATAAATAAATTACTCTGAAAACTTGACTATCGAAACTATTCTATTGTCAAATTCAACACTCTAACAACAATCTTATTTTACCCTGTGTATATTAGTGGAAAAGATTATTTGCCTTCTTGAGTATGCCCTGAGTATTCCTGTTTCTAGGCTGGATTTGGATATCAAAAACCCACTTCTCCATGCCATGCCTATAAGACATCTCAAACAAGTCTTGTTGCAGTGAGAGGGCATCTGCTGTCAGCCAAGTCTCTGTCTGTTACTTGGGTCTCAATTTGAGCTGATGTTTACGAAGCGAAACAGCCATGGGGGCAGGAGACCTCTCTCAGAAGGCGTGAGTATTCAGGCCCCTGCAAAGTTGGAGGGAGGTAAGGATTTGTGCCCCACCTTTGTTGACCTCCAAGTCTCTCCTGATGACCCCTCTGCGACTGTGCCTGTCTTAGGTTGTTCTTTCCCTGAGAATCTTACCAGTCTCTGGCTAGCCAGCCATCCTCAGGGGCCAAGCAGGGTGATGAGAGGTTCAGTTCTGTCTCCTTGGTATCCTATGCCCCTGTGGCTTCCACACCCAGCACCTGCCTTGGGATCCCCTTGCCTTCTGGTGAGGCCCTGGCATTGATCACATATCTTGGGGAACCCAGGTTTCTTCTCCAGGGAGGGCCCAGCTCACCTCACTGGGTGAGAAACCGATCCATAGTACCAGCTATGATGATGTTTCAACCTTGACATGAACTTAAAGCTCAGGCAACAGCTGTGGGCAACTGGTCTGCGAGAAGAGGGTCCCTCTTGGCCAAAAGGGCAATAAGTGCCAATACAGAATGCTCAGGTGCCTCCCCAAGTGGCCCTCTGCACAGTGGAAGGGATTGAATCCTTTCATGTATTAATAATTTTTAAATTGCTGCCAGACATTCAAAGAATTGGTTTGTAAGTTTGTTTGGGATAATTGTACATTATGCTATTGTAATTCTAAATTATCAAGAGATGTGTTACCTTTGTCTCCAATCACCAAAAGATGATTTTTTATTGATTCCCAAGGGTGCAAGGTACTACTATAGGTAATGGGGCTAACACAAACCTGGGGAAAATTATAATGACATTGTAGAATAATGTCATGTATGGATATTTTTTGCTCTAGTCTAGGCCATGGCAATTCCATTCCAAAATGGCTGTCAATTTTTTTTTTTTTTATAGACAAGTTTTTAGTTACATTTTCTGTACCTCTTCCAGGAGCAAGTAGTGATAGTCCCTTCCTTTGGTGTCCATGCAAGTCAGAAACCTCTCTTTAATTTTAGACACAAAGGATCACTGGTTTGATTTTGTGTCAGACAAAAAGGAAGCTGGGTGGCGACCCTGTGTAATTATACTTCCTTGACCCACCCATGGTCCTCCTGGATAACCAAGGTATTTGGTATTATTAGTGACAACATTAGGCAGGGGTCAGCCCATCTAAGGGCTCCAATCTATGAAGGGTCAGGCACATAAGTCCAAAATACTTCCCCTTTATCCCCAGTTAATACTACCATCTTGCTGATGAATACTAGCATGGCAGGAAAGATTCTCAGGTACTCTCATGGTTCCAGTTATCTCACACTTTACTATCTTATTTTATTTTTATTTTATTTTTATTATTTTACATCTGTGTCCTTATCTCCCATTACCCCTTAACCCCCACTCGTGCCCCACCCCCTGTTATCTGTGTCCATTGATTAGGCTTATATGTATGCACACAAGTCCCTTGGTTGATCTCTCCCCCTTACTCCCACCAACCCCCTCCTTCCCTGAGGTTTGAGGTTCTGATAAACCTTACTCAGTCTCTGGGTCTGTTCTTGTTCATCAGTCTGTGCCATTCATTATATTCCACAGATGAGTGAGATCATGTGATGTTTATCTTTCTCTGCCTGGCTTACTTCACTTAGCATAATGCTCTCCATCTCTATCCATGTTGTTGCATATGGTAGGAACTCCTTTTTTTAACCGCAGCGTAGTATTCCATTGTGTAGATGTACCACAGTTTTTTTTTTTAATCCACTCATCTGCTGATAGGCATTTAGGCTATTTCCAAATCTTAGCTATGGTGAATTGTGCTGCTCTAAACGTAAGGGTGCATATTTCCTTTCTTTCTTGTTTTTTTTCTTTTTGAGGTAGGCCTGTTGAGCTCTAAACTTCCCTCTCAGGATGGCTTTCATTGTGTCCCATAGATTTTGGATTGTTGTGTTTTTATTGTCATTAGTTTCCAGGATGTTTTTAATTTATTCTTTGATCTCTTTGGTTACCCAAACATTGTTTAATAGCATGCTATTCAGCTTTCAAGTGTTTGAATTGTTTTTATTGTAGCTTATTTTATGTCATCATGATCTGAGAAGATGCTTGATATGATTTCAATCTTCTTGAATTTGGGAAGTCTTTGACTGTGACCCAATATATGGTCTATTTTTGAAAATGTCCCATGTGCACTTGAGAAGAATGTATATTCCATGGCTTTGTAGTGTAATGTTCTGGATATGTCAATTAAGTCCACCTGATCTAGTGAGTAGTGAGTCATTTAGGATTGCTGTATTTTTTTTTCTCTCTAGAGGACTTATCCAGTGATGTCACTGGTGTATTAAAGTCCCCTACTATGATTTTATTGTTGTCGATCTCTCTCTTAATACCTTCTATTTTTTGATACTTTCACTTACAGTCGATGTATGTTCATATTTGTGAAGTGAATCTCCTGTAGACAAATAGATTGATGGGTATTTATAAAAAGTGTATTAAAAGAAAAAAATTAAGAGATACAAATTGATAGTTATAAGAAGTCATAGGGATGTAAAGTACAGCATAAGGCAATATAGTCAATAATACATTTTAATAACTCTATAAGGTATTAGTTGGTTACTATATAAATGTCTGAACACTTTGTTGTACATCTGAAATGAATATATTATTGTATGTCAACTCTAATTTTAAAATAAATATAAAATGTATTCAGTTGCTCTAAGTCTGTTGATTGGTGAATTTAGTCCATTTACATTAAAAATAATTAGTGATAATTATATACTTATTGTGATTTTGTTAATTGTTTTGGCTGTTTTGTTGTACTTCTATCCTTTTCTTCTCTTTTTTCTTCTATTTTGGATTCTTTTAGTACTATATTTATATTCCTTTCTTATTTCCTTTTTTGTATTTACTCTAAATTTTTTTCTTTGTGATTACCATGAGGCTTCCATATAACATCATACGTAATTAATAGTCTGTTGTAAATTGATAGCAACTGAAATTGGATATATTTCAAAACTTTACCTTTTTTGTGTCCCTCTCCCAAATTATATATTTGATGACAAATTAACCTTTATACTTGTTTTGTAAGTAATTGATCCACCTCCTTTATTACATTTTTTTATCTTCTCCACTGAGATTTTTGTGTATTTATTTCTTTTTGTTGAAATTCTCACTATGTTCATCCATTCTTCTCTTGAAATTGGTGAGCATCATTATGATGTTTACTTTGAGCTCATCATCAAGTAAATTGCTTATCTCTGATGTGTCTTTTTTTCTGTAGTGTCATTTTATTTTTTCACTTGGAACATACTCCTTTGTCTCCTCATTTTGCCTTATTCCCTATATTTGTTTAATGTATCAGGTTAATAAGGTACATAAAGACACATATGTATAAAAAAAGTGTAATACTATTCGAACAATTTTTACAAAGGTAGTAGAAAGTATAGGAGTTTGAAAAATCAAATTTTATTTGAAAACCCATAATTATATATGTTGCAATGATAGTGGAGAAGAAGTGCTGACGAATGAAAATAAAAATTTAAATATAATTTAAAAACATGAAGGTTGAGAAAGCATTGTAAACCACATTACTCTATATAGGTTAAAATGTCCCAGGCATAGCTGGCCATGGGCATAAAGCACAAGCTGTGATTTAAGTGCAGAGAACAATCTGAGTTGTTCTCCACTTAAATTGCAGTCCCATTTGTTTGTGTTCACAGAGCTTGAATAGCATGAGTGGATGCCGCATGATCCATTTTCTGTTAATCAACATTAAGTTGAAATTTAGCCCTCAGAAAAACTCTAACCTATATAGCTTCCCATTTTATAACAACATCCTTTTCATTTTATTTTAGTTTATGTAGTGAAACTTCTATTAAATAACCCTAGGTTTAGTAACTATTTTTCATATTTCATTTTTCAGAGAGAACTATAATACTCCAAAAAGTCAGTTTGTGCAAGAGCTTTTAAAACAATAGAAATTTAATTTAAAAAATAACCAGAAACAGAATTGTGTTTACTTGTTACTAGGCTGAAATTAGATAATTTCCAGTGTATAGAGAAGAATAAAAAATAAAAAATAAAAAGGAATAATTAAAATTTAGAGATGAAAATGACTATCTTTAAAAAAATCCAATAAAGTTAATAAACCTCTAGCTTTAGCCTTGAAGGAAAGAAAAAAAGATAACAAGTGTTAGCAAGCATGTGCACTGTTGATGAAAATCCAAAAAGGTGCAGCAGCTATTGAAAACAGTATAGAAATCCTCAAAAAAATTAAAACTGGAACTACCATATGATTCAGCAATCCCATTTCTATGTATGTATCCAGAAGAATTAAAATCAGGATCTCAAAAAATGTATCTTTATTTTCATATTCATTGCAGCATTATTCATAATTAAAGGCCTGGTACATGAAAATTCATGCACTGGAGGGGGTTTCCTCAGCTAAACCTGACACCTCTCACAGTCTGAGAGTCCTCAGGGTTGGAAGGTGACCTAGCAATCAGGAGAAGGTGACCCCCGATCACACCTCTGCTGCTGCCACTGCCAGCATCACAAATTTCAGCTGGCCCTGGTTACCTGAGCCTTGGTGGCTGGGCAGCTGCCATCTGAGGCTTGCCTGCACCTTGAGCTGTTCCTGGGAGGCTGGGGTCTGAGGGGACTGGGTGCTGCCATCTTGTGGCTGTGGACATCACCATCTTTGGGGTGTAGTAGTCAATTAACATATTCTCTCCTTATTGGCTGTGGGTACCACCATCTTTGAGGGTCCTCAGTTACCATATACCCTCCTCTTGGTTCTGGGCACTACTGTATTTGAAGGCAGGGCAGTCAATTAGCATATTCACTCCTTATTGGCTGTGGATGCTGCCATCTTTGTGATGGCACAAGGGTCAATTAGCATATTCCCTCTTTATTAGATAAAATAGCCAAGATATTGGGGTTGTTCCAGCAAAACCTGGAAAAAAAGCATCTTCTAACTTTTCCCTTTGGGAGACGAATGTAAGAAAGTAGAACACCTACTAGGTGTTCAGCATGAATGTTGATAACTTGGTTTTATTTCAGACTTCATCATTTAAAAGTATAAATTTTGTTAAATTTGAAGGCAGAGTCAATTAACATATTCTCTCCTTATTGGCTGTGTTTTCACTTGGAACATACTCCTTTGTCTCCTCATGTTAAATTTGAAGGCTGTGTTTTCACTTGGAACATACTCCTTTGTCTCCTCATGTTGAAAGATACTGGGGTTGTTTCCCAGTATCTTTCAATAGATGAATGCACAAAATGTGACATGTACATGCAAAGGAACATTATTTCTCTTTTTAGAAAAAGAAACTGCTACTATTTGCAACAAATGGATGAAGTTGGAGGACATTGTGCTAAGTGAAATAAATCAGTTGTAGGAAGACAAATGCTTCATGATTTCACTTACATGAAGTTTCTAAAATGGTCAAGCTCATAGGTGGTTGCCAGAGATGTGAGTTGGGGAACATGGGGAGTAATTTTTCAAAGGATGAAATGTTTCGCTTATATCAGGTGACTGAGTTCTAGAGATCTCTTTCACAACATAGTGTGGAGTGTGCATTTCATAGGTGCTTGAATTCTAGATCTCATAAGTGTTTCTACCACAAATAAAGTACACAAGGAAATCTTGAAAAAATGTAGTATAAAATAAATACATGTTTTTATGGCTTCATACATATTTGATTCAGTTTTATATTATTTTTCTCCCTATTATATTAAATAATTCTGAGATCAATTTAAATTTAACTTTAGTTGACTCTGCCTTCAAATTTAACAAAATTTATACTTTTAAATGATGAAGTCTGAAATAAAACCAAGTTATCAACATTCATGCTGAACACCTAGTAGGTGTTCTACTTTCTTACATTCGTCTCCCAAAGGGAAAAGTTAGAAGATGCTTTTTTTCCAGGTTTTGCTCCTGTTCGATCATAGGTGAACTAACTGACCTTTCTTGGTCTCAAATCACTTCTGTAAAGGATTATCTCTAGGTAACTTCTCTGACTGGGAATTGAACAACTACATGAGTCTACATCTCCCTACCATATCAATTGAGACTTACTTCCTTACTCATTCTAAAACTGTTCAAATTATTGCATTCCAATACATCAGATGTAGAATTGGCTGTAAACTGAAGCATTGTGGGAATGACATTAGAACTTGTGGTGATGTATCTGTCTTGTTTTGCGACTATGACAGGTACACAGGACTACCTGAATTTTGACGTATTTTATTTAAATACCCAGAGAGTGGGAATTAAATTCATGCCCGTTATCTTTTCAAGGATACTCAGGATATAAGGAGTCAGCTGCCTTCTTCACCTGGAAGAAGTCCTGTGCCCAGGAACATTGTATGCCTTAACTACCTCCGTATCTCTCTGTGATTCAATCCCCCTTCATGACCACCAAGCTGCTTATTATAATAATTGTGTCTACTGCCTTCTGATAGTTAAGCATCTTCTCTTTAGTGCTATCTCCTTTCATTCAATTTCCTATCAATGAGCCCTACTACCACTGCCTTGGCCTGCAGAGGAAAGTGTCACTGAATTTCAAGCAATATTTAGTATACTCACCCCAGTAAGGCCACTTTCCAGAATGATTTAACCCTTTCCTTGGTTGTTTCCTTGGCAGTTCTAGTATTTCAACTTCATTGAATTATGCCAAACTTTTTTTCTTTCTAGAAGCCATCCTGGTAGTGAGTTCTTACCATTTTCAGGTGACCTTGTCAGGCTGTTAAATCCTGTGTCTCAGGTGAGTTCTCCATTAGAAAGTTTGTACTCTGGAAAAGGCACTACTGATCAAGTATACAAGATACTGGTCCGCCTTGGTCATTGGACACTCAAGTGAAGCATGGTGAGTACATGAATGAAGCTTTCATATTGGCAGAGATAGAGACTTTATATGAAACTGACAACACAAGCTCTTCCTTACTAAGACTAATATAGATACTATTGCCCCAAATGTCCAGTCTGCTGGTAACAGAGACCAATATTCAGTCTTGATATGGCATCATTCCTGGAGAAAACCAACAGGCCACATGGTGGCAAGTTTTTTATAGGGCTTCTTTCACTGTGGAGAGTAAGCAGTTAGTTCTGACAAGAATAGCCTGGGTATGTCTTGACTCTCTTGATAGCACTACTATCTAAGGCAATGGTTCTCAACCTGTGAGTCGCAACCCCTTTAGGGGTCTCATGCTCCTTTCACAGGGATCGCCTAAGACATCCTAAATATTAAATATTTACTTTATGATTCATAACAGTAGCAAAATTACAGTTATGAGGTAGCAATGAAAATAATTTTTTAGTTGGGGGTCCACAACATGAGGAGCTATATGAAAGGGTGGTGGCATTAGGAAGTTGAGAACCACTGATCTAAGGGTTTATAGAGTGCTGCTTCACCAGCACTGGGTCCCTCATAACCTCACATCAAACCACAAGATGACTTTATAGCCAAGAATGCAAGGGAGTAAGCCTATGACTATGTGATACTTTGGTCATATTTTATAACATGTGACCCAGAATCTGTCTGTGCTTAGAGCATGGAGACAGCCTGCTTAATGTTCAGCTGAGACACTCTTCAGAGGAAACGATTCAAGTTGACATTCAAGTGATTACTGTGGCACCTTTTGATACTGCCTTGCTTATTTGGGAAGATAAATAGACAAGAGCAACAAATCATCCTGAAAAGACACTGGCAGCCCACTCTCAGTGCCCTTGGAGATGAAGTTAGCTACTAAAATCAAGACATGCTAGCTCAGGGTGAAGGAAATTAGATTGGTTAGCAGAGAAGGGAGACAATGAGCAATTGTGGCGACTTTTAAACCAGATGCAGTGGTGGCAACTGTAGTTGGTATTATTTGCTTTTCTCTTCAAAGTTTCCCCCAGAAAGGGATCCACTGTAATCCTGTAAGAGTTGCTAAAAACTTCTAGCCCACTAGGTTCTGCTTGCCTACTCCCTCCCATCAGGTGATCCATCAGTGCACAATGGAATGCACTGGTGAAGGAGGTCCCCAATTCCTGAGTCAGCCTACTTAAACATTACAAAGTTTTTACAACTTGACACATTTATTTTATTATATAAAAATCTGTATTTCCCCTAAGCTTGAAACAAATAAAAACTTTATATAACAAAGTGCAAAATTGTCCTTCATGCCCCAATTTTGATTGAAAAATGTGACAGAGAAGCACCACTTCTTGCCACTCAAACAGCTATGGATAAAATCCCTATGAGTAGTAGCAAATACTCAGTGCATTCCAGTCATCTTTTGTCTTCTTCTTCTTCTTCTCCTTTTTTTTTTTTTTTTTTAATGTAGCTAAGGTAGTAGAGAGTTGGCTAACTGATAGCATAACAATTCGGAATTAAAAATTTGTCATTCTGTATTTAGGTTGAGTATTTTAGTTACTGAATAATGTTCCAGTCAGGATAAATGTAAATTCAAATATAAGAAGTAATAAAAAAAATTATAGCACTTCACACATAGTCAAATTTTATGAAAATACGCCTGTAATTCCCACAGAACCTGGCCCTATCTGTACCCCTTCTGATTTATCTCCAAAGATTTATGGCCATAGTATATCTATGACACTCTTTTGACCTTTCCTATATAAAGAGGGATCAGTCATTTCTGTCTTTCTCAGTCCTGTGTCTTCTTTCTGTTTCTGGGTCAGTAGAATAAAGGTGGCAAATTTATAAAAAGTCCTTTTTTGAGAATTTATGGAAGAGAAATGCTATACACACTTCTATTTTTATAAAAATGTATGTTTCTGATATTTGAGTATATCAACTCTGCTAATATTCTAACAACATAACTGTATCATGGCTTTTAAGGTCATATTTAGGTATGTCTACACAATCTAAACTAAAACAAGAGCAAAAACAGAGAACATTTTAAATTTCACAGCAAAAAAGTATTGTTTATCCAATACTCTGTGGGTATCAGAGATCATATTCTGTGTTTATTCTCTCTCTCCACTGGAGAAAAAGCCTTCATGAGAACGTGAATGCCATTATTTATGTGAAGTCTTATTTTGTCTGTCCTCTTGTCTGTAGAAAATGCTGTTGATTTCAAACACATTATAAAAGACTTCAAATAATTCAGGGGAAGTGTCCTGATTTATGATACTTATAAATATGCCAGAACTGAGTTGAGTAGAGAGATGGAAGTAAAGCATGAGATTCCTTGCCTTTGCCCCTTGCAGTTCCCTTATGAGAGGTGTCTCAGTTCATTTCGTATACAGAAGGAACAATACTGTATACACCGTCCATTCTGGTTCTTCATCATAGAGAAACAGATGGGAAGGGAAGCCAATCCCTATACCCTAAATCCACTACTATGTATATATTAATACAGTGATCATATAAAGAAAAATTAGAGACTCAGAGACCTCAGAGACCTCAGGAGAACTCAGATATCTTTCTTTAGTGGGATATTATTAAGTCCATGAGTCAGAACCATCATTCCAGATACTACTGAGCATGCACTTACTATGACTGTTTAGCCACAAAAAAGGCTTGGAGGTTTTAAGAGTATTTTTGGATTGGAAACAGAATTTTGTATTCAATGTTATAAGCTTGGGCAATAATTTGGAAAGGGGGGAATACTAAAAGATCAAGTAATAGTAATACTTCTAACTGTATTTATTGGAAACAGAGCATTTGTATTTGGTAAGTTGCACTAGAAAAAAAATTAGTGATTTAATATCACTGAGATGGCAGAGTAGAAGATCCTAGGTTCCATCCTCCCAAAAAGATAAATGGTTAGGGAGCTATCCCTTTTCAAAAACATCCTTGTGTGAGCTCAGGAGTCCATTTAAGTAACTTCAGTAACACAGTGGATATGCCTGAGAATAACTGCACAAAAAGGAAATGAGCCCTGGCCAGTGTTTCTCAGTAATTAGAGCATCGATCAGTGAACTAAAGAGTCTCAGGTTTGATTCCAGTCAAGGGCACATACATGAGTTGCAGGGTAGATCCCCAGCCCCGGTTAGGGCATGTGTGGGAGGCAACCTCTTGATGTGTCTCTCTCACGTAGATGTCTTTCTTTCTCTCTCTCTTTTCTCCTCCTCCCTCATGGGATAAATATCTCAATGAGGATTAACAAAAAGGGATGGAAAAACAGCTTCATAGCATCAATCCATCACCCAGGCCTACACTTCTAAATGCCATGTGGGAACTCCACAGCTAGTAAAAGTTCCTGCCCTGACCAGTTTGGCTCAGTGGATAGAGCATCGGCTCTATCCTGGTGGGATCGGGCCTAAATGGGGAGTCTGACATCCCACTGGGATCAGGCCTAAATGGGCAGTTGGACCTCCCTCTCAAAATCCAGGACTGCTGGCTCCCAACTGCTTGCCTGCCTGCCTTCCTGATTGCCCTTAACCGCTTCTGCCTGCCAGCCTGATCACCCTCTAACCACTTTCATGCCTGCCTGATTGATGTCTAACTGCTCCCCTGCCAGTCTGTTTGCCCGCAACTTCCCTCCTCTGCTGGCCTGGTCACCCCTAACTGTCCTTCCCTTCAAGGTTGATTGCCTCTAACTGCCCTCCCTTGCAGGCCTGATCCCTCCCAACTGCCCTCTCCTGCTGGCCATCTTGTGGAGGCCATCTTGTGTCCACATGAGGTCAGGATATTTGACCACATGGGGGCAGCCATATTGTGTATTGGTGTGATGGTCAATCTGCATATTACTCTTTTATTAGATAGTATAGAGGCCTGGTGCATGGGTGGGGGCCAGCTGGTTTGTCCCGGGCTAGGGTGGGGGTTCATGAAGGTTGTCCCAGATCAGGGTGTGGGTTCCTTTGGGGTGTGGGGCAGCCTGAGCAAGGGGCCTGTGGTGGTTTGGAGGCCGGCCATGCCCCCTGATGACACAAGAGGAGGCCTTGGTATCTGGAATTTTTTTACCTTCTACAATTGAAACTTTGTAGCCTAGAGTGGAGCCAAGCCTTCTGCTTACTCCATGGCTGCCACCATTTCTATTTGGATTTGTTTACCTTCTATAACTGATACTTTGTAGGCTTAAGGATAAGCCTATACTGGCAAGGGTAGGTGGAAAGCTTAGCTTCCTCTGTTGCCTGGGAAACCCAAGCTTCCCTCCTACTCTCTGTGGCTGTAGCCCTCTTGGTTGGGTTTATTTGCATACTCACTCTGATTGGCTGGTGGGTGTGGCTGGTGGGTGTAGTGGAGCTGTTGTCAATTTGCATATTACTCTTTTATTAGGTTGGATAATTTTATTCTAGTAACAGTTAAACCCAATTCTTGTTTGGAGAACTGAATCCAGAGGTTGAGTGACATGGATAAGATCATATGACTTTTGAAACCTCCACTAGAGGCAGAACTATTGGAAGATTATGTGTCTCAGTCCAAGGCCCTACTTTTATCTATTGTCTACCAAGTCATGCTACTGTTATCTAAACCAGTTTCCAACCAAGAGTGTAATAAAAATTTAGAGATCTGAGAGACCTTAAAGATAATCTAAATTAGAAGCTTGCATTGATAAAACATATACCCAGAGAGTTTCAATAGTTCTCTCAGGTGCATTCATTTAGAGCCAGAAGCCCCCAAGTCTGATTCTGGAGCTATCCTGTGCTGTGGATCATGTCAGCTGGGTCATCGAGCACCAGGGCTGCTTTTAATCATTTGTGTCTTTAACACTCTCTACTCAGTTCTATCGTAATCCTTAAGTCCCACCTGGTTTATGTTTTTAACTGCTTCTAGATAAAAATAATTAAGCAACCAGAAGTTTGCCTTCAAAATACATATAGCAGTCCTTCTTTTAAATAGTTAACCATAGTTTTTCAACTAAAAATCAAAACTAGTATAGTTTCCTCTTCTTTTTTTCTTTTATACTAGTTTTTTTTTTTCCCCCTTCATTCTTGCTTCCATATAGACATTTTTTTGTGTGTTCTTTTTTCTCCCTTTATTCTTTATATCCACTCCAAATCTTTGGTCACTTGTCTTTTAGTATTCTTTTTTTTTCTTTCTTTCTTCACTTTTCTTTCTTTTCTTTTTCCTTCTTAGTCTTTCCTGTTATTACTGCATTGAGTAGCTTGATTTTCATGGTGTTTTTGGTTTGGCCCTGTTGTGTCTTATTCTGTTCTATCAGCACCTGTATACTAGCAGGCAGGACAACAGTGTGGTTGAACTTCACTGGCAGCAAGTCAGAGGGGAGATCTCTCCCACAAACTGGACATAAAAAATTAAGTCACAATTATATCATAATAGAGAGCCCAAATAACTCAAACAAGAGGCATTCCTAGAGCATCTAGCTCAAGTGAACAAAGAAACTACACCATTGGACCCCTCAACATATGTTCTACATCAGACCATCCCACAAAGACTGGGAGGCAAAATAGTTTTATGTAATACAAAGAAGAAAATACAAAGAGACAGCTAAAATGGAGAGACAAAGAAGCAACCCCCAAATGAGAGCAAAGAAGAAATTTCAGAAAAAGAATTAAATGAAATAGAAGCAAGCAAACTATCTGACAGAATTCAAAGCAATGGTTATAGATGCTTAAATAACTTAGTGAAAATTACAACAGTATGAAAAGGGAAATAGATGCCATAAAGAAATGAAGAATGATATATCTGATATCAAGAACACACTGGAAGGTATTAAAAGTAGATTGGATTAAATAGAGGATCAAATCAGTTATTTGGAATAAAAGGTAGAAATAAATACCCAATTAGAGCTGCAAATAGAAAAAAATAATCAAAAAGCAAAAATATAATCTAAGGAAGCTCTGGGATAACATGAAATAAAATAACATCTGCATTATATAAATACCATAAATGGTAGAGAGTGAGCAAAGAACATAGAACCTGTTTAAAGAAGTGATTTGTAATTTCCCTAGCTTCTGAAAGAAAATGTCATACAAGTTCAGGAGCATATATAGTCCCAATCAAGAGAACCCAAAAAGAACTACACTTAGACCCATCATAATGAGAATGGCAAATGTTAAAGACAAAGAAAGAATATCAATGGCAACAAGAAAGAGACAGGAAATTACCTAAATGGAGTTCCCATTAGAATGTCAGCTGACTTCTTAATAGAAAAACTTCAGGCCAGAAAAGAATGGAATGAAGTACTCAAAGTAATGAAAAGCAAGGGCTTAAAGCCAAGACTACAGCATCCAGCAAGGCTATCATTTAAAATTAAAGGAGAAATAAAAAGCTTTCCAGACCAAAAAAAAAAGCTTTCCAGACCACCAAACCAGCAATGTAAAAAATGTTAAATGGACTGCTTTAAGAAGAAGAAAAAATGGAGAGAGGGGGGATCATAGGCATAAAAAAAATAAAAATAAAAATGATAATAAATTAATACTTATTAATAACTAGAGGCCTGGTGCATACAATTCATGCATAGGTGGGGGGGGGGGGATTCCCTCAACCCAGCCTGCACCCTTTCCAATTGGGGGATGTTCCCTCAACCCACAGGGATCGGGCCTAAACCAACCATCAGACATCCCTCTCGAAATCTGGGACCACTGGCTCCTAACTGCTTCCCTACTTGACTGCCTGATTGCCCTAACTGCCTCTGCCAGCCAGCCTGATCACCCCTAACTGCCCTCCCCTGCTGGCCTGATCTTTGCTTCATCTGCCCCCACTCCAGGCCCTGTCTTACCCCTAACTGCCATCCTTTGCTGGCCAATTTGGTTCTGATTGGTCAGTTTCTATGCCAGTCAGTATCAGAAGCTCCACCTCCCAGGCAGCCATTGGCTCCCCACAGCACCCACATTTGGTTCTGATTGGTTGGTTCCTATGCCAGTCAGCATCTCTGGGCCTATCAACAGGGCCTGATCAGAATGGTGAGGCTGGACAGTAGCCCTGGTGGAGGTCTAGAGAAAAATGGAGTCAAGGCTGCTGGCCTGACTGGGAGAAAAAGAGAGAGGCAAGTGCTGCTCCAAAGCTGCCACAGAGGCGATGGATCAGTCCCAGCTTCTTTCTTCAGGCCTCTCTTTGGGCCTGACTTGCAGCCCCCTCAGCAGTCAGTATTGGGGCACTGCACATGCAGTGGAAGCAGTCAGTGCTGACTGGAGGACTGACTTCTGGTTAGTTGAGCCTTGTTTATTACTGGTCGTTATGATCCTGGGTTTTTACATATTAGGATAACCTTAAATATAAATGGATTAAATGCTTCAGTTAAAAGATAAAAATTGGACAGATACATGCAAAAGAATGAAACTAGATCACCAACTTACACCATACACAAAAATAAACTCAAAATGGATACAGGACTTAAACATAAGATGGGAAACCATCCTGGGTAATTGGGGAGGACCCAGGTTTGCAGGGGAGGGCCGTTGGAGGGGGGGGGGGACCAGGCCTGCAGAGGAGGGCAGTTCGGGGGGACCCAGGTCTACAGGGAAGGGCAGTTGAGGGGGAGGAGGCCTGCAGGGGAAGGCAGCTGCGGGGAGGAGACGGGGTAATCAGGTCTGCAGGGGAGGGCAGTTGGGGGCAATCAGGCCAGTAGGGGAGCAGTTAGGCATTGATCAGGCTGGCAGGGGAGTGGTTACAAGCTGATTAGCCTCAGAGGCAGATGCAGTTAGGGGCAATCAGGCAGGCAGGCAGATGAGAGGTTGGGAACCAATAGTCCTGGATTATGAGAGTGATGTTCGACTGCCCCATGGAACAGGCCTAAATGGGCAGTTGGGCATACCTTGAGGGGTCTCAGATTGGAGAGAGTGCAGGCTGGGCTAAGGGACACCCTTTTCATGCATGAATTTTGTGCACAGGGCCTCTAGTTAAAATCTGTCACATTGGCTATCATTAAAAAATAAACAAGTGCAGGTGAGGATGTGGAGGAAAGGGAACACTAGTTGATGGCTGGTGGGAATGCAGATTAGTGCAGCCACTATAGAAAACAGTATGGAGTTTCCTCAAAAAATTAAAATGGACTTCCATTTGACCCAGGGATTCCACTTCTGGGAATCTACTCTACCACCCCCAAAACACCAATCAGAAAGAACATATGCATAATATAATTCATAGCAACATTATTTACAATAGCTATGTTTGAAAACAGTCCAAGGGCCCATGAGAAAATGAGTGGATAAAAAAGCTATGTGACATTAACACAATGAAATACTATGCAGCTGTCAAAAAGAGGGATCCCTTACTCTTTGGACAGCATGGATGAACCTGGAAAATATTATGCTAAGTGAAATAAGCCAATCTGAGAAAGACAAATATTACATAATCTCACTTATTTGTGCAATTTAATGAACAAAATAAATTGACAAACAAAATGAGATCAGAAGCAAGGAGGCATGGAGCAGACTGACACACCTTGATGTGGGGTTGAGGGGATGAGAAGAGATAAACCAAAGAACTTAGATACTTATGTGCGTAGCCCATGAACAGAGGCAATGAAGAATGAAGACATAGGGTGAGTGGGTAGGGGCTGAGAGGAGTGGGGTAAACAGGGGGAAATGGGAGATATCTATAATATTGTCAACAATAAAAAGTACATATATAAATAAAAATAAAATAAATAAATAATATGAGATGTCTGTTTTTACATTTTGGAGTTTTGTTTTTTTTGTTTTTGTTTTTGTTTGTTTGCCTTTTCTGGGCAATTGTATAAAAATATAAACTATAATCATTTATCATTATCTTCTAGCTCCCTGGATCTCTTTCAGAATATCTTTCTAAGAAAAATGCTAATGATCAAATTAAACTCTCTTAACACTAATAGGTAAAATAAAGAAAGCAAACACAGCCTTCAATATCATATTTTAGACTAGCTCCCAATAATTTCCCCCTAGAGCATAGACTTGTGGTTAAGCAAAAATTTCCTTCATTCATCCTTAAGCTCTCTCTAGATCCAAGCTCCCTATAGACATCCAAAGGCACAGATGTTTATGATTAAGGTATAAGAGGCTGCAGTTCACCCAAGGTTATATGTAATTACACTTAAAAAAATATTTTATTGATTTTTAACAGAGAGGAATAGAGAGGGATAGAGAGTTAGAAGCATCGATGAGAGAGAATCATAGATGTGCCTGCAACCAAGGTACATGCCCTTGACAGGAATCGAACCTGGGACCTTTCAGTCCGTAGGCTGATGCTCTATCCCACATGTGTCAAACACAAGGCCCGTGGGCCAAATCCGTCCCGCCAGGCCTTGCAATGTGGCCCGCACCGCGCTGTCATCACTGCACTCCGCTGCGTTTCCATCACAATGACAGTTTATGACTGTTCAGTAAACCATTCGGCCCGCAATTTAGGCTGGATTTTAGATTTTGGCCCCTTCTCTGATTGAGTTCGACACCCCTACTCTATCCACTGAGCCAAACTGGTTTCAGCTGTAATTACACTTTTAAAGACACCTTGAGAGTTTGGTAAGAAATATGAAGTACATATTTAAAGCAAAATGAGAACCAGTTTGTCATTTAGTGATTGTATATTTATCACATATCAACAATTATCAGACAGCTACTTGGTTTTTAACATTATATCTTGATATTAGTTGAATATATATTATATCTATTGACTTCTTTGATTCAAAGAAATGTTTGTGTACCATGGTTGCACTTCTATCCCAAGAAAAATAATTTACTTATTTTGAGATATTATATCATATATTTCCCCGAGACTTATGTAGGTGCAACATTTCCATTTGGCATTTACACAAGTTCCATTAATTAGATGGTTTATTTCAATCCCATTGTATATTTGTCTTAAAGCACCATTTATATTTGTTTGAAGAAAGGGCCCCAAAAAGTGAATCCTGGACAAGAATATCCTGAATTGCATGAGCACAATTTAATATAGAACCATCACATTTAAAACATTTACATGTAGAGTTGCAAATTTTCTTATTATGTGTTTTGACAGACAAAAATATATGTTTAGCAACATTTTATATATCTGTTCATTCAGTAGCAAATACAATAAATTATACATTATATAAGAGTAAATGTTCTGAAAGACTAAAAGAAAGTCTTGATTTATCTTTAAGATACAATGCTAATTTATTATTTCCAAATAAAAAAGCTAATAGCCATTACATTAGGTGAACTTATTTTAAGCTTACATTCATTTAATATTCACATAAAATGTGTTGCTTACAAGTGTAACAGTGAAGTTGGATTTTGACAATCGGTATTTGAAAGCATGTTGGTGACTCTATAGTTGTGTTTCATCTACAAGTTTGATGTTTGGAAAAACATGTGTGAAGAAACACTAAAATTACCCAATAAACATATTCTAATAGCTTAAGAGTATGAATGCAAAATGTTTTATTCTAATGTTTTATTACACAGGTATTGTCTCCAGGGTTAATATAGCCAGTGTCTAAAATGTTTATGTTGCTTTGTTTTTATTGAGAATGGGTTTTTGAAAAGTATGTCCACTGAGCAAAGCTGGAAGAATACAAAGCTGCCTCTAATACCTGTGATGTCTCTAATACCTGTTTTATGCTTATCACAGTGCAAGTGATGAGTATAAAACCCTGTCTTGTGCACTTCACAACTTTATTCCTTCCTTGGAAACTAGGGGAAATTTGTTTGTGAAGGTGCCTAATTAAGGACCTTACAATTATTGTTTCCTTCCTTTTGAACTTTTACTATTTTTGTTCCTTTAAAAAATAATCTTGCTTATTTCACTTAGCATAACATTTATTATTGGGTTTTCTATTAACCAAGGTTTTTAAAATCATCTAGTTTGAGAGTAGGTTGAAAATAATAGGTTTAATAAAATAGAACATTATGTGATATCTAAAATGAGTTATCTACTTTTTAATATTTTGGATAAGGTAAACTATTTCCCCTTCATCTTTCTGTTTTTTAAAAAATGAATTAAATGAAATGAATTTTCACTATTAATATTTATTCTTTTTCACTGGATTTCATATGATTGTTTGCACAATTATTGCCAGACAACACTGTAAAATGTCTGTAAAGAGAATGGACTTCCCTCTGTACTCTGTTACAATGCTGTACTCTGTTATCAAGATTTTTTTGTGAATGCACAAGCCTAAATAGGTTGAAACAAAAATGTGTGGTGATATAATGGATACAAATATGATTTAGGTAGTAGGCTAGAAAACATGGTACATCTGAAGTGTCCTGTTTTCCGGACACTGTAGCCCCATCCACTAATCACTTTTACTGTCAAATTATGTCATCACTGTGGTTTTACTCTAATGTTTTCCCTACCCCTGGCTCTTCTCTCAGCCCATGTCTGAGAATCTTAGGATGTTCACTCTTACTGGTTCCAAAATTGCTCCTTTCAAGTGCTCCAGGGGGCACTGAGCATGGAGCAGAATTTGAGCAAATAAATGCGTACAAAGAACTCTCTTTTCATTTAGGTATGAATGATGTTCTGTAAAAATTTTGAGTGCAATGTCATAACCACCATCAATATTAGATAAAGCATTAAAAATATGGGATGTTACAACAGGTAAAATGATTCAGTTTTATATTTTAAAATTACCCTCTAAATTTAACTCATGTTTAATAACAAAGAGATATAATATCTAATGCTTTTGAACAAATACAATTAAAAACAGGAAGTCCAGCTTCTCGATCACCACTTTTATATAGAATATCCAAACTGAATAATCCTCACTTCATCTAAGAATCACAGAAAGGAAATACCTTTAGAAAAATTAAAATAATTCAGTCTGCCTTTTTTATTGGATCAAATATTCAGGTAATTTTTCAGCTCAACAGTTTACTTTGCTTTGTTACACATAGCTTCAATTATTCCTGTTACATCACTTGTGGGAAAGCAATTAGAATTCTAAAATGGATACAAACCATTATACTATATACACACACATATTTTTCACTCTAGAAAAGGAACAAAATAATATTTAGTGACCCATCTCATGAAAGTTATGTAGATACCAAATGTTCAAATTGATTCTTCTTCCCTTTAGGACTTATGTTTATTTTATGCTTTCTTCTGCATTTTAAAATTCACTGGATACTTTTTGTAGTGGTAATTTGTCTACTGCCTAAGACTGGCTTATATGAAAAAGCGCTATGGAGTAGCCTTTTAAAATCTATTTTTATAGAATTTATTGGGATGACACTGATTAATAAATTATATGTTTCAATTGTACAATTATGTAATGCGTTAATTGTATATTGTATTGTTTATTCACCACCCAAATTCTAGTTAGTCCCTTCCATTACCATTTATCTCTTCATAACTCACTTTTACCAGCCCCTACCCCTTTGCCTTTTGGTAATCACCATACTGATGTCTGTGTCTTATGAGTTTGTTCCGGATATTTTTGCTTAACTCCTTCACCTCTTTTGCCCAGCACCAGCCCCAGCACCTCTCATACTCTTAGAAATAAATTATCCTCATTAATACAGATGAATAAATTAAAAAGTACAAATTGGTAATCAGAATAGTCAGAGGGATGTGAAATATAATTAAGGAATAAATTCAGTAATATTATATTGTAGTAACTATGTATGGTACCAGGTAGGTACTGGAAATATCAGGATGATCATATCAGGATTAACATATCAGGATAATCATTCTGTAAAATACACTGAGTGGCCAGATCATTATGATCTCTGAATGCATAATAATCTGGCCATTCAGTGTATATCCTATATAATAAAAGGCTAATATGAAAATTGTGCCCTTGACCAAAGTAAACTGTTGAGCTGAAAAATTACCTGAATATATATATACTGAGTTTCCAGATTATTATGCATTCAAAGATCATAATAATCTGGCCATTCAGTGTATATGACTGTCTAAATACTATGCTTTACACCTGAAAATAATACAAAATAATGTTGAATATAAAGTGTAATAATAAATAAATAAATAAATAAATAAATACATGCATACATAAAACATAAAATTGGTGGGTTTTATTTTTCTAGTTTTACTCCTGTCAGGACTTGCAGTTTGTCTCTCATTAGCCTTAATTGGTACTATAGAGCTACCTCACCTTACATATGGCTCAAGTTTACTTCTAAGCCAAGACATTACTTCTTTAATCATGAATCAGAACTTTATAAACTTAAAATGAAGGTAAAAATCCACTGTTTTTCCTGTTACTTATTCTTAATGGCATTTTGTATTTATGGTTTTAAGTTTGCCCACTAGCCATATCTTCCTTGTCCCCTGAGCTCTCCTCAGTGCATACAGTGGCTGGGGATACACTCAAAGAAGCCACTGCTCCTCCATACAGATTAATTCTATTTTCCTATCACCATACAGATACAAAAGTCACCATTAAATATAATTTGTGTTTTCTTTGCCTATGCTCAGAGTAATACATGCTGCTATTAAAAGAAAAACACATTGCATATTCAACATGTGCTATAGTTAACACAAGTTAAGGGATACATCATCCTTCAAGGAAATCAGCTGGCTCATTCATTGCATCATTCATTGGTGTAACAGTGCGTCATGCTCATAGCTTCTGGAGGTGATTAAACTACATTCACCAGTGTGTTAGCAGACAATGTCTGGATCAGATTACCTCATTGCCTTGGTTCCTTCATCTTTGTTTCATTTTTTCATAATAAAGATACTTCACATGGCCCTCTGTTCTTTGAGTGGGGCTTTACTTATTACTGAATATCTAGGAAAACTATCTAGAGACAAAACCATATAGGATTGAGAAACACCAATGAGAAACAAAGCTGATGCTTTCATAGGTACTTCTTTTAGAGTGACCTGTACTTGTTACAGGTGTATTTTTATATGAATTTTTGTCTTCCTGGGTGTTATTTTTAAATATATATTTACATGCTGCTCACCATCCCTCCAGAATTAGCCTGCTACATAAGTCTGAGAAAGCAGTGTTTTGTTTAGATGGGCTATTGTAAATTATCCTCAGCCCCAGACCCTTCAGGACTGGAATCCATGTGAAGGAAAGCCTCCTTGTTGGTGAAAGTTGAGCTGCGAGTTATGCTCTGTCGGGGCTTCACAGGTGTAAGTTCATCTAGTTTAATATTTTCATTTTTGACCAGAATGGTCTTATCCATGTTTTCTTCACTATGCCTTGCAACAACAGCATCAAATACATCTAATTTTGGTGGCAAGGTTCCACTTTCAAATAGGTATTTGGCTAGATAAGAAATGCCAATGTTGGTTAAGAATGAGGTCACCATGGCCAGAGTTTTAAAGGGGAATCTCTGATTGAATATGCCATTCTTATCAGAGTAATAGCCAGGATAAAAGAACAAGGGCTGCAGGTACAGATATGGCTCCCCGCCAGTTATTCTCAGGAAAAGACCAGAAACATAACCTGCGGCAGCTCCATACGTGTTGGTTCCCTTGACGAAGAGCACACAGAGAAGCTGCGGGAAGATGATGATGTACACGAGGTCTGAGCTGAGGTACCAGAGCCCATAAACGGTCTTTGTGAGCAGTGCCATAGCTGTTGCAGAAGCTCCAAACACAAACACTGTGATTCGCATGACCCACACGATTTCTCTGTCTGATGCCTGCAAGAAATTACCACAGCTGGTCAAAAGAATTTCCTGCTTTCAATTGGCTCAACCTATGAGAAAAAAACAACCTAAACCACATCCTATGAAGCAAGCAATCTAATAGCTGGCCTCCCTGGTGGGCCTTAGGGAAGGTTGCTGAGCACAGCATGCAGGACCAGACCACCCACACCTTTCCCAGATTGTGCAGGGGCAGTGGTGAGCTGAGTTAACCTGTTGTCATAGAAGAACAGCACAAAGGTAGGAGTTTGGGGATTTGCTCATTTTACATATTATGGAACAGTTATTATGTAGCAGTGAGGAGGCATGGTTTATCCTTGCTTCTTCTCTCCACAGGAACCCTACCATCTTTAAGGG
The DNA here is from genome assembly GCF_014108245.1 of Pipistrellus kuhlii. Lineage (NCBI taxonomy): Eukaryota > Metazoa > Chordata > Mammalia > Chiroptera > Vespertilionidae > Pipistrellus > Pipistrellus kuhlii. Next base: position 104,896,687 of record NW_023425515.1, on the reverse strand, counting down.
AACCACCTTCAAAAACAAGTGGGAACATTTTGTTAACAGTGACCTAGAAAATCTAGAGAAAGGCAAAGCCTTGGTCAAGGAAGAAGATGGAGAAGGACTGATGGGCCCTAGTAGCCGATAGTAGCGTGGTGTTCTACAGCCACTAGATGCAGCAAAGAAACCAAATTGGGAGACTAGGTTTGGACAAAGGTGAACTTGAGAGTCAAGTGAAGAGTAGGACAGATGTTAACACAAATCCCATGAAATTATTTGCCATGTTCTACTTCTACTAGGGTTCTCAAGTTTCTTAACATGTTTAATTAAATTCAAAGTTATTCTAAAATATTTTAGGTTTCATTACTCTTTCACTAGACAGGAGGGTTTAAATTGTAACAATGTAACTGAACATCTTGGGAAATAATTATATTGCTTTGTTTCCTTCCGTATTAACATGAATGATTATATGCATTAAAATATCACTATATAGCATAAGTGAAATTCATCATTATTTAACCTTATATGCTTAATGAAAGTAGGGTTGAATTTTAATATATGATATTAATAAGTATGTAATATTACATACATAATAAATATACTAACAAAGACAACAACAAAACAAGAATGTAACATTTAAAACATCTTTCTTACATTTTGTCTGAATGAGAGCTGGTAGATGTTTCGAGCAAACATTGAACTTGCTGACAAGATAGAAGAATCTGCTGATGACATAACAGCAGCAGAAACTGCACCAAGACCGAAGAAAGAAATGTACACAGGGCAGAGATACTGCAGAACAATTGGTAAAATCATGTCTGCTTCTTCATTGCTTTTGGGATCTGGCATCCCATATGCAGTCTGGTTCCAGTCTATTGAATAGAAAAAAAAAAAAAGGAATAAGGAGAACAAAAAGTCATATGTTCTTTGTCAATCTGGGGTCATCCTATTTACTAGCTATTTTTTAAGACAATCTAGAATGTACAAATTAGCTTAATTAGGTGGGAAGTCTAATTACTCTAACTAGGTATGTTAGTCTAACTAGGTGGGACATCCATGTACTGGTCAAGTGAAATTATATTATAGGCCTTAGCTTCTAATGGGTTTTGGTTATATTTAGTCTTATTCAAAAGACCAGCACAGAATATGATCGTGAAAGATCTACCTATCATTTATCTATCTATCATCTATATCTCTATCATCTACCAATCTATCATCTATCTATCTATCTACCTACCTACCTACTACATACCTATATCTTCTGAAATTGTGGCATTCCATTGTACAGAATCATATAAAAAGTATTAAACTGAAACATAGGTGAGTTCTTTAATCATTTGAGAAGACGCAATACTTCATTCCTTAGTCTTCAGTTATAAATGCATAAATGGATTTTTAATAAATAAACTGGGGTTATTTTCACTCATCCTCTTTCTGTATATAAACTTGGGTTTGGAGCTCCCTCAGCATTACTTCTTCCCAATTAAATTCATCTTTGCATCAGTTAGTTACTAGAAATAGGAAGTATAATAGATAAAGGAAATTCCCATTTTTAATGATTAAAAAGCAGATACACCTGGCCTGTTTGGCTCAGTTAGTTGGGCATCATTCCCTGCAGGAAGAAGTTACTAGTTGGATTCCTGATCAGGGTGTGTGCCTTGGTTGCAGGCTGGATTTTCCAGGAGGGGGTGTGCAGGAGGCAGCTAATTGATTTTTCTTTCTCATAGATGTTTCTCTTCCTTTTCCTTCCTCTCTCTCTAAAACCAATAAAAACATATTTTAAAAACAATGCAGATACCAGGCTGAAATTTTCAGATTTTTGGACTCTGTGGTAAAAGGATTTGAAACGTATTTCTTAATAGATAGATCCTTTAATATTTAGTTATACAATAGTTCTCCATCTATGGATTTGCTTTCATTGCATTCAGTTACTCTCAACCTTGATCTGAAATTAGAAAATTCAAGAAATAAACAATTTATACGTTTTAAATTGCACCACATTCTAGTGTGTGATTCAGTCTTACATGGTCCCATCCAATCTTTCCAGAGATTCATGCATTCTATACATGCTCCCACCCATCAATCACTGTGGTATCAGTAGCTGTCTGGTATCACAGTGCTCATGCTTAAGTAAGCCTTATGCGGTGTCACTGTGCATATGCCAGTCACCTCATTGCATCTCATTATGTAGGCATTGCATCATCAACCTCATTACAAGAAAAAGAAGAATGAGTACCACACAATAAGGTATTTTGAGAGAAATAAAAACCACATTTACATTAGTTTTATTACAGCATACTGTTATAATTCTATTTTGTTATTAGTTATTGTTGTTAATCTATTACTTTGCCTAATGTATGTTAAAGTTAATTATAGGTACCTATAATAATAAAAGCATAATATGCTAATTAGACCAGATGTCCTTCTGGACAACCTTTCTAGAAGAAGCTGGGCTGTGAAGGCTAAGCCCCTTGCACAAATTTTGTGCATCGGGCCTCTAGTGTATATATAAAATAAAACAGTATATACAGCAAGTCTTTGAATAATGTCATTTCATTCAGTGTCATCCTATGTAATAAAGGCCTGCTATGCTATGTGTCTGGTCATCCTGTTGTTCATTCAACTAATCAAAACGTAATATGCTAATGATATACCAAGGCTGCTAAATTGCTTGGGATCTTATAGGAACCTAACTCTTGTTTGTTACCAATTAGCCTATGGTAAAGTTGATTTCATTATACATCATTTTGCTTAAAGTCACAGTACCTATCAGTGATGTTAAGTGAGGACTTACTATATGAGATTTGGTACTATCTGCAATTTCAGGCATTCATTGCATGCCTTGGAATGTATCCTCCATGGATAATGGGGTACTTTTGTACTAGCATATGCTAAAGAATAGAGATACATTAAAATAGCTCTTTTTTATTTATTTAACTTCTGTAATGTCATGATTACAGAATCAAATGGGAATCTTTTCCCTTGGATCTTGTCATTTTTTCTTCCCCTTATTTTCCATTACATTGTTAAAGCCATGATTTGATTAAGCCAATTTAATAGCATTAACTGACATGTCATGATACCAGAAATAACAGCAATCAAAATATGTACTTAATCTCTAAAAAAAATAAGCTTTATATTTTTTTCAGTGGATTGTCCTGCAGCACATATGCATAGCATACACTAATTTCCAGATCCATCTTCTGATTGTGACATAAATGCTATATTTTATTCAAAGGCACTTAGTCACCATTATCAGACATTGTTTTAAGTGTTTGCTTATCTCATGAATGTACAACTGGAATGCGTTATGAACCATAACTGCTCTCTTAAAATTTGTCATCCAATAAATAGCTCTACAAACTGTGGGTATCATCCTGGATAATATTTACAAGCACAACAGAGTAAAAGGTCACCTTCTGGAGTTTATTTTAATTAGCTGAACTTACAGGGCTAATATGACATATTTGTGTAAAAAACTCAAAATCTGTATAACACAGGAACATACAATTCAGGAATAATCAATAAGATCAGTAAAATTAAGGGTGAGATTTAAAAAATCTTTGAGATAGAGTCTAACTGGGAGACAAACATTTTATAATGCTCTTTTACCAGTTTGAACAAGTTATTCTCTAAGAGACTTAGTACCTTAGTTTATCTTTATCTATACACATATTGCCTGATTTCTTCAAGAAGGAAAACTTAACTAACAATAAAAGCAACACCTTCAGGTTTAAAGTGGTCATAGTAATGGCAGGCAAACTTCTGGCTGTACTTTACTCTTCGAGGGGATTTTAAAAACCCTGGTCACTGGCTCTATCTTAGATCATTAAAGTAAAATCCCTGTGGGGTGAGATAGAAATTGGTATTTTTTTTAAAGAGTCCCTCTTCTCCTCTGCACATGATGTGAATTGTACCTTAATTGAGTAGAACTGCTGACAGGATTACATATACACAGTTGATAAATATAACAATGCCTGGGGAGGGGATGATTATAAATATTTCATTGGTGGGATGAGAGTTGAAAAATGTTTGGAGACTACGAATGTATGATACAATTTGTTGAAGACTATAACGATGGACTATGCGGGGGTAGAGGAAAGTGGGATAGGGAGAGTAGCTGTGGTAACTGGTAACTTTGCTGGAGCCAGAGTGGTTCAATGTGAAGCTGCAAGAGAGGTACCTGTTGATGCTCCAATGGCCCCGATGAGTATAGATGGTATAGCCATCACCAGGCATCCAAAAGCTGCCAGGAAGGATAGCACCTGAGCGTAGGTGGCTGAGGATGAAGAGAGGACTCTCTGGAAGTAGGCTTGCCATGGGATTCCACCCAACATCTGCATGGGAACCAAAGTGATGCAGAATTTTATTGGAGACAAATAACATATATTAGATACTTTTAGCATGGGATTACATTAATGCAATTACTTTAAGAATAATTGTATGTATATCACTAAAGTATAAAGAATGGTCCTACATGACACACACCTCAATGGTTATTATTTTGTTATTATATTTACAATTGTGCAGAATTTCTCCCTGTTTGTTTCCTTTGTAATTACACAAGACAATATTTTCCTAAATCTACCTTCTCTAAGCTGCAATACAATGTCCTAGAAGTCTCTTTGTTCTTATCTGGAGGTCCTAACCACAAAATTGTCTCAAAAAATTAAGATTCTGAAAACATGGAGTTTTAAAATCTGAATCAGTACAGTCCAATGAATATTTCTGAACTCTGATATGTGCCCGGCAAGGTAATGGCTGTCAGGGCACAAAGATGAGCAGGGATGGCTTTGCCCTGGGTCGCTGTCCACCAGGAGAGTCAGCGCAGTGCAGGGTTCTCCAAAGCGGAGTGTGCAGAGCCTCCAGAAAATGCATTTGGCATCCAAATTATCAGAACTTCTATTTGTAATCATTTTACCTCATGCCTAAATCTCATAAGGCTATTATTAAAGTATTTATACAATGTATCAGTAAAGTGTACATAAATAGTTTGTAAGTACATTTACTAACATTGAGAGTGTATTTAAAATTCATATTGATGAAATACTATGAAAAAAGCTTGGTGACATTGAGTGTGTATGGGAACAGAAGTCAGAAGCAATTACTTACTTTGGGGTAACAAAGGGGTAGAAAGGCACAACTGCCTGGTAATTAGGGAAACCTACAGAAATTACATCTGAATAAGTCCTTAGGTATTGGGAGAGTATCACTAGATGGAGATGGAGAGAGAAGAGAGTACCTGGCAGAGAATCCAATAGAAAAAGAAAGAAAGAAAAAGATTCTTTTCAAGCTTTTTTTGTCTTGTAACCTATAAATCAACATATTATTAACCTTTTCCATATAAATGAATATTGTTCAATAATATCAATGATTCTATAAGTTGATATATAATAACTCAGATATCAATCTCTCTTGATAATTAGGTCACAAGTAGGATAAAATCTGACCTCCACTAATAAACAGAAGCTCTGATGGCCAGGTAGAAAATGGGCTTGGAGAAATGAGAGGTGTGAGGGCTGACTGCAGGGAGAACTGATGGCCTATTACAATAGGCCAGGTGAGAAAAGCTGTCAGCCTTACTTTATGCTAGTCCAGGGACAGTGGGCAGTTCAGAATGGGATTGAGAGAGACCCTGAGAGTATCATGACCAGGATCAGACAGCCATTTGTATGAAAAGTGGAAGATCAGAGATCATTGGTGAGACATTTCAAGACTCACTTCTACAGTTCAGTCATTCATTCATTTCAACTTATTTTACAACTTAAAAAATAAAAATATCTTAACCATATGATTTTTTGAGCTGAAAAAACTTTAGCAGTCATTGGATATAATACTTTATCTTGAAGATTAGCAAAGCTGAGGACTAATTAGTATAGAAGAAAGGACTTTGGGGTTTTGCTTTGTCACTATTTCAATGTTTTACTCAGGCAATGGTGTTGTTATTTTTTTTTTCAAATTTTTTAATTGATTAAGGTATTACATGGGTCCATATCCCCCATTTATTATTAACAAATGACCTATCATTTGTGAGTCTCCTCATTTCTTTCCATATACCATAACATACCCACTGTGCAGGTACAGTTACATACTCAGATAATGTTTGCTACTTTCTCCATTAAATTAAAAATTGTGACCCATTTAAGAATAACTTTAGCTAATACATTTTGTAATAATCCTTGGAAAAGAAAATCCCCCACCTCCATAAGAAACATTTTTTTTTTTGTTCTTGTTCTCCTGCCTTCTTACCAGGATATTCTTTACTGAGACAGATACATCTAATTTCAGTGCTAAAAGTTAACAAGTGCCACAAAGACAAAGTGCAATCATAATAAATTGTGACCCACCAAAAGAGAAAAAAAAAAAAAAACAATTTCCCCTTAATTTTGATATAAAAATTGCTTTATTTTACACAAAATCCTCCTAACTAGCAAAGTCACAAAATCTGGCAGGTAGGTCCCTTTGATTTTCCCTCTTCTCTTAATCTGCGGTCTGCCTTTATTTCTTTTGTACTCACTTCTCACTGACTGCTTCTCTGTCCTAAGGTCCTGTCATTCCCAGGTCTCCTCAAACTGCCCAGACCTTCTTCACTGAGGATGCCTTTCCTAGTTTGTCTCAGACACGTAAGGCTTTAGCACTATTAGTTTTCTTACTATGTAGAGACTAAATGAGTCAATTATTTCAGAATAATTTGACTTAATTTGGCCTAATTCAAAATAAAAGTGAAAACTTTTAGCTGGCTTGGTTCTCAGATTGAGGAGGTATCTAGGAGTATGGCATAGGGTTCCTTCATTTATAGCACAACAGAAATGTGTGCACACAGTCCCATGGCCATTGTCCTTTAAGGTCTTACTTGCTCTCCACTTTGACACCAGTCAGCTCCATCCTTCCATAGAAAGTGGTAGATTCAGAAATGGCCATGAGCCAGTGAGTTAAATTTACATAGAATCATTCAAATCTTAAAAATGCATTTGGTTTTAGGAAAAAAAAAATTAGGTGGCATTTATCAGTTAAGACACCACTTACCAACAACAGAAAACTGTCAAGCCAAGTGTAGACTTCAAATGATTCAATGGTGCCCAGCCAAGGAGCCTGGTATTTGGCATGTGTAGACGTAAACCCAATGTCGGTAACTGCAGGATGTGACAGTGCAAAAGGGACGCTGATCCACTGTAATTAGTGACATTAGATTGTTAGGCAAATATTTTAAACCATTTATTATGTGCGAGACTTAGCCACCTTGTTTTTATTTTTTTCTCATATCCCACATAGTTCAGTAGTTTCTCTTGTTCAGACAGAGAAGAAACTGGAATTATGTTCTCTGGGGAACATCATGAATACTTTGTAAGAGAAATTAAAGTAACATAATCTCTACTTTTGTGTTTAATTGTCCCAATATTGTCAAGTAGAGAAGAAGTCACTAGAAACTTTGGAGAGAGAACATTAAACTTGAGAATATACTCTTATCTAATAAAAGAGTAGTATGCAAATTGATCATTACTCCAAGACACAAGATGGCCACCCCCTTGTTATCAAAGATGGCTGCCCCCATGTGGACACAAGATGGCCGCCACAAGACAGCCTGCAGGGGAGGGCAGTTGTGGGCAGTTAAGGGTGCCCAGGTCAGCAGAGGAGGGCAGTTGAAGGGGACCCAGGCCTGCAGAGGAGGTCAGTTATGGGTGCCCAGGCCAGCAGGGAAGGGAAGCTAGGGGAGGACCAGGCCTGCAGGGGAGGGCACTTAAGGGTGACCATGCCAGCAGGAGAGGGTAGTTGGGAGTGACAAACTGGCAGAGGAAGGCAGTTAAGGGTAACCAGGCTGGCAGGGGAGGACAGTTAGGGGCAATCAGGCTGGCTAGGAAGCAGTTAGGTGTTGGTCAGGCTGGTAGGCAGAAGCGATAAGGAGCAATCAGGCAGAGGCAGGTAAGCATTTGGGAGCCAGAGTACTGGATTGTGAGAGTGATGTCCAACTGCCCGTTTAGGCTCAATCCTGGTGGGATCAGGCCTTAAGTAGGTCAGATATTGCTCAATGGGTCCCAGAATGGAGAGGGTACAGGCTGGGCTGAGGGGCAACCCCCTCTCCCATGTAAAAATTTCATGTACTGGGCCTCTAGTATAATATAATAAAATTAATATAATATAATATAATATAATTAATATAATATAATATAATATAATATAATCCACCTACCTAATAAAAGAGTAATATGCAAATTAACCATTACTCTGCTACACCCACCAGCCACAAGCCAATCAGAGCGAGTATGCAAATAAACCCAACCAACATGGCTACATCCACAGAGAGCAAGAGGGAGGCTTGGGTTTCCCAGGCAACAGAAGAAGCCAAGCTTTCTACCTGCCCTAGCCAGCCTAAGCCTCCACTCAAGGCTACAAACTTTATAGAAGTTAAACAAATCTAAACAGAAATGGCTGCTGGCTATAGAGTGGCAGGAGGCTTGGCTCCACTCTAGGCTACAAAGTTTCAATTGTAGAAAGTAAATAAATTCCAGATACCAGGGCCTCCACTTGGGTCGCCAGGGGGCATGGCCAGCCTGCAAATCACTGTAGGCCCCTTGTCCAGGTCACCCCATGCCCCAAGGGAACCCCCATTCTGATCTGGGACACCTTTCAGGGCAAACCAGCTGGCCTCCAGGCCCTTATCCTATCTAATAAAAGAGTAATATGCAAATTGAGCATCACTCCAACACACAATATGGCTGCCTCCATGTGGTCAAAGATCCTACCCCTATATGGACACAAAATGGCCAACACAAGATGGCCATCAAGGGAGGGCAGTTGGGAGGCACCAGACTTGCAAGGGAGGGCAGTTTTGGGCAATAAAGCCTGCAGGGGAGATCAGTTAGAGGTGACCAGGCCAACAGAGGAGGGAAGTTGGGGTCAAACAGGCTGGCAGGGGAGCAGTTAGACATCAATCAGGCTGGCATGGGAGTGGTTAGTGGGTGATCAGGCTGGTAGGCAGAAGCGGTTAGGGGCAATCAGGAAGGCAGGCAGGTGAGCGGTTGTGACCCAGGAGTCCTAAATTGTGAGAGGGATGTCTGGATGTCCATTTAGATCCGATCCCAGTGGCAAAAATGAGCTCGCGAGAGAGGAATGGGGACCAGCCAGGCATAAATGAGCTTGTGAGAAAGAAATAGGGGACCAACCAGACTGCGGTGAGGTGAGGGACAAGCTGCCTGCCCTATGTTCCCGGGGGCCAGCAGCTGCACCTGTGCCTATGGCCCAGCCTGGCCCAGGAGAAGGACAAGCTGCAAGCCCCATGGTCCCAGGTGCCAGTGACTAGGGCTTTGGCCCTGGAGAGAGACCATTCATGCGCCTCACAGTCCCAGGCACCAGTGGCTATGCCTGTGTCCCAGGAGAGTGACAAGCCATCTGCCACGCAGTGCTGGGCATCAGAGGCTTCATCCGCACCTGTGGCCTGGGAAAGGGACAAGCCACCTGCCCCGTGGTCCTGAGCACAAGGACCCATGCCTGTGGCCCAGGAGAGGGGCAAGCTGCCTGCCCTGTCATCCTGGGCTCCAGCACCTACAACTGCCACCCAGGAGAGGGACAAGCTGTCTGCTCTGTCATCCTGGGCACCTGTGGCTGTAGCCCGGGCAAAGCCAGCCTGGGTCCTGGGTGCCTGCAGCCATCCAAAGTGAGGGAATCCGCTAAAACCAGTTTGGCTCAGTGGATAGAGCGTAGGCTTGTGGACTAAAGGATCCCAGGTTCATTCAGGTCAAGGGCATGTACAGTGGTTGTGGGCACATCCCCGACGGGGGTATGCAGGAGGCAGCTGGTCGATGTTTCTCTCTCATCAATGTTTCTAGCTCTCTATCCCTCTTCTTTCCTCTCTGTAAAAAAATCAATAAAATATATTATTAAAAAACCAAAACAAAACAAAAACAAAGTGAGGGAATCCCAGGTCCTGAGTGCCTGCAACCAGCCAGAAGAGGGAATCCTGAGTCCTGGTTGCGAAGCTAGGCAGAGGTGGTTAAGGGTGATCAGGCCAGCTGGGAGCAGTTAGAGGCAATCAGGCCAGTAGGGGAGTAGTTACGGGCAATCAGGCAGTAAGGCAGAGGGGTTAGGGGTGATCAGGCAGGTAGGAAGGTGAGTGGTTAGGAGCCAGTGTTCCTGGATTGTGAGAGGCAGTTGGACATTCCTCAAGGGGTCCCAGATTGGAGAGGGTGCTGGCCAGGCTGAGAGACACCCCCCGCCCCACCACATGAGTTTTGTAATTTTGTGCACTGGCCCTCTAGTATAATGTAATGTAATGTAAAATTACACACACACACACACACACACACACACACACACACACACACACACGAGAGGCCCGGTGCATAAAATTCATGCATGGGGGTGTGTGTCCCTCAGCCCACCTGCACCTTGTCCAATCTGGGACCCCTGGGAGGATGTCTAACCGATGGGATTAAACAGTTGGACATCCCTTCCACAATCTGGGACTGCTGGCTCCCAACTGCTAGCCTGCCTACTTGATTACCCCTTACTGCTTCTGCCTGTCAGCACGATCACCTCCTAACCACTCCCCTGCCAGCCTGATCAATGCCTATTTACTCCCCTGCCTGCCTGATCGTCCCCAACTGCCCTCCCCTGACATTCCAGTCACCCCCAAATGCCCTCCCCTGTATATTCCCTCTTTATTAAATAGGGTTTTTTTCTTTAACATAATGGATGACCTGCAGACTCAAGGGTTTGATTCCGGTCAAGGCCATGTACCTTGGTTGGGAACATATATCCAGTGGGGAGTGTGCAGAAGGCAGCTGATCGATATTTCTCTCTCATAGATGTGTATAGCTCTCTACCTCTCTCCCTTCCTCTCTGTAAAAAATCAATAATAAATATTTAAGATTCTTACATATCTGTCTGGCTGTTGTGACTCAGTGGCTGAGACCCCAGGCTGGGGCTGGGACAGGATGGCTCCATGGGGAGTGAATTTGTTTTTGTTGTTGTTTGTTTTTTTTTTATAAAGGGCCAGGAAGGACACTGGGCAGCTTTCTGCCAGGCCACTTACTCTGCTGGGACTCAGGCAGGGCTTAGAAGACTGGGCACTGACATTTTGTTGTGGAGTGCTGATTAATTTGCATATTACTCCTTTATTAGATAGGATATATTAAAAAATATATAACCATTCATTAAACTGACAAGGAAAGACTTGATTGAGAAATTGGTGGATGAAACAAAACTTCATGCATGATTCCAGTACCTAATTTGTAGAAGAAGCAAATAAAGGACAGGTGGTCTATGTGGAACAAGGCAAACAGCAGAATTTAGTGTGTGTGTGTCTGTGTGTGTGTGTGTGTGTCTGTGTGTGTCTGTGTGTGTGTATGTGTATGTGTATGTGTATGTGTATGTGCATGTACACACTGTTGGGTTTGGCACTTTGCTTGCATGGTGGTGGCTTACAGAAATGGGATACATAGAGATAGATATGTAAAGAGAACCTTGAATTGCAAGTTAAGAGATTTTTATTTTGTTTTGTTTCAACTAGAAGCTAGAGAAATTCCTTCTGGAATTAAAAAAATATTTTAGTAGAATGTCTTCATTTTTTTATCATAGACATGAACAGTGAGTTTGGAAAAAGGGAGGAGTTAGGAAGAGTAATAATGTGGCACTGATATAACCCATATAAAGCCCTGAAGCTGAGTAATGATATTGGAAATGAAAGATATTGTTACAAAAATAATTAAAAAGAAAGATTCAACAATCTTCAATTACAATAAGAAAAAAGAGGTTAGAGGGAAAAATAACTAACATATGGACCTCAAGTTCACAGTTATAGGATGATGATAAAATCAACAGAATTAAAGAATCTGAGAAGAAGAATTGGTTTATGCTATTATATAAGTTGATTAATTATATATGTACACATAGCACTTTGAAACTTAGAGAAGAAACTGTATTAGCCTTTTATTCTACCAACTTAATAATGCCTGAAGAAGTAACAAACAGAACTTGATTTCTTATCAATTAAATACATTTTATAGCAGAAAACCACTCTAAAACGCATCCTTACATATATTTGCCCTGCCATGGTTTTACTAGCACATTTGATCTATGAGCTTAGTATTTTAAGTTCTGGTGTCATACAAAGCAATACATCGTGAATAAATAGATTCATCCCTGCCGGGACCGGTTTGGCTCAGTGGATAGAGCATCGGCCTGCGGACTGAAAGGTCCTGGGTTTGATTATGGACAAGAGCATGTACCTTGGTTGCGGGCACATCCCCAGTGGGGGGTGTGCAAGAGGCAGCTGATCGATGATTCCCTCTCATCGATGTTTCTGACTCTCTATCCCTCTCTCTTCCTCTCTGTGAAAAATCAATAAAATAAATTAAAAAAAAACTTTTAAATAGATTCATCCCTAAAGCTGTGTTCATTAGAAGACCAACTGCATCTTTTATAAGAACTGTAAACTGCCAAACTAACCTTATCTTCAACATTCATAATGAAGTTTTATTTCTGGAAGTTTAAGATGTTGCTAAGAAAACTCAGAATCTCACTGTCACTTGCTTTTAGATATTTAAAAATAAAAATGTAGAAGTATTTGAGCTAGTTAAATACTTCTGGATTTAACTAAAATGTAAGTGTAAAATTCTGGGAAATGCAAATAAACATCTAGAAGAAAAAGATGAAATATTATAATCATTGCTAAATATTATAATCATGTAAATTAATGTCTAAACTGTAATTCTAACTGTAATTCATTCTTTTACATTTTTCTTCTGTATATTAGAGATGCTAGGATTTAAAGAACAAAAGAGCCATATATGAGTATAAAATTCATTCTTCATTTTTTCTTTTTGATTATCTAATGTAAACACTAGTAGAATGTTTACACCTGATACCTTTCATGATACGAAAAAAATCAAAACATCAAGGAGAACCAAGGGTGCTTAGATCACCCACAGAAAATGAATCATGATCAGTAGTCTTAGCTCAGTCCATGGCCTTTGCACAAGGGTATTGCTCTTATGGGAAACATCAATCCGCAACCAAGGTACATGCCCTTGGTTGTGTATATGCACAAATCATCACAGCTGCCAGCACAAAGTGCATATTCCATTTGCTTAATATTCAGTATGTCTTATGTGGTGGATATTATCCATGCACAAAGATTTGTGCAAGAATGGGCTTTTCTGCCCTAACTGATTTGGCTCAGTGGATAGAGCATCAGCCTGAAGACTCAGGGGTCCCAGGTTTAATACCAGTCAAGGGCATGTACCTTGGTTGTGGACACATTCCCAGTAGGAGGTGTGCAGGAGGCAGTTGATTGATGTTTCTCTCTCATCAATGTTTCTAACTCTCTATTCCTCTCCCTTCCTCTCTGTAAAAGGTCAATAAAATTTATTTTTTAAAAAGAGAATGGGCCTTCCTTCCCCTGGCTGCTGGCACCGCCTTTGCTCTGGCCATAGCTGCCTTTTTGCTTAAGCCGGGATCCGCCTTTCTGCCTTCCCACACTACTCAGAGGCTCAGAGTGGCTGGTATGGTACAGCATGCCTGTGTTGTCGCTATGGTGATGACACAAGCATCCAGCAACACTCCTGGCCCCTCCACGCCTGCATATGCAAATTAATCCACCATCTTTGTTGGGTTAATTTGCATAATCAATCCTGATTGGCTGGTGGGTGTCATGCAGCTATGGTCAATTAGCATCTTACTCTTTTATTAGTGTGATACAATTACAATAATTATGTTTTTAATTTTTATTAATCCTCACCCCAGGATATTTTTCCATTTATTTTTAAAGCAAGTGGAAATGAGTGATGGAGAGGGAGAGAGAGAAACATCAGCATGAAAGTCACATCAATTGACTGCCTACAGGACTTTCCCAGACAGGCACTGGGGACTGAACTTGCAACCCAGATACCTGCCCTGGACCTGGAATTTGTTGCATGGGCTGACACTCTAACTATTGAACCACACAGGCCAAGGCACAATGGTCACGTTTTAAGATTTTAGTTTACAAAGTATGAACATTGACTAAAATGTGTTTAGAACAAACAAAAGTGTTTTTAATATAATACTTCTAATGTTCATGTCTCATAATTATGCAGTGCTTTTTATTTAATGAAGTACAAATATATTACCTACTTTAACCTAGCATGTATATTCAATAAATAATAAATATTTTTAGTGCCTTACATAATAATTAAGCCTTTTCTTTATTTTTAGACCACAATTAATATTGAAATCCACAGTATTTCCAAGAGGAGTACTTCTATGCTCTATGAGGATTTTATAGATTAACTAACAGTAATGTAAGGGTAGGATAAGAAACTCATACAGGTTAGCATCAAGGTTTAAATTTTCAGGTTGTGAAAAGTGTGTTGCCTTCAAACTTAAAGGAACATCACACGTAAGCTTCCAGCAGATGTAGCCTTGAAGGATAGGAAGACTTAGACCTTTCTAAAAAGTAAACTGACGGCACACTTCTCTGGCAAAATCTAACAAAACTACTAGAAATTTTTATTAAATTAAATTATAAAGATATTTAACTTTTAATGTTATGTGATTTGCTATGTATTACTCATGATGAAAAATAACATTTCTATTAGATTTTGCTGAGTTAGTATAAAATTCCACATAATATTTTATAAAAGAAAAAGAATAAAGGAAGGAAGGTAGGAAAGAAAATAAAGAAGGGAGAAAGGGAGGAAGAGAGGGAAGGAGGAAAGAAAGTGAGGGAGAGAGAGAGAAAGAATATCTGCAAATGACCCCACTTACCAGTCCTATGAAAATACAAAAGAGCTGTACAACGTCTGTGTAGGCCACAGAATAGAGACCGCCCACCAGGGTGTACAGAATGGCAATGAGTGCAGAAACGATGACAGAAATATGTACATTGACGTCAATAATCACACTGATAGTGGCTCCTGAAAGAACACAAACAAGAGAAGGCTCTAATCAAGGAACTAAAGTGGATTCAGACTTTTGTAAAAAAAATATATTGAATGTTCAGTGACAGCAGCAGATGTTTTTCCCAGTGTCATATGAAATGTGAAAGCTAAAGTTAGTTTTTACATTGAAAATTTTAAATCTCAGTAAATTGATTATGCATATCTATATCTATCTATCTATCTATCTATCTATCTATCTATCCAAGAGGCCCAATGCATGAAATTCACACAAAAGTAGGCCTTCCTTTCTCCGACTGGTGCCCAGGACCTGGGTTTCCCTTTGGCTGCAGGCAGTCCTAGCAGTCCTGGCTTTGTCCAGAATGGCATCCACAAGGATGTCTGGTCTAATTTGCATATTATGCTTTCATTATTATAGATATTTATGTATATAGATACAGATATATATTAAAATTCTTTCTAATTTAAAAATTAATATTTTACTTATTTATGTGAGGACTCCTGAAATTCATTATGTGATTTTAGAATCCTATGAATTATATTAAATTTAATTCTACCATAAAAACTTACATTAATTATACCAACTGCTGGAACTCCAACTTAATATTAAATATATGCAATATATGTACTCTCACCTATGATATAAGCATAATGATGATTTATACATATTACAATTAATATTCACATTCTGTTTTGTATTAACTCTGACCCCTGCTATTTTTTATTACATAGCAGATGGTATAAGGTACTAAGCTTTGAGACAAATTTCTAAGCAAAAAGTAATTAAATAAATAAAATTGGCAAGTTGCATCTGTTAACATTTTCTCTTTCAGCTTTGTTAAAGTTCTATTTTATCTTATCTTATTTTATTGGTGAAGCATTCCTGTCCTGTTCTTGGGACAACAATGCATTGAATGGCCCCAGATTTCAACATCACAGTTTTAAATAATATTCACCATCAAAATTTTAAACCTACCTTAGAAATCAAGTTTATGTTTTTCTTACTGTATGACTTTGTTTATTGTATTTGTTTGTGTCTATGTTTCCATCCATGGTATTATGATATGGACAGTTGGACTAACTTGGAATTCCAGATCTGGATTTATTGATTTACAGAACTTTTACTCATTGTTCTCAAAAGTTGTAGTTTGTATTTTATATTATTAAATACAGCAATAATAGCACTGCTAACATACATACAACAAACCTGTGATTTTAATTGTAGTCTTATATTCTACTAGAGGCCTGGTGCACAAAATTTGTGCACTGGGTGGGGGTGTCCCTCAGCCCAACCTGCACCCTCTCCAATTTGGAACCCCTGGAGAGATGTCCAACTGCCTGTCAGACATCCCTTTCATGATTCAGGACTGCTGGCTTCCAACTGCCTGCCTGACTGCCTGATTGCCTCTAACTGCTCCCCTGCCAGCCTGATTGATGCCTAACTGTTCCCCAGCCAACTTGATCATCCCCAACTGCCTTCCCCTGACAGCCCGGTCACCCCTAAATGCCCTCCCCTGCATATTCCCTCTTTATTAGATAGGGTTTTTTCTTTAACATATTGGACAATGTACCTGCTGTGGTCTTGACAAAACATTAAAAATGTAAACCCAAACTAAAAGTGTCATAAATAAACTCCTTAAACAGGAATTTCGTGACATCTTGAAAGGGTGATAACATATGGTTGTTGGGCTTATATTTGAATAAGTATAAGGTTTATAGTTGATTTCATACTTTTTCATATTTTCTACAAGTTTCCTTTTCTTTTATAGACAATAGACATGTAATCAACTGTCCATCTTTTCCTCCAAAAATTACTTTGAAAGGGCAAAGTCAATTGGAGCCAAGTCTGTTAAGTAATGTAGGTGTCAAGATGGAAGCCTTTTTCACATAGAGGTCTACTAACACCGTACTTACCCATTTTCTCACAAACTTTGGCCCATTTTTTCCCTTCTGCTCGAAATACTCCTTCCAAGATGCCTTTCTCCTCATAATAATCTCAATCCTCTCTACTTATTAAAATTCTACTGGGCCCTTTGAAGGTTGGCCAAGTTTCTGTGGCCCTCTCCCTATCCTTGCAGCCAGATCTGCTTGCTCCTTTCTTGGTATTCCCACAGTGCCATGAACACAGCTCCAGCACAGTCCACACATGCAAACAGTTGTCACCGTTTCCTGTGAACGTCCTGTCCTATGCTCTTCCCTCTATAGGGGAATCAAGCTGGAGTTTTGCAGGTTGGGAAGAAGCCGGCGGCAGCTGAAAGCGGGACATGCCTAGAGGGGTGCAGATGCCTCATAGTCAACAGGCCTATGGCCCTGGCCACAGCTGGGAGTGGATCATGCCTGGGAGGTGCAGCTGCCTCCCAGGCCTACAGCCATGGCCTCAGCTGAAAACTGAACATGCTGAGAGGGGCGCAGGCACCCCCTAGCCAACAGACCTATGACCTAGGTCACTGCTGGAAGCGGATCATGCCAAAGGGCATGGCCACTTTGCAGGCCCATGGCCTGGGCCAGGGCTGGAAGCAGATCACAGGAGGGGGGTGGAGAACATGGGAGCTTCCCAGATGGATGGCCTGGGCTGTGGCTGGGAGAAGATGGAGCCAGGGATGCACAGCTGAAGCAAGGAGCAGATGGTGCTGGGGGTGTGGCCACCTCCCAGGCCTACAGCCGGGGCCGAGCTGCCAGCTCTCATTGGCAGCCCTCTGGTGGGCCTAAGGGGACTGGGTGTCACCACCTGGTGTCTATGGGTGCCTCCATTTTTGTCATGGAGTGATGGTTACTTTGCATATTACACTATTATTAGATTATTAGATAGGATTATCCCTATTCAATTGCCACCAGAGATAAAAATCCAATATTGCAAAGAGAAATATTAAATATTTTGATATAAGATAATATAAAATATTTTTCAAACAAAATTTTCTTAATGCTTTGTCTTTGGTAACAAAATTAAATTTCTTTCCTAAGTAAAAACCAATTAATAAAAGGAAAAGCCTGGTAAGTAATTGAAGAATGATGACAAGATTAGTCTAGCCTATCTAATAAAGAAGGAATATGCTAATTGACCATCCCATCCTCACAAAGATGGTGGCACCCACAGCCAATAAAAGGGAATATGCTAATTGATTGTCATACCCTCAAATATGGAGGCACCCACAGTCACAAGATGGTGGTATCCAGTCCCCTCAGCCCTAATGGGGTGGCAGGCATGTGGCACAGCTGGGTCTGCCCCCAGGCAAGCCTGGCCACACTGCATGTCTGCCTCTAGAGTCTCTCAGTTCCCTAAGCCCCACAGCCAGCCCAAGGCACAGGCAAGCCTCAGATGTTAGCTAGCCAGCCACCAGAGCCAGTCTGAGATGCAGGCAAGACTCAAATGGTGGCTGCCCAGCCTTCCAGGGGTGCCTGAGGCTCAGGTAACCAGGGCCGACTGAGGCTGGTGCTGCCAGTAGTGGTGGCAGCAGAGGTGTGATGGGGGTGTCGCCTTCTCCTGATCGCCAGGTCACCTCCCACCCCTGAGGGCTCCCGGACTGTGAGAAGGGCAGACAGGGCTGAGGGAACCCTCCCCTTTAATGCATGAATTTTCATGTACAGGGCCTCTAGTGTGTGTGTGTGTGTGTGTGTGTGTGTGTGTGTGTGTGTGTGTATCCCTAATATGCAAATAGACCAAATGGCAAAACAACCAAACAACCAGTTGCTATGATGTGTACTGGCTACCAGGGCGCATGCATGGAACATGGCGGTCATTGGCAGCAGGTGGCAGAGCATGGAACATGGTGGCATTGGCCATGGTAGGATGGTGGAGCAGGTGAGCAGGGGTGCCAGAACAAGGCAAGGCACTGGTTGCTGTCATCAGGGTGAGCCTCTGATGGTTACTAAAAATTCTTTGCTTCCATGTGCCACAGTCTTGCACAGTGCTTGCACCTGATGCTGGCATCAGAATTGCTGCTCATAACCACTGCCAGTGCTCAGCACCAGCCCTGATCACTCAGCACCATCAGCAGCTACCAGCCCCAATTTCCCCTCAGGAATTTTCCATCTCCCCCTGCTCCTAAGGGGTAATTGGGACAGCAGCTACCACTCATACCCACTGATGGCAATGGCTCCACCCTTACCTGTTGCTGGCACCGGCCCAAACACTCTGTATCACATCAGGTGTGAGCAGGGCCAGTGCCATCAGAGCATGATAGTGGCAGCAGGAGCAGTGGAAGTGGGGCTGCCAGCAGACAGGGAGCTGGATACCATGGCAGGAAGGCTTGGATGGAGCATGGAGGATGGGCCAAGATCTGCTCCTGTGTCCACTACAGCCTCATGGCCCACTGTTCCTTTCAAGGTGCACAAATTCATGCACTGGGCCACTAGTTATTTATAAGTGATGGGATAATTGACTTATTTTTTGTATAGACATTAAACAAATTATTTTTTTTCATATTATTTATTCCATGTTGAAACTTTAGTTGCAACTCTTGGCCATTTTTCTTTTGATCTAATTCTCTATTTTAATAACAACATTTTAAAAGTTATAGTCCATGAGTTATAAATAGTGTAATTATTACCCTACCTCTTTTCAGTGCTGCCTGTATGTTATAAAAGTAAGACCACTAGACTAGAATTGGAAACATTTGGGATTCTGATAGATGCTGCCATCTGGTTTTAAATCAGCATTTGTAAAGAAGTCACCTATGCTTCCATCATTATTAAGATTGGGGCGAATTTTCTCTAAAATATTTTCAACATTTGTAGTGAGTAAAATCACTGTGAAATATTAGTTTGTTTTCTAATGCAATCATTAAATAAATATACTATAACTAAAGTTATAACAATTCACTGAATTTGAACTGTCAAAACTGTAAATACTATACCTTTCCTTAAAAAGTTATAAGGATGTTGTTCATTTATACCAAGAAGATAATTTAAAATTCTCCTAACTTTCAGTGGTGAACTATGTACATTTATGATAAGATAGTAATAGATCTTATGCTTGTCTATTCTTAAGTATTTTAACTTGTTTATAATAAATATTAACTTTGAATTATTTCCAACTATTAATTTTGAAGAAAATCCAAGTGTTTTTTTAAAACTAGTCATATATTCTCTTTATCATAACATATATTTCCAAAAATAGCAGTAATGTTTTAATATACATTGTTCATTGTGTGTATGCATAGTGAGAGAAACAATACATACTTTACATGCATATTGACATACACACATAGAAGTAGATATACACATATATACAAAAATAACTACAACAAAGTTTAGTGTTTAGCTGTTGTTTTATATTTCTAAAACATTTTAGGAATATTAACTTATTAATTCTATTCTCACTTAATTGCTCTGTTATATAAATTGATCTTTATTTAGTGAGAATAAATATTTTGTATTCTGTCACATAGTCAGCCCACTCCTTTTTGATATTTCAGTAGGCAATTTGTCTTAAAACCAAAATTTTCTGGTGTTGAAACCAATGACAAACAAACTATTGCTTCTTAGCTAATGAGAGCAAGGTAGCAAAGGAGGTGCATTTTCACACATTTAAATTAGAATATACTAGTAAGTGCTGTGGTAGTTGTGGAGTATTGCTATCCAGCACCAGGAAAGTCCAACATTTTTCACTGAGTTATTATAGTATTTTAGAACTATCAAATTCTCTTCTTTTGTATATCAAGTCATTCCTTTGTTTTAATTTGGGGATCAAGAAACAAAATAAGATTATGCAGGAGTTTGAGAGAGAAAGGAGTAAAAGGTAGTATAAACTAATAACTGATATTATAGTGGCCAGTTCTGATAATAATTCTGAAACAAGAAGACAAATTTGTCTAGAATGTATAACATAGAAAGAAATTCATCTTATCTAACTTTTGTTTTGACCACTGAAAATCTAGCTATAGATTTCTTCACTTTATTTCCATTTATAAGAAGAGATGGAGAGTAACACAACAAATGCCTATATATCAAACACTGACATAGTTCATTGAGAAAAATAATGGAACCTCCAACTCTATTGATCTTTGGAAAGGACACCAGTACTTAGCAGAATGGCTTAGATTTACCTTTGACCAAGGGGTAGGGTATTGATTCTGAATATTCTCCATGATTTCACTAAATTTTTTTGCTTTTTAAAGCTTATAAGTGGGCAGAAAATCCAAGGGCCAAGGGCAAGTTGTCCTTAGCAATCATTAATCTTGGTAGTAAGTTAGTCCCTAAAGAGCCAAAGTTCATTTTATATATCCCTAAGCATGTATATAATCCATCACTTTGCAAAGTTAAGGAATCACATTGAGAAAAAATGTTACTTTTTTTTTTCTCTTTTGAAGAAAGTAGCAGAGCTAGGGGATTTCAAGATGATAGCAGAAGAGGTGGAAGCTATGATCACCTCCTCCCAGGACCAAACTGGATTACAACAAAATTAAAGAACAATCATTACAAATAACCAATTGAAGACTAGCGGAATGAGAGTCTTATAAACAAGTATTTACAGAGGAAGCTCTATTGAGATTGGTAGGAAGGACAGAATAACCAAAAGAGCTATCCCCGCTCTCATGGGCAGCAACTAAGGTTCTGGGGAGATATCTCAGCTACAGGGGGATTCCTGTAAGAAGCATGGGGTGTAAACCCAAAGCCTGGTTCCAAATCCCAGAGCACCAAGCCAGGAAGAAGCTCACAAGTAATACCCGGCTGTGAAAAGCAGCAGGTTTTGTATCTGACAGAAAGAGACAGAGTCCACTGGAGACACAAGCATCCTCCTAAAGAGTCAATGCACATGCATCATACCTTATGCCAAAAGGTTGCAGGTTCAATTCACAATCAGGGTACATACCCATGTTTCAGGTTTGACCCCTAGTGAGAGTGTGCACAGGAGGCAACTGATAGATGTATCTCTCTATATATATATACCCCTCTCCCTACCTCTCTCTCTAATTGATTAAATAAAAAGGGCCAATGCACAAAATTTTATTCTCAGCCACTCACCCTGGGTTTTGGCAGAGGGAGGGTGGAATACACTAGAGTAGTGTAAGGAGAGCCTGGGGTTTTAGGCTTTGGGGATGGAGTTGTGGGAGCCATCAGGGTCTCTTAGCTGTCATTCTCAATTCTTGTCTCCATCATTTTTGTGTGGACATTCCCTTGCATATGGCATCAGCTTGGGAGAAAGCTATTGCCCCACACTCTGGACTCACATTTGTCCCACCATGAGAACCTTAGACCCTTCTGAAGATTCAGTTTCCTTGGACAGGGTTTGGAGGTCTGGGCAGACTCAGGAGATGCCAGGGACTGAGTTGTCTGGCTTTGGGGTGGGGCCATTTTCTCCACTTTCTTGTGAACCTGATTGGAATTTCCCCCTCATGAGAAATCTAATAAAAACACCCTCCTGGCTTCTGACAGACTCTTCCTCTGAGCTCCAGAGGCCCCATCCATCCAACTCATAATGACTCTGCCATTTCTAGGTTAGGGAAAAATCCAGGAGAGACAGAATACTGTAGATCTGGGGCAGGTATCACACCAACTACTTTCTCTCAAGCCTGATTGACAACCCCCCCAATGGAAAACCCACTAAACATTATCCGCAAGAGGTTTTTTCAATAACCGAGCTTAATAGGCAGCTGGCATGCAGAAGCAGCAGAAGGCATATCTCATTGGATTGTCTTGGGACTTCTGTTGACTTTTTTCCTGAATTGGATGTTGGTAAAAGCTGGCCTTGTTGCTTATCTTGATTCTTCCTGAATGCATACAAGCTCAGCAGATGCAGCCACAATTATGGATCACTTGTAGATTCAAACAGGTTACCAAGAACCAGGCACAGACTGATATTGTCCTGCTCGAGTCTGTCCCAAGAGGCCCTGAAGTAATACACCCAGTTACCAGCCACAGACAACATCAGAGCAAGACCCAGTAAACTTCACAATATCCAAAGGGCAATCTCAGCAGGCATTAAACCCTGCTGTGGGAAATTCTGCTTTATGCAATCAGCATCTGCACAATAGTTCACATATTATAATTGGTGTTTGAGCCTCACAGTCAGCACCCTAAGGTTCAATCTCATGCACAAATAGGACAATAGCAGTCAAGACTGAAGTAAAAGGGAGGGGCCACATAACCAACACAAGTGATATTTCTAGAGCACCCAGCTCAGATGATCAAGGAGACTGCATCAGAGGGTTACATAGGACGCCTACTATATAAGGCCACTCCACAAAATACTGGGAATCATAGCAGATATATCTAATATATATAAACTAGTATTAAGAGGCAGCCAAATTGGGGAGACAAATAAACAGGTCCTAAATGAAAGGGCAAGTGAACACTTCAGAGAAAGAGCTAAATCAATTGGAGGCAAGAAATGTATCAACGAAATAATTAAAAGTAGTGGTTATTAGCATGGTCAATAAATTTAGTGAGAACTACACACCATGAAATGGGACATAGAAACCATGAAAAGGAATCAGTCAAAAATGAAGAATACCATATCTGACATCAAGAATACACTGGAACCCTGGTTGGTGTTGCCCAGTTGGTTGAGTGTCATCCCATGGGCTAAAATGTTGCTGTTTCAATTCCTGGTCAGGGCACATGCCTGGGTTGTAGACTTGTTCGCAGTGGGGGGCAGGGTGTGAAG
Organism: Pipistrellus kuhlii; assembly: GCF_014108245.1. Taxonomy (NCBI): domain Eukaryota; kingdom Metazoa; phylum Chordata; class Mammalia; order Chiroptera; family Vespertilionidae; genus Pipistrellus; species Pipistrellus kuhlii. The sequence goes on along the minus strand of NW_023425515.1, from coordinate 104,873,236 downwards.
GATGTAGCAAATTGATATATCTCTCTCACTGATATTTCTTTCACTCTCCCTCTCCCTTACTCCTCTGTAAAATCAATAAAGAATTTTTAAAAGAAGAATATATTGAAAGAAATAAAAAATAGGTTGGATGAAGCAAATAATCAAATCAGGAATTTGGAAAACAAGATAGAAAAAATCCACAAAATCAGAATAGGAAAAAAAAAATTAGGAAGAATGAGTATATTTAAAGGAACTTTGGGACAACATAAAACATAGCAACATTCTAATTATAGGGTTTCCATAAGGAGAAAGTGAAGTCAAGGGATAAAGAATTTATTTGAAGAAATAATGACCAAAAACTTCTCTAACTTGGTAAAGAAAAAAGAAACACAAGTGCAGGAAGTACAAAGAATACCAAACAAGATGAATCCAAAAAGGCCTACACCAAGATACATCATAATTAAAATGGCAAATATTGAAGACAAATTCAGAATCATAACAGCAGCAAGAGAAAAGCAGTATGGGAGCTCCTACAATGGAGCTTTATATGACTGTCAACTGATTTCTCAACATAAATACTTCATGCCAGAAGGGAAGACATATAATATTCAAAGTGATAAAAAAAAAAAGCAAGGACCTACAACAAAGGCTACTTTATCCAGCAAGACTAACACTTAAAATAAAAAATAAAAATAAAAAAACAAACATAAAATATAAAACTAAGCATCAATCCCAAGCAGGGGGGTGGTGGTGGGAGAACACCATGAAAAATACACAAACACATCAAGGTTTAATAATATGTTATTAAACAATGAATGGGTTAACAATGAGATCAAGAAAGAAATCAAAAGATACCTTGAAATATATGAAAATGAACACAGCAACCCCAAATATATGGGACACAGGGAAAATAGTCCTAAGAGGGAAATTCATAACATTATAGATCTACCTCAAGAAACAAGAAAAATCTCAAAAAAGAACCAAAAACCCAAAACTAACTTTACACATAAAGAAACTTGTAAAAGAACAACAAACACAGCCAAAAGCAAGTAAACATCAGAACAGAAATAAATGAAAGAGTTAAAACACACACACACACACAAACACACACACACACACACACACGCAAATAACCCCAGTGAAACCAAGAGCTGGTTCTTTTAAAATGTAAAGATTAACAAGCCTTTAGGAAGACTCATCAAAAAAAAAAAAAAAAAAAAAAAGGCAGAGTAGAAATAACAATCCATACCAAAGAAATACAAAGGGTTGTAAGAAAATATTATGAACAACTATATGCTAAAAATGTGGATGAAATAGACAAAATCCTAGAAATATACAATCTTTTGAAACAGAATCAGGAAGAATCAGAGAATGAATATGAATTTACAGATTACATTTAGTGAAATTAAAGCAGTAAAAACAAAACAAAACAAAAAACTTGCAACTAGCAAAAGTCTTGGATGGATGGCTTCAGAGGTTAATTTACCGAACATTCAAAGAACTAACACCTATGTTTCTCAAACTATTCCAAAATTTTAAGAGAAGGAAAAACTCACAAGCTTATTTTATGAGACCTGCATTATCCTAATTCTAAAACTAGATAAAGACACTTCAAAGAAAGAAAATTTCCCTGATAAATATAGATGCTAAAATCTTCAATAAAATATTAGTAAACCCAATCTAGCAATACATTAAAAATGTTGTACAATATGAACAAGTGGGCCTTATTTCAGGGATACAAGGTTGGTACAATATCCAAAAATTAATAAATATGATACATAAACAAAATGAAGGATAAAAATCATTTGATTATATCAACAGATGCAGAAAAACCATTTGATAAAATCCAGCACCCATTTATTATAAAAACTCTTAGCAAAGTGGGAATAGAGGGAACATACCTCAACATAATAAAGGCCATATATGACAAACCCATATGCCAATACTTCTAATAAGGAGTTAGTATGCAAAATTTTTAAGTAACTTATAAAACTTAACACTGAAAAACAATCTAATTAAGAAATTGGCAAAGGACCTGAATAGAGAAGACATACATATGGCAAATAGACATAATGAAAAAATGTCCATCATCATTAATCACCAGAGAAATGTAAATAAAAACCACAAGGTGATATTAACTCATATTTTTTCAGAATGGCTATCATTAATAAATCAATAAACAAGAAGTATTGACAAGGATGTGAATAAAGAGAAATTGTACACTGTTGGTGGGAATGCAGATTTATGCAGGAACTGTGGAAAGCAGGATGCAGTTACCTCAAAAATGTAAATAGAAATGCCTCATTACTAAGTTATTCAACTTATTAGAATATATCTAAAGAAACTTAAAACAAAAATTTAAAAAAATATATGAGCTCCTATGTTCATTGCAGTGTTACTTATAATAGCTAAGATTTGGAAACAGTCTAAGTGCCCATCAGTAGATATAAATGTGATACATTTACACAATATATTATATAAAAATGTGGTACATTTACACAATGAAATACTACTCACTCCACTGTAAATAAAAATTTTACCTTTTGTGACAGCATGAATGAACTGGAGAGTTTTATGCAAAGTAAAATAAGCTAGTCAGAGAAAGATAAGTACCATATGATTTTACTTATATGTGAAATCTACTGAACAAAATAAATTAACAAAAATGTAGAGACAGACTCATGGATATAGAGAACATACTGACAGCAGTTAGAGAGGGAGAGGTTTGGGGTAGATGAGAAGGGTGAAGGGATTAAGCAAAAAAAAAAAAAAAAAAAAAAGAAGAAGAAGAAGAAGAAAACAGTATGGACAAGTATGGACACAGACAACAGTATGTTGATTGCCAGAGGGAAGAGGAGTAGTAAGAGAGTTTAGAAGGTAAAGGAAGAATAAATGGTGATGGAAGGAGAGGAGACAAAATACAGATGATACTCACAGAATTATATACCTAAAACCTATGTAATTTTAATAACCAATGACACTTCAATAAATTGAATTAAAAAATAAAAAAGTAACTAATGGACAAATTAAATCAATCTATATGGTTTATTTATTTATTTATGATAGGATTACAGCTGTTAACAAAACATAAACCCAGCTTTTAAGAAATTTATAATTTTTTTATGAGATTGAAAATTGAGCATGAAATAAACAGGCCATAACCACACAAAGTGGTAAGTCAATTGAAAACAAAATTTTGGTGTGTCTAAAGAAGCCACACACACACACACAAAAAGCATCTAGCAAGTTTAGGATGGCTTCTCTGAGGAAGTGGCATCTCTAAGAAGATCTGGAGGAAACTTTTTGGTTAGCGAGGCAGATGTGAGAAAGGAAAGAAGAGAAAGGAGTCCAAGGCAGAGGGCACCTGGGCTTGCACAGTGTCAGAGGCAAGAGGGAACTATAGTTATGAAAAAGAAAGAAAGGAGGGGAGGGGAATGATGAGAGGAGAAAATCAGAGGTTAAGTCATATAAAGCCTATGGACCTGGTTACAAAGTTTGACTTTAAGCAGAAAAGAGATATAATTACATTTGTAGTTTAGACGGATGAGTCTGGCTACCATGAGTAGACTACAGGAGGCGACAGAACTGTAAGCAGGGAGATGGTTGTATTAATCCAGAAGAAGAAGGGGGGGGGGGGCCTGACCTGTGGCTGAAGAAAGTAAAGTTGTGTATCTGATGGTGAACCAGAGAGTCCAGTAGAGCAATGTTTCATTCATTCTTACCTAAGGCAGAGAAGATGGCTGCTGCCCAGAACATTTCTCCCATTAGAGCAGGAATAAATAGGAGGCCGCCCATGCGTTTGCCATAGATCTGCTGAAATGGGTCTAACATGGTCACATAGCCCCTGGAACGCATAGGTTTTGCAAAAAACAGACCACCTGAAAGGAATGAAAACATGTTTATGACAAAATTGCTAATTCCTAATATAATAGTCTTGGCCAACCTTTCATTATGCTACAATTTCTCAAGAGAAATGATTTTTTAAGGACACATATGTATTTAGGAACAAGTCGAAAATATGAATATGGAACCAAGCAATAGTCAGCAACCACAGGCAAATTTCTTAATACCTTTATTATTGTATGTATCCCAAGAACAATTGAGTGTGTATCTGAGGCATGTGGATTAAAAAACATGGACCAACACAGCACCCACAAAATGCCTTGATGCATTATTGAGCACAGCAGATATTCAGATATTTTTATTAAGCCCAAGATTTAATTAAACTATTTTAGGTCCAAAAATAAGTAAGGAATACTCTGTTACATAACATTAGTGACCTTTTATTAGTGTGATTTACACAGAGAAATTCAGGTACAATTCAAGTTGATTCATTTTAAATTATATATCCATGCTATTTTTGAAAGAAAAAAAAACAACAACAACATCATTATGTTAAAGAAATCACTATTCTGGTAGCTAAAATGTCAAGGGATTTTTTAAAAATGTATTCCATAATCAAGAAATCTAATGATCTATGCATCTGCTACCAATTTCTGTAGTAGCTAAAGATTTCTGGTAACATTTTCCCAGAAATGTTATTTGCATTGTTTGACTTATTTTGCTTGTTACTTATATTCATGTTCTTTACTGAGTGGATCACTGAGGTTTAAACTTTCACTTACCTAAAATCAGACTGAGAGAATATCCAATTGGTGCCTGAGCCCAAGCTAGACCATAATCTGGTACATACACTGCTTCAGCTGTCCCATTGATGTAACCTCCTCCAACCCAGGTGGCTGAAAGAGAATGAAGAATGAGGGAAAGATACTCTCACATCTGTCACACCCTAGGCTGCTCAGTCTAGCACATTGGCCATTAGCCTCATGTGACTACTTATTATCTTAAATGTGGTTATCACTGTTTTCCCAAAGTGTGGTATGTGTACCCCCAGTGATACGGGAAGAGTTTGGTAGGGATATGAACTGCACTGTGCTTATCTGTGCCTAATTGTATATTCTCATGAGTACAAGGGGTACTCAGCATTACGAAAATTATAGAAGGGGTACACATATGTCAAAAGTTTTGGAAACACTGGTCTAGTGTGGAATGCTCTACAAGTGTAAAATATACATGGATTTCAAAGACTTAGTATGTTAAACAATTTTTAAAAGACTTGCTGAAAAACAGTTTGCTGTGCATGTTTGTAAATTTCACCAGCTGCATTTTTATTTTCAATTTTTATTCTTCATCAAAAATATTAAATTGGCAAGGGTTAGATAACACGGTTCATATTTTAAAAGAATTATGATATTGATCAAGATTCTTTTCAGTTCTGAGAGATTAGAAAATCTTTTAAAACTGAGCTAAACTAGGATTCTTTATAAAAAACATTATAATTCAATTTTTAAATATAATTTAACAAACTATAGTGTAATAAGCCAGTCAGAGAAAGACAAATGCCATATGATTTCACTTATATGTGGAATCTAATGAACAAAATAAACTAAACAAAAAATAGAAACAGACTCTCAGAGAACCAACTGATAGCTATCAGAGAGAAGTTGGTTGGGGGCTGAGTGAAAAGGTGAAGGGATTATGTGATTACGGAAAAAAAAATCCACACACCACTTCCCCAAATCTCATAGACACAGAGTATGGGGGTGGAGTGGAGGGAAGTGGGAGAGGGTTCATGGTGATGGAAGGAGACTTGACTTGGGGTGGTGAACTCATAATACAATATACAGATAATTTATCATAGAATTGTACATGTGAAAGCTATATTATTCTATTAAATGATGTCAAACCAATAAATTCAATAAAAATCAATAAAAAGAAAGGAGGAAAGGGTTATTAAGAAAACAACCTATTAGATTGAAAAAATTACTGTAAATGATTAAAAAACAAATTCTGAAATATTATCTTTATGGGCAAAATAAATAGAATGTTAAACTAGCGTAATAAAACATAAAAATTTTTAATAAAAACAATGCTTTGATATACAACAGCTTATTTATTCTTTCCAATTTTTTTTTTAGTTAAATCAACCACCTTTGATTTATTTTTTTGTAATAGGAGAAATCTGAGAGATATATAATCACAATTTTATTTCAATTCTCTTCAAAAATCAGTATCAGATATGGATCTTTAAGGGAAAGAGGAAATACTACAATGAAACTGAAAAAAAAATTGTGTTTACTGTTCATAAATAGGTGGATAATAAGAGAACATAAATAAGAAAATCTATGCCAAAATATCAGTGAATGATTTTTATTCTTAGTGATTTTGTATTTATCTAATTTAGCATATCAGACATCATAGAAAATATTTTGCACAATACAAATTGTTCCAGATATGTGTGTAGGTAAAAAGAAAAAAAAGACACAGGATAAAAGACCTCCTTACAATTGTGTACATTTATAAAAAAAAATAAAGAGGAACCAGTGAGAGAGTTAAGTGTGATGAGATCATAAAAAGGCCCTGGGCGTGGCTCCCAGAAGACCTGGGTCTTTGTTAACCATGTAAATCTGCATATTCACTTAACCCTAAACCCTTTTCAGTTCTAAGATATAAAGATAAAGACATTCATAAAGTCCAAATGAAACTACATATACTTGGCCAAGAGTTAACAAAAGAAAATATGAGTATTTGAAAGAAAAACCTATAGCCCACTAATTATTATAGAACATTATAGATTTCAGATGGCCAAACAGAGATATAGTCTTCACAGATCGGTGTGATGAACTATTTCACATAGAGAGCAAATACATCATTTTAAAATAAGATTTCAGGACTAAAACTGGGCATCATTTGGATATGATTTCCCATGAGCACTCAGAGTTGCTGTTAGTATGGGTTATATTGCTGATGTTTAAAAACTAATGAGATTCTAAAAGAAAAAAATATTTTTAGTAAATATGTATCCAATAATATTAAACATTTAATTTTTTTTTCAGAAATGTTGTCAATGACCAAAAAGAACATAAAAGAGAAATAAGCCACCACTTAAACAGGACCACCTCTGGGCCAAAGAGGATAGAATAACAGCCCCCTCCTGGCACAGAGAAGGTTCAAGTGCGAAAGAGAGAGCTGCAGATGGGGCTGGGGATTCCTGTTAAGACAAGCCCTGAATAAATTTTTGCCTTTTGTTTCAAGATTTTTGGAAATCTTTTTCTTCAGTGCTGTGGATTCCTAACATCTGGTTGTCCTCCTGCAAGAAAATTAGTTTATCAAATGGGATAATTAATTTCAAATCAATTTGGAATTGTGTTGCCCTTGAATTTTTTATTGTTTAAAGCCATCACTAGTTATTGTTTACTGATACTCATCATTTCAGACAATGCAAAGTCACAACTTCTTACCCAAGTTAGTGAACAAGATGAGATGCTGACCTTATCACATTAATTACCAGATACAGAACTTGTAAGACTAAGACACTTTTGCACTTTCACCCATCTCTTTGTTTTCCGTGTTCCCACCCACTGAACAGCCTAGGTTTGTTTTATTCAGATTCTAAATAGTGGTTAATTATAAGATCACTTTGTTCAAATACTACTGAGTTAAACAGTTATATTTTTTTGTAAATAGATGTAAAATTATTTTTAAAATGTACATGTAATGAACACAAAGGATCCTAAGGACAAAGTAGCATTTGCTTTGTCACTCTGAGAGGCCAAGGAGGCGCAGGCAGCATGGAGCTGGACATCTGCACCTACCTGTCATGGTGAAGCCGCCCACCAGCAGGCCGATGTCTCGGCCACCAACTATGATGGCCTCCCTGCGCTCCTCTGCGCTGCCGCTGTTTTTGGTTTTCCAGGCAGCCCATATTCCAACAGCCAATATCAGAAGGTAGAACAGGATGATAGCTACCAGTCCTTCCACATGGAAAGCCATTTTTATCTAGAGGTCTGGAATCTTCCACAGCTGGCTACTTCATTAGACCTCTGAAGAAAATACAGTAGCACATTATAAACCAGCCATACATACATAGCCAGTCAGAAGTAAATCAATTGGCTGGTGATAAACCCTTTGCCACTTGAAGAAAAAGTACATTAAAATCACATGTTAAACTAGTAGTTACCAACAGGTGCCTATTATATTATTCTATTTAACAGTATAACATTGTTTTGAGCATTCAAGGGAAAAAATGAAAATGCTTTGTAACCCTTGTAAAGATGTAATCATGATCATTCTGTGTTTAATAAATTCTTTCCATATAAAATTAACCTTTTCCTCTACCTTAACTCAGTAATTCAGTCAAGAAATCACTTAGAGCATGTATCTGTTTGCTTTTGAGAACTAAGTTACTATTCCATCTAGAATTATTCAATAACGTAAGTATATCATAAAAGACTACTCTGAGAATTATAACATATTTGTTCATTTATTCATTCATTCTTCTTTCCCTTTCTTTATCAGTTTCAGGGAATGGTCCAAAAGCAATGTGAGTTGAAAATATCTTAAGAAAAAAACACACAAAAGAGGTTTAGGCAAATCTATTCCTAAAACACATCAACTCCAATTTTCAACAAGTGCCTGTGATTCAAGTTTCTGTAGCTACTAACGATGTTATGTGTAACATCTTGATCAAAATTCTTCCCCATCCACTGTCCTTTGTTCCTTTCATCGCCCCTCCCCCTCAATGGTATATACAAGAAACCATTTAAAAATTACATTAAGTCCTTAAAAATGTAAAAGTGCCAAAGACATTAAAATCAAGACTCTCAGAAGACAGATGCCAACTTCTAACATCTTCACCTTTTCTTTGATTCCCCCTCCCCCCATCATGACCACAGCTATTTCACGCACCCAATTCACACAAACACGCTTTTGGGGAAAACTGCTATTTGTGCACGCAGGTGGGTAAGGAAGAAAATAAAGTAACACACTATAAACCAGCCACACATTCTAAGCCAGCATTTTCTTCCTTGGGAGAAGAGCTAGCTTCCCTAAGACTCAGGAGGAAGGAAAAGAAGCCAGCCTACCCGGGAAGTTCCTTCTGGGGTCACAGCTGGGTGCTCCTGGACCCTTCCTGGGCCCCTCTGCCCACCTCTTGCGCGAGGACCTTGTAGCTTTTCTAACCAGACTTTCTAGGCGCTGGAACCTGAGAACTATGAGTGCAAGGGAGTGGACGGCCCGCACATCACCACCAAGAGGCAAAATACCCTATCCCTGGGCTCTGAAAACGCCCTGCTCCGTGCCTACCTGAGGGATCCCCACGCGGAGAATCGCTGAACCTGTCTGGCTGCTCCAGGACCGCTGCCCCAGGAACCGCGGAGGCGGGTCTGCAAGGGTGCAGTGGAGTGTGTGTGTGTGTGTGTGTGTGTGTGTGTGTGTGTGTGTGTGTGTGTATGCGCGCGCCAGGGTGAGTGGGAGGGTGTGGCCGGGGGTTCGGGGGTGGGGAGCAGGGCCAGGCGCTTGGGTCAGGATCCCCGAGGGGGCGGCTCTTCTCCAAGAACCTGGGCTCACGAGGAGGAGGTGACAGGTGTGGGCGCTGGCGGAGGGCGTGTGGCATGAGGCGAGGCTGGTTAACATCCCAGAATTGGCAAAAGTCCCCTTTATAAGAGCGGCCGGTGGGGGCGATCGTCAGATCTCAAGATCGGACGTCAGAAGAAAGTGGTGCTGGGCGGGTGCTGGGGACAGTGCCCTCCGGAGCACGGTGGGTGCCCAGGAAGCACAGCCTGAAGAACTGAGGCGCAGCCTGGGCTCCAGGCCAGTGCCACCCTGACACCCCATCCCTGACAGTTGCAGGGAGAGTCCTACCACTCCCCCTCTCTCCTCCAGGAAAGAGGGCGTGATTCCCTAGGGTCATTACCAATTCTAATTTGCCTGGACTCTGGTTGGAAGCAGGGAACTGGGAGGGTCTCAGACAATTATATTTTCAGGGAGCAGCTGGAAGTGCAACAGAGAAGAGGGCTCTGTGTTCTTCCAAGACTTTGTTGGTATGGTATCTTGAGGCTTCTCTCACTGAAAGCCCAGAAGCATGCGTGCTCCTACTGCCTCCCTGGCCTCAGGGAGCCCTATTCTGGCTTCCCTGGAGGTGGATTCGCTCCAGCAGACATTTCCAGAATGTTTCAAAAGTCATTTCAAATTCCCCTTTCACTTTTAAATAGAATCAAATGAAAGACTCTAGCAGTTGTCCAAAACAAGTTACTACATAAGATAGGCAAGACAGGTTTCCTTGTAGAGCAACTAGGTTGCTTGCCCACAAAAATTTATTCCAGTGCTCCAAAGAACTTTGTATAGAAGTTTAAAATGTCTATCTGTCCACACTTAGATATCTATATTTACATGCTACCTAGATTACTTAGTCATTCATGGATATAGTTACATATCCATAATACACATAGCTATCTTTATTACTTCCATGGTTCACCCAGCAGTGTATTAAACAGTAAAACAGGAAAATCTAAACTGATAGAACAAATAAGAATATTTTAAACTCTTGTACACCTTTTTCTAGGCAAAATTTCTGATGATCCCAATTTTTTTTTTTTTACACTGGATATGGAAATGAACCCTCAAGTTTATATCACTACTCCTTTTCTTTGTTCTTATACAAAGAGTAACTGCATCCACCACCATGTGAGATATAAGGAAGCCTCCAGAAGTTCAGAGGGAACAGACAGGGAGAAGGGCCTGCATGGACAACTATGTCTTTCTGCTTTTCTGAAAAAGGCTGAGACAGCCTGTCAATATAGCCCTTTTCACATGAAAGGGTTATACATTGAAGCAATTTTGAGTAATGGACTCTGGACTTTGGCCACAGGTTTAATTTATGTCTTATCTACCAGAATAGAGATAAGGTGACAGTGACAAGCAGCTAGTTGTGTCACAGGACTGGCATGTGCTATGGCAGTGTATGAAATCTGCACAATGCTTAGGTAAGGAAACTAGACTCAAGTCCAAAGAGGGACAAAAGAGATGGCTGTCCTCACAGATATGCCACTAAAGCTTTTAGGTATATGAACTGGGAATGCAGCCAGGACAGGGCTCTCTTTGGGGCCCACCTAATCCACTTTAAGAAGCCAGACTTGCCAGACTAGATTCAGTGCCAAATCTGGGAAGATGCAATGACCTTGCAGGTGGCAAAAAAAAGTTTTGACCTGGCAGAACACCTATTTTCACGACAAAAAAGCAACAGTTGAAAATAACTGCTAATGCACTGAGTCTACCCCTATAAGGACATTTCCTCATTTGCCAAATCTTTTGAGCTCCTGTGCCTAATCTAAGAATGACACTGCAGTGAATTTCTGCTCCAGGACACCTACTCATTTGTCTCCAGTATGTACCCGTCGTCAATCTCCTGAGAATATGTGACCATGCTTCGGGTCAGAGAAATACATGTCAGTGGAAGATCCATGGCAGCTTTGGGGGATAAAAAGCAGGCTTTTCATTTCCAAATAACTTATTTATTTCAGATACATTTTCTAAGTGGCTTTTATGTTCCAAGCACTGTCCTAAGTACTAAGAAACATGTAGAAAATTATATAGACACCCTGCCTATAAGCAATTTATCTTTTGTGAAAGGAAAGAAGGAAAAAAATAAACAAAAGTTCTACTTCAGAAGGCTATTATAAATGCCATGGAAAGATGAATTATATCTGTACATAGATGTTAGGCAACGCACAAACGAAAGTCCTTAATCAGATGGGATCACAGGGAGATTTATTCATTCAAAAAATACATGGTAAGCATCCACTATTTTCTAGGAATTGTCATATGTACTAGGTATATACCCAAGTGACTGAAACCAAATTAACCATGTTCAATGAGCTAATGGTCTATAGCCTCGCTACTCAATGTGTGATCCAGGGAGCAACAGTATCAGCATCATCTTTTTAAGATAATACTGGTGATTTGAGAAGAACATCACTTGGCATTCATGTACGGTATTGAATATGAATGTAAATGCTGATGCGATTTGGGGGATCTATTTTAAGTCCTTATTCTTCATAATGTCTTAGTTTTCTCATACAATTTTTCTTGAACCTTTCCTAACTTTAATTGATTACATTTAGCTTCAATTGAAAGTTGGCCTGTCATTTTAAAACCAGAGAGAGCATCACAATCACAGACTGCTTTGTAAACTGCAGATTCTATGGCCCCATAGCAAAAATTCTGATTCACTAAATATTGGGCAAGAATTTTAAAAACTTTGTTTAGTAGGACATTATTTTAAAGAGCAGCTTTAGATTAGCAACAAACTTGGGCAGAACTTATTGTCAATATACTGCCTCCCTCCATGCATGCATAGCCTCATTAACATCCATCATTAGTATCCCCCACCGGAGTGGTACATTTGTTATAATGGATGAAGTTACAGGGACACATCAACACCCGGAGTCCACAGTTCCCATTAGGGTTCATTCTCAATGTACTTTCAGTGGGTTTGTATAATGTGTAATAGCATGTATATTTTATTATAGTATCAGATGGAGTAGTTTCATTGCCCTAAAAGTCATCTGTGCTTCATCAATTCATCTCTTCCTTCCCACCATTTCCATAGTTTGCCTTTTCCAGAATGTCATAGAGTTGGAAATAAACAGTAAGTAACCTTTTCAGATTAGCTTCTCTCAATTAATAATAGCATTAAAGTTTCTTTTATGTCCTTTCATGGCTTGATAGCTCATTTTTCATTGCTTAGTAATATTTAATTGTCTGGATGTACCAGTTTACTAAAGAACATTTTAGTTCCTTTCAAGTTGAGCAAGTATTAATAAAGCTGCCGTAAATGTCCATGTACAAGTTTTTGTGTGGGTGTGGGCACACATTTTTACTCCTTTGGCTAAATACAAAAAAAGTGATTGCTTGATCCTATATGGTAAGAGTATATGCCCAAGTAAATATATATATAATTTTATTTTTATTTTTTTTTATTTTTTATTTTTTTACAGAGAGGAAGGGAGAGGATAGAAAGTCAGAAACATTGATGAGAAACATTGATGATCTGTCTCCCACACAACCTCTACTGGGGATGTGCCTGCAACCAAGGTACATGCCCTTGACTGGAATAGAACCTGGGACTCTGCAGTCTGCAGGCCAATGTTCTATCCACTGAACCAAATTGGTTAGGGCCCAGTGAATTAGTTTTTAATAAAGTGTCAAATTATCTTTCAATGTGGCTGCAGCATTTTGGATTTTTATTAGCATTGAATGAGAGTTCCTATTATTCCACATCCTCACTGGCATTTAGTATTATCAGTGTTCTAAATTTAGCCCTTCTAATAGATGTGCAATGGTATTGCATTTTTGTTTTTATTTGCATTTCCCAATGACATATGATGTAGAGAGAGTATATTTTCATGTGTTTATTTGCCATCTGTTTATTTTTATTATGGACATGTCTTTTAAGGTCACTGTCCTATTTTTTAAACCAGGTTGTTTGTTTTTTATTAAGTTTTAAGAGTTCTTTTTATATTTTGGATAACAGTATTTTGTCAGATGTTTTGTAAGTATTTTCTCCCAGTCCTTGGCTTGCCTTTTCATTCATTCTCTTGGTAAGGTCATTTTCAAAGCATAAATTTTTATTTTAATTCCAGCTAATCAATTATTTCTCTAATGGGTTGTGCCTTTGGATATTGGATTTAGTTAAAAACTGGTCAAATTGTATCTAAAAAGTCATCTTCAACCCTGGCTCATCTATATTTTCCCTATATTATAATATTGGAATCGAGTGTTGCATTTATCACTTAGGTCTGTAATTCATTTTGTATTAATTTTTGTGAATGTTTTAAGGTCTGTGTTGAGATTTCCTTTTTGTTTTCTTACATGTGGATATCCAGTTGTTCCTGCACAATTTTTTAAAAATATCATCTTTGCTTAATTATAATGTCTTTACTCTTTTGTCAAAGATCAGTTGACTATATTTGTGTGGTTCTATTTTTAAGTTATATATCATGTTTGCTTTTTCCCCCAGTGCCACCCTGTCTTCATTGCTAGAATTTAATAGTAAGTCCTAAAGTCAAGTGACATCTGTCCTCCAACTTTGTTCCTCTCCTTTAGTGTTGGCTATTCTGGATCTTCAGCTTCTCGATATAAACTTTAGGACAAGTTTGTTAATATTCAAAAATAACTTTCTGGAATTTTTATTGAAATTTCATTGAATTTACAGATCAAGTTAGGAAGAGCTGGTATCTTGACGATATTGAGTCTTCCTAGACTATTCATGAACTTGGAATATCTGTTCATTTATTTAGTGTTTTTTTATTCATTTTTTAAATTCATAATCGGGGTTATATAGTTTTACTCATGTAGATATTGTACATATATTGTTAGATATATTCCTGTGTCATTTACTTGAGTGCTATTTTAAGTGGTAATATATTTTTAATTTGTTCCCACTTATTCATTGTTTGTGTAGGAACACAGAAATATTAAAAACGTTCTCTATTGATCCTGATGATCAGTTAGATTGGGGGACTCTTGCTGTGTTTCAGATGAAAAGAGTTTTGAATTTAAAACAGACAACTCTAAATCATATTTGCTAGTTATGGGATCTTCAGCAAATTATTTTGTCCTCCTTGAGTTTTAATTTTATGTTCTGTAAAATGGCAATAATAAATGTGCAAGGTTAGTATTGCTAGCAAGAGAATGTGAATATTAAATGTGAATGGCAAATGTTAAAACACTAATGCTCAATATATGACAAGCAACTAGGCTGCACTGGCTTCTGTAGTTGCTTTGACTTTTCCTAGAAGCCTGCTGGTGTTTCATCCCTTCCTTCCTTCCTTCCTTCCTTCCTTCCTTCCTTCCTTCCTTCCTTCCTTCCTTCCTTCCTTCCTTCCTTCCTTTCTTCCTTTCTTTCTTCTTTCTTTTTCTTTTTTATTGTTTAAAGTATTACACATAGTAGTACATATATCTTCTTTTTCCCATTGACCTTCCCCCAGCCTCTCCTAATCCCTGTAGCATGCCCTCATCCCACCCCCCAAATGTCTTGTGTCTATTGGTTGTGCTTATATGCATGCATACAAGTCCTTTGGTTGATCTCTTTTCCTCTGTCCCCAACACTCCTCAGACTTCCTGCTGTAATTTGACAGTCTGTTTGATGCTTTAATGCCTCTGTATCTATCTTTTTGTTCATCAGGCTCTTTATTTTTCATAAATGAGTGATATCATGTAGTATTTTTCTTTCATTGCCTGGCTTATTTCATTTAGCACAATGCTCTCCAATTCCATCCATGCAGCTGCAAATGGTAAGAATTCCTTCTTTTTTATAGCAGCTTAGTATTCCATTGTGTAGATGTACCATAGTTTTCTGATCCACTGAACTGCTGATAGGCATTTAGGATATTTCTAAATCTTAGCTATGCTGACTTGTGCTGCTATGAACATAGGGGTGCATATATCCTTTCTGATTGGCGTTTCTAGAGTCTTGGGATATATTCCTAGAAGTGGGATTATTGGGTAAAATGGGAGTTACATTTTTAGTTTTTTGAGGAAACTCCATACTGTTCTCCACAGTGGTTGCACCAGTCTGCATTCCCACCAGCAGTTCACTAGGATTCCTTTTTCTCTGCATCCTTGCCAGCACTCGTCATTTGTTGATTTGTTGATGATTGTCACTCTGACAGGTATGAGATGGTACTGCATTGGAGTTTTGATTTGCATCTCTTGGATAATTAGTGACTTTGAGCATGTTTTCATATGTCTTTTGGCCTTCCTTCTGTCTTCTTTCAAAAAGTATCTATTTAGATCTGTTGCCCACTTGTTTTATTGAATTATTTATCTTCCTTTTATTAAGTTGTATGACTTCCCTGGAAATGTTGGAGATTAAACCTTTATCAGTGATAACATTTGCAAATATGTTCTCCCATAGAGTGGGCTTTCTTTTTGTTTTGTTGATGGTTTCTTTTGCTGTGCAAAAGCTTTTTATTTTGATGTAGTCCCAGTTGTTTATTTTCTCTTTAATTTCCATTGCCCTAGGAGTGGTATCAGTGAAGACATTGCTTTGGCATATGTCTGAGATTACACTGCCTGTGGATTCCTCTAGTATTTTATGGTTTCTTGACTTATGTTTAAGTCCTTTATCCATTTTGAGTTTATTTTTGTGTATAGTGTAAATTGGTGATCTAGTTTCTTTTTTTGTGTGTGCATGAATCTGTCCAATTTTCCCAACACCATTTATTGAAGAGACTGTCTTGACTCCATTGTATGTTCATGCCTCTTTTGTCAGATATTAATTGAGCATAGTGGTTTGGGTTGATATTTAGGTTCTCTATTCCATTCCATTGGTCTATATGTCTGTTCTTGTGCCAGTACCATGCTGTTTTGAGAATAGTAGCTTTGTAATACAGCTTGAAATCGGGTATTGAGATCCCACCTACTTTGTTCTTTCTTAGGATAGCTGTGGTTATTTGGGGCCTTTTTTATTCCAGATGGATTTTTGAAGAGTTCTTTCTAGGTCTGTCCAATATGCTATTGGTATTTTAATAGGGAATGCGTTGAATCTATAGATTGCTTTGGGTAGTATGGACATTTTAATGATATTGATTCTACCAATCCATGAACATAGTATGTGCTTCCATCTGTTTATATCTCCCTTTATCTCTTTTTTCAGTGTCATTTAGATTTCCACATATAGGTCTTTTACCTCTTTAATTAAGTTTATTCCTAGGTATATTATTATTATTATTATTATTATTATTATTATTATTAATTTTGGTGTGATGGTAAATGGGATTGCTTTTTTAGTCTCTCTTTCTGTAAGTTCACTATTGTGTATAGAAATGCCATAGATTTCTGGGTGTTAATTTTGTATCCTGCTACAATACATTGCCAAATTCATTTGTTAAGTCTATTAGTTTTTTTTATGGAGTCTTATGTTTTTTTATGTATAATATCATGTCATCTGTGAATAAGGACAGTTTTACTTCTTCTTTTCCAATGTGGATGCCTTTTATTTCACTTTATTGTCTAATCACAATGACTAATACATCCAGTATTATGTTGAGCAGGAGTGGTGAGAGTGGGCATCCCTTTCTTGTTCATAGCCCATTGAGTATGATGTCTCATGACTCATACAATTTTACATTCGTTTGTCATATATGGCTTTTATTATGTTTAGGTATGATCCTTCTATTCCCACCTTGCTGAGAGTTTTTATCAAAAATGGGTGTTGGATTTTGTCAAATGCTTTTTCTGTGTCTACTGATATGACTATGTTATTTTTATCTCTCAATTTGTTTATGTGATGTATCATATTTATTGATATGTATCATATTGTACCATTCTTACATCCCCAGGATAAATCCTATTTGGTCATGGTGTATGATCTTTCTGATGTACTGCTGGATCCAATTTGCTAGAATTTTGGCATCTATATTCATGAGGGATATTGGCCTGTAATTATCTTTCATTGTGTTGTTTTGGTGTTAGGGTGATGCTAGATTCATAGAATAAGCATGGAAGTGTTACATCTTCTTGAATTTTTTGGAATAGTCTGAGGAGGTGGGTTTTAATACTTCCTTGAATGTTTGGTAAAACTCCCCTGTGAAGCTGTCTAGCTGTGGGTTTTTGTTTGCTGGAAGCTTTTTGATGAATGCCTCAATTTCTTCCATAGTGGCCTATTGGCCTATTGAGATTTTTAGATTCTTCCTGCTGGAGTTTTGGAAGGTTGTATTTTTCTAGGAATGTGTCCATTTCCTCCAGGTTGTCCAGTTTGTTGGAATAGAGTTGTTCATATTATTTACTAAGGAACATTTTATTTCTGTGGTTTTTGTTATTTCAACTCTTTCATTTCTGATTTTGTTTATTTGGGTCCTTTATCTTTGCTTATTAGTGAACCTAGCTAGAGGTTCATCAATCCTTTTTATCATTTCAAAGAACCAGCTCTTGGTTTTGTTGATCTTTTTGTACTTTTTTTTTTTTTTTTTTTTTTTTGTCTCTATGTTGTTTATTTCCACTCTGATCTTTATTATTTCCTTCCTTCTCCTTTCACTGGGCTTTTTTGTTGTTGTTGTTGCTCTATTTCTAACTCTTTGAGTTGTAGTGTTAGGTAATTTACTACCATTGTTTCTTTTTTTTTTTTTTTCAGTAGGCTTGTAGAGCAGTGTTTTTCAACCTTTTTTGGGCAAAGGCACACTTGTTTCATGAAAAAAATCACGAGGCACACCACCATTAGAATATGTTAAAAAAAATTAACTCTATGCCTATATTGACTATATATAAAGTAATTCTCTTGAATAGGAATCAAATAAACACAAAGAAAGTATTTTATAATTACTTTATTATGAAATATTAAGTAAACAAAATAGTGAAAAATTATAAAATTCTTGTCTTGTCTGCACCTACGGCACACCAGGCAACATCTCGCGGCACACTAGTGTGCCGCGGAACAGCGGTTGAAAAACGCTGTTGTAGAGTTATGAACTTCCCTCTCAAGACTGCTTTCGCTGTGTCCCTTAGATTTTGGATTGTTGTGTTTTCATTTATTTGTTGGCATGATGTGCTTTTTTTCTTTTTGATCTCTCTGGTAACCCAGTCATTGTTTAATAGCATGCTATTTAGTCTCCATGTATTTGACTTTTTTGGATTGTTTTTATTGTAGTGGATTTCCAGTTTTATACCATTGTGATCTGAGAAGGTGCTTGATATGATTTCTATCTTCTTGAACTTGAAGTAACTTTGCCTGTGACCCAATATATAGTCTGTTTTGAAAATGACCCATGTGCACTTGAGAAGAATGTATATTCTGTCCTTTAGGGTGAAATGTTCTGAAGATGTTAATTAATTTTATCTGATCTAATGAATCATTTAGGAATGATGTTTCTTTGCTGATTTTTTGTTTAGAGGATTTGACCATTGGTGATAGTGGGGTATTAAAGTCTCCTACTATGATTGTATTGCTGTCAATCTCTCCCTTGACATCCTCCAGAAGTTTTTGTATGTATTTGGGTGCTCCTGAATTGGGTGTGTACATGTTTACCAGAGTTATTTCTTCTAGTTGGATTACTCCCTTTACTATTATGAAGTGACCTTCCTTATCTCTTTTTATGTCCCTCACTTTGAGATCTAATTTGTCAGATAAATATTGCTACCCCAGCTTTTTTTTTTTTTTTTTTTTTTTTTTTTTTTTTTTCATTTCCATTCACCTGAAAAACCTTTATCCATCCCTTCACCATCAGTCTGGGTGTGTATTTTTTTATGAGGTGGGTTTCCTGTAGACAGGAGATATATGGGTCATGTTTTCTTTTCCACTCAGTTACCCAATGTCTTTTGATTGGGGCATTTAATTCATTTATATTTAAAGTTATTATTGATTGGTACTTGTTTGTCTCCATTTTTATTCTTTACCCCTGTGCTCCTTCACTTCCTATTTCTTGTTTTTACAGAAGACCCTTTAGCATTTCTTGCATTGCTGGTTTGGTGGTAATAAACTCCCTTAGTTCTTTTTTGTCTGTGAAGCTCTTGATTTCACTCTCAATTTTTATTGATAGCTTTGCTGGGTACAGTATTCTTGGTTTCAGTCCCTTCCTTTGCATGGCTTTGTATATTTCATTTCATTCCCTTTTTGCCCGATGCGTTTCTGTTGAAAAATTAGTCAGTAGTCTGATGGGGGATCCTTTGTAGGAAACTTTCTGTCCCTTTCTGGATACTTTTAAGATTCTTAATTTTTAGCTGGAGTTTGCCAATTTAATTATAATGTACCTTGGCCTCTCTGACTTTTGGGGTTCATTTTGTTTGGGACTCTATGAGCTTCTTGGATTTGTGTGGGATTTTTCTTCCCTATATTAGAGATGTTTTCTGTCATTTCTTCAAACAGGTTTTCTATCCTTTGCTCAGTTTTCTCTCCTTCTGGCATCCCTATTATTCATATGTTGTTTCATTTCCTGTTGTTCCCAAAGTACTCTTAGGCTCTCCTCTGCTTTATAATTTTTTTCCCCCAGAAGGTGCTCTGCTTGGGTATTTTTTTCTACTTTGTCTTCTAGCTCACTGATGTGGTCTTCTGCTTCTTCTAGTCTACTGTTGATGCTTTCTATTGAGTTCTTTATAACATTGATGTCATTTTTCATTTCTTCTTGGTTCTTCTTCATTTCCTCTTGGTTATTACACATGTTGTTGAATTTGTCTTCCATTATTTTCATCCACTTTATGAGTACTTATTTATATCCTTTCTCTGACAGCTTGCTTGCCTCCATTTCGTTTACTTCATTTTCTGGTGATGCCTGCTTTGCTTTCATATATGGGCTGTTTCTTTGTTTCCCCATTTCCTCTCCTCTCTGGGTGTCTGGTTATGTAGTTCTTGCTGTCCTGCATTGATTTATAGGCTCAAAATACAATACAATAAGGCATAATGCACAAGGCACTGAACACAAATTATTCATGATACTAATAACCCCAAATAAAGGTGACTACCATTGAAAAGAGAATTAGGCGATAAGAATGAAGAAGACAAAGAGAAAGACAGAGAGAGAGAAAGAGAGGGAGAGAGAGGGAGAGAGAGAGAGAATGCACAAATGAAATTGAGAAAGGGAAAAAAAGGTAAGAGAGAAAAGAAAGATAATAAAAAGAAGAGGGGAAAGAACTATTTATATGGGGAGAAAACTCCAATAGAACAGCTATTAATCCCAACAAATGCCAGCAAAAAAAAAATATATATATATATATACCTAGTGATGAATTCAAACTACAAACAACAACTAATATCAAGCAAGGTGAGAGAAAACAGAAGCAAAAAATCAACAACAATATAATCAACAATCAAGCACACAGCAACAAAGGACAGAGAATAAAATGAATAGTGAAGCAAGAGAAGAGTGAGGTATGTATGGATTTATAGCAGGGGATTGGAAATTAGATATATAAGTAGGGTGAAATTTTAATGGGGTAAAAAGAAGGAATAGGGAAAATCCAAAGCAGGAATAGGGTAAGTAAATCAGGACAACAAAAGGGGAAAAGTGAGGAAGAGAGTGTTGGCAGAAAGGTAAAGTTGAGATAGAGTAAAATTATGTTAAAGAAAGATGAAATTAGAATGTAGAACACTAATTCCAAAATAAAATAGAGAGAAAATAAAATGACACTTTAAAAATAAAGTTAAAATAGTCATAGTAATAATACTGATTAAAAATAAATTGTAATAATTAAAAAGGTAAAATCAAGTGAAGAAAAAGAAAAAAATAGTTTTTTAAGTAAAAGATGAAAAAATAAATAAAAATGTTCAGTAGTGAAGGTCATTCACTTCCTCTACTGTTCTATTTGACTGATCTGTTTCCTAATCAGGTCAGTATTGAAGTTCACTGTGTTCTACTCCTCAGTGTTGTAGGTCACAGTCCTGAATTTCATGTAGGCTGTACTTCATTGCTTCTTATACTCCTTTATTTGTGTTTTCACAAGAATCAGTTTGTGATTCAACCCCTGGTGGCAGTGTTTCTGGATATACCTTCAGGTCCATATGTCTTCTGTAGTGAGTGTTTAGATTTTATTTTCCCTGTCGCACCTAATACTGGTTTGGGGGAATTGGCTGCCCCAGAACTGGTTCTCTGATCATCATTCCCTTCTTTGATTCCCAGTTTCCACAAAAACAAGTTTCCTCTGCAGTCTCTTAGAGTGTCCCTAATTGGGTGATCTTATGTATTGGGCTTAGTAATCAAAAGTTAGGATTTAAAGATAAAAAGGAGAAAAAAGAGAGAGAGAGAAAAGAGCCAGTGTATGTGCGCAAACTCTGGCACTGTTGTGCAAGTCTGTGCAGTCTTTTTCCCTTTGATTCTAAGCAGCCCTTATTTTGAACCCAGTTTAGCTATGTGTTGCTTTTTAGAGTTCCCTTCTGTTAGCAGCCCTGAGGATCCCCTTCCACATCCAAGGATCACACCAGCCCCAAAGGCCCTGCAGCAGACTTTTATGGGTGCAGACTTCCCTGGACCATCCAGCTCCCACTGTGCACATTTCTCTCTCCTGCCCAGACCTCACCTTACCCCTGGCAAAATCTGACTGTGAGGAGGTGCAAAGCTCCTCAGAATCTGTGTGCTGGTACCACTTGGGGACCAGTGTTCCCAGGTTGGCAGCTATTTTTTGGGTGCTATTGTTTATATTCCCAGGGTAACATCCACTCTCTCCTTCAAGATGGTGTGGTCTCTGCATCAGAGCTGGTCACTTTTGGAGGGATCCCAGCTGCAATGGAGGCTTCCCAGTGAGGGGAACCCCGTCCAGAAATACCCCCAAATCCTCTGGAGTATAGCTGTTCCTCAACTCACCAAGAAACACTCCCCGAGGGACCACACACACTCCCTTCATTCTCTCACACACTATCTTGCAGTCTGCTTTCCCATTGGCAGCCATCTTCTTTCTTTGGAAGTGGCAACTTTTTTTTTTTTTAATATGGTTTTATTGATTTAAAAAAATTAAGTTATTGGGGGCTACATTGGTTAATATGATCATATAATTTTCAGGTATAAGCTTCTATGTTACAAGATCTGTAAATTGCTCTGTGTGCCCACCACCCAAAGCCAAATTTTCTATCATCACCATATATTAGGACCCCTTACCCCCACCCTTTTTTCTCTGGTAACCTTCCCCTTTTTCCCTCCCTGCAATGTTGTGTTCACAAGTTTCAGTTTTATATAACACATAGAGGCCTGGTACACGAAATTTGTGCACTGGTAGGGTTCCTAGACCTAGCCTGTGACCAGGGCCGATTGGAGCCTTCCAACTGCTGGCCAGGGCCTTTCTTCATTCTGCACCACCCCTTGGTGGTCAGTGCATGTCATAGGGAGTGATCAAACTCCCAAGGGGACAATTTGCATATTAGGCTTTTATATACATATATAGATATGAATGAAATACAGTACTTAGTTTTTCTGCCTAACTTACTTTAATTAACATAATGTTCTCAAGGTTCATCCATGTTGCAAATTGTGCTATTTTATCCTTCTTATGGCTGAGTAGTATTCCATTGTGTGTAAGTGCCACATCTTCTTTATCCAGTCCTCTATTACAGCGTTTTTCAACCAATGTTCCTCGAGATGTTGCCTGGTGTGCCGTAGGTGCAGACAAGACAAGAATTTTATAATTTTTCACTATTTTGTTTACTTAATATTTCATAATAAAGTAATTATAAAATACTTTCCTTGTGTTTATTTGATTCCTATTCAAGAGAATTACTTTATATATAGTCAATATAGGCACAGAGTTAAATTTTTTAACATTTTCTAATGGTGGTGTGCCTCGTGATTTTTTTCATGAAACAAGTGTGCCTTTGCCCAAAAAAGGTTGAAAAACACTGCTCTATTATGACAGGACACTTAGGTTGTTCCCTATGTCTGTTAATACTGTAATTAACAGAGGGATGCACATATCTTTGCAAATATATGATTTTAAGTTTTTACTGGTATATACCCAGGAAAGGAATTATAGCTCTATTCTTAATTTTTTGAGGAATCACCAGACTGCTTTCCCTAGTGGTTGGACCAGTCTACATTTCCACCAGCAGATAATGAGGGTTGTCTTTTTTCCCACAACCTCTCCAATACTTGTTATTGCTTGTCCTGTTGATAATAATCACTCTAACAGGTGAGAAGTGGTATCTCATTTGCATATCCCTAATTGCTAGTGAGGTTGAAAATCTCAATTGGCTGTTTATATGTATTTTTGGGAGAGATGTATTTTTAGGCCCTCTGCCCATTTTTAATTGGATTGTTTATTTGTTTGGTGTTGAGTTTTATGAGTTCTTTATATATTATATTTTAGAAATTAAACTTTTTCAGAGCTACTGTTTACAAATATCATCCCCCATCTTGTTGGCTGCCTGTTTGGTTTGTTGTCAGTTCCTTTGTGCAGAATATTTACATTTGATATAATACCATTTATGTAATTTTGCATTTATTATCCTGGCCTTTGGGGTCAAGTTCATAAAATGTTCTATATGACCAAGGTAAATAATGTGTAACCTATAATTTCTTCTGTTACTTATTGTTTTTGATATAGTACCATTTATGTAATTTTGCATTGTTTTTGTCCAGAAGGTCATTCAGATGTCTGGTCTAATTAGCATGTTATGCATTTATTATTATAG
The DNA here is from genome assembly GCF_014108245.1 of Pipistrellus kuhlii. NCBI lineage: Eukaryota > Metazoa > Chordata > Mammalia > Chiroptera > Vespertilionidae > Pipistrellus > Pipistrellus kuhlii. The sequence continues at coordinate 104,849,310 of NW_023425515.1, read as the reverse complement.
GAGGTTTATTTGTGTGTTTTTTAGTGAGAGAAAGGAAAGGGAAAGAGAGGAAAATGTTGATTGACTGCCTCCTGAACACCTACTTGGAATCAAGCCAGTAACCTGGACCAGTGGCCTGACCAGAATAGAACAGGTGACCTCTGGGTGCATGGAACTATGCTCAACCAACTGAGCCACACCAGTCAGGTCCCTGGCAACTTTTTTCATTTTTAAAAAAATATATTTTGCCAAAACCGGTTTGGCTCAGTGGTAGAGCATCAGTCTGCAGACTGATGGGTCCTGGGTTCGATTCCGGTCAAGGGCATGTACATTAGTTGCGGGCACATTCCTGGTGGGGGGTGTGCAAGAGGCAGCTGGTCGATGTTTCTCTCTCATCGATGTTTCTAGCTGTCTATCTCTCTCCCTTCCTCTCTGTAAAGAATCAATAATATATATATATATATATATATATATATATATATATATATATATATATATATTATTGATTTTTTTTTTACAGAGAGGAAGAGAGGGGGATAGAGTTAGAAACACTGATGAGAGAGAATAATTGATCAGCTGCCTCTTGCACACCCCCCACTGGGGATGTGCCCACAACCAAGGTACATTCCCGTGACCAGAATTGAACCCGGGACCCCTCAGTTCACAGGCTTATGCTATATTCACTGAGCCAAACCAGCTTTGGCAATTTTTCAGGGATGTCCTCTTCACATTACATGGGGCTAATTCCTTTATATTCATTTAGCCTCAGCTCAGCCATGGATCAAATAGAGTTTTCAGAATCCCTTCTATGCTGAGTCTGGGTAAATGTGCCCATCCTTGAAGCTCTTCTGCTGGGGCACTTACTACTACATATCAAGTATCTGCAGGTCATATGTTTATTTCTCTATTAGCCTGTGAACTGTGTGTAGGAGAAGATCATATTCCATTCCTCTTTATTTTCAGCTCTGGATTATTACTAATTAAAAACTTAGTTGAATTGAACTGCTTTGTCATTTTATAGAAGAAAAACTTGAGACTTAAAATGAATAAAGATCAGACCTTATTAAAATAGACCTCCATGTACTGACAATTATAATAACACTAGAATTAATCACTTGGCTAATAATGAATTAGAATCAAGTGCTATTGCTCAGCAAATGCCAAGTTATTTTTTTCTTTCCTCTTATGATAAATGGTATAGGATGACTAAATCGTTGTAATTTTAGAACAAAAAATCACACAGGAACTTTCCAATTGTGTACCTCCATCATGGTTTTAAAAAAGTACAACAATGATGAATAATGTATTTTAGGGTAAAAAATACCCTCTATGTTGGTGTCATATCCAAATATTGCATTTGTTTCTATGTTAAATAGCAGTGGTAAATTCAGATATCATTATCTTGATCTTAGCAGGAAACTACTAAACCTTCACTATGATATTAATTGTAGGTTTTTCATATGGACCTTTTATCATGTTGAGGAATTTTATTTATATTCCTAGCTTTTTTTGGTATTGTAATATATTACATTGAATTATTTTCTCAGGTTGAATGATCTTTACTTTATAAGATTAAGTCACACTTGGTCATGGTGTAAATTTTTTTAGTAGGTTGCATTCTGCTCATTAATATTTAGTTGAAGTAGCTGTATTAATAGTAATATGGAATTTTGGTCTGTAGTTTTCACTTCTTGTAGTGTCTTTGTCTGGCCTTTCTTATTAGGAATATTTTGATTGCTGATTCAATCAGTTTAATAATTATATATCTTTTTAGATTTTTCCATTTCTTAATTAATCAGTTTTGCTAGATTATGTGTTTCTAGAAGTTTGTCCATTTCATCTATACAATTTGTTTGCATGTAAATGTTGTCTTCTCTTATAATCTATTTTATTTTTACATATTCAGTAGTAATGTCTGCTCTTTCACTTATAATTTTAGTAATTTTAGTGTTCTATTTTCCATAGTAAATCTAGTTAGTATGTCACATTTGTTATTTTAAAAGAACCAGCTTTAGGTTTAATTGTATGTGCAAGCTAACCTTTATTACTCCCTTCCTTCTATCTTTAAGCTTAGTTTGTTGTTCTTTTTCTATTTTATTCAGGTACAAAATTAGGCTATTGATGTGAAGTATATCTTTTTTTTTAATATAGGTGTTTATGGCTATAAATTTCCCTCTGTACATTGCTTTTATTGTATTCCACAAATATTGGTATATTTTCTTTTCATTTTAATCTATTTCAAATTATTTTTACTTTCTTTTTGTGTTTTATTCTAGGGCCTAATATATATTTTATTAGGATGTTTTTTATTTTTATTTTAACATATTTCTGAATTTTTCAGGTTTGTTTGTTTTGTGTGTGTGTGTGTGTGTGTGTGTGTGTGTGTGTGTGAGATATAGATTTCCAGTTTCATTCCCTGTGATTGCTAAAATACTTTGTATAATTTAAATTTTTAAAAACTTATTAACACTTGTTTTGGTCCCTATACATGTTCTATCCTAGAGAATGTTTCATATACATTTAGAAGAATATTTGTTGTGCTTTTGTTGAGTGGAATATTTTTTATATGTCTTTAGGTTAAATTGAATTACATTGTTGTTCAAGTCCTATGCTTTCTTTTTAATCTTCTGCTGGTTATTCTATCAGTCATTGAAAAATGATTAAAATCTTCAGATATTATTTTGGTAATTTTAATTTATTTTATTATTTGTTTTTGTGTATGTCTTACAACTTCTTTGGTGCTTCATTTATTCCATTATTATCCTCCTTTGTTTATTGACAAAAAATGTTGTCTCTAAAAAAATTGTAATGTCATGTCTGAATCCCTTCTGTTATATAATGAATTTTGTTGCTCCAAAATTTGTATGTTGAAACTTAAATACCAAGTAGTATATTTGGAGATAGAACCTTAAGGGGATAGTTAAGGTTAAATGAGAACATAAGGGTGAGACTTTCATCTAATAGGACTGGTGTCTTTAAAAGAAAAGGAAAAGAAATAAGAGCTTTCCCTCTGCAAGTGCACAGATAAAAGGTCAAGTGAGAATTCAGTGGAAAATTGGCTGGCCCATGAACCATGAAAAAAGGCCTCACTAGAAACCAACCTTGCAGGCATCTTGATCTTGTATTTATAACCACAATGTGGTTCTGTTATTGCATCTCAAATTTTACTAATGCATATTTTGGTACACTCATGGGGTACTGCTGAAACAAATACCTAAAACTGGAGGAGGCTTTGGAACAAAGTAATAGGTAAAGACTGGAAGCTTAGATTTCTTTGAAGAAAATATTCAGAGAAATTTAGAAATGAAAGGCAATTCTTGTGAGGACACTGAAAGAATAGAGGATAAGTGTAGAGAAAGATTCTTTCATCTTGATAACATAGTATATGTCATTATGAACACAATATTGATAAAAAATATGAACATCAAAGGTGCTTCTGGTAAAGTCTCCAACAGAAATGAGAAACATGCTATTGGAAACTGGAGGGAAGGAAGGTGATCTTAGTTATAAAGTGCCAAAGAACTTGGCTGCACTGTGTTCTAATAGTTTTATTGAAGATAATATATGTGTATGATAAAACTCTGAGCGTTTACCTGAAAAGATTTCTCAGCAAAGTGTTGAGCATGCACCGTGGCTTTTCTATACTGCTTGTAGGAAAATGCCAGCAGTGAGAGAGATACATTGAAGGAATAGTTTTTAAAAAATAGAGCTAGAATATTTAGAAAATTCTAAGTTTAGTTATATTGAAAAAAATAAGACAGCATGTTCTGGAGAGAACACCAAGATTACGGCTTCATAAAAAGGTTACTGGTGGATTTAATCAGCCAACTCAGTTTAACCCAATAACAGAGATGGGATTATTCTAGCAGAAACAGCCAGCTAAAATTAAATGGGAAAGGAATAATGGGACAAAATAAAGAAAGGTTGTGGACTTCTGTGATTCCATAAGATGGGACAGTAGAGTTTTCTGACTTTGAGCAGGTGTTATCCTTCAAGAAAAGAAAAGATCAATGTTGAATGTGGCTCAGGTGTTATTAGGGCTATACTCCCACCATAGGATGAAGGTGGAAGGCTGTTTCCTCTCTGGTTTCAGAGTATAGGGCCAACTCCTCTATTTCAGTGGGCCAAAATGCCACTACCCAGTGCCTAGGGGTGCTGTCACCTGCAAAGCTGAAAGGAAGGACTTACCACCTAAGATCTCAGGAGCAATGCTATTATCCAAGTAAATAGTCCTGAAGAGAAGAGTATGAGCCAAACAGGACTATTCTGTAATCTTAAGGTCTAATGGGATTTCCTCGGGGCATTTTAGATTTGCTTGAAAACCATTACTTCTTTCTTCTTTACAATTTTTTTTTTGGGGGGAGTGGGGGGTGGAAATGTCTATTTCTTGCCTTTCCCACCAGTGTTTTTGGAATTTTGAAACCACACAACTTGTCTGGCCTCACAGATTTAAAGTTGGAGAGAAATTTTGCCTCAGGATGAATCATAATTTGATTCTCACTCATACCTGATTTAGAATTATGGCCCCTAGAACTGTGAGAAATTAAATGTCAAATTTGGGATGTTTGTGGCTAATACTTATTTAAATATTTTTTTATATAGTATATCTCTCTCTCTCTCTCTCTCTCTCTCTCTCTCTCTCTCTCTCTCTCTGGGATTCCTACAATGCATATATTTGTCCACTTGATGGTACCACACAGGTTTCTTAGTTTCTGCTATGATTTCTTCATTCTGTTTTCTTACTGCTTCTAATCCCTGATCATTTTAATTATCTTCAAATGTACTAATTCTTATCAAATCCATTATCAAACACTTCTAGTGATTTTTTTTGTTTGTCATTACAGTTTTTACCTTCAAATATTAGACTAGTTGCTTTCTATAACTTTTATCTCTTTGTTGATATGTTCATCTTGGTCATGTATAATTTTCCTTAGTTCTCTGTCCATGATTCTCCTTATTTTTTGAGTGTATTGATATTTATTTTTAAGGATTTGTCTACTATTCCTTGTTGTATTTCATAACTGAAATATCTGTTCCTTTAGCTCACTTTCAGCTGATGTTTCCACAGGTATTTCCTTGAATGCCAGAATATGAAACAAACAAACAAACAGACAAAAAAACCCTAAAGAGATAGAGATACAGATAGAAAGATGAAAGAGATAAAAAGTGGCAAACATTGTGGTGCTCCTCCAAAGTTCAGTTCTCTTGATAATCTGATTTACATGGAAATTAAAGAGAACTGGTAATGGCAACAATATAAATATAAAAGACAATATAAATGTATTTTATTTGTAATATTTTCTCCCCCTATGTAAAAAACAAGATTGTTATGTATAAAGCAATAATTATGAAATTCTCTTAATGGGCACATAAATAAGATATAATTTTTATCACAATAAGAACATAGAGAATAGAAATAAAATGAAGCTATATATGAGCAATGGTTTAAAAAATTTTTGAAATTAAGTTAGTGCTAATCCAAATTATTGTAAGTGACAATGTTATTTGTAATCTTCAGGCAACTACTAAGAAAATAACAAAGAAATAAAAACAGTAAAAGAAATGACAACACCCCTATGTGGTCTGGCTTAGTTGGTTGGATCATCATCCCATATATATAAAAAGGTGGTAGGTTTGATTTCAAGTCAGGGCATGTAACCAGGTTATAGGTTTGGACCCTGGTCAGGGCTCCTGCAGGAGACAGCCAATCTATCTTTCTCACATCAATGGTTCTCTCTCTTCTTTCCTCTCTAAAAACTATCAATAAAATAAGAAATAACAATTAATATAATACACTAAAAATATGTTTAAAACAAAAGAAGGCAGAAATGAAGTAACAGCTAAAAAAAATGACATGAAACACATAAAGTGATATAAACCAAATAGCAAAATGGAAGATGTAAATTCTACATTATCAGTAATGACTTAGATTATAAAGGGATTAATATTCCAAACATATGCAACAAATTGACAGAATGAATTAAAAACCATGATCAAGCTATATGCTGAATCTATAAGAAACACTTTAACTTCAAAGATACAAATAGGTTGAAAGTAAAAATATGAAAAACATGTCAAGAACTAACCCAAAATAGGGCTTGAGTAAATAAATTAATACTAGAGAAAATAGTTTATAATCATAACTTTACTAGATAATAAATTGATATTTTGTAATGATAAAAGTGTTAATATATCAAAATATTTTAGCAAGTAAAAACTTATATGCATCTAACAATAGAACCTAAAAACATGTGAAACAAAAACTGATATAACTTGAGAGAAATAGACAATTTGACTATAATAATTGCAGACTTAAGTACTAGACTTTTAATAATGAGTAAAAAAAAAAAAAAAAAAAAAAGCTGAAACTGATTTGGCTCAGTGGTAGAGCATTGGTCTGCAGTCTGAAGGGTCCCAGGTTCAATTCCAGTCAGGGGCATGTACATTGGTTGCGGGCACATGCCCTGTAGGGGGTGTGCAGAAGGCAGCTGGTCAATGTTTCTCTCTCATTGACATTTCTAGCTCTCTATCTCTCTCCCTTCCTCTCTGTAAAATATCAATAAAATATATTAAAAAATAAATAAATAAATAAAATAAACCACCATGGTTTTAAAAAAAAATGAGTTAAAAAAAAAAAAACTAGATAAAAGATCAGCAAAAAAATAGAAAGCAGAAAAAATATTATATATGAATAATCCTAACGGACATCCACAAAGCACTTGACCAAATAACAGTAGAATATAAATTCTTCCAAATACTCATGAAACAATTTTCTGAATAGAGAATAGGCTGTACATTAAAGAAGTTTCTGTTAATTTTTAAAAAATTGAAATTACACAAAATTTATTCTGTGAATGCAGTGGATGTAATTATAAGCCAATAACAAATAGACATTTTGAAAATTAAAAAATATGTGGAGATTAAACATAATTAGCCAAAGAAGAAATCACAAGGTAAATTAAAAATAATTCAACAATATGAAAGGTAAATACAATATGTCAGAACTTACGGGATTCAACAAGTGTGGTATTAGTAGATACATTTTTAGCCTATAACACAAGAAGAAAAAGCTCAGGCCCTGGCCAGGGAGCTCAGATGGTTAGAGCTTCTTCTCCATATGCCACGGTTGTGGGTTTGATCTCCAGTCAGGGCACATACCAGAAGTAATACCAATCAATCAGTCAATGTATAAGTAGAAAAAAAAATATCTCTTTCTCCATTTCTCTCTATATATAATCAATTAATTAAAAATTTTTAAGAAAAACTTATTTTTTTTTAAACACCGCCTGATAAAGGGGAAGAAAGGACAGGCGAGTTGCTAAAGATATAATGTAAACCATAATCTAATTAAAGCTTGTATCTAGAATATATATTTAAAATTCACTAAGTGACTGGCCAACCGACTGACCGTTTGACCAGCTGACTAGTACCTACGATGCATAGTGACCACCTCGGGGCGGATGCTCAATGCAGGAGCTGCCAAGCTTTGTTGAGTTGGCAGCTGCAGTTCTCGGGTGATGCACCTGGAACCAGAGAGGAGAGAGTGTGATTCTGGGGTGCATCACCCAAGAACTGCCCTCTTACAATCTGGGACCCTTCAGGAGATGCTGGAGAGCTAGCTCCAGCCTGATCCCTACAGGCCAGGCTGAGGGACCCCACTGGAGCACGAATCTGTGTGCTGAGTCTCTAGCCCATTGGCTCCCTACTTTGGGTCTAGCCCACCACTGGGCCTCTAGCCCATGTAGAGGTCATGGGTTGGGCCCTTACAAAAACTTTTTGATTCAATTAGCTAAATGATGAGATATGCAGGACCTACTGGCTGCGGCTCCAAGATCTGATGCCCACGCTGGCCCATCTGTTTAATATCGATTTCCAGTGGAAGCAGCAAATTTTCCTGCTACCACTCTCAGTGGGAAACTAGCCACAGCTTCCCGCCTTCTGTGAAGACAGTAGTGCCAGCAGGCAACCTCTGAGGAGAGAAGGAAGCAAAGGAGCAGCTCAGGTCGGAAAAAGGATGTTCCCTCCACCACAGGACTCTGTCAGGGTGGAAGAGCCTGGGTGGGAGCCTGACATTGTTCAGGGTCCTGCCCTAGGCCAACTGGATTCCAGGCTAAGTAAATATTGTTTGTTAAATAAATGCATTTTGCAGCTATGTGCCCACAAGTCATCAGTTACCACCAAACTTACAGTAAGGTGATATGAAAGAAGAGAGACAGATACAGAGAGAAAGTGACATAATATTGGGAACAGAGAGGAGGGAGCCTGTTTCTGGGGTGCATCACCCAAGAACTGCCCTTTTGCAATCCAGGGGGAATGTCTTAGAGACAGTTTTGGCCCAATCTTCACAGGCCAGGCTGAGAGATCACATCAATGCATGAATCTTTGTACCAGGCCTCTAGTATGTATGTCTGTGTATACACAGTGAATGAAATTCATGCACTGGAAAGAGGGGGTCTCTCAGCCCAGCCTGCACCCTCTCCAAGTCTGGGAGCCCTCGGGGAATGTTGGGCCTAAGCCATCAGTTGGACAACATTGGTGCTACTGTGGAGGTGGGAGAGGCTCCTGCCACTGCTGTTGCACTCCTCCAGCCCTGAGCCCAGCTTCTGGCTGAACAGGGTTCCCCCTGTGAGAGTGCACTGACCACCAGGGGTCAGCTGCATTGAGCATCTGGCCCCTGATGATCAGTGTGTATCACAGCAACTGATCATTCTGCCCTCCAGTTGATTGCATATTAGCCTTTTAATATATATATATATATATATATATATATATATATATATATATACTTACTTTAGTACATACAGTATATTTAGAAGGCATGGGGGAGCCAGGCAGAAAACCTTTCTCTAGCGGAGAGGCTCTCTGAAACCCCGGACCCATCAGCTTTTATTTACTTGAATATATGTTTGCCCTTTAGGCATGCAAACAGGTATGTCAATGGTGTGTGTGTGTGTGTGTGTGTGTGTGTGTGTGTGTGTATACATATTTATTTATTTATATGAAGATGTTAGTTATGTGATCTGTATGATGATACTGTGTGTGTGCATTATACAGTTCTCTCAGTTCATATATATATTTGGGCATCTATCCTATCTAATAAAAGAGTAATATGCAAATTAACCATCACTCTGCTACACCTACAAGCCATGCCCACCAGCCAATCAGGAGTGAATATGCAAATTAACCCAACCAAGATGACTGCAGCCACAGAGAGAGAACGAGGCTTGGGTTTCCCTAGCAATGGAGGAAGCCAAGCTTTCCACCTGCCCTGAACTGCCTTGGCCTCTGCTTAAGGCTACAAAATTTCAACTATAGAATATAAATAAATCCCAACAAAAATGGCTACAGCCATGGAGCTAGAGAGAGCAGGAGGCTTAAGTTGCCCCCAGCAATGGAGGAAGGCAAGTTTCCACAGCCCTGGCCTGCCTTAGCTTTCACTTAAGGCTACAAAGTTTCAATTATAGAAAATAAATCCTAGCTTGGGTCACTGGGGGGCATGGCCAACCTGCAAACCACCACAGGCTCCTCACCCAGGCCATCCCATGCCCCAAGGGAACCCCACCCTGATCTGAGACACCCTTCATGGTAAACCACTCGTGCACCAGGCCTCTATCCTATCTAATTCTATCTAATCCTATCTAATAAAATAATTATATGCAAATTGACCATCACTCCAACACACAAGATGGCTGCCCCTATGTGAACACTAGATAGCCACCACAAGATGGCTAGCAGGGGTGGGCAGTTGGGAGGTACCAGATCTTCAAGGGAGGGCAGTTGTGGGCAATCTGGCCAGAACGGAAGGGCAGTTGGGTAGGACCAGTCCTACAGGGGAGGGTAATTAAGGGCAAACAGGCTGGCAGGGAAGCAGTGAGGCATCAATCAGACTGGCAAGGAAATAGTTAGGGGTGATCAAGATGGCAGATAGAAGCTGTTAGGTGCAATTAAGAAGACAGGCAGGCGAGCAGTTGGGAGCCAGCAGTCCTGGGTTGTGAGAGAGATGTCTGACTGCCTGTTTAGGCCCAATCTAAAGGGGCAGTTGGACATCCCTCGAAGGGTCCCATATTGGAGAGGGTGCAAGCTGGGCTGAATATAGTGCACCAGGCCTCTAGTATATATATAAAGCCCAGCAACCAGAATGGCAAAACAACTAGAATGACCAGAATAACCAGTGGCTATGATGCACACTGGGGCAGCCAACCAGCCTGATCTGGGCCCCAATTGGTCCCTCACTGCAGGTCCAACCCACGATTGATCCCCAACACCCCAATTGTGGGTGGGTCCAGCCAGCCAATCACCCAAGGCCTCTCCCCCCTATCAGGGTGGGCCAGCAGGACACCACCTGTGCACAAATGAGTGCACTGGGCCTCTATTTTTTATAATAAAATGTTGGGGAAAATATCTCAACAGGCATTGCTCTTACTAATACTATTTGGTAGTTTATAAACCAATTATATTTAAGGCCAACTTTTCCCTTAATGTATTGGGTGAAGGTAAGAATCTTCCCATCTGCCAAAACCAGTTTGGCTCAGTGGATAGAGTGTCAGTCTGAGTACTGAAAAGTCCCAGGTTTGATTCAGGTCAAGGGCATGTACATTAGTTGCAGGCACATCCCCGGTGGGGCGGCGGGGGGGGGGGGGGGGGGTGCAGGAGGCAGCTGGTCAATGTTTCTCTCTCATCGACGTTTCTAGCTCTCTCTCCCTCTCCCTTCTTCTCTGTGGAAAATCAATAAAATATATTTTTTAAAAAAGAAACTTCCCATCTTTATTGAAAAAGTGCCATTTCTAATTTCTACAAAGTCCTTGGTATTTTCCAGAGGATTGTATAATGCTCTTACTTAAATACAGTGGGACCTCTGTACTTAACTAGTTCCTGAATGCTGCTCAAGAAGCAATTTGTTTGAAAATCAAATCATTTTTTCTCATTAGAAATAATGTAAATTGAATTATAGAGCCTCAAATTATTTCTGACTTTAACCTTTCTTATATAAACTATGTGTTTAATGTAATGTTTAAACCTGTTTTTTAATCCTTACCAGAGGATATTTTTCCATTGATTTCTAGAGAGAGTGAAAGTGAAAGGAAGGAATGAGAGAGAGAGAGAAAGAGAGAGAGAGAGAGAGAGAGAGAGAGAGAGAGAGAGAGAGAGAGAGATATTTATTTGTTGCCTCCTGCACATGCCCCTACCAGGACTAGGGAACCTGCAACTGAGGTATACGTCCTTGATAGGGAATCAAACCCTAGACATTTTGGTACAAGGACTAATGCTCTAACCACTGAGCAAAACCATGCAGAGCTATAAATAAACACTGTAAAAACAAAGTAAAATATATGAAATGTAAATGAAAATGTAACAAGAAAGAAATGAAATGTAGAGTAAAACATTTACATACTGGAACTTACCTTTAATGTTGAATATGGAGAGGAGGAATTGGGGATGGAGAGAAGTTAAAATATCAGGTGACTCTCCCTCTGGGGTTCTTTCTCTCTTTCATCTCTTTTTTTCCACTAGAACTTGCTTTAGGCTCATTGGACTTCTGAATCACTGAAAACCTACCCAATGAAATTGGGGGGTGGGGGGAGGTTTGTCTTAATTTTAACGTTTGATGAAATGAAAAACTGCAGTGTTATTGAACAAGTTTAAGGCATGGTTTGCTATTTCTTTGTCAGGGTGATATTTCTAAATAAAACTGCATTTCTCCCACTTACTGAGCATTCTCTTGATTATAAAAGTAGGAATACACCACCTTCCCTCCTCTTCCTCTGAAAAGAACTCCTCAGCTGATGTTTGTTGCTGCTCCCTCTGAATATCTTGGAGTTCCTTGGTGGTCGGCTTATGTTGTGGTCCTCCATTAACTCCTACACATCATCATCATCCATCTCCAAGGCCATGGACTTGCCCAGAGCTACAATATCCTCCACAACAGGCATAGGCTCATCCTAAAAGCCCTCAAAGTCTCTTTCAGCAATAGACTCAAGTCACAATTTCTTCTAGGCTGACTGCATGGTCCTGGAAGACACTTCCCCTCTTGCTTGGTCTATGAGCCTCAAGCAAATGGGGATATTAAAATGTTCATTTCAGAACTCCCAAATTGTTAAATTGTTTTCAGAGGTAATCTCAAAACACCTCTGCAACAGTGCCTTTGTGTAGTTTCTTAAAAATAAAAATAACAGTGTTGAAGCTGTACTCCTCCACCGACTGAGCCTCCAGTCCTGGAGTTTGGCCAGGAGCCTTGTTCATTACAAGAAGTGCTCAGAGTGGCAACTGTTTTTTTCCAGAGCTATTTCTCCCACACTTGGGTCAAACACTTCATGAATCCACTCAATAAAAAATTGACTGTTTACACTAGTTTTGCTATTAGCCCTAAACAACATATTCAACTTACTTTTCATGACACTATTTTTTCTTGAAAACTGTTTTTTGTGTCCTCATCCAGCAGGGGGATCCACTGAGACCCAGCTGTATTCTCTTGTCTGTCTTTCCTTCAATCCTTCACTGCCCCTCCTCAGATTCACCCTGGGCTGTGCTGGCGTGGTGTACTCTTTGGCATTTTTCTTGAAGAAGAGGCTTGTCTCATTACAACTGAACAAATCCCTCAGCCTTTACATATATTTGAAGTTCTGTCACAAAATTATCAGTTGCTACTTTGTTAGAACTGGCGGGCTCCCATGCCTCACCACTTTGAAGACACTTCTTTTCTTAAATTTCTGGAAGCATTCCCTACTAGCCTTAAATGAATCACTTGTAGTACTGATTCCAGGGGTATCTTTCAGGTCAATATGTAGTATCTTTGCTTTTTCACATATCACTGCCTCTGAAATATAATCATTGGCTAACTGCTTTTTTATCTGATTTGTTTATCCAAGTCAACAACGATTTTTCTACCTGTTCAATTTCCTGAGATCATTGTTTCATGAGCACTTTCACATCCTTAGCAACATCAGCACTCTTGATGGCACCTTTATTTTTTAAAATTGTGCTAATTATCAATTTCATCATGCAATACTTGGTAGCCAGGTAAGATATGTGAATGCCTCTATCATAATTTTCAAGTATTTTTAAAATTCTATCCTTATTCTTACAAGTTTCCATTTCACTTTGTTGTTATCAGTAACCTTCTTAAGACTTCTGATGACTTACTGTACATATCCTATATAATAAAAGCCTAATATGCAAATCGACCTAACAATGAACAAGCAGTTACTATGATGCACACTGACCACCAAGGGCAGATGCTCAATGTAGGAGCTTTTCCTACCCTGCAGACCAGCCAAAGCAGGGCCAACATGGGCCCTCCGATTGCCTCGCCAGTCACTGCGCAGAGTGAGACAATTGCCAGTGGTGTTTGGCAGTGACAAGGTGATTGGGGGGCAGGGCTAGCTGGCAAGATGGAGGTGACCATAGAGCGATGTGACCAGTGGTAGTGGCAGGGGATGGGAATGTTGAATGGGTGGCACCAGGCTGACCAAGGCAGGTGCCAGCTGGAGACCCCCCAGTCACCCTGCTGGTCACCTCACAAATTGGCCCTGATTGCTGGCCAGGCCTAGGGACTCTATCCATGCACAAATTCATGCACTGGGACTCTAGACCTCTATAATAAAAGCCTAATATGCAAATTGTCTCCTCAACCAGGAGTTCAATTGGGAGTTTGACCAGCTGTGGCCCCTTCTCCTGGCCAGCTTCCCCCCAGCCAGCAGCTGGCAGCCACTAGGGACCCTACTCATGGCCTGTAGTATAATAATAAGAAGAAGAATCAAAATGAACAAACAAAAAAAACACATAAAATATTCAAAGCACAATATTCTGAGATTTTAATAATGCAAGATTTAGGGGTAAACTGACTCATACTCAGACATTCTCTCCTTTGCTGCCTGAGAGACCTATGACTGATCATACAGCTATCAGAATGAAAGGTTTGTTGGGTCAAGAACGGAAGTTATTTCAAGGTATGACTGTATTTAAGAAGAGTTAGTATTGCTACTACATGTTTTTATTTCCAGTTGGGATTTCACAAAAACTATGGAAAGATCACTGTGGAAGTAGCAAATGGCTTAGGATAAAATTTTAAAATCTAATTGATTAAAGTTTCTGCTTGATGAATTCTGGTTTATAGAACTGAATTGAAGGCAAATGTGATATATGGAATAAAAATTTTATGACAATTATTTAATGCTGTTTTTCCTTTAAAAGTCACAAACCTGTACAAAGAATCTATTACAATAACTCCCTGTAATATAAAGAAAGACATGTGAGTTAGCCAAAATTGTATGCTTGCACTTCATAATGGGCTAAATACCTGACACTTTTTCTTTTTGAAATCTTTTTTAGTCTTCCTCTTTCCAACAATGTAATTTTAAAGTGTTTTAATGCTACTTACTGTTAAAGAGCTATAATTACATTTCAGTCTACCCTTTTATATTTGCTTGATTCTTTATATAAAAGAGTGTATTTTCTTATTTTTTTCAGTGAAACTATCAAACAGCTAGAAAATAAAGGCTAAGGTTATACTTAATAATATTTATTTATTTCTCTTTATGCCTTGGAAAATTACATGCATTAATTTTTTATTGTACTATAAGTTACTTTAAAAGTAGAAGACCTTTATTTTTTTTTCAAAACTAGAATGACATTTTTCTTACAGTCTTTTGATAAATTTTTCCATTAAAGATTGATTTTGCTCTTTTGAGAGAATAGTTTTACATGTGGCTTATTGCAAAAACTCCCATTTCCAGGGAATGTAGGAACATAGTATTATATATAATGAATGGGTTGACGAGTGAATTATACAAACTGTTGCTAAAGCAACTTCAAATTGAGTCAGTGAGCTACCTGAGCACTTTTGGCATTGACTGGTTTGTGATGACAGCAGTAATATTGGATCTTGACATTGATAATCAAAACATTATTTGCTGTTGCAATTACAATTTAAAACATAATACATATTAACTTTCTGTATTTTAGCTGTCATCAGTAAGTATTAAAGAAATGGTTTACAGTGCAAGTCAGTTTACATCCTTGAAGTCAGTAAAAGATTATAAAAGATAAATGTCAAGCATATTGACAGTAAGCAAACTTTAATGTAAAAAAAATATACAATTACCATTATTATAATGGAAGAAAATCAACATTATAATTTAAATAACATTTTGAAATATTTAACTTTAGAATATTTTAATTAAAAAATAAATAGAATATTTTTAATTAAAAAAAATAAAGTACAGAGTGCTCCTATATGCTTTAGCTGTTTCCCCTATTATTTTTTTAAATATATTTTATTGATTTTGTACAGAGAGGAAGGGAGAGAGATAGAGAGTTAGAAACATCTATGAGAGAGAGTCATTTATCAGCTGCCTCTTGCACACCCCTACTGGGGATATACCTGCAACCAAGGTACATGCCCTTGACCGGAATCAAACCTGGGATCTTTCAGTCCCCAAGCTGATGCTCTATCCATTGAGCCAAACCGGTTTCAGCTGTTTCCCCTATTATTAATAACATATTAATTGGGTACATTTAGCACAGTGTTTTTATACTGATTCATTATTATTAATTCAAACTTATGGTTTGTTCGTGTTCTTTTTTATGTTTCAGAATCCCATCCAGTGTACCATATTACATAGAGTCATCACAGCTTCTTAAAAGTCTCCAGATTGTGACAGTGTCTTAGATTTTCCTTGTTTGGATGGCTAACAAGATTTGAGTTCTGATCAGATATTTTATAGAATGTATTTAAATAGGCATTTGATGTTTTTCTCATGATCAGACTATAATTATGGGTTTTGGGGGAGGAGGGCTGCAGAAATACAATGCCATTCTCATCCCATGATCATATCAAGAGTACATGTGGTCAACATGACTTATGAATGTTAATGCTGACCTTGGTCACTTGGTTGAGGTAGAGTTTGTCACATTTTTCCACTCAAAAATTACTCTCCTTGGCCCCCTTTACATATCATACTCTTTGGAGGAAATATGTAGCCTGAATTCACTGGATGAAAATAACACTCTACTGCCTTGAGGGGAGAAATTAACAAAAATCTCTTAGAATTTTCCTGCATGGAAGATTTGCCTATTCTCTCAATTTATTTATTTTTTAATAATTTATATTAGTGTAGCCTATGGATATTTATATTATCTTTTGGGTTATAAATAAATACTATTTTTTTCTTTTGTTGCTTAAAATTTTCATCTTTGTGATTAGGGTTTTTACAACTTGTACTGTGTCTCACCGAAATACCACCGTGTGTGTTAATATTTCTTTGCCTTCTTCCACAATAAGATGTTCTAAACTCATTTTTGTAGGTTTCCTGCCTCAGCTATGAAGTAAGCCATATTGCCAAGAAATTGTAGTTCCTTTATAGAGAATGGTTTTAGAAAGCAATATATGGTCCCTGGGTATGCTCATTGTTTCTAGAATATTATTGCTTTTAGTACTTGCACATAAAATAATTTGGAAATATGTATAAATTTTAACCACTTTATTTCTGCATATATCTCTAAATATCTATACTAATAATAGAGGAATATGTAAATTGGCCAGGATGCCATAATGTAATGACTGAAGAGCAGGGACCTGAGGCTTTATTGCTCCTGGCCAGGGTAGGGGACCTCAGGACATGCTCCCCCCAAGCAAGTCTTGACGGGGGACCTGATATGGTGTCCCCCACCTGGGGCCAGGTCAGAGAACCTGGGGCTGTGTCCCCCAACCAGAGAGGTTGATGTGGGTGGGGTTGGCTGGGTCTGGGTCTCATCCAATGGGGGTGGGTCTGGCTGAGAATGAGTCTCTTGCATTTTCAAAGTGTGTGAGGGTGGGGATGGGGATTAGATTCTAGGTCCTACGGTATGCCCCAGACTCTGACAGGAGGGACATTTTCACATACATTTTACTAATTTTCTTTAATCTCTGACATTTCTATTATAGAGGAAGGGCAAATAGCAATATTAAAATATTTCCTCTAATTAATTCCCTTTTCATGTGCATGAATTTTGTGCACTGAAGACACTAGTTTATATATATTTACTGGTATATATTCTTCCATATCTTTCTATATATCTACCTATCTATCTATCTATCTATCACCAATCAATCATCTATCTCTTTCATATATCTATCATTTCCACCATTATCTATGCTACGTGAAAATTCATATGGTTGTTTCCAATTCTAATCAAGTTCCTGTGTGGCTGATTCTAGACTTCTTTACTTCTTTTTCTGTAACTTTTCACTCCAATAGTTAGAAACCTGGTTTTACATAATTTCCAAGTATTTTCTTGTTCAATTCTAGTACTTTTAGAGTGGCTTCATAATTTCAACATCATATTTTAATGATAAAACAAAGATGTGTTAGGCAAGGCCATTCTTGAACTCTAGATATTTTTGTTTAGTAATAAAAAAGGTCCTGTACCAGGTACTCATAAGAGATAAGTTATACATTGAAGAAAATTAAAATTCAATTAAGATAAATAATTGAGTAAATGTTAGATTTTTATCTTCTATTCACATGAATTATTATTTGTATTTGCTACTTAAAAATGAAGAAGTAATTAGGAAAAAAAACACACACCAATTCCTCATAATCACTGTGGTGGCTGGAAAGAAATAATGCTCTCAGTTTACCATTAGGAGAAATTTATTATTACATTGAAGAGATCCAACTTCAATCCACCAGATATGAAGGCTTACTCCTTAGCCATAGGAAGACAGTGAAGATAGTTTGTCAAGATCATGGGGCAGTCTTGATGTCATCTAAGGTAAACCTGCTCTTTTGGAAATGATTATGTTTAAAATTTTAGGTTTTTAGAGAATGTAAACCTAGGTCTCTGCTTATTTTTTTCTAATAATTACATAGATTTTGAAAAATTAATAACTATAAGCTTTAAACCTTCATTTAATTCAACTTCACAACAAGTCAGTGTATGTGAATCTTATGTGCTATTTGGTCTTTTCTAATTCATTACTGCAAAACACATTCATCCTTAATTAATCACATTGAGACTCCTCTGGATTGGGCATCACATTTTCATATTATAATTGATTATGGTGATCTCTGCTCTGCTCATGTTGAGTGTAAGTACATTCTGTCAGTAAATATTGCTAAGTAAGAAATAAAATAAAAAATGAACTTTATCTTTACCACTGTCAATAAATGATTCAAAAATTTAGTAGGTATGCATGATTCAGAAGATATTTAATATAAAAGTTAATAGAAACAAGCATGTATTATTGTCTTTCTTTTTAGGGAGGGCAGTTGTGGGCAATCAGGCCAGCAGGAAAGGACAGTTTCGGGGGACCAGGCCTGAAGGGCAGTTTGGGGCAACCAAGCCTGCAGGGGAGGGCAGTTGGGGGCAACCAGGCTGACAGGGGAGGAAAGTTGGGAGTGGCCAGGCCTACAAGAGAGGGCAGTTGGGAGGGACAAGGCCTGAAAGGGAGGACAGCTGGGCCCAGAAAAGAACCCACACCTATATAGTTAATTAATATCTGACAAAGGAGGCAAGAACATACAATGGGATAAAGACAGTCTACTTAAGTGGTGCAAAGAAAACTGAACAGATGCATGTAAAAATAGAATCTAGACTATACACCATCTATACTAATAATAGAGGGATCTGCACATTGTCTGGGATGAAGTCACAGTAATAGTAATGACCAAATAGCAGGCTGCATGGGGCGACCAGGCCAGCAGGGGAGGCAGTTGGGAGCAACCAGGCTGGCATGTGGGGGCGGTTGTGGGTGACCAGGCCAGCAGGGGAACAATTGGGGGAAACCAAGCTGGGGTCAACCAGGGTCAGTTAGGGTCAACCAGGCCAGTGGGGGGACAATTGGGGGAAACCAAACTGGGGGTGCAGTTAGGGTCAACCAGTCCAGTGGGAGGGCAGTTAGGTTTGATCAGGTCAGCAGGGGGGCCAATTAGGGGTGATCAGGAAGGTAGGCAGGTGAGCAGTTAGGAGCCAGTGGTCCTGGATTGTGAGAGGAATGTCTGAATGCGGTTTAGGCCTGACCTCAGGCAGTTAGACATCCCCCGAGGGGTCCCAGATTGGAGAGGGTTCAAGCTGGGCTGAAGGGACCCATCTGCATGAATTTCTTGCACCGGATCTCTAGTATATAATAATAAACTAATTTGTATTAAAAACTTAAGTATGAGACTCAAAACTATAAACCTAGAAGAAAGTATGAATAGTAATACTAATAAATCTCTGATATTTCTCATAGCAATATTTTTTTCTGATATATCTCCTTATGTAAGAGAAACAAACAAACAAAAAATACAAATAGGACTACATAAAACTAAAATGTCATTGCACAACAAAGGGAACCATCAGCTAAACAAAAAGACAACCTACTAAATGGGTGAACATATTCATTAATGACACACGTAATAAGGTGTTACTATCTACAATTTATAAAAAACTCATACATCTCTACACTAAAAACACAATGATCTAATTTAAAAATAGGCAGAGGATCTGAATAGACACTTTTCTGAAGAGGACACAGAGATGTCCAAAAGACCTGTAAAAAGATGCTGAATATCACTAATCATCAGAAAAATGCAAATTAAAACCAAAATGAGATATTATCTTACACCTGTAAAAAATGGCTATAATCAATAAACCAATAAACAAGTGTTGTTGAGAATGTGGAGAAAAGGAACCTGTTTGTACTGTTGATGGAAATGCAAGTTGCTGTAGCCACTATTGAAAATAGTATGAATAATCTTCAAAAAACTAATAATGGAACTACCTTATGACCTACTGATTCAATATATATATATCCCTCCAAACTATAATTTTAAATAATGTATACAGCCCTATGTTAATTGCAGTGCCCTTTACAATGGCCAATATATGGAAGCAACCCAAGTGTCCATCAATACACAAGTGGATAATATAACATATCTGTATATATAAAAAGCTAATATGCTAAGTGTCCATCTGACTGGTCACTATGATATGCACTGATCACCAGGGGGAAGGTGCTCAAGGCAGGAGCTGCCAGGAAGTACACTGGCCATTTACAGAGAAATAGCCCACAAAGAAACACTCAGCTTACCCCATGTGGGACACAGGCCCTGCCACCACCGGGGAGCAACAAACCACCAAATCACAGCTGATGCTGCTGAGACCCAATGGTGAGAAATGTGGCCCAGAAATGGTCACTGTGGGTGCTGGGCTTCCTTTTCCTAGCAACACCTGGCTTCCTTTCCCTAGCAATGACTAGCCTCCTTGCAGTTTCTTCAGTCGGAGAACACTACTTGCTTTATAGACAGATGAAAACATTTCACACTTCAACCAAATGTCTGTGAAGCGTTTTCCCGTGCCTCATCTCATTTGATCCTCACAGAAGTCCTGGAGTAGGTAGATAAGAGATTCAGTTGAATCTTATTTTCTTTTCATTAGCCAGAAAATGGAGATTTAGAAAGTTTAGAAACATGACCCAACTGAAAAGAAGTAAATAGTGGACCTTGAAAACAGCTTCAGGTTTTCTCACTGGGCAGAATATAGAAAAACACTGCTGCAGTTAAATATTTTAGCCTTTGTTCTCCCTGCGTGATCTACAATAATAATCTGCTTTGCATTGATATTTACTGCTGTGCTGCGACAATTACCTGAAAAAGAAATTGGAATGCTTCACTGGGATATGAAAAGTTTAGTTACATCAGAAACCAGGTCTAAGTATGTAATTTTATTCTACGTATATATGTAAAAGACTAAGTTGAGTCACACATGTACAATATGTAAAACGCCCTAACTGGCATCAATCTCACACAGGTGTTTCGATCTGTCATTGTCGACCATGACACTTCTATTATAGAGAAAGGATGAATATCAATTTTAAAATATTTCTTCTAATTAATTTCCTTTCAATGTGCACAAATCCGTGTGCCAGACCACCAGTATGTAATATTAGTCAGCTATAAAAAAGAATGAAATCTTACCACTTGCAACAGCACGGTTACACCTACAGGATATTATGTTAAGTGGTCGGTAGCCACATGTGGCTCTTTGTCCCCTTGATTGTGGCTCTTTCACAAAATACCGTGTGCGGGCATGCATGTAAAGTGCGATTGAAACTTCATGGCCCATGTGCAGAAGTTGGTTGTCAGCCTGGGTGAGTCTATTTTGAAGAAGTAGCATTAGAACACTCAAGGGGCCAAAGAGTTGCATATGGCTTGTGAGCCACGGTTTGCCAGTCACTGTGTTAAGTGAAATAAATCAGTCAGAGAGAGACAAATGTGCACTTAAATGTGAAATCAAAGGAATGAAATAAATAAACTAACAAAATTGAAACTGACTCATAGATATAGAGAACAGATAGTTGCCAGAAAGGAGAGGTGTTGGAAAACTGGATGAAAGAGGTGAAGGGATTAAGAAGTACAAAATTCTCACAGGTATGTAAAGTACAACATAGGAAATATAGTTAACTAGAGGCCTGTTGCACAAGATTCATGCAGTAGGCCTTCCTTCACCTGGCTGCTGGCAAAGGTTTCCTCCAGCACCCCAAACCCAGGCCTTTGCTCTGGCTGCCGCCTTCTGCCTTCACTCCAGCCGGAGTCTTCAGGCTTCACTGGCTCTAGCCAGAGCACCGCTCCTGTAGCTCCTTCCCCCCCTTGCCCTCCATCTCATAGCAGGCATCCTGTCCTGCCTGGCCATTCCATGCCTGGAGTAACTGGCTGGTGGGGCCATTGCCATCTTTGTCCTAATTTGCATATTCCCTCCTGATTTGCTGATGGGTACTACAGAGGTATACTCATTGTACATATTTCTCTTTTATTAGTGTAGACTAGGGGCCCCAGGCATAAAATTTGTGCACTGAAGAGGATTCCTCAGCCCAGCATGCCCCTTCTCACAGACTGGGAGCCCTCCAGGGATGTCCTGTTGATGGACTGTGGGGAGCAGGTTTAAGCTGCAGTCTGGCCTTCCTCTGTGGGAGGCGACCACGCTGATCAGGGGAAGGCACCTGCTCCATCACCCCGCTGCTGCAGCCACTGCCAACCACCACAGCTGTGTTTTCATCAACACAGACTCCAGTACCTTCACCATGAAAAAATGAAAACTTTCTTTAGGTATTTTCAAGATGTATTTTTCATAGGATAGGACATTTCTTTCTTTCTTTCTTCCTTTTTTTATTCTCATATGAGGATATGTTTCCATTAATTTTTAGAGTGTGGAAGAGAGAGGGAGAGAGAGAGAGAAACATCAGTGTGAGAGGGACATTTTGATTAGTTGCCTGCTGCATGAACCCTAACCTGGGCCCCAGCCCAGGAGGGACCTGTAACCTAGCTACTTGCCCTTGATTAGAATTGAACCTGGACCTTGCGGTAGGCAGGCCAAAGCTCTATCCACTGAGCCAAACCGGCTAGGGCAGTATATGACATTTCTTAGCCCCTCCAGCAGCAGACTTTCATTTGTTTCTCTAAGAGTATGGTGGAAAAACCCTATATCACCTTTTTGGATTCTTATAACCCAAGTTACCAAGAACACTGCAAGTGGCGTCTTACAGGGAACTTAGCCAAAAAGCGGTCAGAAAAGATGTTTATGCTCAAACTGTTTTTGGTTCAGTGGATAGAGCATCAGCCTGCAGACTGAATCAAAATCCCAGGTTTGATTCCTGTTAAGAGCATGTACCATGGTTGGGGGCACATCTCCAGTGGGGAATGTGAAGGAGGAAGCTGACTGATGTTTCTATCTCACTGATGTTTCTGACTGCCTATTCCCCTGCCCTCTTCTTTGTAAAATATCAATAACATATATTTAAAAAAAAGAAAAAAAAAAGAAAAAAAAGAAAAGGTGTTTCCTCCACAGCTCATGTGCAGAGTACCCCCTGTATTGTGTCCACTGGGCTAAGGGCATATCCCAAACATGGCATCCAGCCCCTCATTGTGGGCACTGGGCTGGGGGTGTGTGTGCAGATCCTGGGTGCATGGTGGCTGCCAGATCCACATGCCCCCAAGGCTGGCAGCCAGCCCCACATTATGGGCACCAGGCTGGGGGCGTGGACCCAGAGCATCGCTTGATGCCAGCACAAGAGCAAGTGGCTGCCCTGTCCCCAGCTGCTAGGAGCCTGCACCTATAGGTCTGGAGTGGCTGGGGGTGTTCTGGGACCCTGACCACTCAGGGCCTACATGTGGACCTACAGGCTAGGAGTAGCCTGGGTCCCAAGGATGTTCCCAAAACCCAGGCCGCTTGATGCCTATGTATGCAAATTAATCTGTAATCTTTGTTGGGTTAATTTGCATACTCACTCCTGATTGGCTGCTGAGTGTAACAGAGGTATGGTCAATTTACATGTTTCTTTTTTATTATATAGGATAATATTGTAATAGCTATGCATGGTGCCAGATGGGTACTGGAAATACTTTCTAAAATATATGATGATATAACCACTATTCTGTAGAGCTAAAACTAATAAAAATAATGTTGAATGTAAACTATAATTGAAAAATAAAATGTTTAAAAGGTGGGAAAATAAATGATGGAGAGGAACAGTTATTTTATCTTTTCCATTTCACTTATTGTATTACTAGAGGCCTGATGCACAAAGATTCATGTAAGAGTGGGACTTTCTTTCCGTGGCTGTTGGCACAACCTTTACTCAGACTGCAGCGGCCTTTCTGCCTTTGCTCTGGCCCAGAGCTGCCTTTCTGCCTTCCCATGCTGCCCAGAGGTCTGGAGTGGCTGGGGATGTGTGGAACAGTTGTGTCTGGTCCCCAGCTGGTTGGCTCCAGTGTATGCAAATTAGCCTGCCATATTTATTGGGTTAATTTTCATACTCACTATTGATTGGCTGGTGGGGGTTGCAAAGGTACAATCAATTTGCATCTTTTTCTTTTATTTTTCATTAGAGAAAACAGGTAATTTCATTTGTCAATACTTGAACAATGTCAATCCAAAATAGATTTATAATATTGTTTGGAAGAGGAAGTTAAAAAAAAAAGTAAAGATCTGTAATTTCAGGCAATCTTTAATATTACTCATTATCAACAGTTTCATTATACATATTGGGTATTCATAGTGTTGGGCTTCTATTTCTTAATCTGTCTGCCTGTAGATTATAGTGGAGCTCATACTTATTTAAGTTTGTGCCCTCTTATATATTTGAACATTATTAAATACATCTGCACTTTGATATGTATGTTGGGGATTTCATTGCCTAAATTTAATGCAATGGCCATTGAATTAATGAGCTGTCTCTACTTCTCTGTTAGTAATTGAGAATACAGAAATGAATGAAACATGATCCTACCTAATAAGAGAGTAATATGCAAATTGACCATACCTCTTCTACACCCACCAGCCATGCCCACCAGCCACACCCACCAGCCAATCAAAGTAAATATGCAAATAAACCCAACCAAGATGGCTGTGGTCACAGAGATAAAAAGGGAGGCTTTGGTTTCCCTGGCAATGGAGGAAGCCAAACTTTCTGCCTGCCCTTCCCGACCCAGGTCTCCATTCAATGTTCCTAAGTTTCAATTATAGAAGGTAAACAAATCCAAAAAGAAATGGCTACTGCCACAGAGCAAGCAGGAGGCTTGGCTCTGCTCCAAGTTACAAAGTTTCAATTGTAGAAGGTAAATATATTCCAGATACCAGGGCCTTTGCTTGGGTCACCAGGGTTTGTGGCTGGCCTGCAAATGACTACAGGCCCTTCACCCAGGCCACCCCACACCCCAAGGAAACCCTCACCCTGATCCAGGACACCCTTTAGGGCAAACCAGCTGGCCGCTGTCCATGCACCAGGCCTCTATCCTACCTAATAAAAGATTAATATGCAGATTGACCATCACTCCAACACACAAGATGGCTGCCCCCATGTGGTCAAAGATCCTGCCCCTATGTGGACACAGATGGCCACCACAAGAGAGCCAGCAGGGGAGAGCCATTAGGAGTGAGCAGGCCTACAAGGGAGGGCAGTTGGAGGCAATCAAGCCCACAGGGGAGGGAAGTTAGGGGTGACCAGGTTGGCAGAGGAGGGAAGTTGGAGGTCACCTGACCTGCAGGGAAAGACAGTTGGGCGGGACCCAGGCCTGCAGGGGAGAGCAGTTGTGGGGGACCAGGCCTGCAGGAGAAGGCAGGTAGGAGTGACCAGGCCCGAAGGGGAGGGCAGATAGGGGTAAACAGGCTGGCAGGAAAGCAGTTAGGCATCAATTAAGCTGGCATAGGAGAGGTTAGGGGGTGATCAGGCTGGCAGGCAGAAGCAGTTAGGGGCAATCAGGAAGCAGGCAGGCAAGCAGTTGGGAGCTAGCAGTCCTAGATTGTGAAAGGGATATTCGACTGCCTGTTTAGGCCTGATCTAAATGGGCAGTTGGACATCCCTCAAAGGATCCCCTATTGGAGAGGGTGCAGACGGGGCTGAGGGACACCCCCCTTTGTGCATGAATTTCATTGCACTGGGCCTCTAGTATTGCTATAAAGTAGTTTCTAGTCTAGGCAACAATAATAGAAGTAAATAATGTTTTTTAGTTTCTAGTCTAGGCAACAATAATAGAAGTAAATAATGTTTTTTTCCAAATTTATTTTTAATTTTTAAGATGTATTTTTTTTTTTTTACTGTATGCAGCTAAATAATCTTTTGAAGTAGTTTTGAATTTCCCATATCATTAATTGTTACTACTGTTATTGCATGTAGACTGGGCCAAGAACATGTCTACCTTGGGCAGGTCGATAGTGTGTTGGTTCTTGCCTTTATGCAGGAAAGATTTCATAACACAGTCCAGGTGGTTAAAGCTGGTACAGTGAAACAAAAGAAGGACTTGGGGTAGAAGAAGCAACAGGAGGGAACTTGGGCAGGAAAGAAGTGAACCAAGGCTGGGCTGCTGTTAGCTCACTGAGAAGTTAGAGAAAAACAGGTTATAAACAGATTCAGGGGGTTAATCTGGGATAAGGTGCTGCTACCTGCTTCTTCCTTGATTGCAAGTCTCATGGGAATTCTTAGAGTTTAGAAGAGAAAAGTAAATATATGTGTCTAAGAGGAGAGAAAAGCATCCATAGAAAGCCTGTAGCAGCATCCTTTGTTCTGAAGGGTTTTTTTGTTTGTTTGTTTGTTTGTTGTTTTGTGTGTGTGTGTGTGTGTGTGTGTGTGTGTGTGTGTGTGTGTGTGTGTGTGTGTTTTATCTCTCTTCTGCTGGTGGGAATCTTAGAGGAGGTTTCAGGAGAGGATCTTAACTGACTAGTCATTGGTTTTCCAGGTGTGTCCTTCAATATGTTGAGTAATCAAAATAGTGTACAGGGGAGTTTGGGATCATTTTCTAGTCAGCTTCATTGCTTTACTTTTATCTTGAGTTGGCCTGGCTTTAATTGGCTTTTTTATATCTGTTCCATGACTTCATCCATCCTTGGGTTTGGCTGGCACAGATGACACTAGTGGGTCTCTTCCTGGTCAGGATTATTTAAGCTATTGATTCCCTGGTTGGAAGGGGAAATATAAACTATTTGCTCTCAGGTTTCCTTGGTTGGGGAAGATATGGTCTTGGGATTCACAAGTTGGATATAAATTGTTCAAATTTTTTGGCTATGTTTAATTATCTTGTCTTTGTTTCCCCCTTCCACTTGCTAAGGAATTTCCCTAGCTTCTTACTGTTCTGCCTCAGTATAAATGTACTAATCTGTAGATGGCAGCCAAAATCAAAACTCACATATTTAAAAATACTCTCCATTTCAGGGTGCAAATATTCAAAACTTACTGATAGTGCATAGTGAAACAAATGCATAATAACTGATTTATTGAGGAAGATAAGATTGTTTCTATTGAGGATTAAGCAATTCCAGGCAAGGATTATAAAGTAATACATAGGGAAAAGGAAATTTTCCATTAGAGAAAACAGGTAATTTCATTTGTCAATACTTGAGCAATGTCAATCCAAAATAAATTTATAATATTGTTTGGAAGAGAAAGTAAAATAAAAAAAAAATAAATAAAGATCTGTAATTTAAAGTAAAGATCTGTAATTTCAGGCAATCTTTAATATTACTCATTATCAACCGTTTCATTATACATATTGGGTATTCATAGTGTTGGGCTTCTATTTCTTAATCTGTCTGCTTTGAAGAAGCTACAGGAACAAAGTCAATGCATGTCACAATGAAGTAAGTTTAGTTGATGTGTTGAGAGCCTAGTAATCCTTGAGCTGGCTATGGATTCATCTATTAAAAATAATGCTAGACACTCTCCATATTAAAGAATAAAGCTAAGGGAAAACCCTATGGCTTGACTTGGAAACTCACTTTTATGTAACAATGGTGAAAATTAGACCAATTCTTAGGAAAGCCATCAGAAATTTTATTTTTTTTACAGTAAAGCTGCATTCATGTTTCCTTTTTTCTCTTAAAACTATTCCTATTAAAATTACTAAAATGAAACATTTTTAACAATTTAGTATCATGTGGGCAAGCAAACATTTAATCTCATGTCCCTTACACTACTGGATGGAAGTGCGCACTGTGAGTGGGTAGCTTTTTATTGTTGACAATCTTTTTTATCTTCAGAAGGCAGATCATGTTAATAATTTTAAAAGTAACATAGAGAGTAAAATATACTTCTCATGTTTGAAATGGGAAAAATATTATAAATCTTGTAATTTACCTAATTTACTGTGTGAAATATTTTCCTCAAACTGTCTCTAACCACACTGGAAAGTGGTTTCTTTGCACTTCTCTTTAAGCAAATAATTTTCCTCTATACTAAGTCTCATCTATAAATGATCTTCATTTCATAGTAACACTAATTAACTTATTATTAGATTTATGGGTAATGAGCTGAAAATACCACCTGAGTAAAACACTATATTAAAGGCTGGGTGATTAACCAGAACTTGATCATGTGTATTAATTTAGATTAAACATTAGTTGAAATAGCTGCACACTGCCCACCACTTCTCAGCATATCTTCACTACACTCAGCCTATATCCTTTTACAGGAGGACAGATACATGCACTGCAATTTTAAGAGCTTCTCTAACTGTTTGCAAGGATAATACATGATCAATGCAATATATAATCAAGTAGATTCAGTTTTTTCTGGCCACTTGTTTAAACTTCTTTATTTGGGGTGATGGGGTAGGGGAGAAAAAAGGTATCAGGGCACCCTCTGCTGGTAAGCTCACATATGAATTAAAATAGGAATTTTGAAAGGATAAAATTACATTTTGGGGGACCTCCACACTTCACCCCCACCTTCCTCATACCCAATCCTCTTAAAACATTAAAAGTTAAATAGTCATAAACATAAGGACCTATATTTTAGGTTAGAAAACAGGACTTTGTTTGAGAGAATAGCTATTAAATGCAGTGAAGCTGATAACCGATTTTATTTTTTCTACTTAATTGATGTACTAAGGGCCTGGTACATGGATTTGTGCACCGATGGGTCCCTCTGGGTAGCCTGCAGGGATTAGACTGAAACCCACATTCTAACGTTGCCTGCAGGTCCTATCTGCTGCTCCTGTTCATCCTGGCCCCACTGTACCTGCCTGGGTTTGTATCCAATCAGTCCCAATCGGGAGAGGCTTGCACTAACACAGCAGTGCTTGCCAATGGTGAATCCTGCATCTGGCGCCCTTTCAAGGGAAATGGCCTGCGGGATCAGGCTGAAACAAGTTCTCTGACATCCCCTGAAGGGTCTTGGATTGCGAGAGGGTACAGGCCAGGTGGAGGGACCCACTGATGCACAACTAAGTCGGGGAGGAACCCAGGAAGGCTCCAAGGCATACCTAGTCCATCTTGCTCAGTCCCGGTCAGCAGAACCCCAGCAGCAAGCTAACCTATCAGTTGGAGCATCTTCCCCTGGTGGTCAGGGCACATCATAGCGAGCAGTTGAGCAGCCTTAGCATATTGTTAATATATTACACTTTGATTGGTTGAACAGTTGACTGGTTACTAGACTACTGGACACTAAGCATATTTGGCTTTTATTATATAGGATAATTAAAAAATACCATGGTGACATAATTTCCAAATTAGTGTCCCCCACACACACTTCTTCTTGTTCTTGTTTTTTTTTTGTTTGTTTGTTTGTTTTTGTTTTTTTAGATTATGCACATTTGCAAATATGGCATTAATCCATTTTTCCATTGATTTTTAGAGAGTTGAAGGATATATAGAGAGAAACATCAATGTAAGAACCATCCCTTCAATTGACTTCCTTAGGATTCAACTTGAAACCCAGGTAAGTGCCAGGTATGTTCCCTGAGCTGGAATCGAACCTGCAACCTTTCTGGGCACAGGACCACGCTTACGCTCAACCAACTTATCCACTTCAGCCTGGCTGTTATACAGTTTCTGGAATTTTATTTCAATTACTTCTTGCAAAGTCTGTGGTGTAAGTAATATTCACATTTTGCTGATGGAAAAAAACAAACAAACAAACAAACAAAAAAAAACCCTCTTCGTTTTGAGATATTATTGTTCCCTCATTGTTGTGTTTCCCTAGAAAGGCTCTAGACAACAGCTTCACTGGGTATCCAGGGTCAGAAGCATTCTCCTCACCACTACCCTCTCCAAAGCCTCTTCTGCACTGGTACTGAGGCTGTTTTGGAGGGCGCACAGGCTAGGTAATGGAGGCAATGATCGGATTTGGACCACTGGAACCACCATAACTGCCTCTCCCCTCTCAGCCTTTCTCCATGGTGCTGGAGAAGGCGGGGCCAGCAACTTCCAGCAGCACCAAACTTCTGGATAGGCCAAGGTTGAGGTGCTAGCTCTTTGGAAGTGCTGAAGTCTCTCCCTCTCCTGAGCCGCTGCTGTCCTCCAAGGTTATAGGGCTGCCTCAATAGTCCTTTTTGTACCTCCCATCTGGGGCAAACATGGCAGTGGACTCTCAATGGAACTGCTATTTTTAGATACTTTTAAATACCCTAGTGCTGAAGTAAGACTTTGCTTCTTGATTCTGACTCTGCTTCTCAACTGTGGAATATGTACAAAAATCCTTAGGCATGCTTCAACTTCACTTCCTGCTGGTGGCCTTAAATTCTGCAAGTACACACCCTTTCCCCTGCACAAGAGCATCGGTGGCCAGGACATTTATCTGCCTTATTTTAGGCTCCTGCATCTTTGGCTGAATTGGCTGTTCTGCTCACTTTCCTCCCCTGACCTTATATCTCCATCAACTTTGGGCTTTGAAAATACCTTGGTTCTCAGGTTTAGCTCAGGTTGTGTTTGGGAAAGTCTCAGACTGCCTGTGTTTGACAGCAGTTCCGGAGATCAAGCAGGTCACGATGGCTTTGTGATTCCTAAATCCTTCCTCCTAGGTTCTTTTTCTAACGGGAGTTAGGTTGCCCAGATGTGACACTCATTCGGTTTAGGATTCATCCATAAGATCATGAGACATTTGCATAGAACAGCTTTTTCGTGGAGGATACCTGTGAGCAGGGGAATCAGTGGTAAAAGGAACCAATGGCAGATTTGGAATCCCCAGACAGGGAACCTCGCTCACTCCGGGAATGTCTCCCCACTGCACTCCCTGCATGTCTGCCTCAGAGACCAGCCTGAGAGTGCAGGAAGCTTGGCCTCCTGCCTGCTCCACAGGCTGCCATCTTTGTGGCTATAGGCACCGCCATATTTGTTGCAGAGTGATGGTTAATTTGCATATTACCCTTTTATTAGATAGGATACTTGTGAATTGTGAAAGGATTCTCATCAGAAAGTTAACTAACATATCCATCACATCACATACTCATTTTGGGGTGTGTGAAAGCATTTAAATTCTACTTTCAGTTATATAATAAAGTAAAATCAACTATAGTTACACCTAATGTATTAGCCTCAAACCTCATTAATTTCATCACTATAAGTTTGTACCCTTTTACTAGCCTCTCCCTATTTCCTCACCCAAGACTCTGGTAACTACCATTCTACTCTCTGTTATATAAATTCAACCTTTCTTTAAGATCCAAAATGTAAGTGATACCATTCAGTATTTATCTTTATCTTTCATTGTCCAGCTCATTTCCTTCAGCATAATGCTCTTTGGATTCATTCATGGCATCACAAATGGCAGAATTTCCTTCATTTTTAAGTCTCAATAATGTCTTTTTTTTTATATCTACTGCAATTTTTAAATGTATTCATCACTGAATGGACAATTTGCATGTTTTCTTCTCTTGGATACTGTGAATACTGCTGGAAGTAAGAGAATCCCTCTGTTATTGGAAGGTCCTGGGCTGAGTGTGGGTCCATGGTCAGAATAAGTCTAAACTTTTCCTACCCATTTTGATGTGGACATTTCCTCAGTTACCTGATATGTAGGAGGCATTCAACTAGTTCTGTATTTTTCTCACAGGAAATAGCTCCACCTATAGCTGTTTATTTGGTGCATTTGTGAAAGGAGGAAAACTCAAGAGCCTCATATATCTTGGTGACATCCAATGTAAGTGTTTCTGTTTACTAAAGTTCATGGTGATACCACTTATCTGTGTCAAGATAATTTAAATACTTATCATTTTATTATATTCACTGTCAACTTAGTCACTTAGCATTTTTATAGTTTAGCTTTAATGAGAGAAAGCACATTGGGGGGTTATTGGGAAGAGAATACATTTCCTGTTTTGTATGAATGGGGTTTGGTTTTATAGATCAGTGAAGTCTTGCCTGCTATTCAGAATCAGCTTGAGATGCGCATAGGTGTGAAGAACTTGCCAAAGCATTAAGCATCAGATAAGGTCAAGGTTAGAAGCTTTCTCAGTAAGGAACAGCAAAGAGAATTTAACAAATCACTTAACTATTCTGAGTCTGTGTTTCCTCATTGATAAAGTTAGTTGGAGCACCTAGGAAGTCTCTAGGTTTTAAATGTTGCAACTCTATTTTCTTCATTTTGCCTTTTAATGTTAGGGTGTATGTTTAATGAAACCATTGTTATGTCACTGAAATCTTCTATTTCAAATGGCTATTCTCTCTTTGGTCAGTGACAGCTGGGAGCAGTCAGAGCTACCTGCCTCCTTAATACACTGCAAAGAACCCCCACAAGCTCAGATTCAGAGGAAATAGAAAGCAGTCCATTCCATCCTTATTTCTAACTCAATCCTCCGTATTCTCTGAGAACAAGCACCATTTAGATGGCTGATGGCATAGATTTCTGACTTGCCACCATCCTAGACAGATGTTCCCTGGCATTAGAAAATCAGTGCATGTAGAAGCTGTCCACCTCCTTCTTGTCTAACTTTTACTTTATACTCATCCCTTTGAAACCCATTAAAAAAAATCCCCCACATTAGTAAATGGATCTCCAAATACTTAGGAGTCAACTTACATTCATTCTCCTACATTCTACATCCAATTTGTCAGAAAACCTGGTCTACTTCTATGACCACAATGAGTTTCTCATTCTCTCAGTCATCTCTGTTTCTTTTTTTCCTCTCTCCTCTAAGCACTGCCAACTTCCACTGGGGCTGGTGACATTGCCTCTTCTCTGATCTTTGATTTCAGGCTTCCCCCCACTCTCCACATCCCCTACTAGACTGAATTTCACAATTATGTAAAAGCCATTTCTTATGTGTTTTTAAGGCTTGAGACAATGTCTAGTACAAAATGTGTGATAAACAAATGGTGCATAAATAAAAGTGAGAGTGTGCTGCAAATCATAACCACAGCTTTGCCAATGACAGTGTGGCAAGATGCCTAACATGAAATTTGCCCTTGAACATTCCAGGATCATCAAAATTCAGATACGAAGCTAATGTGTAAATTATCTAATATGATACTTAATAATTAAATGGTACTGAAACAGCATCTGCTGACATTCCCATCTTGATCCAAACCAACCTTATCTACCTCATTTGCTGAAAAAATCCACCTTTATCTCACAGATAGTACTGTGATCCTCTGTAGTCCTATGCTTAGAAATCCACACTTTTGAGGTGCTTGTAAGTGAGAACTTGTAAAACAAACAAACAAACAACAATGACAAAAAACAATACTTTGATTTCATTTCACCTTAAAGAAAACAATAGGTGTCCTTATGTGGCTTTATATAGTAGGGATTTTCTGACCAAAATTTTATTTTTTATAATTCATCTTTGATTCCTTTTGTAAGTTTATAAGAGATTATTTCAACTTCCAGTTTCCACCTTGCCTTGCTGGACTTGTATGAATTGTCTTTTTTATTTGAAATATGCAGTTTTAACACTCATTTTTAATCAATTTTTAAAAATCGTATTTTTTGGATTTGGTTTGTGACTTTTCTTTCTTGCCATGCAAACTAAAAAAATATATCAGTAAAAAAGATCCTTATATATCTGAAATCATAAAGTGGATGTCTCAGAACATTTCTCAGAAGAATATATGTATTGGTGACTTCATTAAAATTTTGCATCAGTGGAAAAGAAAACACAAAAACAAAACAAAACAAATAGAAAAACAACAACATTGAGGGAAGCCCTCCTAATTCAGTTAAAGTGGAAGTAAGTTTTCACTGACCATCTTGGGTTCACACATCTCAGTAAATAAGATATAATTAAAGTGCCTATTGCCAGTGCTTTTGTGTTCAATTTTTCTTTCTTTAAACAAGAAGCATACACACTTACTTAGTAAATATATGTAAACTTAGTTGTCACACAGTTCAGCATCCTCTCTTTCTGTGGATTTGTCCCCAGGGATCCCAGGTTCTGAGGAGCTTACTAGCAGGGGCCATTATTAGGCAATTCTGCTCTGTGCCTTCTCTATGTTTCCTTGATCATTTAGATGGTGTCAGCAACAACATGTCTTCATTTTACATATCTACTGGAAACATTACCTGACAGCCGGTCTCGCCTCAGTGAGGCAGTTCCAGCGTTGACTTTCTAGACTCAATGGTTTCTGAAGATCTCAGCTCTGCTGTTATTAATCTCTCCACATAAGAGTTAATGCCCACACTGAAAATAAGAGGCTTAAAGAGCAATTTACCATGACTTTTAATGTAAAGGTCCCGAGGGAAGGGGTTCTCAATCATATTTTTTGTCCCCAGCTTAAACTTAATAAAGTGAGTTGCTTGTGTTCCTCCTGTTTTGTTGCCTCTGACTCACTAGAGGGAAGCAGAGGAAAAGGTTTCGAGGAAGCTAAGCCAGATATTACACAGAAATCTCAGTACCTGGTTAGATAAGTGTCCTCAAATTTCTAAAAACAACTTGCCCTAAATGTTAAAAATGTTAAATCTCAAAGTGAAGCAAATAAAGGTGGTTTTTGTGTGTGTGTGTGTGTGTGTGTGTGTGTGTGTGTGTGTGTGTTTGTTGTTATTTTTTTAGCACTCATGTTAAGCATAAACTTATGGATAATTCAGTCAACACATTCATTCATTGTTTAGGACTGATTACTGATAAAACTTTGTGTCTTCTCTCTCCACATCAGTTACAGTATTCACAAAGCATTGGTTTTCTTTTGTTCTTCCTTCCCTTGGTTTTCTCAGAAATGTTTCATAATATCAATCCTCAAAATTTCTTGCTTATAGACCATAAAGTAACACTTAATATGTTTAAAAGTTGGCAACTTCACCATGAACATCTTGAGTCAAAACTTAAATATATCCCTGGCTGGTTAGCTCAGTGGTTAGAGTGTTCTCCCACACACTGAAGGGTCTTGGGTTTGATTCTGGGTCACGGGCATGTACCTGGGTTATGGTTTTGTTCCCTGTCCCTGGTTGGGGTATGTGCTGGAGGCAACAAATTGATGTCTCTCTCTCATATCCATGTTTTTTCTCTCCAATCTTTCTCTCTCTTCCTCTCCCATGTCAATCTCACTCTCTCTAAAAAAATCAATGAAAAAATATCCTTGGGTGAGGATAAAAAAACAAACCAACAAAAAAACAACACAGAAATATAGTTTCTGCTCACTCACCAACCTATATAATAAAGAGTTAATATGCTAATTAGACAAATTAGCATATGCTAGATGACCTTCTGGATCAGTGGTTCTCAACCTTTCAAAATGCCATGAACCTTTAATACAGTTCCTCATGTTGTGGTGGCCCCCAACCATAACATTATTTTCTTTGCTACTTCATAACTGTAATTTTGTTACTGTTATGAATTGTAATGTAAACATCTGTGTTTTCTGATCAGAAATATCTGCCCTCTCCTGCTGGATTGCTTGCCACCAACTTTCCCCTGATCAGAAAACACAGATGCCCTCCCTCCCCTGCCAGCCATCTTGTGGTGGCCATCTTTGACCACATGGGGAGTGACCATCTTGTGTGATGGTGTGAGGGTCAATTTGCATATTACCTCTTTATTATAATATATAGGATGGCTATCTGCTAATTACATAGCACTTCATATCCCTTTTAGGAATAAGATCACTGGGTACATATTAAAAAAAGAGAGATAGATATCTCAATTCAGCTGGCTATAAGAATTGACATCTGGGATTTGAGTACCCTCTTGTTACTTTGCCAAGCCTGTCAATCCATGCTTATACACACACACACACACACACACACACACACACACACACACACTTCACTTTCTGAGGACAATAAGTGCAATTAAAAATAGTAGGGTGATTCTGTTCTTTTAAAGAATAAACACATGAATAGCAATGATTATACTAAAAATGTAGTAGCATAGTTGACTTTAGACATGATTCTTAAAGAGGTGATATTTCTTTTCTAAAATATCCCTTCTTTTTCCCCTCTGAAAGGGCCTGGTAGAGTAGTTTCTCTCTCTATCTCTCTCCCTCTCCCTCTCAGACTGATAGCTCTAGGGATTTCCTCCCCAATAAAACACTTCAGGCTGTATTGTGCACATGTCATTTTTACATATTAATTTGATTCTTGCATTTTGAGTAACAGGAGGGTCATAAGTTTAATATGAAATAAATAAACATTTAGTTTATTTTTAAATTTGCTTCTCTGGTCCCTTTAACAAGGGCTCCTTCTACTGCGTGTTCCCAATGTCTGGGTTCCAATGCTGGTCTGTAGTTGCTGTGACACCTACGGTACATACTGTGCCCACTGACTGTTCCTCCTGAAGTACCCCTCGCCCTGGATTTATCTTGGGTTTCCCTTAAAATTTACTTATTCTGTAGCTCCATTATTCCATATCATAGTAAGTAACTGATCATTAATACATGCCAACGTATAACATATAACTGATTTGTCTTGCTTTGACATAAGATTATTTAGAGGTTTGGTATGTTTGTGGGGGTTTACTGGATACACATATCTTTTTACCCAGAGGGCTAAACCTTTTGCATAGCAGCGACCTGAGAAAGCTATCGAGAACTGTTCTTTGAGTCAGGTTTCAGAAACTGCTCCTATGCGTCCATTCTCTCTGTGTCCATTCTCTCTGTGAGGGCCATCCCTCAGTGTGTCTCACTCTAGGAGGCCACAGAAATAAGTTGTTCTGTATAAAATGATCTCTTCTTTCCCCGCAGGCACTGGCCAACCCTTACCCAGCTCCATCTCAGAGGTGAGCCAAAACCTCTGCAGAAGAATATAAACTGGGCCTTTGAACAGAGAAGTCCTGTGGGCTTCCCACATGCTCTTCCTGGAGTAGTGAGGCAAGCAATTCTGAAATGAACTCTATCTGCCATCAGGTCTGTTCGAAGAAAGAGTGTGAAAAATGAGCACAGTCCTCTCCCCTACAACTTTACAAAGAGATAAAAATGGTGGCAAAAGCGACCTCACCTGGGGGTAGTCCACACCAGGTAGCTGCACTGTGAGAGGCCCTTCAATTAAAGAAGAGCCGAGACTTAATTTCATTCTGAAATGAAATACTGCTTCTCATTCATTAAATAAGTGTGTTCTATAAGATATGGATGAGCAGTGGGCTCTGCTGGTGATCAGTGAGCCACTGTCTCTCCAAACTGACCTAAACTATCTTTGTTAGTTATATAATCTGGAAAGAAAATGTACACATTCCAAAGAGTCCTTCTAAGATGTTTAAAATTATCCCATTGTAACATGAAGCAAATTCTTACATTTAAACCCTGAAAAGGAAAGCAAGCCTATTGCACTGCAGAAATGAGCTAGCCATTGATTCAAACACTGCCTGTTCCACACTACTGCCTTCCTTTATGCAACTGTTCTTGGTCCATTCTGGCATGAATCCTCTATTATTTCTGACACTGTGGCTTGTTGAGGTTGGATGACTTGATATATTATCTTTTTTTATACAAATAATCTGGGTTTGTTTTAAATACAAGTAAACAAAATGTTGGTTCTCTGCAGAAATAACACATGAAAACTTGAAAATGTATTGCTTTCAGTGAGGAAAAAAGTGGCATGTAGAGAAACAATAAATGACAATTTATATAATCATAAAAGTGGTTAAATCTTGCACTGAGAGTTAACTTGAAATACCAGTAAATGTATCTCTGGCTGGTCTGGCTTAGTTGGTTGAAAGTCATCCAGTATACCCAAAGGTCGCTAGTTTAATTCCCTGTCAGGGCTCATGCCCAGGTTATATTATAGGTTTGGTCCCCAACACTCATAAGGATGCTTCTGTCTCTCCTTCTTTTTTCTTCTCTCCCTAAAATCAATAAAAACATACTTAAAAATAACTACTACTCAATGCAATTTGTATTTTATTTTTATGCTTTCATAGTGAAAATGTGTTTTCTTTGCTAAAATGTTTGTAGTTTTATTGGCTATGTCTAGGTTTATCAAAATGTAAAACATTGAAAAGAGCCCACTTTCCCTTCTTCTTGATAGACTAAAACTAAAATGTTTAATGCTACTGAAGATTTAAAACACTGTCTACTCTATATAATCACACCAAATCACACCAATTCCTGCTGACTGAGAGGAATCCTAGTGATAGTGGGGAAGGGCACACAATAAGAATAGAGCCACGCTTATATAATAATTATTCAGCTTACCAACTTTAGATAAAAGGTCCTCTTACAGACCCTGGGAAACTGGAAGATGAAACAAGGCTTTATAAAGATAAGATGCCTTGATGGGTCCTTTACGCTTAAAAGAAATATATTTTGAGAACAGATGAAGGACAGAGCACTCTTTGATTTGGCTTCTGTGCTAGGACCTGACCTCCTCCAAGAATTTTTCTCAGGCTGGGACCAGTTTGGCTCAGTGGATAGAGAGTCGGCCTGGGGACTGAAAGGTCCCAGGTTCCATTCTGGGCAGGGGCATGTACCTTCGTTGAGGGCAAATCCCCAGTCGGGGGGGTGTGCAAGAGGCAGCTGATCGATGATTCTCTCTCATCGATGTTTCTAACTCTCTATCCCTCTCTCTTCCTCTCTGTGAAAAATCAATAAAATATAAAACAAACAAACAAACAAACAAAATAAATAAATAAATAAATAAATAAATAAATAAATAATAAAAAAAGAATTTTTCTCAGGAATGCTGACCATTTTCTAGTCCCGGGAACAGGCTGATCTGTTTGTAGCATTATGGAAGATTAGCTGCCTTTTTATCAGACTTTGAGCTCCTGAAGGCCAGACTTCAATCCCTAACCTTCCTTTCATGTTACACTTGCAGCTGCACATAGCCATTTTCGTTCTCGTGAGTATATAATCAGCCAACTGACTCAAGAAAGAGAGAGAAACATCAGTGATGATAGAATCGTTGATTGGCTGCCTCCTCTACACCCCCTTTGGGGGATTGATCCTGCAACCCAGGCATGTGCCCTTGACTGGAATTGAACTTGGACTTTTCAGTCCACTGAGCCAAACTGTCTAGGACAAGAGAGGACTATTTCAAGAGTATGGTCCCAATTATATTAAATATATATAATTGCCAAGGAGGTATTTCTACACACTTTCCACACACATTTGCTTTGCCCTGAAAGAAAAATGAGCTTATACATTAGACTTTCCTGATAAAATTTTGCTCAATGAAAAATTAACATGAGGACTATGTTAATACTTCTAAAAGCCTTCACAAAATAATACTAAGAAGCACATTATCCAACAACATGTACATTTTTATTATAACTGTAAAAAATTCAAGTCCATTGGTTAAAAAATAAAACAGATTAGGCTATGTGGAAAGATATATAGGTGTCTGTAAAAGAAAATATATATATATAGATGTCTGTAATAGCATGCATTTCTGAATATGGGGGCATCTGGTACTGTTGGATTTCTTGATTTGTTTCCAAGATTTTTCACAAAAGGAAAAGTAAGTCTTTGCAGGAGCATCTATCTTCCCTTACTCCCTCCCCCCCCCCAAAAAAAAATTTGTCTCTTTCTGACCATTATACCTCCAATTCTCCCATGGAAATATACCCTGCCTTCCACTCATAGACTGTGTCACCTCAGTGCAGTGCCTGTGCTAAGAATCTCAGGGTAAAGAGGGTGATGTTGGGCATTGCATTCCCCTGGCTCTGGAGATTAATTTGGGTAGAAGCACTTGAGCCAAGCCAGGGGAAAAAGTTAGAGCTTTATGGAAAGGACAGTTTTCCTGCCCATTGCACATGAACTTGAGAGAATGTGTAGCTGCTGTCACATATTCTACAACTACAAAAGGAGAAAATGTGATTGCGGATCCAGCCCACAGAAGTGGGCAGAGCACAGGACCTTGCCCATGGGCAGCACTTTGGGGTCTCTCCCTGACTTGATGAACTCACGCAGACAGTGCCTTCAGGCCTATGCCAGTGGAGGTGTAGTATTCTACATGTTCAATTAAAATAATCCTGATAAAATTTCATGCATTTAAAAAAATCTTTGTAAAGAATCATGATTCATTTAGAGAAATTATATTAGAACTATTTTTCTTCAATTTATATAAAAATCAAGGTACTCATTTTTTATCATTAAGTAAAATACTTAAATTTGTGGCGATTCATTATATCTCTGTAATATGCCCCAAATATATCTTAATTGAGAAAACAAATGTAATATAAATAGTTCCTTTTTCATTTAACTCAGATCTTCACTATCAAAGTAATAAGAGAATGATGCAATTTTCAATCATGCAGAAAAATAGTTAAAGGCACTTTGTACAAAACTTTCTCTTCCATTGTATCTCTGTGACAAAATGACAAAATAAAAGAGACACATTTAGAACTACCACATCAAAAACTGACTTTCAATAATTTTTCCAGAAAACAATGAACATTTTCTCCTTCCACTTTAAAGACCAATGTAAGACAATTGTCTTTCTCTTTATTCTATGCTTGAGTAGGGGACAGAATCCTGGTTAGTCAGTGGAAGTCTGACCATTGAAATAAGCTTGGTCAAGCTAGAGTCAGCAATAACATTGTGAGCCCATAAACTATTTATGTTTCTAGCATGAATTCTGAGTCTATCTGTGTGGTGTAATTGTCTGAGGTGAGCTATTGAGAGGAAGGTATAAACAAACCAGTATAGCCAAAGCCGGTTTGGCTCAGTGGATAGAGCGTCGGCCTGCGGACTGAAAGGACCCGGGTTCGATTCCGGTCAAGGGCACATACCTTGGTTGCAGACACATCCCCAGTAGGGGGTGTGCAAGAGGCAGCTGATCGATGTATCTCTCTCATTGACGTTTCTAACTCTCTATCCCTGTCACTAACTCTCTGTGTAAAATCAATAAAATATATATTTAAAAAGGACAGTATAAAAAATGAACAGATCTGTTAACTCTGATATTTATCTATTTTTGACAATCCCAGAGGACAATTTCCTGATGTCCATTGGTATAGGTTTTACCTTTACACATTTAATCAAAGATATTTTGATTGCCTAGAAATTTGCTTGCTTAATATCATTGGAATTTTCTAATATTTCTTAGAAAAGGTCATGTGACCCAGTTCCATTCTCCCTGTGTGTTCTCCTGAGGCAGCTCAGAGATTTTTAAATGTAGAGCATTTGGTATGTGAAAATGGTCATGGGCGTGCCAAAGGATGTAACAAGAATTAGGCCAGCTGGATTTTTGTTGATTGGGCTGAGCTAGAGCACAAATCTAAGATTTTAACTAAGTTAGTTCTTTAAGAGCCTAATGCTCTATGATACTTCTTTTTATGTCTGAACAATGCAACTTGGAGGCGGCTCCACTGGTGTGCTATGAACAGTAGGATAGGCTTTCAAGCTGATCCTCAGTTTGATTCAATTTGATTTTCCTTCACCCATATAGTTTTTGTTGCAGATGAAACTATATATTTTTTCTCTCTCCCTCTCTCTTTCTTTATGTTCATTTTAACTATACTACATAAGGTAAGGATAATTAACAAACCCCTGTGTCAAAACAATCTAGGACATGATACTTATGAACAAATATTAAGCCAAATGGAGCTCAGTGCCCAGAAAAATCAAGCACAATCACCTATAAACAACAACTGAGGAATATATCTCAAAACAACTCAGTTGTGGAATATTGTGTAATTTTTAAAAATTAAGTCTTTACTTGACCACATGGAGTTTTAAGACTATGGGGCTATGATGGCTTATACAAAGATCTAACGAGGAGCTGAAGCAACACTTTAATTCTGGACATGCTGATGATAATGATAATGATCCTGGTGATAATAATATTAATGGTGATGTTTTATGTTAAAATTTCAATTCACCCATCAGATCCAAGTCTCTCATCACTTTTATTTATTTATTTATTTATTTATTTAAATATATTTTATTGATTTTACACCGAGAGAAATTGAGAGGGATAGAGAGTTAGAAATGTCCATGAGAGAGAAACATCGACCAGCTGCCTCTTGCACACCCCCACTGGGAATGTGCCCGCAACCAAGGTACATGCCCTTGACTGGAATCGAACCCTGGACCTTTCAGTCCACAGCCGACGCTCTATCCACTGAGCTAAACCGTTTTCAGCTCATCACTTTTATTGATACCATGAGTCATCCCTATGTGCTTAGGTCAGACTGTTTCAGATGTATGGTAATCCTAAATGAATCATCTAAACTTTTAGAATAATGTCAACCATTTTAAGACTTTTTGCAAATATAAGGTGCTTGAGGATGTACTTTTTCCCCCAATTAGTATGAGAGAGAAAATATTTTAAAATTTCAGATTATTAGATCATCTGGATATAAATACTTACATTTTTTAAAAAATAGAGAAATGCAAACAAGAATAGATATGATATAAATTTGTTTTCTAGACATTGAGCACTCTTTACACCTCAAATCGGTATCCAAATATGCTCCTCATTAAGCAGTCATAATTATGTTGTTGAAGCTAGGAGATGAATTGTCTTAGGTGTACAAGAAAGATAGCTTAGGATTTTCCTTCTCTTGAGTTTGGTGACTAAGAGAGCAGGTAGACTCACTGTTGGAGATACAATAGGCTACTAATTTGAAGAGAGAAATACTATAAAATTAATAAATAAATGTGAGATTTTTAAAAATTGAGATGTAATGGACTTATGAGACTAGAAAGCATTTTTATGGTGATTGAACAATGTTCCTAGGCTGACTTTACCTATCTGTAGGATTTGATTTGGAAATGAGGAGAGATATCACAATAAGACATTTTCAAAATGTGCTTCAATCTCTGCCATAAATGGGAGGCTATAAGGGCAGAACTCTTAAACTGACATAGTGGGGCCTTGCACTAATGTTTTCCTTTCCAATCCCTGACTTCTTCCACCATGTACTACTCAGCAAAGAAGTAATTCTAACTACTGAAAAACCATCTAAGATGATCTTTAGTTGCAACAAATGGTAAACATTTATAGAATTATATATTTGTAAAATATATTTTATTTTGAAGAGGCAGTATGATATAATTCAGAAATAATCACTGGGATCCAGATACATTGGTTAATAATTTAACAATCAATTATCCAATTTTAATAATTTGTGGTATGTACCAGGTATTGCCCACAAAATAGCACATGCAATATTAATAAGAGAGAAGCTATTCCTGTTTTCCAATTACTTGTGGTCTAAAAGGAAGGAAACACATTAGACAAATAATTACAAATGTGACAAGTCTTAATTGCAAGGTCAGTGTGGATGAAAGAGTTTACAACCAGGGAATGTAACTCAGGCATGGGTTCAGGGAAGACTCTAGTCAGAAAATAACATTTAAGTAAATACCTATGTAGTCAAAGACAAGACAGAGGAGAGTATGTAAGCCAAGGCATTTTGAAATGAAAGAGCATATTTGAGGCATAAAAAAAAAAATATTTAATGAGGCTGGAACAGAGATAATTCATGGAAATGTTGAGAAAATGAGGTTGGAGAGATTGGCCATGGGTTTGGAGTTTTATCAGATTAGCAGGAAACCACTGATGTAGTTTAAGCAAGGTTAGATTTAATCACAGATTAGTTTTTAAAAAGAACCTAGTTTTGCCCAGCCAAAATGGCTCAATGATTAAACATCTACCTATGAACCTGGAAGTCACAGCTTGATTCCTGGTCAGGACACAGACCTGGATTGCAGTCTCCAGCCCCAGTAAGAGGGAGCCAATCAATGATTCTCACCATTAATGTTTCTATCTCTCCATATCACTTCCTCTCTGAAATCAACAAAAATATTTTTTAAAAAAACACAAAAAACTAAATATAAAAAATAATAATAATAATAATCTAGTTTTGGTCCCAGCTCTAAACTAAAGTAACCTCTTTGTACTTCAGAGTTATTCATCAGTACAATGAGGTTCAATATGCCATTTGCAGACCTGTCCTACTCTGAGTCAAGTGTAAATAAGTCAGAACCAGAGGAATATAATTATTTGTAAAAAGAGAAGAGTAAATGCCCTGCAGTGACTAACGACTGTTTGTACACTTGTGTGTGTGTGTGTATGTGTGTATGTGTTTTATGTAGTTGGTAAAGAATATTGCTTATTATGTTGTCTACACTAATAAACACTAATAAAATAGGAATATGCAAATTGACTGTACATCCATGACATCCACCAGCCAATCAGGATTGAATATGCAAATTAACCCAACAAAGATGGTAGGTTAATTTGCATGCACAGACACCCAGCAGTTGGGGGCAGGGTGGCTGCTTATGCATGCACAGGTGTCAAATGGCCTGTTTCCCAGGGTGAAGCATCCTTAGGACCCAAGTCTCTCTGAGCCGATAGGCCCATGCATAGGCAAGGAGCAGCCGGAGACGGGGTGGCCGCTTACGCATGTGCTGGCACCAAGTGGTCTGCATCCCTGGGACAGGTGTCCTTGGGAGTCAGGTCACTCTGAGACTGTAGGCCTGCATGTAGGCCTAGAGCAGCCAGGGTCCCAAACAACCTCCAGCTACTCTGGGTCTACGTGTGCAGGCACAGAGCAGCTGGGGACGGGGGTGGGAGTATCCCCTGTAGCGAGTGAGCAGACCGAAGGGCCCTGCTTGCCCATGGATGTGGCAGCAAGGGGCAAGCAGTCCCCTGCAGTAAGCGAGTAGACAGCAGGGCCCTGCTTGCCTCTGGCCCCCACAGAGAGCAAACACCAGGACCTGCAGTGATATCAAGCAGGCAGGTCTGAAGAGAGCAGAGAACCATGGGAAGCAGGCCTAAGCCATCAGCAGGACGTCCCCTAAGGTCTCCCAAATTGGAGAAGGTGCAGGTAAGACTGAGGGAACCCCCCCCCCATGAATGAATTTTATGTACCAGGCCCCTAGTTGCATAATAAAGTGAAAAGGGTCTATTTTCTCTATTTCTTCCAAGCATAAGTGGCATAATAATTGTTGAGATTATTTGCATATTGCCTACTGATAATGCATTTAAAAATATTTATCTTCATTACTGACTTATGCAAATAATTTATTTTGCAAGTGAGGACCAATATCCTGATAGTTACAAGTATTTCCAAGTTTCCATTTATTTATAACATACTAGAGGCCCAATGCATGAAACTCATGCACTAGTAGGGTCCCTAGCAGCTGCTGTCTGCTGGCCGGGTACTCTCTCCCTTCCCCTGGCTGGCCCCACCCCCTG
Organism: Pipistrellus kuhlii; assembly: GCF_014108245.1. Lineage (NCBI taxonomy): Eukaryota > Metazoa > Chordata > Mammalia > Chiroptera > Vespertilionidae > Pipistrellus > Pipistrellus kuhlii. Next base: position 104,804,591 of record NW_023425515.1, on the reverse strand, counting down.
ATTGAACTCCTGGACAAGTTCCGGTCAAGGAGACAATTTGCATGCTATGCTTTTATTATATAGGATTGCCCAGTTTCTTTGTCTCCCACATGGAAAAAAAATAGAATTCTGAATATTTAAGCACTAACTAAACAAAACATTAAAATAAGACAAATGACAAAAACAAATTTTCATAATAAGAAATAAATTTTATTTAATCAATAAGGCAAGAAAAATAAGCTGATTTACAAATCATATATCTACTTTGCCCTAATAAATAATAAATAATATATCTTATGCTACTTTGCCCTAAAAGCTCTTACAATTTTAAGCCCTTAAGATGGGTTTGGATTTTTATTTTATTTATTTTTTAAAAAGTTTCCTAACTAAAACAAAGGATTAAAATTGAAATATGACCTGCCCAGAGTGGCCAAGTCGATTGGGTGTCTTCCCCTACACCTAAGGATTCCCAGTCAGGAGACATACGTGGGTTTTGAGCTCAATCCCCAGCAGGAGGCAGCCAATACATATTATTCTCTCACATTGATGTTTCTCTCTCTCTCTCTCTCTCTCTCTCTCTCTCTCTCTCTCTCTAAAAGTCAATAAAATATTTAAAAATCAAAATATATGTCTTATTGAATATGAATATATGTAGGGTAAAAAAATATTGTTAAGTTCCTTCCCAGTAGCCGCTGGGGAATGTACAGTACAAACTAACTTCTCAGTAACCCATATTTTCCAGCCAAAAAAGTGGGGAATGAGATGTGTACAGATGCAGACTTCAGTGTAGACTTCCCAGTGATCTAGAGTTAGCTATGATACTTTAGGATTTGGAGAATGTAATTCAGGCTTAATTTCAAATTTAAATAAAGTTATGGAAGAATATAGATTGACATCAGTACTGGGTATTACCATTCCAACTTATAGAAAATGATGGTGGTGATATTGAAATTATAATACTTGAAATGGTCTGGAGAAGAAAATGCGAAATGAAAATATATTTAAAGATTTTAAGCATCATACATCTTCTCTAAATAAGTGCACCTATTGTGTTATGTTATTTTAACAAACTACATTTTGTGATTTGAAATAACATGAGACTTTGGCTCTGAATTTTATTTGCATAAGTTTATTAATAAACATATCATGGAATCACTGTTGGATTGCATCATATGGAGTTATAATTTGCTTAATCTACATTTGTTGTAGCTCTTATCTGCTGGGCTCCTCACATAGGGCACCACCTTGTCAGGGCTGACAAGAATCCCCTGAACAATGGGTGAACAGATTACTCTGACAGTTTCACTGTAGGGGAGAGGGCTAAAGGATGGCCCAGCTGAAGAAGCCAGGCAACCTCTATTGCCTGCCCCTTTAGGCTTTTATTGGTATTTTTATCTTTATCTACAATCAGTAGGTGAGTAATCTTGGAAGGACATAGGTGTTTTCATTGTCTTCTAGGCAAGGGCATCCAGGGATTAAGCATAAAGATTCCAGTAAACACCCAGGGGTTTGCACATGCACAAACTTGTTTGGAAAGGTCAAGGAATAATTAGGGGCACCACCTTCATCACTCCCCTAAATTGGAATTCTGATAAACAGGGCTGGCAGCCTTCTACACACTTCCCTTTTATCAGAATGTCCTCCTTACAAACTTTCCAATGAAGTCTTGTGTGCTCCCCAACACTTATCATGCATGTTCTACCCTCAGTCCATACTAGTATTTTTTTTTTAATCCTCATCTGTAGATATTTTTTTAAAGAGGGAGAAAGAAAGGAAGCAGAAAGAGAGAGAGAGAGAGAGAGAGAGAGAGAGAGAGAGAGAGAGAGAGAGAGAGAGAGAGATTGATTGGTTACCTCCTTCTGCTTGTGCCCCACCAGGACCGAGATCAAACCTGCAACCCAGGCATGTATATGCCTTTGATCAGAAATTGAATTCTACAAGCCAACACTCTTAACCACTGAGCAAACTGGCTAGGGCTATACAAGTATTTTTAATTGGAATTGACTGTGTTTGTGTCAATGAAAATTGGCCCCATTGATTTGAGACTAGAGAGGAGCCTGTAGAATTGTCACTAAGTTGTTCCTGCTGTCTAAAATATCTTTCTAGTCAAGATGGTGATTAGAGTCCTAGCTGGGTGATGGGATTTCGGAGTTGGAGCTGAGAATAATCCATAGGATAACAATCCAAGGCAAAGTGGGAAATCAATAACCATTAAAAGATAATAAAACTACTGTTTTAACCAATGACCTCGTCAGAGGCTGCCCTACAAAAAGTAAGCCAGGATGGAATGTTTCAGAGTAGAGTTGTGGGGATAGTCAGAGGGACTTAAAAATGGTGTAGATGTTGTGTTCATGGTAGTACCAGCTATTCTGCATCTATTCTGGAGCTGTAAGGACCCCCAACTCCAATCTGTTTGTTCCCAATTCTAGCATCATCACAAAGAGACTTAACCATTTGTACCAAGCTATTCCAGGTGCTCTTCTTGAACAAGCAGAGATCTAACAATGCCTTAAGCTTTGACCTTCAGTTTATCCAGAGGGATCTCTCCTCAATGCTTTCTTCAAGAACTTGCCATAAAGGAGACATTATTGCTGGCCTTTGGCTATTTCCTTGCAACTAGAGTCAGGAGAAGCATCTATCAATATATTTCCTGGGATCTAAAAACAGAAGATTGTCAAAACAAGCTTCTAGGCAAATAGTTACCTGCATAACCCAGTGTCATGTTGTATAAAGTAGAGAAGAAAACCATAATTATCAGGTTTGGGAGAATTCCCTGTGACACAAACTCTAGAAATCCCTAAATATATTTTGTTCAGATGTTCACTAGCAAAAGGGAGTAAAGAACACAAGAAAGAAAGAAATATTAAAGGATTATTTTAAACCAGAAAACAAATAAACAAGATTCTCTCTTTGATCAGGTATAAAAATTATGTTTGCATTTTACATACTTTAATGGAATGTTTAAGAATCCTTTATTTAAGTATTAATAAGGGAAATTTGTTATTTTTAGACATTTTTAGAATATTTATTATTCATTTACCCATTTGTGATATCAAAGATAGATTTACCAAATACCTATTTTTATAACAAAGAGCTAACAAAAAGTGAGCATAAAATAGTTGGATTGAATTTTTGTAGATTCCTGAGTTATATAAGATTGAGGCATAAAATTGCTTTATTTGTAAAGACAAGGTGCAGCTTGAAGAGAAAATAAAATACCAGCTATAACAGGTAGTTCATCTCATCCAAAAGAACATAGATCTTCACTTTATTTAAGAATAGCTGAAATAAGCATTCATTATAAAAGAAAAACCTCCTATCCAAATAATTGTTTCAAAGCACAAAGTCATGGTTTTTATGGAATAACATGGTAAAGTAGTGTAGTGTTTGTAAAAAAACATTATCCTCGTATTATTACAGGCAGCTCAGAGACCACAGAATAGGTGTTATTGGACAGCATACTGAGTCAGATGAGAAGGCTGTCCCCTGAAGCCTGCCACACCAGGCAGTGCTTATCTTCTCATATAAATGAATTTAAACGAGAGACCTTGATTAAATTGTGATAAAGCCAATTTATTTAAGTAACTAAAACAAGCAAATTCATTAAAGAAGCAGGGAAAGCAAATCTACTTCATCTGGTTCAGAGTGCAGATGAGCATCACCCAGCTTATCTGAAGAGCCACTTGGATGGGGCTCCAAGAAATTATATTCCCTCCTCTCTATAGGTTTCAGTACTCCTATCTGAATCTCTTGGTACAGATTAATTCTCAAGGTCCCTTTTTATGTTGTTGTGGCCTTCCCAGCACCTGGCAATTTTATTTTGCCAAGTCTTGAGACTTCTGGCTTCTCTAATTTTTTTTAGTAAAAAAAATTAAATTAAATTTAAATATATATATATATATATATATATATATATATATATATATATGCACTGCCCTTTTTTCTTTTCCGCTTACTCCCTCCTTTCTTGCATTCTCTTGGTAGGGGGACTTTTAACCATTTGTTTTTAAGTGTCCTTGGTTTGGGTTTTTAAATGACAAGAAGAAATTTAAAATATATAACCCCCCTTCTAAAATAGCTAATATATGGCCATGATAATGATGCTTAGTGTGGGAAACTAGACATTTGCCAGTTACTCCTAAAGATTACTAAAGCCTGTAGACCCACATATGTCTATAATAATTCGTGGCAGCTGCATTTATAATAAATTTGCAAGAGAATTAAAGGTTAATACAATGTTATTAATACAATGAATTACACTATTGGCACAGTGGCTACTTCAGGCAGCCAAATCTTCCACTACTAAATATGACACATGATAGGGCCACACAAACATCTCAGGGAGGTGACTAAAATCCATTTTTGACCTTCCTATACAAAGCAAAACTGTCCTTGTCTCTTTGGAATCATGTCCATGAAGATACAGGCATTATCTAAGTCTATTATACAGTTTTTTTGCAGGCCACTGTCAGGGCAGTGCATGGCAGCCGGTTCTTTCTAGCCACAAAGTCTGTCCAATTTCCCTAAAATGCATGGGAGAAAGTTGTTTGCTGTACACAGGTTAGCTGCCTATAGTTTACAAGTTCAACATGCAACCTCAGTTTCTCCCAGCCCCAGGGGGTTTCGGCTACTCCCTCAGTCAGATTCCTCCTCTCTAGGAGAGTCTGAAAATCCTGAAGGCTCTCCAGTCAATGGAGAGTGCCTTCCCTTTACCTTTTCCTGCCTTGCCATCCCTTTGATTCTAAGCAGTAAGCTAAACATAGCCTGAGCTGCAGGGAGAGATAAGTTTGCATATTGCAAAGGGGTCCTGTGGCAGTAGCTTGGGCATCAGGCTCCTGCCTTCCTACCTGTCCTCTTTCCTAATATAGACAGCAACCTCATTTGCTGGCTCCCTTGCTGGAATGGGGCATCCAGCCCTCCCTAACCAGGTGTCTTCTCCAGCCCTTGGTCTAAGGTGTTAACCCTTTCAATTCTTCAGGAGAGTTCCAAGTCCTGAGCCCTTCAACTCAAATGGGGTGTCTTTTCTCCCATTTACTCCTTGCTGCATCAGCAGCTGTTGTTGAAGTTTTAACCCTTTCAGTACATTTGCAACCAGGAAATTTTTACCAGCACTATCACTGGCTGCTCTCACAGAACCCAGGGCCAGTTATTTGTCATTTCTACTTTTAACCAGAAAGTCAAATGGGTAAGTTTTTTTATTATTATTGTGTGTTATTAAACACTTATAATTTATTGGGCAGCAGGTTGGGTGTCAGGTCACTGCCTGGCATCCTCCACTTTCTCTCTGCTGCTGCTGCTGCTTCTGCTTTTTGCTGGGTGGCTGCAGGCAGCTTGGGCATCTAGCCCTTCTCTTCTTTGCCTGGCTCCTGTTCTGACTGCTTCTTTTCTGCCTGCTACTGAAACCTTACTCTTCTGTCTCTTCTCATTACATATAAAACCTTTATAAATTTCACACTTTTAAATTTAGCCTTCAAACCTTCTTTCTTTGTCCTTCGAAAATGCATAACTATGTATCTAGTATCTTCATTTTAACATTCTTTTTTTCTCTGCTATATCTTCAGTAATCTGTACTAGCCTTTTTTTCTGACTATAGAATTAACCCTTTTTAATCTAACCAAAGTTTTGCTGCTTGAACATTCTGACGCAGCCCAAGAAGCAACCAGTAGCAACACCCTGCCAGGCTGAGGCAAACTTTCTTTTTTTAATCTGACTAGATAATGAGATTTTTCTCAGTGTGTATTGGAAGGGTTAAAAAGAATAAAATTGGTCAGAAAAAGATTTATTGTGCTTTGCAGAAAAATTGTGGCCTGGAGTTCAACATAGTCCAGATAATAAAAAATTAACAAAAACCCATCTCTTCTTGTACTCCCAACCGAAGCCACCCCTCCCCCTTCTGCATTAACCATTTGCTTTGTTCTTAGTAGGGGAGATAAGACAAATGGTCTGAGATCCTGTATATCCAGGCTTTTTACATTTAAGGACACATCCTTCTCTCTGTAATAGCTGCTCTCCCTCCCAGATTTTTCCTTGTTTACTCTAAGCCCCAGAGGATCTAAAATCCTCCTCCTTACTACTTTTGATCTCTCCAACTATCCCCCAGTTCTCTAGCCTAGGGCTTCTCTATCTCAGTAGGCTGAGAGCCTACTACCCTATCTCACACTCGCCCTGGAGGAGTTATCAGCTCTCCTCCTTCCCCAGTCAGAATGGATGCTGTCCCTAATAGAGACCCACTGTAAATCTATCAGGAAAGGTCAGGTCACAGGCCTTTGGACTACATGGTTCTCTCTTGCTAGAAGGGCTGAAAAAGGCAGCCCACAAAGCTGTTAATTATGAAAAATCTGTATGTCTTTCTCTTTCGTCTTACACAAGCCATGAGAAAATGTACTAATCTTAACCCCATAAGCCTTAGTTCTGCCTCAGCTGGCTCACATGGGACTATGATGTCACAGGCAGAGGTGGGGCCCTGTAAATTCCTCTACCCTACTGAGTTTAGCAAGTCCTGTCTCTCTTTTTTTCCTTGGAACCTCCGTCAGCCAGAGGAGAGATAAGAAAACTGTTAATAACAAGTCCATTGTTCCTTGAAATTTTTATAGTACTTTACTACCCTGTTTCCCCGAAAATAAGACAGTGTCTTATATTAATTTTTGCTCCCAAAGATGCTCTAGGTCTTATTTTCAGGAGATGTCTTATTTTTCCATGAAGAAGAATATGGTACACATTTATTGTTAAATGAAAATAAAGGAAATTTATTACCTGTATACGGTACGATAGTACGGTAGTTGTCAACACAAACCAGACAAACTGTGAATCCTACAGTATCAAGAATTTACTCATTTATTCAATGACAATCATGTCATCATCTTCTGGAACATCATCATAACAATCCAATTCCTGAATTTCCTGGTGAATTTCTTGTGACTCCATTTCTTTCAGAATCAGTGGACCAAATCTCTCATGTTTAGCCTGGGGCAGGGGGGGGCTTATTTTCAGGGGATGCCTTATATTTTACTTAGAAGGAAACCTCTAAGTAGATCTTATTTTCAGAGGATGTCTTATTTTTCGGGGAAACATGGTACTTTTGTTGCAAATGGATAACTTCAAAGACCTTTCTCTTGCTTTTTCTTACAAGCAATCTTGGAACTTAGCCAGCTTTTGTTTTAACCTTCTATGGTCTACACCTTCTATGGTCACAAATTTATACCTTTAAATTAACCCCAGAATTCCAAAATTTTAACCTAATACAGGCAAATCACAAATCAAGGAAGAGCAAACCAAAGCCCCTACTATACAAACATAGATAGAAATTTTATTAGCTAAGCCAGCTGATTCCCTCCTTGACAGAGAACAAACATCTCAGAAAAATAAATCTCAGCAGCACTGCATAGGACTTTTGCAGTTTGTCATGGCACTCAACCTTAAATAAATCAAACATTTTAGCCAGACAAGTCAACAGAAGTACAGAATAAATCAAAGTAGTTTTCACTTTTATGTAGGCTCTCACACTTACATTTATACACCAGTTAATGAACAGGTAATTAAGCTGAAACAGACAGACAATATGGCTGGTACCATGGTGATAGCGAGGAAGTGGTAGTGTGAAGACAGACCTGTGGGATTTGCTGACTGATTGAATGCAGAGAAGTTGAGAATCAGAAGAGTCAAGGAAAATTCTAAGGTTTATAGTCTAAACCACTGAAAGCCTTCAATTGTCATTAACAGAGATAAGGGAGGAGGATGTTTTGAGGTGAAAACTTGAGTAGCTCGTGTTAAATTTCAGGTGCTTAATAGACATCAAGTGAAGATGCCAAGTAGCCAAGAATATGCATCTAAAGTTTGGGTGAGAAGTCTGATCTGGGAATAAACATTTGAGAGTTGACTGTATAAGTTTGCTAGGGCTACCATAACAAAGTACCACACCTGGGTGGCACAGACGACAGATGTATATTTTCTCATGACTCCAGAGGTTGGAAGCCTAAGATTATGTGTTGGTCCTGTTGTTTTCTTGCGGTCTCTCATCTTGTCTTGCAGAAAATGAGACAACGATTCAGAGATTAAATAGCTCACCAGTCAAGACCAGCTACATAATTTGAAGGTTCAGTGCAAAATGAAAAGGTGGGTCCTTTGTTAAAAATTATGGAGAGTTTCAACATGATAACAGCTGGCCCTGCATCCAGTTACCTTGGTTAGTGTTAGAGGCAGACATTGGAAACAAGGCTGACTGACTTCAATCAACCAGCTTATTATAATAATTGTTTAAAATTATTATTTACTAAAACTGTAGAGCGCTGTATAGTTTGTCAATAGTTTTTCTAAATAAGAGTCTAGAGGGATATTTCCCAGACTCTGTCACTCTAGATAACTATTCAACAAATCAACCTTCTCAATATTTTGGTTAAATCCAAATATTGGTTAGGTTATCCTAACAAGCAGCAAACTATGGCTTCTGTCTAACAGAGACCTAAGACCACACTTAGGCTTTCCCTGCAGGAACTGGGGATAAGAAGCTGGGAAGATTGCCTAATCAGAAATCTTCTCTTGAGAATCAATGAAGTACAGGGTGGATTCCATCTGTGGCCATGAAATCCATCCTCCTATGTCTGAAACAGAAATGTGAGATAAGTCAGGCTGCATCCCAGTTTGATATTTGAGTTAACACCATCTGCAATTTGTACTAATTTTGAATCCATCTATATGTATATTGCCAGTTCTCCTTTCAAGCCTCAAATAGACTTTTCACCTGTGAAAACATATGTGGTTAACAGAAAACTGGGCATGAGAAACAGTGGAATTAGACACTTCTTTCTCACACATGCTTTTATTATTTAGACTAATATTCACTAAATATAAATTCTTTGTACTTAAAAAAAATCCTCTTCTAAGGACAGATTTACTGATTTTAGAGAGAAAAAGAGAAAGACATCAATGGAAGAGAGAAACATCAATTGGTTGCCTCCCATATACACCCTGACTGGGGATCAAACATGTGACCTTTCAGTGCACAGAATGATGCTACAATCACTGAACAGCATCTGGCCGGGGCTTGCCTTTGTTTAACTGGTCTTCATGGAATAACCCTTTGCTGCTGCTCCAGTGCTGTGCATTAGTTTCACCAGTCATCTGCTTTGCTATTATCCCTGTTTCCTGAACACATTTAGAAATTATTCACCAGCTGGTCAAACACAGAGTAATTATAGCAATCACAAAAAAACATCGAGTAATGGCAGGATAACATGATTTGTTAAGAAACTTGATAACCTTTTCAAAGAGGTAAGTGGCATTAAAGTGAGCTCTGCCATTAACTTAGTGAATGTGCTCCTTTATGGACTTTACTGATATGAATGTGAAGGGCATCCTTGGGGTTTCTTTGGTGTTAGTCTCAACAGACAAGATGCTAGTAAGAGGTTCAAGGGTCATGTCTCAGATTAACTAATGTTGTACTTGTGCAATAATTTCCATTGCATATTGAACAAGCAGCGAACTATGGCTTCTGTCTAACAGAGGCCTAAGACCACACTTAGTCCACCATCTGTTATTGGGATGATCAACTGGCCCAATATTCCTAGAACTCCTTAGGATGGGACATTTAGGAGTGTCGTCCTAGATCATAGGTAGCATTTTGCTAATCTGGGAATTAATTAAAAGGAAAGCCACATTTTAACACAAGTATATGTTTCTAGATTGGATGCTATTTGCAGATCAATAGGAGAGGTGTTCTAATGTAGTACTTAAGAGCATACACTCTAGATCCACCTTTCCTTTCACTAATGTGCTCTGTGTTCTAAGTCAAATATTATTTATACCTGCTTTTCCACTTTTAAAGCAGATATGATAATCCTACCTGGTAAAATTATGATAAAGGATAGTATTTTTTGAGTGCTTAGAACAGGGCCTTGCATGTAATAAGTGCTTTAAAAATGTTATTAAATAATGTGTCTATAGAAAAACATACATACATAAAATGTATAAGCAAATAGCCATTCCCATTAAGAATTGGATGAGAGGATCCAAGATGGCAGCTTAGGTAAACACACCTAAACTGCTGCCCTGCACAACAATTTCAAAACTGCAACTAAAAAACAAAACAATCACCCAGAACAAGAGAAATCTGGCTGAAAGGAAGCTCTACAACTAAACTGAAAGAGAAAGGATCCTTCAGGGAACAAGTGCTGACAAACTGAGGTATGGGGGCACATGCATGATATGGGCTGGCAGCAGATCCCAGCTGGCAGAGGGCATTGCTTTCTTCAACCTGAAGAGAGAGAAGCTCCCAATCTCTATGAAATACAGTCTAGGGATAAGCTAGACTTCCTGCCATCAGGTCGGAAAGTGAGGATGGCTTGCTTGCAGAACTGCATGCAAGAATAATTGTTTCCTGTGTGAGGGCACCAGACACTGGGATGCTGTCAGAGAGGCAGAAACAGCTGATGGGAAGCCATTGCTGTTGGCCATGCCCCAGCCTAGTGATGCCCTGAGACTCCACCCTGGGACTCCGCCCCGCACAATCTACAAACACACCCAAGCTCCAAGCAGAGGCTTTTGCATATGAATGGCCTTCTCTATTGCAGTTTAATCTAGCAAACTTGCAACCTGGTGCAGACAGCTCCAAAGCTTCCAAGTTCCAAGCAGGGAAGAGAGGACTGTGGTTCTTGATATAGCTCCTGCAGGGTGGCCTCAGACTGTAGCTGAACTGCACCCCATTGGAAATCCAAAAGCCGGTGTACCTAGTGGTCAGTGTGAGACACCAGATTTCAACTCCTCACATCCATAAGTGACACATTGGATGTGTCACTTGGGGAGGTGGACTCAGTGAGCACCAAAGCCCCACTGAAACAAGGCTTGCACCATAAGCGTGTCTGCAACGCAACAGTTCTTCCTTTATAGACACAACAGGTCCTCACAGCCAATTGGCCTGGAGGACAATTCCTCCTGGTGTACCAACAGCAATCAAGGGTTAACTAAACCAAGACATTGCACTCAGCCCACAAAGGAGTGTACCAAGAGCAACCACCTCAGGTGATTGGGGAAGCTGAGCTATTGGACCCTATAGGTCACTACCATACAAAGCCACTCCATCAACACAGGGAGGCAACCAAAATGTGGAGACACAAAAACATATCACAAAAGGAGAGATGGAGGAAAGTAAACTACTGGGTGACACAGAATTCAGAATCACATTTATAAGATTACTCAAGAATCTTCTAAAAAACACTGAGAAACTTGAAGAGACCTTCAAGAAGCTTTGTGAGACTTTCAAGGACCTTAATTAGAATACCAAAAAAAAAAAAAAAAATGGAAAAGGACCAGTCAGAAATTAAGCATACACTGTCTGAAATAAAGAATATACAGAAACTCAACTGTAGATCAATGTACCCCAAGAATCAAATCAAAGATCTGGAATATGAGGAAACAAAAAACACACAACCAGAGAGGCAGAAAGAAAGAAGAATCCAAAAGTATGAGGATAGTGTAAAGAGCCTCTGGACAGCTTTAAGCATACAAACTTAAAGCAATTACACGGATTTTTTGGGGTGCCAGAAGAAGAGAGAGAGAGCAGGATATTGAAGGCCTATTGAAAGAAATAATGACAGAAAACTTTCCCTACCTGGTAAAGAAATAGACTTATAAGTCCAGGAAGCACACAGAACCCCAAATAAGAGAAATCCAAAGAGGACCACACCAAGACAAGTCATAATTAATTCGCTAAGGGCAAAAGACAAAGAGAGAATCTTGAAAGCAGCAAGAGAAAAACAGTTACCTACAATGACTGTCAGCTGATTTCTCAACAGAAACTATGCAGGCCAGAAGGGAGTGGCAAGAAATATTCAAAGTTATGAACAGCAAGAACCTACAACCAAGATTACTCTACCCAGCAAAGCTATCATTCAGAATCGAAGGTCAGATAAAGAGCTTCACAGACAAGAAAAAGCTAAAGGAGTTCATCATCACCAAACCAGGATTACATGAAATGCTGAAGGGTATTCTTTAAGAAGAGAAAAAGATGAAAAAGGTAAAGGTAAAAACTATGAACAACAACAAAAAAATCAAATACATACCTACCAACAAGTGAATCTAAAAATCAAGTGAATAAAAAATCTGAAGAACAGAATGGACTGGCGAATATAATAGAATCAGGGACATAGAAAGGGAGTGGACTGACAATTCTCAAGGGGAAGGAGATCTGAGGGGTGCAGGAAGAGATTGGACAAAAATCTTACACCTATGGATGCAGACAGTGGCCAGGGGGTAAGAGCATGGGGTGGGGTGGGGAATCAGGTGGAGGGAAGCTATGGGGGGGGCGGGGAAAGAGGAACACCTGTGATAATCTGAACAAAAATGAAATTTTTTAAATATTTTTATTATATAAAAATTGGATGAGGTTGCATAAGACCTGGATAGATAAAGTGGTGCTAAGTCCAGGACAAAAATTAAAAAAAAAAAAAAAAAAAAAAAAAAGGATTCTATAACTTCTCAAGTCCTCTATTTGTCTGACGTCAAATGAAGATCATATTAAAATTCAAATTAATTCAATAGCATTTTCCTAATATATCTAGCAACTGCAGGTTCTTGGGAGTTAAGCTATGCTAAATTACTGTTTGCTATTACCTTCTTCTGCAACCTCATCATGCTCTTATTCCAGTTTTAGCTTGTCACTCTTGTAATTTTTTCTGGATTTAGTTGGTGGATAAATCAGGAAATATGAGATTAGACATTGGTGATATAGAGGTGGACATGTAAAAAACCAAACATAAATATGCAATGAAATTTCAGGTAATGACAAGTGGTGCAAATGACGTAAGAGAGAGTAGGCCTGGTGCAGAAAGTTGGGATGGGCTCTCCAAAATAGGGGGCTTCAGGGAAGCTGTTGGGAAGAGGTGATGTAGGAGAGAAAACCTGACTGATGAAGGGCTAGGAAATGGCACAGGCCCTAAGCAAAGCATAAGGTTTTTGTGTTTGCAAAACTGAGAGGAGGTTGGGAACAAGAGTACCTGGTGAGGGAACGAGGGGCAGGGACGATGTTAGGGGAGTGTTTGCTTATTCTGCACCCCGGGAGGCTGGACATTAATCTCATTTGCTTTTTCTCTCTTAGCAGCTCTGCTACAAGGCTACATGTTAGTGGTTTCTTTCCAAAGATTTGGAAAATGCAGAATGGAGTCTGACATGGTCAGAGAAAGACCTCATCATGGAAAGCTAAGTTTGGGTAGTTCTTCACTCACTCTCACCCAGCATTACTCCCTGGCTCTCTCTCTTTTGAGCCTTGTCTCCCCATGGTACTGAAGCATCTCTTGCTTCTCCAGCTGTGTCTATGATACTTTCCTCCACCTTTTTTTTTTTAATATATTTTATTGATTTTGTGCAGAGAGAAAGGGAGAGAGATAGAGAGTTAGAAACATCTATGAGAGAGAGTCATCGATCAGCTGCCTCTTGCACAGCCCCTACTAGGGATATGCCCGCAACCAAGGTACATGCCTTTGACCGGAATCGAACCCGGGACCCTTCAGTCCCCAAGCCGACGCTCTATCCATTGAGCCAAACCAGTTTCGGATCCATTGAGCCAAACTGGTTTCGGAGTCCTTCTTACATGAGGATGCTCCCCCTCCACTCCTAGGAGTAAGTTCTAGTCCTACTTTATATGTTTAAAAATATGTCCTTCAAGAAAGGAGAATGTTTTGTGGACCATTTGGTTCTTTTGTGTGTGTGGCAGTTTTTAAGTTATTAGTTTTTAAAATCAGTACTTTTTAATGGAAACAACATAACCAAAAATCTGTCACAGAATTTTGAGACCCATTAAAATAACAGTTTAATGAAAGAAAAAAAAAGAAAAAAAAATATGTCCTTCAATAAGTAAAGATTCGTCCACTTGTAGCAATAGAAAAATCTAATGGAAAATTTGAAATTTATTCTTAAACATATCTAGGACAAAATTCTTCTAACCTTATCCCTATAAGCAGAATAGAAGCATATCTTACCTCATGTTGAGAGCAAACACCCAGGAGACATGCTTTTTCACTTGTTTCCTCTTGGATACAGCTAAAGGTGCTTTTATAAGGACTACTCCAGATATGGTTATATCTGTAGCTCAGTTAAACACAGTGTTTACTTTTTAAAACTTCCCCCAATAAAGCTCTGGGATAATTAGGCTCTTCTGCAGAAGGTAAATCTCCCAAGCACAAATGATCTCACTTACTTCCCATTATTTCCTTCTCAGATACAACATCTGACCTCTGAGCCTTCTTTCTTTCTTTTTTCCTGTGTTCATATTCAGCTTAAGAAGTGAGCACCTTAGCATCCTTACAGACAGCGAACCACAGTGGGAATGATGCTAGGGTCCACACATGGCACAGAAAACTAGGAGTCATGACTATAAGTTATAGCTTTGAGGGCTTCTCCCTTTGAATTTGAACTGCACAGAGCAAGAAGCCATTTTCCACACTTCAGAGAGGCTGCATTCTGAGGTGTGGGAGATATAATTGAGATGATATGGCCCAGTCACTCTATATGGCACTCATATTTGCATGAAAAAAATTGAGGACTCTATTTCCAAGGCATAGGTGAGCAGGTGCACCCCTCATGGCAGAGCACCAAAAATGGCCATGGGTGCTGTCCCCAAACTGCCCCTTCCAGCAACTGACCTAAAGACAGAGCTACATGTGGCTACTCTTAGCTGTGCCAACACCATCGAGTTTGCCCAGGACTTTTCTGGCAGGACAGTGTGAGCCCACAAAAATCTACATTTGCACTAAAACATCAGCATTAGTGTAACAAAATGCCCTCTTCCTGTCCACATTGTCAGGCAAGTGTTCGTATTTCAAGAGTATGGGGTGCCAGTCAATCTCCTGAGCACATGGTTATGTATGTATTATGTGTAAACCAAAACTGAAGCTTCAAGCTTAAAAAAGTGTTTTTAGAAACACATGCCAACAAGCCAAGTTGTCTGTATACCTCTTTGAGAAGGTTAGCAGCTGTCAGGTGACCCAGACCCATCAAGGGGCCATCCTGACTTTCATCAAGTACACTGTGAGGATGTCTTTTTGTCTGTGTCTGGAAAATGATTCACTTTACTAACATTAAGACAGGAAATCCCTCCCAATGACTAACTGGTGACCACTTCCTCCAAAGGATCCCTCTGAGTGTAAGCTAGGAATGATGCCCACTCTTGACTGAAATGAATGACATTCTGTAGATGACGCTGGCTGAGACAACGGACCTATAGTTAATAGACAGGATGGTGAGTCCACATACAGCTGTACTTGCATGCTGTTTCGGCTTGAGTTGTACATCCTGGTCTGTGTCACCCACTGAGTAGTGATCTCAGCTGGGTGTGGCCTCACTCAGCAGGGCCCGGGAGCACAGATGGTGAGGCAGCTGAGGGCACCCTGTCCACACATCAGATTACTAGGCCCTGTTGTGAAGCCTCTGCACACCTTCCTGAGAGGTAGAAGCAAGGCTGGCTCTGATTCAGCATTTTCAACCAGGCGCATGTAAGGGAACCCTCCACTTAGCTTAAAACACTTGGAGTTGTTAATACCAATGAATGGGACACTCAGCTGATTGCTGTGCTTAGAGAAGCACACAAGCTGCTTCTGCTGCACTAGCTGTCGCTTCCCAGGCCAGCCTTCAGGGGACTTTTATAGTACCAGCATTACAGATTTGTGATATCCTTCTATTTAATGAGACAAACTCATGGTTGGCATAGGCTGACACACCAGATGTGAGCTTTAAATGAGGACTGAAGCAAACAGTTAATACAGTACCATAATTAGCAGAAAAAATCATGGTTTGATAATGTAAGCACAGATTCACAGGATTTTTTTTAATTACCTGGCAGTATTGTAATTATATATTTTTAAACTTACAAATTTGAAAGTTTTTATGGATAAAATGATAAAACTATGTGTTAGCTGAGGTATATCTTAAAATATTCCAGGGAGGGAGATAAGTGGGAATAGTATAGATAAAACAAGAGTAGTAAAATGTTGTCCTAGATGGGTGGCTCAGTTGGTTGAACTGTTTGATTCCCAATCAGAGCATATGCCTGGGATGAGGGTTCAATCCATATTGAAGAGAATACAGGAGGCAACCAATCAATGTTTCTCTCTCACATCAATGTGTCTCTCTCTCTCTCCTTTCCTCTCTTTCTAAAATCAGTAAACATCTTCTGGTGGGGATAAAAAAAAGAAAAGAAAAGAATAGTAAAATGTTAAACATTGTTTAAACTGGGTGATGGGTAGTAGCAATATTGTGATTTATAAAAAATACATACAGTATTTGGTCATACCATTGATCAAAATACATTTTCATATATATTTGGTCTTCCTTTACAATTCCTAGTTCACAGCTCCCAGAACTCTTGGAATTTCCTAAGTGTAGGGGAAGGTGGGAGGTGTCTTTTTATGTTAATGAGGTGACATTTGTAAAGCACATAAGGATGGGGGCTGGTTGCCAATGGTACCAATCCTGATCAGTACCACTCCAATGTCCTGTTCTCCAGAAAGCAGGGAAGGGCTGGAGGTTGAATCTATGACCAATAGCCAATCAGTCATAACTATGTAGCAAGTCTCTGTAAACCCCAAGAAGATGAGGTTGGCAGAGTTTCCAGGTTGATGAACATGTGGAGATTCGGGGAGAGTGTTGTACCTACAGAAGGCATAAAAGCTTTTATGCCTTTTCCCCACACCTTGCCCTAAGATTTTTTATATTTGGCTGTTCTTGAGTTATATCCCTTCACAATAAACCAGTGACTTACTAAACAAACAAAAAGATTACCTGTCAGGAACGGCTGCTAATAAAACTCTGTGGCTGTGTACAACTAAATTCTTTATGATATGAACACATTAGTGTTTTTTTGAAAGAGTTACAGGGAGTTACATTTTATATGCAGTCTCCTTGTCAAACTTCACAGAGAGCAGGATGCTCACTACCAATAAAGTATAATAATATGTTCCAACCACTTTCTAAAATCAACCAAAAACCTCAGATTCCAGGTTAAGAGGCACTAAATGTTTAAATTATCATCTGACCCTCCTGAGCCCACAGAGGGAAATGCAGATATCCTGTCAGTTTAGGATGTGTGAATGCCCCTAGATTATTTTCAGTGACAGCCCTACTGCATCCTTGGCATCCACATCTCACTGGGAATATAAAAACCGCTGTACAAGGATTACAGAAAAGTACCATTGTTATGGACTGAGTGCTTGTGTCCCATCCTCAGATTCATAAGTTGAGACCTTAACTCCCAGTGTGATAGTGTTTGGAAAGGAGGCCTTTGGGGGTGTTAGGGTGAGATGAGGTTGTGAAAGAGAGCCCTCACAACCTCATGATGGGATTAGTGTCCACAGAAGAAGAGATATTATCAGAAAGGACACAAGGAGACGGCAGTCATCTGCAAGTCACAAATAGAATCTAAGTCAGCTGGCACCTTGATCTTGGACTCCAGCCTCCGGAACTGAGACATTAGTGGCCGTTGTGTAAGTCACTGAGGCTTCAGTAATTGTTATGGCACCCTGAGCAGACAGACAGCCCATTTCATGCTTATAATGTTGTTTGTAATTAAAACAAAGTCATTCTTCATAGACCTTCTGAAATAGCAGTATTCAAGATGGAAACACAGTACTCTTCTTCCTTATCTGCAGTTTCACTTTCTGAGGGTTGTTACCTATGGTCAGCCATGTTCTGAAAATGTTAAATGAAAAATTTCAGAAATACACTATTCATGATTTAAATTGTGTGCTGTTCTGAGTAGTGAGATGAAATTGCACACAATCCCACTTCATCCACTTAGGATAGGAATAATCCCTTTGTCCAGCTTATTCACACTGTGTGTTCTCCCCACCATGTCTCAGTAGTGTCTTAGTTATCAGATCCACAGTTGTGGAACTAGTGTTTTTGTTTAAGTCACCCTTATTTTACTTAATAATGCCACATTCAGATAACTTTTATGACAGTATACTTGTTATAATTATTCTATTCTATTAGCTATTGTTGTTATTATTGCACCTAATTTATAAATTAAACTTTATCATAAGTGTGTTTGTATAGGAAGAAGTTTAGCATATATAAGATTTGGGGGTCTTAAAATGAGTCCTCCATGGAAAAGGGGGCAACAGCAATTCAGGCACTGTCCTTGTGTACCTCACTGTCTAGGACTGATTATAGGGCATTCACTTGAACCTTTTTAGGTAATAATAGATGCACTGTACCCATATTAGCTGTTAGAAATATCAAAGGAACAATTAAACTTTTTGCATTCAATTTTTACTATGTTTTTTCCTCATATGGACTCCTCTCCATCACAGAGAATTATTTGAGTGAAATAAACTAATACAAATATGAAGTTAATTACTTTGCAGGTGATAATGGAAACATGAGGTCTTGATAGTACTTGAGACAGCAGATACATTGGCTAAGGGTATAGGTTCCAGACCCACATCATATGGGTTCAAGTCCTGGGTCTGTTATTTATAAGATATGCTACTTGGACAATTTTCTTAAACTGTCTGACATGATTTCCTGGTTTCTTCATTTGAAATAGAAGACAATAATAGTAGTTCCCTTTTATGGTGGTTGTGATATTTAGATGGGGTAAGATATAGAAAGTGTGTGGAAAATAGTATGATAAGTACACAATAAATATTACCCTTTATTATTTCTTTATATTTATCTTTATTTTATCATGGTACATAATTACACAGAAGAAGTTGTGCTGTCACTGTTAGATATAGGCCACTCATAACGATTAGCTCTTGAATCTGCTGCTTCTATGTTTGAAGGCCCTGCTCAACACAGATCACAGGTGGGCTTCACTGACATGCACATTGCAGTGAAATAGATAAGGAACTGTGGTTCTGGTGATAACGATGGCAGTTAAAATGTGCTAAGGAGTTGCAGTGTACTTAGAGTTGCCCAAACAGAAAATAAATAAAAATAAAAGGACAGGAATATTTATCCTTTGAGGCAATAGGAAACAAATAATTGAAAAAAGGAAATTTAGTTGAAGTCTTGGCAGAGGCAACTTATAATTCACAAGATTTGTACCTTCCCCTCTTCACCTAGACCTCAAATATCACCTACTCTATTAATAACTTATGATGAAGTTTCACTGCAATTAGAAGATAATATAAATTAGAAAACATAATTACTGTGAGCATTGTATGTTTATATCTGAAACACACACCTTTCTTCAAGTTATAATCATGCCACTTACCAATGTTTAATTTGGGCAACTTAATCTGACACTTACTAGCAGGTTGTCAGAGGTTTGACTGCGTGCAGTCCTGTGTAATTAAGGCTTTGTAGAACCTACATTTTCTGTTCCTGAGAGGTAAACAGCCTCTCAATTCTTGGGACTTCTTGAGTGATATAGTGTCTTCCTTATTCTGAAAGGGCCCTGATAGATTTTGAGAAGGAGATGAATTAGGATTGAGCTGGTCCAGCTGAAAAGTCCATAATTAGAAAGTTGCGATTTTGAACCCCACTATGGGGTAAGTCAGTAGGGCTAAAAAGATTTCACTTAATCACATCCAATGGTTTCGTCAATCGTGCTTATGAAATAAAACACTAAAAAAACTCTTGACACCAAAGTTTGTTAGAAACTCATTAGAAATGCAGATGCATGGGCTTCCCTGGCTGCCTATATCCTGTGTGTATTGTTGCACATTGCTGAGGAAGGCAATGTGCTCAGATTCTGCAGGAGGTGGACACCAGAGCTTTGTGTTCAGGACTCTCCAGGCCTCATTTTAAGCATCTCTTCTAATTGGTCCTGATTTGTATCCTTTTCTTGTGATAAAACCATAGTCATAAGATTGCCACACTCCTGAGTTTCATTCTAGTGAATTATCCTATCTAATAAAAGAGTAATATGCAAATTGACTGTCACTCCAATACACAAGATGGCCCACCCCCATGTGGTCAAATATGGCTGCCTCCATGTGGACACAATATGGCCACCACAAGATGGCCAGCAGGGGAGGGCAGTTAGGAGGGACCAGGCCTGCAAGGCAGGGCAGTTGGGGGTAATAAGGCCTGCAAGGGAGGACAGTTGGAGGAGACCAGGTCTGCAGGGGAGGACAGTTGTGGGGGACCCAGGCCTGCAGGGAAGGGCAGTTGGAAGACCAGGCCTACAGGGGAGAAAAGTTGTGGGTGACCAGCTGGCAAGGGAGGGGACCAAGGGGTGACCAGGCTGGCAGAGAAGAGCAGTTAGGGGCAAACAGGCTGGCAGGGGAGCAGTTAGGCATTGGTCAGGCTGGCAGGGAAGTGGTTAGGGGTAATCAGGTTGGCAGGCAGGCTAGCGGTTGGAAGCCAGCAGTCCTGGATTGTGATAGGGAAGCTGGATATCACTCAAGGGGTCCCAGATTGGAGAGGGTACAGGCTGGGCTTAGGGACACCTCCTCCCCAGTCCATAAATTTTGTATACTGGGCCTCTAGTTGAACATAAATGGGACCCCCAAATTTGTATCTAGTTGATCAGAAATGAGGTTGTCCCAGAGAACCTCAAGGTTAAGCCTGGTGTCTGAATGAGAGCAGTCTTATGGATACATCTTCTATGCCAAAACTAACTCAGGAGAAAATAGACAAATGAGACTACATCACCTTTCTAATTTTTAAATTTAAAGTTTTGTTTAGTTATTATCCAGACACTTATTTTCTAATATTAGGTGTACCAGATAATAATGAGATTTTTTAATAGAGTTACACATATGTTGATATGTATGTGATTTCATGTGTATTATATTTTGTTGTATTGACAGTAAGCTTCAAAACTTCATATGTTAAATTTTCTGAAACATTAACATAATAAATATTTTTATACTTAAAATGTCAAATTCCATGCCCCCCAAAAAAAAGCATTTGCAGGAAATTTTATTTTACTTATTTATTTATTATTTTTTTAAATCAATCTTTATTATTCATATTATTACAAAGGTTCCTCATTTCTTACCCCCTCCACCAGGTTCCCACCCCACCCTCCGCCCCCTCCCCATCCCCCATTGTCCTCATCCATAGGTGCACAGTTTATGTTCAGTCTCTTCCTCCTTCCCTTTCCCCGATAGTAAATCCCTTTTCAGATAGTAAATCAGTTACTTAGCATTTTCTCATATCAATAATACCTCCACATGCTTGCAGGAAATTTTAATTCATTACTTTATTTTGAAGAAAAACTTATCGTATACTTTGGGAAGTATATGATGAACATGCTCCATCTCAAGATACTTGTGAACACTGGTTTAAATGCTTTAAAAGCGATCATTTCAGTGTGAAAGACAAAGAACGTCCAGGTCAACTGAAAAAGTTTGAAGACCAACAATTACAAGCATTATTGAAGTTGTGTGTCAAACTCAAAAATAACTTGGAGAAAGATTAAAGATTACTCAACAAACAATTTCTGATCCTTTACAAGCAATGGGATATATTTTAAAGAAAGGAAAATGGGTGCCACATCAACTGAATGAAAGACAAATGGAAAACCGAAAAGTCATCAATAAAATGTTGCTTCAATGGTAAAAAACTGTGACTGGCAATGAAAAGTGGATTTATTTTGAGAATCCCAAATGCACAAAATCATAGGTTGATCTAGGTCAACCATCAACATCCACAGCAAGGCCAAAACACTTTGGGAAGAAGGAAAGAAGGCAATGCTCCACGTTTGGTGGGATCAGGAACGTGTGGTGATTATGAGCTTCTAAAACCAGATGAAACTATTAATACTGATCGCTACTGACAACAAATAATCAATTTGAACCACACTTTGATTGTAAAAAGACCAGAAGACACGACAATTTTGCTTCATGATGACACACCATCATACATTTCAAAAACAATTAAAGACACGTTAAAAGATCTTGCCTGGGAAGTATTAACCCATCTATTCACCAAACCTTGCTCCTTCAGATTACCACTCGTTCTGATTGATGGCACACACACTTTCTGAGCAGCACTTCAAAACATATCAAGAAGTTGGTTCTCTGAATGGTTTGCCTCAAAACAAGAAAAAGGTCTTTTGAGACAGTATCCATAAATTACCTGAAAGATGGTGAAATGTGTAGTTAGCTATGGACATTACTTTGAATAAAGCACTTTTGACATTTCTCTTGTAATTATCATGTTTTTCTTTGATTACAAAATCAGTCATTATTAACCAGTACACCTAGTAAATCAATTTATTTATTTTTTCTATATTTTCTTTAAAGTGTCACTTTGCAACATAGCAAACTTTTATGCATTGTGACCTTAGAGTTTTTAGGTGTAAAAAGTTTGTACTGTCTATGTTGTTTCCTCTTTATTTGTTCTCTTTCTCACTACACAAATCAATTGAAAAGCAAGCCTGGTTGATTGTGTCTTCTTAAGGCCTCTCCTATCTGCTTCTGCACTCCATGGCTGCTTTCTTTCTTGCCAGCACCCTCTCCTTCTCTGGAGCATCTCACCATCCTTTTACAGTTATTTGCCTCTAGCTTCTTTCCCTCTATGCCATCATCCATGCAGCTACTGATATAGAAATGAGAATGTGATCCTGTTCTTACGCATCTCAGCTTCCCTTAGCCACAGGATCCTGCTTGTGCTATCTATCAATATAAAAAAAATTTTCATTATCTGGGATCACTGCTGCTTATCCAACTTTATAATTATTATTTGGCCCTTACTTTTATAAATCCAATATATTTCAGTTGTTTGAACTTATTTACTGGTCCCAGAAAAATAAGTTTATGTTTTCACATTAATGTATCTTTGTGCATAATTTATTTTTTCTGGAGAATTCCAAGTTATGCCTTAGGTCTCAGTTTTAGGTTCATCCCTTCAATGTCATTCTTATTGATCATGGATTCCCTTCTCTCACTTAAAGGTAGGTGCCCCTGAATGCCACCAGCTTCATTAATTATTACATGGCACATCACTATATAATTTATCCTTCATATATTTTCTCCCACAGAAGTTTGTAAGTTTCCCATAGGTAGTATCTTGGTCTGATTATTTATTCATAAAGCTTGAGAACCCAGTACAATACCCAGGGACATGGAAACACTCAATAAGTAATTTTTTTAAATTATTAAATGATGAATAATTAAAAGTGCCACATGTTTGTTTGTTTGTTTGCTATAAAAATTTCAAGTAATAACTTTGATCCTTTTTTGGCAGAGTTAGGTTAAATCTGTTATTCTAAGGGAATCAATTCCTCATCTATAAACAAAATTCACTGAGCTGGGCCTTGGAATAGGTAATTGTGTTATCAGAAAAGTCACATGAATTTGTTTATAAAAATGGGATTGTTTGGTCTAATACATTTTCCAAGAAGTAACTTCATATCTGTTCTAAACATTCCTTTGCTAATGATATTTTACCATTTGCTATGACAACAATGAGACAGGATTGTGTATTCTAGCTATCTAACTGTGCTAGTAGTCAGGGTTCACAACAATGATACAGCCTTTGCTCTTGTGTTTTCTATGGTAAGCAGCAGATTTTCACTGAGTGTCACCTGTCCTGAGTCCTCTGAACTATGCTTGGATTTGCTTGGATTTGTTCGTTCATATGCATGGTGTCTACCTCTTCTGAACTCCCCTTTCAGGATAGACATTTTACACCTTCTTCTCTTCTATTTTCAGTATTCCCCTTTAGTAGCTTTATATCCAGGAGGATATCTGGAATCCATATTGTTTTGACTTTGTTAAATTGACATTTGTTAAATAGAGCACAGGCTGGCCAGTGGTTAGCCAGGGATTAACCCAACAAGAGAAGTTACAATAGAAAGTTCCTGAAGAAAGTAGATGATGACACACATCAAGGGGCAGTCAAGGCAGAATACAGACAAGAAGAAAAATAGGATCTGGAGCACATTATGTCCCTGGGTCTGAGTACTTTGGGGTTCTAGGGCTGAGGCCTGATTGGTCAACTCAAACCCAAAGAGTTTTCTCCCACAAACTTCTGTGGGAGAAAATATAGAAGGATAAATTATATTCTGACATCTCCCACGTGTCTTATTGAAGGGGGTGCAAAAATGGAAAGGCCTGGGAAGCAGGGAAGATGGTTAATCCAAAGTTTGTTGGGGAAGTCATTGAGAAACTTACATTGACTTATGACTCTGCAGTTTGCTCTCTTAGGTGTGTGCTGGCATGAGGGTCACTGTCAGTTCAAGATCCCTGCAGGCCACTTGGCCAAATAAAATGGATGTTGAGGAAGCAATACCATGAAGTAGCTGAGCTGAGCTCTCAAAACATGACTATTGAAACCAAGCCATGGGCATATTGGCCTATCAGAGAAGGCTTGACTGCATATTCTCTCTGTTAAGTACTATGTTGTGCATGAATTTCTTTACTATAAATACAGTTTGCCTATTATTTTTCCAAGAAGAACCCAGAGAACAGATTTTCTGTCATGTTTTCTTAATTACTATTGTCTTGTGAGGGTATTTTTATTGATTTCAGAAAGGAAGGGAGAGGGAGAGAGAGATAGAAACATCAATGATGAAAGAGATCAGCTGCCCTCTGTATGCTCCACACTGGGGATTGAGCCAATAACCAAGGCATATGCCCAGATCAGAAATTGAATGATTACTTCCTGGTTCATAGGTTGATGCTCAACCACTGAGCAATGCCAGCCAGGTCCTCATTCTTGTTTTGTATTCCATAATCAAATTACTTTTGAATTCTTCTAAACAGAGAGTATGTTAGTTATAGTAGCGTACATGTCAATAAGATGTATTGCTACATGGGTTCAAAGCCTTTTATAAAGAAAAACTCTATGCAGTTAAAAAACTTCAAAGCCTCAAGGTAAAGTGAAACAGAGTATGTAGCTGTCTAGCACAGTGTCTGATTCATAGTGGGCATTCATTATTAATTTAGAATCATGTGGATGTATTAGAAGTACAATCAATCAACTTGAATAAAAAAAGCTCCCTCAAAATTTAACTGTGTATTCTCTGTAGGAAGCAATGTGTTTTTAAAAATTAAGAAAAGAAAAACCTGAGAATATTTTATTTATCATTCCCTGACACCTCAAGAAACTTCTTCATGAGTGTGACGTTTTGCAGTCTGAGGACTGACAGTGGCTGACAGATCCACTGTCAGACTGAAGGTGGGAAGGTTTCCCTCAGCACTGCTATAGAATTTCAGATTGACAAATCTGCAGAAGAAATTATGAAGCAAATGAAAAGAGATTTTTTTCAGTTATAATGTTTACAAAATGCATGGATTCTTAAATTTATACAGTTTTATAATTTAAATTTATTGTTTAAAGTACTACAGATGTCCCATTTTTACCCTCAATTGACCCCCCTCCTCCCCACTTCTGTCCTCTCCCAATGCCTTCATCCCACTATTGTCTGTGTCCATGGGTTATGATTCAATGCATTTAAGTTCTTTAGTTGACATCTTCCTTCTTCCCCCCTTTCTCTAAGATCCATCAGTTTGTTGCAAGCTTCCATGATATTGAATCTATTTTGTTTGTCAGTTTATTTTGTTCATTAGATTCCACATATGAGTGAGATAATGTGATACTTGTCTTTCTCCCTGACTGGCTTATTTCGCTTTAGCATAATACTCTCTAGGTCCCTACAAGAGTAAGAGATCTTTCTATTTTATAGTTGCATAGTATTCCATTGTGTAAATGTATCACAGCTTTTTTATTTATTCATTTATTTATCCACTCATCTACTGATGAGCACTTGGGTTGTTTCCAAATCTTAGCTATTGTAAACAAAACTTCCATGAACATAGGGGTGCATATGTTCTTTCTGAATGGTGTTTAATACTTCTTAGGATATATTCTTAAAAGTGGGATCATTGAGTCAAATTTTTTGAGGGAACTCCACACTATTTTCCATAGTGGCTGGACGAGTCTGCATTCCCACCAGCAGTTCCTTTTTCTCCACATTCTCACTAGAACTTGTTGTTCATTGATTTATTAATGGCACCCATTCTGCCAGGTGTGAGGTGGTATCTCACTGTCCTTTTAATTTGCATCTCTATGATTATTAACGATATTTTATAATTTGAAGATCCAAAGTGGTACATAATGAAATGTGATTTAGGGTAGTATTTGTTTAACCAGAGTATTTCATACCAGCTATTGTTTATTTTTAATTTTTTTTAAGTTTAAAATTATCCTGAACTGTACTTTGCCTTCAAACCCTTTCATAGGACAATGAATTCATACCCTCTGGGGGTATAAGAGAAATATTTCAGAGATCATATTCAAGTCATAAATTATTTTGAGGTATCACTTTTTATCTTAAAAATTCAGTTGAAAATAATATTGTTTTCCTTAATGTGCTCAATATTGTTTTTTGTAGTACTGTTTTAAATTGCTTGCCATTAGATAAAATTGGGACAGTAAAAATTCCAGTGTTCTCCTGTGGTTTCCTGTTTTGCATCTCATTGCCACCAGCACATAGCTGATCAGTGCAGGAATGTGCATACTCCAGAAAAACAGCAAAGATGCAAAGATGAGTGAATAGTAGAATAACATAATATGACTATAAACTATTAAAAAATTACTCTCTATTTCTGAAAAGCCTACCTTCTAACCTCTACTGTGTCTAATGGCCTTTCTGAGAGTCCTCAAAGGGAAGCCTTGGCTTTCAGAGCTTGCACACTCCTGCCTTGTCTGTGGTCCACCCTAGGTGGGCATACTGTCAGTTGTATAACCACCATCATTCATTCTGGATTGGAGGAGAGGTCACAAAATTTAGACCTTGTTCCTCCACCACCTCACAGTAAAAGTTCATATGAACCATTTGCTTTCTTGAATTCTACTCTTCTCTTTTGTAAAATTTGAGGCTGGGTTTGAGATTAATATGCAAGATACCTTCCATGTGTAACTTGATATGATTTTCTCTCTCTGGCTATTGATTTTAGCTTTAGAAATGTCTATGGACATAGGGAATAGTTAGGGCTCTCAGGAATGCTGAAGAGAAAACAGCTTGATAAGTGGAAAAGAGAACTGAATTAGTGGATACTTAGTGCTGGGACTGACCAGCAAACCCTGAATGATGAATGAACAGATTACTCTGACACTCCTTTCTGTGAAAGAGAAGGCTAAGGGATTAGTTTGCTTTAAAAGCAAATATCAGTCCTA
Organism: Pipistrellus kuhlii; assembly: GCF_014108245.1. Classification (NCBI taxonomy): domain Eukaryota; kingdom Metazoa; phylum Chordata; class Mammalia; order Chiroptera; family Vespertilionidae; genus Pipistrellus; species Pipistrellus kuhlii. The sequence goes on along the minus strand of NW_023425515.1, from coordinate 104,777,549 downwards.
TTCACCTACCTTCTTAGGCTTTTATTGTCATAATAGCTTGAATTAAAATTAATCTCTAGATACAATCAGCAGGGTAAGTATCTTGAGAAAGTATATGCTTCTACAAGGTCAGATTTTAAAAGACTAAACATAGAGTTTCTAGCAAAACACTCTAGGGATCGAATTTATTTGGAAAAGTCAAGGTAGGAGCTGCTGCCTTTGGCAAGGTCCCCTCGGAGTCCCCCAACCTTTTGGAGAATCCTCCTTACAGACATTCCAACCAAGTTCCATGCTTCCCCATGACTTGGTAGGTTTACAAACAATATGGGTATAGGCAATTATATCCTCTTTATAAGGCATAGTCTGAATGCATGTTTTTGTTTGTTTGTTTTGTTTTTTAGCAATGTGAGTTTTGTATTTATGTTCACTTGGTCACATATGATGACTTCAGATAATCAACTTGACAGGTATCCAGGGAAAATTTGAAGGAATAAGAAATTTGCCTAATCAGTGAATAAGAATATTTTTCTAGGGACTATAGAAAAATGCTGGTTAAAATAAATTGCAGAAGACACCAAAGCAGGGAAGGGGTAGGGAGAAGGTAAGAGGGAAGGGGTAGAGAGGGAAGGAGGGAACATTCTCTAGGAACCAATGTCATTATAGTCTCTCTGCTGGGTCTGTGGTGTTTAGCTCAGTGGCATGAAATGATTTCAAAGTATATCAAATTATTGTTAATTGTATACTATTAATTATTTACTATTACTTATTACTGTTAATCATATATAAATATTATATGAAAACTGACATGGCATTGTTTATTATGTCAGAGAACTTATGACTGGAATCAAATGGTGCTTAATGTCCCTCTCTTTCATCCTGTTGCCTCCTCCTTCAGCAGGTCTCCCATTTGGGGTCTTGTGGAGGATGAGAAGAAAATGAATAAATCACCCCTGCCCATGTTTTCCTTTGTTTTAGTTTTCAATTCTCCTTACAGCTCTTCCTCTGAGTCTGTTTCCCTCCAATTACAAACTGTACTTCACCCCAACTGAACTCACTGCTCTGTGGACACTTCCTTCAGCTTAGAACTTCCACCTACCCTATCCTCAAATGCCTTCATTTATAGTGATCTGTCATGTCTTTCAGGTCTCAGATTGCAGTTTACTTTCTCAGAGGGACCTTCTTGACAAGTCAGAATATGGAGCCTTGGTGACCTTCAATCACCTTTCTGAGGACTGACTTGATTTTGCTTAGACTCTGCCTGGGGCTGTTGGGACTCTCCTTAAGATATTAAAAGACTTTGAATAGTAAATACATCTCTGTCTGGACTGGCTCGAGCCCTTCACTGATGATCCCACTCTCATCCTGAGCTTGTTTTTTATTGATTTTAGAGAGAGAGGTCAATTAGAGAGAAACATCAACTGATCATCTCCTACACATCTCCTACTGGGATCAAGCCTGAAACCCAGGTATGTGTCCGGGAATCAAAGCATTATTCATGGTGCATAAGATAATGCTCAACCAACTGGTCCACACAGGGCATGGCTGAAATTTTAATGAATGAGGGCAACTAAATATTCAAATTTTTCCTTGTTTAAAAGAGGCTTGGGTTACCTTAATCATGATCATATTATATGTGATCTCAGAACTGAGAAGTTGAAGAAAACTTCATCTCTGACCCATGTAGGGTTAGGTAGCGAGAGAATGGCTCTCTCTTTAGGAGCATATAAAAGGTTGTCCTGCTTTTATTCAAAAACTTTCAGAATTCTAATGTTTCCCAGTGATCAATTAATCATGGTTCCATCCATAGCTCTTAAACCAGGGGACACCATACAAAGTCCTGACTCAGTGAAATACTGTGACATTTATTACAAGCATTAACAGTAATTCACCATTCATCAATCAGAGCAGTCAGCTACTGTACTTTATAGTCATACATAATACGTATTTTACTAGTTGTCTAGAATATTTTATTCATCCATTAGTCTCAGAGGCTTTGCAAACAGCTTGTAAATTTAGACTGAGACTCAGATCCTGAATGGTGTAGTGCTCTTTTTATGGCTAATTTACAGCCCATGTTTTATTTGTGCCAAGACTCAGACTTTCCTACTGATTAAGGTTTGAAATATGCAGCCATAGACTCTAGTTTTGTATTGGTCCATCAGTAAGAGGAATGGAGCATGTTTCCCCATACTGCCTGTCTTTTTGGAGTTCAATTCATAGCTGGCTCTTGGTGAGAATATCAAAAGCAGTAGCAACACTAACCTTCCTGGAATCAATCAACCCATTTAATATACTAGAAGAAGTCTTTTCTGTTTAGTGTATTTGTTCATTAAATTTATATTTAAAACATAAAAGTGGGCATTCTTGAGGAAGTCAAAGACATCTTTAATTCTATGGCATCATTTATGCATGGAAATTCATTTTCTTCACAATTGAATTCAGATACTTATCAAACATCCTTATGGTTTTTTTCTGGTTTGGAAAAAAAAAAAAAAAAAAAAAGAACTATCCCTGGCTTATTGATCAGTGGTTAGAACTTTAGCCTGCATAGCAAATGGTCCCAGGTTGGATTCCAGCTAAAGGGCAGGTACCTAGGTTGCCAATGGTACATTCCCCTCCACAGTTGAGGTTCATGCTGAAGGCATCTCTTATACAGATGTTTTTCTCTCCTTCTCCCTCTCTTTCTGCTTTCTCCATCTTTTCCTTTTTTTATTGTTACGCTCACTTTCTCCCTCTCACTTGTCCCCCTCCCTCCCTTTTAGGAAGAAGCTGCTTCATGGAACTCACTTTGGGAAATGCTGACTTGAGTAAAAGGTTAAGGAACTCTTTTTTCTTCTGTATGAGAATTAAACTACAAGTTAATTCTCTAACTGTGTTCTCCCAACATCTGGGTAAAAATGGGATTGTGCTACAATCTACATTTTCTGGGGTAAAATTGCTCTTGAAGCATGAACACCGTATAGGAAATCATGGTGTTGGGCTCCTCCAATCATGCGACTTTTATAATGGTTATATCTCTTACAGAGACTTTGGAAGTTATGCTTATGGAGTTGTTACAAAAGATGTTGACTCTTCAAGTACAGGGACCTTCTAAGCTGGGAACTCCCTTTACTTGGTCAATGTGAGCCTTGTTTCCTGACACATGAGCCATCACCTGGAGAATCAGAGCAGCCAGATCACAGATGGTTATGTGGAGTCTTGTGAAGACTGTCCCACTGAAGAAAATGCTAATGACAGACGCCCTTGCTAGTAAGCTAGACCTCCTATCCTGTATCCCGCAGAGGACACAGGTGTCCAATGTGGCTCATCATAAGGTTAATTAAACTAAGAAAACACCACGATGGGTGAGAACCTGAAAGTCTAACCACTCAAAAAAAAATAGATATCAACTCATATAACAAAGAATTTTTCAAAGAAAATATTTTCCAAGTCACTTTTGAATGAGTCTTTGCTTTTTTTTTTTTTTTTAGATGTTTTCTAATAATGTGCTCCTCTGCTCTGTGATCTGCACAGCCTTTTTATAAAGATGGTAGGCAAAGTCGTCCCTATGTTCTGCCTGAGTCATTTAACCTCTAGTGAACTTTTTTTTTGCTTTTTTGCATTTTCCAGTTCTTTTGGCTACATCCTAGATCCATAAAAACGGCCTGTAATAAATAGGCCATAATGAATGGCCTGTCATTATGCTATAAGATATGCAGAGTCAATTCTATGGTCTGTCCTATCTTATGACTAAATTCAACAGTGATAGTAGGAAAAATGAAAATATATTTGTGATTTATTAGAAAAGAGGCAATTCTAGATCCTTTATCCTGTTTCCCTTGTGGTGTTGAAAAATAGAAATATTTTCTTAATGAATCCAGATGAAAACCCAAAGAACCTTAGGAGACATCTACTCTAGACCCATGAGTGGGTATAATAGGAATTGCTAATGTTATACCTCTACAGAAAATATAATCTTAAACAATCACTAACTTCTAATTTTGTTTTATGACCAAGGAGAGATTTAATTTAATTTAAAGCAAGAAGCTATACCCAGAGAGCCAGAAGAGTCATAGGGGCAGCAGGATGTGAATGTTACTAATTCCTACAAGGAAGACAAATCATGTAACAAGATATAAACAATTTCATAAAATAATAGTCTGGGTTCACCTCTTGAGTGTGTCCCTTTTAGAGGAGGTTGGACAGTGCTTCAATGTGGTCTAACACTTTCTGCTGGGCGTGCTGGCTCTGCCAAGGACCACCTGAAATGAGCTACAAAATGATCTGCAGATTGCTGTAAATTTGTGCTGGGCTTGGATGTACGTAGGAGAGGCCAAGTTTCAAACAAAGGCTGGCTGCAGCCAGTGCTAAACATGTGGCCATTTAAAAAGAGGTAGGGTTGCCCAAACCGGTTTGGCTAAGTGGATAGAGCCTGCGGACTGAAAGGTCCCAGGTTCGGTTCTGGTAAGGAGCATGTACCTTGGTTGTGGGCACATCCCCAGTAGGGAGTGTGCAGGAGGCAGCTGATCGATGTTTCTCTCTCATTGATGTTTCTGACTCTGTCCCTCTCTCTTCCTCTCTGTAAAAAAATCAATAAAAATATATTTTTAAAAATTTAAAAGAAAAAAGAGGTAGGGTCCATAGTGAGGCCAAATTCTGCTTGATTAAGAGGCTTTTAGGAAAGCACAAAGTATGAACCAAGGTAGGTCATTTAATGGGAAAGCCTCTGAAAAATAACTTTGGTCAGACCACAAGTTGCATAGTACAAGCTTTCAGGGGATCACCAGGGCAGGGCCAATAGTATGAGCCAGGTTGATGGAAACTCAGGTACACATTTGCTGACTCTGTTAGGGGTAAATCTCAGAAAAGAAACAGTGGCCTGAGTTAACACTTCTTTCTGGGAGAAAGCTTCCCTTGAGTTCTTGCCCTGGTGCCAGACAAATCCGTTCTTCCCCATAGGACCCTGGCACCTTTCTGAGCTGCTACTCCAGTGCTAGAACTTAGAGGGACCAAATCTGAGTAAGTCAATGCTCAGGCCCTTTAAGAGGAAATTCCTGGGTCTCTAGGAGCCTGTGCATCACTTAGACACACTTTATGCTGGTTTTTACTGATAGCAGTTATGTTTACTTTCCTTCCCAGAATTGGGACCCTAGGATCGGGGGCCTGGTGTGAGGGCCTTTCTCCTCAAGAGGGCCTCCATAGCCAATATATCCCTCCCAATTTTAAACTGCCACATATGGGTGTAGGACCAGCCTGTACTGTGTCTCCACCCCTTCTACCAATCTTAATGTGGCTTCTTCATTATATCCTTTGTTGTAAGACTTCCATTCAGCTCATTTCAGGTGGTTCTGAATGATCATTGTTTCATAGTTTAGTTGTTGTTTTGATGTGGTCATGAAAGGATTCAAGTACAGCATTTACCTATGCCAACATCTTGACTGGAACCTCACAAGGCTAATTGACTTTGACAACAAATTTCCTAAAAGTCAGAAAGAAAAGCAAAACTATAGTAATGAATACATTAATAACTTTCAAATAATTTATATTTATTGCATTTCCCAAAAGACATATAAAATATATTTTTATAAAAAGGATTATTTTTGGGTACAATTTCAAGAGATTCTGGTTATTCTTTGGCCTGGATCATGTTACTGAAGCATACTGTTAATCTGAAGAGTTTAACATTGTTTCAGTTTTACACCAGTCTTTTGCCATAAGCTGTAATACTTCTTAAAAAAAAATAGGAATCCTCAAAATGTTCATTTTAACCTCTTTTCTTTTCTTTAAAAATTATGTTTATCAATTTCAAAGAGGAAAGATGAGGGGAAAAGATATAAACATCAATGATGTGAAAGAATCATTATGTATATAAAATTAAAATGTCCTTTTAAACTTAAAATTCAAAAGCATTACTTATATTCATGAAAAAGGAGACATATGTAAAATTTTAAATAATAAAAATTACATTCACAAATTTATGTATCCATAACCACTGTATATTTCTGTAGGTCAATGCTATATCCACTGAGCCAAACCAGCAAGGGCAAAATATATTCAAAGTTACATTTTTTCAGGGAGTTGTGTTTTATAAATTCATAGACTTCCTTATTATAAGTAATTTATGCAGCCAGATACATCCCAATGCAAACATCCCATAGATATAACTCTACTACTAACAAATATTGCTCATTCTTTCTTAGAATATGTCATTAACCTTGTCCTGGATTTGCCTGGGTCACCTTCTTTTCTTCCCAGTGGTGTTGCCCCCATCTCAAAAAGAAATGAATACATCACAGACATTTAGTTCCTCTATGCATCTAAAGCTTTCACATACTCTGATTTTGCAGTTCATTCAAACCATGAAACACATCCTTCCCTTGTACCAAGTTTTATCTATTGTAGTACTTGGGCATCTGATGGCTTAGGTTCAAAGCTTAGTGGCTCTATACTAGCTAGGAGCATTTGAACAAAAGTCAGCCTTTGTTTATTATCTGTTAAATTGAAATAATGCCACCTACCTTATAGGATGGTGATTAGGGATTACACTCATATAAGTCATGTAATAAACAACCAACTATTCAATAAGTCTTACCAATTGTTTTACTATTTGTTATTGTTTCTTACTATAATTTGTCAAGGATGGACAGCTTGCTCTCCTGTTGGACATTAATATACCTAAAGAAAAGAAATAACGTTTTCTAGATGCTTTACTGTTTGAAAATTTCCTTCACAATTCTGATATATCCACTGATTTGTATGTTGATTGCTCTTTAATTAATTAAAAACACAAACACAGAGAATTCTAATCTATCTCAATAACAAGAAGTTCTCAAAACCAAGAACTCTGGATTCTGGGTATACCTACATAACTGAAATATTATTTTTTTCTCTAACTGATACAGAGTCCTAAATGAGGAAATTGATATCCTACCTAATAAAAGAGTAATATGCAAATTAACCATCACTCCACTCAAGCCATGCCCACCAGGCACGCCCAACAGCAAATCAGAGCAATTATGGAAATTAACCCCACCAAGATGGCTGCGGCCACAGAGAATAGTTGAGAAGCTTGCGTTTCCCTGGTAATAGAGGAAGCCAAGCTTTCCACACACCCTGGCTGGCCTAGGCCTCCAGGATACAAAGTTTCATTTATAGAAGGTAAACAAATCCAAACAGAAATGGTGGCAGCCATGTAGCAAACAGGAGGCTTGGCTCAGCTCCAGGCTACAAAGTTTCAATTAATAAATTCCAGATACCAGGGCCTCTGCTTGGGTCCCTAAGGGGAGGGTCCAGCCTGCAAACCACCACAGGCCCCTCGCCCAGGCCATCCCATACCACAAGGAAACCTCCACCCTGATCTGGGACACCCTTCAGGGCAAACAAGCTGGCCCCCTCCCATGCAGCAGGCCTCTATCCTATCTGATAAAAGAGTAATATGCAGATTGACCATCACTCCAACATATAAGATGGCTGTCCCCATGTGGTCAAAGATGGCCCCCATGTGGACACAAGATGGCTACCACAAGGTGGCCAGCAGGGGAAGGCAGTTGGGAGGGACCAGGCCTATAAGGGAGGGCAGTTGAGAGGGACCAGGTCTGCAAGGGAGGGCAGTTGGAGGCAATCAACCCTGCAGGGGAGGGCAGTTAGGGAAAGGCCAGCAGAGGAAGGAATTTGGGGGCAAACAAGCTGGCAGAGGAGCAGTTAGACATCAATCAGGCTGGCATGGGAGTGGTTAGAGGGAGATCTGTCTGGCAGGCAGAGCAGTTAGGGGCAATCAGGAAGGCTGGCAGGCGAGCAGTTGGGAGCCAGCAGTCCTGAATTGTGAGAGGGATGTCCGACTGTCCAATTGTGAGAGGGCAGTTTAACACCCCTTGAAGGGTCCCAGATTGGAGAGGGTGCAGGCTGGGCTGAGGGACATCTTCCCACCCCATGCACAAATTTCGTGCACCGGGCTTCTAGTGATCTAATAATCATGCTACAGAATGACAATGCTATATTTAAGGTATGTGCAAAGAACCCACCTCAAATTATGCTAATTTGGGTATGCCAGGTGTTTCCTTCTATGTCCCCAACTAATACAGCTTTCTTAAACTATAGTAGCCATAGAGAAAAATGTCATTTCCCCCCAGAATATTTTTCTAAACTTCCTTAGGATTTGTAAAAAAAAAAACAAAAAAAAAAAAAACACAATTTTTTACAAATCCTAAGGAAGTTTAGAAAAATATTCTGAATGGCTTTAGATGAGACTTTGTGAATGATTTTCCTCCTATTGTTAAATTCTCCTGAAATAATTCTGTAGATAACCACTGTGATGCACTGTTTCTCTAGACATCTGAGCACAGGAGAGTGGTGATCTAATGTTAGAAAGTACTTAATCTCATTGTAAAAATGTAGAATGAGTATATACAGGCAAACAGACATTAAGAACATGTTCCAATTTTCTTAACGTCTTTAAATGTGTTCAGAAGCTCAAAGGCAAGTCTTAGAAAGTACTCCATTGATAAGTCAGTAGGACTATATAAAACACGAGTGACATCCTGAGTAATGAGAAACTTATAAAAGCTGAATGGCCAGTCTCTTCTGCCAATGCATTGTGTTGTGAGAAACGCACAATATTTTGGTTTCGGTTATTTGCTTGAAAATGATGAGGCAGGATGGTGGGACTTAGGCACAGATTCCTTAAAATGAGCTACAGTAAATAAAGATACACTGTTAAAAATAATGAAGCCAGGTGAGACTTTTACTTAAATTAACTTTTACAAAGACGTGATTGTTGACGCAGAACTTCAATATGGACTTGGTGACTCCATGTAGAGAAGTGTATCAAAGTTGAAGATGTTCATCATGAAAAAGTCAATGAGTCTTGATTAAGTTTACCTGATTATTTTTCTTGAAAGAAATTATGAGAGATTATTCAAGTTAACTGCCTATATAGTACAGTTTTTTAAAATATGTTTTTCAATTCTAGAGTTAATATTACTCAGACTATCAACTGAAAGGATTCTATGATGGAACAGTATAGGCATGATTATATGTTAATGATTTTCTAAAATAAAATACAACTTAAAAATAATATAAAGTGTTTATGAATAAATAGTGTTGGCTATTGAATGGCTTGAATATCAGGTACCTCACCCACAGATATCATCTACACTAATAAAAGAAGAACATTCAAACTGACCATCACTCCATTACACCCACCAGCCAATCAGAAGCAGATATGCAAATTAACCCAACAAAGATGGAAGCAGCCACAGAGCTGGAGCAAGCAGGATGTTTAGGTTTCTCCTGGCAATAGAGGAAGCCAAGTTTTCTGTCCATCCTGGCCAGCCCTGGCCTCCACTCAAGGTAACAAAGTTTCAATTATAGAAGATAAATAAATCCCAGATACCTGCTTCCAGCCAGCCCTGGATTCCACTCAAGGAGGAGCTGAGAAAAAAGAAGAAAAAGAAGAAAAAGGAGGGACTGGGAGCCTCGATCACCAGGGGGCATGGCTAGCCTGCAAACAGTCCCTAGCCGGGACCCCCACCCTGAAGGGGGTGTGGCCAGCCTGAGAATAGCCCTCAGCCCCTCACCTAGCCTGGCCACATCCCCATGTGGTGAGGGTCCCCACTGGAGAGCTTGACCAGCATGCAAACATCCATCAGTCCCTCACTCAGGTTGACCAGGCACTCCAGCAGGAACCTCCACCCTGAAGTGGGTATGGCCATCCTGAAAACAGACCTCAGCCCCTCACCCAGGCTGGCCAGGCACCTCAGCAGGACCCCCACCCTGATTTGAGACACCCTTCGGGACAAACCAGCTAGCCCCAACCAGTGTACATGGCCTCAATCTATACTAATAAAAGGGTAATATGCTAATTAGACTGGGAGACAAATCTAGACATTCTTCTGCATAAAGCCATGGCAGTGGAGCTGAGGTAGAGGTGGTTAGAGGCCAAGAAGGGAGGACATTTGTGGGGTGATCAGGCTGGTTGGGGGCAGGGCCCTTGGGGGTAAGCAGACCAGCAAGGGGGGGGTCAGTTGGAGGTGATCAGGACAGTGCGGGGAGACAGTTGGAGTGAGCAGGCCAGCAGGGAAAGCATTTGGGGGCAAACACACTGACATGGGGAACAGTTGAGTGTAATTAGGCTGGCAGGGGAGCTTTAGGAGGTGAGCAGGTCTGCAGACATTGTGGTTAGGGGCAACCAGGCAGTTAGGTGAGCAGTTTAGGAGCTAGCAGTCCCGGATTGTGAGAGGGATGTCCAACTGCCGGTTTAGACCCAATCCCTGTTAGCTGGCAGTAGAACATCCTTCAAGGGGTCCCAGATTGGAGTGGGAGCAGGCCAGGCTGAGGGACACCACCCCTACCACATGAATTTCGTGCATCAGGCCCCACTAGCAGGATATATAAGTGTGAAAATCCACAACACACACACACACACACACACACACACACACACACACACACACACATTAATTTGATTACCCACAGGAGCAGGAGCAGATGAAGGTGTTCTAAATAGAAATCTCTAGTGTGGTATTTGCTGAAGTATACAACACCAGATATCAGCATTTTGTATTGCTCCTCTTGACTCACAACTAAGTTTGGATTTTGCCACTGAACATGAGAAATTACTCTTCCCACAGAAAAATATAATTAAAATAATCGGCTTAATAAAAGAAAGGGGATCTCCAAAACACACTTCTGAGAATGATTATATCAAGTTGTAGATGTCAATGTGAAAACAGATGCCTCATTTAAAAAGAAAGTATTTGTGGTGTATGTGTGTGCCTGTGTGTGTGCACATTGTGGTAGTAGATCAGAGTGTTCAAGGCTTTGTAGCCTCACATACCTGTGTTCAAAACTTTTTTCTCATGTACCAGTGATGTGGCTTGGACAATTTGTTTTGTATCCCTGACTTTCTGGGATTTCACTTATTAAAAGAGATAATTACAGTTACAGTATTAAATGTTAAACACCAATGGACTTCATTCAGAATAAAGACAATACTATGGATTCACCATTTAAATATTAGGTCTGAAATTAAATGAGCTCCTGGTCAGGTGACATTTCCAGCCTACAGTCCCATGTTCATTATCAGGACCACTTCCTTGGAAACAGCACCTAGCCTAATTGCTATGGATACTGGATATGTGAGATGCCTCTAAGCATAAAAAGGTTTAGTAAAATTTAAATACTTTAGTGTTGATGCAATTTGCTCAGAGCTCCTGGGGTTGTACTGAAAGGAAATTTCTCATGAGACTGAAATCTGGATGCAAGGAGTTTAAGATAGGGCACAAGTCACCATTTTCTTTCCTTTCAACTCATCCTGTCTTTACTCCTTTACTTTCTTTTTACCCTCTTCTCCTCTTATTTAGACTATTCTACTTTATTTAGAATATAAGATAATTTCATATGCTCTGTAGAAGCCATGCCAACAGCTTTATTCCCCCAGAATCATTTTTTATCTCTTCAATGCTGCAATTCTCTCTAAATGTACTATCTACACTGATAATCTCTTTCTCCACCTTGTTCCTTTTTCCTCTTCCTCCTCCTACTTCTCATCTTTCTTCTCTGCTTATTCAAATCAGTTCTTCCACCTTTTATTTGGTCTGGAGATAACTGTCATTTTTTTTTAAACTTCAGAGACAAGGGAGACAAATATTGTCTCAGTACTATTATGAAAAGGATTTTGGCCAGGAGGACACACCAAAATAATTTCAGGTATCTTACAAAGAGACACTTGACCACTCTTTGAGAGCTGCTGGCCTAGAACCATTCTTGTCTTTTTAGTAACATCCTTTTTTTCTTCAGAATGTTATAGCCAGTTCTGCAATGTTTGCTAGCATTGTATGCTCAAACTTTGCTCATATTAAATGTTTTTCTATGTCTTTTGGATTTATTTTATCTAAACCTCCTCATACTTATAAGTCATCTCCTTATTGACTTATTTTGCATTAATGTACATAAAAACATTTCATTTTACTTGACATTTAGTAATTTAAACAGGATATTTAAGTGACTGGAAAGATTTTTCTATTACATATGAAAATGTTCTGTTCTTTATGTTTTGGCTATTCTTCAGAGAGAATGCCATGTCCAAGTCTGGTCATCCTTGCTGTTCATGTCTATTATGTAATCAAATTATATCTCTATTTGCACTAAGAGCTGTCTTTTTTTCCCACTGCATCTACCAAAATTGTCTCAAAACTTTTCTATTTATGATATCCAATTTTTCATTCATGTCTATTCTGTCCCTTGTTATATCTAATTTATTTATTAGTCCTATTTTTGTTTGAACCCTTAGCTCTGAAATATTTTTTATGTGATTGTACATTTTATCATTTTTGTCTTTAAAATTACATTTTTACTGAACTATATTCTAAGTTATTCTTTTCTGTTGCAAATTACTGGTATAAAATTTATGTCTATTCTTCCACTTATTTTCCTTTAGAGAGGCTTTTTTTATATGTGTGTTGTTGTTTTTTAAATCATCACCAGAGGATATGCTTTCATTGACTTTATGCTATTTATGTTATTTATGTTATTTATGTTATTCATTTATTTATGTTATTTATTTATTTGTTTGTTTGCTTATGTGTTTATGCATGTATGTTATTTATGTATGTATTTTTGCTTTTTTAGAGCAAGTGGAAGGGAGAAGGGGAGAAGGAGAGAAAGAAACATTAACGTGAGAGAGAAATTGATCTGCTACCTCCAGTACTTTCCCTTCACCCCCTTTCCAGGGATGGAAATTCTGTTTGCCTCCAAGTACTGGTCTGTAAAGTGGGCATAATGGTATCTATTGGCAGGGGTAGACACATCACAGGATGTTTACTCTGCATCTATGCTTATATTTAGTTAGGATTTATAATAAAGCAAATAGAGATTCCAATATAACATATGGCACTAAAGAAAGTGACAGTGATGATAGTAGTAAGTGAAAGCTGGTGACTGCAGGGAAATAATTCCCAAACTAGTCTAATTCATTGGTATCCCCCAAGCATTTTTGTGTGCTTCATTCATCCCTGGACATTTTTTTTTTTTTTTATGTACCAGTTCCCAGAAGCAAGAAGAAGATAAACACAAAGTGAAATGTGAACTTCCAAGTGAATTAAAGCATCTGTCAGTGTGATCAGTTCTAAATTGAAAAGTAAACTTAATTAAAAAGGAAAGAAAACTGTAGCTGACAGAATGAAATTCAGGGTTTCAAGGCTGACAAAGATGAAGCTGTGCTAAGAGGCTCATAATTAAGTGATGGGATAGACATATCACAGGATGTTTACTCTATATCTATGCTCATATTTACTTAGGGTGTTTTTTTTTGTGTGTGTGTGTGTGTGTGTTTTTTTTGTGTGTGTGTCTTCCAAAAATAGACTATAAAATTGAGCACACAATTAAATTATACCTGCTGTGCTCCAGTTCACCAAACCTGGCACATTTTGATTTGTGCATTTAGACAGTGTGTATCCAAAACTGAACATGAAATGGTAGGAAATATCTCCATAAGCTCATTTCCTGGCACAGATTAAAGAATTGGCTGTTCATTGTTCTCTGAAAGCCTCTAGTCCTGTCTTGCTGTCTTTGAAGACCAAAGAAGAGGCTGCAATGTGAATTTGCAAATGCAATGTGCAAAATGGATCTTGGAGTGTGAGTTACAGATTGCTGGTGGCCAGGGCTAAACAGAAAGCACTGATGAGATTTCAGAGGCAGCAATAGTTAAAATTCAGATGATACTGTGGTTTTCTAATTAGCAAATGTTTAAGGTTGAACATATGCTAACAATAGAGCATATTTTGTTTAGTTTTTTAAAAAAAACAATTAAAAATTTTGGCTTATGCTTTTTCATTACCTCCTTCCTTTATCTCTAGAACCCTTTCTACTTGAACACTATTAAGAAATCAGCATATGAGATTACCACTTATTGTATTAATATAATGTTTTAAGTCTATATGTGTGCATTTACACACATTACATGGTGTTTTCTTGTGTGTGAAATTCATTTATATAAATGGAATGCTCATATATTAGCACACAGAGAAATATAAAGTATGTTCATTGCCTCTTTGCTTATAATAGTTAAAAACTGAAAATAACCAATATAATCACCTATGAAAGATTGATTACACTATAGTTTATTCATACACTGAGATATTTGAAGCAGTTTAAGTGAATGAACCATATCTGTGTGTATTAATATAACTACATTTCAAAAATATAATGTTGCATGATAAAGTTGCATCTTAGTTTTTAAATGCATGGCAGCAGGGTGAGAAGAGTTGAATGGGAAAATGCCCAGGGTCTGGGTGTGAGAGAGACACATACAAGGGCATTGGGTGCCACTTTCCAGTTGTTCTTGCAGGAAAGTGTAGCTGTGTGATTGAGGTCTGGTCAGTGTCATAATAGAGCAAGACTGTTCACATTTTTTTTGGTTTGACCCATTCAGATATTTCCTGGGATCCTTCCAGCCTGGTCTCTTTCCCTCTCCTAGATGGATGCAGAGAACCCAGAGGAAGAATCTTCAGCCCTAGAGGTGGGAGGGAGACTGAATGGGGACAACTTGGAGCCCCTCCACAACACACACTGTTCTATGATATGTGCAAGAAAATATCTTTTATTGTATTAAGCCAGTAATATTTTGTGATTACAGCTCCACCTGACATGCTCAGTGTGTGCATGATAAACCTGTTTCTAAATCACTTCTCAAGGATCCACCCTGATATGTGGTGCATCAATAAACAATTTGGAGAATATCAGCCATGAGAAATAATGTACCTGTTAAGAAGGATTTCTTGTGGCTAAGTGGATCAAAATTCATAATCAGAGACTAGCAACCATTGGTTATAGGGTCTGTTTATCAGTGAAAGGCCATAGGCAGGGCTGCCAAGCCTCCTGAACTATGCTCCTGGACTCTTACAAAGGAGTTGACCCTTACAAAGGAGTTCCTGCAATGTATTTCCAACAATAAGGCTGAGACTGTCTTCATCCAATTGAAGGTGTGCAGCTATATCATGATTTATATCTTTATTGACCAATTAGAGTTGTCCACAACAATCAATCAGAATGTGTGGAGCCAGCCAATCAGGACAGTACTATTAATATTTGGACCAATTAAATTGTGCAATTTGGATTTCTCCTTTGTATGGAAATGGACCAATCAGGGGCTAGGAGTGGGAATTTCTCTATATATGCCAGCCTCCCTTTGTTTTGGTGGCCTACAGATTGTCTGCCTTTCTCAGACTTGAGCTGAAACACTTATTTGCTACACTTGAGCAGTTTTATTAGAAAAAAATCTTTTACTTCACATGCCTCAGATTGGGGACTTCTGGCTTGGTGGAAGTAAATTTCAGGTGCTTAGAGGCAGAACAGGAACAACTAAGCCCAATTCTCCTCTCTGGGAAGAACATTGTGTTCTGTGCCACATAGCTTCTGGCTTTGCTCTTGCTGCTGTTTCCCATCACTCTGCTTAGCAACATCTGAAATAGGTGACTGGCTGCTTTGGGTCCTGCATAACATTATTAGCCCTCCTGCTGGAGAAAACCGGAACATAATTATCAGGATTTTTAGTCTAGACTCATAATTTCTCTGGCAATGCATTTCTCCAAAACCTTAGAAGGCATTTAGTATATTGACTTCCAGTCCATTCTTCTTCTTCTTCTTCTTCTTCTTCTTCTTCTTCTTCTTCTTCTTCTTCTTCTTCTTCTTCTTCTCTTCTGCTTCTGCTTTTTAAATCCTCACTAGAGGATTCTTAAAAATTAATTTTACAGTAAGGATGGGAGATGATAGATGATGATGGATAGATAGATAGATATATAGATATATAGATAGATAGATAGATGATAGGTAGATAGATTAATAGATTATAGATAGATGGTAAAAAGATAAAACATCAATGTGAGAGAGAAACTTTGATTGATTGCCTTTTGCATATGCCTTGACTGGGATCAAACCCACAACCTAGGTATATGTTCTGACTGGGAATTAATCTCACCACCTTTTGGGCAGAAGCTTCAACCAACTAAGCCCATCTGGCCAGGGTGCTTCCAGTTATTTTTATAGCCAATAACCATATCTGAACTCTATTCAGTTACACACACACACACACACACACACACACACACACACTCCCCCCCCCCCCCATTCCTTTCTCCAAATTCTTTGTAAAGGCCCCCTTAATTTATGGGCTTGAATGAGAAGGCCACATGATTAATCTAGTGTTTACTCTGAATTTATGTATCTAGCTGAGATGGTTTAATGAGTCATTTTCACTCACATTATTTGTTTTAAGTCACTTTTAAAATAATCATTTTAAACATATAAGAAATTGGGAAAATAGTGGAGAGTGTTCATATAATCCTTACCCAGACTTACCCCATGCTAAATTATATAACCATAGCCCAATAATGAAAACTGGGATTTAAAACTTATATTTTAATTAATTTAAAGAATTTTAACTGAAGCTCATTATTTGGCCCACTAATTTGTGTCTTTTTCTCTGTGCAAGGGCACACATTGCTTGCAGTTGTCATGTCTCTTCCGATCTGTGACAGTTCCTTAGTTTTGTATTTTATGACCTTTCACTTTTGAAGAGTACTGGCCAACAACTTTGTAGAAAGACATTTGATGTGGCTCTGTCTGATGTTATCTTATTTGATTTGCTATACTTTTTGGCAAGGGATATTCAAATATGACCTATGTTCATTAAGTATATCACATCAAGGATTGGTGATGTACAAGTCTTATTACTGATCAAGTTAATTTTCATCACTTGGTTGATAAATCTTCAGGTTTTGTCCACTGTAAAGTTACCATCTTTCCCTTTGTAATTAATCAATATTTTTGAGGAAATATTTTGAGGCTATACAAATACTATGCCCTGACCGAGAAGTTAACCTTGACCCCCTGGTTCATGGGCCCACACTCAACCACTGAGGAGGCAAGAAAGTAGGTCTTAAGTTATTAAAGAGAGCTTTAATTCTTTGTGAGCTTTAGGTTTCTGATTTTAAATCTATTTTTTATTTTTGGGTTTTCACTTCTCTTAGTATGCAGAATTGGTCACAAGGTGTTTGAAAAGACTAATTTATGCTGGACTGGACAAAGCCTCCTCAGCCCAGCCTGCACCCTCTCCAATCTGGGACCCCATGAGGGATGTCCAACTGCCTGTTTAGGCCCAATCCCCTCTCACAATCTAGGACTGCTGGCTCCCAACTGATCGCCTGCCTGCCTTCTTGATTGCCCCTAACCACTTCTGCCTGCCAGCCTGATCACACCCTAACTATTCCCCTGCCAACCTGATTGATGCCTAACTGCTCCCATGCCAGCCTGTTTTCCCCTCACTGCCCTCCACTGCAGGCCTGGTCACCCCTAACTGCCCTCCCCTGCAGTCCTGGTTCCTCCCAACTGCTCTCCCCTGCTGGCCTATTCACCCACACTGCCCTCCCTTGCAGGCCTGGGTTCCTCCCAACTACCCTCCCCTACTGGCCATCTTGTGGTGTCCATCTTGTGTCCATAAGGGGGCAGCTATCTTCTTTTTTGGAGTGATGGTCAATCTGCATATTACTTTTTTATTAGATAGGATAGAGGCCTGATGCATGGGTGGGGTCTGGCTGGTTTGTCCTGAAGGGTGTTCTGGATCAGGATGGGGTTTCCTTGGGGCATGGGGTGGCCTGGGTGAGGGGCCTGTGGTGGTTTGCAGGTCAGCCATGCCCCCTGGTGACCCAAGCAGGGGCCCTGGTATTTGGAGTTTATTTATATTCTACAATTGAAACTTTGTAACCTGGAGAGGAGCCAAGCCTTCTGCTTGCTTCATGGTGAAAGCCATTTCTGTTGGGGTTTATGTATCTTCTATAATTGAAACTTTGTAGCCTTAAGTGGAGGCCTGGGCCAGCCAGAGTATATGGAAAGCTTGGCTTCCTCCAATTCTGGAGGCAACCCTACCCTCCTGCTCTTTCTAGCTGCTGCCATTTCTGCTTGGATTTATGTATCTTCTATCATTGAAATTTTGTAGCCTTGGTTGGAGGCCTAGGTCAGCAAGGGCAGGAGGAAAGCTTGGCTTCCTCCATTGCCAGGGAAACCCAAGCCTCCTTCCTGCTCTCTGTGGCTGTAACCATCTTGGTTGGGTTTATTTGCATATTTTCTCCTGATTGGCTAGTGAACATGGCTTGTGGGTGTAGCAGAGTGATGGTTAATTTGCATATTACTCTTTTATTAGATAGGACTAGTGGCCCATTGTAGGAAAATTCCTGCAATAGGGCTTCCTGATACAGTCACTGCCCCGCCTGCTTTCCTCCCTTCTCCCCTGCCTTGCTAGCTTGCTTCTCCGAGGCTTCATTCCCTTCTGCAGTGCTTGGCTTCTTTCTATGCTGTCTTCAGTCTTCGCTCTGGCCTGGCTATGCAAATTAACTGCCATTTTGTTTGGGTTAATTTGCATAGTCACCCTGATTGGCTGGTGGGCAGAGCTTGTGAGTGTAGAGAAGGTATGGTCAATTTGCATGTATCTCTTTTATTAGGATGGATTCTGGGAGCAGAGTATTATTCTCCAGTTTACTCACAGAACAATTTGCCTTTCAGGGTCTCAGTAGTAAGTGGGAGTCTCTAATATGAGCTTTCTCCTTGTGATAACTGCTAGCTTTTCCTCTGTTTAAGAACTAACCATCAGGCTACCAGAAATTTCCTTTCTCTTCTCTTAAACCTAAGGGAAGTAGGCAGATAAATGAAAAGTCTATACAATATAATATTTTGAAGGAAATATACTATGTTTGGATCCCTTGTGACCATATATATACTGACTTTTGGCATTTGTCCTCTGTAATCCTATGCTAATCAGTTTGATGGGAAGCATTGCTTTCTGTAGTTATCAGGTACTGTTATTAAAGGAAGATTATTAGTAACCTATTTTTCCTGTTTATTTATGACTTATATAAAAGCTGTTTAGATAATCATTGGGTCCATGAATAGCTAACCAGAGATGACATTTGGAGTCAGGTTACATGAGAGGTAACTATAACCCATTTGTGATTACCATTACCATCTTCCAGTGGCACAGGGATACATGAGAGTTAAGTACGAATTTTATATTTTAAGACTGATAGCATTAAGACCAAAGTAATAAATGACCATGAAAGTCTGTTTCTCATTACTAATTTTGGAATTATTACTAATAATTGTTATTAGTTTGCTTGGGCTTCCATAACAAAATACTATGGACTGGGTGGCCTAAAAAAGAGAAATGTATTTTCTCACATTGTGGAGTCTGTAAGCCCAAGGTTAAGCTTCTGGGATAGTTAGGCTCCTTTGAGCCATCTCTCTATGATTTGCTATGGCTACCTTCTTGCTATATTCTCATTTGGCCTTTTCTATGTTTCTTCCCTTTATGTGGACACCAATATTATGGAATTAGGGTATCATGCTTGTGACCCCATTTAACCTTAATTATATCTTTATCGGCCTCTCACCAGAGGTTAGAACTTTAGCATGAATTTTGGAGGAACACAATTCAGTCCATGACAGACTATAATAATCTATATACATTAAAAAATATGTTGGTCTAAATTTTAATGGGATATGAAGACATTATCAAATTGTTATCAGTTATCTAAAGCTTTGTTTCCAGAAACATTCTCTGCTTATCAACCTCATCTTTGTATTGCAGACATTGCTTTTATATTATTCATTCAGAAATGTTCAGTCATGTGAGTGATACCTGCTGTGCCTTGTTCTCCATGAAATTAAGGTCATTCATTGCTCAGTGGAAACACTGAGTGAAAGAAAACAAGTTTCTGAGAGACATGGGGAATAACATGCAGTCAACACTAACCCTGTATTTGGCATGTGGAGTGAGGAGAGAGAATAGTATATTACAGATTATAGTCCATGACTGTGTTTTCAGATTAAAGAGTTTTGGACAGGAGCAAGGCTCACTACTTGTTGCTTTTTCAAAATATGTGAATAATAGCAACCAGTTTCATAGTGTACTTGGATATGAAATAAAAGTTTAATTAGTGATTAAGATAGTTTGTCTTAAGCATGATGTTATTGGTTTTGTTTGAGAAATTAAACAAAACTATAAGCAATCTTTGAAACCCATTTGTGCCATCCTCTATA
This sequence comes from Pipistrellus kuhlii, assembly GCF_014108245.1. Classification (NCBI taxonomy): domain Eukaryota; kingdom Metazoa; phylum Chordata; class Mammalia; order Chiroptera; family Vespertilionidae; genus Pipistrellus; species Pipistrellus kuhlii. The sequence continues at coordinate 104,757,506 of NW_023425515.1, read as the reverse complement.
ATGAATACAATTATATATTTTTTTTATATCTGGGAGGGGGGTAATGAAAGCCAGAATACGCTGAAGAATTGCAAAAACAAAGGTGTCCTGGATCATCCAAAGCAATCATGTCTGTCATATCTGGAGACTGAAGAATCAAACCAGGGATGCATGTTGCTGACCATCAAGTCCTGAAATCTAGCCTCAAACACCCAGTGTTTATATGCCTTGTGTTCTCATTCTAGTCCTTATTTGTTATTGTCACAAAACTACCCTGCAGTTCAGGATAATTGATTGCAGCTGGTGGGCTTCAGTTAGGAAAGGTTGGGAATAGAAATAGCAAGAGTTACAGGACACAGTAACATTTCCAATACCTATAATGTTAGCTAAAAGTATACTTAAAATAGAACGTAGCAGCCTTTAATTTTACAACTTAACTCCTTTCCCTGGCTTCCTATAATATTCAACTTTTAAAACAACAAAACAAGGACTTAATTCCTTCATAAATAGAACTGTTTTCTCATGCATCCTGCAGTGGAAATTGTAGGGGGGAAAAAAACAGAAAAATTCTAAAGGGGGAATGAGTCACAATTACAGAGGTAATACTTGAAGATTCTTTATACCAGGGTGTGTTTGGGACCACATATTATTTTAATGACATAGTTTGAAAAAATAAGTACCTTGCATTTATGAACTAGAAGGAGCAGAAGCACTTCATAGAAGAAAAATACTGTCAGCATCAATTTATTTATGATTATAAGATGGTTCTGGAATTGGAGTGTTGATAAGGAACGGAAACTCTGGAAGTTGTGCTGTGTTGTTTAGTGGGTTAGATCCTTTCTATGATGCAGAGGAATCCAGAGTCTTAGAATTTCTGGATTGCAATTTCTTACACTGTTTATAATTTTATAAACATTTAACATTTATACAGCAAATTACTTCTTACTAAAATAACTGGAGCCTATTTGTTCTAAAAAAGTTAATAAATTCCACAATAGCAAGAATGTTTTCCATGTTTATATAGATGGTCATACTTTTCGCTACAAATATATTGATATTTACTACTACTGGGAGGTCAAATCTGGTACTGGACAATCCCAAAGTGCCTTAATGATGAACATAATTAATAAATGTATGCCAAGGTTCCATAGAATTACACATAAGTTCTCCTTTAAGAAAAGCTAACCTGGAAATTCATTTAACCACTGCTAGGTTGGGCAAGTATACTCAGCAATTATCTCCTAAGAGCTTCCTTTGAATTGTATTTAAACACATTTAGAGATTCATTTCAGAAACAGGAAAACCAGAATATCTTAGGATACAGCTTCAAGTAAAGTTCTTTCTGGACAGTTTTCTACTATACAGACTAAGTTAGGTATGTAACTTAACTATTGAATATGAAGGGAATCATAATGTGCCACCTCACAGTTTGCCACTTTGGCATGAGGATTATTTTAATCTGAAGGCAATTGAGAATCAACAAATGAAGTTCTCTGCTCTCCCTTTAGTTACCTAAAGCAGAGCTTAAATTTCCCTTTGTGAAGGTCCTCCCCACCTGTACCAGGAATAGAAGAGTGACTCCTATGCCAGAGATGGAGAGTCTATACTGAGATGATTTGCATAAACAGACCTTCCTAAAATAATCTTTATCTTCCATTTGTTCCCCAATGTGTTTCCCCATGGCTTAAGGCTCCTTGGAGCCCAACCCCCTTTCCTCTGTGGAAATAGTGAGTCCCAGATTCTCCCTGCCACCCTGATTTTCACTTTTTTTTTTTTTGTAAACTCCCATGCACTTGAATATTTATAATAATGTGTGCCTTTCCCATTAATCTCTTTTGTAAGTTTCATTTTCAAGCTCCCAAACTATACACTAAGAGGGTAGAGGAAATGTATTTCCTTCCCCAAAACCACACCTTTTGGTAAATCAGTGTAGAGAGACTATTGAAAGGACACCAACCCAGATGCAATTGTGATGACATGATCAAAGTATTTAATTGCAGGGAAATTGTAAAGAAAACAACAGCATTTTTTAGTGCCCATTTATTATCAATCTACATTTCTAAATGGCACTAGTTTTCAAAGTAGGTCTTAACTTTCTAATTTAGAAATGAAGAAATTGAAGCTTACAGAGTTTAAATAACTGGTCAAGGACACAAAAGTGTCTCTACGTTGGTCAGGCTCTATCTACTGCATTTCACTGTTTTTTTGCTGCAAGCATTGAAAGGCATGCACTCTCTGCTCAGTGTCCAGCTCCAGGAGTGAGTATAATAGGATTCATAGTGTGTGTGGAAAGTGCTAATGTCCCTCTTTGATCTCGCTTCTATATCTTGAATGGATGACTTGAATGTGTCCTTTAAGGATGAGCTTTTCAGACTGTTACATAGAAATTTTGGCTTAAATTACATTATTAAAGCTAAAATAATCCCAAATCAAGTTCTCTTCTCATGGTTTGCATTTTGCCAACATGTGTTTTTAATGCAACCAAAAAACCTTTAGCCTTCTTTCAATTAAGTAGCTGAATATCTTGAACTATAAATTTATATGTGTCCACACTGTGATACCATAACTTCCTGAGCATTCAGTCTCCATTTTATTTCCAGGTGAAATAGCAATGCTGCCTGCATATTCATATTTCCTCTGATTTTGCAGGATAGCCTGCGCTCAACTCTCCCCTCCAAGACAAAAGCCTAGCTAGTAAAATGAAAACTGAACAACACCCTTAGAAGTTCAGGATACTATCTCACTGCTTTTTGACAGCCACCAAACAAAACCTGTCTGCCTGAGCCTTAACTTTCTGTCCTGGGATATATCCAGTTCTTTCTTGAATTACTTCTGCCAGGGAAATGCTGCTGTACAACAGTTGAAACCATAAGGATATGTGAATCCTAGATGCACTTCTGTGCATTGATTTATATGCTAATCAATCTTCATTCTGGCAGTTCAACTTGCAGCATATTTCAGAAAACTCTTGAATTATGGAACATACTTCTTAAAGAAGACATAACAATTAGCCTCTGCTGTTTAAATTTTATTCACATAGCAAAAATATAATTTGGTCTACAAAATATTTTATAGTGCCTTTGAAAGCCAGTAATATTGGTTAATTTAGTTGTATCTTTGTAGGTGACTAGATTTAACAAAATTTTGGAGAAAGAAACAACCAATCTCAATTAGAATAATGGCATTTAAATACTTCAGAATTTTTCACTACATGAAGGTTGAATACTCATAGCTTGACTGAGCAGATAAAGTGAGTCTGTGGATTGATTGAGACCTAAGCAAAGACCAGTGGGAACAGGAGCTGAGAGATAGCCCTGTCTAATATCACAGGCTCAACTGGACAGCAAAGACCTGGGTTCTGGATTGTCAAACTCAGTTACAGCTCCAGCCCCAGAATTCTTCCAAATCAGTCAGATACTGGAGTATCCTGACAATGAGGAGAATAGAAGGATAAGATGTCAGAATAAACATAATAAACAACAGGTCAGGCATCTACCTGATGAAAGGCAAATGCCTGTGTTCAGGATATATCACTGTAGATCAAAATAGTGTCTGTCTCTGTGTGTGTGATGTGTATTGTGTGCACTGTGCACATGTACAATGGTATTCATTTGTGTATAAGTAGGGAGTGGTATGCATGTATTTGTAAGGTAGTCATGTGTGTGTAGTATGCATTCGTATGTGGGTAAGTGGTATGTGGCATATGTGTGTATTTTACATGCATGTGTGTATGGGAGTATACATTTGGTGTGTGTGTGTGTGTGTATGTGTGTGTGTATCTAAGTGTCTTAGTTACTGCAGATTATTACATGTTTACCACAGAATTAAGCTTGGTTCTAAGAAATAAGGAAATCTAGTGGTATTTACTTCCTTAACAAGATCAGCAAATTAAAACCATTGAAGATTTAACCTAGTAGTTGAATAAATAACCTAAGAAAAATGGTTAGATTCCAACTTTATGTAACAAATATACAGGTTTATTGAAGCTCTTCTTTTCTTAAGCCCAACGAGGTGTGTGTAGTTTGGAATGGGAGATCCTGAAAGAAGAGTGGATTCAGCTGAGGTAAGCATCCACTATAAACAGAAGAGGATGGATTAATGCATCTCATCTCATTCATCGAAGGCACTGCAAAGGAAATTCCCATAGTCTGGACATCTTTAAGAACCCTCGTGTTCTAAACGTCAGGCCCTATGATTCTAAGGTAAATATAGCTAATATTATTTTGTGGGCATTTGGAAAAATTGATTTGTTACATGAATAATGTTTAGAAACTCCTAAGGTAGAAAAGTGAAGTAGACATAGCTTTAGCTTATTATTGCAGTGGAATCTGTCATCTTCCAGAAATGAATAATTATGAGCTCATTTATCAATAGTAACACAGGACATAAGGGATATTATTACAGATGAAGATATTGGCTCCCTTTTATATATCTTTTTTAATTTTTGGTGAGAACATTTAAGTTTTATTCATTAGAAAATTTTAATTATATAGTACAGTAACCATGTTACAAATTAGATCTTCAGGACCTTTTATCTTGCAGCTGAAATGTTGTACCCTTTTATAACCTCCATTTAATTTCCCCTCTCATCTCCAACCCTTGGTAACTACTTTTCAACTCTTTTTGTATAACTTTTTTAGATTTCAAATATAAATTATACCATGCAGTCTTTGTCTTTTTTTTTTTCTTCCGCTTAGCAGAATACCCTCAAGACCCACTTGTGTTGTAGCAAAAGACAGATGTCCTTCTTTATCATGACTGAAAACCATCCCGGGGTTGTGTGTGTGTGTGTGTGTGTGTGTGTGTGTGTGTGTGTGTGTAACATATTCTTTATCCATTCATTCATCAAGTACACTTGTTCTTGATGAGTATGAAAATTATAGAAGGGGTACACATATCTCAAAAGTTTGCCAGGTTCCCAAGTTCTCACTGCAGTGGACCTTGTTCATCTCTGTGGGTTGTGATGGTGGGGGAGCAGGTAGATAGTTGTTGTCCTGTTTTGCTTGTTACTAAGAGTCAGCTCATTTTGGGTAAAGAGAGCAAGTACATTGAGAAGAAAAATGTCCTCATTCTGTGCATTCACCTGCTCAAATAAAAATTTCAGTGTAATATCAGACCCAAGGAGATCAGAAACAGTCTACATAAGAAAATATTGCACTTTTTTTGCTATCTTTGAAAACCAGTCCAGTGTTCTAAATATATTTCATCAGCACTGCTCCATTCAGTGTCTGGAGTTATCACTGAAGCCTCGTTTCCAAGATTCCAAATTAAACAGCTCATTCTGGAGTGTGTTCCATCTTCTCACATGACGCCTGCCTCTTTCTGCATCAGTAATAATATTTCCTGGCCACTGCACAACAAAGTCTGATTCTGAGCTCCAAGCCACTTCTCTTTCATCTAAAAATATATGACAATTCGAATGTCAACTGAACTTCAGACTCAAAGGGATCATCTTTAAGTGACCTGAAATGTGGTAGTGTTTGTAAGCAATAAAAGCAAGACAAATGCCATAAAATCTTTTTCCATATTAAGAATATACAGTATACTCTATAGGCACATTTTATAGACAGTGTTCAATCATTCATTTATATATTCCACAAATATTCACTGAGCATTTAACAATACGTCTGCCCCATCCCCCAATCTAGGCCTTCATCACCCTATTGTCTGTGTCCATGGGTTATACATATATGCATACAAGTTCTTCAGTTGATCTCTTCCCACCCACCCATCCTCCCCGACCTTCCCTCTGAGATTCCTCAGGTTGTTCTATGCTTTTGTATCTCTAGATCTATTTTGTTTATCAGTTTATTTTTGTTCAATAGATTCTACATATAAGTGAGATTATGTGATTCTTATCTATCTCCAACTGACTTATTTTGCTTAGCATACTACTCTCCAGGTCCCTCCATGCTTTCTCAAAGGGTAAGAGATCCTTCATTTTTACTGCTACATAGTATTCCATGGTGTAAATGTACCACATCTTTTTATTGACTCATCTACTTGATGGGCACTTGGGCTGTTTCCAGATCTTTGCTATTATAAATTGTGCTGCTATGAACATAGTAGTGAATATGTTCTGATTGGTGTTTCTGGCTTCTTAGGATATATTTCTAGAAGTGGGATCACTGAGTCAAATGTCAGTTCTATTTTTAATATTTTTTAATATATTTTATTGATTTTTTTACAGAGAAGAGGAGAGAGGGATAGAGAGCTAGAAACGTCAATGAGAGAGAAACATCGACCAGCTGCCTCTTGCACACCCCCTTTCAGGGATGTGCCCTTGACCGGAATCAAACCTGGGACCTTTCAGTCCGCAGACTGACGCTCTACCACTGAGCCAAACCAGTTTCGGCTTATTTTTAATATTTTGAAGAAACTCCACACTGTTTTCCACAGTAGCTGTGCCAGTCTGTATTCCTAGCAGCAGTGTAGTAAGGTTCCCTCTTCTCCACATCCCAACAGCACTTGTTGTTTGTTGACTTATTGATTATTGAAATTCTAGCATGTGTAAATTGGTACCTCATTGTCATTTTAATAAACTCCTTTGTTTAGGGGATTAAATATCCCAAATCTAGTGCCCTTGCAGTGGCCATGCCCATCTGGCCAATGACCTATTCCCAGATGTGATTGACAAATACCTTCCGAGGTCACTCCAACTTCACTGAACATGCGTCTATCTGACCTTCATTAGACCCCCAGAGAGTGTAAAGCTGCAGCTTTCCAGTGAAGGTGCCCAAATGACATGCCTATAATATTTGGCTTTCCCTTCGCTTCTTTCCTGTTATTAATAACTAGGCTAATTACAATTGTATCAATACAACCAAGGTGTATACAGTTACAATAGAGCTTGAGCCAAGCAGTAGAGAAAAACAGGCACAAAGTAGCAAGTAGTAGCCCCTTTAAGCACCAATACCAATGGCACCTGGATACTTTTTGTTGTCCCACTCTAGTCTCAGCACAGGTAGCTGCAGAAGTCACTGCTGCTCTTGAATCAGTGTCAACAATCCCAGGTCCTAAATTTAAGTATTACAGTGTAACGGAAAATAATGATCACTATTAATGGCAACATCTGAGACCCTGTAGCCAATATTTCCCATGGAACAAGATACCTGGTTTGGAAATTGTTACATAAGGTCAGCACAACTTTTTGGTTCAGCTATATGAAGAAAAAGCCTATTTACTCTGAAATTTGGGGCCAGTATACACATTGATATAGAGAAAATATCCTTGTACATACTAATTTCTTGGTGAAATAACTTGCTGAGAATGTTTCTGGAGAGTGACATTCAGACCACATCACTTGTTTTTCTAACACTGACAGTTCATTAGACTCCAGGGCCTTGTGATTGAAGAAGTGGCTCAACTACTTTATTAGTGAGGAATATTTGAAGAAATGTATATATAAGTCCTATTTCAATGGGTGCTATTTTTATTGATGTCTCATTTTACATTTCATTTAAAGGAGAGTGAATACTCCATATAATGATTGCATATGATAGTGGGAGGAACCAGTCTGAAAAGAAATCTGACTATCCCCTCCTGACATAAGATGTGTTCCCAAGATTTCCAGGACTGCCACCACAAGACCCGTCTTGTTCTCCACCTGAGGCTTGGGACCTGCTATTTAGATAATCACAGCTGCTTTTATTGATCAGCATTAAGAGGAAAGTTGAATCAGAAAAAGGGGAAGAGATGAGTATATAATGGGTGGAATAACTGGTGTGGAGAGTAAATGAGAGCTACATTTCCCAGTGCTGCAGTGCCTTTCAGTGCCTCTGCCTCTACACTAGTCAATACTGCATTTCATGTTTCTTAATGAGGCATTTGCTCTAAAGGCAAAATGGTTTGTGCTCACTCTGTTTCCACTCAGCTCAGCTGACCCAATTTTCAATGCCTTCAATAATTTTAATTTAAAAAAACCCCTGAAATCATCAGCTTTGATTTTCATGAACTCTTTTATATGCAAATAATTTAGTTTTTCCTGTAGCATGTTGTTCTCATATTTTGGTACCGTATTTTCTGGCGTATAAGACGACCCCCTAATTTTACAGTTAAAACATAGGTTTAGGCCTATATTCGCTGTATAAGATTACCCCCCACTTCTGAGGCAACACCAGTTCTTTTTTTAATTAAATTTTTAATGAATGACATTTTTCGAACATACTGTAATATACCGTACATTCATACGATAAATGGGAGGTCTCTTCACAAATGGCAATGCCATGAACTTGACCGAGAAACAAGAAATCCAAAAGAGAACATTAATAATGATGGCATCATCTGGAAAGAAAATTACATGAAGAACTTGCAGAAAATGCTTGTTTGTGACTGACTGGGATGATAAGAGGTTTTTCTAGGCAGAGGAGCATTGTGAGCTTAAAATCCTTCAAAATTCTCATCATGTTCTTCTTCTGACATCATAAGTTCATCAATGACCTCTTGTGGTACATTTGTAAGACAGTCATCATATGGATCAAATTCCAAATCAGATGGTGTGGCTTCAGCTTCGGCTTCCCCTTCATCTTGCCACAAGAAGTCATCCTCCATACCGTCCAAAGAACTTGATATGCCACACTTCTTAAAAGACCTGATTACTGTTTCTTCAGTAATATCATTCCAGGCTTTTATGACAAAGTTACACAAAACATCCAATTATGGAGCACGCATGTTTCCTCCTTTTGTGAATAACTTTTCGCCGCTTACCATCCACTCATTCCACTGTTCTCTAAGGCGATCTTTAAATGGCTTGTTTAGGCACACATCCAGTGGCTGTACCAATGATGTCAATCCTCCAGGAATAACTGCCGCATCTGTGTTTATTCCTGCCAGCCTGTTCTTTGTGCTGGTAGTTAAATGAGCCCTGAACATATCCCATACCAGTAGGCTACGTTCTTGATGAAGTCCACCTGGTCGCCTACTCCATACTTTATCAAGCCATAGCTTTACCCCTTCTTCATCCATCCATCCTTTTTCATTCACATGTACAAAAACTCCAACAGGGAACTTGATTTTCGGCATTGTTTTTCTTTTAAAAATAATCATTGGTCTTAGTTTGGCACCATCAGCTGTACATGCTAGTACCACTGTAAAACTGGACTTCTCGTGTCCTGTTGTTTTAATTAACACTGTTTTTGCACCTTTTGGATTAACAGTTTTATTTCCAACCATATCAAAATTCATAGGAGTTTCATCCATATTTCTGATCTGACTTAATGCATAGCCATGTTTCTTGCGCTGTTGTATCATATTACATATTGATGGAAAAGACTTACTTTGCCGTCAAGATCTGCAGGTAATTTTTGTGCAATTTTGGTCTTTTGCCTCAGTACCAGATTGTGCCTTTTCAAGAACCTAGTACTCCAGAATACAGTGGCCTTAAATCCTTTGCTGTTATCTGGGTTAGATTTGGCCCACTGAAGTGCAAACATACGTATTTTGTTTCGTGTCACTACATAACCATTTTGAGATGCTCAAGAACCATGTCTGCTACATGCTTTTTGAGTTCTGGCCAATAAGGGGTGCCTCTTCTTAATGCACACTTACTCCTTGGCATACTCTTTAATGCATCTTCATTTGCTTTCTAGTCTGGGACCATCTTTTCTGTTATTCCATATTGTCTTGCTGCAGCACAGTTATTGTGTTCCTTGGCAAAGTTTACAACTTTCAGTTTGAAACTGGCTTCAAATTTCCTTCTTCTTGTTGGAGCTATGATGGGTTCTTTTCTACCAGCCATTTGTTGTACACCCACTAATCTTTTAGGCCAGGGTTATACAGTACTGTAGCTTCAGCTTCACACAGAATATTCTATTACGGTACCTTTTAACTCACTGGATGTGTCCTGATACAGCAGCTTTGGCTACACAAAACGTTCCTGTGCTGCAACTGTATGTACCACAGTGAGCCAATCAAAGGTTCAAAGATTATAATAGACCGCCTCTCTGACTCTAGCCAACCTGAGCAGGCTTTTTACACAGTGTAGCTTTGGGTACAGAACATGTATAATTTGCATGCATAAAAAGCCTGCTTGGATTGGCTGAGTTAGAGAGGTGGTCCGAGCAGCCTTGCAGTGATTGGTGCAGGATAGAGTTGGAAAATTCGTTTAGCGGCAAATTGAGACATTTTAGGGGATATACTTGGCGTATAAGACGACCCCCAATTTTCGGTTTCAAAAGTCGTCTTATAAGCCGGAAAATACGGTATTATGTTTTGAGGAGGATTTTTTGTTTGTTTGTTTTTTTGCCAGTTTGCTTATTCCGTATGTTATCACTATTTTCTTGAGTATCACTTTTGTTGGCTATTTATCTTGAATATTTTATTTTATTTTATTTTATTTTTATTTATTTTTAAATATATTTTATTGATTTGTTACAGAGAGGAGGAGAGAGAGATAGAGAGCTAGAGACGTCAATGAGAGAGAAACATCAACCAGTTGCCTCTTGCACACCCCCTACAGGGGATGTGCCCTCAACCAATGTACATGCCCTTGACCGAAATTGAACCTGGGACCTTTCAGTCCGCAGACCGATGCTTTACCACTGAGCCAAACCTGTTTCGGCTATCTTGAATATTTTATTTCACATTTTAAGATTCAGTTAAATATCTGGTGAGCCTTGATTTTTGTTCATCTACTAGAGGCCCAGTGTGCACAAAATCATGCGTGGTTAGGCTCCCTAGGCCATCTTCTGCCTACTCCAGTCCCCACTGCCACCCCTGGTTCGTCTTGGTTCCCTGATCACAGCATAGCTCCAGTTCCCATGGCTGAGGGGAGGGCGGGGAAAGGGTGGCAGACCAAGGAGTCGCTGTTCCACCCCGACTTGCCAGTCTCACTCCACTGCCACTCACCTTGCTTCCCTGTGGTTCCATGATCATAGCATGACTCTGGTTTCCTAGAGCCTGTAGCCAAGGGGAGAAAGCAAGAGGTTGCCTTTCTGCCTGCTCACCAGTCAGGTCCCGCTGCTCCATTCCCTGTGGTTCCCAGTTCACCATGCTGAGATGGAAGACTCCGGGGTGGGGGAAGGGCCCGAGAGGTGCCCAATATACCTCATGGTGACTGGCCAATTGATTGTCCTAGTCATCATGGGCACTGCTTATTATTCAATATATAAAACTAGATTAAATGATGTTGTAATGTCTCAAAGCCAAGATCTAGGTTTCTAATACCATCCTATCTAATAAAAGAGTCATATACAGATTGACCATCACTCCAACACACAATATGGCTGCCCCCATGTGGGCAGCCCTATGTGGACACAAGATGGACACCACAAGATGGCCAGCAGGAGAGGGAATTTGGAAGGCACCAGGCCTGCAAGGGAAGGCAATTGGAGGTGATCAACCCAGCAGAGGAGGGAAGTTGGGGGCAAACAGGCTGACAGGGGAGCCAGCAGTCCTGGATTGTGAGAGGGCTGTCTGACTGCCTGTTTAGGCCTGATTCTGGTCGGGCCTAAACAGGCAGTCAGATATCCCTCAAGGGGTTCCAGATTGGAGAGGATACAGGTGGGGCTGAGGGACAACCTCCCCTTCCCGGTGCACGAATTTTGTGCACTGGGCCTCTAGTTCTATATAATAAAAGGCTAATATGCAAATTGACTTTTAATGGTGGAATGATCAGTTGCTATGACATATACTTACCACAAGGGGCCAGACACTCAATGCAGGAACTTCCATCTGGTGATCAGTGTGCTCCCACAGGGGGAGCACCATTCAGCTATAAGCTGTGCTCATGGCTGGCAAATGCAGCTGTGTTAGTGGGAGCCTTTCCCACCTCCATGGCAGTGCTAAGGATGTCTGACTGACAGCTTGGGCCAGCTCCCTATGAAAGCAGGCCTAAACTGTCAGTTGGACATCCCCCAGAGGCTCCAGAACTGTGAGAGGGCTCAGGCCAGGATGAGACTGTCCTCTCCCCAAGTGCATGAATTTTGTGCACTGGGTTTCTAGTGTGTTTATAATGTTTATGGGATACCAGATAGATGTCTAAGGAGAAGTAAGTATAGAAAGGTCAACAGACATTTTGGAATGAAAAAAAAAAAAAAAAGATTTGGGTATCATTATCATGTATATGGCAGGTGTATCATAGGAATGCATGGAATTGTGCAGTAGATAGTACAGAATAAAATAAGAAGAGAACCTCCACCCCAAAAAGAAAAAAACAGACACACACCAGAAACATTAGAAAGGGTTGGTGAAAGTGGAAATTCCTTTTTAAAAATGAGATACAAATAGCTAAATAAGTAAGAGGAAAAGTTGAAATTCTGGTAATAGATATTATAGGAAGATAACATTTCAAGAAGGAAATACATAATCTTTTTAAAAGTGAGAAATGTATTTTTTATTAAAGTTTTTTCCCAATGTATTCTAGTAACTGGAGTATTTTATATTAATTTAACTCTATTCCACTTTTGGTCATAATTTTGAAAGCATGAAAATGACCCACAAACAAGTTTGGTCATCTGTTGCCACAAAAGTCAAACTCATGAGATAGGACTGAGGAGCTTGAGTTTTCCTCAGGTGGTGCTCTTTTTTCCTGAGTATGGTGTATCCATGGTTGTGCTCCTGCTAGCTTCAGATATGTATGAGAGGTGTGTGGTACATCCCAGGGACAGGTCCACTGTTCTGCTAGTTGTTGTCCTAGTCCTTGGGCCCTCCAAGTCCTTACTAGGAATCTGTCTCTCAGATGGAGAGGGTACAGCAGTTCCTCTGTGGAGAAAGAAGAACTGGAGAGAACAAACTTATGCAAGGTTAAAAAAACTTACCCTAGGTAATGTACATATCATTTAATTATTGTTTTCTATTCTAAATCAATAGGTGGTGACCCTAGAACAGAGGTTTGGAAGGGTCTTCCATATACATTTTCAAAAGGGTTCAATTTGAACCCACTTCTAGTGGCTACCCTAATCTGGAGTAGGATAATAGTAGACATCTGGTCCCACTTCAAATATGTCTCCTGACACAGGTTTGCCAAAGTTTTCTTCAAGGTGAGGTTCATTTTATCAGTTTTTTCCAGTAGACTGGGATCTCTATGATGCATGTAATCTCCATCAGATCTGCAGTGCTTATCTTACTTTCTGATTAACCTCAGATTTAAATGATGCTCCATTGTTATTCTGAATACTGTTAGAGAGTCCAAATTAAGGTGTTAATTCTTTTTAAAAAAATATATTTTATTGATTTTGTACAGAGAGGAAGGGAGAGAGAGATAGAGTTAGAAACATCGATGAGAGAGAGTCATTGATCAGCTGCCTCCTGCACACCCCCTACTGGAGATATGCCCGCAACCAAGGTACATGCCCTTGACCGGAATCGAACCCGGGACCCTTCAGTCCCCAAGCCGATGCTCTATCCATTGAGCCAAACCGGTCTTGGCAGGTGTTAATTCTTTAAGTAGAGTTTTCTCTACCTCAATTGCTTCACCCATCCTGAAAAGGTATCTATAAAAACCAGCAGTAAATCTGAAGATGAAAATTGGGTATGGGTCCAATAATGCCTACAAAGAAAAGCGCCGGCTAGTCCTGTTGATTAATGCCTCCAGTAGGAAGTTGTCTCAGCAGATATTGCCCTGCTTCAGTCTGGGAAGCCCCTGAGAGTGGGGAAGGACATGTAATGAGAATAGAGCCACTGTTGTCTAATAATTATACACCTTACTAACTATAGACAAGAAGTTTTCTTACGGACTCTGGGAAATCGGAGGATGCAACAGACCTGTAAAAGATAAGACACCTCAGAGCCCAGGTGGGTCCATTACTCAGAAAAGAAATACATTTTGAGAAAAGACCAAGGACAGGACAGTTTGATTTGGTTGCTGCACCTGGACCCTAACCCACTGTGGGAGTTTTTCTCAGGAACACTGACCATTTTCCAGTCCCAGAAACTGGCTGAACTATTTATATCATAGAAGATTAGCCACCTTGTTATCAGACTTTGAACTTCTGAAGTCTAGACTGCAGACTCTACCCACCCCTTTCCATGTTAAATTTATAGTTCGCAGCTGCATGTAGCTATCTTCTCCCTCATCTATAATAATAAAAGCAAGCATAATATGCTAACTAGACCAGACAGTTAAACTACCTTCAGGGCAAAGATGGGGCTGCGAGGGCAGAGGCCAGCTGCTGAGGCTGCAAGGGCCGAGCCTCTGGCACAACATTTGTACATCTGGCCCCTAGTGGATATATAACTAGCCAACTGGCAAGGGGGGCTGAGAAGATTTTTGGGGTGACCAACTGCTCTTCCATACTGCTGGCATTATTGGAATAAAGGCTAATATATGGTTCAATCCTGTCTCCACTTAATTAGCTCAAGCTGTGACAGATAGCCCCAACCCCTTTGTTGCCCTGTTACACTCTCAGTCTGAATTAGGTGCCTTGTTTGGTCCCAGAAAGAGAAACAGTTCCCTAGTTATTCAAAAGAGGAGCTGTGGTGGCCCCAGTTTCCTATTTCCAAGATCTACAGGGAGCAGTGCGGATGGCAATGGTGGATGCCTATCACCTCCCTGCCTCAGTGTCTCAGGGTTCAGGGAAGCCAAAAGAACCATTTCTCATATTTTTCTTCCTGTATCTTACTGTATACAAGGAGATGTTCTAGGGTGCTTTCCTTCTGAACCATTAATTTCTTGATATTCTTGGTTGCATCTTTATTAGGCAGAAATATAAAAGCTTTTATATGAGGCATTTCATCCCATTTCCCAGGTCTTTGACAAATTAATTCTGAGATAATATGGTTACTATACACAGAATCATTCGGGGCTATCAATCTTCTGACCCTAAAATATACATTGAGCAGGCCATATTACAATAGAAAATAATTATCTTTTTTTTTGTCATTGGCTGGTATACACTGATATACCATCTGGCCTATATGTGGCCAAAATGGTTGTTTCTCAGGATGGATTGCATTTTTCTCATGGTTACTAGTCAAGGACAGTACCAATGAAATGGGAAGGATATAATTTTTACAGAGTAGTGCTGTACTAGTACAGCAAACAAGATTAAAAAAAAAACAAACCTATACAATATGTACAATCAGAAAAGCATTAAAACCCAGAAATCCATATACAACCAGGCCAGAGTGAGTACTCTTAACAGAACCCCATAAAAGGGGAGGGGAACTGGGATTTTTGCACAATAAAGCGTTGCCACCTGCTGAATGCCACCATTTAGTTTCTATAGAATCCCAGGTGGTTGGAACAAACCCAGATGGCTGGAGGCATTGGACCTCTGGTCATGCAAACCAGGTACTTTTCCTAGTTTTGGGCTCTTCAGACCACTCCCCAGTAACCCACTTTCTTCCCAGAGCCAGGTGTAGCAGGTGACCAGCACTGGAATTGAGAGAGACAGTCCCTAAGTAATATTATCTGGCAGTTGCTAGGGACTCTGAAAACTTCTCATGGGGTCATGAGACAGCCTGGGGAACCACCTCTGAAGTCCAGGGACTTATGAGGGGAGGAAAGCTTCCACTTACTCTTGGCTGGCTCATGAAATCTGAAACTGTAAAATTGACTCACATCCATGTTTGGGCTACATATCTCTTCAAAAGCCAAACTCATGAGGCAGACACTGATGAGAAGGAAAGTGGTTTATTTGAGTGCTGGCTCAAGAAGGTGGGGGGACATTTTGACCTCAAAAACTCATCTTCCCAATCTCTATGCAGCCAAAGGCTTTTATAAGTATGAATAAAAAAATTAAAAAAAGAGGAGGGGTACACATGCTAACCTCACTAACTCAGGGAAAGCCTACGTGGCAGCCTTGAAAACTCAAAGACCTAAAGTAACCACAAAGGATGGTCTGAAATCAAACTTTAACTAAAAGCAGTTATGGTGGGAAGTCATGTTCTAGACTGATATCTTCCCAGAAAGAGGTCAATCTTTACCTTAACAGCCTATTGTCTTTTTGTGTCTAAGATAACATCCCTATGAAATGTTAGGGTAACATAACTTCCCTTTTTTCTGGAACCCCCAGGACATAACCAAATACCCTGAGCACCAGGACGGATTCCACAATTCCCTCATTATTATTGTTATCATATTTATTGTTGACTGTTAACTATCCTGTACCAACCTAAGTAAAAGAAGTATCTGTCTATCATTTTATTTTTTATCCAATCGCAGAGTTTTCCCCACTTTGCTTTCTCCTGTCTCTTTAATTTATCACCAGTAGGTTTCATGTAACCCACTCACATCTCCTCCTTTGATTGTAATATATAAAACAAGGTGAAAAAACTACCATTCTCTGGAGCATTATCCCAATATGTTGATTTCTGCTTCCTGGCAATTGTTGACAGATTGTCCCAAGTAAACTCACAAAAATTCTTTACAGGTTTGAGATATATATATATATATATATATATATATATATATATATATATATATATATTTACACTAGAGGCCTGGTGCATGAAATTTGTGCAATGATATGGGACCTAGGCCTGGCTAGCAATCGATTCACAAGCATCTGGCATGGAAGGGTAGGTCCCAGCTGACTTCTGGGCCTTGGGCAACATGTCAGCCCCAGAGGCCCCCACACACCCCCCTCTGCCTGAGTGCCCATGCAGAGATTCAGTAAGTACATTCGGATGCCACAGGCTAGGGTGCAGTGTGGGCCTCTGGGCTTCCCAGTGACACTGCATGGAAGCCAGGTAGGCAGCACACTCTCTCCCAGCAGGCCTTGCAGACCAGCTCCTGTGCGAACCTACAGGGATCCCAACTGGCCCTTGCGGTCCCAGCAGCTGCGGCCTTACTCACCCAGAAGCCCATTGGGCCCAGCAGAGCCTCCACTGCCACTCCCTTGCCAGTGTCTTGTTGCCAATGCCCACCATGTTCAGGGTCACCCCCTGGTGGGCAGTGCTCATTATAGCAAGTGGTCAAACTCCCTGTTGAACTCCCAGTTGAGGGGACAATTTGCATATTAGGCTTTTATTATATAGGATATCTTCCATTGATTTCAGAGAAGAAGGGAGAGGGAGATAGAAACATCAATGATGAGAGAGAATCATGGATCAGCTGCCTCCTGCATGCCCTACACTGGGGATCAAGACCACAATCTGGACATGTGCCCTGACAGGGATCAAACCTTGGCCTCCTCAGTTCTAGGTCTAAGTTCAACCACTTAGCCATGCCCACCAGGCTCTTGTTCTTATTTTAAAGGAGAGAGAATTAGCATTCCAGAAGTTGACTGCCCACAATAGCCACGTTACACCATGGCAGAGTCAGGGGAAGGAGAGGGACCAGTTCTAAACGTGCACTCATGAGACCTCTGTGTTAATTGGTTCAGCCAGGTAGGTGGCTGGACAGACACTGTCTCTGACTCTAAGCAGCATTTCCTTAAGGCCCTCAAATTCCCTGCATGACCCTCCACCCTCCCTACCTGCCATCAGAGCTGAGGAGGGTGGAGGATGGGAAGGGCCATCTGCAGTTCACCTGGGAAGGGACATGGGAGGTGGGGAGGAGCAGAGCTGGGAGCTCCACAGACCCAGGGTGGGAGTTAGAGGCAGCGAACTGGATGCTGATTGGCTGTCCCAGAGTCTCAGGAGTGTTTCTTTCTCCAGAAGCACTGCAAGTATTGTCTTAGGGACTTGGGGTTGATCTGGGCAGTTCTGTTCTGTGGTGCGGGATCCTCTCTGTCCTGGAAACTGGAGTCGGGGATTGGAGTCGGACCACCTGGGCAAGCCCTTTGCATTGGACCTGAGCCCTTTTGTGTCTCCTGTGACCCGATTCTGGGCACAGCTGATCTGTGTGTCCACAAGGGGACTTCATTTTCCTAGGTGTCAATGTTTGCTTTCCATTCTGTTGTGTTGTCTGTTTGTTTTTTACCAAAAAGAAAACCATATACTTATTTCCAATAAGTACCTGTCATCACTAAAGATAGCTTGGGGGGAAGGGAAGGGCAGGGCGTGGAGGGAATAAGGCAGCCAGCTAGGAATGACCCTCCTCCTAGACCTCAGGATGGGAGGCTGGTCATAAACATTCCATGTCCTTTGTGTGGAGCTCAAACGAACATCTAGGTTTTATAGTCAGACCCTCAAAATGGACAGCCCCCTGCCACCAACTACCAGAGACACTGCCTTCCCAGGGACCCAATGGAGCATGGGACCTCCTCCCCCCTCTCCCCTCCCCTCACATCATTCCTCATGCTCTCGCTTCCCTCCAGCACACCCCAAAGCTGCCACTTCTGCTGCCACAGTTTCCATGGTCTCTGCATTGCCCTCTGGGAGGGTGCTGTCGCCTCCTGCTGTCTCTCTGCTTCCTCCTCCCCTTCTGCCTGCTCCTTTCACAGAAGCCAGGGGGTCCACACCTACAGCCCAGGTGCCTCCCCCTGCACTCAGGAGATGTCAGGTTCTCACGGGGCCCTAGATCCCTGCAGGATGTACACCCCGACCCAGCCTTGACCGCCTTGCACGCAGCCTCTTGCTCATCCTACTGCCCCTCCATAGACTGTGCCCTCTGCTCGATGCCCTTCTCCAGGCATCTGCCTGGCTCTCCTCCATCAGTCCAGTTTCCCTCAGGGAGCCTCCCTTTGCCCTTCCCCTCCCCGTGCCCTGTGTGGCTTCATTCCCATGTTTTCATGGTGCTGTGCCCTGTAATGGCTGCAGTTCACATCCATCTGAGGCTGTTTCCTCCAAGCACCCGGTCCTCTCCTGGTGGAAAGCACCCTCCATAGGGCAGGGCTGCTGGCTCCCTGCTGCTCTGTGAGCACCCGGGCATCAGTCTGGGTCACAGCAGGTGCTCAGTAAGTGATACAGGTTGAGTGAGATACTCAGGCAGTGGTGTTAGGTGTAAAGGCCATTGGAAGGCAGACTCACTTGCCTTCCAGGAGGGCCGGTGAGCTCTTAGCATAGTGCTCAGGGCAGGGGCCATGGGAGCTGGTTGTTCCCTTTCTCACAAGAAGACAGGACAAAGACAATGAGAAAGGAGCAGTGTGTGTTTTCCCTCAAGTACTTAAAAGCTGATGATCTCATTCCATTCTGAAAGCTATGAATAGAAACCCTGAGATCAACCCTGTGAGGCAGGTTCTGGTATTATCTGAGATTCCATAGAGAATATAAGGTCTCTACCTGTCACAAGGACAATGCTTAGTAACCGCCAACTTTTAGTGTGGTGATTCTTGCATTGGAGGGGAGTGCTGCAGGCTGTGGGAGTGCTGCTCATACCAGTCAGCCCAGTAGCTATGGGACCAGCCTCTGAGCAGCTGCTCCTACTGTGGGAGTGCAGCACACTGACCACCAGGGGGCAGCTCCTGTGGTGAGCATCTGGCCGAACAGTCATTTCAGTTGTTTCGTGATTTGGCCCCTGGGCTTTTATTACATAGGATAAGGATGAAGAGGAAAAGCAAAATAAAGAGATCAGGGGAGGGGTTCACTGGCAAGGGAGGGGGTTGCTGGAATGTGAATCTGATGCTTCTGAGGTTCCTGCCCTCATTTAAGTGCTCTCTTTTAACTAAAATGTGTAGATTTACAGTGGACACCTATGGATATTCAAAGCTAGCACTGAGCAGTTCTTTCTCTTTTCTCTCCCCAAATAAACTTTGTTAAGCTGTAGAAAAGGACTAAATAAGAAATGAAAACACAGGGCTTTATTTACCTGCTTTAAGAAAAAGTGTTGGCCATACGGTTGAGAAAAAGCCTTAATGAATCAGCTCACAGTGTTATAATTAAAATAAGAGCACAACAGCAAGATAATTTGTCTGAAAGTGTTAGGAAGTGGCTGCAGAAGAAAGCAAGATTAGCCTTCAAAATGCTTAGAAAACAGCAAAGAGGCAAAAACCCAGTTATTTCAGGAAGCTTAATTCATTTATTCTCAAATTTTGTATGAACAACTACTCTCCTCAATCTCTTTCTTCTGTTCTCTTAAGCTTTTGCTTTATTGAAAACATTCTTTTTATTAATTTGCTTACATTTTCCAGCCCTTGGCACATAGTAGCTACACACAGTTTTGTTGCATGGATAAGCCATAAATCTATCCATGTTTGATGGCAGAACTATTTATTTATTACTTTGGCTTAACAACATTTATTTATCAGAATTCTGGGGCTGAAAGTCCAAGATTAGAGTGCCAGCATGGTGGGGAACCTTTTAATGTTTTATATATAACTAGAGGCCTGGTGTACAAAATTCGTGCATGGGGTGGGGGTGGGGTAGGTGTCTCTCAGCCCAGCCTCCACTCTCTCCAATCTGGGACCCCTTGAGTGATGTCTGACTGCCCATTTAGGACTGATCCCTGCCTGCCTTCCTGATTGCCCCTAACCATTTCTACCTGCCAGCCTGTTTGCCCCTAACTGCCCTCCCCTTCAGGCCTGGTCACCCCTAACTGCCCTTCCCTGCAGGCTTGGTCACCCCCAACTGCCCTCTTTTGCAGGCCTGGGTCCCTCCCAACTGTCCTCCCCTGCTGGCCATCTTGTGGTGGCCATCTTATGTCCACATGCAGGCAGGATCTTTGACCACATTGGGGAGAGCCATCTTGTGTATTGGAGTGATGGTCAAATTGCATATTACTCTTTTATTAGATAGGATAGAGGCCTGGTGCATGGGTCGGGGCCAGCTGGTTTGTCCTGAAGGGTGTCCTGGATGAGGGTGAGGGTTCCCTTGGGGCCTGGGGTGGCCTGGGCAAGGACCCCTTGGTGGTTTTCAGGCTGACCAGGCCCTCTAGTAAACCAAGCAAAGGCCCTGATATCTGGGATTTATCTTCTACAATTGAAACTTTGTAGCCTGGAGCAGAGCCAAGCCTTCTGCTTACTCTGTGGTGGCAGCCATTTATGCATCTTCTATAATTGAGATTTATGCATCTTCTATAATTGAAACTTTGTATCCTTAAATGTAGGCCTGGGCCAGCCAGGATATGTGGAAAGCTTGGCTTCCTCCATTGCCAGTGAAACCCAAACCTTTCTTCTGCTCTCTGTGGCCATAGCCATCTTGGTTGGGTTACTTTGCATATTTGCTCCTGATTGGCTTGTGGGTGTGGCTTGTGGTCATGGCTTGTAGGTGTGTAGGTGTGATGGTTAATTTGCATATTACTCTTTTATTAGATAGGATAAGGAACTTAACACATTGCTTAAGTTTATCATAGGTGCTTCCTACTGTGTTTGTTGCTGTAATACCTTCATTTTTTTAAAGCAGAAAGGCACCAATTGCTTGTCTTTATTCTGACCACCTATAGATTGCATGTTATTCAGTCAAACCTGTTGTTATTTGTACAAACTAACAACATAGTTTATGTACATTAACTTTATGCATATAATTTATTTATATTTTTCTGAGGGCTTGTTATTGCCCATAAATTTCTTGAAAAGCTAACTCTAAAAATGGGAAGTAAAACAATATTAATTTCAAGTCATAAAATATATGTGTTTAAAAATGTAGCTTTAGGCCGGGCCCGGAGCAGCTGGGCCCAGAGCAGCCAGGTCGGGTGCAGCCAGGCCCGGAGCAGCAGCAGCCAGGCCTGGAGCTGCCAGGTTTGGAGCGGCAGTGGCCAGACCTGGAGCAGCTGGTTGTGGAATGGACCAGAGCAACAGAGGCCAGGCCTGAAGCAGCCAGGCCTGGAGCAGCCAGGCCTGGAACAGCTCACTCCTCTCCTGCCTCCACCCCAAGGCTGCCTCTCAGGCATGGCTGGAAACTTTTGGGGGAACTTGAGGGTCTGCTGAATCAAATGAGGAAGGCTTAAATCTGGATGTGCTGAGTTAGTATAGCGCTGGGGTGTTGATCTGTGAGTACCTTGTGTGGGGCCTAGATGAGGTTGGTTGATCTATTTGGAAATGTCTTTTGTGTGAAGTGTATCCTTGGGCATGTGGAGGTATTATTGATTTGAGAAAATGCTAAGTAACTGATTTACTATCTGAAAATTTAAAGTTCTGAAAGTTTAAGGTCTCTTGCCAAAAAGAGGTTTTAAAACTAACACCTTAATTTTAATGGAGAAAGGGAATGACAAGCCCTTCCCACTCAGAACAGGTAATCCAATTCCAACCAGCAGCTAAGTTTAAACAATGTGTCCATTTACACTTGAATGGCTACACCTTTTGATAGCCTAAGGGCAAGTTTACATGTAAACAAGTTTACTCTCAATTCCCAGGGCAGAAAAAAAAAAAACAAGAAAAAAAAAACAAGGTTGAAAATTATTAGATTTTAAAATTTATTCTTAGAAGTGTAAAAGTTTATTAATTAAAAAATAAATAAATAAAAAACAACAAAAAAAAGGAGATTGAAAAACCTGATGAACAATAATAGCGGTTCATTGTAGTAGAGTCGGGGGGGGGGGGGTGATATGGGAGGGGAGTGGACTGACTGTCCTGGGTGGGGGGGAAGAAAGGGAGGAAGAGACTGAACATAAACTGTTAACCTATGAATGAGGACAATGGGGGGTGGGGAGGGGGCGGAGGGTGGGGTGGGAACCTGGTGGAAGGGGGAAGAAATGAGGAACGTTTGTAATAGTATGAACAATAAAGATTGATTTAAAAAAAATAAAAAATAAAAAAATAAAATAAAATAAAAATGTAGCTTTATTTCTCTATTCTAAAAAAGCAAATGCCATCTTAAGGTCCTAGACCACAAGATGGAGGGTAATTTAATCATCTTATCTAATAAAAATTGACCATCATGCCAAGACACAAGATGATTGCCCCCATGTGGTCAAAGATGGCTGCCCCCATGTGGACACAAGATGGCCATCACAAGATGGCTGTCAGGAGATGGCAGGTGTGGGCCATTGGGGGTGACCAAAATGGCAGAGGAGAGCAGTTGGCGGAGACCAGGCCAGCAAGGGAGGGAAGATAGGGAGGACCCAGGCCTTCAAGGGAGGGCAGTTGGGGGATACCAAGCCTGCAGGAAAGGGCAGTTGTGGGTGATCAGGCCAGCAGTGAGGGCAGTTACGGGTGACTGGCTCAGCAGAGAAGGGTAGTTGGGGGAGACCAGGCCAGCAGAGAGGGCAGTTGTGGGGGGACCAGGCCTGCAGGGTTGAACATCTGGGGAAGGGTACCTGCAGGAGAGGGCAATTAGGAGTGACCAGGTCAGCATGGGAGGGCAGTTAGGGGTGACTAGGCCAGCAGGGGAAGGCAGTTGCTGGTGACCAGGCAGGCAGGGAAGGGCAGATATGGGGCAATCGGGCAGGCCAGGAAGCAGTTAGACATCAATCAGGCTGGCACAGGAGTGATTAGGGGGTGATCAGGCTGGCAGGCAGAAGTGGTTAGGGGCAATCAAGCAGAGGCAGGCGAGCGGTTGGGAGCCAGCAGTCCTGGATTGTGAGAGAGATGTCTAACTGCCCATCTAGGCTTGATCCTGGTGTCCAACTGCCCATTTAGGCCCGATCCCTAAATAGGTGGTCAGACAACCCTCAAGGTGTCCCAGATTGGAGAGGGTGCAGGCTGGGATGAGGGACCACCCTCCCCAGCAAGAATTTTGTGCACTGGGCCTCTAGTATTAATTATATAGTTATTATAATTCTTACACTTATAATTTCCCTTTATTTAACTTTCATTTTTTTATGTAGAGTTTCCTTATATGTTCACTCATTTTTATTTTGTTTCTTTACACTATATTCACAATTGCTGCAACCAAAACTTTACCTGATAAATTCTACCTAAATTTGCCATTTCCTACTGTCAGTTTTTATTGACTTCTATTTGTTCCTAAGTATAGGTCACATGTTATTCATTGTATACATGTCTAGGGATGTTTGATGGAAAACTGGACCTATAAATAATACACTTTAGTGACTATGGATTCTTTTATATATATCTGAGGATTGTTTCTTCTTGTTCCAGTAACCAGTTGACTTGCCTGGACTCAAACTCAAGTTCTCTTTCTCATGTATACAGCAGCTTATATCTCTGCTCAAGTTCACGGTTTCTAGCTGCTGCCTCTTTAGCCTGGTCCATTGAGAGCTTCTAATGAACTTCTGTTGTTGTGCATTGATTTTTGAAGTCAGTTAATAAAGCAGAAAACACAAAATCTCTGTTTCAAAGATAGATATATCAATGGTCTCCTCTCACTTTTCTATCCAGTCTCTGTGATCTACCTCTGCATATTTCAACTGTGAGATGGGAATTTGGAGGGAGTGTATAATCACATTTTGGATCTCACCACATCTGTTTTTCCCTTGTTTCCAAGACTTCCCACAAAGTTTTCAGTTGCTTTCATTTAGCCCTGAATCTGGTCTCTGCCAACTCAAGCTGAAAATAATACAGTTTTCCACAGACCAGAATTCCTTCAGATAAAAATGATATAAATCTACTATTTTCATCTATTTGAGTTGTAATTTTTCAAAAGTAACCTCTCTTTAAGATTTTGTCTGACTTTTTAGTCAATTGTTGCTTATATTTTATTCAGGTTTTTAAACAGTTGTCTGCAGGAGGTTTTACATATTCAATTTGGTGCTATTTCTGCAAGATTTTCCCTCTGCCCATAATGATTTTTATCTTCCCTGGTAAATATATGTATGTGCATGTTGTGGGAGAGAGTATTTGGGGAGGCAATGTTAGAAATAGACATAGGGAATTATCTTCCAACAGTCTTTAGAATAACTTATAAGAGAGTCTTTCAGTCTAGTTATTTAAAGAGGAATCTTATCTAAGTCAGGATGTAATACAATTATTCTCATAATTAGACAGGACTGTTCTTATCACACCTGAGTTAAAAATAGATTTTCTGAGTGAGTCTTGATATACTATTTCCCTGGTTATAAAAATACGTCTTTACATGTTTTAAAAATAAGTTTTTACATGTTAAAAAAACACTCTAAAAAATACAAGGCTTGGCAAAAGTAGGTTGATAAAAATAATAAATCATATAATAATTAATAAACAAATAATAATACAAGAATGAACTCTGTTGCATGTAGTCACAACTGTAAACCTATTTTTGCCAAACCCTGTATATAAAGTATCAAATTCAAATATTTGTCTTCAAGCAACTTTAATTTCCTCATATGTAGGACTGTGATCATATTCAATTATAAATATTTATGAAGATTGAATGAAGTACTACATGTATTCTCATAGTGAAAACTGCTCTACAAATTGTAGGTGTGAAGTGCATGTTTTGAAAAGATATTGGGTGATATTTCTAGTATTTGGTAATAATGCATTTAAAAGAAAGATAGCAGTGTAAATCTAGCTGAATGCGTAAAAAAGCTTTTTTTACACTAAGAATGATTTAGAAAGAAAAATCATGGACTTTCAAAATAAAAATGCATCTACAACATTTTCCTATTATGATTAAAACTCTATATACTAGTCAAAGTGCAATTAAAATAATTACTTGGAATTTTAAAGTTCTGATTTGAAATACTAGCAAAGGGGATTTAACTTGCTAAAGAAAAATAATTCGTTCATACAAGTAAGGTAAGCTGGAGTACTTGACCTTGGATCTAGGTATTTGACAAATGAATATGGCCACCATTTTAGATTAAAAATTATCTCTGGATTACTCTTCTTGATCAGTTTTTAAAAGATTAAACTTCCTAGTGTCATCTAATTTAGGAGTAATTCAATTGTGTAGCCATTGATGTAGCTCCTTTTGGCTTAACTCACTGACATCTTTTCCATTTCCAAGTTCTAAATAGTATCTGAGGGAGAATTAATTCTCCCAATAGTCCTGGTACAAACAAATGTTAGTGTCTGGGTTTGTCATGCTGTGGTGAATTTCATGTCAACTCAGTCTGTACTGGCTCTGGGAAACTGTGAGCCAATTAGTTAATTATTTAAAACAAAAAAAGTTCTGCTTAATGTCTAATGTTGAAACCTAGGATAAAATTAAGGTTTTATTTTCTCATATGTGGATACTGAGCATAACTTTATTAATAAAAATATAAAGTTATTTTAATAAGCACTATTTCATCTATAAAGAAATTTAAAGCTTAGCTTAAAGGCAAAATAGCTTGTAGATACAAATAATATTCTGCCATCACAAACACATTATTAAATTAAAAATAGGCTTAAAATTATAGTATTATAATAGTTAGAATATATTTTGAAACTTCTCCTTTTCCACTGTTTGAAATTCTTTGCTAAGTACTTCTAATAGTGTTAGGGTTTTATTGTTGCATATAGTTCTTTAAACAGTTTTTTATTAGCTTAATTTTTAAAAAGAACATTTTGGTGTTCAGTGATAAAAACAGTCAAAATAATACTAATATTCATATTCAAATGGAATTTTATGATTACTTTCATCTGATTTGTAAATAACCTTTCTTTTTATTTTACTTTCTAGTTATTTTGTACTAAGTTTTATCATATTAGCAATGATTATGACAGGTCATTTGAAAGCCTATTTTGTCATCCTGTAAATGGCTAAATTCAACATAAATTTCCTAGACTCCGAATGTGTACTTTTTAAAAAAATATGTTTTTATTTATTTCAGAGAGAAGAAGGGAGAAGGAGAGAGAGATGGAAATATAAATGATGTGAGAAAAATCATTGATTAACTGCCTCATGCATGTCCCTACAGGGGATCAAGCTCGCAAACTGGGCCTG
The DNA here is from genome assembly GCF_014108245.1 of Pipistrellus kuhlii. NCBI lineage: Eukaryota > Metazoa > Chordata > Mammalia > Chiroptera > Vespertilionidae > Pipistrellus > Pipistrellus kuhlii. The sequence continues at coordinate 104,731,079 of NW_023425515.1, read as the reverse complement.
TGCTCTTGGGAATTTAACCTGGGACCGTTCAGGCCTCATACTTATGCTCTAGCCATTGAGCCAAACCAACTAAGGCCTGAGTGTGTACTTTTAAAGAGATGCTATTTGTTGGGAAGGGATGGGATCCTGAAATTTACATATATGAGAAGACTCTGATGGAGTTGGAGACATTGAACCTCTAAGTTCCAATGATTTTTGTTTGCCAGTGGAAGCAGCCTCTCCACCTCCATATGTGGAAATATACCTGCTTCACCTAAGGATACTAAGAGGCCTCCTTGAGGCAGTTAACTTGCAGGACAATGGTGACTCTCCTCAAGACCCACCCTATCTCTCCTTTCTTCTACACTCAAATCTGAGCACAACACTAAAGGTGAGGTAGAATGTGTGAGCTATGTGGCGGTATGATGCACTCCACAAAGGTACTTGAATTTTCTAATTTATATAAGCAAAAATCAACAAACATTAAGTTGAATCAGGCTGAATATATTAATATGAGCCTATTAAGCTGAGATTCAATAGATAATGTAAAGTTTGAGGACTTAAAAAGGGTACTAATGTTTTGTTTGTCTATAAACATAATCCAAAAAATGGTCTACAGTGAGTAAATGGGAAGTCCTGGGCATTCTTTGGTCTAATGTAGAATTCAAAAGCTTAGGGAGATTGGAATGTTAGAGTAAATTGATCATTTAAGACCAGTTCTCCACCCTAGGAGTGTCCTGCAGACATACCTTTCACCATGATTGTGAGAAATAAATGTGTAAGAGGAGTGCAACATGCATGAGCAGGTATGTTATCACCCTTCTCTGTAGGCTAGACTTCACAGTGAGAAGTGCTTTACTGAATGCAATGAGAGTTATCACTCCTAGGATGGCAGCATTCCATCTCCTAAGGAAGAGTAGTATATGCTTAACATAAATGATAGCAGATCCAATGCAGCAGTCAGGATGGTCTAGCTGTACAGACACTTGGTATTAGCTAGTCCATTATAGTGTTCCTAAAAGTGAAATGGATAGGAAACCTACTAAATTTTTACTTGATGTGTGTAAGCAGAAAAGTTTTAGGTCAAGTTGAGTAAAATCCAAATGGTAAAAACAGATAATCACAGTCCTTCACTCGATTTCAATAGTTGAGCCAGTTTACAGACATGGAACCCTTGAATAAAAGAAAGGCTTCCCCTTAAGGAAGGAAACAATTACATTGTCAACAAATTATACTGTTAATTTTTCTCCCAGACTTCCCCAAAAGTGGTGCCATGCTTATAGGTTTTTTACAAGTAAAACTGTACAGTGAGGGAAATAAAATAATAAAAACTTTGGATACTACTGGACACTGGTTCTGAACTGGAACTCAGCCCAGAGATTCAAAATGTCACTTGGTCCACCAGAGTACAAATATATGGAGGTCAGGTGACCAATGAAGTTTAAGCTCAGATCCATCTGACAGTTGGTCCAGTATTTTCCTTTACCAGACCTGTGCTTATTTCCCCAACTCTGGAATGCCTAATAGGAAGAGACATGCTCAACATCTGGCAGAATCCATATCCACAATGGTTTCCTGCCCTATTGTGTGAATGCTATTATGGTGGAAAGGCCAAATGGAAGTCACCAGAACTGCCTCTACATAGGTAAATAATAAACCAAATGCAAACAGCCACCTGCCTGGAGGGATTTCAGAAAATAGAGCCACCTTGTTGGATCCAAGAGTGATGATTCCCACCACATATCTATTCCACTTGCCTATCTGGCCTATGAAAAGGACAGTTGGATCTTGAAGAATGAAAGTGGGTTACTGTAGGCTTAATGAGGTGCTGACTCCAATTGCACCTGCTGTACCAGATGTGAATTCATTTATTGAGCAAATTAACACCGCTGGTACCTGCTTTTGTCTCCATATCCTATATAATAAAAGGCTAATATGCAAATCAACCAAATGGATGAATGACCCGTTGCTATGACACTCACTGACCACCAGGGGGCAGATGATCAATACAGAAGCTTCCCACAGGGGGAGTGCTGCTCAACCAGAAGCCAGGCTCATAGCTAGTGAGCACAGAGGCAGTGGTGGGGGCCTCTTCCACCTCCACAGCTTCACTAAGGACCCCTTGGGGGATGTTTCCTACAGGGACTAAGCCAGCAGTTGGACATTCCTTGAAGGGTCCCAGATTGTGAGAGGGCACAGGCCAGGCTGAGGACACCCCCACCAGTGCATGAATGTTGTGTGTGTGTGTGTGTGTGTGTATATATATATATGTGTGTGTGTGTGTATATATATAATATATATATATATATATATATATACACATATACACACACACACACACACACACACACACACACACAGCTGCCTGGACCACAGAGGCCAGTCAGGCTCCCTGTGGGTTCACGCAGGAGCTAGACTGTGAGCCCAGTTGGAAGAGAACATGCTGCCACCTGGCTTCTATACAGTGCCACTGGGCAGCTCAGAGGCCCACACTGCGCCCCAGCTTGTGGTGTCCAGCCATGCTCACTGCATCTCCGTGTGAGGACTCATACGTCATGACTCAGGCGGAAGGGGATGTCCAGGGGCCTGAAGGCCAGAGTGTTGTTCAGGGCCCAGAGGTCAGCTGGGACCTGTCCTTTTACACAGACGCTCACCTGCCAGGCCTAGGGAATGCATCTATGCAAAAATGTCATTCATAGGGCCTCTAGTCTGTTCATAAGATTCACCTGTTTGTCTGACAAGGTTAGCAATACATATTTACTGGCTCCATAGAAGGTATAACAACTCTCTAGCTCTAAATCTTGTTAGTTCACATGTATCTTGACCGCCTTTTTCTTCCACATGATATCACTCTTGTTCATTACATTGATGACATTTTGCCAATTGGACCTTCTAAGCAAAAAGTAGCAACTTCTCCAGACATATTAATAAGACATTTGCACAATGTTGGAAATATTGGCAAAAATTGACTTCTATGAAGTTTCTCAGTGTCTAATGGTATAGGGTATATCAAGATACCCTTACTATAGCAAAGAATAAGTTGTTGCATCTGATTCCTCTTACAAATAATAAAGAGAAACATTGTCTAGTATAATTTTGAATTTTGTAGGCAACATTTGGATGCGTTATTTTGCTCCATTTACTGAATGAGCTGAACAGATGCAATTTTTGAGTGGGGCCCACAACAAAACAAGGTTTTATAATAGGTCCAGCTGGCATGCCAACTGCTTCACCACTTGGGTCATATGGAGATCCAGAAGGTCCAATCGTGCTTGATATGGCCATGGCAGATAGGGTACTCTTTTTTTAAAATATATTTTTATTGATTTTGTACAGAGAGAAAGGGAGAGAGATAGAGAGTTAGAAACATCGATGAGAGAGTCATCGATCAGCTGCCTCTTGCATACCCCCTACTGGGGATATGCCCACAACCAAGGTACATGCCCTTGACTGGAATTGAACCCGGGACCCTTCAGTCCCCAAGCCAATGCTCTATCCATTGAGCCAAACCGGTTTCGGCAGATAGGGTACTCTTTTAGAATATTTGACAGGCCCCTATTATTGAATCATAGCATGAGACCTTAGTATATTGCAGCAAATCTCTGCCATCCTCTATGGATGACTACTTTCTTTTTGAGAAACAGTTATTGGCCTTTTACTGGGCCTTAGTAGAAACTAGATACTTAACTATGGGTCATTAAGTTACCAAATAATTAATTGCCCATCATGAACTGGGTGTTATCTGACCCACCAGGTCATAAAGTTGGATGTGTATTCCATCAAATGAAAGTGGTAAATCCATTATCAGGTCTGAAAACATAAGTATGTCACATTAAGGAGTGGCCCAAATATATTTGATCTCCACTCCTGCTACATTGCCTTTTATTTCCCAACTTGCACCTATTCTCATAGGGAGTTCCCATGATCAGTTGATGGAGGAAGAGAGACTTAGAATTCTGCACAACATGCAAGCACCATCAGAAAGAGGGGAACTGCAGCCCTACAGCCCCTTTCTTGGAGAAAGTAAAGGGAAATATTTCCAAGTGGGCAGAACTTTGAACAGCGTGCCTGCTTCACTTTATTTGGATGGAGAAATGGCCAGATGTGCAATTAATAAGCTGTGGCTAATGGTTTGGCTTGATGGTCAGAGACTCAGAAGGAACATGACTAGAAAAATATAGAGGTATTTGAGGTATGTGAATAGATCTCTTTAAATGGGAAAAATGAAGATATGTGTGCCTTGTGCAAATGCTCACTGAAGGGTGACCGCAGCAATTGTAATAATCAAGTGGATAATAATCAAATATGACCTGTTTTGTGGAAACTAATCAACATATATCTTCAACACCTTGGTCATCATGAAATAGACTCATGAACAAAGTAGCTCTCGATGGTGGAATGATGGTAACACATAGGTTCAGCATTATGAGTTTGTACTTACCAAGATTAATCTGGTTAGAGACACTGATAAGTGCATATATGTATTAAGTTAATCTGGTTTTATATGTTATTTTAAGTCACTGTTTCTTTATTTTCTGTCTAGATGATCTATCCATTGAGGGAAGTGGGGTGTTATAGTTCCCTACTTTCATTGTATTACATTGAATTTCTCCCTTTGAGTCTGTCAATAGTTGCTTTATATATTTTGGTGCTTTTATGTGGAGTGGATATATATTGATAAATGTTATGTTTTCTTTATCATTATACAGTACCCATCTTTTTGTATTTTTCACCTATTTTGGTATAAAGTCTGTTTTGTCTGACCCACTTCCTTTTGATTATCATTTTGCTTGGGTTATCATCTTCCACCTCTTCACTGTGATTGTTTTTAGAGATGAGATGAGTATTCTTCAGGCAGCACACAGCCAGGTCTTGTTTTTAAATCCATCCAGCCATTATATCTTTTTATTGGTGAACTTATTTCATTTACATTTTAGATAGTCATTGATATGGGGAAACTTACTCCTGTCATTTGACCTATTTTTTTATTGCTAGTTCTATATCTCTATTATTTTCCCTTGTGTTTCTGCCTGCCATTTTAGTTTGATGGTTTTCTATGACATATTTCTCAGTTTTCCCTTTTATACATGTTTTATGTCTCTGCTGTAGATTTTTGTTTTGTGATTACCGTGTGATTTGTGTAAAATGTCTCATGGAGCCAAAACCGGTTTGCCTCAGTGGATAGAGCATTGGCCTGTGGACTGAAAGGTCTCAGGTTCGATACTGGTCAAGGGCATGTAACTTGGTTGCGCGCACATCCCCGGTGGGAGGTGTGCAGGAGGCAGCTGATTGATGTTTCTCTCTCATCGATGTTTCTAACTCTCTATCTCTCTCCCTTCTCTCTAAAAAATCAATAAAATATATTTAATAAATAAATAAATAAATAAATAAATAAATAAATAAATAAAATGTCTCATGGATAAGATAGTTCCTTGTATGCTGACAATATCTTCTCTTCATTTGCCTAGACAGGTTCTATCACTTTTTTATACTTCTCTGATTTTTTTAATAGTTTATTGGATTTTTTTTTATTACAGCTATTTTAAATTTTCTTCAGTTAGATCACAATTTCCCATAACTTTAAATTTAGTTTCTAAGAAATTTCCATTTTATTTTTGTGGTATCATGTCACTGTAATTCTTTGTGGGGGGGAAGTATTCTTCTGCCTGTGTATTTGATGTACCAAACATGTTCTAAGTTATCTCTAGTTATATTTGAGAGCTAATTATTTCCACCCACCACTGCCTTTGTCAATTCACTTCTCACTTCTTGTTTTTGCTGCTTGTGCCTCCAAGATTATTGGTGTATTATAGCTGTTGACATTGCTGTGTCACAAGTGCCACTGATTCCTGGAACCTCAGGTGTCAGGTGTGGCTGCCACTGCTGTGGTACCAGTGTCCTAGGTGCAGACCCTCTTGGTGGGAGGCCTGAATTGCAGTCATCACTACAGTTAGGAGATTGTGTTTTAGGCACCACTGCTACCAAGGTTCCTGAAATCTTTGATCCTTGGTACCTCTGCAGTTGCTGGAGCTCTGGGTGTTAGGCACTACTGCCTATGAGAGTCTTGAGCACTGTTGCAGTACCTGGAGCCTTTGGATTTGGGCACTGACAGGTTCTGAAACCATAAATTAATATTTCAATTAAGTAATAAAGGATGTGTATATGGCTTTTTATCAATGCTACGGCCAAACATCTGTTTTCTTAGAACAGGTGAATCAAGCTCTGTGTTTTTATTTCATATCTATATCTATCTATCTATCTATCTATCTATTATTTTATTTATTTTTTTTACAGCCTAGACAAGTCCATTTTGGGGAAAACAGGAAGCTTAGGATCAGCATGAAGATCCATAGCTGTGTGCAATTAACCTACAAATTCCTGTTTGAAGAGATATACTGTTGAAACAAGGGGAGAAAGCTCAAGAAGCAAGAGATTTGCACTCCCTCAGCATCCTCCCTTCCCATGTTCTCCTTCTCAGAAGCAGCAGGGGTTCACATTCTCTATCCCTTGATCGTTTTGCTTTGATTTCCCTCTCCCTCCTTATAAAAACCTTTGCCTGCATTGAGATGTTGAGATGGGTTTTGGAGGACTGGGAAAAGTCCCCCATATTCTTTAGATGCTGGCATTGAAATAAACATATTTCTTTTTCCAACAGCACCTATCTCATGGATTTGACTTTCTTGCAGAAAACAGATGAACTTGAGTTTGGTTACAGTTCCTGGGACCTTAGGTTACAGGCTCTCTTGCTTCCATATGTGTTACCATAAATAGTCACTGGGAGCTCTGGATCCCTACTGGCCTAGATGGCAGGAGGGGGAGTTTCTTAAATAGAGCTTGCCAAAAGCTAGAAAGCTGAATGAATAGGGCCCCAAGTACACCAAAAGCTACCAAAATAATTGGATAGACAAAAAAGACCCTACCCTTCCAATTCCTATAAGAACATGCATTTGAGCAGGAAGGGGACATGGTCTTTGAGAAAGGAGCCTTCCATTCTCCCAAGTAATGTGGCTTTTAAATAAAAATTATTTCCTTTTGCACTAGCACCTGCCTCACAAGTTTGGCTTTCCTTGTAGCATCAGACGAACCTCCTTCCAAGTGCCAGCTGGGGAAGGACTGCTGGAGGGCTCCAGGGCATTTCCAGCCTATCTTGCTCAGACCTGATCAGCAGAACACCAGGAGCAAGCCAACATTTCAGTCAGAGTGTCTGCCCCCTTGGTGGTCAGTGCATGTCATAGCGAGCAGATGAGCAGCCTTAGCATATCATTAGCATATTATGCTTTAATTGGTTGAACAGCCAACTGGCCAGCTAACTGAACAGCTAACTGAAGAGTTGGCTGTTCAACCAGACACTTAGCATATTAGGCTTTTATTATATAGGATACTCTCTTTTTTTGTCTGGATTCTTTTACTCAGCACAATTACTTTAACAATTACTCCTGTTGTCATGTGTACCAAATGTTTATTCCTTTTTATTGTTGATTATTAAGTATTCCATTGTATAAGTAGACACACACACATACACACACACATAGAATTATATTTTATTACAAATTAAATTGTGCTTGTAATATGTTATTATTTGTATGTAATTACATTAGGTATTATGTAAGCAGATGAAGTTTTGCAAAACAAATGCTGTTGAATGAATCTTTAACAACACAGGTTTGAATTGCATGGGTCCACTTATAAGCAGATTAAAAAATAAATAAATATATAGTCAGTCTTCCATATTTCCAGGTTTCACCTCTGAAAATTCGGCTAACCACAGACTGAAAGTAGTATTTTCTATCTGCTGTTGGGAATCTGAAGATATGAAGGGCCAACTGTAAACATTATTCTCTGCTACTTTAAAAAGAGACTTGAGCATCTGTAGATTGGGTTATCTGTGTGGCATGCTGGAACCAATTCCCCACAGATACTAAGATATGGCTATAGTTACATTTTGGGAAGTAAAAATATACATGTAGATTTTCCAGCTGCGTGGGGATTAGGCACCCCTACACTTGCATTGTTCAAGGGTCAACTGTAGCTCTTTTCCTTATGAAAATAAATCCTAACACCATGGAAAGAATAAACAAAAGAAAAGTGCTTGAAAATATTGTTTCTAAATTAAGACTTGGTTGATGCAGATTTAGTATAAAGGAAATGAAATTAAGTTTTAGGATTTCTTATCTCCACAGCTTCTCTTTGCATCCTGGAGGAGCTCCTAGCAATATGTTTTTATAAAATTTGTGAAAGTGAAGAATTTTAGTTTTAATTGGTCAAGGCCTCTGTGTGTTCCACTCCAAGGTACCTCACCTCTAACCTTGCAGTTTTGGAATGGGGCAGATGTTGAGTTCTCACTAAAGAGTAATTAAATTGGGAGTACATTTATCTGATTTTCATGCAGGATATTTGTGTTGTTTGAAGTCAGATTTTATGCACAAATGTGAATTATTGTTAGCTATCATGCTGTAAGAATGACTTATGGGAGGAGTTTTGCAGTCCTTTGTACTTAGTCACCAAGTATCTGGAAGGCATGGGAGCTTTCCTATGGTACTCGTTACCAGAAGTATGTGGGTAGATTTGAAATATATAAAGCCAGAGCTAATCCATATAAAGTCTTTCAAATTCTTAGACCTGTCAATACTCATATAACCCACAATAGCACAATCATACTGAAAAACTTGTTAATTTTTTTCATCAATTTAGAGAGTATTTAAGATTAACCAAAATAGTCCAGAAAACTCAAAATGACCTATGTGAATTTTATAATGATCCTAATTATGTTTAGGTTATCACTTAGCAAGTTGTAAAGCTGAAAAGTTCAATAATAAAATCAAATTTCAAATAAATAAATATAGAAGAAAGATTAAGTGATCTTTCTGTTCTTTTTGTATAAGTGATATTACAATAGTATTGTCATATGAATAGGCAATCAAAACGGTGCAGCCAAAAAATATAGAGCCAAATATTATAGTTAAATTGTAGATTATTAAAAGTTATCTGGACATCTTTATGATTTTTGTGGTATTTATTAGTTCTTTAAAACTTTTTGTTTGTGATTTATTTTCCCATTCTAAATAAATATTCACTTTCTCAACTTTGTTTTAACCAATTTATATTATTTCTCTTAAATATTTTTATAATTATATTAAAGGCCCAATGCACAAATTCATGCATGTGGGGTCCAGATGGCCCGGCACTAATCAGGCCCAATCCAGGCTGGGCCAGCTGGTGGGAGGTGCCATGGGTAATTGGCCAGGGGGTTGGGCCCCTGATTGGGGCTCCTCAGGGGCCAATTGGGGGTGGGGCTGACCATGGGAGAAACTGTAGGAGGTTGGCTGGCCGGCCCCACCCCCTATTGGGGTGGGGGTGCAATCAAGGTCAGGGATGGCCAGGGGAAGGGGCTGTAGGCCAGTCAGGGTGGATGTGGTCCATAGAAGGTGGGGCCATCTGGGTGGAGGGGCTGCAGTCCTATTATGATGGAGCTGGATGATCAGGGGCAGACCAGCCAGGGGGAGGAGCCACAGAAGGTTCACTGGCCGACCCCTCCCCCCCCCAATCAGGCCAGTTTACTGGCCACAGTAGGCATCATAGGTAATCGGTCATTCTAGTCATTATGGATCCTGGCTTTTTATATATTATAGATGAGCTTCAGGGCATTTAAGACTTTCACTCAGTTGGTGAGCAAACAGTAAAGACTTGGAGGGAAAAATTATAACATTTTGAAGGTACTTCTATTTGGTAAAATTTATCTCTCTTTAAAATTGTCCATATACTTGACATCTATAAAATTTTGATCAGCACCAAATTTAGAGAATAAGCCTTGTAACACAAGATTAGTAAATACCTGTAAAGTAGTATTTTGTCATAAAACAAATTTTTTTTAAATATATATTTTATTGATTTTGTACAGAGAGGAAGGGAGATAGAGAGTTAGAAACATCGATGAGAGAGAGTCATCGATCAGCTGCCTCTTGCATACCCCCTACTGGGGATATGCCTGCAACCAAGGCACATGCCCTTGACCAGAATCGAACCCGGGACCCTCCAGTCCCCAAGCCGATGCTCTATCCATTGAGCCAAACCGGTCTCGGCCATAAAACAAATTTTAAGGTTATGTGTGTATAATTTTTAAATATCCCTGCTTTAAATAATTTTAATTTGTTGATCTAACTGATGATGAATATCACCTTAGGTAGGAGCACATTTACTATAATAAAAGCAAGCTTCAAAGTTTCAACATTTGGCAAATACTTCTCAGTCTTTGACAAGGTCTTATTTCATAGGCAGGCCAACAGCGGTATGGAGCTCCTTTTCTTCCAATCTCTATATCAATATACTCCCTACATAATCTATGTCTGTAATCTAAGTGATGTAATAAACACACACACACACACACACACACACACACACACTGACACACTGACACACACACACACACACACACACAGAGTTTTCCATCAAGTTATAAAACTTATTGTCTTTAGTTTCTGCTACATAGAAATTTGGAACCTTCCATGGACTTCAATCCATTTTTATATAACTAAATGTTGTACAGGGAGACATAACTGAGGCATTAAGGTCAAAAATATTTTGTTCAAACTCATCTGAGGTAAATAATAAGTAAGTTGTATCTGTCTAATCCCAAACAAACTCCATTTTCCTACTACTGACATTTTCCCCCAGTTGCAACTTTGTAATAGTTGCCTCCTTCACCACACTAACATTTCAGCATATTTTAAAGCTGTTCCAGATGATTAGGTTTCATTCTTAAACATCCAATGAGTTTGAATATATATATATATATTCACTTAGGCATATATATATATGCCTAAGTGACGGTTCTGATGGAATGACTGGAATGACCAGAATGACCAATTGCTATGACGTGCACTGACCACCAGGGGACAGATACTCAATGAAAGAGCTGCCTTGAGCCCTCAGGTCCTGATCACTGATAGAGCCAGCCGGCCAACCTTTAGTTGCCTCTCTAGCTGGCAGGCTCTGATTGCCAGATTGCCCTATTGGGGCCGAGACTCTGGACTGGAATGGGGAACTATGGGTAGGTGGTGGCAGACATGGCCTCTTTCCCAGGGATCCTGATGGCCAGCTCCTTCCTTGGGGCTGGCAGCCAACCTCCTGGATACCTCCCCACTCTTCCCCCAGGCTGGCAGGCCCCGACTGGCCCACCACCTGCCTGCTGCAGTGGCGATTGGCCTCTCCCCTGAGCCAGCAGGCTCCTACCACAAACCAGCAGGTCCCAATAGCCTGATTGGGGCCAGGCCCTGGGCTGGGGGGAAGGAGGAGTTGTGGAGGAAGGGAAGCAAAAGGCAGGGAGGTTGGAAGGTGAGGAGGTGGGGAACCTGATTAGCCCTGATCACCGGCCAGGCCAAGGGACCTCACCCATTCACAAGATTTTGTGCACTAGGCCACTAGTACTAGATAAGTCTGTCTTAGGCAGTTTGAACTGCTATAGCAAAGTATCATAGACACAGTCGCTTGTAAACAACAGAAATTTATTTATCACAGTTCTGGAGGCTAGAAGTCTGAGATCAGAACACCTGTCTGTCAGGTTCTGATCAAAACATTTCCTGGATTGCAGACAGATGATGGCTTGTATTTTTACATAGAAGAGAGCAGAGAGAAAGTTACCATGTCTCCTCCTTTTTTAAAATATATTTTTATTGATTTCAGAGAGGAAGGGAGAGGGAGAGAGAGAGATAAAAACATCAATGATGAGAATCATTGATCAGCTGCTTCCCGCGTGCACCACACTGGGGATCAAGCCCAAAACCTGGGCATGTGCCCTATCAGGAAATTGATCTATGTCATGACCTCCTGGTTAATAGGTCAAAGTTCAACCACTGAGTCACACTGGCCAGTCTCCTTCTTTTTAAAAATAAATTAATTCATTCTATTCAAGAGGGCTTTATCACTATAACCTAATTCACTTATAAAGGCTACATTTCCAAATATCCTCTGATTATGGATTAAGTCTCAATATATGCATTTTGCAGGGTTACAAACATTCAGTTCAAGGTAAGCCTTAGTAGCAAACTTGATATGAATGAAATCAGTGTATTATTAGAATAAGTGTTGTTTTTTTATTTTTTAAAATATATTTTATTGATTTTTTACAGAGATGAAGGGAGAAGGATAGAGAGTTAGAAACATTGATGAAAGAAAAACATTGATCAGCTGCCTCCTGCACACCTCCTACTAGGGAAGTGCCCACAACCAAGGTACATGCCATTGACTGAAATCGAACCTGGGACACTTCAGTCTGCAGGCCAATGCTCTATCCATCCACTGAGCCAAACCTTTCGGCGAGAATAAGTTTTGTTATATATGCATATATAACTATTGCTTTTTTAAAATATAAATTTGCAATAATATAAAAAATATTGACATCATTAAATCATTAAGCATTGATCATTTAGATCAGTGGTTCTCAACCTTTCTAATGCCTCAAACCTTTAATACAGTCTATCATGTTGTGGTGACCCTCAACCAAAAAATTATTTTCATTGCTACTTCTGGGCCAAGCCTCTCTCTCTTTCCCAGAGGTCAACAGTTCAGTTGGTAGCCAGCAGCCTGGGGCAGCTGCTTATCAGCTTCACCTCTATGATCAGGCCCAGAGATAGGCCCAGAGTTGCTGACTGGCATAGAAACTGACCAATAAGAACCAAATCTGGGTGAATTGCAAGGAGATAATGGCTACCTAAGATGCGGAACATTTTGCTACTGTTAATGAATCATAATGTAAATATCTATGTTTTTTGATGGTCTTAGGCGACCCTGCTAGCAATTCTCAATCTTTGGATCCTGACCCACAGGTTGATAACCACTGCTGTACAGCCTAAGGCCATCAGAAAACACAGATATTTGCATTCTGATTCATTAATAGTAACAAAATTACAGTTATGAAGTAGCAACAAAAATAATTTTATGCTTGGGGGTCACCACAACATGAGGAATTGTATTAAAAGGTCAAGGAATTAGAAAGGTTGAGAACCACTGATTTAGATGCTTATTTCATTCTTTCTGAGAAAATTATCCTAACACTTTGCAACATGTTTTATTGCTTTCTCAAGAGAATATGGAGAATATAAATGTATAATTCACATTTTCATAGAGATAATCTACCTTCATCTCTACTACAGTGAACATTTCTTGCAAAAATAAAATAAAATGTTAGAATAACAAAACAAACAAACAAAAAACACCTCTAACAAATAGCAACATACTCACTTTATTAGACATGTGTTTGTGCTTTCACTTTAAACACTTTTACTTATTGATAATAAAAATTGTTGACAATCCTTTATGGAGTTCTCATTACAGTAGTGGTTTTATGTTTTATATTTTATGTAAAATATCTCACTATTTTATAGGTTGATAATTCTAATATATAAAAACCCTGGATTCGTCATATCTGCAATGACTGGGAGGCTCAACCAGGCGAGAGGGCTGAACTGTTGAGCTCTTGGAGAGAAAGAGAGGTGGGGCTGATTAGCAGTGGCAGCAGCTGCTGGTGAGGCTGGGAGAGAGAAGCATGGTGCTCAAAGCCTGATTCTCTTTCCCTCACCAACAGCCAAGCCTCTCTCTCTTTCCCCGAGGACAACAGTTCAGTTGGTAGCCAGCAGCCTGGGGCAGCTGCTCATCAGCTCATCAGCTTCATCTCTATGATTAGGCTCAGAGATAGACACAGAGTTGCTGACTGGCATAGAAACCAACCAATCAGAACCAAATCTGGGTGAATTGCAAGGAGACAATTGCTACCTAAGATGTGGAACATTTGGCATTGACTGGCATAGAAACCGAACAATCAGAGCCAAATTAGCTGGCAGGGGAGGGCAGTTGGGGCAAGCAGGCTTGCAAGGGAGAGAAGTTGGGGTGATAGGGCTGACAGTGGAGCAGTTAGGTGTTAATCAGGCAGGCAAGCAGTTAGGAGCCAGCTGTTTGGGATTGTGAGAAGGATGTTCAACTGCCAGTTTAGGACCAATCCCACAGTCGGACATCCCCCAAGGGGTCCCAGATTGGAGAGGGTGCAGGTTGGGCTGAGGAACACTCCCCCAGTGCACAAACTTTGTGCATTAGGCCTCTAGTTCTATATAATTAAAGGGTAATATGCAAAGAAACTGACCAGAGGAATAACCTATTGCTATGATGTGCACTGACCACCAGGGGGCAGATACTCAATGCAGGAGCTGCCCCCTCGTGGTCAGTGCACTTCCACAGGGGGAGCACTGCTCAGTCAGAAGCCATGCTGAGGGCTAGTGAGTTCAGCGATGGTGGCAGGAGCATTTTCTGCCTTGCTGTAGTGCTAAGGATGTCTGAATGCCAGATTAGGCTCACTCCTCACTCTCCTGAGGGCTCCTGGACTACAAAATTACACAGGCCAGCTGAGGTACCTCTCCTCCACCCCCCAGTGCATGGATATCATGCACTGGGCCTCTAGTTTAGTTAATACCCCACTAACAACCAGCTGCTGCTAAATAAATGAGTTAAGATATAGGAAGAAATTTGTACTTAAATGGAAAACTATGAATATTATCTGACTCTAGCATTTCATGGCCTTTGGACTATTTTACAACTTTTCTAAGTTGTAGATGACAGATGGCAATGAAAAGTAATGTCTGTAGACATGCAAATATACTTTGCTTTTCTTCCCCATCATGAAAAAAAACAAAACAAAAAACTGTTTTGAATCTATTTGTAAGTTTATTTCAATATTCCTTTACTCCATTTTTTCTTTATTTATTTTTTAATGGAATATAACATATTATCAATTCTCTTATTACTGAATCAAGTAAAAATTTTAATATATGTTTATTTTATAAATGAGTCATGACCTTACTTCTTGAAAATTATTCTTTAACAAACTATAACCTAATGTGTGTTTTAAAAATATCTATAATAATGAAAGCCTAAGTCTTCCTTGTGCCCTCGCGTGCAATGTTATCACAAGATGGCCACCACAAGATGGCTGCCTCAAGATGGACACACACACAGTGGAAGCAGAGCCCACTGGTGACTGCTCCACACAGTGAGGCCTGGGGGTCCCGTGGCTCTGCAGGATGCAGAGGAGGTGGATCCAAGTGGAGGAGATTGGTCAAGGCTGGGGAGGGCAGTAGTAGGTGATCAGGTCGGCAGGGGAGGGCAATTGGGGGTCATCTGGCCAGCAGGGGAGCAGTTAGGCATTGATCTGGCCAGCAAAGGAGTGATTAGGTAGCTATCAGGCTAGCAGGCATAAGTGGTTAGGGGCAATCAGGTAGGCAGGCAGCAGTCCCAGATTGTGAGAGGGATATCCAACTGCTACTTTATATTTTATAAAATACTAGAGGCCTGGTGCACAAAATTTGTGCATGGGGGGATCCTTCAGCCAGGTCTGCACCTTCTCATAATCTGGGACCCCTTGAGAGATGTCGTAAACCAGCAGTTGGACATCCCTCTAGCAATCTGGGACCAATGGCTCTTAACCACTCACCTACCTGCCTGCCTGATTGCCACTAACCACTCACTTGCCTGCCTTATTGCCCCATCTGCTCTGCCTGCCTTCCTGATTATCCCTAACTACTCTGCCTGCCTGATCACCCCTAACTGATTTCCTGCCTGCCTGATTGCCCCCAACCACCTCTGCCTCAGTCCCTGCTGTCAAGGCTTTGTCTAGAATGACATCCAGAAAGTCATTCAGCTGTCTGGTCTAATTAGCATATTACACTTTTATTATTATAGACTAGAGTCCTAGTGCACAAAATTTGTGCATGTGTAGGATCCTTAGGCCTGGCCAGTGATCAGAGCCAATCTGTGGGGCTACCAGTGGAGCAACTGGGGGGGTCCTGCAGTCTTGGGGCAGCTCCTGCATTGAGCATCTGTTCTCTGGTGGTCAGTGTGTGTCATAGTGACTGGTCGTTCCACAAGTAGTTCCATTGTTCAGTAAATTTGCATATTAGGCTTTTATTATATAGGATTCTCTGATTTCTCAGTTCTTTTGCTCCCTTTCAGCACTGTGAGGTTTTTACCTCTAAATACATCCTTCTTTTGCTCCCCATTTTAACTGATGGATTTCACTGTTTCTCTTTTTTATTAAAATTTGTGAATTTGTGACAGTTATCTTTCTTATTCAGAGAGAACTTTTCAAATTTACTTTGGGTAAAGAGTTGGGTTCTTTTATGCTCTATTTATTTGTTTATGTATTGTAAATTTAATTTATTCTTGTTTTGCATATATAAATTTCACATTGTTCCCTGAAATAGGATATTTGAAAACCACAGGGAACTCTCTTAATTCCAAGAATATAATTTGTGTGATTAGAGTGAGTTTGCTGCATGACTGACAGAAATTGAATCATAAATCAGAATTTGATAGGAAACAGTGAAAAGAGTGGTAAAGGGGGAGTTTGATTTAAGGAAATATCAGATATGCAGGCTCTTAATTACTTAAAATGACTTTCTTCAATGTCTAGCCATACAACTGAAATAGAGATAGAAACCTGCACTAAGTGTTCTTTTAATAAAAAGAATAAACGCAGCTGAAAAGAAAAAGAATTGCAATCCTCTCCATACTACAACCACATTTACATCTGTCAGTTTCTGGGGCAGAGCCTTCACTTGTATCAGTGGGAACTATGGGGTTTTCCTGGACAATCCCTGCTGATTAAATCTTGCAACAGAGTAGCTTAGCTCCTTGTCCCCACACTGTCACAATTGAAACAAAGATAATTATATATGATTTTAAAAACTAATGTGACTGAAAAGTCTCCTAACGAAGCCAGCACTCTACCAGAGATAGACTAATACTTTAGTCCTTGAGCCAAAAAAATATGATGAAGTTCATTTTCGTAGCTGACTGGGTTTTGTTTGTTTGTTTTTTGTCAAATGTGCCAATAAGATATTTAAAGTGTTTCCTCTTTATCTTTCCACGTTAAATGACAACCCCTCTTACCCTCTCCTTTTTTATTTTCTAGAGGCCCAGTGTAGGAAATTTATGCAAGTGGGTGGGTTCCTTCAGCCAAGCCTGCACCCTCTCAAACCAGGACCCCTCAGGGGATATCTGACTGCCAGTTTAAACCTCTAGTCGGACATTCCTCTCACAAACAGGGACCACTGGCTCCTAACTGATCACTGGCCTTCCTACCTGATCACCCCTAACTGCACCCCCTGATGGCCTAGTCACCCTTAACTGCCCCCCCCCCCACCCCAGCCAGCCTGGTCACCCCTCGCTGACCCCCTGCCGGCCTGGTTGCCCCACGCAGCCCTCTGTTCAGTGGCTTGGTCATCCTTCACTAACCCCTGCCGGGTGGTCACCCCATGCAACCTGTTCAGTCCTCTGTTCAGTTGTTTTGTTGTTTTGGTTGCAAAGGTCACTTAGGCTTTTAGATAGATTATTCATTTATTTTATTTATTGGTGAGAGAGAGAGAGAGAGAGAGAGAGAGACTTATGTGCCCCAACCAGGGATCCAATTTTCAACCTAGGTATGCTTCTTGATTAGGAATCCAACCTGCAGCCTTTTGCTACAGGGGACAATACTCCAACCAACTAAGCCACCCATCCAGGGCATATGCTTTTTTGTTTTTTAAAAAACAATATTAAAGTCTGTTTCTAAAGTTCTGGCTGGGTATCTTGAGAGAATGTTTTTCCCCTATGGAAATGAGAAAGGGTTCATTGATTGGGGTGGTAGATATTAAGAAGGAAGAGAATTGAGTAGAAGTTGGGGAGCTGGAGTGTGAGGGAAAGATGAAGTGGATGCAGTTGGAGGATGTTTATTGTGAATGAACACACTTGCATATTATCATTGTAAATACAGTCATTAGTTCAAACTTTGCCCTTATTGAAAAGCACTTAAACGTGATATGTTTTTCCAATTCTGTGTCATCAAAATATTTGAATTTTTAAAGGAAAGCTAAAATAATTTACTTAGAATCTATGACCATATTTCATAGGCATTACTTGATTTGTTCTATTTAAAAAGTAATCTGTAACACAAAACAGTTTTGAAAACACACAAACACAAACACACACACACATACACACACACACACACACACACACACACACACACAAACACTCCATGTTGTGAAGAGGCTGTTTCACAGAGTAAATGCATTATAATAGTTCACTATACTACTAGACTACAATTTCCTGGAAAAATTAGGTCAAGAATGAAGCAATTCTTCAATAGAATAATGAATTAAATAGCAGATACAGATAAAATTCTAGAAACAAGTTTTATAGCAGATTAGGAAATCATGCTTTTGGCACCCTAATCATCCACAACATCCTGAGGGAAATAATAACTGCCTCAGCATTTGGCATTTGGCATAGTCTACCAAGTATCTTAGGGAACAGCCTTTATGTTGACTGTACTTACAACCCTAGTTGAATAAAAAGCAAATATTTTTTAGCACATTCCATTTACTGTCCTCTGTGTATCACATAGTAAAACTCAGTTCTTTGCCTCTATTTCCTACCAATGTTCACCCCTGAGATCAGCAGGAGCACTTTTTCCTTTATCACTGCAGCTTGTAAACTGAGTTAGCCATCTGCTTTAGAGAATGGGAAATAAGGCAATGTTTAAAATGTGAGCATTTTTTTATTCTCTATTCAAGCTCATAGTGTTAGCTCAAAAATAAGGTTTCACCCAGTGGGGTTCTGAAACTGGCTCCTAATTGCAATTGCTTGTGAAAATTGATTTTGTGCATCTCTTGCCAGCTCTCGGTGCAGTGACTTCAAATTAGTAGCTTAGAATTGACTATGGTGGAAGCAGTTATATTATCAGAGGCTCCTCTGTGGTGTCATGGGAAATGATTTTCAGGGACACACACGTATGGAAGATTTTAAACAATAGTGGCAAGATGTGTTAGGGTGAAAAGGAATAGTATGCCCTCAAAAAGGGAGAGAGCAGATAGGCTATAGTAGTGGATGCCCCAGGGTCCCTGCTAAACCTCCTTGTAGTATTATCTTGGGTTCAGAAAAGAGGATCTTCTGTGTCTTAGCCTGATGATTTCTTCCCAGATTTTTCCAGGGCACTCTTCTGCTTTTTATGTTCACCATTTTGGCTTCTACTGCACATGCCTCATTGTTCCCTTTAGTCATTTGTTCTATTTGTTCTATTTGGCTGCTACTGCTCATGTGCTTATCTCCTTAACTACTTCTCCCCTCCCCTATTCATCCAGGGGACCAGTGTGGATGTGGGTTGTTCCCTGGGGTGATTGTGTTAGCAAAGCAGCTAGAGAGATAGGTACCCTGTTTCCCCGAAAATAAGACAGTGTCTTATATTAATTTTTGCTCCCAAAGATGCACTAGGTCTTATTTTCAGAGGATGTCTTATTTTTCCATGAAGAAGAATATGGTACACATTTATTGTTAAATGAAGATAAAGGAAATTTATTATCTGTATATGGTATGGTAGTACGGTAGTTGTCAACACAAACCAGACAAACTGTGAATCCTACAGTATCAAGAATTTACTCATTTATTCAATGACAATCATGTCATCATCTTCTGGAACATCATCATAACAATCCAATTCCTGAATTTCTTGTGACTCCACTTCTTTCAGAATCAGTGGACCAAATATCTCATGTTTAGCCTGGGGGGGGGCTTATTTTCAGGGGATGCCTTATATTTCACTCAGAAGGAAAACTGTAAGTAAGTCTTATTTTCGAAGGATGTCTTATTTTCGGGGAAACATGGTATTAACAAAAGAGAAGGGAACTAAACTGGCTAAGCCTGATTAACTAGAGAGCTTTTGAATTTTCTGTGACATGCAGGGGAGGATGTGATATAGCAGAAAGTTTTATTTTCACCAAATTACACCCCTGAGTTTCCAACTCATTTCCTTCAGTCCATTCATAAAAAAGTGTACCTGGGCTTCAGGAGAGCTAAAATCAGAGCCAAAATCTAAGTTTCCTTTCCATGTTGGAGCCAGGTAGTTTAGCTTGCATTTTCCCACTGGAGTCTAGTCCATTGCATGTGGGGTCCATGTGGCTGTGGGCCATTGGAGCCAAGGCAAGGAAGCAGAGGCAAAAGATCCCCATGAGCAGGGAGTCAAGCACAAAAGGAGAGAGAATTCCTTTGTTTAGATGATTATGTATTCCCAAATTTTCACACCCATTCTGTTCAATGATCTCTGTTCCCAGGTGTGACTGACAGCCACTTTCTGTATGTGACTCCAACTTTACTGGGTATGTGTCTATCTTCCCTTTATTGGATCTCTTAGCCCCAATGATCTATAGGAAATGGGCCAGTGTGAAATTATGGCTTCCTTGTGAAGCTGTCCAAATGGCACATCTATAACATCTGGCCTTCTCTTTATTCCTTTCCTATTATGTGAGAAATAGCACACCTGCAAATTTCAAATGGACTAGGAAACAAGCATGGCAAAAATGATACTTTTAATAACACTCTTGAGAGTGAGTGCCCATTGTACAATAACACTTGGAACAGGGAACATAGCCTATTTATTTAGTCTCTCCTCCAGTTCCTCATTGACCAAGTATTAACAGTTCAACCAGGTCTTGCTATCTCCATTGGGTTATTTAAAAAAAAAAGAAAGGGGGGGGAGGGGCTGGGGCCTTTTCTAGTTGCCTCCACCTCTCTTTATTTAGGAAAATCTTCCTAGGACATGTGCTGTTAGCCACGTGTACAGCTCTCATACACTCCCCACAACCCCACATCCTGTTTGCTCTGGGGAAATTCAGTAACCACCTGCCACATGCTGTTTATTTTCTATGAAAATGAATCATAGAGGCATGCTTCCTACAATTATTAATAACTAGAGGCTGTTGCAGGAAGATTCCTGCAAGAATAGGGCTTCCTGTGGACTAAGTGAAGCAGAGAAGGGAGTGAACCCCACCAATGCCCCTGGCCCAACTGACAGGTGTGGATACTTCAGGAGGCTGAGGAGCAGTTAGGCTGGATCTGCTATCTGGTTGGCATCTGACAGGACAGAGTAGTTGCTGGTACAGGACGGGGAGCGAACGCCTTTCTGCATGAAGCTCCCTGGAGAGTCTCTTCTGGCCAAGGAAAGCTTTGTTTTAACCATTTCTCCTGGAGCAAAGGTGGCTAAGTGGTCTGGGGCAGGAGGGCAGAATGGAGGTGGGGCAGGGCAGGGCAAGACAGGAAGAAGTATTGGATAGAAGAGCAGGGGATGGGAGAGGGAGGGGCGGTGCAGGAGAGTGTGGTCAACATAGGAAGGTTTGGAGGTACTAGAGGAGTAAGAGGAATCCCCAGATGCCAGAATGGGGGAAGGGTCTATGGAATCAGGTGGGGGTCCATAAGGGTGAGTATAGACTAAGTATCCTTCCCAGACTCTGCCATCCCAGGTGGCTAGTGGGAGGGTCCATAGCAAGGTGCTGAGCCCCCTACACTTTGTGTCTGAGGCTCCAGAACATGTGGCCAACATCCTCCACCCCTGAACCCCCACCAAAGTGCTGCCATTGGGAGTGCATTTGCAGACACATGGATTGTTTTTAAGTTAATGCTTTTAATTCACTCTGTTTCCCAGTTTTCATTTTTTATTGAAAAGGCAGATTTTGCTGATGTGTGTTCCTTTGCAGGGGCGGCAGGGATGTTCTCTGTGGGCAGAGATCCAATGAGAGACAGAGACAAAAGGCTCAGCAAGTGAGACATGGGGAATGAGTAAACAGGTTCAAAGAGCAAGGACCAGGGAGAGAGATGCACTAGGTGAGACAGACAGACTCAGATAACTGGGAAGGCTAAGGGAGGGACTCAGCCCGAAGGGCGGGCTGATCCCTCCACCTCCAACTAAGGCCCCTGGGGCTGAGCTCCCAGACAAATCAGAAAGGAAAGCAAGAATACAGATCAGTGGGAAAAGGAAGAGGGAGCCTGAGGCAAGATCACTGTGCCTATTGTAAGGAGACAGGACACTGGAGTAATGAATGTCGGCAAAGTAAGAGAATTGGGGCCCTTTTTCCACCCAATCACTATCAACCAGAGCCACTCAAAGCAGATCTCATTGGGCTAGCAATGGCTGATTCCGATAGGACAGACTGGGCTCTTTTCAGCTAGGCCCTCACGAGCCCATGGTCAGAATGAAAATGGAGGGGGGAGGAGGGCTAGACTGTGGACTTTATGGTTTATACAGGAGGAAAGTAGCGCCTCTCTGAGAAAAGGAGGTCACTATTATTGGAGCTACTGGGGATCAGATCCATAGACCATTCTGCTGCCCTCTCCAATGCCAAGTTGGTGGCCATAAAGTAATTTATGAATTCCTGTACTTGCCATACCATCCAATGCCTCTAATGGGTAGAGACCTTTTAGTCAAAATAGAAGCAGAAATCACTTTTGCTCCAGATGGCTCAGCACAGCTTCGCCTAAGTGAAGAGACCTCCTCAATGATCCTGTCCCTAGCAATGCAAAGGGAGGAAGAATGGAGACTTTATTCTCTCCCCTCCACACCCCCCCCGCCCCCACGCCAGTCAAGGACCTCACCATTAGAGCCTGAATCATTAGAACCTGGATTAGAGAAATAATCCCCACTGGTCCGGGTGGAAGGGAATCCTCCAGGCCTGGCTAAAGACCATGCCCCAGTGCTAATCAATTTAAAGCCTGGGGCACAATCTGTTAAAATCCGACAATATCCAACTCCGAGGGAAGCACGCCTAGGAATCCAGGTCCACTCAGACTGGCTGCTCCAGTCAGGGCTTCTTAAACGATGCTGGTCTCCATGAAACATGCCTCTCTTGCCTGTCAAAAAGCCTGGGACTAGTGACTACTGCCCAGTGCAGGACCTGTGGGCTGTTAATGAGGCTGTTATAACCCTAAATTCAGCGCTGCCAAATCCCTATACTCTTCTAGGACTCACTGCATCAGAGGCGGAATGGTTTACATGCCTAGGTCTGAAAGATGCCTTTTCTGCCTTCGGTTAGCCCCTTCCAGCTAGCCCCTTTTCGCCTTTGAATGGGAAAACCCAACTATGGAGGTCAAGAAGCAGTTCACCTGGACCAGACTGCCACTAGGGCTCAAGAACTCTCCTACTCATTTAGTGGAGCACTGGCATATGATCTAAGTTGCCAGGACAGGACTTGGGGTGTGTTCTACTCTAATATGTAGATGACTAGCTAGCTACATATTACTGGCTAGCTCCATAGGAGCTCGGTGCTGGGAGGGAAGATGAGCCCTTCTGACACTATCACTGAAACAGGTTATTGGGTGTCTAAGAAAAAGGCACAGATTTGTCAGAAAGAAGTCAAGTATCTAGGCTTCTGGATCACCCAATGGAAATGAAGGCTAGAGACTGAAAGAAAGCAGGCAGTATCCCAGTCCCTTGCACCTGGCAGTAGATTTGGGAATTCATGGGAGTGGCAGAATTCTGTTGAATTTGGATCCCAGGGTTTTCAGACCTGGCTAAACCTCTCTATGAAACTTTAAGAAGAGAAGAGAAGGCCAGACTTTAATCTTTTTATTCATGAGAACAGCTGGGTAGCCCTAGAAGTTCTAAACCTGGAGTTTGAACCCTGGCAAGGACCAGTAACCTATCTCTCCAAGCAGATTAACCTAGTTCCCTCCAGGTAGGCCCTGTGTCTCAGGATCTTTGCAGCCACAACATTGTTAATCAAGGAAGCTGGTAAGCTTACCTTAGGACAAAATCCTACTTTATAAAAAAGTAATATGCAAATTAACCATCACTCCATTCAAACCACACCCACCAGCCATGTCCACTAGCCAATCAGAGTGAGTATGTAAATTAACCCCAGCCAAGACAGCTGCAGCCACGGAGAGCAGTTGAGAGAGGCTTGGGTTTCCCCAGCAATGGAAGCCAAGCTTTCCACACATCCTGGCTAGCCTAGGACTCCACTCAAGGCTACAAACTTTCAATTATAGAAGATACATAAAACCAAACAGAAATGGCTAATGGCCACAGAGCAAGCAGTGGGCTTGGCTCTGCTCCAGGCTACAAAGTTTCAATTGTAGAAGATAAATAAATCTCAGATACCAGGGCCTCTGCTTGGGTCACTAGGGGGCATGGCTGGCCTGCAAATCACCACAGGCCCCTCGCCCTAAAGGAACCCCCACCCTGATCTGGGACACCCTTCAGGGCAAACCAGCTGTCCCCCAACCATGCACCAGGCTTCTATCCTGTCTAATAAAAGAGTAATATGCAGATTGACCATCACTACCACACACAAGATGGCTGCCCCCATGTGGTCAAAGATCCTGCCCCCAAGTGGACACAAGATGGCCACCACAAGATGGCCAGCAAGGGAGGGCAGTTGAGATGGACCAGGCCTGCAAGGGAGGGCAGTTGCAGGTGATTAACTCTGCAGGGAAGGACAGTTAGGGTTGGCCAGTCTGGCAGAGGAGGGAAGTTGGGGGCAAACAGGCTGGCAGGGGAGCAGTTAGCCATCAATCAGGCTGTCATGGGAGTAGTTAGGGGGTGATCAGTCTGGCAGGCAGAAGCAGTTAGGGGCAATCAGGAAGGCAGGCAAGCAAGAAGTTGGGAGCCAGCAGTCCTGGATTGTGAGAGGGATGTCCAACTGCCCACTTAATGGGCAGTTGGACATCCCTCGAGGGGTCTCAGATTGGAGAGGGTGCAGGCTGGGCTGAGGGACAGCCTTCTATCCCATGCACCAATTTTGTGCATCAGGCCTCTATTTAAATATAAAAGTACCTCATACTGTTGTTACCCTGATGGAAGCAAGGGGGAAGCACTGGCTAACTCATGCTCCAATGTCTCAGTTTCAAGGGCTGTTATGTGAAAATCCATAGATCTGATTAGAAGCCGTGAGAACTCTTAATCCTGCCACTTTTCTAGCCATCGCTGAGGGGGCCCCTGAGCATGATGATTTCCTGGAAGTCCTAGAGGAGGTTTACTCCAGCTGGCCAGATCTAACAGACAAACAAACCCCTGCAATACCCAGACTTAGTATTGTTCACGGATGGCAGTAGTTTCTACATGGCAGTAGATGAAGGAAAAAAGATGAGCCAGACATGCACTGGTATCAAACTTTGAGACAATAGAGGTGCAGGCCCTACCTAAAGGATGGTCAGCACAGAGGGGAGAACTTTTCACCCTCGCAAGAGCACTAGAACTCAATAAGAATAAGTGTGCCAACATATACACTGACTTGTGCTATGCCTTTGCTACCCTGGGGTCATATATCCCTGGGGTCTTATATAAGGAAAAGGGTGCCCCTGCTGGCTGGAGGAAAAGGAATAAAAAATCAAAATGAGATTTAAAAGTTACTAGAAGCAGTCTGGGAGCCCAAGGAAATAGCCATTATCCATTGCAAATGTCACCAGAAAGGGAAAACTTAGTATCCTAAGGAAACCAACATGCTGACACTACAGCCAAGCTGGCTGCTAAAGAACAAGTGGCACCATCACAGATCATGTTGGCCCTTGAATTACCTGAATCTCCAAAATACACTCCTCCGGAGGAGGAATGGATCCAGCAAGAAGGGGGCAAGAGAATGAAGAAAAGTTGGTGGACACTCCAGATCATAGGGTTGTGTCTCAGAACAGTTAGCCCATAAGGTAGTCTTCCAGCAGCATGAACTTACTCATTGAGAGAAGACTGCCCTAGATGCTTTGTTAGGCAGATACTACTAATTGCCCATCTTCCCTCCTTGTGTGCCTCAGTCTCTCAGCGTCGCCTCCTCTGTGCTCAGAACAATGCCAAACAGGGTCCTGTGGAACTGATCGTTTAGCGCTGTGAGCAAGCTCCCTTTGAGGAGTAGATTTTACAGAAATAGAGCTTAGCAGAGGAAGTACACATCTGCTAGTTTTTGTTTGCACCTTTTCAGGCTGAGTCGAGGCATATCCCACGCACAGGGAAAAGGCAAGAGAAGTCACTAAGGCATTGCTGAAGGATGTAAGTCCACGTATGGAATGCCTCTGACCAGAGGGTCCAATAATGGCCCAGCTTTTAAAGCAGAAATAGTACAACAGGTAGCCAAGGCTTTAGGAATTAAATGGAGCCTACATACAGCTTACAGGCCTCAGAACTCAAGGAAGGTAGAACACATGAACCAGACTTTCAAGCAGGCTATGTCTAAGCTATGCCAAGAGACAACCTTACCCTGGACAGATATCTTGCCTTTTGTACTTCTGTGGATATGCTGTGCCCCAAGGGCCAGGATAGGTTTCTCTCCCTTTGAAATTCTATATGGCAGACCCCTTCCCTTAATTCAGACAAAGTGAGATTTGGGGAAAATAAGTACTTAGAAATCCAGAAGCAACTACAAAAACTAGGTAAAACTGTCTTTGAGGTCCACAGATGGGTTACTAAACGATTACCCATCTCCCTAAGAATAGCTGTACACCTTTATAAACCTGGAGACCAGGTTTGGGTAAAGGATTTAAAAAAAAAAAAAAAAGAATCCTTTAAGCCAATTTGAAAGGGATCCTATCCAGTCTTACTAACCACCCCCACAGCTCTCAAGGTTGCAGGACTAAACACCTGATCCACCAATCCCAGGTAAAAGCATCCCACCAGCCAAGTGACGCCCAGCCTGAGTGGAATATGACCTCTGACCAGAAACATGTCCTGTGGATTACTCTAAGAGGACAGTGGACCTGGCTGCTCAACCTCCTCCAAGGAATTCAGAAACACCCTGTTGAATTCTTCCTTACATTAATCTTTCTTTCTTATCTCCTCCTAAAGGCAATGTGCTCTGATATTTTTGGATAATTATTGTTTTTATCTTTCTAATAATTCTCATTTTGTCTTTTTGAGTGCTGCTGGAACCCAAGACTAGTACTGGGAGGAGAACTCTTCTCCCCTTGATGGGACACAGAAGCACCATAAAATTATTGCTTCCTACACAGCAAAGTAACAAGATGAAGCCAAAGCTAATTCTTTTACTGCTACTGAACTATTTTAATCTCTACCACTCTCAGGTCTACATCCTGCTTCTTATGGATCTCCTAAGCCCTCACTACCTTTCTCAAACCCTCAATGTAATTCATTGCCTCCTTAACTGAACCAACCGTGGGCTGGCAAGGACCGCTGGCTCTGTCTTTATCTCTCATCTACAAGTAACACGGCAGCCCCCACCTCCCTGCATGCATGGTCTGATTCTAGTCTGTCCTTCCATTATAAAGTGCACGTGTTATGCCCAGATTTCAAGGTCCCCAAGGACCACCAGGGAGCCGAGTCCGATGTAAAAAAACACAAAAGAGCCTTTTATTCCATGTTAACATGGGCTCCCGTCTCTAGCAATCACCAGCGCAATGGCGAGAGAGAGAGAGAGAGAGAGAGAGAGAGAGAGAGAGAGAGAGAGAGAGAGAGAGAGAGAGAGAGAGAGCGCGAGCGAGCGCCTTGGGAGGAAGGGGCTTTTTATAGGGGGTTCAAAGCAGTGGGCAAGAGGAATGTTCCTGGCCCTGTTGATTGGTCAGGGGGCAGGATCAGGGGCACTGTGTAGTTTGCCTAATTTGGACTGAGTCCACTTCTCTGCACTCCTATTGGCATGTTTGTGTAATTGTTATATTCTTGTGGTTTATAGGGAAGGACAGCAGAAGGAGCTGCAGAATGGCAGGTACAGAACAAAAGAAACATAGAAGGAAGCATTATAAAAGTAACAAAAAGAACTTCATGGAATCAATTTAGCTTCGCTCTATTACACAGAGGACCTCCATTCCAACTTGTGCACCTCAATGAACTCTATACCTTCCAAATCACAGAGGTGACAAAAGGGACAGTTACAGGCAGGGCCATTCAGCTGCTCCAAATTTATCTAACTGATATAGCACCACACTGATCCAACAAGGTTTCTACCTTTGGACTGGTAACTACTAACACTGCCTTAACATTTCAGTCACCCCAGCATCAGAAAGAAATTCCCTGAAGGAGATGCTTTGGAACATCTTGATCAATGCCTCTGCAACTTTACTCTCGACCTGCTTCTAATTGGGCTAACTACATTGTCACCCAAACAGCTCCTTTTTGGAACCCTGTTCGATTTTCAGCAAGGCCCACCATTTTGGTGGCCTTCCCAACCATTGACACCTCTCAGTTCTCCTTAGGCTGACGCTGCACCTGCTCAAGATTTTACCTGTGGCAGGATTGCACGTTGAACCAAGCCTCATGCCATCGCCTTCCTTCCCACAAGCTCACACACTCTAAATTCTGGGTAGAGACTGACAGAAAATATATTTTCTTTAAAAACACCATCTCAGGGGCTACACAAAATAATCCTCAAGGCCTCTTTCAGCCCTTTACAGGTACAACCTTGGCAGGAGCTCTCTCTGTCTGTAAACAGGAGAATAGCAACCACACACCTCTTTTCCATTGAGAATATCTTCTGTCTGTGGACCCAGATGATTTCCTTCCTCTGTGGCACAGACACCTATGTCTGTCTACCTGCCAACTGGACTAGGACCTGCACTCTGGTTTACCTAGCCCCTGAAATTGACATTGCCCCCAACAATCAGACTTTGCCTGTCCCAGTAACACACCATATCCAATACAGAAGAGCAGTCCAGATAACCCTTCTTATAACACTCGGCATTTTAGCAGGGGATAGCAAAGGGTGACTGGCAACTTCCCTCTCATACTGTCAGAGCCTATCCAAAGACTGTGCTGACAGCTTAGAAGAAATAGCCCAAAGTATTATTGCAGTACAATATCAGATTGACTCACTGGCATCTGTTACTCTCCAGAATCGAAGAGTAATAAACCTTCTAACAGCAGAAAAAGGGAGCTTATGTATGTTCCTTGAGGAAGAGTGCTGTTTTTATGCCAACCAGTCTGGTATTATAAGGGATGGTGCCAAGAAACTAGCTGATCAAGCTTCAAAAATAAGACAGGAATTATCTGAGACCTGGGTTGCATGGGGGGGTGGTGGTGGTGGTGGTGATGGAAATGGCTTCTTCAGTTGACAGGACCACTGTTATTGCGACTCATAGCCTTAACCTTGAGACCATGTCTTCTAAATCTGTTAATTCCTTTATCTCATCTTGCCTAGATGATTTTAAACTTCAGATGATCCTACAAACATGAAGAATTCCCTACAAATGCCTTCCAGAGAAATAAACTGGATGCTAACCTCTTGGTCATCACCCCTTTTCAGCAGGAAGAAACTAAGAGCAGTTGTCATCCCTGTTCACCATAATATCCCATAGTTGTTGTACCACAAGGCTAAGAGAAGTTTGTGGGACAAGGGAGATGAGGAATGAGAAGGATTAAAGGGCTAACTCCAATGTAACCCTGATATTTGGGGGGGGTTAGCAATATGAATTGTGCCAGCAAGCCCAGTGTACATTCTTGATAAACTATAATTAAGTCACTGACTTTTTCACAGAAACCAGTCTTGTAGAACCTGTTATCTAAATGCTCACATTTCACAGAGGCCATAAACAATGAACATTGCACAGCCCCGGGGGTGGGGGGTGGGGGGGAGTGAGTATTAATGCTGGTGACAGGCCAGACCATCAGGTACAGTCTCAAGACCTCCAACACCTGGGGCCTTTTTGCAAAACCCGAGAAAAGACCAGAAGCATATTCTATATTTGAGAGACAAAGACCCCAGAAAGACATAAAAGAGAAGCTCCTTGCATGTTACTTTACTCAGATTTGGGAAGCTATTCCACGAGTCTGCCAATGTAAACAAACAGTGTAACTCCTTTTCTCTAAAAACCTTGCTCGGTTTTTCTCTGGTCTTCTGCAACACCAGTACTGGTCAGGGCACATACCTAGGTTGCACATTCAATCCCTGGTTGGGCACATATTGATGTTTCTGTCTCACATGATTTCCTCTCTCTCTCTCTCTCTCTCTCTCTCTCTCTCTCTCTCTCTCTCTCTCTCATCAATGGAAATATATTGTCAGATGAGAATAAAAAGGATTTATGGTAAAGTTTATAATTGATAAAACCTTGCCTTAATCAGTGCTTTTGGCTATCTTTAGGATCCTTGCTAATTCACTATAGAGTTCCTATGTGTGCACACATATAGTCAATGTTGCAGAAAATATAAGGATAACCACTATTTCTATCATACAAATATTTATACTTTATGCAAATAAACTAGTAACTGTACTGCAAAGTAGTGTCACATCAGTACCCTACTTGTAAAATAGAGGTCATTCAAAAGAGGAAAACTGGAAAAATCAGTAAAGGATTCTGGAGGAGATGAAACTTGAGAGATGGATTAAATATGACACATGGACATGAGGAGAAATAGATGGAGAAAAAAGGGCACAAATGTCAATTTTATAGTTTTTGAGCCAATCAAGGGCTTTAAAAATGTTTTGATGAAAAAATAACTTTGTTTATACCTGGCATCTACTCTTTAGAAATATCCACCTAGAAAAGATGGTGAAAATAAATCTATGTCTGTTTCATTATTTTATGTATATAACTAAATTCAGAAAACTGTGCACTGCAACATGCTGAACTCCTTTTATTTATTCCTTTTTTATCTCCTTTTTAATATATATATATATATATATATATATATATATATATATAATTGATTTTTTTAAAATATATTTTATTGATTTTTTACAGAGAGGAAGGGAGAGAGATAGAGAGCTAGAAATGTCAATGAGAGGGAAACATTGACCAGCTGCCTCTTGCACAACCCCTACTGGGGATGTGCCCACAACCAACGTACATGGCCCTGACCGGAATCGAACCTGGGACCTTTCAGTCCACAGACCGAGACTCTACCACTGGCCAAACCGGTTTCTGCTATATATTATTGATTTTTTACAGAGAGGAAGGGAGAGGAATAGAGAGTCAGAAACATCGATGAGAAAGAAACATCAATCAGCTGCCTCCTGCACACCCGAACTAGGGATATGCCCACAACCAAGGTACATGCCCTTAGACAGGAATCAAACCTGGGACCCTTTAGTCCACAGGGCGACGCTCAATCAACTGAGTCAAACTGGCCAGGGCTTATCTCCTCCTTCCTGAGAATTACTCCCCTTTAAATTGTTGTAGAAATTACCAGACAACCAGAAGACACACAGTGGGCACTCAGGAGATTCAGGAAAATCATTTTATTAGCAGGAACACTTGTGCTGTGACTAGGGGGAGATCAGTTTCCCTAATCTGAGCACCAAATGCAGGGAGTGGGGGAGCTTTCCCTTTTATCCCCTTAGTTTCTTTGTCTCCCAAATATAGATCAGGCTTCTGGACTTTTTGCTGGCTTTACAGCCTACTCCCACATGGGTTGGAATAAGGGAAGTGAGATTACACCTAAAGGTCTGCCTGACTGGAACCAGCACTGCCAACCCCCTCTGGGAGTTGTGTATGGTTCATAGTTTATGGCCTATGTAAAATGGAAGAATTCAGGGAAATATGTTTTTGAAAAGCTAGCTAGGATATAAGCAGAAAAGGGGTTAGGACTAGCAAGCATGTACTACCGTGTTTCCCTAAACATAAGACATCCTCCGAAAATAAGACCTACTTACAGGTTTCCTTCTGAGTGAAATATAAGGCATCCCCCCGAAAATAAGGCCCCCCCAGGTAAACATGAGAGATTTGGTCCACTGATTCTGGAAGAAATGGAGTCACAAGAAATTCACCAGGAAATTCAGGAATTGGATTGTTATGATGATGTTCCAGAAGTTGATGACATGATTGTCATTGAATAAATGAGTAAATTCTTGATACTGTAGGATTCACAGTTTGTCTGGTTTGTGTTGACAACTACCATACTACCGTACCATATACAGGTAATAAATTTCCTTTATTTTCACTTAACAATAAATGTGTATTGTATTCTTCTTCATGGAAAAATAAGACATCTTCTGAAAATAAGACCTAGCGCATCTTTGGGAGCAAAAATTAATATAAGACACTGTCTTATTTTTGGGAAAACAGGGTAGTACTTTAGAATGCAGGTTGCGGGGGGGCTCAGACTGCCTTCACAAAATTACTTATGGCTTTGCAGATAGTTATGCAAATTCAAGAAGGGTTTCTGTAAAATTTAGGAATGAAATTGCCAATATGCTGTACATATTTTCACTTTTAACTACCTTTCATTTTAAGAACAGAAAAAGTAAGAGTATATACAATAATGAAATAATTTTGATTAATAATAATTGTGTCTTTCACTCTACAAATGCATGATATTTATCTCTCTCTCAAAATGCATGTTATAAAATTATTTAATCCTCTAAAAAAATAAGTATATCCTCATTACAAAAAAAAAAATCTATAATTTCATATCTAGGAATCTATGTGAAAGAAATACAAACATATTTGGGCAAGTTTTACATCAAATGTTTATTGTAGCATTATCCTATACAATAAAGAGGTAATATGCAAATTGGCCATCACACCATCATAGAAGATGGTCACCCTCATGAGGTCACAAGATGGCTGGCAGGGGAGGGCAGTTGGAGGCAACCAGGCCAGCAGGGTATTGCAGTTGAGGGTGACAGGATAGCAGGAGAGCAGTTAGACATTAATCAGGCTGGCAAGAGAGTGGTTAGGGGGTGATCAGGCTGGCAGGAAGAAGCAATTTGGGATAATTAGGCAGGCAGGCAGATGAGCAGTTGGGAGCCAGCAGGCCCTGATTGTGAGAGGGATGTCCGACTGCCAGTTGAACAGGCAGTCAGACATCCCTGATGCACTGGGCCTCTAGTTCTATATAATAAAAAGGGTAATAATTAAATGGATCCTAACAGTGGAATAACCAGGAACGACTGGTTGCTATGAGATGCACTGACCACCAGGGTGCAGATGCTCAACACAGGAGCTGCCCCCTTGGGGGTCAGTGTGCTTCCACAGGGGGTGCACTGCTCAGCCAGAAGCTGTCACATGGCTAACCAGCACAAGCAGTGGTGGGTTTCTCTCCTGCCTCTGCAGCAGCGCTAAGATGTCCAACCGACGGCTTAGGCCATCAGTTGGACATCTCCTGAGGCCTCCTAGGCTGCCAGAGGGATGTCTGACTGCCAGCCCTACAGGACTGCTGTACTGATTTTTCGGTAATTTCCGAATCTGCCGCTATACTGCTGTACTTAAATTTTGGTACTTTGCCTATACCTATTTTCTACAATGTCTCAAGTTCCATCTTATTCTAACCACTTGTTTGCATGTAACTAACATTTTTCTGTATTATGTTGATTTTTTCTCTTTAATGATCAGGAGCCAGGTCTAGGGGACAGTTAGGTTCAGGACCTCAAGTCTCATAGGCCCAATCTCCCCAGGGAGCAGGCCTAAGCCATCAGGTGGACATCCCCTGAGCAGGTCCCAGACTGTGAAAGGGTGCAGCCTGGGCTGAGGGACCTCCCTGAGTGCATGAATTTTCATGCACCAGGCCTCTAGTTTATAAAATTGGTAAATTGGAAATCACTTAAATGTACATCAAAAAGTAGTTAAATTGGAAGACAACTGCATTTTATCATCTTGAAATGTTTTCAACTGCAAGGAGAAATTGTGCCTTAAATAAATGGGACCTCATTCTTATCACATAACTAAAGTCTGGATAAAACGAGTGCCGGTCTTGGTTAGGCTGTTCCACATTGTCTTATTCTTCTGCTCTTTTATCCTGTGTGTAAACTGGATTCTTGTTCTCAGCCATTCACTCTCCTCTGCAGTATAACTTTGCAGTGTGCTGAATGGGTTGATGTTGGACTTGGATTTGCAACATGCATTAGCCAATTGAATGTATGTGGAAGGAATTGTGTGTGCTAGTTCTAAGCCAAGATCTTAAGAGATATCTCACTCTCATGCACTACTATGATCCATCATAAGAAGAACCACCTTAGGAAGCTACTGACACAGAAGAATGAGGAAATACATAGAATAGACCTGAACAAAATTCACAGCTTTCAGCCAAGTCCAGCAGAGCCAGAGATAACTTTCACATTTTGGGATAAAAAAATAAATATTTATTGTTGTAGTGCACTGAGATTTTCAGGTTTGTTAGAAAGAAAAATTGACTAACATACTTTGTATGTTAACTTTTCATCCTTACTGCCTGCAACCTTATAGTCTCAAAGTGGTTTCAAGCTCCAAAAATCAGTAATTGTCTTCAAAGGCAGAAAGTTGGGGGTGAGAGGAGAACAACCAAGGTGAAGAAAAACCTCCTTGTGACTCTTTTTTATCAAAGAATAAAGGTATTTCCCAGAAAAAAAATGATTCTATTGTAACAAAAACTGCTTTATATGGTAAGTTTTAGGATTTATCTATGATATAAAGTAATACTTAGCTACATTTTTTTCTTTGTAAAATGCATATTTTTGGCCTAGAAAGCTGAATCAGTAGCTTATTATTTTTTCACAGGTATTAAAAATCAATTAATATTAATAGTGCCCGGAAAGAGCTGATTTCTCAGTAGGTAAGTGCATGTTCACGGTAAAATCTGATGTTTTCACCCTTGTCATAGAAAAAGCATGTGTCAGACAGCTCCATGAAGAGCAGAGTGTCATTTTGATAAGCCTTATGCTCCCCCACTTTGTGCCAAGTTTCTTTATAATTCCCCATGACAACTTTTCCAAACTGAGTAATGGGAATAATACTACCAAAATAATTCCTTAATGATAAAATAGCAGTATTTTGAAGAGTAGGCTGCTTTCAAAGAAAGAGAACTCTGCAGATGAGTTTTAAGTTCCTGACTTAAAAGTTGTGATTATTGTTTCTGGCAGTAGTGGGCAAATGGAAATATGTCATAGGAGATGCTCTGCTAATTGATGTGTTTACACATGTTCCAGTTTTAGTTATAGTTTTTATATTCCGTATTAAAGGAACATAGATATGACTCATTGCATAGCATGTCACATATTTTATGTTTTGAGAGGGTAAACTAATATACTAATGATAAATAATAACTCCTGAAAATAATGCATATTTAAAAAAACTTTTTATTTGAATTTATTGTGGTGACATTAGTTAGTAAAATTATATAGGTTTCAGGTGTACTATTCTATAATATTTCATCTGTATATTGCAATGTGTGTTTACACCAAGTCAAGCCTCCTTCCATCATCATTTACAGCCCTCTCCCTCAAGCCCCTCCCCCTGTCCATGTACTATCTTCTACTAGCCCCCATCACCTTTTCCTCTGGTAATCACCATACTGTTTTCTGTTTCTATAAGGTGTTTCTTTCCTTAATCCCCTTTTTACCAAGCCCCAAAACCTGCTTGCCTCTGACAACTGTCAGCCTGCTCTATCTTGATGAGACTGTCTCTATTTTGCTTGTTAGTTAATTTTTTCATTAGATTCCACATATGAGTGAAATCATATGGTACTTGTCTTTCTCTGTCTGGCTTGTTTATCTTAGCATAGTGCTCTTCATGCTTTCCCAAAGGGTAAGATTTCCTTTATTTTATGGCCAAGTAGTATTCCATGGTGTAAATGTACCAGTGTTTTTTTTGTTTTGTTTTGTTTTGTTTTGTTTCTTTTTTTTACCACTCATCTGTTATAAGCTGTGAGTGTTACACTTGTGCTGCTTCTTTTTTTAAAAAAAATATTTTATTGATTTTTTACAGAGAGGAAGAGAAAGGGATAGAGAGTTAGAAACATCGATGAGAGAGAATCATTGATCAGTTGCTTCTTGCACACCCCCTACTGGGGATATGACTGCAACCAAGGTACATTCCCTTGACCAGAATCAAACCTGGGACCTTTCAGTCCGAATGTCGACGCTCTATCCACTGAGCCAAACTGGTTTCAGCTATGCTGCTTCTAAATCTTGGCTATTGTAAATAACTGCAGTGAACATAGTGGTGCATATATTCTTTCAAATTAGTGTTTTGAATTTCTTTGGATATATTCCAAAAAGTGGGTCATAAGGCAGTTGCATTTTTAATTTTTTTCTTTTCTTTTAAAATTTATTTTTATTGCCCTAACCAGATTGTCTCAGTGGATAGATAGAGTGTCAGCCTGCAGATGGGAAGGTCCCAGGTTTGATTCCGTTCAAGGTCATGTACCTTGGTCGTGGGCACATTCCCAGTAAGTGTGTGCAGGAGGCAGCTGATTGATGGTTTTCTCTCATCAGTGTTTCTAACACTATATCCCTCTCCCTTCTTCTCTGTAAAAAAAATCAATAAAATATATTTGTTGGGAGCCATCAGAGTTGATACAAGCAACTCCATCTTAGGAAATACAACTCCATCTTGGGAGTTAAGTTTCCAACTCCTCTTACAACTCAGTCACCAGAGATTACTTGGTGCCCTGCGGGTTGGCCAGAAGCTAAAGATAACCTATGGCTTAACCACACATCCTGCTCTGGAAGATTCCTACAACGTCCCTTCCCTTATTCTCCCTCCCAGAGTTTGCCCTGCCTTGGAATGTCCCCGCTGCAACCTCCCCCTACAGCCTGTACATATATATTGCAGCTTCAACAATAAAATTCGAGGCTTGATCAGAACCCTGTCTTGCCTCCATGTCTTCGTGTCTCCTGTCCTCTATCATTCCCTTCTAGGTGCCTCCTCGCCCCCACTTTGATCTCCCGCTGGTCGGGACATATATTTAAAAACTAAAATTTATTTTTTATTGCTTTCAGAGAGGAAGAGAGAGGGAAATATAGAAACATCAATGATGAGAGAATAATTGGTTGGCTGCCTCCTACATATTCAACATTGGGGATCAAGTCCACAACCTGGACATGTGCTCTGATCCAGAATCTAACCAGGCCTTCCTGGCTCATAGGCAGACTCTGAACTACTAAGTCATACTGGAAAGGCTATTTTAATTTTTTAATTTAACTCCATACTGCTTTCCATAGTGGCTGTACCAATCTGCATTCTCATCAACAGTGCTGTATTTCCTTTTCTTCACACCCTCATCAGAACTTGTTTGATAATTTACTGATGACTAGAAGCCCAGTGTAGAAAATCATCCACCGGTGGAGTCCCTTGGCCTGGCTTGCAGAATTGGGCCAAAATTGACTCTCCAACATCCCCCATGCAGACTTGGATTGTGAGAGGGCACAGCCCAGGCTGAGAGACCACACTGGTGCATGATTGGGGCCAGGGAGGGACATGGGAGGTTGGTCAGCTAAGGAGAGACAGCTGGAGGGCTCCAGGGCATGTCTGGTCCATCTCACTCAGTCCCAATATGCCCGACCCCAGCAGCAGGCTAACTTACTGGTCAGAGCATCTGCCCCCTCGTGGTCAATGCTTGTCATAGCAAGTGGTTGAGCGGCCTTAGCATATCATTAGCATATTACGCTTTGATTGGTTGAATGGATGACCAGCACTTAGCATATTAGGCTTTTATTCTATAGGAAAGTTATTCTGGCAGTATGAGGTAATATCTCATAGTTTTAATTTGCATTTCTCTGATGATTAGTGATATTGAACATCTTTAAATATGTCTATTGGCCATCTTTATGCCCTCTTTGGAGAAGTGTCTATTTAAGTCTTCTGAATATTTTTTAATTGGATTGTTTGATTTTTTTGGTGTTGAGTTTTATAAGTTCTTTATAAACTTTAGATATTAATCTCCTATCAGCTATATCAAGGGTGAATATGTTTTCCCATTCAATGTGTTTCCTTTTTAATTTTATTGATGATTTCCTTTGCTGTGCAAAAATGTTCTAGTTTGATGTAGTCTAATTTATTTATTTTTTTCTTTTGAATCCCTGAGGTGATATACCAGAAGAAAAAAAAATTACTATAAGAAAATTACAAGATTTCACTGCCTATATTTTCTTCTACAATTTTTATGGTTTTGCATCTGACATTTACGTCTTTATTCCATTTCAAGATTATTCTTGTATATGGTGGAAGGTGGTCTAGTTTCACTTTTCTTCATGTAACTGTCCAATTATCTCAACACCATTTATTGAATAACCAACTTTACCCATTGTATGTTTTTGACTCCTTCATTGACTATTAATTGACTATAAATGTGTGGGTTTGTTTCTGGGCTTTATATTCTGGTTTATTTCTGGGCTCTATATGTCTGTTTTTATGGTAGTAACAAAAATATTTGGCTGTTTTGATTACTTTGGCCTTATAGTGTAGCTTAATATCATGTAATGTGATTTCTCCAACTTTGTTTTTCTTTCTCAAGATCACTGTGGATATTCAGGGATTATTGTGGCTTCATATAAAAAGCTGGAATAGTTGTTCTAGTTCTATTCTGATTGCTTTGAGTAGTATAGACATTTTTATGATGTTAATGCTTCCTATCCATGAACACAATATATGCTCCTACTTATTTGTATCATCTTTAATTTCTTTCTTCAGTGTCTTATAATTTTCTAAGTACAGGTCTTTACATCCTTGGTTAAATTCATTTATACATATTTTATTTCTTTGATGCAATTATAAATGGGTTTGTTTTCTTAGTTTTACTTTCTGACAGTTCATTATTGGTGCACAACTGATTTCTGGATATTTATTGTGTATCCTTCTATTTCACTTAATATATTTATCAGTTCTAATAATTTTTTCTGGAGTTCTTTATATACAGTTTCATGTCATCTGCAAATAATGACAGTGTTACTTTCTCCTTTTCAATTTGGATGCCTTTTACCTCTTATTCTTATCTGACATTGTGGCTAGGACTTCAAGAACTATGCTGAATAATAATAGTGAAAGCAAACATCCCTATTTTGTGTCTGATCTTA
Organism: Pipistrellus kuhlii; assembly: GCF_014108245.1. Classification (NCBI taxonomy): domain Eukaryota; kingdom Metazoa; phylum Chordata; class Mammalia; order Chiroptera; family Vespertilionidae; genus Pipistrellus; species Pipistrellus kuhlii. Next base: position 104,692,614 of record NW_023425515.1, on the reverse strand, counting down.
AGAAAACATTATTTTTAAAAAAATAACTGACAAAATCCATTGAAATTCCTACTCCATATGAAGTTCAGTGAGTTCTGGGTGAGGAGAAATATGAGAAAAATACCTGTGCTATATTTAGAATTCCTCCTCTTTTCTTTAAACTACCACTATTTTCAAATACACTGGTCTTACTAGCTTTCTCTACCTCTAGAATAACCCTTTTCCAGAAGCCTTCAGGAACTTATTCCAATTGACCTCAGCTAATGATTACACTTCCATGGTGTTTAGGGCCCACATCACAATGGCCATGGGGATTGGAAGGTAATTTTAAAACATGACAAAAACATTCCAGGGCTGACATATAACACTCTTGTCTCTGAGAATTTTACAACCTGAAGGAGCTCTTAGTGAGGCCCTTCTTAGAAAAAAGGCTCTGTTTATCTGCTTCTTTACCAACCATTCCCACAGAGCTGCTATCCACAGGGACAAACATCTTCTCACACCCTCCTCATAGCAACTCTCAAGGGCAGGAACTTGGGAAATTTATCCTGTTTTTGTTGTTCTTGCTTTTGATTTCCTAATCCAGAAGCTTTTATGGTAAGTAAAAAAAAAAAAGAAAAGAAAAAAAAAGTTCCATGAACAATACAAAAAAAAATGTTTCTCTTGAAATAAAGTGACCAAGAAAATAAACATTGATATTGTGATAACATTGCCTTGGACACTAAAGCAGGCATAAAAGCTGATATTTTAGTAACCCTTATGTCAGTTCTGACAGTAACTGGTAGGAAGATAGCAAACATTCATATGGTGTATCATTAATGAAGTTTTAAGATAAAATAATTGCTCACTAGTTTTTAATGGGGACCATAAATATATTTTCAAATCTCAGCTACCTTTTCCTTAGGAGGGCATCTTTTCTCCTAAGGAGATTTCAATTTTATTTCAGAGTAGTTAGGGCAGCCAAAGGTAGGTCCTTTGCTAGTATTTTTCCCCCACTGCATTATTATCATCTGTGAAAATGAGCACAAAATATAGAACACTGCAATGGAGCAACATAAGTGATGCTGAGCAATTCTTGTACAACATAGCAATATTTTTCACTTCTGATTTTAAAACATCTTTTCCTCCAGGTAAAATAAAGGGCATTCTCCCAAGGTACTGTAAACACTTCAGTAAAGAAAAGAAGGGAAGAAGGCAAATGCAATCACTTTGCTTTGAACTCAGTGGCTTGAAAGGAATGTCTCAGCAAGTCATAACTATAACACATATTTTCATATATTGAGTCACAAGGTCAGCATTAGATTGCAACCCACAAATAAGTAAAGAGCTCCATTGCTCTTTGGCACTACTATTATGTTTCCCCGAAAATAAGACATCCTCCAAAAATAAGACCTACTTATAGGTTTCCTTCTGAGTGAAATATAAGGCATCCCCCTGAAAATAAGGTCCCCCTAGGCTTTGTCTCAGAAACTTTGTGAAATCTAAACTGCAAGAAGTTGTGACTTGGGTGAAGAATTCATGGGAGAAAATCACTGAAAGTTGCTTTGCAAATGCACTGCAAGCAGGCTACCTTGACAAGAAGTACTCATTTAAAGACAGTGCTATTGCTAAACATGAGAGATTTGGTCCACTGATTCTGAAAGAAATGGAGCCACAAGAAATTCACCAGGAAATTCAGGAATTGGATTGTTATGATGATGTTCCAGAAGATGATGACATGATTGTCATTGAATAAATGAGTAAATTCTTGATACTGTAAGATTCACAGTTTGTCTGGTTTGTGTTGACAACTACCGTACTATCGTACCATATACAGGTAATAAATTTCCTTTATTTTCATTTAACAATAAATGTGTACCATATTCTTCTTCATGGAAAAATAAGACATCTCCTGAAAATAAGACCTAGAGCATCTTTGGGAGCAAAAATTAATATAAGACACTGTCTTATTTTTAGGGAAACAGGGTATGTGCCAAGAATGTTTCCAGATTTTTAAAAAAATATATTTTATTGATTTTTTAAGAGAGAGGGACAGAGAGTTAGAAACATCGATGAGAAAGAATAATCGATCAGCTGCCTCCTGCAAACCCCCTATTGGCAGACGCTCTATCCACTGAGCCAAACCAGTTTTGACTGTTTCCATATTCTTTACATTCCATCCCATTGAACCTTATTCATAGAGGAGTTAGCTATTTTGTAAATAAAGAAAAGGAAGTAGACCTCACCAGTTTGGCTCAGTGGATACAGTGTTTGCCTGCGGACTGAAGGGTCCTGAGTTCGATTTCAGTCAAGGGCACATGCCCTGGTTGTGGGCTCAATCACAAGTAGGGGCATGAAGGGGCAGCCAATTAATGATTCTCTCTCATCATTGATACTTCTATGTATCTCTCCCTCTCCTTCCTCTTTGAAATTAATAAATATATATTACAAAGAATGAAAGGAAGAAAAGGAAGTGTAGAGAGATTACCTAACATTTTCAAGGACACGCAGCTTTGTTTTGCTATTACATCCTAATAGAAATGCTTGCCTATATTTATTTCTGTTTTGTTTCATAGCTGAGAAATTGTGTCAGAGTTTCCAAGTGGCTTTTCATAGTCACATTTCAAGCAAATTATAGAGCCAATTAAAGTATATCTATGCTTGCATCTGGTGCTGTAAGAGGGTCTGTGTAGACATCAGCCGGGAGATGACTAGAAATGTAGGAGATTCCAGCCAAGATGGCAGTAAAGGTAATGCCGTTCTAGAATCCTCACATAATCACATAAAAATTACAACTAAATAATGCAACAACCATCATTTGCAACCATGATGTGTAGTTAAACAGACGTCCTATAACTAAGGATATAAAGAAGAAGCCATGTGGAGACTAGTAGGAGAGGCATGTTAGGGTTCCAGTGCTGAAAAGAGAAGCTCCCACAACTTCTGGCTGTAAAAATCAGTGGTGATTGTGGCTGAGTGGCATGGTAAAGGTTGCCCTAGCTGGTTAGGTTCAATGGATAGAGCATAGTCCACGGCTCAGACTCCTCCCTGGTCTCCTGATGCTTAGCACACTGCTACATCCCTCAGGAGATGTTGGACTTCCAGTTTTGGTTTAATCTCTGCAGTCCTGGCAGTCCATCATCTCCTGAGGTGTCCCAGATTGTGAGAGGGTGCAGACCAGGCTGAGGGACCCAACCAGTGCACTAATCCATGCACGGGGCCTCTTATAGTTAATAATCCTATCTAATAAAAAGGGAATATGCTAATTGGCCTCTACGCCATTGCAAATATATGGCGTCACAGCCAATAAGGAGGGAATATGCTATATAATTGATTGCCCCACCCTCAAAGATGGTGGCACCCACAGCCAATAAGGAGAATATGCTGATTGACTGCCCTGCCCTCAAAGATGGTGGCACCCAGTCTCCTCAGCCCTGCCTCTGTAGTCCCCAGTCCCTCAGCCCCCCAGCCTTTCAAGACTGGCTCAAGGTGCAGACAAGCCTTGGATGGCAGCTGCCCAACCGCCCAGGGCCACCCAAGGCTCAGTTAAACAGGGCAGGCTGAGGCTTGTGCTGCTGCCAGTGGCAGCAGCAGAGGAATGATGGGACTTCGCCTTCCCCTCATTGCTGGGTTGTCTCTTGCCCTGGACTGTGAGAAGCGGCTGGCTGGACTGAGGGACTCCCTGTCTAGTGCATGAATTTTCATACAGGAGCCTCTAGTATCATAATAACTATGTATTGGGTCAGACGGGTATTAAATTTATCAGGGTGCTCATTTGTTAAGTGATATAATGTCTAATCACTGGGTTTTATATCTGAAACTAAAATAATATTGTATGTCAACTGTAAAATAAAAATTATTTAAAGTAAAAACAATAAGGAAATGGAGAGTTTTAGGCCTTACCCACCACTAGTGAATCAAGGTCTGCATTTTAATAGTCCTCTCCTCATTATGTGATTCCCATATACACCAACTTTGGATAGTCACAAATTCATTACTCTAACCCCTTCAAATGGACAGCTTGACAAGTTAAACATGTCAGTGTTTCTAAAGCAGTGGATAACTTTTCCCAGCTTTCCACAAGCTACCTGAGACTGATAAATACCTCTTTCTTTCCCTCCTCCACTTGTGCCTCACAACTCTGCCTAACCCCATCCAGCACCCACCCCATCACTGTCCATTCTGTATATATAATAGAATACTCAGTTCTTTTCAATTAAACTTAACCACTTGTGAAGAGGCTGACCCATTTCTTTCTAGAGTGCCTCCTGAAGACCTCTTTAGTTCCATGAGTCTGTCACCTCCCAGGTGGGGTGAAATGATCCCCTGTGCCTCCTGGTCCCTTGTGCTGAATATTTGGAGTTTTGCCTAATGGAGTGTTGACTGGCCATGCCCCCAGCATTAGACCATTACTAGCAAGAAACATGTCCTATGTGGCGGAATGCTGAGAGGGCATCTTCACAGGCACTGTGCAATAAGGAGCAGATGCATGTGGGCCATTTGCACTGCTTAGAACTTGTAATAACACTTTAAGGTTTGGGAGGATTTTTAAAACATAAAACAGCAAATTTGTGTATTATCTATTTAATAATATGCAACTCACTTCTGATATAATAATCGGGCATATATGTATTGTTATCCTAAATTTACAGATGGGGAAAGTGAGACGTGGCTTTGGTATGAGTCTGAACTCCATTCTGAGGTTTATTCTTACAAAATATTAAGGAATATTGAGAATTCTTATGTTAGACCTCACATTATGATTGATAACTCTGAACCAAATATTTTTCCTTTTGGATAATTTTCATTTATTCAGGCAATGGCTTACTATCCTCATTCATGCAAGTGATGATTTATTAAACAAAATATAATATATACCTTCATTATCCTAGGCAACAAACGTCATTAATAAGCATAACTTCACATTGGGTTTTCTTAGTGAATCTAATGGTAAAAAAAAAAAAAAAACAAAAAAACAAAACAACAACAAAAAAAAAAACTTTTCTTAGTGGAAAATTGTGGCCAAAAATATATATGACTCATAGTTCCTTCCCTAGATTCCTTAAAATGATAGTGGTTAGACTATAAAATCTGCTTAGATATGCTATCTTGATTTTATTTATATCCATTGAAGTTATCTTTCAGTTTATGGAAGTATCTTCATGTTTCATTTTTTCTTTGACTCGGTGTAAGAAATACCATAGAAACTTACAGTTCATTAATTCCAACTTCCTCATTGAAACTTTTGTCCAAATATTTTTAAAAATAATTTATAAGTGACTACAATTATTTGTAGATTGGTTTTAATCAATTAGTAAACTTTGCTTTAATGAGAAATTTTTACAGAAACTATTTTTCAATTATAATTGCAAGCATAAAGGTGATTATAGTAAATTGTTATTCTTCTACCTTTAAGCCAAAAGACATTTTAGCTACTTAAAAATCTTGCCCTGAATAGACAGTAGACTCTAAAAGAATAAAGGCTGTATTTTCAGTGTGTATATAGTGTCTAACAAGTACTATTTAATTATCTAGTCATTCAGGGGAGACTTACTGGATGTCAGGCACTATGATAGGTTCTATAGAGACTATGCAAAGGAAATGCATATTATTTATTATTTCTCCTATTAAACTGTGAGATCAGAATTGTTATTTTTTGTTTGTTTGTTTGTTTGTTTTTAATTTTGCTCACTGTTGCCCTGACATCTAGAATTGTGCATGGTACATAATTATTGTTCAATATATGTCTGTTTAATGAGTTGAATAAAGTAAATGAATGTCATCAGTATAGCAGAGGAGGTAAGTAAAAACAAAATATATGAGATTATTTTTCAAATTATGGCAATTGCTCTGAAGAAATATAATACCCTAATTGCTGACAGAAAATAATGAAGGAAAATGTTCTTTTTTATTTTTAACATTTCTCATAACCACTTTTGGTAAAGTCTTGCCTAATTATGACTATTAAAAAATACTGTAACATAATTTTTATGGTAGAGAACATTTCTCTTTTATAATTAGCTTATTGAAATAGTTTAAGGGTGGTCCTTGTAAAAAATATCCACTATATTTGATTAGTGCCTACCAAGCACCTTGTACTGTCCAAGAATATGAAATCACAGCAATGAATAATACAAACACAGTGAAGCTCTTGGCTCCTTCCTCCTCTGGGCATCCCTACCATGGAATCCTGGGATGATTCCCAAGGTCACCAGCTGTAGATGTGTGAATCAGGACAAATAGGTTTAGAGATATGATCCTTCAGGATTCAGGGTAGATATATCATAAAAATTATTTAAGACACATTTAAGGTCCAATTTATCCTTCAACCTAATAAAAGCTATCTCAACACTCATCTATAAGCTTTGAGATCCAGTCCAGGACAGTTTTTACACTTTGTTTAAAATTTCTGATTTTTAATTCCCTAATTAGTAAAACAAGTGCATCAAACTAGTTCCTGGATACCTGAGTAGTTGCTAAGTGTTTGTTTGCTTGAGTACAATTTGACTTTTTAAAAATGAAATTTGTTAAAATTCCAATTGAGAGAATAGTAAAATTTATAGTACATATTGAATCTGTTTGTTTTCTAAAATGGGGACATTATTTTTTAATGATTTCATCACTTTTAATCCTTACCCTAGATTTATATTCTTTCACAGTGAATTTTTCTCCTGTGCTTTACAAAGTATACAAAAATGAGTAACATTTTTTTTCATTATCAATTAAAAAATAATTAAAAATGATAAAACTGGCCCCAGGTTCAAGTCTGGTCAAGGGCACATGCCTGTGTTGCAAGCTTGATCCCCAATAGGAGACATACAGGAAGCAGCCAATCAATAATTCCCTCTCATCATTAATGTTTCTATCTCTCTTTCCCTCTCCCTTTCTCTCTAAAATCAATAAAAATATATATTAAAACAAGTGACAAAACTTAAGTGCAGCAGAAAATATTAGTGTTAGATATTAAAAAAAAACTTTCTGAGAGTAAATTATATCCCATAAACCTTAAAAAAAATAGTAGTCTGTATATTGGACTATGATTTTTTTATGTATCCTGAAGAGTTAACTGAGTCATGAAGAGAGAAACAGAAGGAATGGGTTGAGAAAGAAGAATAACTCATAGGAGACAAAGTCTTGGGTTCTGATAATCTTTTCTGAGTCTTTGATATAAATTTTATGATGTATGTTTATAATTTCTTTACTAGCCAAAAGTTGTATGACTCATAATCCATCCTTTGTTTCACCTACTGAGATATCACCATCCCACATAATTGGAGTATAGGGCATACATGCCAATCACCCAACTGGACTGTAAATCTTTTAAGGCCTTCTGCACGTTATATCTACCATTATAAATAATTGCTCAAAATATCTCTCAATACATGTCAAATGCATGGATAAATTCATTAATTAAGCACTATTAAATATTATAAAGCTGGATTGTTTTATGTGTACTTTCCACATTGTGTGTGTAAATGCACATTGTAAAATCAAGATTGCAATAAATCAAAGGTTTTATCATATTAGAAGTGGTTTCCACTGTTCACCACCTTAGGCAGTGAAATGTCAAAATTCTTTTGTTGGCTTCAAGAGTAAGTTTGGAAGGTGAGCTGCTCAAGTCTACCTGTGCAAGAAAAAAGTTATAAATTTTCTTCACATTCCCTTGATTTCAGAACACAACATAAGAAAGTATGTCATTACTAAAGCTACTGAGAAAATATATCACCTACCTAATGTATATTAAATTTGCCTTCTTTAAATCTTTTCTATCAGGTGTTTGATGTGAGTCCATTTTTTAAAAACTATATTTTGTTGATTTTTTACAGAGAGGAAGGGAGAGAGATAGAGAGTTAGAAACATCAATGAGAGAGAGTCATCCATCAGCTGCCTCTTGCCATGCTCCCTACTGGGGGTGTGCCCTTGACCAGAATCGAACCCTGGACCTGTCAGTCCTCAGGCTGATGCTCTATCCATTGAGCCAAACCAGTTTCGGCAAGTCCATTTTTTTCTCAACAGTTGGTATCTATTACCTTGAGAAGAAATGAATATACACTAACCAGTTTATAGTAATCTTTCCAGAGAAGAAAGACAATTTTAGTTTTTATTTTTATTTTTTAAAATAGTTTTATTTATCTTAAGAGAGAAAAGTGAGAGGGAGAGAAAGAGAGAGAAAAGAAAACATTGACATGAGAGTAAATTAGTGGCTGCTCCCTGCTGAGAATCAAACTCGGGACCCAGGCATGTTTCTGACTGGAAGCAAACTGGCAACCTTTGGGTTCACAGAACAATGCTCCAACCAATTGAGCCAGACCGGCCTGGGCAAGGACATTTTATTAAAAGAGTCTGCATCTAGATTCTAGACTGTCAAATTACAGTGGGGAGGGGAGGAAGATCTGGGGGAGATAATAGATCAACCAAAGGACTTGTGTACATGCATATAAGTACAACCAATAGACATAAAACTCTGGGGAGGGAGGGTATGGATGGAAGGGAGGGAGGGGGGCAAAAAAAATCAATAAAATATATTAAAAAAATAAAAAAATAAAAAATAAAGCATGAGAGAAAATATTAAAAAAATAATAAAAAATAATAAAATAAAAAATAAAAAAAAGAAATGCCTTTAATATAGAGGTTTAAGTATAACTGTGACATAATTTATGTAGCAAAGATCTTTGGCAAATGTCATGACCAAAACGATTATAACCTTACATTAAGTCCTGTCACCCTTTAAGATTATAATTGTAATTATATTTCTTTCTTGATTAAATATTTCTACATGCAAAAAATAAAAAAATAAAATAAAATAAATAAAAGAGTCTGCATCTAGAGAATTTTAAAAATAAGAAACATATTGTCAGATTGAAATTGGAGTTAGGCTAACACCTGCTTGAGGAAGGATCAATAGGGCCCTGGATGAAAACAACAAAAGAAAATCACTTAAACATTTCCATAATATCCCTCTTAATTACTGGGTTCTGTCATTACTGATTTTGACTACATGAAGAGGTAAACACAATAAATTATATCTCATATGAGCCAAATAGCATCAGAATAGCAGTCATTATCTAAATACATTTTATACTAACTTGCCAGAAGATACTCAATGACTCTAAGGATTATGAATTCTATAACAATTAAAATCCAAAATAATAGATGAAGGTTCTGAAGGTGATTATTAGACTACTGCATGGTGATTTCCTGTTTTTAGAAAGAAAGTAGTATTATGGATTTTGAGGTACAAATGAAAAAACAAACCAACAGCAAATGCACAAAATCTCACACCTTGGTGAAATGCTAGTTTCAAGCCAATGGTATTCTCAAGGTTGGTAGTAGTTGCTTCTATGAAATGCAAAGGCTTGAATAAATTTTTTGACTTCAGCATTACTGAATATTTATAGTTAGGTTATCCAGAATGAGAAACTTTTTCTATATAAAAACTCTTATTCATCTTCAAAATGAATTGGTTATCTAAAGTCACTTGATATCCCCTTTGAAAGAAAACTATCAATATTATGTCATGCTTACCAATTTTGATGTCATTCATTTCAGATAAATTTTGTTATAATTAATAACAGTGTACATTTTCTGAACACTATACATTGCAGAATATTTCACATACGTTATTATAGTGGACCCAAACAAGAGTCCCAGCTTTTTATACTCCATCCTATCTTTTGTTGGATAAAAGAGAGTATACTCACAAGCCACGCCCACCAGCCAATCAGGAGTGATTATGTAAATTAATCCAACTAAGATGGCTGCGGCCATGGAGATAGCAGGAGGGAGGCTTGGGTTTCCCCAGCAATGGAGGAAGCCAAGCTTTTGGGGCAACCCAGCCTTCCTCTTAAGGATACAAAGTTTCAATTGTAGGAGATAAATATGTCCCAGATATCAGGGCCTCCGTTTGGGTTGCTGGGGCATGTCCAGCCTGCAAATCACCATAGGCACCTTACCCAGGCTGCCCTACACCCCAAAGGAACCCCCATCCTGATCTGTGACACCCTTCAGAACAAACCAGCTGGCCCCCGCCCATGCACCAGATCTCTATCCTATCTAATAAAAGAGTAATATGCAGATTGACCATCACTCCAAGACAAAAAATCAAGATAGCTACCCCCAAGTGGTCAAAGATCCTGCCCCCCCTTGTAGACACAAGATGGCCACCACAAGATGGCCAGCAGGAGAGGGCAGTTGGAAGGGACCAGGCCTGCAAGGGAGGGCAGTTAGGGGATCCAGGCCTGCAAGAGGAGGGAAGTTGGGGGCAAACAGGCTGGCAGGGGAACAGTTAGACATCAACCAGGCTGGCAGGGCAGTGGTTAGGGGGTAATCAGGCTGGCAGGCAAAAGTGGTTAGGGGCAATCAGGAAGGCAGGCAGGTGAGCAGTTGGGAACCAACAACCCTGGATTGTTAGAGGGGTCCCAGATTGGAAAGGACACCTCCCCTCCCTGTGCACAAATTTTGTGCACCGGGCCTCTAGTATATCAAATGAAAAACATTGTTTAAAATTGAAATATCTATAATAATAAATGGGTAATATGCTAATTAGACCAATGTCCTTCTGGACAAAGCCAGGGCTGGAATGAAGCCTGGTCTCAGGTGCCAGAAATAAGCTGGTGCCAGCAGCCAGGGGAAGGAAGGCCTACTCTTGCACAAATTTCATTCATCAGGCCTCAAGTATTATATAAGAGAGCTGGTAGGTGTAAGATCAGTGTCTCATCAGAAATATAAGTGAGACATAAGAACCTATAGTTGTTTTTTTCCTTCTTTTGGGAAATGTATTTTTTATACATGTGTGACTTGAAGACCAAGTAGCATCAGACTCAGGCAAAATGAAGAGATGCTGAGCTTGCCTTTCAAATCCCTCTGCTAATCTTTCTGCTTTGACAGCCACTAATTCAACTGAAACATGGGCTTTTGAGAGCTCACCAACATGTCAGATCCTGGGTAAGATTACTTGCCTTTCTGTTTTGGACTATTCTTAATCAACAGCATCATTTAGCAGGTGGCCAGTATTGTCAGATACCAGATCTTTCCTTTAATCATCTGGATGCTAGGAAATATGGAGTGAGAACAGGAAGAGCTATCAAAACAGGCTTATGATCACTTTCTGTGTTTATCATTTATTAGCTCTGTAGTACTACGCACTTATTTATTATAATATCTCTAAAGTACTGATTGCTGATTCATAGCATGAAGATTAAAATGCCTATATTGTAAAGTTTTTGTGAACATAAGAGAACATTATAGCAAATCACCTGTGAGATAATAAAAAATATACATTGGCCTCTGTCCCTGGTTCCTGGTACAGAGCACCAGAAACCCTTGTAATTACCTAAGTAATAAGAGTACAAGCAGCATTTCACCCCCCCACCCCTTTATTTATTCTTTGACCCTGGATCCTAACATAGGGGTCCTAAAATCCTTAAAATTTTCTGGGTGATAGGAGAGTCTTTTGTTTTAATAAAGCAACTCTAATTGGGCTTCTGGATGGCTCTTGGTTATTAGAAAGCCAAGTTATAATTAGAAGCATGGAACAGATTAATGAATTTCAGAAAAGGCAGTGGTTGAAAGTTGGCTAGGGAGTGATTAACCTTGGGAATTTATGTGCATATATGCATGTATACATAGCCCATGGACAGACAATGGAGTGATGAAGGCCTGGAAGTGGTGGGTGCAGGATGGAGAGAGCAAATGGAAAAACACACACAAAACAATAAAGGGAACATCTGTAATACATTCAACAATAAAGATAAATAAAACACAAAAAATAAATAAAAAATGATGATGATAAGCTGGCATTTACTAAATGCTATTTATTAATTCTATCAATTGACATTTTCAATTCCTTAATGAAAGTACACATTATTTTTTCTATTTACCCAAGAGAAAACCATGGCTCAGAAAAATGAAATGATTTACATTTGCAGCTGAATGTGACTCATTAAGACTCACCCATTGGCACTTAACTTTAAAGTGCATGATTGCTGCCATTTCCCTTAGTTCCAGAAAAGAATGCCAAAGGATTACTTCAAGATGTGGGTGGTTTTATTGTCTATACTGATACTTAATTGGTGTGTATATAGAGTGTTACCCAAAAAAGTATACACACACTTTGAATAATTATAAAAGCAGTGTTTATTAAAATGAATTTCATTTTAAAAATTGACTTAAAGTGTGTATACATTTTTGTGAATACCCTGTATTTTCTAAGATTTTTAATATCAATAACCAGTCCATAAAAAACACATATTTTGACTTTTAACCTATTATATATGCAAAGATAGACTGGTATAAAAGCTTACTTTGAGGCTGATTTCTGCTTTTAAAGAAAGGAAACAAAACCAGTGGTGAATTGTAGGCAGGCTGCAACTAAATGTGGCACAGTAATAGCACTCTGACAAATAGAGAGCTAGAGTCAACATGAAAGTGCAGTGAGACAGAGTCTTATGGTGGAAGATGATTTAATGGTATTCTCAGTACACAGCAGTGTGACATGTCTTTTTGCAGAGCTGATGTGTTTATCTCTTCTTTGCAGCAAGTAGAAGTGTGCTGGGGCTCTGTCAGCAAAACAAAACTGGCTGATGGGTGGTGATGCTGTGGAGCAGGCTTTCCACAGAGATCCAAGCAGAAATGCAACACTACAGAACAGTGGCCTCAGTAATCAAATGCTTACTTTGGGAATTTCATGTTTTCCAAAATTCTGTTGTTTATTGAATATGGAAGGCAAATATTTAGTCTCTAAATAACAAAATTCTAATGACCTCACACATCATGGATAAAGAGAAACCCTGACAACCATAGCTCTAGGGCTGTAGTGAGTTTTCTCCTTTTTGCCCTAGTTCCTGAAATAAAAACTGTATTGAACTGTTTCATTGCCTGTCACCACTATGCAGCACTGGGCTTAACTGGCATTTCCCTAAATTTAGATAGAATCTAAGTGACTATAGATTATAATCTATAGAACTGTTATAATGGGTTGAACCATATGAAACTGCCAATATTTAACTGTTTTTGACACATTTCCCCAATTTTGTTCACACACTAAATACAAGGCTGGCATGCTGTTGTTGTAAAAACCAGTGAGAAGGTCTCTGTCTTCTTTATAATCAATATCTGAAATCCCCTAACCTCCTGCAGAATCTCCAGGGGAGACTGCTTCATGCATACTTCCTGTGCTCCCATTTTAGGGGAGACATTTATTTTTAGACATTCAAGGTAATATATATGATGAAATGTGTCCAGCCATAAAAAAATTAGGAAACCCTGCTATTTGCTATAAGATCTATGGATGGCATTGAGGTTATGTTCTAAAAGAAATAAGACAGATAACATAGGACAATTACTACTTGATAGCAATTATATGAGAAATCTAAAATGGTCAAACTTATAGAAGCAATGAGTAGAGTAGAATGGTGGTTGCCAGGAGCTAGAGGGATGAGGAAATAGGCTGGTATTAGTAAAAAAAAAAAAAAAAAAAAAAAAAAAAAAAAAAAAAAAAAAAAGCAAAAGTTGAGTATGCAAGATGGAAAATCCTAGAGATCTATTGAAAAGTGAAGGGTGATGGGAGGAAAGGCAATAAGGGCAAAACCTGGCTGATGTGGCTCAGTTGTTTGAGCATGGTCCCATGCACCAAAATGTTGTCCATTCAATTCACAGTCAAGGCACTTGCCTGGGTGTGGGTTTGATTCCCCCATCGGAATTCATCTGAGAGGTAACACACTAATATTTCTCACATCAATGTTTCTCTCTTTTTCCCTCTCCCTTCCTCTCTCTATCTAAAGTCAATAAAAATGTGTGTGTGTGTGTGTGTGTGTGTGTGTGTGTGTGTGTGTGTGTGTTTAAAGACAATACAGGGGAGAGTGGCAAAGACACCATCTGAGAGAGAAAATCTAGGCCCACCGCATTAGTTGGTGACATCTTCCTCCCTGTTCTCCTTTCCTCCATTTTCTTCCCATAGAAGAAGTACCATATTTATTCCTGAGACTCTGGGTTGTGAGTCTTTCCCACATAGCTCCCATTTTCAAAACAAGAATGGATAAGAAGCCACTTTTAGGGAAACTAGCTATTCAGAAAAGAAATGAGGATATATCAGGGCAAATGAATGTTGTGCTCACTTTGAGTTTACCAGGAAGCTGAGAGAAAGTTTCTGATTCAAAAATAGCCTGTCAGCCCTCTCCATCAAAATGTGGCCTACATGATATTTCACCAAATTCAAGGAATGTAGTCACATGTGACTCTGGATTCATCATTTTTGCTGAGTAATTAAAGTATGTGCGAAGTTCTACAAAGGAGGCATGATATAAAGCTGCACCAGAGAATAGAAGCTCCCTTCATCTCTCTGGCCCTGAAGTGCTTTGTGTAAGGATGAAACACCATTTAGGATCCCCTTCTACGTTTCACCAATTTACCTCCATGTCGTGTCCTCACTCGTGGATGCTACATGCTCTGCCTTGTGGTTTCTAAGTGGGCAAAGGGGAACTATGGTGTGTCACAGTGAGGAGGCACTGAATAAATTCCAGGACTAAAAAGAACCATTTAATATTTTCACAAGTAAAAAAGAGCTAATAACAAAAAGTGGATAGTATAATTTTAGTTTTGTAAAACTAAAAAGCATAGCATGTGTATTTATGAGTGCTTGGCTAAAATAATAAAAAAATGTTGAAAATTTTCTCTTGTTGATAGGGTTAAGGTGATTTTTTTCACTGATTTCTCTAAATGTCTTACAAAGCTATAGTAGTCATATAGTCTGTTAAAAAAAAAAGAAGTAAAAGACTTGATTGAAACACATGATCCTATGTTTTGATGACAGTGGTTATTTATAAGTGGCGGGGTTGTGGATGATCTATACTTTCACCTTTATAATTTTGGGGGTTGTCTAATTTTAACTGTTAAAATGAGCTATTCATAATTCATTAAATATATTTTGCAATATAATTTTAAATTAAAACAAATTATATATATATATATATATATATATATATATATATATATATATATATATATTATTGATTTTAGAGAGGGAGAGAGAGAGAGAAACATCAATGATGGGAAAGAATTATTGATTGGTTGCCTCCTTCACACCCCACACTAGTGATCTAGCCTG
Source organism: Pipistrellus kuhlii (assembly GCF_014108245.1). Lineage (NCBI taxonomy): Eukaryota > Metazoa > Chordata > Mammalia > Chiroptera > Vespertilionidae > Pipistrellus > Pipistrellus kuhlii. Next base: position 104,677,553 of record NW_023425515.1, on the reverse strand, counting down.
CAACCCCAATCAGGAATTGAACCAGAACCTCCTGGTTCATAGGTTGAAGTTCAACCACTGAATCACACTGGCTGGGTTAAATATTATTTTATATGAAAAGTTACTAGTGTGTTATTCAGTGTTCCATTGAAAGTTAATTTCTGGGCTAGTGGGACTATCTAAATTACTTCTACTTTTCCACATCCTTAGAATTTTGTCTCCAGATCAATTGCAAAAAAAATGAAAATGGTGAATGTGTGGCTGGCTGAAGAATGTCAGAAGTCATAAGACCCCAGTGGTTATATAAGATATACCTTTTCACATGCACAATGTTCTTGCTGCGCAATAATGCCCAAAGGCTGGCTTCTGGAAACTTAAAATGGCACAGCTAGCTATTCTCTGACTGCTATCTTATCCACTGTCATTAGTTCTTCTCTATCTACCTCTCAGGATGAACCAGAAAAGTAGGAATTTGCTGCCTCAAAAATTCTGCATATTGAGCTTTCTCCTTATTTGAGTACAAGATGGAATACAGGAGGTGAGGGAGTATCTCAGTGTCATTTCTTATGGAGAGGGGAAGTAGTACTTTCTGCCTGTGATCATTGGCCCAAGAAGCAACTCTTCTGCCCATGGTGTCCTTTTCTCCTATTCCTTTCAGGCATTGCAGAACACAATCAGATTTCACACATAAATCTTATCTTGGTCCAGGACACAGGCACAGGATTCCCCATAGTGACTTAAAGGTACAGATTGACAGCCTAGCATAATTTCTCCATACCACTATGCATATTTGTGGACTATCTGCTCCAAAAATCTGAATCATTGAATGATTAAAAAATATAAATCTATCTTAAAAATCATTCTTAACATATAATTAGAAAGGAGAGTTGGAAAGTACATCAATAGATGTCATCATTATACTAGGGGCCCAGTGCATGAATTCATGCACCTTGAACAGAACTGTGGGCTGGGAGGCTGCACTGGGAGCAGGGGCAAGTCTAGGCCCATCCTTTATACATCCGCTCAGCCCCTCCTGCATGGGCCCCAGTATCCTGTCTGCTGGCAACCCTGACCCGGCTGCTGCTTGTCCCATGCGTTGAGGGGCTGGCTTTGTTTTCACCCACAGATGCAGAGTGATTGGGGTGGATACCTTCAGCAAATGCGAGCAGCGGCTTCTGCCCTAATTGCCAAGCCCTCAGAGGCATTAAGGGACGAAGCTGCTGTTCACACCTGCTGATGGTGCTGAGCGACCAGGACCAGTGCAGGGCGCTGGCAGTGGATGCAAGCAGCAGCTCCAGCACCAGCAGCAGGTGTGAGAAGGGGCTGCCGGCCCTGATCACCCCTCAGAAGCAGGGGGAGGTGGTGAATCCCTGAGGGGCAACTGGGGCCAGCACTAGGTGCTGGCAGCAGGTGCAAGTGGTAGCTCTGGCTCCGGCAGCAGATGTGAGCACCAGGTGGGACTGTAGCATGGTAGCAAAGAATTTTCAGAGGTTCAGCCCGGTGACAGCGACCAATACCCCACCTTGGTCTGGCACCCCTGTTCACCTGCTCCACCATCCTGCCCAACTGACTTCTACCGTGTTCCACTCTCTGCCACCTACTGCCCATGCTCACTATGTTCAGAGCGCACCCCGGGTGGTCAGTGCACATTATAGCAACTGGTTGTTTGGTTGTTTTGGTTGTTCTGCTGTTCAGTTTAATTGCATATTAGCCTTTTATTATATAGGATATTTTAAAAATATATTTTTTATCAATTTCAGAGAGGAAGAGAGGAGAGAGAGATAGAAACATCTATGAATAGAAACATCAATGATGAGAGAAAATCATTGATCAGCTGCCTCCTGCATGCCCCCATGCAACCCAGGCATATGCCCTTGACTGGAATGGAACCTGGACCCTTCAGTACGCAGGCCGTTGCTCTATCCACTGGGTAAAACTGGATAGGGCTGTAAAATATTTTTTGATTTTTTAGTTAGAAATTGATTGATTTGAGAAAGAGGGGGGAAAATCACACACACACATTGATTCTTTTTCCCACTTAGTTAAGCATTCATTGGTTGCCTCCTATATGTGCCCTGGCTAGAGATTGAACCCACAACCTTGGCACATTGAGACAATGCTCCAACCAACTGAGCCACCCAGCCAGGGCTGTAACATTATATATTGACTAGGAGCCCAGTGCATGAAATTTGTGCACTGGGAGTGGAGGGTCCCTCAACCCAACCTGCCCCCTCTCACATACTGGGAGCCCTCAGGGGATGTCTTACTGATGGCTTAAGCCCACTCCCCACAGTGTGGTTTCCCTTTGTGGAAATCAAATGGGATTATCAGGGGAAGGTGCCAGGCCCATCACCAAGCCACTACCAGTCACCATAGCCACCAAGGTGTTTTCATCAACATGAATTCCAGTCCCTTCATCAAGAAAAAATGACAACTTTTTTTAGGCACTTTCAAGATGCGTCTTTCATATTTCTTTCTTTCTTTCTTTCTTTCTTTCTTTCTTTCTTTCTTTCTTTCTTTCTTTCTTTCTTTCTTTCTTTCCTTCCTTCCTTCCTTCCTTCCTTCCTTCCTTCCTTCCTTTCTTTCTTTCTTTCTTTCTTTCTTTCTTTCTTTCTTTCTTTCTTTCTTTCTTTCTTTCTTTCTTTCTTTCTTTCTTTTTCTCAACTGAGGATATGTTTCCATTGACTTTTAGAGAATGTGTAAGAGAAAGATAAAGACACAGAGAAACATCAAAGTGAGAGGAACACTTTGATTGGTTGCCTCCTACATGAGCCCTGATCTGGGCCCTGGCCAGGGAAGAGTCTGCAATCTAAGTACATGCCCTTGGTCAGAATCAAACCCAGACCCTACGGTCGGCAGGCTGAGGCATTATCCACTGAGTCAAACCTGCTAGGGCAGGATATGACATTTCTCAGCCCTCCAGGAGTAGACCTTCATTTTTTTCTCCAGAAGTGTGGTAGAAAAACCCTAGATCACCTTTTTGAATTCTTATTACCCATGTTACTAAGAATATTATCAGTGGCATAGAGGAAGCTTAGCCAATGTGCAGTCAGAAAAGGTGTTTCATCTATAGTTCACACCAATTATGGGCTGAGCCCTGCCAAAGCTTTAGGCCTGGGCAGGTCCCCTCCAGCTTTCTCTGATCACCGGCTCAGCCCCTACCCAGGCCTTGGGCAGGCTGAAAGCCTCTTGGGCAAGAGCCGACCCCCAGCTCCCTGCGATCGATTGCAGGGGGTCTGCTCCTGCCCAGGCCTTACCTCACAGTGACCTGGGTGCTAGGATGTTCCTGGGATACAGGCCTTGGATGCCTATGTATGCAAATTAACTGCCATCTTTTTTGGGGTTAATTTTTATAGTCACTCTGATTGGCTATAGGTGTAGTGAAGGTATGATTAATTTACATGTTTGTCTATTATTAGGTAAGACTAAAGGCTCGGTCCATAAAATTCGTGCATATGGGAGGAGTTTCCCTCAGACCACCCGCACCCTCTCCAACCTTAAACCCCATGAGGGATGTGTGACTCCCTGTTTAGGCAATCAGACGTCTCTCTCACAATCTAGCACTGCTGGATCCCAACTGCTAGCCTGTCTAGCTGCCTGGTTGCCCCTAACCGCTTCTGCCTGCCAGCCTGATCACTCCCCTGCCAGCCTAATTGATGCCTAACTGCTCCCCTGCTGGCCCAATTGCCCTAACTACCCTCCCCTGCCAGGCTGGATTCCCCTAACTGCCCTCCCCTGCAGGCCTGGGTCATCCCAAACTGTCTTCCCCTGCAGGCCTGGTCACCCCTAACTGCCATCCCCTGCTGGCCTGATCACCCACAATTGTCCTCCCCTGACAGCCATCTTGTGGAGTCCATCCGTGTCCACATGGGGGCAGCCATCTTGTATGTTGGAGTGATGGTCAATTTGCATATTACTTTCTTACTAGATAGAATAGAACAATGCTTCTTATAAAATATCATCAGAAAATGTGCCTTTCCATATAGATTAAATTTTCTATAGCTGAAGATAAAAACACTATAAACATGGAAACTTTTATTTTAAGTATTTTCTTTTTCTCCCAAAACATATTACTCTCTACAATAGTACACAGAAAGAATGTTAACTTTTTAATGGATTTAAAAGCATTATGATGAACATCAATTCATGGACTAGCTTCCAGTGCAAGGTGCCTCCTTCACAGATTATTGAAGAGGAAGAATTTTCATTATGTTCATTGCAGGCTTTTTGGTAGCATGCATATGGTTGATATAAAACAACAATAAGTCTAAGCATGACTAAATGAAGCTTTATATACTAGCATGACTGCACTGCAGTTTTGAATAATAGCTAATCACAGTGACCAACAGTCCTGAATAGACTGCTACTGTGTGATTTAACTGCCATCTTTTTTGGGGTTAGCATGAGGACATTTTCAGGGAAAGTGAGAATTTATCCTCATGTCCATGCCCTGAAGCAGAGATGCATGCGGGGAGGACAGTGACTGATGCTATTTGCTCCTAAAATGCAAAATTGTGAGATCAGATTGCTTTTATTTAATTGATTAATTTACTTTTTTTCCTTCCATGAGCAGTGTTCTCCTGAATTATGATTTCTTGCCACTGCTATTACCAGCCCAATTTATCATCTTCTTTTCTAATCTGTTTCTCCTCTGCTGCCCATCACCTCTGCTTTTTCTTGTTTTCTATCTTCTCTTCTTTGCCACTGTACGTGCTCCCTCCTGTTATATCCTGACACTTCTCATTCTTATTCTGTGTTTTCTGCTACTTGTCTCAGCCTTTGCTAGATCACATTTGAATTTTCAATCTCTTTCTGCCAGTGAGATTCTTCTAACTTAGTAAAACTAACCCATATAATGCAACATGTGCTATCTTTGTCTTGTGTTATTTTTAACCATAGTCCATGCTCTGGGCTCTCAGTTATTTTTCCAAGGGTATTGCTATTCTAGCAGGTGATATTCTCAGAACTCTAACTTCCAAATGAGGGTGTTCTCCATGGTGTGGCCAACAGATAGGAATCTTTCACAAGTCATTGTGTTATATAAAAAAGTAAATTCACTTTCAGTAAGTTTGAGAAACATGAGATTGTGTGCATGAAAATAGGTATGCTATGGGAAGCTTTCCCAGACCCAGGGCTGTCCACTATGAATCACCAATCTGAATCTTAATGTTCACCGATGTGTAGCTGTGAAAGGCTGGAAGACAATGTATGGCATTTTCCCTGGCAGATGGCATCAAAGTATTCTGAGGATATTTTGCCAAATTATAGAAAGTCTTTGAATGTGGTAGAGATGGAACTGAAAACAGAGTTTTCAAAACTTTATTCAAGCAACATCACATGGACAGTTGTTTTAGTCACAGAAATAAGGAAATAGCTGTAATAATTTCAAAGAATATGTAAGAATTTCCTTTATTATCTTATCATTATTACCATCATTTTCTTTAGTGATTGGTTACATATTGTATTAAAAATAGAGTAGGTAGAATGTCAGATATTGTGAGCAGGCACAGGTATGAGAAAATATATTTCTCAATTCTTCCCTGTCCATTACTTATTATCAAATTTTCTATTAGTTACAATGTAAATTTACATGACCAAGCAGCTTTAAATCTAGGCAATATGGGAAGCCAGCACTTCTCACTCTTAGCAATTCACAGTGCACATGATCTGCATCATAAATTCTGTGGAACACTGCCAAGCATCCCATTTCATTTTATTTAATGTAGTTCAGTGTATTTGATACTGTGCTCTCCAAACTTGTTTTATTACAGAATACCATGATGCTTGCTTTTTAGCACTTCATTGTAATATATGGTATTAGAGCTCATTTTGGGAACTCGCACAATTTATTTTGCCTCCTTTAGAATTTTCTTCTTTTATGCCCCTTATCTGCAAATGCCACTATTTTTACTACACTGTGGGATTTCACAACACTTTTTACACATAAGAAATATATTTTCTTTTTACTGAAATAAAAAGTATTTTAAAGGAGAATGAACTATTATCCTTGGCATAGTGATCTGAGAACAATTCTGCCTGGTAAGATAGTTGTATTACTTTTTATATCCACATCTTTTCAAGTTCTATTATTTTATGGTGAAGAGCTTGGGAAACATAGGAATAAATTGCTGAAATAAATTTTGTTTACAAATTTAATACACACTTATCATTATTGAAAGGAATAATTTGTCTTCAGAAAGAATACTGTCTAGGGTACAGAGGAGGAAAATCTCTTGACTAAAGTTAAGGTTTCTAAAACAGATGGATCATCAATATTTCATAATGTCTTTTCATATTTAAGACTTCAAATGCTTTTTAAGTATCAGCACAGTCTGTATGAAATCTCTGTTAGGTAAGGGATAGGCACAGTTTAATTAGCTATTTCACAGTTTGAAAAACTGAGCAACCTGAGAGCTCATTCTCTGACTCTAATTTGTTGAGAAAAATCCTTGCCACAATGAATACTGATCAGAATGTGAGAAGATGCAAATCCATAAAGGAGAGCTGAGAAGACTCAAAAGAAGGTGATTGTGTTTGCTCAAGACAGGCAATACTTCTCTGGGAGGGCCTTGAGTAATAGATACCTGGGGGCTTGTTGAAATGTGATTTTTTTTTTCATTTTTTATTAAGGAATTATATGTGTACATATCTTACCATTGCCCCTCCCCACTCTCATACATGCCCTCAACCACACGCATACAAGTCCTCCGGTTGATCTCTTATCTCCCCCATATCTTCCTACCTTCCCACTGTAATTTGACAGCCTGATTGTTGCTTTACTGTCTCTGTATCTATCTTTTGGTTCATCAGTTTATAAAGTTCTTTATTATCCATAAATGAGTGAGATCATGTGGTATTTTTCTTTCATTGATTGTCTTATTTCACTTAACACAATGTTCTACAATTCCATCCAGGTTGCTGCAAATGGTAAGAATTCCTTTTTTTTTTTTTTTTTTTTTTTTTTTTTTTTTTTTTTTTTTTTTATCTCAGCATAGGTATTCCATTGTGTAGCTGTACCAAAGTTTTCTGATCCAGCCAACTGCTGATGGGCACTTAGGCTATTTCTGAATCTTGCTATTGTAAATTGTGCTGCTGTGAACATAGGGGTGCATATATCCATTAGGACTGATGTTTCCAGTTTCTTAGGATATATTCCTAGGAGTGGAATTACTGGGTCAAATGGGAGTTCTATTTTCAGTTTTTTGAGGAAACTCCATACTGTTCTCCTCAGTGGCTGCAACAGTCTGCATTCCCACCAGCAGTGCACATGGGTTCCTTTTTCTCAGTATCCTTGCCAATACTCTTGTTTGTTAATTTGTTGATAATAATCATTCTGACAGGTGTGAGATGCTACCACATTGTCGTTTTGATTTGCATCTCTTGGATAGTGACTTTGAGCATGTTTTCATGTGTCTCTTGGCCTTCCTTCTGTCTTCGTTTGAAAAGATTCTATTTAGGACAAAACTGGTTTGGCTCATTGCATAGAGCATCGGCCTGCAGACTGAAAGGTCCCGGGTTTGATTCCGGTTAAGGGCATGTACCTTGGTTGCGGGCACATCCCCGGTGGGGGGTATGCAAGAGGCAGCTGATCGATGATTCTCTCTCATCGATGTTTCTCTCTATCCCTCTCTCTTGCCCTCTGTGAAAAATCAATAAAAAAAAAAAAAGAGAAAAGAAAAAAGAAAAAAAGATTCTATTTAGGTCTGTTGCCCATTTTTTTTTATTTGATCATTTATCTTCCTTTTATTAAATTGTATATGCTGCCTGTAGATGTTGGAGATTAAACCATTATCAGTGATTACATTTGCAAATATGTTTTTTTCCCATATAGTGCGGTTTCTTATTGTTTTGTTGATGGTTTTTATTGCTATGCAAAAGTTTTTTATTTTCATATAGTTCCATTTGTTTATTTTCTCTTTAGCTTCCATTGCTGTAAGAGCAATATCAGTGAAGAAGTTCTTTTGGCATATGTCTGAGATATTGTTGCCTGTGGATTCCTCTAGTATTTTTATGGTTTCCCATCTTATGATTAAGTCCCGTATCCATTTTGAGTTTGTTTTTTTTGTGTATGGTTAAGTTGGTGATCTATTTTCATTTTTTTGCATGTATTTATCCAATTTTCCCAACACCATTTATTACAGAGACTGTCTTGGCCCCATGGTATGTTCATGCCTTCTTTGTGAAATATTAATTAAGCATAGTGGTTCGGGTCATATCTGGATTCTCTATTCTGTTCCATTGGTCTATATGTCTGTTATTTTGCCAGTACCAGGCTGTTTTGAGAACAGTGGCTTTGTAATACAGCTTGGTATCTGGTATTGAGATCCCTTCTACTTTATTCTTTCTCAGGATTGATGTGGCTATTCGGGGTCTTTTTTCATTCTTTCTGTCTCTGGCCACTTTTAATATTCTTATTTTCTCATTGGTGTTTGCCAATTTAATTATAATGTGCCTTGGAGTCAGTATTTGGGTTTCATTTTGCTTGGGACTCTGTGAGCTTGGATTTGTGTGTTTTTTCTTCTTCTTTATATCAAGGAAGTTTTCTGTCATTATTTCTTCAAACAAGTTTTCTATTCCTTGCTCAGTTTCAATTTTTTTCTGACTTCTTTCTCTGACAAGTTGTTAGCCTCTAATTTGTTTACTTTCTTTTCTGGTGATGCCTGCTTTTCTTTCATATGCAGGCTGTTACTTTGTCTCCCCATGATCTCTCTTCTCTGGATGTCTGGTTATGTAGTTCTCTCTCTCCTGCATTGATATAAAGACACAAAATACAACAAACCAGCTACAAAACACAAGAACAGAAATGTATTCATGCTATTGATTATCCCCAATAGAGGTGACCACCAGAGAAAGGCAAATTAGAGAATAGGAGAAAAAAAGAAGAGAAAATTAAAAAAAAAATAAAATAAAATAAAAAAAAAAAAGAGTGTCCGAATGAAATTGGGAAAAGAAAAAAAAGTGAAAGAGAAAAGAGACTAAAAATGAAAAGGGGAACAAACTATATATATGGAGATAACACTCCAATAGAACAGCCACTAATTCCAGCAACAAGTACCTGGAGATAAATACAAACTACAAACAACAACTAATATCAAGTGATGTAAGGAAAAAATAAAAGCAAAAAACAAAGCAAATAAAAAAAAAGAATAAGCAAAACAATCTCACAAAAAAGTATAAAGTATCGATATAATCAACATTCAAGCAAACCACAACATAAGGACAAAGAGAAAAATAATTTTTTGGATAATTATGACAGAGGAGAGAGACGTGTATATGGACTTGGAGCAGCGGATTGGAATTAGATATACAGGGTGAATTTTTTAACAGGGAGTAAACAGAAAGAATAGGGAAAATCTAAAGCAGGAAATGGTAAGAGAAACAGGTCATCAAAAGGGTATAAGTTAGGAAGAGAGTGATGGCATAAAGTTAGAGTTGAGATAGAGTAAAATGATGCAAAAGGAAAGATGAAAACAGAATGTTAAACACTAATCCCAAAGTAAAATAAAATGAAAATAAAATGACACTTAATAGTAGTAATAATACTGATTGAAAATAAAAATGTAATAATTAAAAATGTAAAATCAAGTGAGGAAAAAAGAAAAAAAATAGTTAACTAAAAGATGAAGAACGTAAAAATAAAAAACAATAAAAATAAAAAGTTAAAAAAATAAAATGTGCAGTAGTGAAGGTCATTCACTTTCTCTAATGTTATGTTTAGCATGCCTGTTTCCCAGTCAGAACAGTGTTGCAGATCCCTGCATTCCACTGCTCCTCAGTGTTGTAAGCCAGTCCTGATTTTTAAGCAGACAGTGTCTTAAATTCTTTATTCTATTAGTTTTGAGTCAACTTGTGATTCAGCACCTGGGTGGCAGTGTTTCTGGATTGACTTCCAGATCTATATGGTCTCTCTAGCCTTCTTTCCCTATGGCACTCAATACTGGTTTGTGGGAATGGGCTGCCTCAGAACCAGCTCTCCAAAAGTCACTTCCCAGGTTCCAGAAAAACAACTTTCCCTGCAGTCTCCCAGGGTGTCCCAACTGGTGATGCTATGTATTGGACTTACCAATTTGAAATAAGGATTTGAATAGGAAAAAGCCCAAGTGTGTGAATAGCAGGGCTGCAGGCACATCTGCATATCCACCATTCCCCCTTGGGTCCAAGCAGCCAGCAAACTTTTAAAATACTTGGGCTTTTCTTTTGTTTCAGAACAAAATGGGTTGCTTTTTAGAAATCCCTTTTGATAACAGCTCTGAGGACCCCTTTTCACATTTACAGATCATGCCAGCCCTAACAGCCATGGACTTTTCTAGGCACAGACCTTCTCTGATCCTCCAGTTCTCACAGTGCACGTGTTTCTCTCTCCTGCAGGGACCAGAGACCTCACCTTATCCCAGACTAAATCTGACCTTTCCATATTGGAGCGTAGATCTCCTCTGAAACTGCATGTTTGCGCCAATTGTGGATCTGTGTTCTAGGGCTTGCAGCTGTTCGGTGGTCACCACAGTTGTAACTTTTCAAGCTTCCGATTAATTACATCCACTTTCTCCTTCAAGATGGCATGGTTTCTACATCCAAGCTGGTTGTTCTGAGAAGGAACCCAGCTGCAGTGGGGTCTGCCCTGTCAGAGGAACCCTGACCATCAGTCCCCCACCTTCTCCTGGAGTTTAACTGTCCTTTAACTGTCTAACAAATACTTCCCATACAAACTTCAGCTGTTCCTTTCTTTCTGCTCCAGAACAAGGCTCAGGACCCATCTGTCTATTCCACCCCCATTTTTTACTTTTATTTTTATTTTTTTTGAAATGTGATTTGTTGACCTAACCACAAGAGCTGGATTAGGTAGGTCTTCAGTGTAGCCTAGACATCTGCTGATGAAAGAAGCTATCCATGTGATACCTTTACCATGAAGTTTGAAAACCACTGCAATAAAGTGGTTAATGACCAGGGTGCTTCTGTTAAGTATTGGGCTTAGTAGATGGGGACATGACATGGGCATTGGAGCAGAAAAACAACACATCATCTAAAGTAAAGGCCAAGGCAAGTTTCTGGGGTAGCCATTATTTTCCCTCCATTTGTAAAGGAGAATGAGATGAAGACTAAGGATGGAGAATGTGGAGATGATCCTAAGATTGGAGATCAGATGGATTTGCACATTGACATAAGAGGAGGATGTGAGCAAAAACGTACAATATGCCATCTGAATTATGATAGAGTGGAAAGGTTAGCAACAGAGACACTTTCCTTAAGGTAAAATACCCAATGAGGGATCCTAATCACTCAAACCCAGACTGTGTTAAGCATCACATGGATTGCATGGATAAACAAGATGAGAGTCTTTCTGAAACCCCCAAAGTTAGAAAACATAAGTGTGACAAATACTCCCATCATCTTAAGTGTCAGGGATTCTACTATCCAGGGTAAGAAGTTTGATATAAATGGAACCATTTTAAAATGGAGTCAAAGCTGCTATCCCAGAGGAATGGCCTTGTGTATCTTACTCCTTAAACCATTATAATGTTTGAACTGGGAAAAATCACCTTTGGACTGGGCCAAACCAATATTGTCTACAGACCACTGTTTGGAAAGCTAACAGGAGAGCTAGCCTCCTGACCACACAACTGATAATTTGGACATAAACTAAGGAGTAATTTAGCTTAACACCAATGGAAATTCTTTATTCTATTTATATAACCACTTTCCTTCCCTTTTTCATAAAAACCTCTAGCTTTATCACATATTTGGAAGATAATTTAGGTTTTTTACTGAATCTGTGGCTCCCAATTGCTATTCTTCTTTTAACTCAAGCAAACTCATGCTGCCTCTCATTTAGTTTGTTTTGTTGTTGTTGTTGTTGTTGTGGTTTTTTTTTTAGGTTAGCAAAGCCTTATAAAGGAGATGAGTTTGTGTATTTCAAAGTAAAAACCCAAGGATTTCTTTTTCTTTTATTTTTTAGAAAAGTCTTGAAAGGTGGTATCTAATACAAGGAGGAAGGATTTAACTCTGAGAACTTGATTCAGATTTCTTGGCACCTCTAAGGGGACACAATGCATGATTGAATATGCCTCCCAGAGGTGCCCTGGGGTGAGAACTCTTCTAATGATGAAGCATGGAAAGGGACAATGTTGGAAATCCTGTTTCCTCCCAGGGACCTCCTGGATTATTCAAGGCTACAACTGGTAGACAAAAATAATCCTATTTTACCCTCTTAATATATACATTTAAATGATAACACCTTTGTGAAGTGTAAAGCACCCAATTCAACTGGGCAACTGTACAGCCTTGGGCTGACACTGTGGTTCACTGGCTTCTGAAGATTATTCAGTAAATTACACACATCAGTTGTAGACAACTGATACCAACAAGTAGTCCTGTAGTCATGTGGACTCAAGGAATGTGACCCTTGTCTTTCACTAGTTTGCGATGGCCATCATCTCATCACTACAATATTCTTGAGTTTTTCTAACCATGCCTTCTTGTGTCTGATGTTTTGAGTTACCTGTACCTAGGCAAATAGTCAGAATACATGTTAATCTTTCATTCAAGCTGACATCTACATAACTACTGTATTCTTTTCTATGTTTTTATTTCCATAATTGTTTAAAAAAAAAAAACACTTTCCATCAAGTACAGTTTTAGTTAACAGCTCCAGAGCTCTGTTGAGAGTGAGAACTTTTAGATTTGTTTCTACTTACATTAAAGAAATATCATGTAAGGAGAAATATCCTGCGAGTAAATTACATCTAAAAAAATTTTACTTTAGGAAATTAACCTTCATTAGAAACACTAACAGCAAGATACTCATGAAAATACAGGCATTGTGTCAAAACAAATCATAGGAAAATCATTTGGGGGAAAAAAAGAAAAAGAAAAAGGATCCCAAGTCAAATTTATAGAAAATATCCCTTCATTAACTTTTGGTAGAGAATATGTTTGTATATTTTCAGAAAACAACTTGAGACCATCTTGATTCCTGTAACAGAGAGGAATAGACAAAAGTGATCCAGCTATGAAGATAGAAGAGAAACAGTTCAGAGATGGAAGATGCTGATGACGCCTCACCATACTAGCAGATAGCAGCTGTGTGTTGCTGAAGGATGCCCAGGTCCAAACCAAAGATGGTCAGATCTGCATCACCACCATTTGCCCACCAACTAGATCTGAAATATCATTGCTGACATGTATGCATAAGGAACTGTTTGACATTGAAATTGGGACTCAAAAGAACTGTTGGCCCAGAAGGGAACTCACTACAGACTGATTTATTGGCCTCTCAGCATAACCATTATGGCTTGTCTCAGTTTCAGTTCTTACAAGGGTATTTCTTGGATCACATGATCTCACACATCTAGAGGAAATAATGAACAACATAAACTGCTGAACAAAAACAGACCCAGAGAAACAGAAGCAGCAATCAGACTCTCAAACCTCAGTGAGAAAGTAGGGGAGGGTGGGGATAAGGGGGAGACATCAACCAAAGGACTTGTGTGCATGCAAATGGGCCTAGCCAGTGGCCATGGACAACAGGGAGGTGGGGGCATATGTGTGGAGGGGTTGGGATGGGAATAGGGGGATGAGGACAATTATGTAATACCATAATCAATAAAATTAATAAAAGAAAAAGAAATAGACTATTCTGACAATGTGATGTCTTCAAAGTAAAACAGCATAGTGTTCATGTTTATTATAAACAATTATAAAATTCCTTATCCACAATGAGATTTGGACCCAATAACTCAAAACATTAGCCTCTGCTTTTAGCCATGGCAAGTACCCTGTTTCCCTGAAAATAAGACAGTGTCTTATATTAATTTTTTTCTCCCAAAGTTGCGCTAGGTCTTATTTTCAGGGGATATCTTATCTTTCCATGCTCTAGGTCTTATTTTCAGAGGATGTCTTATTTTCGGGGAAACATGGTAGTGGTATAGGTAATTACTGTTGACCTCTCACAAGGAAAGTAAAGATGAAAGCAACACTAATTCACTACAGCCAAATAAACTTGTTACATTTTGTGTGCTTCTAGAGTTAATGATATAGCTAACACTTCCTGCTATGTCAAGACAGACCTATAATAGGAAGTAAAAGCTAAATCTAGACTCTAACAGGATGTATTTCCACAGCAATTAAAATTTTCTTTTAATTAAAGTCATAGCTATTTGGGTTCCCAGTGTTCCATAGAGCTCAAATAAACAGAAAAGAATAATAGAAGAGGCAGAGTGGTGGAGAGAACTGCAGTAGCACAAGTATTAGTTAAAGTGTTCCATATCAGGTTATAAGATGTGCTTAATCCTATTAAAAGACTGAATCCAAGAGATAACCTATATATAAATATTATATAAAAGAATTATTAGAAAATTAAATATAACCAATATAACATTGATAAAAAATAATAATCTGTCATCTACATGAATAGCACCAAGCCATACAAACATTTAAACATAGATCAAAAGCTTGGGGGATGGAATTTTTATCCCAAGGGATGGTGTAAGCTGGTTAGAAGAGGCCCATCTATTATGTTTGAAGTAAGATAAAAAATAATTTTTATATATGCACCTTTAAAATTCACTCTGGTACTGCTGAGGTATTAAGGAAATATCTAAATAAAGCAGCCAACATTTCTGTCTTTAGTTCAGGTGACCTAGTTTGGATCTAAGTACATGTATAGCAGTTGAAAAAGACAAAATGTGAAGGCAGTATTATAGTTGAGATTATTGTACACCCAACACTGCACAAAATCAAATTTGTGGTTCCCATGGCAACTGTAACTCTGCCACACTTCACATTATAGTAATCACTGCAGTGAGCTCTATACTTATAGATGTGAGATATTTGGGGCTGTAACTTCTTATCTATTGCTTGTGATACTTTTCAAAAAAATTCTTATCTAGGGTTCCAGTTTTAAAGTTTGTAACTACTGAATGATGAATAATATTGGCAAGTGTGAGAGACGTAGTTGAAAGATTCTTTTGGAAGAGAAGCTTGGAAAATTTGGTTTTATTTTTCAAATATATAGTGTTTACTCTTTTTCACATAATGGAACTTTGAGAGCACAAATTGATAGTGTAAGAGAGTCTATATATAAATACTATAGAGTATTTTTATTAATTACTCAGTTACATAGAGTCTATATATAAATACTAGAGGCCTGTTGCACAAAATTTGTGCATAGGGTGGTATGTCCCTCAGCCAAGCCTGCACCCTCTCCAAACTCCAGGGATGTCTGACTGCCTGTTTAAGCCTGATCCTAATGAACAGTCAGACATCCCTCTCACAATCCAGGACTGCTGGCTCCCAACTGCTTCCCTGCTGCCTTCCTGATTGCCTCTAATCGCTTCTGCCTGCCAGCCTGATCACCCCCTAACCACTCCCTTGAAAGCCTGATTGATGCCTAACTGCTCCTCTGTCAGACTGATATTCTCCCACTGCCCTTCCCTGCAGGCTCAGTTGACCCCAACTTCCCTCTTCTGCTGGCCTGGTCACCCCTAACAGCCCTCCCTTGCAGGCCTGTTCTCTCACAACTGCCCTCCCATGTAGGCCTGATCCCTTCCAATTGCCCTCCCCTGCTGGCCATCTTGTGGTGGCCATCTTGTGTCTACATGGGGGCAGCCATCTTTGACCACATGGGGGCAGCCATCTTGTGTGTGAAGTGATGGTCAATCTACATATTACTCTTTTATTAGATAGGATAGAGGCCTTGGTGCATGGTTGGGGGCCAGCTGGTTTGCCCTGAAGAATGTACTGGATCAGGGTGGGGGTTCCCTTGAGGCATGGGGCAGTCTGGGCAAAGGACCTGTGGTGGTTTTCAAACTGTCCATACCCCCACTGACCCAAGTGGAGGTCCTGGCATCTGGGATTTATTTATCTTCTATCATTGAAGATTTGTAGCCTTGAGTGGAGCCCTGGGCCAGCCAGGGTATGCAGGAACATTGCCTTTCTCCTTTGCCTCCTGCTCACTCCATGGCAGCAAACATTTTTGTTGGGATCTATTTATCTTATGAAATTGAAAGTTTGTAGTCTTGAGTGGATTCCAGGGCTGACCAGGGTGTTCAAGAAGCTTGGCTTCCTCCATTGCCAGGGAAACCCAAGCCTCCTGTTTACTCTGTGGCTGCAGCCATCTTGGTTGGGTTAATTTGCGTACTCACTCCTGATTGGCTTATGGGTATGGCTTGTATGTGTAGTGGAGGTATAGTCAATTTGCATATTACTCTTTTATTAGATAGGATGCTCATACAATAAATACACACATGCACATGCCTACACCTACAACCTGAAATGTAGTAAGCAATTTATATAACTTAAAATATTTATAAACGCCAAAACTGGTTTGGCTCAGTGGTAGAGCATTGGTCTGCAGACTGAAGGGTCCCAGGTTTGATTCTGGTCAAGGGCATGTACATTTCTTGTGGGCACATCCCCAGTAGGGGGTGTGCAAGAGGCAGCTGGTCCATGTTTCTCTCTCATCGACATTTCTAGATCTCTATCTCTCTCCCTTCCTCTCTGTAAAAAAATCAATAAAACATATTTTAAAATATTTATAAACAAAGACAAGAGCATTGTATAATATTACAGAGTTCAATGAAATATATAATAATTTTTACATTAAGAAAAAAATGCTAGATATCACTGAAACCAGTTTGGCTCAGTGGATAGAGCATTGGCTTTCAGATTGAAGGGTCCCTGGCTCAAATCCAGTCAAGGGTATGTACCTTGGTTGCAGGCACATCCCCAGTGGGGTGTGTGCAGGAGGCAGCTGATTGATGTTTCTCTCTCATTGATGTTTATAATTCTCTATCCCTCTCTCTTCCTCTCTGTGAAAAATCAATAAAATACATTAAAAAATAAATAAAGAAGCTAGATATTATGTTTAGGAAGGTGGTGCTTGATTATGAAATTAGGTCCTTCTTTGCAACCAACTAGATTATGACTTTGCAACTAACTAGTATATGGACACTGTAAGCTTCTTATCCACCAACCATGATTCCTCTCAAATAGAATACCAAATGTGTTTGGATATGCATCTTTCTCCAAGGGATCTCAAAGGAGAGTGATCCACTCCCAGCCAATATATTTTATCCTCTTTCCCTAAGTGTTCTAACCTTGTAAGGTGACTCAGTTGTGGTCAATGAGAAATAAGGTCATTTTATAGGGGTAGTTCCTGGGAAATGTCCTTTGACCCTAAATCATGGGACAGGAGGAATAGTCTTCATCCTTGTACTGGACATTGTCAAAGTTAGCTGGGTTGCCTAAACCAGCCTAGAAAAGCAGGTGGAAAGTCTTACCAACACTGACAAAGTCAGAGGAGATAGAGGAACAAATCAGGATTCTTAAATTCATCTGAGTCATATAAATACTTAGAAAACCTATTTTTCCTCTTGGTTTATCCATTATGGAAGATATTAAATTTTTTAAGTCAACTTAAGTAAGGGATTTTTATTATTGACTGCCAAATTCATCCTTTCTGATATTATAAATATTTAAAGTCTCTGACTTTTAATTTCCTAATTTATTATACATAAATTAGAGGCCTGATGCACAAAATTTGTGCAAGGGGCTTAGCCCTCACAGCCCTAGCTTGGTCCAGAAGGGTGTTCAGTTGTCTGTCTAATTAGTATATTATGTTTTTATTATTATAGATAATAATATTGTCTTCCAGATAAATCAGAAAAATATTATGAACTAAAAAAGTAAGCATATTTATAGTTATGTATATATTTTATATATTTAGTAGTGTGCTGGGGCCAGCTTGTACCAGCTCACAAGAGTCAATTTTAAAGAGACAAATTTAATTTTTTGGAACTTAGGAAGCTAGTTGAAATCACATCATTAGCTTAAATCAGCCATGATAAGATATTTATATATTTATCCATGAGGTACATTTCAAGACACCCCGTAGATGCCTACAAATACTATATGCTATATTTTTCCTATAGATATATACCTATGGTAAAATTTAATTTATAAATTAAGCACTGTAAGAGATTTACAATAATAGCTGATAGTAAAATAGAGGGAGTTTGTGGTTTCTCTTTGGCATATCTGAATTTTCAGCATCACTCTTCTTATGCTTTTGAGCCATTAAGTAAAATAATGGTCACTTGAACACATGCACTGTGACAGTGAGATAGTCCATCTGATAACTGCAATGACTAAAGGGAAGTATAGCTTATAAAGTGTGACATGCTAGACAAAGGGATGATTTATGTCTTAGGTGAGATATAGAAAAGACATGAGATTTCATTATGCTACTCCAAATAGACTTAATGGAAAATTATGAATTGTTTATTTCTTTGGACAATGGTTGGACATGGATAACAAATAAGGGGAAACAATCCCTTGAATAAGCAGGGATTACTCTACTATGTATAAGGGCTACATATCAAGGCTCTTCTGAATTTCAAAGAGGGTTACTAAGAATTTACCAGTGTGGTATTATTCATATCTATCCTGGAAACACAAGCAGAGGATCCCAGGATGTCTTAAATGTCCCAAGAAAGAAAGAATCTCTAGTTTTAATCCATACTTAAAGGAATAGTCAATTTTCTTTAGACATCTTTTATCTGTTCAGAAGTTTCCTTCTTTTATATATTTTCCAGACCCTGACTCTAGATGCCATGTTTATATGGAACATAGCCACTCATGCCCAAACCCAAAAGAAAACATTAATAATAAGTGTAGGGTGTTCCCATTTTTATTTATACTCACTCACCGAATAAATATTGAGGTCCTCCTGTATCAGGTACTGTAGCTATGGGCTAAGCATCCTCTGTAAGATTTAAAAACTATGATACTTGTCCTCAGAAAATTTACATTCCTGTTGTAAAACACAAGTAATGAATAAGTTGCCTTTGAAATATAAAGATTTCAGACACCTGGTTAGAAATTGTCCAGAAAAAAAAAGTTGGGTTGTGTAGGTTAAGAAGAAGGCAAAGGGAGAGAGGTAAAGCAAACCATTAACCATTTCAGAATTATTAAGTTACTCAGTTCTCCAATGACCTGGGCATATATAACAGGTAGTTGAGAGTAGAGAAAACCAGCATCAGGAAAGAAGTGGCCAACAGAATCAAATTTTATGTAAACATAAAGTGTAATAAGGAGTAAAAATTATCCACTGGATTTATTGATTGTGGTATCACTGTTGATCTCAGAACAATGTAAGCAAAATAATGAGCATGGCTGTCTCATTGTAATGATAGAATAAATGGTGAGTTGCAGTGTAATACACACACATATATTTACACATATATGTACTTGTGTGTGTGTGTATAATCAAAAACTATAACTCTGTGTGTGTGTGTGTGTGTGTGTGTGTCTGTGTGTGTGTGTGAGAGAGAGAGAGAGAGTTAGAGAGAGAGACATGAAGGGAAGAGTAAGAGATAAAGTTATAGAAGTAGAAGGAAATAATCATTAGGATCAGAGGGAGTGATTTGAGGGGGGGTGAAGGAATGTGAAAACCTTAATCTGAAACAAATGGAAGGGTAACTTTTTCTTCAAGATGAAAAAGAAAATTAGTAAATTTTGTAGACATAAATATATTTGTAAATTCAGTTGTGGGGGAGGGGGGTGGAAAACCAGAGATAAAGTTGTCCAGGAAAACATACAAATCTAGAATAGTAGAAAACCAACATAAAACTGAATTGAATGCAATAAGTGAACAGTTTCCAACACAGATAGATAGTGAAAGGAAAGGCAAAATGACAGAGAAATAGTAAAACATTTAGTAGAAACTGGTGCCATAGAATCCAAGAAAAAGAAAGAATTTTGAAAAGGATGGCACGGTCCACATGTTAAAGCTTTCATCAGAAAAAAACAGACAAACAAACAAACAAACAAACAAAAAACACAAACCTTTAAAATCTACTAAACAAGTCAGAAAGACTGGATGTTAATGGGTGAGAAGAGACAGGGACAATATTCTAGGGCAGTCAACATGTGTAAAAATAGACTTGTGGCCAAAGTTGCTAGATTTGTGGCCTATATCATGCTCCAGATCCTTCTTTCTTCTCCTGAGCCTTAACTTAATGGCAGAGAGTCTTACCCTAACAGACAACACATTTACATTTCAATGAAGATGTCCAAAGAATTAGGGAGACAGAAATTTAGGGCAAGTCACAGAATATGCTATATTTTATTTTATTTTTTAAAGTATATTTTATTAATTTTTATAGAGAAAAAGGGAGAGAGATAGAGAGTTAGAAACATCTATGAGAGAGAAGCATTAATCAGCTGCCTCCAGCACACCCCCTACTGGGGATGTGCCACCAACCAAGGTACATGCCCTTGACCAGAATTGAACCTGGGACCCTTCAATCTGAAGGCCAATGCTCTATCCACTGAGCCAAACTGGGTAGGGCAGGAATATGATATATTTTAGTTCTAAAATTCTATCAGGTTAGGGCCTATACACTTATAATAAATAAGGAAAACACTGAGCATATGGGACAGGCTCTGCCTGTTAAGAATACTTCATACTCAGGTATACTTTTGTAGTCTCCAAAATAATTTTTTATATTTGTAGGGTGTTTTCTGATGGTCTCATGCTGGCTGTTCATTACTTAAAATGGTGTCTTTTATTTATTCAATAATTTCATAACTAGTAATATATGTTCTTTATCTGACAGTTTTAGTAACTAAAGTCTTAGTGGAGTGAGGAGGAAAGGAGGACACTTATATTGAGTCTGTATTGTTTTAGTCAACTCTCCCTCAAAGTTGACTCTCTACCTCTTCTCCCCTCCCCTCCCTTTTCCTCACCCCCTTTTTCTTCTCTCCCCTTCTTTTCCTTCTCTATAATATTTCTATGGATGCATATGAAAAGAAGGAGATGTCTAACTAATCTTGTTGTACAAGCAATTTATTATTGAAGCCATTGCGTGGCTTTTTCAGACCTGCTATGTTTGAGATCACCACATCTCTCTTTCAAATGTTACTTAATTCATTTTATTCAATCAATTAATATTTATTAAGTGCCTGCAATTAGCCAGGTATTGTGCTAGAGCAGCTGGAAAATAATGATTAGAAAAATAGAACTTGCCCTTTGCTCATAATAATTGAAGCCTAGTAGGGAAAACAAATTGCCCAATACACACACAGATACAAAATGTAAAAGGACATCTTAGAGAATTTTATTTTTTTGCAGTGGACACACACTGTGCTAGGATGGCTGTGATGACAGGCTGAGTCAGTCTGTGGGGCAGGACAGGTTCCTTAGGATGTGATGCATTTGGCAAGATAGGAAGAAGGGATTAGGCTTGGTGAGTAGATGAGGAAGTTAGGATAACTGCTGTAAAGAAAGAGAGGAGAAAAAAAAAAGAGTGATAGAAAGCAAGGCTCAGAGTTAGGCAGTTGTCATATCAAGGGGGAAATGTTTCTCAATTTTTAGACTCTGTTAATCAGGAGTAAAAAACTAGAGAAAAGGAGTAAGGAAACAGAAACCACATGTTCAACCTCGCCAGAACTTCCTCCAGTGAAAATATATTAGGTGTTTTAGTGATTTCTTAGCCATGACAGCCCATCTTTTTCTCTTTTAAAATATTAAAAACTGTTAAAGTCTTAAAGAAATCAGGTAAGTGGGTTAGAATTTTTAATATATTTTATTGATTTTTTTTTCAGAGAGGAAGGGCAAGAGATAGTTAGAAACATCAATGAGAGAAACATCGATCAGCTGCTTCCTGCACACCCCTTATTGGGGATATGCCTGCAACCAAGGTACATGCCCTTGACCGGAATTGAACCTGGGACCCCTCCGTCCAGAGACAAATGCTCTATCCACCTAGCCAAACCAAATTTTGCAAAAGCATCAACTTAAACTTTGCAGAGACCTACTTGGAACACATTTTATTACTTAAACTAGGGAACCAGTTTACAAATTTGTGCACCTTGATAGGAACCATGGGCTGCAAGGCTGTCGTGGACACGGCTGGGTCTTGGACTATCCTCTACATTCCCGCCCAGCCCCTCCTGCCGTGGCCCTTCTCTTCTCCCTCCAGCAGCCCTGTTCCCGTTGCTGCCTTTTCCACTCACTGACAGTGCCAGCCCCACTTGCACCCACTGTTGGCATGGAGCAATTGGAGCTGGCACCAGTGAGCCAGTGCCAGGCACCAGCTGCAGGTGTTAGCGGGACTGACACCAGCAATCGGTGCAAGTGGCAGCATTGGCACTGACAGCAGGTGTGAGAGGTGGCTGCATGCTCCAGTCACCCATTAGGAGCAGAGGAGGTGGAGAAGCCCTGAGGGGTGATCAGGGCTGGCATCTGCTGCTCGCACCCACTGACAGCACTGAGCGATCAGGGCTAGCATCAGACGCCGGTAGTAGGTGCAAATGGTGGCTCTGGAGCCAACAATGGATGTGAGTGGAGCTGGGGCCAGCAGCAGGTGAGAGTGGCAGGAGGGACCTCGGTGCATGGGAGCAAAGAATTTTCAGTAACCACCAGAGGCTCACCCTGATGACAGCAACCACTTTGGTCTGATACCCTCACTCACCAGCTCGACCGCAGCTAACTCCCAGCCGTGTTTTGCACTCTTCCACCTGTTGCCAATGTATGCCATGCTTGGTGTGCACCCCCTGGTGAACAGTACACATTATAGCGACGAGTTGTTTGGTTGTTCAGTGTTCCACCATTTGGTCTATTTGCATATTACCCTTTTATTATCTACACTAAAGAAGAGTAAGATGAAAATTGACCATAACTTAGGGATGACCACCAGCCAATCAGGTGTGAGTGTACAAGTTAACAAAGACGGTGGGTTAATTTGCATATGTAGGTGCTGAGCAGCAGAGGGTGGGACAGGCTGTTCCAGGTTTCTGGGCAGTGTGGGAAGGCATAAGGGCAGCTCTAGGCCAGAGCGAAGGTGGTGCCTGTAGCCAGGGAAGGAAGGCCCATTCTTGCATGAATCTTCATGCATCAGGCCTCTAACATAGGATAATATGCAATCAGAGTCTGTCTCTCTCTTTTAGTGTCATCTCTATGTGACAGCCACACAGTTAAACAAGTATTACAGTATTCCACTGGGGGGGAGGGGGAACAACAACAACAACAACAAAAACACCTAACATTTAAGAATAAAAGAGTATCAATTGTACAATAATAATGCATTCATCAATCTATTTAGCTACTGAAAATATTAAATATTGACTCTACTCTAGGCTCTACTCTTTATTTTAAAAGTAGAAAATGAACTTTCGATAGTTTTATTTTTATTATCCAGCTTATCAAGAACTGCCAGAGTTGTTGTCCACTCAAAAATAGCTTGTACCAAATTCCCTTCATTCCACTTGTAGTGAGACAGAAAGCTGATGGACACCAGGAAGACAGAAGCCAAAGCAGCTTAAGGAGATTCCTAGAGACTGAGTGCTTTGAATTGGATTATTCTGAGATAAAATGGGAACAATTCCAGGCATCCCAGGGGAAGTAGTGGCTAATCAAGAATCCCAAGTACTTTAATGTATCAATCTAGGTACTGCCCTTGTCTCACTTTTGAAAATGCCTTGGAAACAGTCTGCATTCTGACAGCGCTCTGTGAACATTTTGTACAGGGAGGGGAAAAGTAAACCAACCTTTTATATAGCATCAACCAGTGGGCCCAATATCTAATTAATTTTCACCAGATCCACCCTAGTATCACCTTTTTGTTTTGTTTTTACAAGAAACGGGTTAAAAGTAATATATGGCTAATAGTTCAACTTACAAGTCAAGAGAAAGAGATCCCAGGAACCAATACCATTTTAAACACATAGAAGGAATTGGCTATGTATCTACATAACTACTGCATTTTCCTATTTCCTATACCCAATCAGGACAAATCAAGTGTATGACATTCGAATTGTGGCTCTACTACAATAGTATATTTAAATTTATCTACTTGTTGTTCCAGCTGTGAATAGCCTAAATTCCAACATCTTTAATTTCAGTTATTGATTGGAGGGCAGAAAGATCTTAGCTTTTAATGGAATAAGTCACTTCTCTCCATGAAATCTATGGTACCTTAGAGATAAATCTATCTAGGTTTTTATCCATAGGCAATAAAGATAAATCATGAATTCATCTTTTCTGACTGTCCTGAGGAAATGTGGACCTGTCTGTCCTCTGGAAGCAAATAAAGTAGAGAATGCTGTTATCTGCAAGGTAGTTTATGTGGATCCATTCTTAAAGGCTGGGAAAGGCCTTGAGTTACCTCTGCTAATCTACTATGATAGTGACCTCACCTGGTAAACCTAATGGGAAACTGCTTTCCTCTGCACTGCCTTGTGTGAAAGGCAATTAGCTATGACACCAACGGTGATTCCAAAAATGGCGTTGCCGCCCACTGAATGCTGTTTTCTGTCTCTCTAAGAGGGTAAATTCTTGCCTTTATGGTACTTTTCAGTAATGTAGAGAACTGCAAAGAGGCAAATGTTTACCAGGGTTTCCCCTATCACATATCATGGGCACTTAGCAATATTATTTTTCTCCTACAATGATGAAACATAATATTAAATGCATATACTCAAAATATAAAATGTGACAATGGCTGGTGTGGCTCAGTTGATTGGAACATCAGCCCATTCACCAAAAGATCATGGGTTCAATTACTAGTCAGCCTTCATGTAGCAGGAGGCCAATCAATGTTTCTCTTTCTTTGTTCCTTCCTCTCTCTCTAAAGTACATGTGTCAAACACAAGGCCTGCGGGCCAAATCCGTCCCGCCAGGCCTTGCAATGTGGCCCGCAACTCGCTGTCATCACTGCACTCCGCTGCGTTTCCATCACAATGACAGTTTATGACTGTTCAGTAAACCATTCGGCCCGCGATTTAGGCTGGATTTTAGATTTTGGCCCCTTCTCTGATTGAGTTTGACACCCCTACTCTAAAGTAAAAAATAAAAAAATAAATAAAAATCTGATAGAGATCACTTTTTATTTGGCTGTTTATTAAAACTTTTCATCTGGGTTCATTGATGATCTTTAAAAAAAAAAAAACTGATGGCAGATAAAATTTGAAATAGACCAGCCCAAGGCAGAGAATGGAATGTCTATTTCTATAAAAAATAGGAGACATAAAATTAATGTCAAACAGACAACAGTTTCAAGATCACAGATAATACCATTTAGTAGATAATATCTCCATAAGCTAAAAGAACTGCAGATATAAGTGAACAGAATTGTTATTAAAAGAAAGACAAAGAGTTTGGACAGTGTTGCTCAGTGGTTGAGCATTGATCTATGAACCAGGAAGTCTCAGTTTGATTCCTGGAGAAGTCACATGCCTAGGTTGTGTGCTCAATCCAGTGTTGGGCATGTAGGAGGCAGCTGATCAATGATTCTCTTTCATCATTGATGTTTCTGTCTCTCTCCTACTTCTCTGAAATTAAAAAAATAATAATAAAAATTAAAAAAACATAGACTAAGATTAGGAAAGATAAAGACATTTTTTCACTCTATAGTCTGTATTTGACTATAAGTATCTATGCTAATAAAAGGGTAATATGCTAATTAGACCAGCCATCTTCTAAACAACCTTCTGGATGGCCTTCTGAACAAAACTAAGGTGGTTGAGCCAAGGCAGAGGCAATTAGGGGCAATTAGGCTGCCAGGGGAGAACAGTTAGGGTAATCAGGCTAGCTTGGGAGAGCAGTTAAGGGCATCAGGCAGGCAGGCAGAGTGGTTAGGGGTGATCAGACAGGCAGGAAGGTGAGTGGTTAGGAGCCAGTGGTCCTAGATTGTGCCTAAACCGGTAGTTAGACTACCCCTGAGTGGTCCTGGATTGGGAAGCGGCAGGCTGAGCTGAAGAACCCCTCCACCCATGCACAAATTTTGTGCATCGAGCCTCCAGTCCTATATAATAAAGAGGTAATATGCAAATTGACCTTCACACCCTCACACAAGATGGCTGTCCCCATGTGGTCAAAGATGGCCACCACAAAATGGCTAGTAGGAGAGGGTAGTTGTGGGTGACCAGGCCAGCAGGGGAGGGTAGTTATGGGTGATTAGGCCAGCAGCAGAGGGCCATTAGGGGTAACTGGGCTGACAGGGGAGGGCAGTTGGGGGCAACTGGACCTGCAGGGGAGGGAGGATTATTGGGAGAGGCCAGGCCTGCAGATGAAGGCAGTTAGGGGTGACCAGGTGGTAGGGGAGGGCATTTGGGGGGACCAGGCCTGCAGGGGAGGGCAGTTGGGGGCGACCTGCAAGCAGGGAAGGGCAGTTGGGGGTGACTGAGCCTGCAGGGGAGGGAGGGCAGTTGGGGGGTGATCAGGTCAGCAGGGGAGGGCAATTGGGGGTAATCAGGCCAGCAAGGGAATAGTTAGGCATCAATCAGGCTGGCAGAGGAGTGGTTAGGGGGTGATCAGGCTGGTCAGCAGAGCGGTTATGGGCAATTAGGCAGATAGGCAGGCTAGTGGTTGGGACCACCAGTCCTGGATTGTGGGAGGGATGTCTGGCTGCCAGTTTAGGCCCTATCCATGAGGGGTCCCAGATTGGAGAGGGTGCAGGCTGGGTTGAGGGACATCCCCCCCCCCCTCCCCTCATACAGGAATTTGTGCACTGAGCCACTGGTATATATATATAAAAGCCTAAGCAACTGGACAACTGGCCAGTAGCTATGACACACACTGACCACCAGGGGGTAGACCCTCTGACTGGTAAGTTAGATTGCTGCTAGATCCTGTCAGCCCCACTTCTGTTTCACCCTCACTCTGGACCCAGACCGGAGGGAGGAGGGAATAAGCCTGAAGACCAACTATTGGCACAATGTACCTCTGAAGCAGAAAGAATCTGGCATTGTTGACAGAATGTATCTGAAAACCAATATTGGCACAACATACCTCTGCAGCCTAAAGAGAGCAGTGTCATTGACAGAATGTATCTGAAGAACAGTCATCAACAGGTACTACCAATACTGGTAGGAACTGCCTTTACAGCAAAAATGAAGTAAATGAGGATGTAATTATCAAACATAGTTATGGTAGAATGACTGTTAGATGACAATTTTGCCTATTACTAAATTTCTCTAATGAAAAACCATCTGATGGAAAATTTACTTGATGTTGTGGCAAGGGTAAAGTTTGTCAAAATGATATATATTTTTCAGAATAACTGGCATATTTAAAAAAATAATTATAAACAAAGTTTCTGACAATAAAAATTTCATGGAAAATATCCATTCCATAAATAGTTCTTTTGCTTTTGCTTCAGTGGGTACAAACAATACATCACCATCAGGATATGGGCCATACTATTTTAGAATAAACAGACAAGTTTATCACCATAAACTTTACATCCTTCAGATGGTGTTTCTCAGAAGTGTGCTCAACTCTGTATTTTAGATTCAGCTGAAGCAATTAGTAAAATATTAGCAATGCCAGAAAACCAATGTTTCTCAGAAAGACTCATGATCAATACCAACAAACTCATAAATGAAATAATAAATTTAAAAAATCAAACAAGATGCTATATGAGGTAGAAAAGGAAGCACAATCTGAAGCAGCAATGGAAAGTATTGCTCCCACGGAAGTAACAATGGCGATGAAATATGATTGTAATAATGATCCAAGTGATATAATTAGCCCCATGTAATCAAACTTGCTGTCATATTCAGAAACAAAGATGAAGAACCTCCTTTTGAAAGGGACTTGCTCATTCATTGTAAACCAGATCCCAATAATCTGAATACCACTAAAACGAAACAAATCAGTATCCTGTTTCCTACGTGGTAAAAAAAGTAAGTCTGGGGAATGGATATTTCATTAAGACTCAGAGACAACAGTGTAATTGATGATAAATTTGACAAAATGTAAGAACATGAGTCACACAAATACAGTATATGGATTTTATCTCTCTGTGAGTGACATGTTCAATCTTATTTTATTTATTTATTTTGTAATTAATTTCTTTATTGATTAAGGTATCACATATTTGTCCTCAACTCCCCATTCCAATCCCCTACCCTCCTTTATGTCCCCACCCCCTATTGTCCTTGACCACTGGTTAGGCTCATATGTGTGCGCATAAGTCATTTGGTTGATCTCTCCCTTTTATCCCCACCCTCTCTTTGAAGTCCAACATTCTGACCCATGGGTCTGTTCTTATTCATCAGTCTATGTTGTTCGCCATTTCCCCTAGATGAGTGAGATCATGTCCTATTGGAAATATACTTATAAGAATAAAAAATGAGACAAGCAATAATCATTATGCTGAAAGGCATATGAATCAGTCTATAGTGAGCTTCTTTCTGGGCCATCAGTTCTTTTGAGACCCAATTTCAATCTCAAATAGTTCCTTATGTGTACATGTCAGCAATGATATTTCAGTTCTAGATGGTGGGCAAATGGTGGTAATGCAGGTCCAACCCTCTCTGGTTTGGTCCTGGGCAACCTGCAGTGATACACAGCTGCTGACTGCTATCATGGCAAGGCGTCGTCAGCGTCTTCCATCTCTGGACTTATTAGTAGTTCATCTCAAGATAAAAATCTCTCAAGAGGAAATGAACCTAAAGCAGTCATATTATAGTGCAAAAAATTAAAATTTAAAAGCTATCAAGACTACATTATAAAATTTTCAAAAGCATCCTAATATTTAAATAAAAAAGGGGGAAAGTAGAAGAATCTCATTAAGAAAAAAATATCCTGAAAGTAAATTACATCTAGAAAATGTGTACTTTAGAAAATTAATTGTAATGCTATCAACAAGACACCCATGAAAAACACACATGGTGTCAAAGTAAGCAAGAGGAAAATTATTTGGGCAAAAAAATGAAAAAGAATCCTAAGTCAAATTTATAGAAAATATTTCTTTATTAAATTTGGTCGAGAATATGTTTGTATATTTTCAGAAACAACTCTAAAACCAAGTGGATTCTGGCCAAAGAGAGGAATTGACAGGACTACTCCAACCATGACCATATAGTTAAGGCAGAAATTCCAGATGAGGACCAGTGTCCTTGACTTTTTCAAATTGTAAAATTAAATATGGTACATGGACCATGTGGAATACAAAATCCAAATACTTCATGTATGAGAAATGGAAAATGTTCAAAGGGATATCCAAAAGAATTTCAAAACACAACCATTGGAAATACTGATGGATATCCCAAATACAAACGAAGATCTGGTAGCACCATGTCTATTGGAAATAAAGTTGTCAATAACACTTGGATTGTCCCTCATAAACTGTATTTGTGTCTTAAATATAACTGTCATCAATGTTGAAGTCTGCACATGGATTAAAAGTGTCAAATACTTACAAAAGACATAACTCAACTTTGAAGGCTTGGTTCTTATTAAAAAGAGAGGATTCCGATGCACATAATTACAGGTATTATTATTGATAAATTCCATAGCATTATGTGTTTAATAATTCTTTATGGAGAAAATTCCAAAAGGATTGGAATAAAGTAGCACGTAGACTGTTCACTATGCACTTTAAAGAACCAGAATGATACTAATTTGGACTTTGATTCTGCCTGTAAAAGGTGCTGTGATAAGTTTTGCAGACCTGCAAACTGTAGGAGGTGTAGTTTATGATACATTTTATAAAGCTTCTAAACATTGAGAATTATTAATCAATGATACTATCTGAAAAAATAAGATTGGCAATGCAATCATATCCTTAATATGACCAAACAACTATGGCAACTTTTTGCATATATATGCGTGTTTGGATGTCCTTTTGATGCAGACAAATTATAGGATGAGAATAAATCTCATTTTATTGAAGATTTTTATTGGAAATTACACCAAAGAGAAGGTGCCTGTGTGAACTGTGAAATGCATGCCCTTAATGAAATTCAAGAGGTATTCACATTGTATGGAATGAAATGTTTCCATTTCAAATTTCTGGACTATCTTTTATTAAGGAATACAAATACAAGTGATGAATCTTACACATGACAACATGCAGAGGTTTTGATAAATTCTCTGAATGATGAACCAGTGGCAGCCTTTCAGACTATAACTTCAGCCACCAAAGATTAAACTGTACACCACAAATGCTTTTTCTTGGATGGTCCAGGTGGTAGTAGAAATACCTATCTTTATAAAGTTTTAATACATTATATTAGAAGTTGTGATGGTACTATTTTACCCACAGTATCTACAGGAATTGCTGTAAATTTACTTCTGAATGGAAAAATCTTTCATTACCAATATAAATTATAAATTTTATTAAATAAAATTTCAATTTATAGACTCGATATAAAGAATGAAGTTGCTAAATCCATTAAAAAGGCCCAACTTCTCATTATTGATGAATGCACAATGGCATCCAGTCATGTTATAAATGCCATAGACAGATTACTAAGATAAATTATGAATTTGAATGTTGCATTTGGTAGGAAAGTTCTCCTTCTCGGAGGGGTTTTTTTACAATGTTTCAGTATTGTACCACACACTAGGTGATCGGCCATAGTACAAAAAAGTTTAAAGTACTGTAATGTTTGGGGATGATTCAGAAAGTTGTCTTTTTAAACAAATGTGAGATCAGAGGATTCTGCCTAGAGCAAATGGTTAGTAAAACTTGGAGATGGCAAACTTGATAGCAATTTTTATTTAGGAATGGGTATTATTAAAATACCCTGTGAAATGATTTGTAATCAATCTATAATTGAAGCTACCTTTGAAAATAGTATATTTATAGATAATATTAAAAATATATCTAAATGTGTGATTCTTTGACCTAAAAATGAGCACATTCATAAATTAAATGAAGAAATTTTGGATATACTCAATCGAGATTTTCACACCTATTTAAGTGATGATTACATCAATTCAACAGATGATGCTGAAAAATTTTCCCATCAAATTTATTAATAGTATTACTCTTTTGGGAATGCTCTGTTGTGTTGTAAATTAAAATTGAAAGTAAGTGCAATCTACTCAAAGACCATCTTCCCTTTTTGCTAAAGCCCACAGTTCTTATAGGGATAGAGAAGACAGGGCTTTTTCCCCCCTTATTCAATTATCTTCCTAGCTTTTGGCATGCTTTGGTCCTATCCATTCATTTTTCAAGGTTTTGATGCACTCAATATAAGAACCTTCCCAGACAATATCTTGGTCAATGAGAAAGACTTTCTGGTGCCCCAACTGGCTGTCTAAAGTTACACATTTACATAATGGAATATTATATAATATGTCTGCCTTTGATTAAGATGTATCAGGTTTTGAAGTTGTTCACTTAATTTAAGGCTCATGTGTTTTATACCCATATCTTATAAAGCAATAGGTAATTATTACCCTTAAATATTTCCAAAAGTATTGGACTGAGTAGTGTAGGATTAGATTTAAGTGTGACAAATGGATACAGCCTACAATTTAATAATAATTGTGTTCACAGCAACACACAATGAAATGTATCCAAACACTGTTCTCAATAAACATTAATGCTGGTAATAATGGAAGTTGTTTTAGAATCACCTTTCATCTTGAGACCCAGCTTACTGTGAAATCTAAATAGCCATATACACTTCCAAGTGGTATTAGTACAATAGTGCTAAATCATTACTTGGTATTCTTCACACTGTGTTGCAAAAAACAATGTTTCCATATGGTTGAATAGTTTATTTTTCTAGTTAATAGGGTCATTATACACTCCACAATCAGTGCATCTTGCATTATGCTTGTACTTTTTTCCATGTTCAAGCTTAATGGGTTTGACATTCTACAGTTTACAGGGTTATTTCCAATTGTTGGCAAAAGGAATTATATTTAAGCATTTTATGTAATTGCTCAGATGTGCTCATTAAGTGATAAAATGAAAATTATATTGCTCTAATAGTCTCTACAAGGATGTTTTAAAATAAGGCAATTATTTTAAAATGGGTATGTGTTTTTTGTCAGGGTAACTCCATATACTTTACTTATTTCAGAAAATAAAACTAAATTCCATTCATTTATTAGGGAACAATATTCTAAAACTTTCCAAGTACACAATGCTTGAGTCATTTGATTATGTTACCAAGGTGAAAGTAGCCAGATTTACCTTGTGATGGGGTGGATAGGATAGGCTTCCACTTCTGAGAAGGGACATGAAGATGTGAGGGAACTATAAAATGCCCCTGATAACTCTAAAATAGCTACTAAATAATATTAACTCTAAAATGATATTTATAATTTGCCATGGAATATGATTTTACATTAGAGGTTTATTCTGTAGGATTAAATTACCCAGCCTTTGAAAGGGAGATAGTTATATCAGGCCCAATTTTTGTACTTGACACCCATGAGGTTAACTCCATCGCCTCCTGTTCACTCCATGGCTACAGCCATCTTGGTTGGGCTAATTTCCATACTCACTCCTGATTGGCTGATGGGCGTGGCTTGTGGCTATAGTAGAAGCATGGTCAATTTGCATATTACTCTTTTATTAGATAGGATAGAGACTTGCAGTTTTCTATCAAGAAGCCCAGCATGAGGAAGTCGCTGGTCTCTTGCTCAGGGCAGAGAAAGGTGCATAAAAGCTCTGGCAGTCTGCAGGTTGTGTTTTCTTCTTTGTTTTCCTTCAATCCCAGTTCATTCCATAACAGGCTGAGTTATGTTCCCATTAGATGAGATGTACCTCTGAGTGTGCTCCAAACTGCCAAGAGTGTGGTCTTTCTACTCTGCACTGTGTCAGGGTCCAGTTAAAAAGAGACCTCATCTAATCAGGAGGATTCCCTATGCTCAGAAAGCCCTTGGTCCACCTCCAATGCTCAAAATTCATAACATTGCAAGTGCCAGTAACAAAGTATTTCATTTGTTCTCGTTGCCTTTGCTTGTCATGCAGAGATCTTGTGGAGATCTTCCCCTACACAGGATTCTAAGGCCAACACTCAAGCAGGGCCCAGCCTTGGCAGCAGGGCTGTGGGTCATCCTGCTGAAGGGAACCACTGATACACAAAACAACAGCAGCCCCTCCACAAACTCAGCATCTCCTTTCTGTTCTTTATGTGAAGCTCTTCTAGTCTCCGAAGTCTCTCTTATAGGGTTAGATACATGCTGTTTCATCATTTGTGAAATTCAGAAAGTAGAAGTCATCTTTTTTTATTTTGGTTACCAGAAAAGAAGATGTGTCATTCATTGTTAAGAGAACAGGAGTAGAATTCTCTGTTCCAGGGACAGAAGGGAACATGAATGGAGTCCCATGTACATGGAATATAAAAGGATAGGTAAAAATGCTACTGGCTCTAAAGAAGGAAATTCAGCAGCTGAAGCACTGGGAAAATAGACTGAAAGGATTGAACACTGAGGTGTTTGCTGCAAGACCCTGGAGCTCTTTATCCAGCTCCCTTATTTTGTGTACTGTTTTGTTTTCTCTTTTGTTGGGAGAAGGATTTGAGAGAGGATAACTCCAGGAAGCCGCTTTAACAATCTCAAAACAAGAATACTTTGCTAGGGAGTTACAATATACTTCAATTTGTTTTTGCTTTCACTTTTATTTTTTGTTTTTGAGATTTAGGTGTGTTTCAAAAAGATTCAGTTGAAAGACACAATGGAGAGATTCGTTTATACATCCAATCCACTGCAAGGGCACTTCTCAGCTTCAGACCCCAGCTGAAGTTTTTGAAAACCATTTTGTTTCCTAACAGTTGCTTTTATCTTCTTACTTTCAATTTTTTTAAAGTCTCTCTCTCTTTCTTTGTGAAATTTCATTTTATAGAAAAGACTGATGAGGGACATTGACTCTGGAAGCTCTTCCATCCAGAGAACAGAAATAGAATGATGCTGAGAGTGCACTGCATGAAACCCTCTCTGTCTGTCCTTCCCCAAAGCCCCCACTGGCTCTAAAAATATTCTGAGAACAGAAATGGCGCATTGCAAGGAAACATGGACAGCCTTTTATGCAATGATAAAGCTATACTTCATATTCTGTGTTTTCCAAAGTCTGTTTGCTCAAAAGTGAAAGATAATACTGTCCAGGATCTCATGTTACTTGGTTAATTTCAAGGTCATCAGAGCCCAAATGTCTACTGTTTCTTGGTAGCCTAAGGGAGGGGCTAAAGGGCAGTAGAATATCTATCTATCTATCTATCTATCTATCTATCTATCTATATCTATCTATCTATCATCTACCCATCATCTATCTATCTATTATCTATCTACCTATCTATATTATTGATTTTTACAGAGAGGAAGGGAGAGGGAAAGAGAGTTAGAAACATCAATGAGAGAGAAATATCAACCAGCCACCTCCAGCACACCCCCCACTGGTGATGTGCCTGCAACCAAGGTACATACCCTTGACCGAAATTGAACCCGGGACCCTTGAGTCCATAGGCTGATGCTCTATCCACTGAGCCAAACCCATCAGGGCAGAATATCTTTTAACCTTGGTCTCTAAATGTGGCTTGCTCAATTTGGCCATGTGAGAGATAAGCTATTAGAGATTCCCTTAATGATGCAAACAAAGGATTTAAGTTCCTTTGTCACCAGTTGGTAGTCAATGTTGGTGGATACATGAAAATGGTAGGCATGGCACATAGCAAACCAAATGGCCATTTAAATTGTTTCTGTTCAGTTAGGCAGTCTACAAATTAGACTATTAATTCTAAACTGGAGTGAAATCAAACCTCATACATAGTAGTTATCTCAAGCTTTGTTTAGAGATAAGTTAAGAAAAACCTATCATTTGAAGTTAATGCAGAGAGGCGAGGTACTAGCAATGACAACAGAGAGACATAGATAGTAAATGAGCACAGAGAAAGCTTCTATAAGCTGTTCATATGAACCCAAACAGTGGTGAGCGTATGATGCTTCTTCCAAAATGTTCTCCATCAATGTGTGTCACTATCTGTGACGGAAGTTAAAGACAAATTTGAAAAACTGCCTACAGTTCTCTTTGTTCTAATTACTTTCACAGAGGATGGAGCTAAACTGACTAATGTGAAACCATGTAGAGCACAGGTTTCTCTTGAGGAATATATAATAGATAATGATTTCACAAACAGGCCATAAACTGTTCCCATACATGTGATAATTCTATTACAAACTATTGTCCAGGCTCATGAGACTGACCTATGGAGTCTAATCTCAGTTACTATCAGCCTCAGCAATGCATGCATACTAATCCTGTTTTTCATATAATAATCAAGGATTGGCTATTAAATCCTTGATTCAAAATCACAATAGCTAATACTTATTAAGCTCTCAGTGCCAGCTACCATAATAGATACCTTATATAAACTTAGTATCACAGCATCACTATGAAGAGTTGCTTTTATTGCATTTATTTTACAGTTGATGTGTGGAAAGATAAATAAACTACACAGCTAGAAAGCAATGGAGTAGAATTTCACACCCAAGTAATTTGACTTTAAAATTTATGTTCCTAATTACTACATTTCTTTTTTTTTTTTAATATATTTTATTGATTTTTTACAGAGAGGAAGGGAGAGAGATAGAGAGCCAGAAACGTCGATGAGAGAGAAACATCGACCAGCTGCCTCCTGCACACCCCACACTGGGGATGTGCCCGCAACCAACGTACATGCCCCTGACCGGAATCGAACCTGGGACCCGTCAGTCCGCAGACCGACGCTCTACCGCTGAGCCAAACCGGTCTCGGCCCTAATTACTATTAATACATTTCATTCTATCCCAACTTTACAAACTCACATGAATAAATCTACTTTTTTTTTAATCCAATGCTTTGTTTTTCATTTCCCAATATTAAATCTTCAAGTTATCCATGTTGTTTGTTTTGACTACATTGGGTTAGAAATTTATGAAAATTGAACAGCCTTCATCATGTTTTCTCTAGAACTTGGTGCTTCTTAGAAAAGAAAAAGGAATACCCTTATTGACTTCATCATTACCATCACTGCCTATTTACTGAGATGAGAAATACTTTATTAGTCACAAAGATCTGATATACTTGCTTGTAGTATTTTATTCACTTTTAATGTCATCACATGTTTGAAAATATAAAAGCATAATACCACATGCATGCAAGTAAGTAGAGACTATTCTTATTTGTATTCTTATGCAGTACCATCACTTGAATATTCATTAGCAACTCCTTGGAAAATCAAGCATGTGGCCTGAGCCTTTTAAAGATGGTATGAGCAATTTTACTCCAAGATTTCCAAGCCCTAATACTTATGTCACACTTTCCATAAAAATTGCAGATGTAATAGACAATAGGCTACACTAAATATGTGCCCTTCCTTGACAGAGGGATCCAGGTTACCCAGGCAATGCCCTTGAATGGATGGGTTCATTCATTCTGATCCCCTATATGCCATGGATGTAACAGGAACACCATGCTAGGTGATTCTCTCCTGTGTAAGCACAAAGCACAGCACTTAGAGCAGAGGTGGCTGCTGTGTTCAAGATTTGAAATGACTGAAGATTTGGCATGATTGTATAGCTGGGAAAAAGTAAAGTGAAGACATAGGAGCACAGTTCTGGGGAAAGCCCTTCAACAAAAAGTGGATAGTCGGTGACTTCAAGCAGCCATGAAAAGTAGTTGATCTTTTCAGTGACTGTTGGTAACAGCCCTGCTATTCTAATAATATTTACCATTACATGTAAACCAAGATAGATAGTTTTCATATTAGACATCAGGCTTATACAAGATACTCACAGACAAATGTAGCTAGTTTTGCTTATTTTTTTGTCTTTCTTTTGTTATTTGCAAGCCAATAAGCAACATTTAAAAGAATATTAATAATATCTCCTTACTCAAGGATTACTACATTGGTATATGCTAGGCAACAGACACTAAAAAGGGAGGATTGACAGGTTATTAATTCATGCAACTAATTAAATAATTTTATTTCATCCTTTCAATAACCTTAAGAGTATGCAGTCTCATTATCACTAAGTTCAGGCAAGGGAACTGGGAGTCCAATTAAGTGAGTAACTTGCCCAAGTCCTATAAATAAAATAATAACATTTACAAACTCAACAACTGTTTTACTGGTTTTACATTCTACTCACTGTGTTGACCATAAAACAAGGAATTTTCCATAGAGCAGAGAAAACGTGCAATGAAGAATTTTTCAAAGCTAAGGATATATTTGTTTATTAATTCAACAAACATTTATCTAGATACTATCACATGCAGATAAAAACAGCAATAACAATAATTAATAGTCACAGAGACATTCTATAGGTCAGACACTAACTCACTATTTAATTTGAATATTATAATATCATGCAGTAATTACTAATATTTCCCAAATTATTTTGTTTAAAAAAAGTGAAGTTTAGATAGTGTTGGAACTTGCTTAAGGCCAATGTAATGAGTGATAAATGGTAAAATAAATTTCTAGAATTCCAAATCCTGAGGTCTTAAATTTTACATTAACTGAATAAAGCCAGGAAGTGACATTACAAATAGATAGAATAAGAAAATGCACCTGAATGATACTGAATGGAGAATGACACAAGCAACTGAGTCCTTCGTCTGATTCAAAGAAGGCTGTATGATTGTCATAAAAAAGTGAACAACTATCAGAGAGTTTGTGTGCAGCGGTGATACATTGATAAGGTCTGTTTATGCTATTGGCATATTATCATTATAGCTTAAATTGCAAGTTCTCTGTTCAAAGCGGTAGTAAATTTTTATAGCTCTTCACTCCTCAACTAGATATCCATTTATATCCAGCTATATTAATTAAAATTCTTTTAGTTGTTTGTAATATAAACCTCCTCAAACCCACTTAAAGAAAGGACAAATATATGCCAAGAATATGGAAGCAGAAGGTGTTACTGTGTCATGGAAATAGTCAATACCTAGCTACATCGGACATCATTATATCTAGATGCTCAAAAGCTGTCATAAAAATATGCCTCTCATTCATTACACCTTCCAACTCTGCTTTGCTCTACAGGTGATTGCATAAATGATTCTCCAGTTCACCTGGCCAGAAGGAGATTAATCTCCCTATTCCTAGGCTCATATGGATACACAGTAACAGAATCAGCTCTGGGTCATATGCCCACCACTGGTCTAGTCACCAGTCAGGGGAATTCTAATTGGAAAGAAGAGGAGAACCTTGAGCTTGATGGTTCTATCAAATTATAAAGTGTAGTTCCCCTCAAAAATATGAGTTCATTCCCTTGCAATATAAGGGAAAAATCAGCGCGCGCGCGCCCACACACACACACACACACACACACACACACACACACACGCAAACAGATATCCTCTATAGCAGTGTTTCACAAACTTTTGACATATGTGTACCCCTTCTATAATTTTTGTAACGCTGAGTACCCCTCGTACTCATGAGAACGTAGAATTAGGTGCAGCTAAGCATGGTGCGGTGCATATCCCCACCAAACTCCAAACTCCGGTGCAACACTTACCCCCAGGAGGTATGCGTACCACACTTTGGAAAACACTGCTCTATAGCAATGCAGATTCCTGTATAATCTGAGGTAAATTACAACAACAAAACAACATTTCTCACCCCCTTCCAAATGGTGTCCCTTGGACACAGGAGCTGCATTGTTAATTGCTCCTGAAGGATAGGCATTGAGGATTCTTTTTAAATTGTCAAATATGTTACATGGGAAGGTAGCCACATTAAGCCATTATCACTGGTACACCTTATGAGGAAAGAGCCTTTCAGATTGTCTATTTTATCTTGTCATTTGGCCCAGGGCAGGTTTGCTTTTTGTAACGTGTTTCTTAAATGGTCCGGGGGGGAGGGGGGGATGAATTGACCTTTGAAAAGATTAATCTTGTACTGTGGACTCCATAGAAGAGGATAATGAATTCAGAAGCTTGAGTGCAATTTATCCCTGAGTTATTCAGATGGCCTCAGGAGGAGAGGGGTGTCTGAACCCCAGAGATAATAATGATGGCAGCTCAGCATTTAGTAGCATGCACCTGGCACTACACAAGGTCCATTACCTAAATCATCTAATCTAATCTGCTCAGGAAAGCTGTAATACATACACTTTCATTATCCCCACTTTATGATGAAGGAAATTTAGTAAGTTATTCAAGATCAAACAACTATTAAGTTGTAAAGTAGGATTTACACTCAAGACTACTTGATTTCAAAAGTCTGTGTATACTTTCAGGCTGCACCAGCACAGGTGCCAGAGAGGGAACCTGTGCAGAGAGGGAGAGTGGACTCAGGTGGCCTTCCAACTCTAAGAGACACATCCTCTCAGGGGTCTTCAGAAATTATTTGTGGGATGGAGCTAGCCATAATTTTCATAGTGTGTGGTTTCTCAACACCCCTTTAGGGTTCCTCTCCCAGTTACTGGTTCTTGCATGTGCTGGCAACTTCCCTATAGAAATATTTCCTGCATGAAAGATTATATGGCTAACAGGAAAAGAGCATTAAGAAAAATCACCAGACGCTTATCACCATGCCAGGCTGGAACCTAAACAACTGACTATATTTGTCTTTGCTGGGGTGGTCACGACACTCTAGGCTGGCCCCTTTCATGAAGACAATGATGGGCAACTCACTGTCCTCAGGTGAGAGTGTAGTGCCATCTCTAGGAAAGCTCTATTTATGCTACATCCTCCCAATATCCACATTACTTACTAGTCTTCAGCTTAGGGATAATTTATTGTTTAAAAAATTTGATGATAGATTTAGCTATATTGACCTTGGGAATATAACTGGGATCTCATAAACTTGCATTCTTTGGAAAACCTATACCATGTATTTTGCATGTTAACACTTTCTATGTTTTCCTACCTAAAGTCTAGCTTCACCTACCTACACTCCCATTTTTCTCCTAGATTTAAAATCCTGGGCAATTTTTTATGAACCAGCAGTAAACTAGTTTTTAGCAGCTGAGGGAGTTTAGTGTCATAATTAACCTAGGGCTTATAAACCATGTTTCTGCAAAAAAGGTGTATTGATTGTGCAAGTTCCAAATGCACATATACACTAAAGTTACACCAAATGTTTGCACAGAATTTCTGTATGAAATAAAAATTTAAGAGCCACAAAGTATCTGAATTCCTACCTCACTTTTGAAACACAGATACAATAGTTATAGGCAGAATTTTAATGTTTCAACTCCTGAGTGGGAGTCCTTTCTGTGAGTAAGAGTGGAGGACTGAAAATCAAGAACAAGTAAAACAAATGATTGATACAGTTTACATTATAAAGAAAATTCTAAATGAATAAAATGAATAATGGAAGGCAAAGACTACAACAAAAGGAAACACCACCTTTTTTTTAAACAGGCCTAATTATGGATAGACAATTCACACACACACACACAAAAAATAAATAAATAACTAATATAAAAAATAATTAAATTGAATATTATTCAGCAATAAAAGGGATGAGTGAATGATGTATAGATATGTACAGCTGTATCATACAACATATGGCCATTCATTATGCTGAGTAAAAAAACAAAAACAACAATGTCTAAAGATTATGTACTGTGTGATATCATATGGCAGAACCAGAGAGATGAAGAATGATTCTTGATTTCTGGGGTAAAGGGATGGATGTGGGTGTAGTATGAGGGAGTTTCTTTGCATTTCTCTACCTCGATTGTAGTGGTCATTATACAAGTCTATACATGGGAGCTATATCTATAATTGAATTGCAGAGAGCAATTACCCAGCCAAACACCACACACACACACACACACAGAGTATATGTAAAAACTGGAGAAAACTAAATAAGATTTAAAGTCTAGTTAACAATATTCGATCAATGTCAGTGTTTTGGTTTTGATCTTGTACTCAGTTATACTACCATGTTTTTCTGAAAATAAGACATCCTCCAAAAATAAGATCTACTTACAGGTTTCCTTCTGAGTGAAATATAAGCTATCCTCTGAAAATAAGGCCCCCTCTAGGCTAAATAAGAGATTTGGTCCACTGATTCTGAAAGAAATGGAGTCACAAGAAATTCACCAGGAAATTTAGGAATTGGATTGTTATGATGATGTTCCAGAGCACATGTGTCAAACACAAGGCCCGCGGGCCAAATCCGTCCCGCCAGGCCTTGCAATGTGGCCCGCACCGCGCTGTCATCACTGCACTCCGCTGAATTTCCATCACAATGACAGTTTATGACTGTTCAGTAAACCATTCGGCCCACGATTTAGGCTGGATTTTAGATTTTGGCCCCTTCTCTGATTGAGTTCGACACCCCTATTCCAGAGGATGAAAAATGATTGTCATTGAATAAATGAGTAAATTCTTGATACTATAGGATTCACAGTTTGTCTGGTTTGTGTTGACAACTACAGTACTACCGTACCGTATACAGGTAATAAATTTCCTTTATTTTCATTTAACAATAAATGTGTACCATATTCTTCTTCATGGAAAAATAAGACCCCCCCCTAAAAATAAGACCTAGTGCATCTTTGGGAGCAAAAATTAATATAAGACACTGTCTTATTTTAGGGGAAACAGGGTAGATGTCATTTGTGGAAGAGGCTAGGTGAAAATTCATGAGAATCTGTATTAGTTTTCCAACTTCTTGTGAGTCTATATTAATTTCAAAATAAAAAGGAAAAATATAAAATCCACAAATCCATCTGAATTAGAGAAATGCAATTTGAAATTGTGAGATGTTATTTTTTTAGTTATCATATTAGAAAAGCTGAGTAATAGTAGATGTTGGGAGATTTATTAGTTAAAAAGAGTTTTCCAAAGACATGCTGAAGTCCTAAATCCCATGTGACAATTTAACATAAGGTCCTTGCAGATGATTAAGGCAACATGATGTCATTAGGGTAGGTCCTAATCCAATAATTCTGGCATCCCTATATAAAGGGATAATTTGGACAAAAAGAGAAACAGGTACAGAGGTGGGGAAAGGGCAAAGGTTGTGGTGGGAAACCTGGTGGAGGGGAGCAATGGAGGGGGAAAAATGAGGAACATTTGTAATAAAGATTTATTAAAAAATAAAAAAATGAAAAGAGTTTGCAGAAAACCTACTTAATGGCAAAACCTGCTCTACATTGATGTGAAACTTTTTATAGTCTCTATTTATTTGTAAATTATTATATGCCACACTAGAGGCTCAGTACATGAAAATGCATGCACTGGTGGGTCCCTCAGCCTGGCCTGTCCCCTCTCACAGTCTAGGAGCCCTAAGGGGCGGGAGGTGACTTGGCTATCAGGGAAAGGCTACACCCCCATCACACCTCTGTGGCTGCCACTGCTGACAGCGCAAGCCTCGGCCGGCCGTGGTTACCTGGTTACCTGGTTACCTGAGGCTTGCCTGCACCGTGTGCTGGCCCTGGGTAGTTATGGGGCTGAGGGTGGGTCCAGCCACACTCTGTACCTACCGCTTCCCTGGCTGGGCAGAAAGGACTGTGAGACTCCAGTGGGGCTGAGGGGAGTGGACACTGCCATCTTGTGGCTATGGGTACTGTCATCTTTGTGACGGTGTGATGGTCAATGTGCATCTTCCCTCTTTATTAGATAAGATTGCAGAAATATCACTAGGTTTAAATAAGCAGTGCTTTGCCTAACCATTTTGGGAGTTTCAATAAATAGAGTATTATCTTTCTAAAATTTGAAAATTTTTGAATTCTGAAGTATGTGTGACTTTAGGGATTTGGAATAGGGAAATGTGAGGTCATAGGTGATGGATTCTGCCCTAAATCTCTGTCAAACATTCCCAGTTGCCTATGCACTCCAGTAAAGTAGGAAGCTCTTTGGGTTTTGGTGTTGGCAGTAGGCTTTGAGTGGCTAAAGCCTTGCTCCAATGTGCTCCATCCTGGCTAACTTTAACCTGACTTGTCTGGCATACAGGTTATATTCATATTTGGGAGACATTTGTAATTTCTAAACAAATGCCTCCCAGATATGAGTACATCACCCTTTATTTTGGTATTAATGTAGGTTGAATAAGCATCTCCAAATAAGTTGATAAATACTACTAGCATGTAAAGGAAAATGTATTAACTTCTTAGGCATAATATAACCAAAAAATAGAATAGAACTTTACAAATACTTCTGAAAGATTAAAGAAATAGCAGAAATCCAAGTAATAACAATATCCCTCCCACATACACACACACACACACACACACACACACACACACACACACACACACCAGGGGATTATAAGAGTCCATTAATAACAACAAAATCTCATTTCCCACTGTTTTCCCTTTGCATTTAGTAACTTGTTAAGGTCTAACTTAAACTGAATTTAGCTCTTAGAGACAGTCTTTTAAGAAGACACATAATGGACAATTAAATAGATGAAACAATGTAAATTAACTTTAGGAGATTTAGCACTGGAAAGAATCTTAGATATAGCATAGGTCAGCCCTCTCAATTTCAAGATGAGAAAACTGAGACACGGGGTGGGAGTGACTGCCTCTGTACACATCACTAATTTGTAGGAGAAATGAAGTCAGAGTCCAGGCTCCCTTACTCCCAGAGTCCAGTCTCCCTTTGAGAGCTCCAAAATTAAAATGCCTAATTCTTCCCCTTGTAATCTTTTCTATTCTTTTCTAGGTCACCAGTACATAGGCATTAAAGAGGAATCATAGGATGAAGCAGACAAAAATTGTATTTTGAAAGTGTGTACTACTACTTGGAAAGTAAGCCAAATACAAAGGAAAGTCAGGGTAGGTTAGCAGCTCCTCCACAAATCGATACATGTAATCATTTTATCTTCTTATAAATAAGTCAAGCTAATTAATTTGATTATAGGGTAAATGTCATTATAATGATATTTTGATAAAGTTGATAATATCTACTATTGATTATCATAAATGGAAGCATCAGATGTTCTTATACAGAGAATTAGGGGGGAGTTATCACTTCAGGAAATCTTGAAGTCAACTGGTCTGCAGCTCCATATTGTTGAGGAGAGGAAGCATCTATTGATAAGAAAAAGATAAGAGGAGGTTTGTAAATGTATCATTTGCCTATTATTCATTTGATTTGCTCTTCTGGAGAATGGTAAACTATTTTGTTTCTTAATATAAAACAATATAAATGTGGTTATAAATTGTAAGTTGATGTACAAAACTTTAATTTTGCAGAATCTAAATTTTCAAACTTAGAGATCTTCAGAGCAGTGGAGCTTTAGTTTTGCAGGCCCCTCATAGCACTCCTGCAGAGCCATGAAAACAGGGTAGGTTAGCAGCTCCTCCACAAATCAATACATGTAATCATTTTATCTTCTTATAAATAAGTAAAGATAATTAATTTGATTATAGGGTAAATGGTTAAATGTCATTATAATGATATATTGATAAATATCATGAACTGGACAATTGACCATGAAGACTTATGGAGATGTATCTTCCCACATAAAGACTTTTACACTTGCTTCTACACTGTGACTTTGGCAATCACTAGGGACTGTTAGTTAATCAACAGATCTTCTTACTTAGACTCCTATTGGCAGGAAGTGTTTTATTTCCAATATCTAATGCAGCAACTGGTACACATGCTTAAATAAAGATACTATTTGGCCCTGGCTGGTGTGGCTCTGGTGGAGCTCATCCTGCACAACAAAAGGCCTTGGATTCAATTCCCAGACAGGCATATACCCCAGTTGCAGGTTCAATCCTTGGTCAGAGTATGTACAGGAGGCAACCAATCAATGTTTCTCTCCCCCTCTGGCTTTTTCTCTTTTTTAAATCACTTTAAAAAGCATGTCCTTTGGGTAAGAATTAAAAAACAACAACAATTTGTAAGTCCAGGTGACAGCTCTGAGGGAAAACAATGTCAGCACCACAGAGC
Organism: Pipistrellus kuhlii; assembly: GCF_014108245.1. Classification (NCBI taxonomy): domain Eukaryota; kingdom Metazoa; phylum Chordata; class Mammalia; order Chiroptera; family Vespertilionidae; genus Pipistrellus; species Pipistrellus kuhlii. The sequence goes on along the minus strand of NW_023425515.1, from coordinate 104,632,977 downwards.
AGTACACAGGCAGAGAGAGACTGAAAACATGCAGCCAAGGCCAGCCCAGGCTACTGGATGCCACCTGCTGTGAGGCTGTTGTGAGGTACCTGTCTTTTCTCAGTGAGTTTACAACAAAGGAAATATGCAGGAAAGGGCCCAGTTTGCAGCCCCCAAGGAACCATTTCTTAAGTCTATTACCTCAGGAAGTCATTTAACTACTCTAAGCCCCCAAGTCTTTATTTGTAAAAAGAAAAAAAAAGGGGGCGGGGAATGTAGTAACTACATGATTATTGTGAAACTGATTGTTAGATTTCATAAAGTTTGTGCCTATTTTTAACATATTATGAGACATAGTTTTGGTGCATAACAAATAACCATAAGTAAAATCTAAATGTTTTCTCTGGAGAATGTCTATTTTCCTTATAGGAATAAAATGTTTATTACATCAGAGAGTTAATAACAAAATATGATTGCATTTTAAAAATATGCCTTATAAATAGTTCACTGGAAGGTGCCTCTTCAGTACAACCTACCTTACTAATGGCCCCATTACAAAATAGAACCTGCTTCCAAACTCACCTGCATTATACAGGGTCACACTGCATTTCCCTAAAAGAAATGCACAATCTCCATTATCTCCACTTTGAGGATATGAAAACACACACACACACACACACACACACACACACACAAAAAAAAAAAAAAAAAAAAAAAAAAAAAAAAAAAAAAAAAAACCCACAATGATGGGAAAGGGAAGTAAGCTGTGTAAGGTCAGAGTCAGGTGGGAACCAAATCAGAAAGATAACGGAGTCTGGATTCATGAACACTGGCTCAGAGAGTTCATTTATACTGGAGATCAAGCTGCAGTCCAGGGGTGGCAGGATAACTGATTCTATTTCTCTCAGCTCTGGTGAAGGCCAGAGACATGAAACAAGCTAGGAACTCTATTCTTCACTCATTTGTCTTTTCTTTGCTTTGTTCTTCTTGATACATTAAATCTTTAATTTTCAAAGTTGTTATTATATATTATGAATAAAATAGTTTCTTTTTCTTCTCCATCTTCTTTCTGATTGTATGAAACCATGTAAAAGCAAATTAATGTGATGGAAATGAAGTCTTGGCTGTGTGTATTTTGGTTGATTCCAAGTTGGTATTAAGGAAACAAACCATGCTTAGCTTTGGTAATTTTATTTGTGTGCTGTGTGTTAAGGGCATTTATTGGCACTAGTAGACAATTAATTAGTAAAGTTCCATACAGTCATGTAATATTGAGTGTATCGAATCTAAAAAAGATATGTGGTCATCTAACTAGATACTATTAATTTTAAAATAAATTCCTAATTAGCAAATAATTCATTTCAAACCAATGCTTTTGTTTTAATCTTTAAAAAAAATAAGTCAGCACTTTAATGTTTTTCTTCTTTTGCCTTGATTGGAGTTGAGATTTTATTTTATTTTTTTATGATCACACGAGCTGCAAATATTTATTTTGAATAGTCTAGTCATAGAATAAGAAATGATAGCCAGCAGCAGGGATGCACACTTACTTAGCATGAGAATGTTCTACTTTAAGACCAGGGGCATGAGAAACAGCAGTACTGGCCCTCTAGTGATTTATGCTGCCAAACTTGGCTGCATGGTGAAAGTACTGAGAACTATTGGGTTATCCTGGGCAGGGCGGTGCCTTCTTAGGTTTGCCTTCCTCTGCCTCCTTCTGCCAATGTCTCATCTCAGTCATAGATTGATTATTTTGAATTTTCAGCATCTAAATGCATGTGTATTTTCCCAATATTCAAGATAGAAATTATGTTGTGTTATAAATGTTATAAGGATAATAGAGAAAAAGACAACCCTATTTTTTTCTTGGTAGGTTTTTTGGGAGGAACACAATGGTAAAGATAGATCACTTATTTTTTTTAAATAATTAGAAACATATTTTAAAATTTTCAGAGAGGAAGAGAAAGGGAGAGACAGAAATAACATTGATGAGAAAGAATAATTAATTGGCTGTCCCCCACATGCCTCCTACTGGGGATTGAGTGTACAACCCAGGCATGTGGCCTGACTGGGAATTGAACTGCAATCTCCTGATTCATAGATTTTCACTCAACTACTGAGCAACACCAGCCAAACAAAGACATCTACACTAATAAAAGAGAAAGATGCAAATTGACTGTACCATCTTTGATGCCCACAAAGATGGGTTAATTTGCATACTCAGGTGCCAAGTGGCCAATGGAGGAATGGCGATGATGCAGGGGTTCCACACTGCCCCAGCCATTCCAGTCCTCTGGGCAGTGTGGGAAGGCAGAAAGGTGGCTCTGAGCCAGAGTAAAGGCGCTGCCAGCAGCAAGGGGAAGGAAGGCCCAGTCTTTCATGAATCTTCATACATAGGGCCTCTCGTGTTTTATAAAAATCACTTAGAGGGAGATACTAAGGGTCCAGATAGGTGCTAATTTTTGCTGTGAAGGGAAGGTATCAGCAGAGCTGCTTCTAAACTGGCAGTGGGGGCCATTGCTCCACGTGTGTTGTAGTGACATCACTGGGAGCCAGGACTCTACTGCTGTGTGACATTAGTAGGAGCCAGCAACTTCACTGCTGTTCTGACATCATTGGAAGCTAGTGCTCCACTGCTGTTGTGAAGTCAGGGAGGCCAGTGTGAAGATGAATAAGTCAGATATTGGAATTACCTGACAAGAAATTTAGGATTAACGACACCAAATACTTTCACAGTTGATTAAAAATGCTCTCAGAAATAGCCCTAACTGATTTGGCTCAGCCTGTGGACTGAAAGGTCCCAGGTTTGATTCCAGTGAAAGGCATGTACCTTGGCTATGGGCACATCCCCAATAGAAGGTATGCAGGAGGCAGCTGATGGATGTTTCTCTCTCTCATCAATATTTCTGATTCTCTGTTCCTCTCCCATCCTCTCTATAAAAAAATCAATGAAATATATTTTTAAAAAAGGCCTTAAGCATAAAATAAATAAATAAATAAATAAATAAATATTTTTTAAAGCTCTTTCTCAGAACAAAGAAACATAGAAAAATCTCATTAAAAAGTAAATAAAGAGTTAAATTCCAACATGGCATCTGACAGAATCTGAGCAAGGAAGAGAGTGTGAGTGTGTAAGAGGCTGAGTGTGTGGATTTACATGTGTGTGAGGCAGTCTGTGCCGAAAGACTCAGAGGACTGCAATTCAGGCTCTCCAGGCCAAGGAGCCACTGTTACTGCCTCTGCCACTCCGTGGGTTTGGCTCTGGCTTGGCACCAGCTTGAAGGATTTACAAGGTCCTTCTTGAGAGGAGGCTACGGGGACAGCAATGTCTAGATGGCATGGACTGAATTCATGTACACCCTGAGACCACAACTTAGACCCTGGGTGCCTGCCGCAGACACCACCCAGACTGCATGCCTAAGCAGACATGGGTGGGACCCCACATACCTGCATCAGACACAAGCAAAACCTTCTCACGCCTGGCATGCACCTAGCCGCACCCTATGCAGTAGACAGGGACTCTTTACAACTGACTTGCAACTACCCCTGACCTGGTAGCACTCTCACCCCTACAGTCCTGACCCATTGCCACTGATACTGTGTTGCTACCACTTCCTTAGAGTCTAGCTGCTGAGCTCCTCCACCAGGGCTCAGGGGCAGTAACTGCACTCAAGGCTGGGATGTGGATGTAGCCTCTCCTCACCTGGAGCTATGAGAACTAAGAGCATGAGGAGACTAAAGAGGCTAAAGATACGTGAGTGAGACCGGAGGGCCTGGGACTGAGAAGGGAGGCCCCGAGGGCACTGGCTGTGGATACTGTGGAGTGGGTGCAGCAATGGAAGCCTGGGGCTGAAGTCCCTGGATAGAGTAAGCCAGCACTCCCCAGCCCCCATTGTGCAGCCTGGGAAGCTCCTCCTGACCACTGGAAAAGGTCATGCAGTAGAACTCAGGGCTAGCCTACACTGGAGGGGTTTGAAGGACACACTTAACATTGAATCTGAAGGGTCTCTATTTCTTGGAGGAACTCATGCTAGTGAGCAGAAAGGGGACTGGACAGTAGGACCAGGAGGGCTGATCAGCTCTGCCCATCTGGAAATGAAAGGAAGTGTCCTCTTTCCCACAGGCAAAACTGCTTCTGGCCTACTCTGCAGTGACTTGAGGCAAGGGAGAACATCCTAGGGCAGGAAATCTGTTCCCCTGAAGGTGACAAAGAGCAGGTGCCAGAAAACAGGCTGAGCTGAAGCATTAGAAAGAGAGGAAAGGCTTGCCTTCTCCCTCTCCTAAAGCTATTGGCACCATCCACCACATGAGTCTGATCAAACCATCCTTATCAACACTAGGATATCCCCACACAGCCAAGTTATGTGGGGGAAGGGATTATATCTCGGAACAGGGACAATTAAAGCATGAGACTCAAGACAGACCCAGCCTCTGGGCTAAGGAGCCTGGGCCCACTGGACTACTAGAGACTTCAACCTGTCAGACCTCTTTCCCAAGCCAGAAAGGAACAGTATCTCACCAGAGTAAGTCTCAGGAAGAACAGACGAATGGAAATGTATATTATGTTCATAAATTGAAAGAATTAACATCATTAAAATGTCCATAATACCCAAAGCAATCTATAGATCCCACATAATCCCTATTAAAATACCAATGACATACTTCATAGAACTAGAATACATACTCCAAAATTTCAATGGAATCATAAAAGACCCCAAATAGTTGCAGTAATCTTGAGAAAGAACAAGGTTGGGAGGGATCACAATACCTCAAAATCCATCAAAATATCTTGGGATCACAAAAGCTATCAAAATATCCTGGGGGGGGGGGGTCTCTATTTCTTGGAGGAACTCATGCTAGTGAGCTCATGCTATATGTCTGGCACAAGCACAGACATATAGACAAATGGAACAGAATAGAGACTCTCAGAAATTGACCCACACCATTATGCTCAATTAATATTTGAAAAAAGAGGCCAGAACATACAGTGGAGTCAAGACAGTCTCTTCAACAAATGTTGGGAAAACTGGACAGACACATGCAAATAGACCACCAACTTATACCATATATAGGAATAAACTCAAAATGGATAAAATACTTAAATGTAATTCATGAGACTATAAAAATCCTAGAAGAAATCAAAGGAAATAAAATCTCAGACATCTCACATAGCATAATTTGTGCCAAATACATCTACTAAGGCAATACAAAAAAAGAAAAAAATAAACAAATAGGATTATAGCAAAATAAAAAGCTCTGCATAGCAAAAGAAACCAACATCAAAATGAATAGAGCACCCACTATATGGGAGAACATATTTGGCAATGAAAATTTGTTAAGATATTAATTTCCAAAACATGTAAAGTGCTCATACAACTCAACAAATGGGAGACAAACAATTCAATTCAAAAATAGACAGAGGACCTGAATAGATACTTCTCGAAAGAGGACATATAAATGGCCAAGATACATATGAAAAAATGCTCAAAGTCACTAATCATCAGATAAATGCAAATGAAAACTACAGTGAGATATCTCATCAATATACCAACAAACAGCAAGTGCTGACAAGGATGTGGAGAAAGAGAATATTAGTTCACTGTTGATGGGAATGCATATTGGTGCAATCAGTATGGAAAACAGTAAGGAGTTTCCTCAAAAACTTAAAAATGGAACTTCTGTTTGAACCAGTGATATCACTTCTGGAAATATATCCTAAAAAACCTGACTCCAATTAGAAAGGATATACTAGTATGCACCCCTATGTTCCTACTAGTATTATTTATAATAGCTAACATTTGGAAATATCTGAAGTGCCCATCAATAGATGAATGGGCCGAAACCGGTTTGGCTCAATGGATAGAGCGTTGGCCTGTGGACTGAAGGGTCCCAGGTTTGATTCTGGGTCAGGGGCATGTACCTTGGTTGAGGGCACATCTCTGATGGGGGGTGTGCTGGAGGCAGTTGGTCGATATTTCTCTCTCATCGATGTTTCTAGCTCTCTATTTCTCTCCCTTCATCTTTGTAAAACATCAATAAAATATATTTAAAAAATAGATGAATGGGTAAGAAAGTTATGGGACATATCCACAAATCAAAATCCTATAGTAGATACATAAAAGATAAAGAAAACGGGAATTAAAGCATAGCATTACAAAAAACTTCTGTGAATAAGAGATAAATAAAATAAAGCACCTACAAATTATCCAGAAAACAATTAACAAAATACAATAGTAATTTCATACCTATTAACGATTAATTTTAATGTAAATAGCTTAAACTCTCCAATCAAAAGACAAGCTGGTTGTATGAATAAAACACAAATGATGATGCCTATGAGAGATTAACTTCAGCTTCAAGGATACATTTAGACTGAAAGTGAATTGTTGGAAAAGTTTATTCCATGTAAATGGAAACTAAAAACAAATAAACAAAATTCAGGGCAAGTTATGCTTATATCAAACAAACTAACAAAAAAAACAATTTTATGTCAAACACTGTAAAATAAAAAGTCAAAGTTATTAACCTATGCTAGGGGTGTCGAACTCAATCAGAGAAGGGGCCAAAATCTAAAATCCAGCCTAAATCGCGGGCCGAATGGTTTACTGAACAATCATAAACTGTCATTGTGATGGAAACGCAGCAGAGTGCAGTGATGACAGCGCGGTGCGGGCCACATTGCAAGGCCTGGCGTGATGGATTTGGCCCGCGGGCCTTGTGTTTGACACATGTGTCCTATGCAATAAAAGCCTAATATGCTAAGTGTCCAGTTGGCCTTTCAACCAATCAAAACATAATATGCTAATGATATGCTAAGGTTGCTCAATCACTTGCTATGATGTATACTGACCACCAGGGGGCAGGCAGTTGACCAATTGGCCAGTCACTATGATCATCATGGGAGAACTGCGCCAACCAGTAGGTTAGCTTGCTGCTGGGGTCTGCACAATTGAGAGAGACAGGCTGGACACAACCTGGAGCCCTCCAGTAGCTCCTCCCAGGCTGGCCAACCTCCCACATCCTTCCCCTGTCCTGATTGTGCACCAGTGGGGTCTCTTGGGCTGGCCTGCACTCTCTCACAGTCCGGGACCTCTTGGGGATGTCGGAGAGCTGGCTTTGGTCCAATCCCACAGGCCAGCTAAGGGACCCTACTGGTGCATGAATTCATGCACCAGACCTCTAGTATAATGATAAAGGGGCCAATCCAAAATAGAAATAACATTTGTTAATATTATAGGCACCCAAAATTGAAGGACCTAAGTAAATAAAGCAAATATTAATGAGTCTAATAGAAGAAATAAATAGTGACCTACATTATGTTTAAGAATGTACCACAAGCCAAAACCGGTTTGGCTCATTGGAGAGAGCATCAGCCTGGGAACTGCGAGGTCCCAGGTTCGATTGTGGTCAAGGGCATGTACCTTGGTTACAGGCATATCCCCAGTAGGGGATGTGCAAGAGGCAGCTGATCGATGAGTCTCTCTCATTGATGTTTCTAACTCTCTATCCCTCTCTCCTCTTCTCTGTTAAAAATCAATAAAATATATTTTTTTTTAAAGAAAAAAAGAACGTACCACAAACTGGATGACTAAAACAACAGAATCTTATTCTCTCCAATTTTGGAGGCTAGAAGTTTCAGATCAAAGTATTCACAGAGTTGGTTCCTTCTGAGGCCCCTGAGGGATGATCTGTTCCAGCCCTCTCTCCTAGCTTCTGGTGGTTTGTTAAAACCTTTGGTGTTCCTTGGTTTGAAGCATCACCAATCATTGCTTTCTTGTTAACATGGTGTTCTTGTAACTCTTCAAATTTGTCCTTTTTATTGGACATTAGTACTTTCAATTCAGAGCCCACTCAACTTCAGCAGGACTTTATCTTAACTAATTACACCTGCAGTGATCCTCATCCAAATAACGTCGTATTTGAAGTCTAGAAGTTTAGGACTCCAACATATGAATTAGGGTGGGAGGATACAATTCAATCCCTAATGCCATATAATCTAGCAATTCCACAGCATATACCTTTAAAAATGTATGTTCTTATAAAAACTGGTATATGAATGTTTATAGTAGTATTATTTATACAAGGCAAAAAGTGGAGCATTCTAAATGCACATGAAATTGTGAATAAACAAAACATTCTCCCATTTTCATTATACACATTAAAATTTTAAGTATGAATTTGAGATATTTAATAACACATAATCCTTAGTTGGGAGAGAATCATACATTAAAATATTTTAATTTTCACTCAATCTTACCATATCTTTTCAGATTTTGAGTCTCAGTGAAGTTCTGTTAGAAAGAAGGGCATTGTCAATTACATTTATCATTTTTGTCATCCTATTGACATTCCATCTTTATAATTTTAAGTTCTGTGTCTGCCCGTGGCAGTGAGTGATGATGGCCCATAAACAGGAAAGTTGTGACATGGACATAGTGTACTGTCAGAAAATAAATAATGGCTGCATGGTTCAAAATATCATTGTTCCAACACTGCATTATAATATCAGACAGCGTGTTTGTTATTATGCTAAAGAATGAGTCTAATTTATTACAGTGCACTGTCTAGTAAGATCTATCTGAGTACAAAGATTCAACTATGCTAGGATATTTTATATTATTGAAATAGTGCCATAAAATCAAGCTTTCAATATTTAAATAAATTTAGTAGTAGAAATTAGTTTCTTTATCTTTAAAACTGCCACATCACCATTACCAATACCTCTAATGGCTCAACCCACCCCCACATACCAGCTAATTTTCTATTACTGCTAGTAGCAATTTTGCCTCCAATTTAACTCATATACAGGTAATAGTCTCCTCCATTAGCAGGACAGGCCATAATAGGCCAAAATAAATATCTGCTAACATACATAAATTAAATACTATTGGGGTAAGTAAGCAAAGTATTAGAAGTTTTTAAACACTTTTTGTGTTTTCTTTATATTAAGATTAATAATCAAAATAGTTCCATTATTTACAAGAAACAATAACCTTTATCAGGTACCAACAAACTGGCTTATTAAAAAAAAAAAAAAAAAAAAAAAAAAAAAAAAGTACACAGCTCTCCAGGTCAAGGGTGTGAAAGGCCTAAGCATTGGAATTTGGAGGATTGCCAAGTATAGTAGCTTTCTGAGGTACAACAATAACAAATACAACTACACGGGAGTAATAAACTTTCTCTTGATTGTTATCTATATTCAATTTCTCAGTCTTGTAGATGTATCTATAGGGTGACAATGGGCATGCAAGACAATTGCTTAGTCATTAAGGGGCAAGGAAACAGAGCTGTGGGAATATTAGCAAAAGTCAAGTACACTCTCTCCTCACTACAGGAACCAAAAAGCTCAAGAAATGGGAATGGTAACTGTCTGAGTCCATCTAAGTTCAGAAAATAGGTATAGCAACTAAGAGGTCTAAAATCCATCAATAACAAATTACTTTTATGCATTACTTATTTTAGAAAATATTCTGTAAATGCCTATCTATGTTAAACATTTGAGTGCTAGTCAGTAGGTATGTAATAGTGAACAAGGTTGACATGTTCCTGACTTTTTGTCAATTATAATCTAGTGGTAAATGGTAGGCTATTTGGGACTTTGTTACCAATAAACCATTATTACAAGAAATGTAAAAGTGTTTTCTTTTTTAAAAAAGAAGAAGAAAAAGAAAAAGAAGAAGAAGAAGAAAGAAGAAGAAGAAGAAGAAGAAGAAGAAGAAGAAGAAGAAGAAGAAGAAGAAGAAGAAGAAGAAGGAAGAAAGAAACAAAAAATAAAATACATGGGAATGGGAACATAGTTAAAAAAAATAAATAAATAACCTGTCAGAATGGCCAACATCAACAAATCAACAAACGACAAGTGTTGGCGAGGTTGAGGAGAAAAAGGAACCCTCGTGCACTGCTGGTGGGAATGCAGACTGGTGCAACCACTGTGGAGAACAGTGTGGAATTTCCTCAAAAAACTGAAAATGGAACTCCCATTTGATCCAGTAATCCCACTCCTAGGAATATATCCCAAGAAACTAGAAACACCAATCAGAAAGGATATATGCACCCCTATGTTCATAGCAGCAAAATCTACAATAGCCAGAATTTGGAAACAGCCTAGGTGCCCGTCAGCAGATGATTGGATTCAAAAACCATGGTACATCTACACAATGGAATACTATGCTGCCATAAAAAAGAAGGAATTCTCATCATTTGCAGCAACGTGGATGGAATTGGAGAACATCATGCTGAGTGAAATAAGCCAATCAATGAAAGAGAAACACCACATGACCTCACTCATTTGTGGATAATAAAGATCATTATAAACTGATGAACCAAAAGATAGATACAGAGACAGTAAAGCAACAAGCAGATTGTCAAATTTCAGCGGGGAGGGCAGGAGGAACTGGGGGAGATAATAGATCAACTGAAGGACTTGTATACATGCATATAAGTACAACCAATGGACATAAAGCTCTGGGGAGGGAGGGGATGTGTGGGAGGGAGGGAGGGGGAAAAATCAATAAAATATATAAAAATAAATAAATAAATTAATTAATTAATTAAAAAAATAATAATAATGCACACCTAACAATAATTACTTTAAATTTAAATGCTTAAATGCTCTAGTCAAAAAACATAGGATAGATAAATAGATAAGAAAATAAGACCCTTATATGTGCTTCAAGAGACCTACCTTGAGTAAAAGATAAACAGAATAAAAGTAAAGGAATGGAAAAAGATAGTTCATGCAAATGGAAGTGGGGGGAAAAAAGCTGAGCAGCAATATTGATATTAACAAAATAGCCTTTAAAACAAAGTCTATAATAAGAGACAAAGAAGGACACTACATAATGATAAAGAAAGAAATCCAAGAAGATATAACCCTTGTAAAGATTTATTCACCCAACATAGGAGCACCTAAATATATAAAGTATATCTTATCTTAATGGACATAAAGGAAGAGATCAAAAGTAATACAGTCATAGTATGGGATTTTGATATCCCATTGACATCAATGATAGATCTTCCAGACAGAAAAGCAACAAGGAAAAAGCAACCTTATATGGCAAACTAAATCAGATGTGTTTAATTGATATCTTCAGAGCATTTCATGCCAAAGCAGTAGAATAGGAATCTTTTTCAAGTGCATATGGAACATTTTCTAGAATAGACCACACACATGTTAAAACATAAAACAAGTATCAATAGCCAAAACCGGTTTGGCTTAGTGGTAGAGCAAAGGTCTGTGGACTGAAGGGTCCCAGGTTGGATTCCGGTCAAGGGCATGTACCTTAATTGCAGGCATATCCCCGGTGGGGGGTGTGCAAGAGGCAGCTGGTTGATGTTTCTCTCATCGATGTTTCTAGCTCTCTATCTCTCTTCCTTCTTCACTGTATAAAACCAATAAAATATATTTAAAAACATAACAATAAATTTAAAAAGGTTTAAATCATAGCAAGCAGCTCCTCTGACCAAAATAATATGGATCTAGAAATAAATTACAAGGAAAAAAACTGAAAAACACACAAATACATGGAACTAAATGGCAGTTCCATTTTTAATTTTTTGAGGAAACTCCATACTCTTTTCCACAGTGGCTGCACAAGTCTGCATTCCTGCCAGCAGTGCACAGGGTTCCTTTTTCTCCACATCCTCACTAACACTTGACATTTGTTGATGATAACCATTTTGATAGGTGCGAGGTGTCACTTCCTTGTCCTTTTAATTTGCATCCCTTAGATGATTAGTAACTTTTAGCATTTTTTCATATGTTTTCTGGCCTTCTGTATGTCTCCTTTGGAGAAGTATCTATTTAGTTTTTGACCATTTTTAAATTGGATTGTTCTTCTTTCTCAAGATTGCTGAGGCTATTTTGGGGATCTTTTATGCTTTTATATAAATTTATGTATTGTTTGTTCTAGATCTGTCAAATATGACATTGGTATATTAATAGAAATGGAATCGAATCTATAGATTGCTTTGGGTACTATGGACATTTTAATGATGTTGGTTCTACCAATCCATGAACAGAGTATATTCTTCCACCTGTTTATATCTTCCTCTTTCTCCTTTGTCCTGAGGTTTTCTGAATAAATGTATTTTACCTGCTTGGTTAAGTTTATTCCTAAGTACCTTAATAGGTTTTTTTTTTTTTTATGGAGTGTTTATGGTTTTCTATGTATAATTTAATGTCATTAAGATATAATGACAGTTTTACTTTCTTCTTTCCAGTTTGGATGCTTTTCATTTTTTCTTTTTGTCTGATCATTATGGGTAGGACTTCCTGTACTATGTTCAATAACACTGGTGAAAGGGGAGATCCCTGTCTTGTTCATGTTCTTAGGGAAAATTGTTTTATTTTTTTCCCATTGAGTATGATGTTTGCTGTACGTTTGTCAGATATCACCTATATTATGTTGATATATGATCCCTCTATTCTGATTTTGCTGAGTTTTAATAAAAAATGATGTTGGATTTTGTTGAATGCTTTTTCTGCATCAATTGTAACGATCATATAATTTTTGTCTTCCTAATCTACTTATGTGATTAGCACATTTATTGATTTGCAAATATTATACCAGCCTTGAATCCTGGAATAAATCCCACTTTGTCAGAGTGTATGCTCTTTTTAATATGTTTCTGGATCCGATTTGCTAATATTTTGATGAGGGTTTTAGCACCTATGTTCATTAGGAATATTGGCCCGTATTTCTCTTTCTTTGGAGTATCTATCTGGCTTGGAATTAGGTAATGCTGGCCTCATAAAAAGAGCTTGGAAGTGTTGCTTCCTCTTGGATTTTTGGAATAGTTTGAGAAGAATATGTATTCATTGTTCTTTGAATGTTTGGTAAAACTCCCAGGTGAATCCATCTCCACCAGGGCTTTTGTTTGCTGGGAGTTGTTCTTTTTATTATTATTATCACTGCCTCAATTTCATGAGTAGTTATTGGCCTATTTAGGTTTTTTTATACTTCTTGTTTGAATTTTGGAATATTGTCTTTTTCTAGGAATATGTCCATTTCATACAGGTTGTCCAGTTTGTTGAAATATATTCATTCATAGTATGTTATTTTATGATTCTTTGTAGTTTTGTGAGTCAGTTGTTATTTCACCTCTTTTATTTCTGATTTTGTTTATTTTGGTATTGTCTCTTTGTTTCTTGATGAGTCTGGCTAGAGGTTCATCAATCTTTGCTTACATTTTCAATGAGCCAGCTTTTGGTTTTATTGATCTTTTGTATTGTTGGTTTGATTTTTTGGTTGTTTATTTGTTTGTTTGTTTTTGGTCTCTATATTATTTTATTTCCACTCTAATCTTTATTATTTTCTTCCTTCAACTTACTCTGGGCTTTTCTAGTTGCACTCTTTCTAATTCTTAAAATTTTAGAGTTAGATAGTTTATTAAATTTTTTCTTGTTTCTTGAGGTAGGTCTATAATGCTATGAACTTCCCTCTCAAGACTGCTTTCACTGTGTTCCATAGATTTGGGCTTTTTGTGTGTTTATTTTCTTTTGTTTCCAGGTTGATTTTTATTTCTTCCTTGATCTCTTTGGTAACCTTTTTTATCTTTAATAACATGCTATTTAGGCTCCATGTAGTTGAATTCTGTTGAGTGTTTTTATTGTAGTTGATTTCTAATTTCTTGCTATTGTGATCTGAAAAGATGCTTTACATGATTTCAATCTTCTTGGACTTGTAGTTTTAGCTTGCGTCCTAATATGTGGTCTATCTTTAAAAATGTCACATGTACACTTGAGAATATTCTATCTTCTGTAGATTTAGGGTGGAATATTCTGAAAATGTCTATTAATTCTATGTGATCTAATGTGTCATTTAGGATTGCTGTTTCCTTGTTGATTTTTTTATCTGGAAGATCTATCCAGTTATGTCAATGGAGTATTGACATGCCCTATATGAAGCATTGCTGTCAAACTCTTCCTTAACCAGAAATCAGATGGGAAAATGTCAGTGGCTGACATCACCTTCCCAGTGTGAATGTCATATGGGAGGACTACATTTATCTTCTCAATGGTATAACCTATGTAGAGCTTAGTCAAGAGCTGAAGTTTTATTAACTTAAATCATTTGAAATATAAGATTAAAATATGTTGATCTTTAAAAGCTTGGAACTGGTAATAAAAAGACATAAAGTTATCCTGTCATCTTATTAAAGGGACAAAAGCCCTATTAAAATTTATCTTTAAAAACTACTTGTTTCTAGCTCTGATTTTTAAGTTCAAATTTCACTGAAATCACAAATAAATCTGCTTGTATCAAACTCAATTCACTCAGATCAATTATATGACATTCAATCATTTATCTATGCTCTCAAATTTCTCTTTACTACTTAAGAGATCCAGGTCCATTATTTTCTCTACTAGGATTAGAATCTTCCTGGTCAAGGTTATCAACCCTCCTGAAAACACCTAAGGTGTGTGGGCACTGAGAATGAGCATCAGCTCTAACCTAAATGCTCAATACCTATGGGACATTCATCACATTCATTCATTCTCTGCATTCTCTAAGAGACCAGTGACTATATGAGGTAAATAGGATAAGTTCAACAAAGACAAGTAATATCTTAAACTTGATAGTCACAATGTGCAAAACTGGACTGCTAATATTTCACATGGCCCTTGAAATCTAGTCTCTGGTTCAGTATTTCCTGTCTCAGTGAATGTCAAACAGCCAAGTGGGACAGAAACCTGGGAAGCTTCTTGGAAACCTCCCTGCTACTCATTATATCATGTTTAAAAACCCACTTCATATCCTGGGACTCTCCCTAAAATCACTCAATCTATCCACTCCTTTCCATCACCACCAGCTTAATCCAAACCATATCATTTCTCAACCACAGTGCTCTCCTGACTGGGTGTTTTGCACCAACTCAACACACTGCCTTCAATCCATTTATTGTTTTGTTTTGCCCACAGATTCATTTTTAACATTACAGCTGGAGTGCCCTACACAAAATACACATCTGATCATGTCATATACCAGCCTCCTCCATATCCACACCTCTCATTCACTTCTCACAGTAACCCCAAGTCACATTTGGCACTTTCTCAGTTTCTTTTACTTTCCTGCTCTCCCTTTCTTGACAGACTTGAAACTGCTGTTCTTTCTGTAATGCCTTTCCCTCCCATCTGGTCTTGATCAAGCAATCTGGGAAACCCAACTTTCAGGCTGCATCAATTATGCTATTTGGTAAGATTTCAAAAAGGAAAAAAAATCCTTCCAAGTGATTTATATGGATGTCATTATTTATTTTGTTTGATAAACTAATTAATGTCTTATTCCCCACCCCAATGATTTATACCTATCCTAAGATCAAGGATAATTTCTATTTTTGTTTTTTTCTACAATCCTAGCACAGTACTTAGAACATAGTAACTACTTAATAATATTAGTTGAATTATCATATGCAGACTTTGATAAATAATGAGTTTATAAGTAATTATTATGGTTTTTTTGTACATTGCTAAAATATATAATTTATTTGGCTTATAATTGATCATAGGTGGTATTATATTTTAGATTAATATTTTAATCCATGAACTTATCCATTGAGTCACTTATTTGAAAAATACCTATTTGCCAAAATAAATAAATAAATAAATAAATAAATAAATAAATAAATAAATAAATAAAAATAACAAAAACCACAGTGGTGAATGCCCTCAATAAACCTACAGTTGAATAGGGAGGAGAAGAAATGTCCTATACCTATAAGAACATCTGCAGTAAGAGGCTATTTTTAATGAGTTTCTAAAGATTTAAAGACTGCATGATTAAGGAGTTTGAGTGAGAAAAACAGCTTTATTCTTGCTTGTTTGATCTAGGAAGATTCCATAGAGAAAGTAGCATATGAAATGGACTATGGGTAATGAGTCAGATAACAGTGGCAGAGTAGTACATCATGCTTTCTCAGAAGAAAAGAAGCAATTCAATGCTTTTAAAAATGTTCTACTCATTAGAACATTTTAAAAATTAGTGCAAGGACTGATTTTTGAATATAGTTTTAATGCTCAAACTGTAATTCTAAGAAATTTGTTTATTTTTAAATAATTTATCTTTATTTTTGGAAGTATTATAGATTCCCCCTCCTTTTTCTCCATTGACTCCTTTCCAACCCACTTTGATTCCCCTCCCCAGTCCTTCACTGCACTATTTGTTTAATTTAACGATAATAAAAAAAACAGAAAGGTGGTGATAAGAACAGTAAAAAATCTGGGGAAGTGAAAGAGTTTTTACAGTTGTAAATATATATATTTAAATTTTATTTTTATTGTTGAAAGTATTACAGATGTCCACTATTTTTTCTTATCTTGGCATAATTTACCTGCTTATTTCTGAAGCAAGTTGATGAGCAGGGATAAGGTGTGAATTAGATTGCATCCTGCTCCAAAAACCCTAGGCACAACCAGAAAGAAGCCACAGCAACTGGCTTCTGCAGGACTGAAAGCCTCATCTGCCCTAGGTTGCACAGCTGGGACCCAGCAGAAGGGTCTTACTGTGGCACCATTGATGGAAATCTGCCAGTGACATGGATCACAACCCCCTTTCCTAATACAAAGCAAAATTTGTGGGAAGAAAATGTACAATCTAATTAAAATTATGTTCCACTTACCTAAAAAAAAATCAATTGAGGGTCTTTTTTTTTAATCTTTATTGTTCCAATTATTATAGATGTTCCTCTTTTTCCTCTCATAGCCCCCCTCCACTCAGTTCTCACTCCAATCATGACCTCTTCTCCCATTGACCTCATCCATAGATATAAGCTTTTTGTCCAATCTCTTCCCCTTGAGAATTGTCAATCTGCTCCCTTTCCATGCCTCTAATTCTATTACATTCACTAGTCTGTTCTGCTCATCAGGTTTTTTATTCATTTAATTTTTAGATTCACTTACTGATAGATATGTATTTGTTGTCACTTTGTTGCTCATAATTTTTATCTTTACCTTTTTCTTTTTCTTCCTCTTCTTAAAGAATACCCTTCAGCATTACATATAATACTGATTGGATGGTCATAAACTCCTTTAGCTTCTTCTTGTCTGTGAAGCTCTTTATCTGACCTTCAATTCTAAATGATAGCTTTGCTGAGTAATTTTGGTTGTAGTTTCTTGCTATTCATCACTTTGAATATTTCTTGCCACTCCTACCTGACCTGCATAGTTTCTGTTGAGAAATCAGCTGACAGTCATATGGGCACTCTCTTGTAGGTAACTGTTATTCTCTTGGTGCTTTTAAGATTCTATCTTTGTCTTTTGCCCTTGGCATTTTAATTACTATGTGTCTTGGTGTGGTCCTCTTTGGATTCCTTTTGTTTGGGGTTCCTGGACTTGTTAAGTGTGTTTTTTTCCCCAGTTGGGTAAGTTTTCTGTCATTATTTCTTAAAAAAAAAAAAAAAAAAAATTGTATCTTTTACCAGATTACAACTCTTCACATCTCTGAGATATGCTCAAGGGGCAGACTCAGTAAGCTCTCTCTTCTTCTGGGACCCCTATAATTTGGATGTTGGTATGCTTGAACTTGTCCCAGAGGCTCCTTAAACTTTCTTTATACTTTTGGATTCTTTTTTCTTTTCCAGTTGGGTGTTTTTTGCTTCTTGATATTTCAAATTTTTTGCTTGATTCTTGGGATCATCTAGTCTGCTGTTGGATGTCTATATATTGTTCTTTATTTCATTCAGTGTATGCTTAATTTCTGATTAGTCCTTTTTCATATCCTTGAGGGTCTCCCTAAATGTCTCAGAGGTTTCTAGAAGATTCTTGAGTAACCTTATAACCATGGATTTGAACTCTTTATCCAGTATTTTGCTTTCATCCATTTTTTTCATTTGTGACTTGTTTTGTCTTCGCATTTTGGTTGCTTCCCTGTGTTTGTTTCTATGTACTGGACAGCAGCTAATTCTCCTTGAGTTGATAGAGAGGCCTACCAGATCCAGCCGGCATCACAGGTCCTGGAGGTAGGGCTAGGAGGTTTTAAGAGAAATAAAGACAAGAGAAAGTGGGACTTCAGGAGGACTGCTAGTCCATGATGAGACTGCAGTAACTTTATTAGTTGCAAGCGTACATTTATGCGGCTTTTCTGGGCATTTCTCCAAGTGCCCCTTTCTCAGGACAAGGCCGCCCGACAGCTCCTCAAGACATTCTTGGAAAAGATACATAGAGCAAGCATCTGGCTAGATATCATTGAGAACTGCCTAGCTGAGAACATCCAGATAAGTCGTGCATCACGCGCACTCTCTAACAATGGGGCTATGGTCTGCCCTGTCCTTGGTTGACCCTGAAGGCTTAGGGGAGAGCAGGTAGGCGTCCCTACCCTATGCTCCATCCTTGCCCTCGGGCCCCAAGGAACACGGCTTCCCACAGAGGCCTTGTGTGGTAGGTGTTCTATAGTGCCCAGTGGCTCAGCCTCCCCAGTCACCTGAGATGGATGCTCTTGTTCATCTCTTTGTACAGTCTTTTTGTAGTTAACCCTTGATTGTTGTTGATATCACTGGGAAGAATTGACCTACAAGCCAATTGGCTGTGATGACCAGTTGTGTTTACACTGAAAGATATGTTGTGCAGGAGACACCCTTAGGGGCAGGACTGTTTCAGTGGGGCTTTGGTGCTCACTGAGACTTCCCCTTGAGTGTGTCTCTTATGGATGTGATATGAATTGTAATCTGGTATGGTCTCACTCTGACCACTGGGTACACTGGCTCTTGGATCTCCATAGAGGTTCAAGGTTAGCCACTGGCTGCCCAGTAGGAGCTATAGAGAGATCTGCAGATTCCTCCTCTTTGTATGGGGTTTGGAAGTGCCCAGATGAGGCACAGCTGTGAAGTAAGGCAGGCTGCTGTTGCCAGGCCTTGGACTTTCTTTCAGAAGCTCTGGGGCTCTCTGACCCAGCTGCAGTTTCATAGATTTTAGGAGGAGAAAGGATAGGCCATTCATTTGCAAAATCCAATTCACACTGCTTGGGTGGGGTTGTAAATTGGAAAGGGCAGAGTCTCTGAGGTGAGAAAATAGCAATGGCTTCCAGGGGTGAGTAAACAGCAATGGCTGCCAGTCCACCCTGCACCAGAGAGGCCTCCAGGTTTCTGTGTCCCATGCCCCCATGCAGGGACAATGATCGAACCTCTTAGAGAAAGCTGTCTTCGCATTTCTGTCCCACTGCCATACAGTACAGATTCTTCCCATATGTTTCTGGGTCCCCCAGAGTCTTGCCTGGAACTAGAGTTCGGAGTATGCAGGAGCTTGTATCTTCTTCCTGGTTTAAAAAAAAACAAAAACAAAAAACAGCACATCCAGGTGTCAGCACTTTCTGTGCCTCCGGACCTCTTACCAGTCTCAATGCACTTTCTTCACCTCTCTAGTTGTGGAACTTCCTCTCAGCCAGCTTTCCCAAAGTTCTGGTTGGTAGTTGTTCTGCCTTTAGTTGTGGTTTTGATGGGTTGTGAGAGGCAGCAAGTATAGGTATTTACCTTTACCACCATCTTGGTTTTCCCTCCAATTGAGGATTAAAAAAATAAAACAAAACAAAAACAAAAACAAAAAAAACATTTATGCCTGGACCCCACACCCAGAGATTATAGTTCTGTTGGTCTGGGATGGGACCTAGAAACTAGCTTTTGTAGTCAGTGACCTATGAAAAGCTCTGAGTTAGACAAAGAAGGGACTTTCACAGAACTATTGGGGTATAATCTGCATGTTTTCTCCAGGGAAGAGCTGAACAGACAGATAAAGACTCAGTGAACAGCAAGAACCTACAGCCAAAAATACTCTACCCAGCAAAGCTGTCACTCAGAATTGAAGGCCATATAAAGAGCTTCCCCCCCCCAAAAAAAAAAAATGCTAAAGGAGTTCATCACCACCAAACCAGAATCATATGAATTGCTGAAGGGGGTTCTTTAGGAAGAGGAAGAAAATAAAGATAAAAATAATGAACAACAAATATGTAACTATCAATTAGTGAAACTAAAAACCAAGGGAATTTAAAAATCTGCTGAACAATATTAACTGGTGAATATAATAGAATCAGAGGTATGGAAGGGGAGTGGACTGACGATTCTCGGGGAAAAGGGAAGTGGGGGTTCAGGAAGAGACTGAACATAAACTGCACCTATGGATGAGGACAATGGGGGTGGGGAAAGGGCAGAGGGTGGGGTGGTAACCTGGTGGAGGGGAGAAATGGAGGGGAAAAAATGAGAAACATTTGTAATAATATGAACAATAAAGACTTATTTAAAAAAAAAAAAGACTCAGTGAAGCAAGAGAGGGCTCCCCCCCACACACACAAACACTCTATCACTGCCTTGTTTATGATTCCCTATTAGAATCTTACAGTTTATAATTAAATATTTATTTCTTTGTTTATTGTATACCTAGCCCATTGCACTATATACATGACCACTGGGATCTTGTGTTTTATTAACCACTGGGTACTTAGTAACTAGCCCAGTGCCTTGTATATAAATGATAGACAACAAATATTTATAACAATGAATAGACAAAGACAATTAATTGCCTGGCAATAGAGCAATGAGGTAGCTCTACACACCTTTAAAAGGAACACTACTCAGGGAAGTAAAAACAATTCCTTGAAATTTCAATTTCTCATTGGAATAACCCATAACCTTTACCAACTCTGTAGTAGCTCCTCTATGCTGAAGTTGTGTTTAGTCCAATGTCAGATATTAAGAATGTTAGTCACATAATATTTAGAGATTATCCTAATAGAAAAAATATCTCCTAAATGGTTTTTCAACCTTTGGTTTCAGATACATTTATTCTAACATCAGGTTCAAGTAGAATAAGACCTCAGTGTCCACAACGTAATTTTCCTGGTTTCAAAAGTGGAATTTTGAGTGACTCGGGAAAATGACATTGTGAGTTTTGCAGTTCCACTATGCCCATGAAGCAAAAAGTTGAGGTGTGTGCTGTGCCAGCAGTGCCCACAATTGGGTAGTTATCACAGCAACTATCATGTGTATGTTGCTTGCCAATTTAAGAAAATAATGAAAACACAGCCCTAGGCAAGTGGTTCAGTTGGTTGGAGCATCATCCTGTACACCAAAAAGTTGTGAGTTTGATTCCAGTCAGGAAGTACAGGGAGGTGACCTATCAATGTTTCTCACATCAAAGTCTCTCGACCTGCACCCCAAACCAAGTGCATGAATTTCATGCACCAGGCCTCTAGTTTAAAAATAATTAGGCAACATTTTAATAATCAGTTAAATGAATTAAAAGAACATGATTATATTATTATTTAAAATGAGATGATTAGTTTTGTGATAAGCAGCATGTTTCCACTCTGAAGCTTCATTTTGCAATATTCTGTCATTCAAGAAACATTTTCTAAAGCTATGACCATATATCAAGCCTTTTAATGTGCCTAGACATTGATGCCTATGTAGAAACCATATCCAACAGTGTTATATTAGTCCATTAGTATTTGCTAGCTAGAGAGTAACAGGAAGGTGTGCAGAGACAAACCATTAGATGCAGTACTAACATTTTAGAAACTATGTCTTTTAATAAAGTAAAAATTCCTCCACATGTGATAATAATATAGAGACAGAATACTGGTAAATATTATAAGATGGTTTTATTAATATAAAATATTCTAAAATTCTGGTAGGGTTAAAACAGGCTTTCATTGTATTCACTTTGTACCTGAGTGAGATAGAGTTTCTCTTCCCTCATCCCCTTCTTCGTTTAACTGTTATGGATAAAAAAATAATAATAATAATAAAAAAATAGGAGAATGATCTTCCCAGTGCTAGATAACTAAGACTGCTACTGATAACTCTTTCCACTTTCAGATGAATTCACCAGTAGCCTTTAGTAGTATTTGCTTCCAGCCACCATCCCATGCTACCCTTGAAATACTTGAACTGTGTATTTTTTTTCTTCAGAAAAAGCCTCATTTAGGTCATGCCCTGGGCACTCCAGATAGTAGAGAAACACAGAAGACACATTATCCCAGCAGAGAGTGGCACTCTGGATTCCAATCTTCCCTAGATCCATGAGCAAATCCCTGTCCCTTTACCACATGAGAGGGAAGCCATCTGTCCATGTTACAGAATGGTGAACAGACTTTACAGTTGGTTAACAGACTGTGGACCATTGAATCTTCATTTTTGTGTGCCCCACACACAGTTCACACAGTGCAAGTGGCATGTGTTTGTGTGGGAGGGAAGGGGGGAAGTGCTCAGGGATACTTCTAGACCTGAACTAAACGAACTACAAACTAAACTAAAGACAGCAGAGGGGTAACAAACTCATCAACAATAGTCTTTAGTCAAACTTGGTTTCAACAGGACCATAGCACGATACCATACCATCAGCCTTACTCAATTCTTCCCAAGAGTCAGATCTGTTCCAGAAAAAATGTATCTTGGAAAAATTGCATAGTATTGATCTTTGAAAAACCATCCTCCAAGAATAAGCTATGTTTTACCAGAATGTAACCCTCCTCCGGGTTTATATTTCTCTTTCATCAACCCACCCATCTTACCCTTTCATACAAATACTTTCCCATTTCTCTGACTTGTATCCTAAAATATCCCTTAGGATTCTTTGAGAGTCAATCCAGTTAATTTTTAATTATGTTCAAATGTAACTTAATACATAATTAATAGGACCTGTAAAAGAGTTCTCTCTTGTAATTCAAAATTTGTCATAAAAGATCTTGATCTTCCACCAAGAGAATAACTAGCTTTGAGGGAGCTGGAGCACACCCAGTCTTTGCACTTTAACTATCTTCTCACAAGCTTAATTATCTCTATTATAAAATATAAATGATGATAGCCAAAACCGGTTTGGCTCAGTGGATAGAGCATCAGTCTGCGGACTGAAAGGTCCTAGGTTCGACTCCAGTCAATGGCATGTACATTGGTTGCAGGCACAGCCCCGGTGGGGGGTGTGCAGGAGGCAGTTGGTCGATGTATCTTTCTGATCAATGTTTCTAGCTCTCTATCCCTCTCCTTTTCTCTCTGTGAAAAATCAATAAAATATATTTTAAAAAATAAAAATAGTAAAATATAAATGATGCTTCTGGCATCATGTACATATCTGCAGTAAATTTGATTATTTTAGCTCCCTTGCTGGCCAATAACAGTTCTTGGGGCAGCCTCAGTCATATCCTATTCAACATGAATCTTAAAAGAGGCAGAAAGATTGTCTGATGTTCTTAATTTAATATTATTCATGTGTAAGGCATAGTCAATACCTACTAAGATTAAAGAATTGGATGATTCACAAATTGGAGATTTTTAATAGTTATGCTTTGAGTTTTATTTGTGAAAGTGTTTGAAACATGAGTCATCAGTGAGCTTTTATAAAACTAGTGAATGCTAACTAAGCATTGGATAGTTCACAGAACACTCCAAAGAAGAGTCATGATCAATAATTTTCTATCAACCAAGAGCAGAAATATTGATTCTACTGAAAATGCAAAAGAAATTATAGACTTTTGACTTTCTTATTCTTTCTACTTAGTTTTCCCTAAATTTACATATTTTAAGACAACATAAGAGTAACACAGAATACAGCCTTTTATTTTTCAGTTATACAGGATATTTTCTTGCCTGCAGAAACCTTCTCTGATTCTCTGAGTCATTTTAATATAATTTAGGCTTCACAGTACAGTTAAGCAAAAATGTATGAAGAAAACATTGAATTGTTTTTGTGCCAATCAGCCGTTTCCCCTGAAATACTGCAGATCCTTACAACATTCCAGATAACCTGAAGCAAAGTTCTCTTCCCTTTTATTTGTGACTAAGGACTAGCACTTAGAATGTGCTTGGAGTCATTAAGCTAAGGCACTGGCAGCCACAATCTGCTCTCCTCACTGTGCTTTGGAACCAAGAGCTTCAAGAACAACTTCTAATGGTGCTCGATCACCTCAAACCTCCTGGCCTCATGGGGGATTTGTGTGTCTTGCAGTTGAAGTAAGTTGTTTTAACAAAATACATAACTCAAACTATATATATTAAAATCAATAATGGGGGGGGAAAAAACCAGAATAGTTGGGAGTGTAGTTTTCCTCTGAATCAGCACAAGACTAAAGCAATATCAAATAATAACATTCAAATATATCAACTAAATAAAAACATGAAATATAAGTTTGAAATGAAGTCAGTATTAACAATTCAGGCCAGAATGCTTATATAAAATTGTTTAGTTGTAAAACCTCTAACTAACTGAATGAAATAATTCTGGTTAAATGTATAGCTCTAGAGAAATTATTAGGGGATATGGGGGAAATATCACATGTAAGTATTATTTAATTACCAGTTGGAAAATAACCCATCCACTGGCTCTATAATTACCATCCACTTCAACTCCTCTCTGTGCTCTCTGCAGAAGACAGCTACAAGCTACAGTTCCCTGAATTCCCTAAAGTTTGGTTCACTAAGTAGAAGCACCCATTCAAGAGTTGGAAGAATTTTGGTAGTTGTGGTTAGCAAGAGTAGTTTTGGAGACACTAAAGTCTTCTGGGCAACATCCCAGTGTTCCTTCCTCTTCCTATATGTCAGAGTAGTTATTTCCTGTTCCTTGCTTTCCAATGATGACAAAGTGCTCTTTTAATCAGGGTTCACAATGGTCGGTTCTCACTGCTCTCCTTTTTGTTACAGTTGTCAGTGAATGTTATCAACCAATGTTGAGGTGCAGTTCTGGGCATCATTCCTGCGCAGCTTAGAGCAAATGCCTCCAACCCATTTTATTAATTTTCATGCTTTATGTTAGACCATTCTCCTTACCCAGATACATTTGCATTTCTTGCAAGTTAACCCTAACTGATACACAAAAATAACACAATACCAAATATAAAACTTACTAGTTTCTAAGAGAAATGCACAACCAAATTTTATACAAAGATATTCAATGACTCACATGATAGAAAACTAAGGAAGAAAACATAAAAAAAATCAATTGTATGATTAATATAAAATATATATTCTATTAATAAAAGTGAAGGAGATAAAATTATCTCTTTCAGAAAAAGATACATATATGGACAACAATATACAAAAATAATATAGAATTTACTCAAAGGTAAAAGAAAAAAAGTATAAAAATAGGCCATGGTAATAAATGAAGTCTTATAAATAAAAAGCTGATATCAGGGGAGAAATAACTCAAATGAACTAAAGAATCATTAATGATAAAGGGTATAGAGAGTGGATAAAAGAGAGAAACAATTTTATGAATAAAAATGATAGGTTATAAGTTTCTAATAAATGTTATTTATCCAATTAAGTTTTATTCATGTTCCAATTAATTGAAAAAAATTATGATAGTTGGGTTTTGAATTTTATGAACTGCCTTTTCTGTACCAGTTGATATTAATTATATGAGTTTTTTCTTAATTACATAGTGTGATGAATTATATTGATTTATTTTTAAATGTTGAGCCAATTTTGCATTCCTGATGTAAGCAACATTTGGTCATAATGCATAATCCATTCTATTTATGTTTGAATTTAAAGTACTAATATTTAATTGAGATATTTGTATTATATATGAACCAGCTTCATAATGTGCATTGGTAAATATTCATTTCTTCTCAAGTCACAGTTAGAGTTGTATAAGACTAGTATTATATCTCCTAAAATATTTGGTAGATTTCAGCATTGAAAAAACAATCTTCTCCTGGAATTTTTCTTCTGGAAAAGTTGTTGATTAAAAACTAAATTTCTCACTCTGGACAGTATTTATCAGTGGTTGGAGCATATGCCTATGCACTGAAAGGTCAGGTCACATATGAGAGACAGCCAGTGGGTGTGGCTCTCACCTTTCTCTCTCTCTCTCCTCCTACCTCCCTTTCACTCTCTCTAAAGAAAATCAATGGGGGAAAAATATCCTCAGGTGAGGATTAACCAAAAAACAAACTAAATTTCTCTTACAGATAAATGGATGTTCAGATATTTTTTGTCAGTTTTATAAAATTACTTTTTAATTTTTTCTTAGTTTTCTTAGTTTGGCAAAGTTATCCTATATAATAAAAGAGTACTAATATGCAAATTAACCACCACTCAGCTATATCCACAAGCCACACCCAATTGTCTCCCCAGCATTTAATGAGAACACAATAATGTTTTAAAACAGGTGCCAGCAGCCGAAACCAGTTTGGCTCAGTGGTAGAGCGTTGGTCTGCGGACTGAAAGGTCCCGGGTTCAATTCCAGTCAAGGGCATGTACCTTGGTTGCTGGCACATCCTTGGTGGGGGGTGTGCAGGAGGTAGCTGGTTGATGTTCCTCTCTCATTGACGTTTCTAGCTCTCTATCTCTCTCCCTTGCTCTCTGTAAAAAAATATATTAATCAAAACAAACAAAAAAACAGGTGCCAGCAGCATGCAAACAAGGAGCGCAGCGTCCTGCTGCAAACTTGTAAAAGTGGCAGCTAAGAAAACACACAAAACAATGACTGATCTCAAATCTAATAAAGAAACCTAAAGTAAATATAAAGAATTTAGAGGGTACCCTCTTAAAAAAAAAAAAAAAAGATTCCTAATATGGGAAATGAAAACGCTGCCAATGAGAAATAGGTAAAAGAAGGTAAGTAGAGGGTATTACTCTCTTACAGAAGCAAAGCTGTTTGGATTTATTAGATTTAAGAAATGACTCAAAGCTAGTAGGTATATCTATTTAAAAATTAAATACATATCTCACTTGATAAGGCAAACCCTGGCACACCACAGAAGTAATTATAGATTCCACTCCTCTAATAGTGTCATAATCTGATCTGAGCTCCCCCACAACCACACTCAGCTCTAACGCCCAGCTTAGAGTAAAAAAAAAAAAGTGGGAAAAAAAAAGTGGATGAAATAGAAAATAGCCTGTCTGCACAAATACCTATAAGAAGAACAATAAATTAGCATGCATTAAATTAGAAAAGCATGCTTTAGTGCCTAATCAAGATGAAAAGAAATGTCCTGGCAAATTTGTTTACATTCTAGACAGGAAAGAAAAAAAGGGGGAAAAAGGGAGAAGGGGAGGAAAACAATATACAGAATACAGAGCAAAACTCTGATTTGAAAAAAACAGATGAGGAAAAAATACATCTTTGAGTTGTTCATGTTCAAGAAGAATTTAGTGAGGGCATATTATCATGAAACTGAAGCTTATAGGAGATTTGATTCAACAACAGATTGTAAAGTGTTTTAAAGAATTATACTTTTGTTTTTATAATACTAATTATAATTTAGAGACATCAGAATTTTAATGTAATAAAAAATAAGAAAGATTATTGTGATTTCAAAAGAAGAGAAAAGCAGGTCAAAGGAAATGAAAAAAGTAAAAATAAATGACAGGATGTAAAAGGGTAATTTGTGTTGAGGAAACAACTTATGAAACAGAAATTTTCAAATGTCTAATAGAATAAACATGTATTAAAATATAGGAGAAATCTGAATTTGGTTTTTAAAAAATCTCTATGGGAAAAATTGAAAATTACAATATTACTTAATATTTATTATTGTTAAGATCTGAATTTTAAAAATAAAGAAAAACTTTTTAGCCACATAAGAAATAAAATTAAATAAAGTACACGAGGAAGACAAGATTGTTGTCAGAAGAGCAATGCTAACACTGACTCCTAGGTTTAGGTACTTGTAACGCCCAAATGTGCTATGCGTTCCCCAGATCCCTTAGGTTGAAGCCAAATGACAAGTTCTGGCTCAATGACAAGAGACAAAGAAACGTGTGTGACCCTAGTGTCCAGGCAATTGAGTGATTGTCAATCTTTGATTTTTCTGACCCCCTGCCCTGGCTAACTTAGTGACCACATATTAAGATGTAACAGGCACTAAATGTGGGCACTCCACAGACTTGACCTTCTGAGTGGTTGCATGGAGCAGGAAAAATACTCTGCCACACTGAGATTTTCAGGTTAGTTTGTTTCTGCAATAGAACCTGTCTTCTATTAACATGACCCACTTTCTTTGTAAGTAATTAATGTGTCTAAAATTAAAGGCAAACATCAGAGTCTCCAATATTAAAACTTCACTCAATAGACTCCCAGAGTACTTTTTTTTCAAAACTGTTACATGACAATATCCATTTGGGAGATGAATCAAAATAGAGAACTCAAAATAATTAAATGGAGAGATCTGAACCAATTTGAATATGGAATTAAAATTAAACAATAGCAGGTACTTATTTATAGGACATATAAAATGTTATAAACCTTGACACATTAAATAAAATATATATTATACCTAATAAAAAACAAACAAGAAAAATAAAAAGCAGAAGAAGGGGATTAAGAAAGTAGTATTAGAGTGCTAATTTTTTCATCATTACAAGTGATAAACTCTTTCCAATTGCTTCTCGGCCTTTTGGCTAAGATCAAGGGTAATACAAGTGATAAACTCTTTCCAAAATGGCTCTAACATTTTAATATTATTTTAACATTGCCTCTAATCTTAAAAATAACATAAAATTAACATTTCAACTGATCAAGAAATAGTTTTGTCAGTTTCATATCAGTTTATCTTTTCCTCCACTACAAGTAAAAAATAAATAACTGACTTTTAAAATGTAATATACAAGATGAACAAAAAGATTGTTTTAATTAAATTATTCTATCTGGAAATTGAGGATTCTTTTCATTTTACATTTTCCGCATTAATTGATTATTTTCCATTGAATGTATGCTAATTTTAATGAAAAAATTATAAGGTCACTGAAGAGGAGAGGGAGACATAAATAAAGAAAAAGACAGTATGTTAATTAATACATTTATACAAACCCAGGAAAAAATACTATAAGATATATTTTTATTCTGAAGTCAAATCCATTGATCTTATTACACAGAATTTGGAAAAGCAAACAAGCAAGGTTAACAAGGAAAATATTGAATGAGAAGGCTAATATTACTAGACATAAAAATAATATGAAAATACCAATTAAAAGTATAAATAATAGAAAGAAAGGAACAAAATAAAAAAATCCTACTGCACATGGAAGTTTCTATAATATGATATAAAAAGGCTACATCTTACCTCAGTGAAAAAAAGATGGACTTCTGAATAAGAAAATTTTGGAATAGGAAAATCTATATGAGGGAAGAAATAAACTGGATTCGTTCCTCAAACACAAGAGAATAATTAACCACATGCCTCCAAGAATTAAATTAACAAACTAATGAACAAATAAGTAATAGCATAAAATATTAGAAAAAAATATGGATGAACCTCTTAAAAACCTGGGAATGGAAAATGTTTCATATCCATCCTAACAAGTCAGAAGTAAAATGGATACATTTTGCTCCAATACAAATAAACAAATACTTAAACACTTTTAGCTGAGGGTGGGGGGAGAAACAAAATAAACAATGTATCTAAATAAAACATGGAAAAATATTTTTGTAAGCCATATCACAAGAGTATTTCTAGTCCTAAGAAAGTTTCCAAAAGTACCAAAAAACTACAAAAGTAGAAGAAAAATGTATTTAAAAAATAGTCGAGAACAGACAATTCACACAAAAAAAGATATGTAAATGGCCTTTAAAAGTTGATAGCTATTCAATCTATCTCATTATGAGAAAAACTAATTTAAGAAAAATTAATTTAAGAGAAATTTAAAATGCACTGACTTACTGCCATGGAGGAGCCTTCCCCACTCACAATCATTTCCTTGGCAGAATCCTCCTGCTAAAATGTCCTAACTGTTAACAAGACACCTATAGACAAGGGCCTAACCTATGGACCTTTGTCATAGTAATGTTTGACATGATTAAAATGAAATATGTCTACAAAGAAAGGCATTTTTAAAAAAAAATATGTTTTCATTGATTTTTAGAGACAGAGAGAGAGAAAGAGAGAGAAAGAGAGAGAGAGAGAGAGAGAGAAAGAATCCTATCTGGGGATTGAACCACAACCTGGGCATGTGTCCTGATCAGGAATTAAACCAGCCAGCAATCTGTCTGTGCGTGGGCAAGAAAAAAAGGGGAAACTACACTGAAATATATTGTAATTTTCCCTCAAGCAGATTAAAAGCTAAAAGTGAATCATGTCTTACTCTGAGAAAAAGCTTTGGGTATACACTATGCTCATATTTTGTAATATTTTGTAATGAAGGTGTAAATTAATTCAACAACCATAGAGAGGAATATCACAATATCTAGTAAAATTACATAAAGATCTAAAGATAGATAAACTGACAATGATATATTAAATGCAACCACTAATGGATTATTAAGAATAAAATTAGATTGCTGATTTGAATTATTATACATAATAGGATAAAGCAAATAAATAATTATGTAAATGATATTAGGAGCCAACAATCTCCTAATATAAAATAAAAAATGATATGTAAAAATACTATAATGTTACATTTGAATTGGAGAAATCATTAAGAACTCATTATATAATTTTCTTTTGAAAATATGCATTTTATACCTCTCTCTACTAGAAAGGCTCAGCAGCAATGATTAACTCAGATAGAAGGAGAAAGCCTACTTTTTAGGTTGTTGTCTCTTCATTGAGATTCCCATTAATAGAAACAAGGCATTGATCAGACCTTCAAACCTCAGAGGTAGGGGAGGGTGGAGGAGAGACCAACCAAAGGACTTGTATGCATGCACATAATCTAACCAGTGGTCAAGGACAACAGGGGATGAGGGAAAACGTGGGGAGGGCTTTGGGATGGGAATGGGGGAATGAGGACAATTATGTGATACCGTAATCAATAAAGAAATTAAAATAAATAAATAAATAAATAAATAAATAAATAAATAAATAAATAAGGAAAAAAGGGGGGGAAAGAAACAAGGCTCATTGGGACAAATTTTCTTTCTGGGGCGGAAAACGTACAAGTTATTTCTAAAGTATCTTGTAACTAAAAGCAGACATCAATAAAGAATTCTGGAGTTACAAGCACACATGAGCCAACTTGAAAGAGCTCTAACTGGCCTCAAGCTAGGGCAATTAGAATATTAAAAACAGTGAATTGAAGCACATCAAGTATGTTAAAATTTACGAGATGCTAATGAAAGTAAATAAACCCAAACTCTGGTCAACTCTGGAAGTCATTTAGCCATTACTTTATTCTGAAAACTGGCAAATAAAGAGAAAGAATAAACGTCCTATGCCTTTCTTCTAAACTGTTCAGCAGAGTAACAAAATATCTGATTAAGAAATTTCTTCATTATAATAGAAGTCCAACTGACAAATACAGAAGGAAGAGCTGAATGTCATCATTTTACAAATCTAAGTGGAAAATAAGGGCCCTACATTACACTCATTAGCAGCTAACAATTCCCTTAAGGCTCATGGAACTCTATAGGGCTTGGTAAGGCCATCACTACATGAATCCTTTGTTCAACCTCAATATCACAAGAGAACAGACGACTGGATGTTGTGTGCTTCCTGATGGCACACTATGGGAAGTACAAAGCACTACCGATGAGGTGTTCTTTCAAAACTAATTGAACCTGAATAAAGCCTCCAGAATCTAACAGTCAAAAGGAAATGAGGGGTTAAAAGGATATACTTACAACATCACAGGGATGCAAATAGCAAAACCTCCTTGTAAAAAACTTCATAAGGAAAATGACAAATGACCTGGTTTCTTTAATGAAGAAAATGAGAAGGAGAATACAAAGGGCACTGAATCTTTATTTTATTGTCATGAGCTCCTTATGAAATATCCAGTCCTTCTGTTTTTTTAGAGTAATTATGACAGCACCTGGATCACTCTCAGAGCATTTGTATGGTGATGATATGATCAACTTACACATCCGCCTGTATTAAATAACAAGTATGTAGCCAAGCTGTCACAGATCCAAATATATTTCATTTTTATAAAGAAAATAAAGGATTTGGAATCCTAATTAGTGTGGCCTAGTTGACCATGTTATTAGTCTTCTTGGGCCACTGTACAAAGTACCACAGACTGGGTGGCTTAAACACCCATCTATTACCTTACAGGTCTGGAGGCTAGATGTTGTTCCTTCCAAGGGCTGTGAGGGAGAATCTGTTTTGGCCTTTCTCTTTTGCTTGCAAAGAACTCCTCCCCATGACTTCATATTGTCTTTCCTCTCTATGAATGGGTCTAAACTTTCTCTTCTTGTAAGGACACCAATCATAATGGATTAGGGCCCACTCTATACCTCATTGTAATTTGGTTACATCTGTAAAGATCCTATCTTCAAATAAGTTATATTCTGAGGTATAGAGAATTAGGACTGCAACCTATAAATGGGGGAGAGGACAATTCAGTCCAAAATAATCACCAAGACTCTAAGTGAAGCTATTTGGTTGTGTTTTTGTTTTGTTTTGTTTTGTTTTTTGCCAAACAATGGAGGAGATTTGAGATTTATAATGGAGACTTCCAATGATGAGATGAAAATCCTCAAGTACCACAGCCTCTGAGAAAGGTTCCTACAATATCCAGCTCCTTATTCTGAGGTAAGAGACTACAGCTCTATCTTGAGATACATTTTAATTATGGGTGAAGGGAACTCCAAGATTCAAACCTCTTCCCTAGAGGATTTTGCTCCCAATTCCTGAAGCTAATACAATAACATGCCAAGACTGAACTCACTGTTTGGAAAAAAGTGTCCTGTGGAAAGAACGTGCTTCCCTGCCTCTCTGAGAACCATCTCAAAAGCTTTGGGTGAGATGCCCTGGGGCATAGACAGCCTAGCATTTAGAGGGACCAGCAGAGGCAAAAGCACCAGTTCATAACTAAGCACCAAATGGTAGACAAGGGGGAGATGGGGCTCCAAGTGCAAGTGCAGTAGCCCCAGTGAGCAGTGCATTGCCGAAGGCCCAGGGAGGACTTGGGGATTTGAGGTCTCAGTAACTCTCTTGGGTGTTGTTTTTCACTTTTAAAATTATAATTATTACTTATGTTTGCTTCCCACCTGGGGGGGGGGGGTAACTAAGAGAATTAGGAATTTCATATGCCCTAACCAGTTTGACTCAGTATATAGAGCATGTCCTATGCTCTGAAGGTTCCCAGGTTCAATTCTGGTCAAGAGCATGTATTTTGGTTGCGGGCACATCCCCAGTAGGGAGTGTGCAGGAGGCAACTGATCAATGTTTCTCTCTCATCGATGTTTCTAACTTTTTATCCCTCTCCCTTCCTCTCTGTAGAATATCAATAAAATATATTTTTTAAAAAGAATTTCACAAAGAAATATAGAGACTCAAATACAGACAAAAATTAATGTTCTTTTTCTCTAAATACTAAAGACTTTTAAATCTGATATCTTTATGGAGGCTTCTTCACTTGAAGGTATGATCATAATTTTCTACTTTGAAGTTCTTTCAATCGCTTTAAGTTAGGGGCATATTTAAACTCACTAAAAGACATTTTAACTGTTTATGCTAGTCTGTTATTATTTTTCTCATTATTAATGCTGGTAACATAGAACAGTGTACTTAACGACAATGTTCATATTTTTATATACTAGTATTGTAGGAAAATCTCACTCTAAGTGCTACCACATCTCATCATAACTAATTGTTATAGAAATACTGTTTATTGAAAGTGAACGGATGAGTTCCTGGAATACTATTTTCAAAAAATGCTCCACCTCTTATGAACAGATATTCTTTGGATAACTTAAATCTTCCCACATTTGAAACAATATTGACATTAACTTAATATTTCAATAAATAGATTGAGCAGTACTGATAACTAATGCATACATCTAGCAAGTTGGTAATGGTGTCACCAAATACTTATTCATTCTAAGGTATCCCTTTACCTAAAATTATTCTGTGCTCTTGGGTAGTCCCCAATGTCCCCCACATGTCAAAGGCTATCTATCCCCTCACCCTATGAAGGCCAGCCAACACTGTCTGTATTCATCTGGAAGCCTTTGACATTTCTGGTCAGGGCTCTGCAAAGCACTTTCAGTGAGCATACATGATCTACATGTAATGCATGTGCATGTGGTGCATGCATGTGTCTGGTAATGGTGGAGCTTTAGGGTGGAATCACCAAGCAAAGCTGGTAGGAGCATGCATGATCTACATGTAATTCAGAGGGGCAACTGCAGCACTTGGATGTGCATGTATGTGTGATGCATGTGCATGTGGTGCATGCATGTGTCTGGTATGAGAATGTATAGCAGAGACAAAGTTAAAGCCATGAGCAGGGGAGCAAGAAGTGAATGACAGGGTCTCCCCCTATTGGCCTGTGTGTGAATGAGGGCTGCTGGCTGAAGACCACTAGAAGCTAGCAGGAAGGATGAGCTTTCAGAATTTTTCTTGTACAAGCAAAGGAAGCAGGCCTGTGGACTGTCCATCTGGACATGCTGTGCAAATTCAAAGGGGCACCACTTCTTTGGGACATTTCACTCCCCATAAGCTGAAAATGTCTTGTAGTAAATATATGATATCTATGCAAGTGATGAGGTGCGTGTCACTCCCTAGAGTTGCTCAGGGCACCACCTGTAAAACCTCATGTGACAAACCTGTAGTGGCAGCTGCTTCTGCTAGCAGTTCCAGGGGTCTGATTTCTGTGGGCAGGTACCTATGTGACAGAACCAAAGTATCAGGAAGGACTGGCTACCAGCCCCATTGTTCACTAGCAGTGAGGCCAGAGACAGGATTACCAAAGTGACCCAAGTATGCCTAGTGGTCAGAATTTTCACTGGTCTCAATGAACCTGAAGGTCCTCCAGGGATCCAAGTCTACCTGTGTGAGCATTTGGAGGTAACTGATCAGACTCAAGAATTAAAGAATATTTTTAGGAGAACACAGAAATTATCTTGAATGCCTATCTTAGAAAAAAGAAGAATTTGAGAAGTAAAATAATGAACTGAACATTTGAATCTAGGATTTACTCAAAGAATAGTCAAATATCCCCAAGGTAAGCTGAGAGGAATTAAAGGAGCTGACCCAGATAGGAAAGGTGAGGGTTTTTTTTTGTTTTTGTTTTTGTTTCAGTGTTGTTGTTATTGTTTTGTTTGTTTGTTTGTTTTGTTTGTGTGTGTGTGTTTTGTTTGTTGTTGTTGTTATGCGTGTGTGCATGTGTGTGTTTAATCAATCAATCAAGAGTCCAACAGAAACAATTCCCCAATCTCTCCCTCTTTTTCTTTTTCTTCCCTTTCTCCCCTCCTTTTTTCCCCTCCCTCTCTCTCTCTCTCTGTGCTTCTCTAAAGCACATATTCTATATTTCAGAAACACACACACTCAGATTTTGGAAAATTTCTGTCCCTTTGCTTAAGTGAAATTTTATAATCTCTGACTTCTTCCCAAGACATAAATGTATAAAAATAGAAATAATCTATTAAGTAAATTTTGGAGACTATTTAAACCCGTATGCTCATGTTTTAGCAGACTAAGTCTGTCCATGGCTTTTGAGCTGTTGTACACAGCAAGGAGAAAAACACAGTGCATGCCTAGGACAACCAGGACAGCACACACTCAGGACACACTTTCAGCTCTGAGTGTAGGTTATAGCATTTGCCATCTGGGCAGAATACTTTAAATTTGGTGATTTTATCTCTGTAAACAGAGCTATCTCTGTAAACTCTGCAACCATCATGTTGGTTTATCTTTCCTCATGTTTTGTATTAAAAAGGAAGAGTTTAGATTACAGGAGACAAGGGCAATAAGTCAATGTATATGGTGACTTCAATTCAACACCCTATAATAACACATTGATTTCAATGTTTCCCCTCCAAAAATAACTTCTTAAATATTTTTATTCTAAGTGTAGAATTAGCCCATCAATCCAGGCAAAAGTCAAGTCCATTAACTGGGGAAAAAATCACTCAAACTGAATTGGTCTCATGTAGAAATAGTTCAAGTCAAGTGAGAAAGCACATGATAAAATAAGGGTTATGGGAAAATTGCTGTGATTTAATCTCTGTCCAGATGGGTGGAAGTAAGAACATGGCTCCCTGATTTGCATAACTTTTTGATCCCTGAGCCATAAGAAAGGGCTGCTTCAGCATCTAGTCAAGGCCTCTGAATTTAGAAAATCATCTGTGTCTCAGAAACAGTTCTTCAGTTTCACATAGATGTCTCCCTCCACATATGAAAAGAGTAATCCTATCGCTCAAGCTCATATGTTCACTTCAGGAAGGAACACATGTTTAAAAAGCTCCTCTAATCAGAGCCATGCAAAAGGAAAGTGGCTCATACAAAATATAGCAGTTCATGCAAGGCTCTGTGTGTGGTAAGAAAAATGCTCTTCTAGAAGACAGGCGATCTGGATTCTAGTGTTGGTATGAGTCTTTTTAGCAACAAGACCTTGATTGCTTTATAAAAACATTCCAGTATCAATTTGCTCACCTCTAAACCAAAACAGCTGTATCTAAGGAACTTTCAGTCAGTACTATTCTGTACTTCATGACCACTGTATACTTACACATATATGCATGATAGATGGTAGATAGAGTGGATTGCCTCAATAGGGATGTGGTAAATAAATAACTTAGCTCTCTCTCCCATAGAACAGACTAACTTTATGCTGTGTCTGGAGCTCCAGCTGTCCGCTTGCTTGACAACATACGCTTTCTTGTTTTCCCTCACTTCTCACCTCCCCTACCTGGACTTTCTGGGACCAAATAAAACTATTTGCCTTCTAATTCATCTCCCAGTGTTGCCTTCTGCAAAACACAAGAAGGAAGGCCTTTCTGATGAAGGCTAAGATCAAGTGAGAGAGCAAACCTTGCAGATACATGAGTGTTTACAAGCAGAGAAGAAAATAAGAAAAGACCTCCAGATGGGTGGGTGAGCACCACAGCATGCCAGGTGCCATGACGGAACCTATGGAAATAATAAGTGGACATTGGATTTATAGAGAGAATGCAAACCAGAGAGGAGCCTGAGGTGAGTATTATGTATAAGTTGAGGAGCAGTAAAATTGCATAATTGGGTGGTGCTTGTCAACACGTTCCTATGTACTGGCACCTTCATGTGTTCAAGTTTTTATTCCAAGGTCAGGACACCTGGGTAGGAGCCCTGTTCTGCTCTTATTGGCCTCAGAAGGATCCAATCTCTGTCTCATGTCCTTCTCTGCTCATGGAGAGGGTCACTGCAATCCAAGCATAGTGTCTACCCCCCAGCAGCCACCCAATCAATGTGAAAGATCATTTGCATTGCCCTTCCTCTTCTTTTCTTCCTCCCTCATTACTATTCCCAGAATGCCTTTTCTTCCCAGAAGGCATTACCTTCCATTTTTTCGGCAAAGCTCATTCTTGGCCTGTTAAGAACACCATTGACTTCCTCTGCCAGAGGCTCTTCAACAAACATGCAACCACATCTTTGGGATTATAATTGACTTCTTGGGCATGTACCTTCAATCATTTGCTTCTCTATACAATCTACTTTCTGCTAGCTTCTATAGCAAACACACACACACACACACCCTTCTAACTATTCTAAAATACCCATGAACCCAGAAAAATGATTAAAGAAATTTAAGTGATCTTTTAATCTAAAATGGAGATAATAATAGTATGTATTTCAGAGAGCTGTTATATTAAATGAACTCACATAGGTTATGTATTTCAAATATGTCTGTATTATTTACTCTTTTTGTGCTTGAAGTAAAATTTTATCCCATAAGTGACTACTAATATTGACCTCTAACATCAAAATTATTAAGTGTTTCTGTTTACTTAAAAGTTGCTACCACAATTATAGGGAAAATATAGCAACAAAATATCCAAGTGGACTTAAATTGACAGGCTCTAGACTGACAGAACAATTATCTTATCCCTAAATGAATATTTTCTACCAGTTATGAAATCATCCCATTCATGTCCCATTGTTTTCATTCAATAGCTTTCATATTTCATCAATTATCTTTGTTTTTCATGTGTCATTGAATTATATGCCTTTGTCAGTTAAAATATATAACTAAATAACAGCCACAATTTTATTGTCATTAGTTAAGAAATACAATTTAATAAATTTTTAGAAAACTTGCTCACTTTTAATACTTTCAACACTTCAACATTTATGCCTCTGGAAATTAGCAATAGTTTAAAGTTCATTGATGGTTCAATTGTTTCAAAATGAACATAAGTTTTGATGTATAAGCCAAAGCCTATAATTTGAAAAATAAGTTTGAAGTTTTTACACTCTTTGGAGAACTTCATGACATTTCTTTTTTTATTATTATTGTTTAAAGTATTACAAATAATAGTACATCTGTCTCTTTTTTTCCCCAAATTGACCTTGATATTTCCTTTATTCCACAGCAGGAGAAGTGTTCTATCCATCTAATTAAAATGC
The DNA here is from genome assembly GCF_014108245.1 of Pipistrellus kuhlii. NCBI lineage: Eukaryota > Metazoa > Chordata > Mammalia > Chiroptera > Vespertilionidae > Pipistrellus > Pipistrellus kuhlii. The sequence goes on along the minus strand of NW_023425515.1, from coordinate 104,594,800 downwards.
ATATGGTCAGGAACCAAAGAAAAAATTTGTGTAGCAAATCTGGATTATCTATGGGAGTTTCTAAACCAAGATAACTTCTCACTAGTGCTTAGAGCATTTCAACCAATTCCTGCTAAAGCTAAGTTGAGCTTAACTAAGTAAATATATTCTTAATTTACTACTCAAACTAACAACTACATTCAAGAAGGCATATCTGCTCTAAAACTATAATAAGTAGAATAAAAACAGCAATCTGCTTTAGATTGCTCTAGAGAAATTATTTTGAAATTAGGCGTTTTGTTAGATAATTAATTTCATTGTTCTCTCTTGACATTCAAATCTGACTAAAAGAGTGAAATATTTATGAAGGATGCAGATACCCTAAAATACGTTATCTTTAAAAAAAGATAACAGATTAAATCTGGTGAAAACTTTTTGTCCTAGTTGTGTGTGTGTGTGTGTGTGTGTGTGTGTGTACCTGAAAAAATCATAAATTGAATACCTACCCATTTTTAATTCAGATGATAGGAAAGTATCAAGAAAAAGAGAGAAGTTATCTGGTAATAGCAATGGCTAAGTTACCATGCTGTGTTCTTTGTCTGTTCTATTGTTAGTACCAGAACACCCCTGTTGGATTAGGGTGCACTGAACCCAGGCTTGAGATAATCTTCCCTTGGAACTCTTGTAGCTAGGTGAGGGTATCCAGCTAAAAGTGATATATACTATATCATATTTTTATTAGGAAACTACTTAGCCTATTCTCTCTTCTTACTTACTATGGGATAGAATACAGATTGTCAAAAATGGACAAGAAGCACACTTAGAGTGTGGTAGAGAAAAACAACGTTTCCTGAAGGAGCTCTAAGAGCAGTCTCTTATCAACTCTTAACCATTTGTCTGCCTCCAGCATATTATATGAGAAATAAATATTCTTCTGTCTTGTTTGAACAACTATATTTTTGGCTGCTTTGTTGCTGGAAGCTATTCATTATCTACACTATCATGAAAGTGCAACAGGGGACTTAGAAGGCTGATGGACCTTGAGCTTTAGCAAGGGCTAAAAGTTATTCATCTATTGTTCAATGGAGACAATGGTGGCTCAAGTAATTTCCTGACCTAATAGTCTCAAAGTAAATCTTTACTAATATTTACTGACCTTTAAGATAGTCTGTCTGCTATCAGATTGCCTGCCTAACTAAGGGCACAATGTGTATTCTAAAATTGAATAAAAGCTAACAGAGCTTAGGCCCCAATCAAGTCTTTCCACTAGAGAAGGGTTTTCTGACTGCCCCCCACCCAATGCATTCTAAATTCATATTTCTTGTTTAGTGACTTCATTTGTGCATGGCCCTTTTATAGAACCTGAACCCTAGATGCAAATGGATGCAGCATTCACACTTTGTTACAGCAGTTTAGCTTAATACCTAACATGTACATGAACCTATATTTGACTATCCTAAAATGATCATCAGCTTATGATTTTTGGAATATTGCAATCCAACAGACTATAATAGATGTAACCCATTTCCCACCCCCATTTTCCACCTCACCCAGCCCCTGCTTCCCCTCCCCCGGCATTCACCACACTGTTGTCTATGGACTATGCATACCGTGTTTCCCCAAAAATAAGAAATCCTCCAAAAATAAGACCTACTTACAGGTTTCCTTCTGAGTGAAATATAAGATATAAGGTGCCCCGACCCGCAGGGCACAACAACGCGGGGAGAAGAAGAACCTGTGGAGGACAGGAGATGCGGAGAAATGGAGGCAAAATAGGGTTCTGATCAAGCCTCAAATTTTATTTCTGGAACAGCGGTACATATACAGCAGGAACAAAGGGGGGCAGGGTTGCCTACACAGCGGGGTATTTGGCAGTATATAATTGGTTAGGCACTGAGTGACAAGGTGGTAAGATATCTGGCAACACAAGATTGGCTGGCTGCTAGGGCGGTGTTCTAACTTGGCGGGCTCGGGCTCTGATTCAACAGGCAACGATTGACTGGCTGAAACACAGGAAGTAGAACCAGGATGTGGGCTGTTTTGAGCTTCCTGATTCACAGGGGCTAAAATTTTCCACAGCTCCCAACAATAAGGCATCCCCCCGAAAATAAGGTCCCCCTAGGCTTTGTCTCAGAATGCTATTGCTAAACATGAGAAATTTGGTCCACTGATTCTGAAAGAAATGGAGTCACAAGAAATTCACCAGGAAATTCAGGAATTGGATTGTTATGATGATGTTCCAGAAGATGATGACATGATTGTCATTGAATAAATGAGTAAATTCTTGATACTGTAGGATTCACAGTTTGTCTGGTTTGTGTTGACAACTACCATACTACCATACCATATACAGGTAATAAATTTCCTTTATTTTCATTTAACAATAAATGTGTACCATATTCTACTTCATGGAAAAATAAGACATCCCCAGAAAATAAGACCTAGAGCATCTTTGGAAGCAAAAATTAATATAAGACACTGTCTTATTTTTGGGGAAACAGGGTAGGTATATGTACTTTGAATAATCTCTTCACCAAATTTTATGCACTAACTCCTGTCCCCCTTCCCTTTTACATTTGTCAATCTGTTCCATGCATCCATGCCTCTGGTTCTATTTTGGTCATCAGTTTGTTTTGTTCATTGGATTTCACATATTAGTGAGATCATATAGTGTTTGGATTTCTTAAAGACTTAAAAATAATTATGGTGAGATCTGAGTCTGTATATAAATATGCATTATTTTTGTTAATTTGATATTTTACTTAAATATCCACTTTTGATTGGATTGTTTATCTTCCTTTTTTAAAGTTGTATGAGTTTCCTATAAATTTTGAAAATTAAACCCTTATGGAAGATAACCTTGGTAAATATGTTCTCCCATGCAGTGGGCTTTCTTATTGTTTTGTTGATGGTTTATTTTGCTGTGCAGAAGTTGTTTTGTTTTTTTTAATATATATTTTATTGATTTTTTTTTTTACAGAGAGGAAGGGAGAGAGCTAGAGAGCTAGAAATGTCTATGAGAGAGAAACATCGACCACCTGCCTCTTGCACACCCCCTACCGGGGATATGCCCGCAACCCTTGTACATGCCCTTGACCTGAATCAAACCTGGGACCTTTCAGTCCACAAACCGAAGCTCTACCGCTAAGCCAAACCAGTTTTGGCTGTTTTGGGTTTTTTTTTTAATGTAGTCCCATTTGTTTATTTTCTCCTTAGTTTCCGGATTTCCTTCTTTCTTATGGCTGAGTAATATCCCTTTGCTTTTATGTGTATACATTTACCATCTTTATTTATTCAGCCATTGATGGGCACATAGATTGTTTTCATGTCTTGGTTGTTGCAACTAATGCTACAATAAATATGGGATGCAATTTCTTTTTCAAGATGATGAATTTGTTTATTTTGTATATATATCAAGAAGTGTATTTGATTAATCATATGGTAGGTCTAATTTTGATTTTTTTTGTGGAACTTCCATGCTATTTTTCATTGATTGTATTAATTTACATTCCCATTCTCATAAGAAAAATAATCTTTTAATCATTTTTGTGTGGGTTTATATGAGATTCTGGATATTTAACTAAACTTATTCTGATAATTATTTCATAATACATGTAATTCAAATTATTGTGTAGTACATCTTAAACTATATAGTACTCTATATCAATTATATTTCTCAATAAAACTGGGGGAATAAAAATACTTAGGTAATCCATTGTTGGTTTCATATGTTTATAATTATTATATCCTTTTGATGAATAGCTTCTTTTATCTATGTAGTGTAGTGAGTAACCTTATTTGTATTTGTGAGATATTTTCACTACTGTCTACTTATCTGATATAAGTATAGCCATTCTGCTCTCTTTAGTTTACCATTTGAATGGAACATCTTTTTTCCATCCCTTCACTTTCAACCTGTGTGTCCTTAAAGATAAAGTAAGTCTCTTGTAGGAAGTACGTTATTGGATCTTTTTCTTTTATCTATTCAACCACTTTGTGACTTTTGATTAGAGAATTTTGCCCAACTGTGTAAAGTAATTGTTTATACATAACAACTTATAATTAGCATTCCATTAATTGTTTTCTGTTTTTTTTATTTATTTTGCTTCTTTTCTTCTCTGTATTTTATTAGTTTGTAGTACTATGCTTTAATTCCTTTCTTTTTTTTCATAACTACTATAGGTTATATCTTTGTAGTTACAGTGAAGTTTACCTAAAACATGTTATAGATATAACAGTCTATTTTAAGTTGCTAACTTACCTTAAATCACATACAAAACCACTATTTTACTTCTCCAACAAATATGCTGTTGGTGTCAAACTTTATATCTTTTTACATTGCGAAGTTTTTAACAAATCACTGTAGCTATGGTTACTTTTAACAATATTTTTTTAACTTTTATACTAGAGATTAGTGACTTACTTATCACAATTAGAGCATTAAGGTATTCTAAATTTGACTATATATTTACCTTTAACAATGAGCTTTATACTTACACGTGTTTTCTTACTGTTATTTAGAATTATTTTATTTCAATTTGAAGAAATTGCATTATAATTTTTTGTAAGGCAGGTCTAGTGGGATAAACTCGCTTAGTTTTTGTCTCTCTGGAACTGTCTTTATCTCTCCTTTATTTCAATTTTGCTGGGTACTGTATTCTTGGAAATTTTCCCCCCACACTTTTGAATATGTCATTTCACTCCCTCCTGTTCTTTAAGATTTCCACACACAAAAAAAAAATCTGCTGAGAGCTTTGTAAAGAGTCCTTTGTATAAAGCAAATGTTTAAATAATTTTTCTTTTTTGTTATGATTTTCTTAATGCAAATATCTTTTTGATTGATGATGCCCCATAATTCATATAGGCTTCCTTCATTTGTTTTTCTTTTTATGCCTCCATCAGGCTTCTTTCAATTGATTTGTCTTCAAGTTTGCTGATTCTTTTTGATGTATTATCAAGTCTGTTACTGGAGCTCTCTATGGAATTTTCTAGTTCTGTAATGTTATTCATAAGCTACAGGATTCCTGTTTCTTTAAATTAAAATTCTCATTTTGTTCATACATTATTTACTGATTTTATTTACTTGTTTATCTATATTCTCTTGAATTTTATCCAGATTTTTTAAACCGATTCTCCATTTCTATGGTGTCAGCTATGAGATCTTTGTAATTTTTTTTTTTGCCACTGTAATATTTGCCTGATTTTTATTTTCTGTGTAGCAGTGCATTCACATCTGTGCATTTGAGGGATAAAACATTTCTTCCAGTGCCCAATCTTTACAGACTGGTTTCAGAAGGCACCTTCTCCTATCTATTCACCTGGCAGATGGAATTACCACTGTAATCCCAGATCAGTGATTGGTAGGTTGATTACCAAAGGCTCAGATGGCATGGATCCCATCTGGTCAATGGGGAAATAGGACTGCTTCCAGTACTTTGTTCAGTAGGATGATAGTGGGACAACAGCTCACTTCTAGGTCTAAATTGGCTCCTCAGACAGTGAGCTTATTACAAGATAAAAATAAAAATTATGAACAACAAAGTGACAACAAATACATATCTATCAACAAGTGAATCTAAAAATCAAGTGAATACAAAATCTGAAGAACAAAATAAACTGGTGAATATAATAGAATCAGGGGAATAGAAAGGGAATGGACTGACAATTCTTGAGGGAAAGGAGGCATGGGGGGTGTTGGAAGAGATTGGACAAAAATCTTACACCTATGGAGGAGGAGGGGAGCGATTATGATTATCTGTACAATACAGATTTATTTTAAATAAATACATGCAATCAGCATGACTTACCACTGTTGACAGTGACCTAAACAACCTGATTGAGACAGCAGTTCTCAAGATTTCCTGGCAAATTACACTGTTGAGTTATTCTTTTCGACAATTTATTCTTTGGAAAGAAGTTTATATTTGCAGCCCATACTTAAAGAGTGGAGATTTATGCTCTCCTTCTTTAAGAGTGGAGTATTTTCATAAATAATTTGGAGTTTTAGTATAAGGAAAATTTTTCTCTACTCCTTTATTTATTTACTTATTTATTTAACAATTTATGTCTGTATAGACTCGAGTATTATTTAATACTTTGGATTATATTTTAATAATATTTTATTTTGCACTCTGTTTATTCGTTTATTCTAGCTTTGACCATTTGGAGCTCCTTATGTTGGTTCCTGTGTCTCTTTGACACAGACTATCCAATAATGTAGGATTTGGGGGAGAAACGTGAAGAACTCAGTTACTTTCTGACGTGCTCCTGACTCATCCTGTTTGTTTCACACCTGGTCCTAGAATCAGCCATTTCTCCAAAGAGCCATTATTCTTTTTATTGGACAATGGTATTAAAAAACAAGATCTTGGCACTTAGTTGTGCTACTTGCTAGTGGAATATAATGAATTTTGGGCCCTTACATATGACAGATTAAATAAATACATCTGTACAGATTAATCATGTACATACACATATCCACAAATATATGTGATCCTTGGAAAACAGGGATTGCATTTTACAGGTCCACTTGTAGGATAATTTTTTTCTAAAAAATGTATTTTTTCTTACTTATGATTTCCTTTACTATGGCCAACTTTATTATAAGAAAACAGTAGATAATATATATAACATGCAAAATATGTGTTAATTATGTATGTTATCGATAAGGTTTTCAGTTAACAGTAAGCTATTAAGTTTTTAGGGAGTCAAAAGTTATATGCAGATTTTTTTTTCTTTTTTACAGAAGGTAAGATTTATTGGTGAGTATAAGGTGAGTGTAATGGTGAAGGACCCACCATTTGCCCAGGGAACCATAATTAGGGATGTATTTGATCTCACAGATATCTGGGATGAGCCACTTTTCAGCCACTGTGTCTTCAAACTCATCCACATTAAACTTAGTAAAGCCCCACTTCTTGGAGTTGCAGACCTTCTATTGGCCAGGGAACTTGAATTTAGCTCTCTGTAGGGCCTTAGTCACATGCTCCTTGTTCTGCAGCTTGGTGTGAATGGACATGATGACTTGGCCAATGTGGACCTGGTCACTGTGCCCTGGGGCCTTGAGAGGCACCTGACATACCAATGTTGAGCCTGCCAGCACCAGCACAGTACAACATCTTGCTGCTGTGGCTGATGTGGAAGGGTGTAGCCTTACTCAGATGTGAAAGCTATCTTTTCCACAGCTTTTCACCATGTAGTTAGCAAAAATATGGGCAGTTTCAGTGCTTTGGAGGAGAGCTGCTCATATTCATCTGACATCATGTGGCCACAAAGTGGAAACTCATCCACTTCTGCCTTCTTTTGCTCCTGGTCAAAGATGAGGATCTTAGTATCAGGGACACTTCGGCAGAAGGGAGACTTTAGGTATGGCTGTTCTTACAACACCAGGATCTTCAATGGCATGCAGAAGGGAAAGCTATATACAGATTTTTAACTGGAGGACTGGTACCCCTAACTTCTGTGTTGTTCAAGAGTCAACTGTATTTATATATGCTAGCACCTGTACTGTATCTCCTTAGCTAAACATGTTTTCATACTGTTGCCTCCAACTCTAATTTACTACCACACAGTCCAGTCTGACCTTCTGTCTTTATCCATAAACTCCCAGTCCAAGAGTGCAAAACCTGTCTTTTAACACCTGATATTCATTTGATTAATTGTCTAATTCTGGTATACACATATAGCAGTGTCAGGATTGTTAACACATACCCAGAGGAAACAATTTTATTGACTGCAATACAGTATTTTGTGCAGTTCCTTTTGCCTTTACTCATAGGCTTCACTTATTTCCAAAGTTACTCAGTCCATAGCATTTCTCCCATCTCACTCAGTGAGAGTGTTTCACACATTTATAAATGCAGTTAGATTATTTTGTCACTGTCTTAATTCCTTCCTGGAAGCGAGTTTTGTTTTTTACTCTGTAGGCATTAAGCTTCTTTCTTTGTTATATAAGTTCTATGGTTTAAAAACATGTATAATGTCATGTATCCACCATTGTAGTATCATATTGAATAGTTCACAGCCCTAAAAAATGGTCTGTGCTTTATTTATTCAACCCTCAGTTACTCTCCTCAAACCCTTAGCATCCATTGATCTTTTCATTATCTCTATAGTCTTGTTGATATTATTGTTTTCAGAAGATCATATAGTTGGAATTCTACAGTGTGGGATATTTTCAGACTGGCTTCTTTTACTAATATGCATTTAATATTCACTTATATCTTCTTGTGGCTTAATAGCTCATTTCTTTTTATTGTTGAATAATATTCTATTGTATGGAATCACCACAAAAGTTATCTATTGAATGACATTATGGTTGTATTCATCTGTAGTGATTTTGAATAAAACTTCTACAAACATTTTAATGCAGATTTTTGTTTGACCATAAAATTTCAACTAAATTTGGTAATTTCTAGATGCACCATTGCTGGATTCTGTGGCTAACTCTGCTTAGCTTTGTTAGAAGTTGCCACTCTGTCTTGCAAAATGAATGTTCACACAAATCCTTTTTTGCATCTGTACGTTGAGAGGTTTCATAACAATGTTCACCATGTTAGTGATTAAATTTTCAATGGCATCATTTGTGCTGATTGTTGTAACCAATGTAAAATAATGTATTGTACTTTTCAGTTACAGTTACATTCAATTATTTAGAAAACTCTTCTTTATATACCTTTTCCTAATTTATATAATATCTTAACATTCTGTTCTTATTTTATTAAAGACATTTCTTCTTCCTCCTTTATATTGAAGGTACTAAATTGCTAAATAACTTTTCAAAGTTGTCTATTTGATATGATACGTCATTTTCAGATGTCTGATCTTCATTTGAGTCTTCAAGATGATAATTTTCTATTTTTTTCTTGTGAATGAAAGAGATTTGTGTTGCTAATTTGTGCTGCTAAGAATGCTTTAATTATTCTTAGCCTCACTCTCTAGATCTTCAGCTGGATAACAAGGATATATATATATATCCTTGTCTAGACCAAATTCTAATGTTAGGCCTATAATTTTTAACCTTGCATTAGTTGGGATTAAAGGATCTCCCTGAAGTCCTCTACTGGTTCTGTCACATCTTGTGCAATAAATTTTCCAAAATCTAAAGTTCTCAATACAGATTACAACCAGGCTTCTTTGCTTTGTCTCCACTTCTCCATACTATGTTTTGCATGTTGAAATTATAACTCTCCAAAATCAGAATCTTATCACAACTCTAACCCAATTGTTTTCCTGGATTGTGTCCTCTGAATACAGAAATAGTTTAGCATGGGGAGCAGCAAAGGTGGGATCATGAGGGTTAGTTTTCTATAAGGAGAACAAGAAAAATATTGACACCAATATTCACTCATAAAGAAGCAACTAACTATTGTTTGTATAAAAGCTATGATTTCTGAACTGGAAGGAAGAAAAGAATTACAAGACTCATCAACTGTATGCTCAGGGGATATATCTTATATCCTATACTTCGTTTAATATGTAAAGTAAGATTTTGTTTTTTCTTATTTATCCTCAAGTATTTTCATGGGATTTGGGAAAGACTACTTCCAAGCTTCTGCTCAGATGACATTTGAAAGTACATGTCCATAAAATTATTTTTTGTCTTTCTTTTATTTCTAAAAAAATTACAATATCCAAATTAGAAAAGAAATTTTAACAACATTCTCTAAATATTTACCTGTATTAATGTTATAAAATATACATTTTTAAATATGTTAAAAAGTTTCCTCTTAAATATGTGTTTGCCTAAATATTTTTTACAGCATCTAAAAGAGTATATTTTGATATTACTATTGGAAATACATGTGTTTATAATTTCTTTCCTTCCAGTTTGCTTTCCTGTCACTCTGGAGAGACCAGTTTCATTTTCAAACTAGAAGAAGCATGTAGTAATGAGAAAGTATCCTATGTAATAAAAAAAATAATATGCAAATTGACCGTCACTCCAGCACAAGATGGCCACCCCCATGTGGACACAAGATGGCTGGCAGGAAAGGGCAGTTGGGAGGGACCAGGCCTAAAAGGGAGGGCAGTTGGGAGTGACCAGGCCTGCAGGGGAGGGAAGTAATGGGTGACCACGCTGATGGAGGAGGGCAGTTGGGGGCAATTGGGCCAGCAGGGGAGGGAAGTTGGGGGCAACCAGACTGACAAGGGAGGGCAGTTGGGGGCAACCAGGCCTGCAGGGGAGGACAATTACGGGCAACTAGGCTGGCAGGGGAGGACGGACAGTTAGGGGTGAGCAGGCCAGCAGGGGAGCAGTTAGGTGTCTATCAGGCTGGCAGGGGAGTGGTACTAGGATGATCAGGCTGGCAGGCAGAAGCAATTAGGGACAATCAGGAAGGCAGGAAGGCGAGCAGTTGGGAGCCAGTAGTCCTGGATTGTAAGGGGCATGTCTGGAGGTATCAGGCCTAAACAGGCAATAGGACATCCCTTGAGGGGTCCCAGATTGGAGAGGGTGCAGGCTGGCCTCAGGACGTGCGCCAACACACACACACACACACACACACACACACACACACACACACACTGTGTATGAATTTCATACACCAGGCCTCTAGTAAATGTATAAGAACTAAGATGCAGAAAGGATTCAAAACTAAGTAGAAAGTAGGAAGTATTTGTGTGTCAGTGATCAGCATGAACAGCAGTGAGATTTCTAGGCAGGCAAGATTGAAGTTTAAGGAAAAGTAACTGACTCACAATGAGTTAGGAATTGAAAATAATTAGTTGGTGATTAATAACAAAGGGACACAGTCATCCCATTGGTGAAAGGTGAATCTGCTGTAAGGCAGGGTTTTCTCCAGCCAGAGCTCTCCTGAGTACTTGCTTCTATAAGTATGTGGGAGGGCAGGAACCTTACCCAAATACAGGCCAAATACTACAGCAGGTCAAGAAAGAAGAAGCAAGGTAACCATGGCCATATGACTTTATTTCAATTCAGATATTTTCTGTGTGACTAAATGTGTTTACATCAGACCCCATGATAGCACAGGAAGAAATATAAATAGTAAACCCAGAACCCACCTTGAAAAAAAATACATTTAAAGAACTATCCACAATACACAAGGAAAATGACATTCATGTAAGCAGAGGTAGAACGCAGAGAAAAAGGCATTGGATTCTCTTGAAGCATTCAGAAAAATTTCCACAGATAAAGTGGCATTTGAATGATGCCTTAAAGGTCTTTTTTTGGGTGTGTAGAAAAGTGGGTTGTTGGCAAAAAGCATTTCAGATGGCTAAATGATGGCCCTATGCAAGGGTTCAGTGTAGTCAAAGTTGGTAAAAGAGAGGTGGTTAAAAGCCAGACCCTGCAGTTGGGAGACACCTCAGAAAGGAGGCAGGAAAGGGAGTGAGCATCAGATCCTACATAGGAGTTTAGATTTATTTTTAAAGTAGACTATTGTGAGTTTTCTGATAGTAGTAACACAATCTGATTCATTCAGGGAAAAACAACTATGAAAACAACAAAAAAATAGTATTTCTTGATATAGTTGCACATCGTTCAAATAAGAATAGTTTTTGGCCTGCCATTGAGGTTCAGTGGTTGAGAAATGACCCATGAACCAGGAGGTAGAGGTTTGATTCCCTGTCAAGGCACATGCTAGGGTTGTGGGCTAGATCCCCAATGAGGGTTGGGGATGAGGGGGTAGGGGAAGGGAAAAAGAGAGATACCAATCAATGATCCTCTCTCATCATTTATGTTTCTATCTCTCTCCTTCTTCCTTCCTCTTTGAAATCAATAAAAAATATAAATTAAAAAAACACACACACACACAAAAAAAACGAAAAACAGTCTTTGTGGAGTTCTAGTTCTGGATGGTGCCACAGGAAGATCCTACACACTCACTCAACACTCAGGTCCTCCCAGGATACACTTGGCCCACAAGTACAGGAACATTTGTGTTGAAAAAAAGAAAAAAAAGAAAAGAAACTCAAGATGGCGAGTGACAACTACATGTTAGACAAACAAGAAGGAAACCACATCAAAGCTAGTAGAAAAGACTGGGCACAATCTTCCCATAAATACTACCCTTGGTGTAGTGCCCCCAAATTGAGAAGGAACTCAAAACCTGACAGGACCCTCAGGAGCAGAGGGTTGGAACCCCGCATCAGGCGTCCTAATTTGAAAAACACACTAGAGAGAAGGGCCCTGAGAGGCCTCTCCTGATCTGAGAAGTTGCCTTTAAAGTGCCTGCAGCTCAGACTCACCCGGCCCAGGATGACCTCAGAGGCAGCCATAGGACCAGATTTAAAGCGAAGGAGGCTCACCTGCTTTTTATGAAGGCAAAGGCCTCCTGGGTGGGCACCTAGTTTAGCACCCGCATCTGGGAGCCTGCTGGAACCACTCTAGAGATGGAGGCTTATGGGCACCTTCTCTGCTGCTCCTCTTGCCACACTCAGGAGCACTGGAATCTCTGGAAGAGAGCTTTGCACAAGCTGGTGCCCTGGTCTTTGCAGTTGCACTTGGAGCCAATGGGAAGGAAGGCTCTTGATCCAGCTCCTGGCTCTCGAGATTATGGAAGCTTGAGTTCCTGGTCCCAGAAAGGAGCCCTTACTCATCTGGCACCCTAATTTTTGCAGCTGCTGCCAGAGACACTACATGGCCTGGCTCGGCAAAGCCGGTGGGGCTTGTGCTCAAGGGTTTCAGTACTGTAACTAATGGAGAGAGTTATTAAAGGGCTGCTACCCCCGGGGCACAACCAGAGGCAACAGACCCAAGAGCCTTTTAATTAATCACCAGTCCTGGTCTGAGGGATGCGATTCTAATTCAAGAGCCATCTAGAGGCTGACTCATCCTGATCTGAGCCCTCAGGGAGCAGGCACTGCCTTCACACTCTTCCTGGTTCTTTGAAAAGATTTAAAATAACCAATCTTTACCTAGACTCACCAAGAGAAAAAAAGAGAGCACTCTATAAAATTACAAATAAAAGGGGAAATGTTACAACTGATACCACAGAAATACAGACTACTATAAATAATTTTACTCTTAACAGATTAGACAACCTGGAGGAAATGGATAAATTCCTGGAAATATACAACCTTCCAAGATGGAATTGTGTTTAATAGATAAATTGAACAGACTGAAGACTCATTAGGACATTTAAAAACTAATCAAACCTCCCACAAACAAAAGTCCAGGGCTAGACTGCTTCCCTGGTCTACCAAACACTAAAAGAGGAATTAACACCAATCTTTCTCATATCTTCCAGCAAGAAAGAAGATGGAACTCTTCCAGACTCATTTTACCAGGCCAGCATTACCCCAATCCCAAAACTAGACAAAGATGCCAAAGAAAAGGAAAATGCAGGCCAATATCTCTGATGAACAGAGATGCAAACATTCTAGATTTTCTCCTATGCTATATTTTAGGAGTTTTATAGTTTTCCATTTTCCTTTTGGGTCTGTTGTCCCTTTTGAGTTGATTTTTCTGAAATATGTAATCTCTTTGTCTGGACTGATTTTTTTTTGCAAGTGAATGTCCAGTTGTTCCAGGACCATTTGTTGAAAAGACTTTCTTTGCTCCATTGTATTGCCTTTGTTCCTTTGTTAAAGGTCAGTTGACAATATTTATGGGTGTCTATTTCTGAGCTCTCCATTCTATTCCACGGATCTGTTTGTATATTCTCTCACTGATACAGTTTTGATTGCTGAGCTTTATGGTAAGTCTAGGAGTTGGATAGTGTCAACTTTGTACTCCTTCAATATTATATTGGGTCTTTGTCTCTTCATATAAACTTTCAAATCAGTTTGTTGATATCTATAAAACAATTTGCTGAGATTTTGATGGAGATCTCATTGAATCTATAGATGTTGGGAGGCATCTTAATAACATTGAGTCTTTCTGAAATATAGTGGCAACCATACTTTGGTAAAAACTACTGTTTGAATTTTAACCCTGCCAAATCTGGCTCCTGCCTGATTAAACACGGAATACTTACCTCAGCTTCCAGGTGGAGACCTGGAGGCTAAGGCAATTTTCCCTTGCCTGGGACCAGGACCACAGGAGATTGATTCCGACTGACTCAGTAGCTTTCGGGATAGAAACTGTAGATAACCTTTAAAGACTAACTGCTGAGCTCTGCTTCTGTGTTATCGACTATCGCAAGATAGGGCCACATTCCAGTGTCCAGCAGGATGTGACTAGCAACGACCCTGCTGGGCTGACCCCAGTCTTTAGAATGTAGTCTTTTAGGATTTAGAATTTAGGACAAAGAAAAATTCCTGCGGTTTGAACCTTTAAAAGGGACTGCCTATCCCTGAAACGGTGCAGTCGTGTGGAGATCACCTGCGTGTGGTGCTCTCGTGGCTGTCCTGGCCAAATATTTCAATAAATCCTTGCCTGCTTTTTTTAATTAATCATCAGCCTCCGGGGGTCTTATTTTGAACCCAGATTTCGACCCCACAACATTCCTAATCATAAACATCGAACATATTTTGTTAGATTTATACCTATTTTACTTTTTGAATGGAAATTATATATAAAAAAAAAAAAATTCTATCTTTCAAATTTTGAAACACAAATTTATTCAATATTCTAAGTTTTAAGATAAAATAACAAAAGTGGGAGTAATGTGAGGAAATGATGACAGAAATGAATACTGAAGGGCAGACCCAGCTCCCAACCTGCCTTGCCCAGCACTGCTGGTGCCATCCTCCATGTGGCTTCTTGTAGGTCACTATTGCCCACTCACCCCACCCCACCTCACCTTGCTCTTGTCATTGATATTATATTTTAGGAGCCTTTTCTTTTTTTTCCTCCTGTATCACCAAATAGAGTATAATGTGCTTAAGGGTAGGCACTGTTTCTTCAGCCTCTGTTGATGACCAGCATGATGACAGGGACACACATATGGTAGGAGTTCTACAAATATGTTTGATAGTTGAAATATAAACAATATCCATAATGATCCTAAGCCACTCTAAGAGATCAACATTAATATTGTGTGGTCACTAAGAAGTGCCACAGAACCTGTGGTTTTGGATTGGCAGTGCAGCTTCACTGCCAAAAACCTTACCATGTCCAGCTTTTGTTTTTTAACATAGTCTCATATATTTATTTCTCATTTCTTTCATTCTTGTGGCCTCAGGAACAGCTGGAGGATGACTGACTGCTCAGAATTAGCATGAGGACCCTTTAAAGCTCCATAAAATCAAAACAAACCTTATAGCTTTAAAATATGGGTTAGAAAAATTAATAAAAATGTAAATAGGTATGACTTTAAAAGAGTAAACATTGCAGCAGGGTACAAACCTATAGAAACAGTGCATCCCAGCTATAAAAATGTTTTTATAGAGGGAAGGCAAAAATGTGCCAACATAATTTAAAGTTTCTCACATGTACAAAAACTTCAAATGTCAAAGCCAAACTTTATCTGAAAGCTTATTGCTATACTTCAAGCCATCTTCTAAAATGACTTCCCATAAAATATATACAGCATTTCCACATTTCTCCTCTTTTTCCATAGAACAAATTTTCAGTTGACATATTTTAGTTTTCCCAGAGTCTTCTGGCTGTATACTTTGCAAGAAAGGAAAAAAGGAATACAAGGAAACAAAGGAAAATAAATTATTTTATATCCAAATACTAGAGGCCCAGTGTATGAAATTTGTGCATGGGGAGCAGGGTCCTCTCAGCCCAGCCTGCACCCTCTCCAATCTGGGACCCCTTTTGGGATGTTCAACTGCCGATTTAGACCCAATCCCCAGGATCCTGCCCACTAGCTCCTAATCGCTCACTTGCCTGCCTGCCCAGTAGCTCCTAACTGCCCCCCCCCCCCACCAAGCTGGCCTGATCACCCCTCACTTCCTCTGGAAGCCAGCCTGATCACCCCTAATTTAACCCCTTCAGGCCTGGTTGCCCCTAACTGCCCCCTGCCTGACTGCTCACCCTCATGGCTCCCCACTCTGGCTGGTCACCCCATACAGCCTGCTGTTCAGTCATCTGGTCATCCCTCACTAACCTCTCTGCCAGCCTGGTCATAGTCAGCCATCTTGTGAGGGTTAATTTGCATATTACCTCTTTATTTTATGGATTAGGAAATTATATTTTTTTCAACTTTCCAAGTTAGTTTGAAATTGAGAGGATACCTCCATTCAAACTGAGGCCCCTTTTCTCACATTTTATTTAATGTGCAAATACATTGGCTGTGATAACACATTTATAGATATTTGCATTTTCAATTTGGAAATAGCAAGGTTTAAACACTTTCTGAGGCTACAGTGAATAAAGAATGAGTGTCTTTCCTGCAGCTCATATTTCAGAAAAGAAGCCTAGTGACCAGGAGCAAAGTCAATTATTCCTCCCTACTATCTCCTGAGGAAGCTGGGTAAAAGCAGATGTCTGGGTGCCTCCTCCAGGAAGTCTCAGAACCTACTGAGAACCTGGTTTATGTTGAACTCCCACACCCTAGCGGAAATGGCAGGGTATCATTGGCAATGTAGTAAGATATTTGGTGCTTCTTTGACATTAAAATAAAGATTTGGCCTCTTTAACTTTTTCAAGTGGAAGACACATATTTTCCCAAGCCTCTCCTGGTAAGGGCTTCCAAAACAGTTTGTACAAATGTGAAAGAAAAGAGCCACATGCTAACCTGATAAGCTCAGGGAAGGCCTGCGTGGCAGTCTTGCAAACTCAGAAACCTAAAAAACAAAACAAAAAAAAACCCCACAAAAGATGGTTTGAAAATTAAATATCTAACTACAAACAGGTTATAGTAGGTAGTCATGTCCCAGATATTTTACCTGACAAAGATCAACTTTGATCTATATTACTGAGCCTATCTGCCTTCCAGCATCTAAGATAACATATCTGTGAGATGTCTGGGTAACTTGAAACTTCCTTTTTACCCCGGACCCCTCAGGGCACAACAATGGCCCTGAGACATTCTCTCATTGTTATTATTATCAAGTTAATTGTCAACTGTTAATTACATTAGAGTATCCTATATCCATCTCTGTAAAAGAAGTTCATGTCCATCATTTCACTTTTTACCCTATCACAGAGGTTTCCCTGCTTCGCTCTGTCCCACCTCCCTAATCTATCACCAATGAATTTCATGTAACTCAACTATGTCCCTTTCCTTTGATTGCAATGTATAAATATAGAAATGTAACCCGCCATTCTCCGAAGCATTATCTCAATCCGTTGAGGTTCTGCTTCCTGGCATATGTCGACAGTTTGACTCAAATAAACTCACAAAAATTCTTTACAGGTTTCAATGTTGTTGTTTTTTCGTTAACACAAACAAGCTGGAAGCAAGGGGAACCCCTGCTGAGTTCCTCTGGTCTTAAACTTGTAGGTAACTGGGAAGTGTGTGTGTGTGTGTGTGTGTGTGTGTGTGTGTGTGTGTACAATTCAGAGCCAGAGCCATCAGCCTCGTTGGGGAGGCTTCATTTAGGAATCAGAATATTTAGCTTTACCCACCTATTTAAGAGTTTCTGGAATATGCATTTTCAACTAACCACCCTCAGTTATCCTCATGTCGGTTAAATGATGGAGACACAAACCTGTGCAAATAGGAGAAATCTGGAGATTCTGGCAGCAGCCAGGAAGAGGGCTAGAGGTCCTCATGCTAATCCTGAGCAACGTCAGTCATCCTCTGGCTGCTCCTGAGCCCACAAGCAGGAAATAAATGAGAAATAAATGTATGAGATGATGTTAGAAAACAAAAGCATGGCAGGATGAGGGGCCTGAAGCTGCACTGTTATACTAAACCCACAGAGTCTATGGCACTTTCCCAGATGAAGAATGTTTAATGGGGTTTCACTGTCTGGAATTCATCACACACTTCTCAGCACAGTGCTTCCCATCACCCTCATACTTTCTAGTGCTGTCTCCCACCCATTTCTTCACATACTCTCAAACAAACCTCACCCACCACTCTGTTCCCTTGCCTATGCTGTTCTTGGCAGCACCTGCTTGATCCTGTCTGAAATGCCAGATTCTTCATTAAGGTTTCTGATGCCTCTGATGTCACTTCTTCCCAAATCCTCATTCCCTCTTAGGAGGATTGTCACTGTCTGCCTCGGGTTCTGGTTATTTGCATGCACACTAATCTATCCCTCTGCCTAGACTGAGGGATACCTGAGAATGTGTTCTGTGTTCTCATCATCACTGAATTCCTGTCCGGACGTTTAAAGATCAGTGTGCATTTTGCAGATGCTCAATAAATATTCATTGAACTACACTGGACTCGGTAAATCTTAAAGTCAAATATGTTATGTATAACAACAACAACAACAAAATAGTGTATTTAGCTCACAACTGTCCAACTTAATGAAAGCATGAATAAGACACCAAAAATATCATTGAAATATGAGGAACTTGTACTGCTAACTCACCTCCACCAAAATATCCCACAGTGTGTTCTTTCTCTGGGATCCCCTGTAATATGCAAAGCACTCAGTCCTTTCCCATCCATCCCATTCTGCCTTTCATCAGTCAGGCACTGACAGCACAATCTATTTGGTCTAGTAATAATTAATGTCGTTTTCTAATACTTTTTTAAATCGACTTTATTTAAACAATACAACAAAATTTAATCAACAATATAGTTGCCTTTGTTTTCTACTACTTGTGCCCAATGCTCAGGAAGCATTTTAATCCCTCTGTTGTAAAATTCTTGTGATTTTGATGCAAAAAATTCGGTCAATGCATTTTTGAGGCATTCTTCATTATTAAATTTTTTTCCAAGAAGAAAGTTTTGCAAAGAACGAAACAAATGGTAATCGGAAGGGGCAATATCAGGAGAATATGCAGGTTGAGGGAGAACTTCCCATTCCAACTGGTGCAGTTTTTCAGCAGTGATTCTTGCAGTATGCGGTCGTGCGTTATCGTGGTGAAGAATTACGCCCTTCCGATTAATCAACGCGGGTTCTTTTTCTCTTAAAGCTTGGGCTAACCTTTCCAATTGGGCACTATACACTGCACTTGTAATGGTTTGGTTAGATGGTAAAAGTTCATAATGAAGAATTCCTTTAAAATTCCACCAAACACACAACATCACTTTTTTCGCATGCAAGTCAGGTTTTGGCGTGGGCTGCGGAGCCTCATTTTTGTCCAACCATTGAGGCCGCCTTTTCAAATTAACATACAGCACCCATTGTTCACCTCCGGTAACAATTTGCTCTAAAAACGGCAAACGGTTTTGACGAGAGAGTAGCGAACTGCAAATTGTGACTCTTTGATTATAGTTGTTGTCGGTCAACTCATGAGGAACCCATTTTCCAAACTTTTGGACTTTGCCAAGTGCACGCAATTGATTGGAAATTGTTTTTTGTGAACAATTTAAAGTTGTCGCAAGCTCTTGTTGGGTAATTTGAGGATTTTGCACCAAAAGAGCTTGAAGAGCTTCTTGATCAAAATTGGACACACGGCCTCAACCACTCTTGTCATCTAACGAAAAATTTCCCTCGCGAAATTTCTCAAACCAATGCTGGCATTTTCTGGCACTAACTGCATCTTGACCAAGAGCACTACAGATGTTTTTTGCAGCCTCACTTGCTTTTCTTCCTAATTGGAACTCGTAAAGCATGCAGTGCCGAATATGCTCTTCATCCGCCATCTTCTTAGCCCTAGTTTTGCAACAAAAAACAAACCAAACACAAACTTTTTCAAGCAAAACTTGTTAATTGCACTTCACACGTTCTGTAGATACCACGTGTTTGAAGGTTCTGTCAATACAAGTCAACGCCAAACAAGATTTTAAACGAATGTTTAAAAACGACATTAATTATTACTAGACCCGATAGGACTGCGAGGCAGAAACCCCAGGCAACTTGTCTCTTTGTCTGACAAAGGGCTTTTCATGGAAACTGCATATTCAAGGAACCAGTAAGTGACAGATGAGAGAGTGAACAAAATGATTGATAGCCCATTTCTTCCTGAGAGCACTATTTGGAACAAAAAGCTTGATTATCAAACCATTGATGCAAAAAAAGGAGCTGATGGCATCTTCTGATTATGAAAGAAGGCTTTCTGCGGATTTCATCCTGAGGCCTATGTTCTGGGGCCTCAAAGTCACTAACAATTACACTTTACTAACAGGCCTTCAAATCAGGGGCTGCTGATTTATAAATTAGCCACATAATGTCATAGGAAGGGATGGTTCAGCTCCGCTAGCCATTTGTCTTTGGGAGCTAACGGATTCTGGCCTATTGGGTTTGGAAGGACATGATTCTATCAATTCAGTGTAGGCTGAGGAAACTTGGAAAACACCAGACTCCTCTGATTGGATTGCCCTTGGATTGGATTCAGAGAAAATCTGTTGCCTGCAGCTAGTCATTTTTGAAGTGTCTAACCACTGGAGCTCATTAAAGACATGAGCTGTGATTGGAGTGCACAGAACAAAGACAAGACATAAATCTTTATTCCTCTCATGAAGAACTAGTGCGTTTTCTCGATAGGCAAATATTTGAAATATTGCAACAGGGAGATTCTAGTGAGATAAAAAATATAGTTTTTACCATTCCCTTTTTATTTTTGATATCCCTATGGCTGCAATCGTACAGAAAGATGAAAATAATCTGCCATCAACAAAGAAGGTCAATAGTCTTTAAATCATTTTTTCCTATTTTGTTGATCTAAACATAGGAAACAAGGAGTTTTGTCTCACTCCAGGCCAGAAATACTCAGCTCTCTTTGAAGGAATTGCTCCAACTATAAAGTTAAGAAAGAAAATAAAACACCTAGAGTCAGAAAGTGGCTTGGATTAGAGAAGATGCAAGGTGAGAGATGGGAGGGCATCAGTCAACTCCCAGTGCAGCCTACACCTGCTCACTCACCTTCACCTGTGCCCCTTGCCCAGCCTCATGTCTGCGGCACTCACTCTGTATAGGAGTTTGTAATGGACTCTGTGTCTAAATTTGACCTTATTTTTACACATTTTGACTTAGAATACTCTCAACTTCAGAGAAAGGGAAAGTATATGGCACAGTAATGATGTAGAAATACAAGGATTTCTGGTTGAAGGACTCATTAGAGCAAAGTTTTTAAAAAGGGGTTTTTTAACTGATACTGACTTTCAACTCAGTAAGTCTACTTTTGAGAATCCAGCCTAAGGAGCCCGCTGAAATGTGAACAGACGTTCAGTAACAATATGCTTATGGAAGCACCTGAGACCCTGTTGCCCCCAAAACTTATGGCTGCACAGAGGTAGTGGCCCAATCAGCAAGGGTAGTGAAGGAGGAAATGAACTAGGCCCATGCCAACAGCCCTGGGGATGCACATGGCAGTGTGCTAGGCTCTTTGGAAGGTTTTATCTCTTTTAAGCTGTATACCAACCCATTGCTACTGTGACCAGCACCTCTCACAGATACCAGAGAGGTGTCATCTGACAGCCCCTGAGTCAGAGGAAGAGGGCCATCCCCAACCTTGATGCTTGACTTCTTATGTAAATGAGTTTATATGAGAGACCTTGACTGGGTTGTGAAAAGCCAATTAATTAAAACAATTAATTAAGATGCATGCTTAAAACAATTAAAGCATGCATCTTTATTGAAGAAGCAAGGCAAACAAACCCATACACCTGGCTTTTGAAGTGTAGAGGGCAAATTGGGTGGGGTTCTGAAGCATTATATACCCTGCTGTCTATAGGCATCAAAATCCCTCTTCTGAATAGCTGGTAAAGAATAATTCTCGCTCTAACTGCTCAGTGGATAGAGCTTCAGCCTGCAGACTGAAAGGTCCCAGGTTCAATTCCTGTCAAGGCCATGTACCTTGGTTGTGGGCACATGTGTGCAAGAGGCAGCTGATCAATGATTCTCTCTCATGTCTGTTTCTAACTCTTTCCTTCTCCTTTCCTCTCTGTAAAAATTCAATAAAATATATATATTTTTAAAAAGATTAATTCTCAAGGTCCCTTTTATAACTTTGCTGTGGCCTTCCTAGAATTCATGAGAAGCACCTGGCAACTTTATCTTGCCAAGCCTTGAGACTGCTGGTTTCTCGAGAATAAAACTGTCCTTTTTCCCTTGCTATCTCCCCCCCTCCTTTCCCACATTCTCTCCTTAAGGAGGTTTTTAACCATTTGCTTTCAGGTGTTTTTAGTTACAAGCTGGCTGCAGATTGCCCATACTGTTTGGCCTTGTTTTAACTTTCTTGTCTTAGTTTCCCTATTTCTCCTGCCTGGAATTTTCCTAGGTTTTCACTGCCCTGTAACATATCTGCCAATGTCCAATGGACAAAGAGGCACAGAAAGGTTAAGTAAAACTATAGAACAAGCTATTATAGTAGAGCAGAAGTTTATTCCCAGGCATTTCAAATCCAGACCTTGGGCATTTAACCACTTTCTTTTACTGAAGGAGAGCCCCCCTGCACACGTGCAGGCACACTTCATTGTTCATTGAGATCCATTACCACAATGAGCCATGAGTTTTCCCCAAGGGGAGATATCATCCTTGGTGCTGGGGGTAGAAAATGCCTGAGCGCTTTTATTCTAATGAGGGAAGATTTCAGAGAACACCAGGCCCCACTAACCCCTGGAAATCCCACATCAATATACTGGTAGTTATATTCCTTATAATTTCCCATATGACGATGTTTCTACCTACCTTAATTAACATGGTGCTACCAGAATTGACTTTTTTTTTTTTTTTTTTTTTTATTTTTATAAATGAGA
This sequence comes from Pipistrellus kuhlii, assembly GCF_014108245.1. Classification (NCBI taxonomy): domain Eukaryota; kingdom Metazoa; phylum Chordata; class Mammalia; order Chiroptera; family Vespertilionidae; genus Pipistrellus; species Pipistrellus kuhlii. Next base: position 104,572,205 of record NW_023425515.1, on the reverse strand, counting down.
ATCAGATGTGACTTCTAGGTCATCATTTTACCATCAGTTCTTCCTAAAATCTACTTAGAGCCAGGCGCTGTGCTGTCGGCTGATGGTGCGGGGACTTGACCCATGACCCAATCTGCAAGGAGCTCAGCTACAGTCAAGAAAACACACAAGTAAGTAAATGACTCTAGCCATCATCAATGATCTTGGAATGGGCAGGAGGATGCAAATATCCAGGGGCTTCTATTAATTCATATCACATCCTGAATTCCCTTTTCTTAATGCCAACCTCAGTGAAAGGGGGGAGGGCACCTAATAGAAATAGGGCCATAGATGTTTAGTGATTATTCACCTTATTAACTATAGATAAGAGGGTTTTTTTACAGATCTTGGAAAACTGGAGGATGTGCTGCAGGAAGAAAAAAAGAGCTGTACAAAGATAAGAAATACCTTGGGGTCCATTGCTCAGGAAAGAAAATGAATTTTGAGAACAGACAAAGGACAGGACTCACTTTGAGCTTTGATTTGGTTGCTGTTCCTGGACCCTGACCTCCTCAGGGAGTATGCCTCAGGAATGTTGACCATTCTCTGGTCCTAGGAGAAGACTGAGCTCTTTGTGACATTATAGACATTAACTACCTTGTTATCGGACTTCAAGATCCTGGAAGGAGGCACACAGACTATGGACTCTGCAGCCTTTATCCTGCCTGTCTTCCTCTTTCCACCTAGCCTTTCTTCCATATTCCTGCCTATTCAGCCAGCTAGTAGAAGGTAGGAGGCCAGAATTTTCAGGATGACAGGCTGCTCTCCCATACTGCCAGCATTATTGGAATACACTCATACATGATTCAACCCTGTTTCTGCTTAATTTGGCTCAACTACTGACATGTGACCTTGGACCCATTGTATCCAATTTCATCTGTATTTCTTACAAAATATCATTTTCTTTAAAGAAGCAGAATATATGTTAAAATCTTATTAATGGAAGATTCTGGTTAGTTGATCTTGATATAATTGACTTTTTAAAAAATATATATTTTATTGATTTTTTTACAGAGAGGAAGGGAGAGGGATAGAAAACCAGAAACATTGATGAGAGAGAAACATGGATCAGCACATCCCCCACTGGGGATGTGCCTGCAACCAAGGTACATGCCCTTGACCGGAATCGAACCCTGGACCTTTCAGTCCGCAGGCCGACGCTCTATCCATGGTGCCAAACTAGTTTCAGCATAATTGACTTTTTAAATACATGTTCATTCTATGTAAGTATTCAAATCACTTTCTTCTACTCTAAGTATTTCTCAATTAAGCCTTAGAGAAAAAGAAAATATAACTGGATTTTTTAAAGGGGTGAAGGTCACAGGTAAAGTACAAGATAAAATACCAGACAGATGGAATATATTTGTAGAAGTCACATTAACTAGATGAAGGTATCTGAAAAGTTATTTTACCACAAAAAAAAATATTACATGTGATATACTTTAGAATTTTAGGTCCTTTGTGGGGACATACAATGTTAAAATGTTTACTTTGTTACATCTGAACACATTATTCATAAAACATCATTTTGGTCAATTTCCAAGAGTAGTCTATAATAGCAATTTTTACAGTAAGTCTCTACTGAAACAAAGATGATCACATGAGCCTTTTGTCTTCTTGGAGATGAGGTAGTTTCTTATATGGGTAGTTTCCCCGTATATTTACCTTCCCACAACTTACCACCTTTAGAGCTCAAATACCTAAAGTAAATACTGATTACCTTTGCCTTGTCACTTCACACTTATTACCCATTGTTAAAATGTACATAAGCTCCAAATTCTAACCCTCCTTGTCAGCCATAGATCACTGAGCTCCTTTGAGTGTCTGTAAATTGTATGTATAAATAAGCATGTAGTTTTTTTCTTGTATTTTCTCAGTTTGATTGACTGGACTCAGGCACTAACTCTAAGAGGGTAGAGGAAGAGTTTTTTCCTGCTCCTACATTAGCAATACTTTTTTTCAGTCAGCACAGATACAAAAACACTTGGCTAAGGGCATTGGTGAGAGAATAGGCAAAGGGAAGTTGTCGATTAGCACCCCAGAGAAACATCTGTAAACATATGTGCACACATCTATAAAATGAGGGATCACAGAAGCAGCACTATCAGGATCTTAGGAAAGCACTGCCCAGAATTAGTGGGAGCTGTGAGGAATTATGCTTTCACATTCTGCCACTTCCTGACTCTCCAACTTTGGCCTCTCCATCCTGAATGCTAGCATTCTCATTAGAAAAGGTAGTCATGCTAATATTATAAGATTGTGAGGTGGACTGGATTGCACCTTGCTTAACATGAGGTAGCCTCTCCCACCTTCTCCTTCTCTTCCTAGCATTCTTGATGAGGTCAATTTCCAAAGGTAGTAGATGAGAGTGAGCTGAGAATTCCTCATTGTGTTCAAAGTTATAAAATTACAATACAAATGCAACATACCCATATGGGCTGTTTGTCACTTTCAAAGCAGTTTCATGTCTATCCTAATATCTGATCTTCAAAGCTGTCCTACTACATGATCCTAAAAGATGAATGATTCATAGATGAAGGAGTGCATTTGAAGATAAAGTATAAAGAGACATGGATATGGTAAGGCAGGAAGATGATCATGAAGAATTTAAGCTGTGGATGAAGTGGAAGACCCTTTTTAATGTTTTATTTCCAGGGAAATGATGGTGCTTTCATGAATGGTGTGTGTGCATTCTGAGCAGCATGCAGAATAAATGAATGTGTAAGGGGAGAGAATACCAGCTCACTGAGGCACAGGCATAGGGATAGAGCTTAAAGGAAAAGAGAATAATTACACAGGATCTCTGCCACGTCAATATGTATGACCTCGGAAAGAGAAACCAAGATGGCAGCATAGATAAATGCCTAAGTGCAGCCTCACACAACAATTTCAAAAAATACAACTAAAATACAAAATGGACATTATCCAGAACTACAGGAAAGTTGACTGACTGGAAATTCTACAACTAGAAGGAAAGAGAAAATCAGAGGAGCTGTAAAAGCCTAAGGTACGGAGTCACGGTACACGCGGGAAGAGGAAGGAGCCGGAGAGAAGGGGGTGGCTGAGTGCCTGGCTGGCGTTCCCTAGCAGGAAGGAGATAAAAGCTCCAGCCTGTGCTGAACCCCAGTTCCGACAGCACTGAACCCCAGTTTTGGGTGTGACCCTGGGAACCCAGGCTCATATGGAGGGAGTCCAAGCTATAAGGCGAAAACTCTGGGGAGCGGTGAAAGGCAGTCCTGGAGGCGCGCACATTGCACACAGAGGACAGACTGTTGACTGTGCTGATGGATTGCCCTAGCAGGAAGAAGACAAAAGCTCCAGACTGCTCTGAACCCCACTTCCAACGCCACTTCCAATTGCACTGAACCCCAGTTCCAGGCTCATTGGGGGAGAGCTAGACTGTTTGGTAGTGGGCGAAACTCAAGGGTACCTTTCTCTCAGAGGTGCTTGCAGCAAGTACCAAAGGACACTGAGGAACACTGAGACTTAGGAGCCTCTTAGGGCGGGGCTGACAGGAAGCCAAGGCTGTAGGCTCTACCCTGAAACTCTGCCCCATCCAAGCTGAGCAGAGAGGCTTTTGCAGTTTTTCAAGTCTACTCGAATAAAGCTGTCTCCCAGCATAAACACAGCTGATCCTCACAGCCAATTGGCCTGGAGGTCAGTTCCTCCCAGGAATACCAACAACAATTAAGACTTAACTACAACAAGGCTGTACACACAGTCCACAAAAGGGGGCACCAAAAGTGTTCACCTCAGGTAACTGGGAGACTGACTCACTGAACCATATTGGACACCTTAGCACACATGTGTCAAACACAAGGCCCACGGGCCAAATCCATCCTGCCAGGCCTTGCAATGTGGCCCGCACTGCGCTGTCATCACTGCACTCCGCTGCGTTTCCATCACAATGACAGCTTATGACTGTTCAGTAAACCATTCGGCCCGCGATTTAGGCTGGATTTTAGATTTTGGCCCTTTCTCTGATTGAGTTCGACACCCCTACCTTAGCACACAAAGCCACCTTACCAACTCAGGGAAGTAGCAAAAATGCCAAGACAAGGAAACAGACACAAATGAAAGAAATGGAGGACAAAAAGTGACTGGATATAGAGTTTAAAACCACGGTTATAAGGTTTTTCAAGAACTTCCTAGAAAAGGCTGATAAAATAAATGAGACCTACGAAGATATGAAAAGGGATAAACTAGAAATAAAGAATACATTGTCTGAAATAAAATATATATATATATTATATAGAGTCCTAAAAACAGAATGGAAAATCGCAAGAATCAAGTCAAAGATTTGGAACATAAAGAGCCAGGAGACACTCCTCCACAGAAGCAAGAAGACAAGAGAATCCAGAAAGTTGAAGATAATGTAAGAAACCTCTGGGACAACTTCAAGCGAACCAATATCAGAAATATGGGGGTCCCAGAAGAAGAGAGAGAGCAAGATACCGAAAACATACTGACAGAAAACTTCCCCCACCTGGTGAAAGACTTAGACTTACAAGTCCAGGAAGCACACAGAACCCCAAACAAAAGGAATCCAAAGAGGACCACACCAAGACATATTATAATTAAAATTCCAAGAACAAAAGACAAAGAGAGAATATTAAAAGAAGCAAGAGAAAAGCAGATAGTTACCTATAAAGGAGCACCCATAGGATTGTCAGCTGATTTCTCAACAGAAACCATGCAGGCCAGACGGGAATGGCAAGAAATATTCAAGGTGATGAATAGCAAGAACCTACAGCCAAAAATACTGTACCCAGCAAAGCTATCACTCAGAATCAAAGGCCAGATAAAGAGCTTCACAAATAAAAAAAAAAAAAGCTAAAGGAGTTCATCACCACCAAACCAGAATTATATGAATTGCTGAAGGGGATTCTTTAGGAAGAGGAAGAAAATAAAGATAAAAATTATGAAAAACAAACTGGGAACTATCAATAAGTGAATCTAAAAACCAAGGGAATTAAAAAATCTGATGAATAATATTAACTGGTGAATATAATAGAATCAGAGGTATGGAAGGGGAGTGAACTGACGATTCTTTGGGAAAAGGGAAGTGGAGGGGGGTGCGGGAAAAGACTGAACATAAACTGTGCACCTATGGATGAGGACAATGGGGGGTGGGGATAGGATAGAAGATGGGGTGGGAACCTGGTGGAGGGGAGCAATGGAGGGGAAAAAATGAGGAACATTTGTAATAATATGAACACTAAAGATTTATTTAAAAAATAATGAAATGAAGATATTATTGAAAGGTAAAAAAAAATATGTATGACCTCTCTGCTAAGAAACTAATCACAGATGCTTCCCTTTCCTCCAGCCTCTTCCTCATACAACCACATTCAAAAGCCTGGTACGGAGGCCTTTTTGGGGATCAGGAATGCAAAAGCAGGTGAGATTGACTGATGAGGGGAAACTGAAGGGTAGGGAAAACAAGGTAGCCAAGAACACCCCAAGCACATCCCAGGTTTGTGTCTGACAGAAAATAAAGGAACTAAAATTTATTCACATTTTACATCTGCAGGAATGTGAGGCCCTGAATAGACTGTGTCAAAAAGGAAAATTCCTTTTTCTTATTTCTAAAGCATAAGAGACACTGGAGTAGGGCAAAGGATAATAAGAGAAGCTCCCACCCCTCTGTTCAATCACAGTGGAATTTGATACTTCACCTACACTGCACCTAAGAATGAGTTCCTTCCAGAAACCTATTGATGATGACAAGGGCTGAATATCCAAACAGCTTTCAAGATTATGACAAAACAGAATACATTTTAATATCCAAAACAGAAAATACCCCAAGTGTAACTTTGGTTGCTTCCCTACACGGCATAACCAGCTGGGCCATGGGAGCGCTGGACTTGCTTGGAGAAGGACTGCATTCACTTGCTCTTGATTAGGTCCCCTGAGTGTCTAGTCAGATATTCTTTTAATTACAGATTGTTATACTTTATCCATGCTTCAAAGTTATTTCTGTTTATTTGAGGTAGCTTTTCAGAAAAGTTGCAAAAGACAGGTATGCATGTGAGAAGGACCATACTTCATTGCACAGATTGCTGTCTTTTCTGAAAAAAGAAAGTGATGACTATGTTGCTGGGATGGGCAGCTGCAGTGATAAAGATAGCACACCCTCTCAGCAGGGGTAGTAGAAACAAAAAGATAAACATGACTAAAGATTTATCCTATCCTGGCCAGTGTTGCTCAGTGGTTGGGCATGGACCTATGAACCCAGAGGTCACTTGTTTGATTCCTGGTCAGGGCACATGGCTGAGTTGCCAGCTGGATCCCTAGTGCAGGAGGCAACCAATAAATGCTTCTCTCTTATTGATGTTTCTATCTCTCTACCCCTCTCCTTTCCTCTTTCTCTAAAATTGATTTTTTTTAAAAATAGCTAAAACTGGTTTGGCTCAGTAGATAGAGCATTGGCCTGCAGACTGAAAGGTCCCCGATTTGATTCCAGTCAAGGGCATGTACCTTGATTGTGGGCACATCCCCAGCAGGGGGTATGCAGGAGGCAGCTGATCAATAATTCTCTCTCATCAGTGTTTCTAACTGTCTATCCCTCTCTCTTCCTCTCTGAAAAAAAAAATCAATAAAATAGTTATAAATAAATAAATAAATAACAGATTTATGCCAGGAAGCACCAGAGCTGGGGTTCACTGCTAGCATGAGTCATCATATTCTTTCATTATAAGTATTCATTTTTTTTATTTTATTGAGTATAAATATAATACATGCTCATTATTTAAAAAAATTAAAGTATATTATACAAAAGTTGAGTATAAAATTAACCTAAAACCACACTACCAATAGATTATGACAGCTTATAATTTGGTGATTTTTTTAAAAATTGTTCATTGTTATTTTTTTAATATTAGTGTCATTACCTAGCTCAAAGGGTTCTCCACCAGGGATGTTGTATTCAAGAATGAGGTATAGTTGTCATATGGTAATTTTATATACCTGCAGCACGTAAAGAAGGCAGGGCCTTTACTTCCACAGCTCTGTCTTTCCCAGGGAGTTTAAGACATCACTTATATAAACTATTTAATTACTTACATCTTAATTTCTTCATTGCAGTTGGCTACACTTATTGGGGTAGGTTCCTGTGAAGTGTGTACTGTTCATAGCTGGTCTGCAAAATACTATGCTATATTTCAATATTTAATTAGAATTTTGTAAGAACTGCCCAGATCTCATCCTATCTAATTGTGTCAAGGTAGGGTTTTGATCATTATTTATTAATTTAACTTCATACAAGAATAATTTTCTATGCTTTTAAATATTATTCTATGACATCAATATTAAAAGTCACACAATATTCTATTTATCCACTGAATGGACCCAACAGCATAAATTTGACCAATAACCTATTTTAAAGTATGTAAGTTGTATTTTTTTTTTAATATGAAATTTTTTTTCAATAAACATTTATATATGTGAATACTTGCCTTATTTTTAAATTATGTCATTATACCAGAATTAAACACATGGAAATTTTCTATTTTATAATTTAGGTGTTTCCTCATAGACAACTCAATTCTCCTTCTTCTGAGGAGGGGTGGGTATTTAGGCCAAGGAACCATTTCTCAATGACTGGTTGAGAACTCTCCTAAAAGATTTGACCAAAATCCTCCCCTGCCCCTTTCTGTCATCCATGTCTTCACTCCAGAAATTATTTAAACAAGAGACAGTCATAAATGTTATATTTCAAATAACTTTGGAGATGAAACATTTCAATTCAAATTATTTTTGTTTATGTGATTAAACCATGTGTTCCATTTCAATATCCACACATCCGCAGAATTTGACAAATACAGAGAGAAAGCATTAGGTTCTTTTTAAAAAAAATATATTTTATTGATTTTTTACAGAGAAGAAGAGAGAAGGATAGAGAGTTAGAAACATTGATGAGAGAGGAACATCGATCAGCTGCCTCCTGCACAACCAGTGGGTGGTAACTAGACTTGGAATACTCCGGGACATTTAGGACATTTAGTGAGTAGCCTCAGACCCACCATTGGCCCCGAGTTTGAATCTCTATCAATCTGGTGAACAACACTCTACCTACCTGGTGACTTACTGTGAACCTACATCATAAAACTCTAGTACAAACAGATGCTCTTTCATTGACTGAACCTAACCAGCAGGCTGAGGAAGGTGAAGGGTATTTGGGGGTGTCTTGGAACTTTTGTTAATCTTCCCCAGATACAGGTTCTAGTAAAAACAAGACTTGATGTGTATATTGGTCCTTTCCACTGAGGCCTAGTAAAGGCAGCCTGCCTGCCTTCCTGATTGCCCCTAAACACTCTCCTGCCAGTCTGATTGATGCCTAACTGCTCCCCTGCCAGCCTGTTTGCCCCTAACTGCCCTCCCCTGCAGGCCTGACCCCTCCCTCCTCCCCAACTGCTCTCCCCTGCAGGCCTGGGTCCTTCCCAACTGCCCCTGGTCACCCCCAACTTCCCTTCTCTGCCAGCTTAGTCACCCCTAACTGCCCTCCCCTGCAGTCTTGATTGCCCCCAACTTCCCTCCCTTGTAGGCTTGGTCCCTCCCAACTGCCCTCCCCTGCTGGCCACCTTGTGTCCACATAAGGGCAACCATCTTGTGTGTTGGAGTGATGGTCAATTTGCATATTACTCTTTTACTAAATAGGATAGAGGCCTGGTGCACTGGTGGGGCCCAGCTGGTTTGCCCTGAAGGGTGTGCCGGATCAGGGTGGGGGTTCCTTTGGGAAATGGGGCAGCCTGGGTGAGGGACCTATGGTGGTTTGCAGGCTGACCATGCACCCTGGCGACTAAAGTGGAGGCCCTGGTATCTGGGTTTATTTATCTTCTATCCTTCAAAATATCATACAATGTGAAATATTGAGAAATAAAAATGTCCAAAGATATGGAATACCATACCATCCACTGAAAACTACAAAATTTATTTATTTATTTATTTGTTTATTTATTTATTTTAATATATTTTATTGATTTTTTGCAGAGAGGAAGGGAGAGAGATAGAGAGCTAGAAACGTCGATGAGAGAGAAACATCGACCAGCTGCCTCCTGCACATCCCCCACTGGGGATGTGCCCGCAACCAATGTACATGCCTTTGACCGGAATCAAACCCGGGACCTTTCAGTCTGCAGACCGACGCTCTACCACTGAGCCAAACCGGCTTCGGCACAAAATTTATTTTTAAAGGCATTAAAGGCACTGAGACCAATTTGGCTCAGTGGATAGTGTGTTGGCCTCTGGACTGAAGGGTCCCAGGTTTGATTCTGGTCAAGGGCATGTACATTGGTTGAGGGCACATCTATGATGGGGGGTGTGCAGGAGGCAGCTGGTCGATGTTTCTCTCTCATCAATGTTTCTAGCTCTCTATCCCTCTCCCTTCCTCTCTGTAAAAAAACAATAAAATATATATTTTTTAAAAAGACATTAAAGGCTATCTAAATAAATAGGGTAATATTCTGTTTATAAATCAGATAACTTTATTGTTAAAATGTCAGTCCTCCACAAATATATCTATGTATCATACATAATTTCAATGAAAATTTCAGCAGACATTTAGACAAAGTGAAAATGATTTTAAAAGTTAAATAGCAATACAAAGGACCTAGAATAGCTGAAACAACTTTGAACAAGAAAAATAAGGTGGGACAACTATGAACATGACTTTATTTTAAGACTTATTGTAGAGCTCAAAAAAATCAAAACATGGCATTGGCATAAAGCAGACAGACTTATAAATGGAACTGATAAGTGAAATAGACCAGTGAGTGGAAGAAAAATATCACATGATGTCACACATATGTGTAATCTAAAGAATAGAATAAACTGCTGAACAAAATAGATCCAGAGACATAGAAACATGGAACAGACTGTCAAATCTCAGAGAGAAGACATGGGTGGGTGTGTGGGTAGGTGGGGAAGAGATCAACCAATGAATTTATAAACATATATGTATAACTCATGGACACAGATAATAGTAAAGGCCTGGGGTAGAGGGCAGATGCAAGCTAGAAGGGATCAATGGGGGAAAAATGGGACATCTACAATCCTATATAATAAAAGCTTAATATGCTAAGTGTCCAGTTGACTGGTCAGCCATTCAACCAATTAAAGTATAATATGCTAATGGTATGCTAAGGCCAGTCAATTGCTCGCTATGATGTGCACTAACCACCAGGGAGCACTCGATCTGAGCAGGTTAGCTTGCAGCTGAGGTCCAAGAGATCAGGACTTAGCTACATGGGCTAGACACACCCTGGAGTCCTCCCACAATCCCTCTTCAGCTGGCCAACTTCCCACTTCCCTCCCTGGCCCTGGTAGTGCACAGTTGAGTCCCTAGGCCTGGCCTATGCCCTCTCGCAACTCAGGACCCCTCAGGGGGTGTTGGAGAGCAGATTTCAGCTGATCCCCCAGGTCAGGCCAAGGGACACTACTAGTGCATTAATTTGTGCATTAAGGTCACTAGTACTTTCAATAATAAAGATAAATTTTTTAAAAAGTCTATATATTTAAGCATAAATGATCAATTAATTTTTGACAAAAATTCAGACACAATTTAGTAGAAAGGTGATAAATAGTCTTTGCAACAAACAGTGGGAGGTTGGCCAGCTGGAGAAAAATAAGATGAACTTTAATTCCTATCTCATACCACATTGCTAATTAACTAGAAATGGATTTCATAATGAAATAAAACAATGATCTATAAAAATTATAACAGAAAATATTTGCGACATTGGGTTAGGATGGCTTTCTTAATAAAAACACCAAAAGCACAGTTTATAAAATATAATTTGATAAATTAGGCTTCATCAAAATTAGAAATGTCTGCTCTGCTAGACATTGTTAAGAGAATGGCAAGACCTGCCACAGACAGGAAGAAAAAGCCATAAAATAAATTTTTGATTAAACACTTGATACCAGAATATATAAAAAAATGTCAAAACTCTAAAAGAAAAATAAAATGAAATAAAACATTTGAACAGACATGACATGAAGACCATATATAGTGAATAAGCAAATGAAAGATGCTCAACATTATCAGTTATTAAGGAAACACAAACTACAATCAAAATGAGATACCACTACACTCATACAAAAATGGCTAAAACTAAAAAGACTAGTCATTATCAACCACTCATGAAGATGTGGAAGAATTCTCATACAATGCCAGCAAAAATGTAAAATGGTGCAAACTCTCTGGAAAAGTTTAAATGTTTCTTAAAATGTTAAACATCTTCCTATCATATGATACACTCATTCCATTCTTATCTGTTCACTCAAAATAAAACCATATGTCCACACAATAACTTGTGCCTAAAAGTTCACAGAAGAGTTGTTTGCCAAAACTCCAAATAGTTTCCTATCCAGATGCCATCAAACAGGTAAACTGATAAACAAATTGGATATATTCAAACAATGGACTACTACTACTCAAAATTAAAAAAAAATAATGCAACACAAATATATGGAGGAGCACAGGAGACTTATTTGGAAAGCCTGTAAGGAGGAAATTCCAAAGAGGGAAGTTGGCTGAAGGTGGCCTGCCCTGTTTATCAGAATTTCTACTTAGGGGAGTTAGCTAAAGGCTCCTGATCCTAATTGTCCCTTGACCTTTCCAAACAAGTCTGTGCATGTGCAGACCCTTGGATATTTACCAGAAACTTTGTGCCTCAGATCAGACCCTCTTCGCGTTTCCTCCAACTGGGTCTCTCTGAAGCAAACACAAATTGTTTTAGGAGAGGTTTTTTTTGTTTGTTTTTTGTTTTTTAATACAAGCTATTATTCTGGAGTATTTTAAAATTGAAATAATTATTTTTAAAAAAAACCTTACACAGTATCATAGAGATCTGCTCTAAAGTCGTCGTCGTTAGATCTGCATTCTTGAGTACCTCTTCATAGACACCTCTCTGTGGTGTGGGAACTGCTAAGATATGTGGATAAGCAGGACTAACCCTGTGTGCTTTGGCTCTGGTTGGCACATTTACAGGGTGATGATTTACAAATTTGTTAATATCTGAGAAAGGATTGTTAACTTTAAAGAAATAAAAGACTAGATATCTCTGCAACAAAATAGGTTTATTCAGAAATAATAAAGAATTATAATTCAGATCATTTTGGCTAATGGCAAAGAATGTGCAAGTCTGGAGAACAAAGAGGGAACTCTTTCATAGAATAGAAATGGTAATTAGGAGAGTTATTGTAAGCAGAGCTCTCCCTGTTGGGCTGTGATCCCTACAGGGCATAAAAGCTCCCTCCTCAGGCCTCCCGATTTTATATTAAATGAGATTTCTATTCATTTATTTTTATATTTCTCCCTTTTGATCAAGATATTTTTCTGAGAGGATTGTTGTTTAAGAATCATGTTTTTTCAGGTTTCATCAGCTTTTTGTTCCTCAATGCCAGGAATGTTTTTTCCTCAGTGTTTTGTCCCACATCAAATGAAAATTGCACAGATTGAAAACCCATTGTGGTCATATTTGAGGAACAAGGAGGGGTAGAAGGAAGAACTCACAGCAACTTTTTATCTAAAATCCATTCCATATAATAAAAAAAAGATAATATGCAAATTGACCATCACTCCAACACACAAGATGGCCACCCCCATGTGGTCAAAGATGGCCACCACAAGATGGCCAGCAGGGAAGGGCAGTTTTGGGCAATCAGGCCAGCAGGGGAGAGCAGTTGGGGGGCACCAGGCCTTCAGGGAAGGGCAGTTAAGAGGGAACCAGTTCTGTAGGGGGGGGGGGGCAGTCAGGGGCAATCAGGCCAGCAGGGGAGGGAAGTTGGGGGGGACCAGGCCTTCAGGGAAGGGCAGTTAAGGGGGAACCAGTTCTGTAGGGGGGGGGGGGGCAGTCAGGGGCAATTGGGCCAGAAAGGGAGCAGTTAGGCATTGATCAGGCTGGCAGGGGAGTGGTTAGGGGTGGTAAGGCTGGCAGGCAGAAGCAATTAGCAGCAATTAGGCAGGCAGGCAGTGAGTGGTTGGGAGCCAGCAATCCCGGTGAGATCAGGCTTATATGGATAGTTGGACATCCCTTGAGGGGTCCCAGATTGGAGAGAGTGCAGGCTGGGATGAGGGAAGCAAACTTCCCCAGGTAGAGGTAATACTTTCCAAAAGCATGTTAGCCACAAAATAGGCAGTAGTCTGCTTACATACAGACCATAAGTAAAACATGTTTATATCCATCATATAATGAAAGCTGTATTAAATGGTTGATTTGTAAATTGAAAATGTGCGAGGACAGTGCAAATAGACTTCCCATACATGAATTTCATGCACCAGGCCTCTAGTATATTATAAAAAATCATAGACAGTGGAAATCCTCTGAAGCATACAATCAGCATCAAAAGTTTGGTAGACAACTTGCAGCATGTCTGGTCCTGGCATCTTGGGTAAGCTTTTGCACCAGATACTATCTGCTTTAATTTTGGAGAAATCTTCACCTTCAGCTTACCAGGTGGTATGTGGGTGCAGTTAGATTTAATGTGCTATTGTTAGATGTGTGTCACATACAACTAAGAGTGTATTTCATTGAGTATGGCAGCACAAGAGTTGGTTAGCAGTATCTGATAGAAGCCTTTTCTATAAGGTTAAAGAGAATCTTTCTGGAGGTGCTTTTTTCAGTAAACAAAATCTCTATTACAAGTGTGTTGCTTAAGTTCTTCATCTCCCTGGAGCACACTGTGAAAAAAGATTGCTCTACCAGAATATAGTTAATTTTGATAGAAGCAATTAGGTCTTTACAACATTGAGATATGTATCCTTTTGTCAGCTGTGGATCAAAAGAGGCAGGATCCATATGTACTGGGTTTCCTGTGACAATCTCAAAGCATGCCAATATATGATTTCAGAAGGGGGTAAATCTAAGATTTAAAGATATGAACAACAATGTTTTGGACAAAAGTATTTGGAGAGCCTCTATAATTTTTGCCATTTTAATCTCAATAATGCTGTAAATGTGTATGACTAAACCTGGGGATTGAGGGTGATAAGTGCAGTGAAAGTGTTATAAAACTGGTCAAACAGCACAGACTTGTTGAAGTACCTGGCCAGTAAAATGAGTTCCCCACTCACTATGTAGTTCAAGCAAACTTCCCCAGGTAGAGGTAATACTTTCCAAAAGCATGTTAGCCACAAAATAGGCAGTAGTCTGTCTGCTTACATACAGACCATAAGTAAAACATGTTTATATCTATCATATAATGAAAGCTGTATTAAATGGTTGATTTGTAAATTGAAAATGTGCGAGGACAGTGCAAATAGACTTCCTTGGATTGTACATTTTTGTTTTTGCTGTTAATCCTTACCAAAGGATATTTTTTCCATATTTTTTAGAAAGATTAAAAGGCAGAAAGGGAAGGAGAGGGAGGGGGAGAGAGAAATATCAGTTGGTTGCCTCCTGCACTTGCCCTGTGCCCTGACCAGGCAGGTGATCAAATCCAGGTGTGTGCATTTGACTGAGAATCAAACCTGTAACCCTTAGGTGCATGAGCTGGTGCCTTAATCACTGAGAAGCACCATCCAGGGCTCTGGATTCTATTTTTGACTAGTGCAACAAGTGGTAGTCACTTTCCTAGGTTTATTATATTTCCCCACCAATATTGATTAGTTAACCTATCATTTTAGCTGTGGACTAACGATTTAATGCATGTGCAATTGTAGAAGTAGGCATTGTAGTCTCCAGTAGAAATGGGCTGTTATTTGCCCCAAACAACAGCTTTCTTTTTTTGTTAAAACAATAATTGTTGGATTTTTCAATTTTGTTTTTATTTTTCTGAGGTCAATTGTTGGGCTTTACACTCAGTTTTTCTAAGTTACCATTTGGGAAAATGTGCCTGTGGATCATGACAGGGCTTTATTTGCTCTTGGTTCTCATAGGGCAGCATTCCTTACAGAAGTGTCAACAAGATGATGTCCCTTAGCTTCCAGAGACAACAAGATGATGTCCCTTAGCAAACCAACAATGTCTTGGGGTTTTAATAATAGCTTCAGAATGCAATAAGAGTAGGAGCTCAGATCCAGAGAAAAGACTTCCCTCAAACTCTTGAGTAAGTGAGGGAGCAGTATTTCAGTGGGTACTGCACCTGCTGGCTCACCAACCTTGGAGTTATTAGGGATCTAGGCAGATAGATATTTCTCCAGCAAAATGACTTCTTGCAAGAACAACAAAGAATCACAATCAGGCCATGTGGTCTAAAGGCAAAACATATGCAAGTTCCAAGAAACAAAGGAGGGAAAATACTTTTAACAGAAGAGAAGAGGAAGTTGGGAGAGCTAATACAAAGGGAATTCTTCCTATTGGGCTCTGAAATCAACATAGGATATGAGAGCTCCCCCTTCTGGCCTCAACTTCATTTTCAACAAGGTCTTTATTAATTTCCATAAGATCTTCAGATAACCACTGCAGACACACAGATTGTGGATATATGTATAGTTCAGTAATGAGGACCCACTACATGTTAGACAACAGAACTTTTGTTTTAAGAACTCATTAGACTGATTTTGCAATTACTTCTTGAAGTCCTAACTTTTCCTTCCATTCATTTTTATTCTCCTGTATAACTTTCTCATAGGTGGACCTTGGCTTTTCAACAATATTCATTAAGTTGCTATTTGGGTTCATTTCACTGCAATCTATGTAATATCATGAGGTTCTGAATACTTTAATCACTTTTCACAAATAGTTTCAATACACATCTCTCCCCATTCCAAAGCTCTATCCTTTTGGGGGCTCCCACTAAGTTCCTATTTCAAGTCACGAGGCATCCATTTCAAAGTTCATTACAAGAACAGGAATAGTAGCTCTACTCTGAGTCTGGTAAGAAAGCACACACTTCTTGGCTCAGATTGCCAAGTCCACACATCTCCCTGTGTTCACATAGTACCACCTCAAGTGGTCATCTCTTCACCTTGTCTCTTTTATTCAGTCTCCTAGGATTATTCTCAGAGGTTGAAAAAGACAGGATTTAATAAGCCAATAGTAAAAAATATACCTAATACCAACAAAAATAAATGGAAGGTTAATTCTAAAAAATATTTTCCATAAGGAAGGCTATAAGACTCAACTCCATTGGTTATTGTAGGATAAAAGTAATAAACAACTTCATTTGGAGTTGATGTTTGACTTTGAAGATAATAGCTAGACATTCTTCAGCTCCTCTGACAGCATCATATTTTAAGATGCAACCTAAATAATTTCAAAGTTTCAAATTAACATGAAAGTTTCTGGACACTGGAGTGTATTATAAAATCCCCAACATAGTTTAGAGTTATCAGTCATTTAGAGATGATTTAAATGCAGTTCTATCCAGAAATAAATTGGTTCACTATTAAAATTATATATATTTTATGATAACTTGTTTATAGTAATTGTACTCTATTTGCTTGACTCCTTGATTTTGCACTGTTGGGTTTTAGGAATGGATTTTTAAATTGCTTGATATAGCTCAATATTTGATTCCCATTCAGACAGATTATCTAGTCAGGGGTCATTTTTCCAGCATGCTGAAGTTTAACCTGATTTAGTGAAAACTAACGTTTACTATTCAATGGCTCTAGGCTGGACCAGAGGTATAAAGGACAGAAAAACCTGACAATGAAACATCTTAGCAGGAACCAAATACCTCTGAGGAAAAAGAGAGGGTACACTGTTTCCTTAATATTCTATTGATGTAGTTTCTAATATATGTGTTTGCTTCTAGAATGATAGGTCTGTGGGCAGTCCTGAAAATGGATGGTCATTTACATAGAGTATGTGGATCAATAAAATGGCTTTTGTTTATTTTTGTCTCTTTAGAACTATTGATTTTTTACTCATTTTTCTAAAATTGTGAGTTGGAATGTATGAGTCTAATTGTTTTTTACACACACATATATTTCATATATACACATATTTATGTGGATGTATATAATCTATGTAAGTATTTGTATTAGTATATATGATCTTTATCCCACATTGACAACAGCAAGGAATGAAACCATATTTATTGTCTAAGTCATATGTGTTGAAGAAATATAACATGTTTATTTCTCCATTCCTTCTTCCACCTCTACTGACAATTGTTTTATTTTATTATAGTCATCTTGGATTTTAGGTCCAAATTGTAATGTGAGATTATGTAATTAAAGTATTTAACCCATTATAAACCCTTAACAAATGGCATCACTGTTGATACCAAATTATGCACTTGTCTTTCAAATAACATTCTATTTTCACAATTTTCTAAAAGGGAATATTAATAATTTATTCTTCATATAACTGACTTTATTTGCTCCTATTAATTTTGCTCTATTCTATTTCCCAACTCTTAAATTAGTTGATTATTATTTTGGTTGGCTAAAAATCACATTTTCTCAAGAGGGTCCATTGTTGATATGTTTTATGCACCTTCTGTTGGGAAATATTGTTTCCCTAATGATTTGCATATACATAACAATTTGAAAATTTGAATTGAAATAGATAAATCAATTTATAGAAATATAGAACACTATTTGACAATGAAGAACAAAGGCCTGTCCCACTATAATTATATATCCATGACACTTCTTTTTAGCTTAAAATTTAAAAAGTCTAGATTGGAAATTTTTTACTAATTTACTTAATTTAATTGGTACTTATTAATTTTTTTACACTCTGTACTTTACTGGAAAGAATTCTTCTATTAATCTGGAAGGCTTATAAAATATTGATTTGTATTTATAAAATCTGTATATCTCTCACCTTTTCTCTCATTTTATTTTACTTTAAATTCTCAAAATTTGTCCTAGGAAAAGTAATTCCATAATACTTTAAATGCATTTTTAATTTTTAAATTTTCATTTGCATTTCTTTGATGTCAGATTTATTTTCCCTCAAAATGAGTGCTCTTTAATAATTTTGGTTAAAGAACTAATCATAAATTGTTAAATTTTTCTCCTGTTTTTTAGTGTAAATCTGTATCAGAGGGAATTGTTTACTGTGAATTTTAATAATCTTCCCCTCCTTTGAACTGCTGTATCTCCTCATCTGTATAATGATTTTTTCTGTTTGCTTTCTCTTGTTATGGATATCTATGAATGTCTCTAGTGTTTTACAACCATGTAAGAATGAAGAAAGAGTGTGCCAGAAATTGTTGACTGGTCTCTACAGATCCTAATGAGAGACCTGTGGTCCTGTTTCCTGCTCATTGTAACTGACAATTGGGGGAAAGCACCGTGAACTGACCTTTTTGCTTCTAGCTGAAGTCCACTGCATGATTTATTGTCATCTCCACTTTTTCCCTTGGTCTCATGCCCAGGAGGCAGACTCGTGAAGAAAGAACATTGATTATGAAGACATTTCTTGCCAAAATTCAACACTTATATATAATTTTAGTAAGAACCCAGGAGGTTTTAACATGCCAAATTGTCCATATTACACCTGTTAAAAATTAAATCTGTCACCCCCCCAATTCTATATAAGTGGCCAGATTATTATGATCTCTGAATGCTGAACACATAATAATATAGCCACTCAGTGTATATCCTATATAATAAAAGGCTAATATGCAAATTGTCCCCTTGACCAGGAGTTTGACCAGCAGTCAGGCCAGCCAACCACCCATGTTCCCTTCCCCTGGCCAAGCTGGCTGGACCCCACCCATGCACAAATTCATGCACTGGGCCTCTAATATATACACTGAGTGGCCAAATTATTATATGTTCAGAGATCATAATAATCTGGCCACTCAGTGTATATATGTATGTATATCTTACACTCCAAAACCTGGAAATGTGACTTAGAAATTTTGTAGGTATTATCAAGTTAAAATGAGGCCATACCAAATTAGAGTGGCCTTATCCCATGACCAGTGTCCTTACAAGAACAAATTTTGGACACGAAGACTCAGAAAAATGGAGGCAAAACTAGAAGTGATGCATTTATAAGCCAAGAATTGCCAAGAATTGCCAAGAATTGCCAAGAATTGCCAGCAACCTGCAGAAGCTAAGAAGAAGCCAAAAAGGATTTCTCTCCAGGGTCTTTAAGAAGAAACACAGCCCACCAAAACATTGCTTTCAGATTTCCAGCCTACAGAACTATGAGAGAATACATTTCTGTTATATTGGTCCACCTAGTTTCTTCCTCTGTGTCTTGGAACTTTTTCTGGGTAAAACCAGCTGCCATAACATGCAGCAGTTTTGTACAAAGTCTAATCTCATTGCAAGGGACCAAGAGCTAGCAATAGTCGACCGAGTCAACTCTAAAGGAGACCATAGCCAAGATCAACAGTGTGGCTGCAATCTCATGAGAAACACTGAACCAAAGGTATGCAGCTAAAGAACACTGGAATTACTGACCCAGAAAAACTGTCATTAATAATGTTTGTTGTTTAAAGCCAGTATGGTTGGGTAATTTGTCATGCAGCCATGTACAATTAATATATCTAGGTACATCACTTGGACTAACCTCTCCATCTATCTATCTCTAAGACATAAACTTAGAATAAAAGCAGCAAGTGTGAGTCATTCATTCATTCATTGACTCATTGATTCATTCACTTTACTTTGTCCTGACAAGTGTACCTTTTACTGTATTACAGCAATGAATTTCTCTCAACCCTTATGGTGCTTAGAGTCAAGTTATTTTGTGTGCTATAAAACTTAGCAGGCTACTCTGTGAGAGAGAGGAATGAACAAGAAAGGAAGGAAAGGGGCATAACCTAATATTGAATGCTAACTTTGTTAAGTACTGTTATAGGCATTTTCATATATTTAATTCAGTTAATACTACTTCTCAAGATTTATAAAAAATTTTTGTCTTCTTTAAATATAAGAAAACTCATAAAGTTATAGTTGCTTGTACATGTTTCCACAATTAATACATAATGTACTTACAAGCCAAGTCAGGTCTGTCTTATTTATTTCTATATCACTAATTTGCAGAACTTACTTAAAATCCTACATTTTTGTTAATAATATCAATATTAACCATCATTTTCTGAGCATGTACTACATAACAGACATGGAATTAGAAGTCCTACACACATTATTTCACTAATAAATTTATTTTTAAAAATTGTAGCAAGGCTAAGCAGAGATAAGGGAAATAATATAGTTTGTAGAAATAATTCTGGTGGAAACTATCTGTGCCAAGTTAGCAAATATTTTCAGAAAGACCAGTGCAGTCAAAAACCAGTCATCTACATTAATAAAAGAGTAAGATACAAAGTGACTGTACCTTCGCAATGCCCACCAGCCAATCAGGAGTGAGTATGCAAATTAACCCAACAAAGATAGCATGCTAATTTGCATACACAGGTGCCAAGTGTCCAGGGGCAGGGTGGGACACTTGTGACATAGCCATGGTGACAACACAGGCATTCCACACCGCTCCAGCCACTCCAGGCCTCTGGGCAGCATGGGAAGGCAGAAAGGTGGCTCCAGCCAGAGCAAAGGTGGTGCTGGCAGCCAGGGGAAGGAAAGCCCATTCTTGCAAAAATTTTCATGCATCAGGCCTCTAGTTCATGTATGATATAAATGTGCTATGAATTAGACTATTCATTAAAATAAAAATAAAAATACACAGTATCCAGAGTCAAGAAGAATTTATTAAGCAAAACTGAAAGTAACAACAATTTTTTTAAAAATATATATTTTATTGATTTTTATCAGAGAGGAAGGGAGACAAAGGGATAGAGAGCTAGAAACATCGATGAGAGAGAAATGTGGATCAACTGTTTCCTGCACACCTCCCATTGGGGATGTGCCCACAACCAATGTACATGCCCTTGACCGGAATTGAACCTGGGACCTTTCAGTCCACAGGCTGATGCTTTATCCACTGAGCCAAATTGGTTTCAACAGTAACAACAATTTTGATATGATTTTCAAAAACCTTTTCCTGAGAAGTTAGTTTGACAAGAAACATATTTTCCCCCAGATCTTGCTTTCATTCAAATGAGTTTCCATGGTGCCCATGAAACTATAGCATGATTTTGATTGCTTAATTTTCTGTTGTTTCAACAACAAGCTATTACTTTCATAACTAGAGGCCAGATGCACGAAACTTGTGCAAGAGTATGCCTTCCTTCCCCTGGTTGCCAGCACTGGCTTCCCTCTGGCACCTGGGTCCCAGGCTTTCCTTGCAGTCCCAGCTTCATCTATCGGGACTGCAAGGAAAGAAATAGAAGGTCATCCAGGAGGATGACTGCAAGGAAAGAAATAGAAGGTCATAGAAGGTTATCCAGGAGGATGTCCAGAAGAATGTGTAGTCTAATTAGCATATTATACTTTTATTATTATAGATTATATAAATAGGACTTAAAATAAAATTAAAATAGAATAATGTATTTTTATTTGATTTTTTTCATTGCCAAAATGTACATTGAAAATATGCCTACAAATCATACTTTTTCCCCTTTGCCTTTTGATTCTGCAACAAGCACTTATCACTTTGTAGTAGTTCCCATTTTGGAATACATATTACAATAAATGTCTCATCATAGCTAAATGGGTAGCATTAATTGTTTTTCTTAGTGTTGCAAAAAATAATGGCATGTCTTAAAATTGATGGCATCTTAGAACTGATAAAAGATGATTTATATTTGAGAAATGTGTACAACACTCAGTTTAGGGGCATTTCTCACATATATAGACTGCTAACTATTTACTGCTTACTCTAACAAAATAGGAAGAGCACCTGACCAAGGGGAAGCCCCTGTATAAGCTGACACAAAATTTTTGTGGCCTTGCTCAAAATAATAAACTGGAGAAGTCAGTATATTTCCCACTAAATTAAAATTGATTGTCATGAAAGTTAATATTTATCTGATATGCACCATTATTTACATATCATTTTCCTAGAACTAGTTAGTGTATATTCTAACTTGTGGTACCCATAGCTCCTACTCATGAAGTATTTTGAATATCCTCCCTTGTGTAGAAATTAACTGTTGCATAGTCTATCTTTTTTTTCTCACTTGTATGTCCTTCCAGCAGAATCCCTTATAATTATCTCCCTCTGTTGTGATGGCATTAATATTTGCAGCTGACAATCACTTCATTTTCTACAATACCACTTCTAGAATTAAGGGGTCATTGTAACTTAGGCTACACTCTAATGCCCACGCCAGGCCTCTGCATGACCTAGTGGGAGCCCTCTGACATCTGCCCTAAAGCTCTTCCAACGGCCTGTGATTACCTATTTCCTATTGACATAAAATTTTGCTGGAAACATCTGGCATAGTATATCAGTTTCCTGTGGCTGCTGTAAATAATTACCCCAAATCTGGTGGCTTCAAACAACAATTTATTCTCTCACAGTTTCTAGTGACAAGGAGCCCAAAAGCAAGGTGTGAGCATGGTTATGCTTCCTCCAGACGCCCTGGAGAAGATCTGCTCCTTGCCTCTTCAAGCTTTAGAGGGCTGCTGGCTACCTTGTTTCTGAGAGCACTGATCCAGCCTCTGCCTCTGTCTCAGACCTTCTTCTCTCTGTGTATCCGACCTTTTTCTCACAAGAAAACTTAGATGGCATTAGGGCCCACCCTGATAATTCAAAATAATCAACTATGTAAAGATTTTTGGTTTAATTATATCTGCAGATATCGCCCCCTTGCCCCCAATAAGTTAATTTTCACAGGACCCAGGAATTAGAATATGGATATATTTGGGATCGGTTATTAGCCTACCATGAGCAGCCTCTGCTTTCTAAACTGAATCCTTATTTTTAGTGGCAATATTAGTTTCTCATAGCTGCTCAGCATTATCCCACACAATGGGTGGCTTAAAATCATGAGAATTTATTCTCTCGCAGTTCTGAAGGCTGGAAGTCTGATATGATGTCAGCAAGGCCCTTATTTTTCTTAGGCTCCTTCCAGGCCTCGATAGCTTCATCTGAAATGGCCTGTGGCAGCATAATTCAAATCTCTGTCTCCATATTCATATGCTCAACTTCCCTCTCTAAATGTTTAGATCCAAATTTTTCTCTTTTACAGATACTAGTTATTATGTTAGGACCCTCCTTGATCCAGTATGACCACATCTTAAGTTGTTTACCTCTGCAAAGACCCTATTCTGAATAAGCTCACAATCACAGTTCTGGGTGGATATTGGTTTCAGTGGGACACTGTTCAACCCAGGATGGAGTTACAAAAACTCACATGATCTTGGTAGTTAGGGAAAACATTATATTCCATGGAAAATGGGTGAAATCTGTGCCATCCTATATAATAAAGAGCTAATATGCAAATTGACCATCACTCTAACACACAAAGATGGCCACTCGCATGTGGTCAAAGATGGCCACAACAAGATGCCAGCAGGGGAGGGCTGTTGTGGGTGATCAGACCTGCAAAGGAGGGCAATTGGGGGAAACCAGGCCTGCAGAGGAGGGAAGTTAGGGGCAACCAGGCAGGCAAGGGAGGGCAGTTAGGGGTGATCAGGCCAGCAGGGGAGGGTAATTAGGGGCAACCAGGTCTGCAAGGGAGGGAAGTTGAGAACAATCTGGTTGACAGGGGAGGATAGTTGGGGGTGGCTAGGTCTGCAGGGGAGAGCACTTGGGGGTGACCAGGCTGGTAGGGGAGGGCAATTAGGGGCAATCGGTCCAGCAGGGGAGCAGTTAGGTGTTGATCAGGTTGACAGGGGAGTGGTTAGGGGGTGATCAGGCTGGCAGGCAAGTTGTTGGGAGTCAGCAATCCTGAATTGTGAGAGTGGACCCAGATTGGAGAGGGTGCAGGTTGGGCTGATGGACATACCTTCTCTGCCCCTACATGTACACATTTTGTGCACCAGGCCTCAAGTATAAAAAAAGAAATAGCTTTGATCCCTTTTAAATGTCATGAACCTTGGTTGCACTTTATTTTGCATCTTTTAATTCCTATGAGGTTGTGATACCCTCAGACCAACTGAACTTAAATGGTTTCTCTTCCATTTACTGTAACCTTATTAAAGTTATTTATCTGCCCACACCTTAGTTGCTTCACCTCTAAAATTAATTGAATAAGAGCACCTGCTTCATATGGTTGTGAAATTAAATGAGTGCATAAAGTAAGCACTGATTTCAAATAGTAAGACTCCAATGAATGTAATCAGCTAATTTGGTCGTTCCCTTAATTTGAAATGACTTAATTTGGTCTCTCTTTCTTATAATAAAAGAAACTTTGACTAGATTGCTGACAGAGATTGCCACCCCTTTGGCAATCTTTCAGAGACATACAGCTCAACACTTTAAGTTATAACACATGCTCACTTTGTAAGTGTATAATTATTTAGATTTCTATGTTAAAAGCAGCAAAGGGTGGTGGTGGTGCCTGCATCTGTATGTGTGTGTGTGTGTGTGTGTGTGTGTGTGTGTGTGTGTGTGTGTGTGTTTATATGTTTATATGTTTCTCTGAGTCTGTTTAAGCAAAGCCTCAGTGTGAAAATGGGGGCTATGGAGTTATAGGAATACATACGATTGAATCAAGATATCTAGTGATGAAAGGAGCTTGGGAGATTTTGCACATAGAATTTTAAGATCCCAAGATGGCTAGCAGCACTTCAATATACAATGTTTATATAACCACTTTCTTTAAAAAAGCATCTCCATCCTTTCCATTGGAGACATCAGTTAGACAACATGGTTTCATCTCTTTCACATATATGTGTCTTGTTTTCTTTTTTATTCAGCCACCCTATGCCTTTATTTGCATCTTTAAAAAAATTCTTTATTGTTCAGATTATTACAGATGTTCCTTGTTTTCCCCCCATTAGCACCCTCCATCCAATTCTCACCCCAGTCTATGCCCTTCCCCCCTTCCCACTTTTCTCATCCATATATGTAAGATTTTTGTCCAATCTCTTCCTGCACCCCGAAACCCACTTCCCCCTGATATTTGTCAGTCCACTCCTTTTCTCTGCTCCTGATACTATTACATTCACCAGTTTATGCTGTTCATCAGATTTTTTATTCATTTGATTTTTAGATTCACTTGTTGATAGATATGTATTTTTTGTCACTTTGCTGTTCATATTTTTTTTTATCTTTACCTTTTTCTTCTTCTTCCTCTTCTTAAAGAATACCCTTCAGCCCTAACTGGTTTGGCTCCGTGGATAGAGTGCTGGCCTGTGGACTGAATGGTCCCAGGGTCAATTCCGATCAAGGGCATGGACCTTGGTTTCAGGCACATCCCAAATTGGGAGTGTGCAGCCGGCAGCTGATCTATGTTTCTCTCTCATCAATGTTTCTGATTCTCTATCCCTCTTCCTTCCTCTCTGTAAAAATCAATAAAATATATATTTTTAAAAGAATACCCTTCTGTATTTCATATAATACTGGTTTGATGGTGATGAACTCCTTTAGCTTTTTCTTGTATCGATATATGAAACTCTTTATCTGACCTTCAATTCTAAATGATAGCGTTGCTGGGTAGAATAATCTTGGTTTTAGGTTCTTCCTGTTCATCACTTTGTATATTTTCTTGCCACTCCCTTCTGGCCTGCATAGTTTCTGTTGAGAAATCAGCTGACAGTCATATGAGTACTCCCATGTAGGTAACTACCCTGTTTCCCCAAAAAAGAAGACGGTATCTTATATTAATTTTTGCTCCTAAAGATGCACTAGGTCTTATTTTCAGGGGATATATTATTTTTCCATGAAGAAGAATATGGTACACATTTATTGTTAATGAAAATAAAGGAAATTTATTACCTGTATATGGTACGGTAGTACGGTAGTTGTCAACACAAACCAGACAAACTGTGAATCCTACAGTATCAAAAATTTACTCATTTATTCAATGACAATCATGTCATCATCTTCTGGAACATCATCATAACAATCCAATTCCTGAATTTCCTGGTGAATTTCTTGTGACGCCATTTCTTTCAGAATCAGTGGACCAAATCTCTCATGTTTAGCAATAGCACTGTCTTTAAATGAGTACTTCTTGTCAAGGTAGCCTGCTCACAGTACATTTGCAATGCAACTGTCAGTGATTTTCTCCCATGAATTCTTCACCCAAGTCACAACTTCTTGCAGTTTAGGTTTCACAAAGTTTCCATGCTGATTTCTCTACATTCTATTTTCAATGTAGTCATTAATTTCCATGCACAAATTGTCTTTGAATGGCTTGTTTATTGCAATATCAAGAGTCTGGAGATAGGCTGTCATTCCTGCAGGAATCATTATCTGATCTATTTTTCTTTCATGAAGAAATGTCTTCATGTCTTTAGCATGGTGAGTGCTGGCTGCATCCCAGACTAGCAGACCTCTCTGGCTCCCTCGCATAACAAGTGGCAGCATTAATTCGACCCACTTGCTTATAACTGCTTGTGTGGCCCAGGCTTTTTCAGTTTCAAGAATAAAACACCCAAAACACGTTCAATCATTTCCTTCTTGCCCTTAGAAATGACTGAAGGTGGGATTTTAGTGCCATCCAGACGAATTGCCAAAATACAGGAAACACTGCACTTTCGTAAGCAGTGGAGGGAATGTACACTAAGGAGACACCCTGCTGTTCAATTGTTGTTTGAGATGATTGGCCCATACACACTGCAGTTTCATCCATAGCAATCATGTTGGAAAGATTGTATTTAGAGAAGTCAGCATCATCAATAAAGGACTTGAATGCAAGTGCTCACTTAATAGCTTGAGTATCTTCCAACCTAAACAATGTTGTAGATCTTCTTAAAGACAGTTCACTTCCCTGAAGGAAATTATCCAGCCAGTGTTGTGATGCTTTGAAGTCTTCGGGGGCTATGTCAAGCTGTGGTGCCATTGCAAGGGCAAATTCTTGAATCTGAGCCCTATTCACAACCAAAGCCTTTGCTCTCCTGTCAACAACCCATTCACAGATCAGGTCTTCCAGCTCATAAAATAATGATTGCCGACCTGATCCACACTTGTGCTTTTTAGCATTTCCCTTGCCCACTTGTTCAAAGAAGTTACCATACTCTGCTCACCATTTTCAGACCAATCGGATACTCAACATCTTCTCTTTGCAGAAAGCAGTAAGATTTTGGCCCCAAGAGTTTTCCACAATCCCTTTCTTGTACTCCATGGAGTACCATTTCTAGGGGTAAAAAAAAAAAAAAAAAAAAAAAAAAAAGGAATTGGGGTATTAAGTGGGGGGAGGAGGATCATTTAAAATCACACAGGGGGATCAGAGGGCGGAATCAAAATGGTACAGGAGAATCAGAGGGGTGATTACCATTTTAGTAACCCCTTTTGATCCTCCTGCGACCAGTTTACGGTAAATTAATTTTCATTCTGAGACAGAGCCGGGTGGGGGGGGTTTGCTTATTTTCGGAGGGGATGCCTTATATTTCACTCAGAAGGAAACCTGTAAGTAGGTCTTATTTTCAGAAGATGTTTTATTTTCGGGGAAACATGGTAACTGTTTTTCTCTTGCTGCTTCTAAGATTCTCTTTGTCTTTTGCCCTCAGCATTTTAATTATGATGTGTCTTGATGTGGTCCTATTTTGATTCCTCTTGTTTGGAGTTGTCTACACTTCCTGGACTTGAAAGTCTATTTCTTTCACCAGGTTGGGGAATTTTTCTGTCTTTATTTTCTTCAAATACCCTTTTGATTTTTTTTTTTTTTTTTTTTTTTTTTTTTTTTATATTCCTAGAAGTAGGATCACTGGGTCAAATGGCAATTTCATTTTTAAATTTTTGAAGAAACACCAGACTGTTTTCCACAGTGGCTGCAACAGTTTGCATTCCCACCAACAGTAAAGGTGGGTTCATTTTTTTCTGTATCCTCTCCAGCACTTATATAGTTTGTTGACTTGTTGATGATAGCCATTGTGACAGGTGTGAGGTGGTACCTCATTATTGTTTTGATTTTCATCTCTCTGATAATTAGTGACTTTGAGCATGTTTTCATATGTCTCTTGGCTTTCTGAATGTCCTCTTTCAAAAAGTGTCTATTTAGATCCTTTGCCCATTTTTTGATTGGGTTGTTTATCTTCTTTTTGTTAAGTTGTATGAGATCCCTGTAAATGTTGGAGATTAAACCCTTATTGGAGATAACATTGGCAAATATGTTCTCCCATGCAATGGGGTTTGTAATTGTTTGTTGCAGAAGCTTTTTATTTTGAGGTAGTCCCATTTGTTTATTTTCTCCTTTGTCTCTCTTGCCCTAGGATCTGTGTCTGTAAAGATATTGCTACGACATATGTCTGCAATTTTTCTGCCTATGAAGTCTTGTAGGATTTTTATGTTTTCCCATCTTACATTCAAGTCCTTTAGCCATTTTGAGTTTTTGTGTATGGTATAAATTGGTGGTCTAGTTTCATTTTTTTTTTTTTTTTTTTTTTTTTGCATCTATCTGACCAAATTTCCCAGCACAATTTATTAAAGTTAACCAATTTTCTTATTGTTAAATTATTTAGCAAAAGAAGTATAAAACATAAATTTATTATTAACACAGTGTTTATCCTCATCCTGTTAGGTACTTAATATTATGTATCTGTATCTCTTTCAGGTACTTTCTTGTCCATAGTGATTTCAAATGGTTCCCGTCTAAAACTTTTGGTCATTATCAGTTTGCCACTCCTTACATCTTACAGCAACTCTTTTAAAATCTTCTTTCCCTGGCAATAGATAGTCTTTAATTGTCTTTTGCTCAATCCTCTTTCTTAGCATTCCTGTTCAATTTTAAAATATATTTTATATTGAATAATCAAATAGAAATTGAGAAATTTTGTATTATATATTTAATTATTTATGGTGGTTGTCTTCCAAAGTACTTTACTGGCCTAAAGCATTTTATGACAGGATTTCTCCTTACCCTCCACTCTAGACAAGAATTATAAATTCCCTACCATGCGCCAATGAGTGGGCACACAGAGATTAATAAGCAATTCCAGCTTTCAAGGTTGGTTACAGTTTAATGAACAAGATATCCAAAAATTGTAGAACAATATGATAAGCTTTAAAGCTAATGTGTGTCCAAAAGATTAAGGAATGAGGGAAAAATAATTCTCAGATGTGCTACTTGAAAGTAGTATTTGGCCTGTGTTTTAACAGATGTATAGGGATTTGTTAAAATGAGAAGGTTGAAGAAAATGCCTTTGTCTACCCATTTTGTCTTTTAAAATACTAAAAGACATATTTATCAAGTGAAAGCTAAAACCACCTAAGAATTAGGGCTTGAAATCATTTCAAGAGTGGAAATACAAGTACTATTGAGTTTTTTGTTCGCTTGTCTGTTTTGTAGCCTATCCGTACAATAATGAGGAATAAACAAGTGATTTTTGTCTTTCTTATAAACCTAAGTTATGTATGAACCAGAAGTTCCCTGGATTTTTGAACATTTTTCATAAAATTGTTAAATCCATAAGAACCATGTTTTTTATGTTCAATGGGTGATTGGACAAAATATTTTTGGCTGTATTTTCTTATGCTTTAACTACCAATAAATGTTGACCATCCTCTCCTTTGAAGCCACTAGAATGTAATGATATATTCTGCATTTGAGATAGAAAGTTGTAGGGGAAAACTCAAAGGTAATTTTTTTAACTGTGTAATTTATATGAAGTTGGCAAGAATTGTCAATATATTATAAAAATTAATGGATATCTCAAAGCATCTCTATGTTTGAACAAAGAAGCACGTGTTGTACTTGTAATTAAAAGATGAGCTTTTGAAGAAAGTAAAAATTATAATAGTAATAATAATACTAGTTATTTTTATAGAAACTTGTCATATGTCAGGCACTGTGTTATTTGCTTTACTTGAATAATTTATTTACACACTGTACATGAAAAATACTATTGCTATTTTTCTTCAATTTGATAATGAGAAAACTAAAACCAGCAGGTGAGCCAAGATTTATTCCAAACATTCTGACTTCACAGTCTTAGCTATCAACCTCTGATTTAACTCAACATATATATATATAGCTCCACAATATATAGAATTGTTTAAAACTGGAAAGTATTATTCTGCAACTCAGAAAAAAAAATATTTAATCAAAAAACAATCTTTTAGAATAGATAATGTCTTACTGTTGAAACATAACCAAGATTGCAATTATATTTACATATGCTAAATAAAGGCCCTTTCTAAAAATGCATGTGAAATTTTAGATATTTAAAATGGTTTGATGATAGGTTTTAATTTTTAATAAAATGGATATAAATTAACTTCTTAAAATAAAGTAAAGTTGTAGGCACTTTCTGTTTCCAGCCTGACATATATAGAGCTTCGAAGTTGTCACTGCCATCCTCACAGCAAAGGAAAAGATTAAACATGGAAAATCAACAACTTGTCCTTAGAGCCATCAAGAACTGGATAAGCTGCCCTTACTCCTCCAGTTGATGAAGCAGAACAGAGCTAGAGAATCATGACTTGCCAGAGTAGGGTCCCAGGAATGGAGACTCCATACCTCCATGAGCACTGGTCCTGGAGACTGGGGACCGGGGCGAGGAGGGGCAGGGGAGAAGACTTCAACTTCATTGATGAATGAGGCTTGGTGCTGACAAGTTTGAGAGTTAAAAACTTTCAAACTTTAGTGAGCTTTCTTCCAGGAACCCTATCAGATTCTTTCAGTGAAGACTAGAGGAAAATTTCCTCATTTTCCCACCAAAAGAGTGGAAAAGTAGCTTTTATAAATACATGCTTTTATGTTCTAGTTAAAAGGCATGAACTCATAAGAAATTTTAATGGAGCGTGACTAACTGGGGTTAGTTCACTAAAGCCTAAGGAACATGGCAGAGGGATATACAAAAATTCAGCATCCCTAGCCTTCTTGTTATCATTAAGGAAGGGGCCAGGCAAATCTGAGAAGCACTTAGAAGGTTACATCCTAGAGCACTGGCTTACTGAAAAAAATAAGACCTAGTCAGAAAAATATAATACTTCCCCTGCCCACTCCTTAACACCACTTCAGTATGGTTCTCTGATCATAACAGGTAAGACAACTAGGTAATGCAGGAAAACCTGCACAGCTCAGGTTTATTCATGAAGCTCTAGAGAAGCCCAAAGGAGACAGAGGGAACAAAAACAGCAGGAACATTTAGCCTCTGAAATCTATAGCAATAGCAAACAAAAAACGCAGCCTAACATCAAGGCAAAAACCATGCAACATTCCAGTTCTATTTATCTCAATTCCTATATTCATGTGTCATGTCTGGCTTTCATGAAAAAAATTACAATGAACATAGAAAGAAAAAACCCAAAAACAATCTGAGGAATAGAGCAAGCACCAGACCATACTCAGATAGGACAGGGATGATGAAATAATCAGATCCAAAATTTAAAACAATAATGACTAATGTGCTAAGGGTAGTAATAGAAAACCTGAAAAACGTGTGAGAACATATGAATAATGCAAACAGAGATGAAAAATCTAAGAAAGAATAAAAAAGAAATGCCATAAATAAATAAAAAAACTGTAGAGAAGTTAAGGATGCCTTTAATGGGCTCATCATTAGACTAGACACAGCCAAAAACAAACAAACAATCAATCAAACAAACAAACAAAACAGGACAATTGAAGAAATTTTCTTAATAATATATAAAGCTGAAATGCAAAGAAACAAAATGAAGAAAACAGAAGAGAATATCTAAGAATTATGGGACAATTACAAAAGGTGCTAATATACACATAACATGAACAAATGTACCAATCTAATGCAAATGTAAATAGTGCAAATAGTGCATAATAATTATTTAATAAAATAAAGAGGCACATAGAAGATCTCACTGTTCTTTCTGTTCAGTTTTTCTATCAATCTAAAATAGATTAAAATATAAAGCTTATTAATTTTTTAAAATAACAATAATCAGAAAATGTCACATTGACAAATAAAATTGTAAATAGAACAGTTTAATGGCTAAAATAATAGCAGTGAGAGTCTTTATACTATCACTTTGAGTCTAATATCTAAAGAAAACAAAAAAAA
The DNA here is from genome assembly GCF_014108245.1 of Pipistrellus kuhlii. NCBI lineage: Eukaryota > Metazoa > Chordata > Mammalia > Chiroptera > Vespertilionidae > Pipistrellus > Pipistrellus kuhlii. The sequence goes on along the minus strand of NW_023425515.1, from coordinate 104,540,338 downwards.
AGCAAGGATATAGTCTGAATACTATAATTCATACTAATTATTTAATAAAATATATGACACTTGTATTATAGAAATTAGAATACACATTCTTTTAAAATGTTTATGGGATGTTTATTCACATTATTATGTACCAGATTACAACAATAATTTTACTAAACTAGTCATATAGGTATCGGCCACATTCTTTTTTTATTTTTATTACTAAATTTTTTTTATTGATTGATTTTTTACAGAGAGGAAGGGAGAGAGATAGAGAGCTAGAAACGTCGAAGAGAGAGAAACATCGACCAGCTGCCTCTTGCACACCCCCTACCAGGGATGTGCCCGCAACCAACATACATGCCTCTGACCAGAATCGAACCTGAAACCTTTCAGTCCACAGACCGATGCTCTACCACTGAGCTAAACCGGTTTTGGCAAGGCCACATTCTTTCATTAAAATGTAAAAAAACTAGGAATTTATAGTACAAATTTAAAACCCCCAAATTCTAACCATTTAGAAACTATAAAAGACATGTAACTCTCCTAAATAGCCTAGTTTAAATGACAGTCTACAGTGGCAGGCTCTTTGAATATTAATATGAACCATCGACAGTTATACTCAGAGGAATAGTCATCATTATACTTATAGTCTTTGCATTCCTTTGCTGGCCAGCACACAGATTTCCCAGGAATAATCACTGCATAAATGGCTAGAAATATATTGAGATATTTACAAAAATGGTTTTCAGTAAGAATTAATGTATATTTTAGAAATGAAATAAAACAATGTATTTTTCCATATATTACAGTAAACATGTATCTATTTGAAATTGTAGAAAAAAAATAAAGGCTGTTTTTATGAAAATAGAATTAGGACTCAGATACATTCATGAGAATTATTTTATTGTGCAACCAGGGGCCTGGTGCATAAAATTCGTGCATGGCGGGCTCCCTCAGCCTAGTATGCACCCTTTCCAATCAGGGACCCCTTGCAATCTGGGACTGTTGGCTTCTAACCACTCACCTGTCTGCCTGCCTGATCGTCCTAACTGCCTCTGCCTGCCTGCCTAATTGCCCCTAACTGCCATCCCCTGCCAGCCTGATCTCATCCCCAACTTCCCTTCCCTGTTGGCCTGATCTTGCCCCCGCCTGCCTCTGCCTGCCTGATCACCCAGAAAATAATATTTGCCTTGCCACTCTGCTGCCTGATGGCCTGGTTGCCCACAGTTACTCTCCCCTGCCAACCTGATAGCCCCTAACTGCCTCTGCCTCGGCCCTTTGTCTGGAAGGAAGTCAGATTTCTGGAAGATAGCCAATCAACCAGGTCTAATTAGCATATTACACTTTTAGTAGTATAGATAGATTATATAGGATGGGGGTGGGGGGCATTTTTCAGCAGGAGGAGATGCTCTTGGCAGACAAAAATACATAATTCCTATATCTAGATTGATAGCAAAATGCACTATATCATACTACCAAACCAGTCATGAAAAAGTTGAACCGATTTCTTACACCTTACACCAAGCAGCTGTTGCAGTTAAAACCACTCCTCAGTCCCCACCTTAGGTTCTGCCCTCCCAGTTCACCCAGATTATGTTATGATTGGTCAGTTTCTATTGCTAGTCATCATCAAAACTCTGCCTCCTAGGCAGCCATTGGCAACTCACACTTCACCCAGATTTGGTTCTGATTGTGGGTTCCTATGTCAGTCAGTGTCAAAAGCTCTGCCTCCTAGGCGCCATTGGCTCCTGGAACTTCACCCAGATTTGGTTCTGATTGGTCAGTTTCTATGCCAGTCAGCATCTCTGGGCCTATCTCTGGGCCTGATCAAAGAGGCGGAGCTGATCAGCAGTCCCCAGGAGGCTCTGAGGGAAACAGGCACAACTGCTGGCAAAGCCAGGAGAGAAAGGAGAGGCAATGGCTGATCAACAGGCTTCATTCATCAACAGACCTGGCCTCTCTCTCTGCAGGCCTCTCTCTGGGCCTGATCTGACTTCCGGGATCTTGGCTCTTTATATTTATAGATGAGAGCATGTGAAACCAGCACATGTTTTTATTTCCTGTCTCTTTTCCATGAGCTGGTAGTCACATACCTTAGTCTCCACAAATCTGAGCCTACTATAGATTCTTGTTGATCATTATGGTGTGTGAGGACTGGAGAGGAACAAATGGGAAGCAATTTCAGACTGATAAAGCAGAAAGGGTGCTGGGCCCTTCTCTGGAGCTCAAAGAAAAAGAGGTAGAGGCTCTCAGCTCACCATGCTAGAACAGTGTGAGCTTTCTAGGGACAGTGAGGCCAGGGCTCCACTATTGCCAGTATTGACCTTGCCTCCAGCACTCATCTCTCCTCCAGCACTGACCAAGACAAGCAGTCCCCAGCAGCTGGAAAGAAAGGCATGTTTGGAAGAACAACTTGCATCACTGCATAAAAACTGGGAGAAAGTAGATGGAACCAATAGGATGGTGTCATAAAGCAAAGCCTGTTATAGCACCTGGAGACAGTGAGATGGCTGAGCAGCTTCACAGAATTTGATACATGACACAGGGAGTATATTTTATTTCTTTTTTTAATTAAATAAAATGTATTTGTGCAAGGGGTCCCTATGAAGCAAGGTTTATAAATCAATATATGTTGTCACAGGAATTTACAATGGAAAATCAAGAGGCCATGACTTCCAAAGAGGTCACTGTAGCAGAAGGACACGATGAATGCAGAATGGCTCACAGTGCAGCAAACACAATCAGAAAGGCCAGGGTAGGGAGGTGACAGGGGAGACAGAAGACAGTCCCTTTCCTTCCAGATTCCTCCACACTGGCTGCAGGAATATACACAGAAAGCAGGAGGGGAGCCCAGTGACTATATTCTTGGTCCCAAGCTGCTCTCATGAAGGCTTAGAGCAGACCTGGGCATGTGGCATCAGTAGTCCTGGCTGTTCCCACCAGCAGCAGAGGCTGAGCACAGAGGTGATGCACAGAATGGACTGTGGACAGCTGTCAGCCAGAGCTCAAGTTCAGTCGTCCTCTGTAAGTCCAGTTTCCATAAGGATCCTTGGCAAGGTTGGCCACATCACGGGACTCTGTTCTGAGTGATTGCTTTTTCCTGATATGATGGTTGTCACACCCTTGAGTGTTTAACATTGGAATTCAGCATAATCAAAGAGAGTTTCATGAGTTAGATGCAGGATTGAATAGCTCTGCTCATGCAAAATGCAAAAGCTCTCTGAGGTAAAAGACTGAAAATTTGGAAAGAGGAAGGATGCATTGCAGAATTCTAAGGCTGAAAGATTTGGCATGTTGCCTCCAGAGCCATTTTTCTCCCCCCCCCCTCTTTTTTTTAGGGGGCAGGAGAGGGTCTGGTCCCAGTGAACCCTTTTGCAAGATAATGCACTGAAATAGAGAAAGCAGCATTACTAAAAAAAGTTCTTACCTATAGCCAAGACCGAGACAGAAATGCCTGGACTTCCACATGTTGAAAACTGGTGAGAGCCCAACTTGCTGGGTTTGCTCAGGTGCAGGGTGGTGCTGGGAAGAGAGAACATTCACAAAACCTAAAATGAAACCAGACAAAAGTGCTTGCAAAGCCGAATTAGCAATATTAAGCACACTTCTTATTACCCAGGTGACCTTCAGAAAAGATAAGTTGCTTGGATTTTGGACAGAAAGATTCAATTATTGCAGCTGGCCTGTCCCCTGAGGCCAAGATGTCCTGGGTTCTCTCCAGCAGTTGTCCCCTTTCACCACGGCCCAGTGATAAGGGAGGTGAACACAGTCTTCTTATCATAATTCACTTGTGTCTTGGCCTCTCCTAATTTGGGGCTCTTCTTGTACTTAGGACCAATTTTTAATCACACAGGGAAAAGGAATTAAAGAGAGAAGTTTAGAAAACAAACCCCATTGACTTGCATGTTCTAACTGGGATTTCATGTGACCCAGAGTGTGTCCAGAGTTCACTTAAGGATAGTATAAATACTGAGAGAAAACAAGGGAAAATTTACTTTTATTTTAAACAAAAATATATACCTGGTATCACTTTAATACATGGGGAAGGAGAAAAGAGACTGGTGGAATCAACAAGTAACAATTAAATCTCATAAGTAGTAAATGCTGCCATATTCTAAAACATTTGGATTGGGGCGATGTTTGTGAAAAGTAAAGAAATCACTATAATAAAGAGTGGAGAAATAGAGCAGAACAAATATATGATCATCTGAACCACAACCTAAATCAACTATTTCTTTAAAAGAGGCGAGAATAAGATTTTTATTTATTTATTTATTTATTTATTTTGCAAAATTTTCAAGAATGTTTTCTCTTCTGTTCAACTCCCTTATGGCGGTTTACCTCCTTGGTTTGTAGACACATGAATCTTCTGTTTAAGTCTGAGGGCGCCTGTAGGTTATGACAGTATTTGCTCAAAGCAACTCTGAATTCAAAAAGCCTTGGAGATAATTTGGGAACTGTACTAAGTTTCCCAAAGGAAAGACCATCACTTTGGAGCAAGAGGACAAACCCTCCAGCTGAACACACAGGGCAGTTCCCGCTCCAAACTGGCAGTGAGAGGGCTTGTGGCTTCTCAAGCTCCTCCCAGCCCAAGGAATAAACACGCCCAGCAGTTCCCTCCTATCAAATGCAGTGAGAATAATGCATTGCAGTTGTCCTTAAGGAAAATGCCATGTGTGTTCTTAAACCGTGTCCCCAAAGCAAATTTAACTCAATAGAGTGAGCAGCTCCTTCTGCCCATTTTCCCTTTTCTCTGTATCTCTTCCTACTGTGTAAATCCCTGTCTGTGGTGGATCTGCCTCATCTTTGTAAGTATACTGTGGTCTCTGTAGTGAGGAGCTGACAGTTCAAAGGAAAGAATTACTTGAGCAAAATGAAATTCTAGAGCTGCTGGCACAATAGGCAGCTTGTAGGGAGTGAAGCCCATTGTAAAATGTATAAAGGTGGAGTAATTCACAAGATTGAGCTAATTGCTTTCCAGTTGCTCCATTATACCAAACAACAAGCTGATGCATGCTGTGGTCCAACTTCAAAACAACATATTTTTTATCATATCAGTGTTGGCAGAACAGTGCTAACTTATAGCACTGCAATATTAGGATCCTTATTCTGAAATCCCATTAAAGGTAGGAATAATGAGAATTAAAACAAGGAGGCCCTAGATGGTTTGGCTCAGTGGATAGAGTATCGGCCTGCCGACTCAAGGGTCCCAGGTTCAATTCCAGTCAAGGGCATGTACCTTGGTTGTGGGCACATGCCCAGTCGGGAGTGTGCAGGAGGCAGCTGATCTAAGTTTCTCTCTCATCGATGTTTCTGTCTATCCCTCTCTCTTTCTCTCTGTAAAAAAATCAATTAAAAAATATATATATAAAAAGAAAAGATAATACAACTACTCCTCCCTCTATATAAAATCCGAACAACTGAACTACCAAATGACTGATTGCTATGATGAGCACTGACCACCAGGGGGGCAGATGCTCAATGCAGGAGGTGCCCCTTGTGGTCAGTGAACTCCCACAGCCAACCTCCCAAAGCCCCTCCCCTCACTAGTCAACCAACCTGATCAGCCTGATCGCAGTCCAGGCTGAGGGACCCCACCTTGCACGAATTCGTGCAACAGGCTTCTAGTATTTTATAGAATTAGTTTTATTTAAAATCTATTCAAGTTATAAAGTAAGCAATCTATGTTGTAGGTTTTTGAGAATATTCAGGGGCATCCAGGCAAGAAAACAGGAGGTCTCAAAACCATTCTTAAAAATGATGAATGTCATCATGAGACTATATGAGGAAGAATTAGAAACAATTAGAGCTGAAATTTGAGCTGCATTTTGAAGGGCCAGGAGGAGTCTTTCCAAACAGATAATAGCAGCAGCACATTCTGGGGAGAGAATAAGACAGAGATGATGTGGGCCTAAAAAAGGCCTTTTAGACTAGTAATTTTGGAACATAAACCAGAGGGCTTGTCAAAACACAGATGGCTTTCTGATTCTGTAAATCTGGGGTGAGACCCAGAAATATGAATTTCTAACAAGTTTCCAGGTGTTTCCAATGCCTCTGATCCAGGGACCACACTGTGAGAACCATGGTTTCTAGCCTTATGCACTTGTGTCTACCTACCCCCAGCCCCAAGGCTGTCTCTTTTTTTCTATCATACTTTCTGGAAAATGAGAATGGGAGAGTCAGAGTGAACATGGATCAAGATTCAGGCAGAATCTTGAACCCTTTCCATTTTGGTAAGGTGATATGTGTCAGTTTCAATGTGCACTCGGATTTGTAGCAGTCAGGAGGGAGAAAGAGTACATAATAAATAAGGGAGGTGGAGAGGAGACTCCAGGTGGAGAGAGACAGGTTGGGGTACAGCCTCCCCTCTGGGCTCCATAGCCATTCTCCTTTTGATTTGGGGCTCTTAGTCTTCAAGGGCATGTGGCATAGCTGCCTTCTCCTGAAGTCATTGCTGCCGCTACTGGGAATTGATCTGGGCATCTCCTTCCTTCCTTCCCTTGAAGGATGGCACTTGCTTTTACTTATATAAGGGACACCATTATGTCTGTTCAAAATCACATTCTTTTTATGCTCCTTTCTCTATATCCCCAGCACTCTCCTTCTTTATAAAAAAATATTTTATTATCTTTTCTTGATTTCATGATTGGAGTTTATATTTTGAAGGGATAAAAAAAGGTAAACAGAGAGAGTAAAAGAGGGGGAAAGTTAGGTAGAAGCAGAAATTTTAGAATGTCAGTAGGTTACGTTGTTGAGAGAATTAGGAAGAATTGTTCACACAATCGAAGTTGATAGTAGAATGAGCTCTTTTGAGATATGATAGATTGCCCTCTCTTAGGTGTCCTAGTGTGAATAGAGATGACAAATATCAGTTGGCAGTGAAGATTAAGACCAGCCAATGGGAGAAAACTAACTGCAGTGCTGTGTTAAGAGGTATTATCATCAGATCAGGAACAGGCTGGACAAGTTCCAGGTGGATTAGTAACATCTGCTTTGAGTGTAAGAATGGGGATAGAGATGTCATAAAATCAACTTCTCTAGGCCAGTAATGCTAAAAATCATACTTTATGTGGCATCTGGTAGGAGTATCTTAAATAATCTCTTGGAAATATAAATCCCATGTGTCTATAATAAAAACAAGAATTTTTTGGTGGAAGGCACCGTGAAATATTAGGTACTATTGTCCCCCTTTTCAGCATATTGAGTCACTGTCAATGAAGATCTATTCTGAGAATCAGTGTGACTTAAGCTAAGGAATGACCAGAACAAACAAGCTCTGTTTTCAATTGGCAGTCTTATAATATGACATACATGGGCTACTAGCTAACAACCCAGCACAAAACACATGGTGGTTATAAATAATTAACAGGAAAGTAATTAGAGGTCTTTTATAAACCATTTATTTTGATTAGCATAAAGATCCTAAATGAATGGTTCTCTGTAAGACCAAATAATCAATGTTTCCATCATTACCACTGTTTCTGCTGTGTTAACTCCAATTATTTATAAACAATAGAAGGACTGAAAAGTTTTGGGTGGCTACTTTGAGCTAATACCTTGAGAATGTATTTTAATAAATAATTTCCTTTCAGCTTATTTTCCTTCTTTGAGGGGAGGTCAAGATGTAAGGGTGTTCAGATTAAGGATGGGGGGGGCGAGGGAGAGAAGTCATTTTTTTTCAGAGTCAGTTATAAAATGGAAACTTTCTAAAATGTGATCTTGAGACCTCAAGAACCACGTTGGAAGCTTATTTTCTGACCTAAATGTAAAATTACTCACACAGTGGTTCCAAAGCTTTAAGTTACAAAATCACCATTCAGTGTTTATAGACACTAGGATCTTCAGGCAGGGCCCTAATTAATCCAAACATACTTGGCTTCTTCCCTGACCACAATCACTTATTCAGGCTATTTTAGAATGTAACTACCTACTTAATGCAATGCAAATAAAACATTCTTACTATACATCATCTATAATCAGTGGTGAGAAATCTTTTAAGCAATCATTTGAATGTATACCCTCTGGCTTTACCATTATTTAATACCTTCAGGAAAGAAGCCTTCCTTATATGGCCTGATCTATATATATAAAAAGCCTCTGGCTGTAATGCCTTCACAACCAAATAACCAGTCACCAGGAGGAGCATTGATGGGTCTCATAGGCATGGTGCATCTGAGATCCCACCTCGCGCAATGGATCTAGGGTCTTGCAAGATTTTGGCTCATGCAGCGTAGCTCTCAGGCTCTAATTGTAACAAGGCTGGCAGCTGGCAGGCAGACAGGACAGGACAGCAGGAAGGTGGACACCACAAGACAGGCACTGAGATACAGGCACTGATGGGTGGGGCTGTGAGCATGGCAAGGGGTATATATATGTGGGCAGGGCCACGCAATTTCATGCACTGTGCTGCTAGTATCATAATAAAATGAATAGCTTCATTTCAACAGAAATTTATACAGGTAAGAACCAAAAAAAATTTATCTTTTGAAACCTAATTCTTTCCATAGAAAGAATATGAAGAAAGCCATTTGCTAATTTAGTGCAGACTTTGAACTTGGATCTTAGTTTCCTCATTGATAAGATAGGGAAATAGTAAGTAGCTCACACAGTGATTATGAGGATTTAATGGGGGAACATTTCAATAATTCAGGGATGCATCTGCCACAGTGCAAGAACTTTATAAATAGTAGTTATCCCCTTACTTTCCTTTCCATTTCTAAGGTGTTAGCCATCCCTCCTGGAGGCCCAGCACTCATCTGATCTTTAGGGGAAAATATATATGGCCAAGGCCAACAATAGAACTCAGCATGAGTCTCCCTCACTGTGGGACCATTCCTTACTTCAAATTTCAATCCTAATAACCTGATTTCTGCTCATTACTCAGATTATATCTTCATTTTCTAGCTGATATCTAAATTCCTTTTTATTAAGAGTTCTTACTCTTTGATTAGGGTAATGGAAATATCCAACACATTGGACTAGAGTCAGTCAGAACTTTTAGTTCTAGTAATGAGATTGTCCATCTATTTGGGACATATGCCCTCCATCCCTTTATTGAGTTACCCACTTCACCCTCTTACCTGCATCTTAGAGTTCTAGTTTTAGAACTTGCCCAGGAAATGAGGGGTGTTGGGTGCTGCCATGTCTCCTTGGTGCAGGGCACCTGCCTGGGCCTCTAACATGACCACTCGTAAAAGTTTTATTGAAGTGTTCTACCCTTCCATGAAAACAACCCCACTGCTTCTGTTTGCTAACCTGATATCAATTGTCCAGACTATATCTGTCACCATGTGTTTACTCTTTGGCATCGAGGTTCTAAAGTAGGGGTGTCGAACTCAATCAGAGAAGGGGCCAAAATCTAAAATCCAGCCTAAATCGCGGGCCGAATGGTTTACTGAACAGTCATAAACTGTCATTGTGATGGAAACGCAGCGGAGTGCAGTGATGACAGCGCGGTGCGTGCCACATTGCAAGGCCTGGCGGGACGGATTTGGCCCGCGGGCCTTGTGTTTGACACATGTGTTCTAAAGGATGGAATGGAAATATTCCTAGAAACTGACTCTTTTATGCCTCTTAAGCAATTGCTGCATTTCAGTGAGGACCTAACTGGAAGAAGCCCTCCTTAGCCTGGCCTGTTTCATCAATTCTACCATGTCTTAGCCAAATATATTTACTTCTTCACCAAATGTTTATTAAGCACCCATATATGGCAGGCATTGTTCAGGGCTACAGATGGAGCAGTGAGCAACATGAAAATGCTGCCATCATGGAGCTTATATTCTAGTAAAGGAAACTGACTCTAGTCCAATGTGTTGAATATTTCCATTACCCTGTCAAGTCACTATCCACCTCACCATCCATCCTGTGATTCAGTACTGAACTCTGTGGACTCCTTCATCAGGTTCCTTTGACGCCAGGCTTCCTGTTGGTTTTTGCCACTGGGATGCACAGGCAAGAACATAGAGATAAAAGGGAGAGATGAGGTATTTATTAATATTTCTTCAGCTCCCTCCTTGATCCGCTCTTCTTACTCTAGCCACAGATTCCGGTGATAGGCTATCTCCTACAGCCACAGTTTGCTCTGGGTACTGGCAATTGCTCCCTCCCTGGACTCTGACTATAGTGACAGTGCCTCAGTCTTCCTTCTTCAGGTTGCTTGTTCATTCCATGATCTCCTTTAATGCTAGCAACATCTTGTCAATAATCTGCTATTGACACTTACATTTACTCAACTGAAAATGGCATCTACTTACTGTCAGCATCCTGACTACAATACCAACTGAGAAAATCCTACTATTATAAATAAAAGAGTAATATGCAAATTGACCATACTTCTGCTACATCTACCAGCCAGGCCCACCAGCCATGCCAACCAGCCAATCAGAGTGAGTATGCAAATAAACCCAACCAAGATGGCTACAGCCACAGAGAGCAGGAGGAATGCTTGGGTTTCCCAGGCAATAGAGGAAGCCATGCTTTCCGCCTGCCCTTGCCAGCCTAAACCTGCACTCAAGGCTACAAAGTTTCAATTGTAGAAAGTAAATAAATTCCAGATACCAGGGTTTCTGCTTGGGTCACCAGGAGGCATGGCTGGCCTACAAACTACCATAGGCCCCTCGTTAAGGCCACCCCATGCCCCAAGGGAACCCCTACCCTGATCCAGGACACCCTTCAGGGCAAACCAGCTGGCCTCCACCCATGCACCAGGCCTCTATCTTATCTAATAAAAGAGTAATATGCAGATTGATCATCACTCCAACACACAAGATGACTGCCCCCATGTGGTCAAAGATCCTGCCACTATGTGGACACAAGATGGCCACCATAAGATGGCCAGCAGAGGAGGGCAGTTGGGAGGCACCAGGTCTGCAAGGGAGGGCAGTTGATAGGGATCAGGCCTGCAAGGGAGGGCTGTTGGAGGTGATCAACCCTACAGGTAAGGGCAGTTAGGGTTGATCAGGCTGGCAGAGGAGGGAAGTTGGGGGCAAACAGGCTGGCAGGGGAGCAGTTAGGCATTAATCAGGCTGGCATGGGAGTGGTTAGGGGGTGATCAGGCTGGCAGGCAGAAGCAGTTAGGGGCAATCAGGAAGGTAGGCAGGTGGGAGCAAGCAGTCCTGGACTGTGAGAGGGATGTCCAACTGCCTGTTTAGGCCAGATCAGATTGGGGGTCCTAGATTGGAGAGGGTGCAGGCTGAGCTGAGGGACACTCCCCCACCCCCATGCACAAAATTCATGCACTGGGCCTAATATTATATTAGTATATAATAGTTTGCCAAGTAATGGTAAGTATTGTGAATTTAAAAATATGGCATAACAAAGTAGACATCTTCTAGGAAATGCTCTTCTAGATTGACAGTGGTCTGCAAAGTAGGTGACATTTGGCAAATATATGAATGTCTTCAAGTAGGGACCAGATAAAATATAGAATGCCCAGTTAAATTTGAATTTCAGATGAACAACAAATAATTTTCAATTTAAGTTATGTCCCAAATAGTGTATGAGACATAATTGTAAATATATATATATATATATATATATATATATATATATATATATATATATTTGTTTATCAGAAATTCTAATCCAAGTGGATGCCCCATATATATTCTATGCAACCTTAATTTGAAGACATAAGCAATATGAATGAACCAATATCTGGAAGAAAAACATTTCAGGAAGAGTAAATAGTAATTACAGAAGCCTGATGAGATGGGTTCATAGTTGGTGAATTCATAACATATTAAGAAACTGCAGCCTGATGTCTTAGTTGTTGAATGTTATTAATGGGACAAAGGGCATTATCAGAGGGAGACAGGAGCAAGATTTAGAAACCTGAGTCACCCTGTGGCCTGTGCTTTTCCTCCTCTCTCAATTGTCCTATTCAATTCTGTATGTTAATTACAGTCATTGGGGAAAGAAAGCCAGGGCAGGAAAACAAGATGCCAAAGCCCTCAATGCAGCAATAGCAAATGAACCTGAAAATTACTTGCAAGTTGCCAATATCATTTTGTGAACAAAAAACAACTCTTATGCAAATCACATGCAAATTACCTTCATGCTTTTCTAGCTCATGCAGCTGAATATAATTTCTGGAAAAACCTAAGAGATTTATGCTGTTTGCTGTGCTCCTGCTGGTAGCTGAACTGCCAATTGGAGGAAGGCACACTGTCTAAACAAAGCCATAGCAAATGAAAACTCTTCACTAATGATAGGGTTCATAGCACCATCCCCTGGCCCAGAACCTGATTCCAAAGAGGTTCTCATGCATGTCTTCTCATCCTAGTCTTCCAAAAATTTTAATCAAAATGGTAATATCCACATTAACAGGAAAGAACAAAACCTGGCTAGCTGGTTCAGTTGGTTGAGTGTTGCCCCGTGCACCAAAAGGTCACCAGTTGGATTCTTGTGGGTCAAACACATGCCCAGGTTGCTTGCTCAATCCCCAGTAGAAGGCATGCAAGATCAAAAAGCAAGGCTTTGTCCATAGCTCCAAGTCTATGGGTTGATTTGGGGCAGAAGAAAAGCGGTAGTTTGACTTGATGTACTTAATGGAGTTGACAAATTAGCATGAAAAGTGACTCAGAGTTCTGTGTAACTACTTTAAACAAGATAGATCCAAGATGCTCTTAATGCATTTGCTACAAGATGCTCTTAATGTCTTTGTGTTTAAGTAAATAAAATAAATACATAAGATAGGAACAAAATTACATTAAAATAATGTTATTTAAAAATTTTTAAAGTAGGTTGGCACACATATTTCTTATTATTAATGCATTAAATAAGAGCTAGCAGAATTAAGAACTAATGGTTTTAAAGTGGTAATGAGTGTAAATATTCTGAGAGATTTGCTGCACTATAATGTGATATAAAATTATCTTTTGTTTCTAGTAATATCTATCATAATGCTACTGTGACTTGTTTCCCAAATTTGTAATTGTAGTAATAACTATATTTTATATAGAAATGGTGAAAAGAAAGATCATTATTTCCCCATTCAAGTTCAGATGCCCTGAATTCTCTCATGGACCCAGGTTAAAGGTAATGCATTAGAGATACAGAACAAGTTGAATGAGTTTTTCCTAAATCTAAGCTCTGAAATACCTAGTGATTTTTTTCATTTTATATGTGAGCAGGACTCATTGAGGAAATGATGCATATAAGATCTAAGATATTTCATAAATTGAGGACTTGATCCAATATGTGCTTACAACTTTTTCTCAAAGCAGGATAGTGGCTACAGCTTTACTATCTCCTCTATTTTTTATTTTTTATTTTTTTCCAATAGAACTCATTTTATAGTCATCTATACAAAATAATTTCTTTTCAATCACTAGTTTTCCAATATTATATATGCAGGTATTGTTGGAGTTTCCTCTATGTTCTTTTTTCTTTTTAAAGAAAGATACTGAAATTGCATTTTAAGCAAACTGTATCTGAAGGTAGAACTGGAGTATATGACAATCACTTATCACCCATTGTCTCCCCGGTACTGAAAGAGTGCTTTTTTCACACTTGAGGCTTTAAAAAATATGATTAGTTACAGGAAAAAATCATTCCTTATAGACCTAATATATTTTCAGGCAGCACCTCAAAACTCTGAACTGTAGTATTGCTCTTCACATTTGTGTACACTAAATAAGCATATACCATATGAAACAAAGCATGCTGAACAGGGCCCATAAGAAAATGTCTTTGCACAATGAAATAAGATTCACTATCTAAAGATGATTATTAGCATTTTTAAGATATATAATAATGATTTTGAGGAATAGTATCTCTCTCTTACATTTTTCACATGTTCCAAAATTGGTTCTAAAAATAAATAAGAAAAACAGTATGACTTGATTTCCTGCGTTGTGGTGTTTCAGATCAGTGGGAGGAGCAGATGCCTTAGACTGCAATGTGCAGGTAAGATGCTTATGGTGAGTGTTCTGAGGATCAATGTGTATGGAAAAGCATTGCGACTTCACCGCCACCTGTTGCCATTAGGGAAGGCAGTTAGTTAGTTATTAATAGAGCAAGGAAGCAAATGGAGACAGACATCTAATTAAACCAAATTAACTAGGAAGCTAGATTTTCCAAACACTCCAAGGTACAGCTACATTGCCCCATCCAGGGGATTAACATCCCTCATGGCTTTCTAGTTTGGAAGACAAACTGGCCCATTCCCCTAGATCAGGGGTGTCGAACTCAATCAGAGAAGGGGCCAAAATCTAAAATCCAGCCTAAATCGTGGGCCGAATGGTTTACTGAACAGTCATAAACTGATAATGTTAACCAGAAATGTGAATTTAAAATGAGTGGAACAATCTTTTCCTTAACAGTGCTGTTAACCAACTCACATGCTATCAAGCAAAACAGTAATATTGGTATCAAGCAAAACAGTAATATTGGAATGTACCTAAAATGCTCATTGTTTTGTTTTCTGGCTAGATGTCTGACACCGTTTTCCCCGGATCAATGAGTCAATGTTCGGTTTTATTTCTTGGGCTGTAGCAACCCGCAAAACAGCATGGAGGTTGTCATCGGTAATGCGTGATCTGTGCTTGTTTTTGTTTAGATTCATTATTGAAAACATCTGTTCACAAAGATAGGTGCTCCCGAACATGGCTAGAATACGGGCAGCATGAAGTCGGAGCTCTGGCATTGAGTCAGGGGGCAGTAGAGGGTAGAAGTCCTCAATTTCAACATCCTGAAACCTTGATTTCAGGCCACTGTCAGACTGAAGCTCGATTATCTCCATCTGAAGGTGATGGGGCACATTGTTGACATCAACTGTAAAAGGATTGGCAAAGATGTCAAAGCCTGAGTGCTGTGTTCTAAAGTCAGAGAAGCACCGCTCAAATTCACTTAGTAAACGGCTAACTTTGGTAGCCAGCCGACTGCAAGGAAAAGTACCAGAAACAGTGGTTGAGGTACTCAAACAAACGGGAAAGTGGGCAAGATTGTCCTGTTCCAGTTGGGACTTCCATAGTTGAAGTTTACGCTGGAATGCTGTGATCATGTCAGACATCTTCGTGATGACTTGTTTGCATCCCTGCAGCTTCAGATTCAGTTGGGCGAGATGCTCGCATATGTCACACATCATAGCAAAATCACATAGCCAGGCAGGATCCGACAGTTCAGGCAAGGGCTTTCCTTTACTTTCCATGAAAAGAGCAATTTGTTCTCTGAGCTCAAAAAATCTTTTGAGGACTGCGCTCTTGCTCAGCCATCTTACTTCTGTGTGGTATGGCACGTCTCCATGCTCTGCACCCACCTCCTGTAAAAACTGCTGGAACTGGCAATGATTCAGGCCATGTGCCCGTATAAAGTTAATAGTTTTAATGACTGTGGTCATTATGTCATTCATGTCCAGAACTTTTCCACACATAGCCTCTTGGTGGATAATGCAATGATAAGTAATCAAGGGTGTGTGGCAGTGACTTTTTTGCATTCTTTCCTTCATTAGTCCAACCAAGCCTTTCTTTTCTCTGCACATTGAAGGTGCGCCATCGGTAGTTAGCCCCACCAACTTTTCCCAGGGTAATTTAAAATTATTTATAGATTTCTCCACAGCCTCAAATATATCTCTACCAGTCGTCGTCCCATGCATGGCAGCTACATCCAAAAGTTCCTCAGTGACAGAGAGGTCGGTCTTCGTAGCACGTATAAAGATGGACAGCTGCGCTGTATCAGTGTTGTCTGTGCTTTCATCGATAGCAAGTGAAAAAGCGAGATAACTGCATGCCTGTTCGGCCAGCTGTGATGATAGATTTCCTGAGAGTTCTTGAACGCTATCTGCAATGGTGTTTCTTGACAAACTGACATTTTGAAAACTCTGTATCTGGTCTGGGCATACTTGCTCACACACTTTTAGCATGCATTGCTTCAAAAAGGCACCCTCTGAAAAACACCTTGAAGTACGGGCAATTTCTTCAGCCACTATAAAGCTTGCTTTCACTGCAGCATCATTTTTCGCTGTAGCCTTTGTAAACATTTGCTGCTGTGATTGTAGTTTGCCTTTTAGTTCTTTAACAATTTTATGCTTTTCTTCCAAAGTATATTTGCCATACTTAACATTATGTTTGGTGTCAAAATGACGACGTATATTGTACTCTTTCATCACTGACACTGTCTCATAACAATATACACACTGGTCTGCCCTCTCTAAGCACAAACATGTATTCATTTTCCCATTTGTCATTAAATTGTCTGCCTTCACTGTCAACTTTTCTTTTCCTGGACATTTTGGGATCAATATTGGCAGTAAAAGATGTAGTTTATTGGAAATCTGCGTTAGAAGGAAAAAGTTGAAAACTGCACAGGGATAGCTTGATTTGGCAGATGGAGTGGAGAAAAAAAAAAGTCAGTCAATAAATGCCTGGCTGGGTACAGATAGCAGATTCTGTTGCAATTTTTATGCCTGCACTTTATGCCAGGAACTGGCAGCTTCTGCTGTGTATTTTTTATGCCCGCACACTCACTCTCTCCTCTGCTCTGCCACCCGCACAACCACATCGGATGCCGGACTATAGGTCACACCTCCTGAATCTCGTGTGACTTGTTATCTATGCGCATGCGTAATAGATAGCAAGTACAGCGGCCGGTGAGGCGGCCGGCGAGATCACAAGCCTCCTATGTCACCACGTGTCATTGTGATGGAACGCAGCAGAGTGCAGTGATGACAGCTCGGTGCGGGCCACATTGCAAGGCCTGGCGGGCCGGATTTGGCCCGCGGGCCTTGTGTTTGACATGTGTGCCCTAGATTATCGAGGGATAGGACGGAGGAGGAAGACCAAGTAAAGGGAGTAAAGGGGAAGAGGAAATACCTCTGCAGAGGTGCAATAGAAGCCAAGAAGGTACAGGGGAGAGCCTTCTGCTCTGAGGCATGTGAGGTAGGTGCCAAAATGGTCACTATAAAGGGGAGGGTGCAGTCTAGGAAAACCTGGGAAAATAATTCAATTGGATAAAGGCAGGAAACCCTGGAAGATACAGGAAAGAAACCAGATAAGGGGGAGGACCAGCACAAATCCAGGAAGAGAGTGGTTAGTTTAAAAGAAAGCTTACCCCTTCCCAAACCCAAGAAGATATAATCAAAATGTATCAAAAGCCCGAGATTTGTTCATTCAAGGCTCTTTGCATAGCAGCTCCATGGACCAAGTTCAGTGCCAGAGAGGCTGGGTGTTATGGGGTCTGGATGGCAGACATGCAAATGGGAAATAAGAGCCAGAGAAGTTGTGCATCTCCGGCCCTGGCCTCCTGGGCTTTCTGAGGAGATTGCATTCATTTTATTGATGGTTTCTTTTTTTGAACAGAAACCTTTTTAGTTTTATGTAGTTTCACTTGTATATTTTTGTTTTTATCTCTTTTATTTTTAGTATCACATTTAAAAAAAATCATTGCTAAGACCTATGTCAAGGAGCAGATTATATATATATATATATATATATATATATATATATATATGTTCTTCTTAGAGCTGTATGGTTTCAGGTCTTATGTTATAGTCTTTAATCTATTTTTTTAAATAATTTTTTATTGTGAAAAGTATTACATATGTCCTCTTTTTCCCCCATTGACCTCCTCCAGCCTAGGCCTTCACTGCTCCACTATCTGTGTTTATGGGCCATGCATACAAGTTTCTTTATTGATTATTTCCCACCTACCCACTCCACCCTACCTTCCTACTGAGATTTTTCACTCTGTTCCATGCTTTCATGTCTATGGATCTACTCTATTCATCAATGTATTTTATTACTTAGATTCCACATATGAGTGGATTCATATGATAGTTGTCTTTCTCTGACTGGCTTATTTCACTTAACATGATACTCTCCAGGACCCTTCATGCTGTCTCAAATGGTATAGATTATTCTTTTTTACTGTAGCATAGTATTACATGGTATAAATGTACCATTTTATCCACTCATCTACTGATAGGCACTTAGGCTATTTCCAGAACTTAGCTATTATAAATAGAAGTGCATGCATTCTTTCAGATTGGAGTTTTGGTTTTCTTATGATATATTCCTAGAAGTTGGATCACTGGGTCAAATGGCAGTTCCATTTTTTTTTTTATTAAGGTATCATATGTGCACATATTTTGCCATTGCCCCCCCACCCCACTCCCATACATGCCCTCACCCTCCACTGTTTTGCATCTATTGGTTATGCTTATACGCATGCATACAAGTCCTTAGGTTGCTGACCTCTGAGAGCTTTGGAGATAACAGGCATGAATAAATAATGCTGTGCTTTGGCTGAGTAGTTTGGAACTAAAGAATGAAGGGGAATATGAGAACTAGGCAGCAGGAGCCTGAGGTTGTACAGATGATCCAACTCATTCTGTGATGCTCTTTGCTGCCATAGCCTCTTGTCCACCATTCTCATAGGACCAAAATGGTGGTTTGTGAACTCTGCTTATGGAGACCTAGGTGGCTACAGGTCTTTCACCTCAGGATACAAGTAATTTAAACCTCTCCTTCCCAGTCCCAGTTCTGCATGTCAGTGACAAACATACCTCCTGGAGCAAAGCACCTTGACAAGAGCCATGCAATCCAGTACTCAGAAAATAATCTTCTCTGAAGGCTCAGTCTGAGTCCATTTGACAGAGAGATGTCCTTGGTCTCCTCCCCTTAAAAATACAGTGCAGACCTGTCTGACACACACCCTGTCTGAAAGCTACCTGGTTACTTTTGACCCTTGTCAAAATTCAGATCCATTAGCTAGAAGAGAAACTATCAAATACTTTTAAATTATCTTTTGCATTCCCAATCCTTGGTAAAATTACCATCACAGAGCCAAATCCACAATAACAGGAATGAAATGAATTTTAATTCTCTGCTCTCAATTCTGTAATAACAAAACTTGTGACAAGCTTATATTTTTAAAGAATTTTATTGTTTGGAGTTCTTTTTAACTTTGGAGTTCTTTGTTATAATTCAAATTTGTTAGTTAAGTATGAAATAAAATATCAAGCAGTTTTTAAAATGTTTACTTCTAGCACAAATTGGCTTTACATATTCTGAACTGAATGAATTTAGCAACCACAACTGAATTCATAAGATTATTACAATCCCAGACACTCAGGTCTCCTCACAGAATCAAAACAGCAATACAAGGCACTGAACACATCTCCAGTCTATAAAATACAAACCTGTCCAGGTAACCAAAGACCACGGCTATACTTCGAGCCTTGCACATTTTTGACAGAGCTGTGGGAAGAGCCATGCACTCCTCTACTTCAGTAAACCAACACCCCACAGAACAACAATGCAAGACTAAACAATTCCATGGTCAGACCCAAGTTCAGGTTCCATCATGGACTCCAGGGAATGGCCAGAAAAGGGCTTTGAGATAAGGCCCCTACACTTCTCTTTCCTTTGAAATGTAAAAAGGCTACTTCTACTTTTTTACAAACTGTGCACAAAATTTGTGCATGGGGGAGGGGGACTTCTCTCAGCCCAGCCTGCAACCTCTCCAATCTGAGACCCCTTGGGGGATGTGTAAATGGGTCTAAACCAGCAGTCAGACATACCTCTCCCAATCTGGGATCACTGGCTTCTAATCACTTACCTATCTGCCTGCCTGATCACCCCTAACTGCCCTCCCCTGGCGGCCTGATCTCATCCCCAACTGCCCTCCCCTGCTGGCCTGATCACCCCTAACTGTCTCTGCCTTGGCCCCCACCATCATGGCTTTATCTGGTTTGGAAGATGGCTGTTCAACCAGTTCTAAATAGCATATTACACTTTTAGTAGTATAGATAGATTATATAGGATAGGATTGATTAAATGTGGGAGAGCCTTTTTCAGTAGGAGGAGATGCTCTTGGCAGACAAAATACATAATCCTTATATCTGGACTGATAGCCAGCCATATGCATTATACTACCAAACCAGTCACTAAAAAATTGAACCATTTTCTAATACCTTACACCAAATAGCTGTTGCCCTTAAAACCGCTCCTCAGCCCCCACCTTAAGTTCTGCCTTTGAAGTTCACCCAGATTAGATTCTGATTGGTCAGTTTCTATGCCAGTCAGTGTCAGAAGCTCTGCCTCCTAGACAGCCATTGGCTCTTTGCAATCCACCCAGATTTGGTTTTGATTGGTTGGTTTGTATGCCAGTCAGCATCTCTGGGCCTATCTTTGGGCTTGATCAGAGAGGCAGGACAGCCCCCATAGAGGCCCAAAGAAATAGAGAGGTGCAGCTGCTGGTGAATCCCAGAGAGAAAGAGAGAGGCAAGGATTGATTAACAGCTGCTATGGAGGCTGCAGATCAGACCCTGCCTCTCTCTCTGGGCCTCTCTTTGGGCCTGATCCACAGCCCCCTCGGCAGTCAGTGCTGGGTCACCATGGTAACCCAGCACTGACTGCAGAAATGATTTCTGGTGTTTGGTTGAGCCTTTGGTCATTATGGACCCTGGGTTTTTATATATTAGCATACCTAAGTGAGCAAATATTCTAAATGTTATCACTCTTTCTTACACTTGTTACCACACACACATGCGCACACACACACACATGTTTGTGCATCATACAATATACATATATGCCACATATATGCATGTATACATATGCATGCATAATAATTTGTTGACACATACATATAGTGGCGGGGGCGGGAAGCAGCAATTGCCCAGCATTTCCAAACTAGAATCTAATCCCCAGGCTCCCTCACAACCACACTCGACCACTAGCAAGAACATCCTGACACTGGACAGTGGAGGTGAAGCTTGTGGAGAAGACAGGTGAGCCAAGCTGTTGAAGAAGCACTAGCTTACACTAATGAGGAGAGAGAAGAGGCATGAATACACAGCAGCACATATAACTAACAAAGAATCAATGTCAGATTGTGAAGAATACTTCAACAAGTGAGAGAGATCCTGTTTATGTAAAGTTCAAAAGCATTCCAATGTGAACTATATATTATAAAGGAGATAGTTATAAATAAAAGAACTAATAATTCTAAAATCCAAGGTGTGATTATCTCTGAAGGAAAGGAAAGTGCTATTATCTTATTTTTACAATTTGGGACTTGAAAGACAAATACTGTAACACAGCAGGGTTAACAAAGGTGAGGATGCTAAGCAAAGCTTTTGGGTTATGAAAAGGGCTGCTGGCCTGAGAAATCGAGTGTGCCAAGAATAGGAGGAGCTATATCTCTGGTTGTGTCTGAATATTAGTTCTAGTAATAATTAATGTCGTTTCTAATACTTTTTTAAATCGAATTTATTTAAACAATACAGCAAAATTTAATCAACAATATAGTTGCCGTAGTTTTCTACTACTTGTACCCAATGCTCAGGAAGCATTTTAATCCCTCTGTTGTACAATTCTTGTGATTTTGATGCAAAAAATTCGGTCAATGCATTTTTGAGGCATTCTTCATTATTAAATTTTTTTCCAAGAAGAAAGTTTTGCAAAGAAAGAAACAAATGGTAATCGGAAGGGGCAATATCAGTAGAATATGCAGGTTGAGGAAGAACTTCCCATTCCAACTGGCTCAGTTTTTCAGCAGTGATTCTTGCAGTATGTGGTCATGCGTTATCGTGGTGAAGAACTACGCCCTTCCGATTAATCAGCGCGGGTTCTTTTTCTCTTAAAGCTTGGGCTAACCTTTCCAATTGGGCACTATACACTGCACTTGTAATGGTTTGGTTAGATGGTAAAAGTTCATAATAAAGAATTCCTTTAAAATTCCACCAAACACACAACATCACTTTTTTCGCATGCAAGTCAGGTTTTGGCGTGGGCTACGGAGCCTCATTTTGGTCCAACCATTGAGGCCGCCTTTTCAAATTAACATACAGCACCCATTGTTCACCTCCGGTAACAATTTGCTCTAAAAACGGCAAACGGTTTTGATGGGAGAGGAGCGAACTGCAAATTGTGACTCTTTGATTATAGTTGTTGTTGGTCAACTCATGAGGAACCCATTTTCCAAACTTTTGGACTTTGCCAAGTGCACGCAATTGATTGGAAATTGTTTTTTGTGAACAATTTAAAGTTGTCGCAAGCTCTTGTTGGGTAATTTGAGGATTTTGCACCAAAAGAGCTTGAAGAGCTTCTTGATCAAAATTGGACACACGGCCTCGACCACTCTTGTCATCTAACGAAAAATTTCCCTCGCGAAATTTCTCAAACCAATGCTGGCATTTTCTGGCGCTAACTGCATCTTGACCAAGAGCACTACAGATGTTTTTTGCAGCCTCACTTGCTTTTCTTCCTAATTGGAACTCGTAAAGCATGCAGTGCCGAATATGCTCTTCATCCGCCATCTTCTTAGCCCTAGTTTTGCAACAAAAACCAAACCAATCACAAACTTTTTCAAGCAAAACTTGTTAATTGCACTTCACACGTTCTGTAGATACCACGTGTTTGAAGGTTCTGTCAATACAAGTCAACGCCAAGCAAGATTTTAAACAAATGTTTAGAAACGACATTAATTATTACTAGACCCGATAGCAAGTCTCTGGTGTTTCCAAAATGTGGTAACATTGCCTCTCCTTGGATATTTCTGAAAGCAGCCCAAGTAATTAAACATTTCTTGCCAAAACCGGTTTGGCTCAATGGATAGAACATCAGCCTGTGGACTGAAAGTTTTCATTTATGATTCTGTTCAGGAGCACATACCTTGGTTGTGGGCACGTCCCCAGTGTAGGGTGTGCAGGAGGCAGCTGATTTATGTTTCTCTCTCTTCCATATTTCTAACTCTCTATCTCTCTCCTTTCCTCTCTGTAAAAAAATCAATAAAATATGTTTAAAAAAAACATTTTATGAGTCAGTCAAACTTTAAGAATAGTCACACTTTGCTGTCCACAATAATGCATATTGTCACATGTGATTTTCCTATTTGGTAAGTAGAAAAAACCTACTAGGTATTCTGAAAAGTTTCATTTACATGCCTTTTTAAATAAACAGTTTAGGAATGAATTTTATATCACAATGGCATAAAGATGTAAGTCATGATCCTGTGCTTTGTTGTTCCAAAATGAAAAGTTAATTAAAACTTTTATTCATGGGCAGCATCGCCCTTATCCGTTCTGAAAGACTTCATATATATATTACCAGCTTAGCTACAAAAACAGAAAATACTTCTTCAGGAGTCTTACTTCCAAGTTTTATTTTCTCAGTATGGTGTTGAGTGTTGATTTAAAAAGCATTAAAACCTCTCCTCTACCCAGCCAGCATTGCTCAGTAGTTGAGCACTGACCTATGAACCAGAAGGTCACAGTTTTTTTTCTAGGTCATTGCACATGCCCATGTTGAGGATTCGATTCCCAGTGTGGGGAATGCAGAAGTCAGCCAATCAATGACTCTCTCTCATCATTGATGTTTCTATCTTTCTTCCTTTTTTCCTTTTCCTCTGAAATTAACAAAAATGTATGAAACAAAATAAAACAAAAAACTTCTCCTTCTCTTCTACCAGCTTAAAAATTAGTGTAATACTAATGTTTGATTTGCTTAATTAACTAAAGAGCCTGCTTGACTTTTCAAAACCTATCTTTTTATAGCCCATACTATGTATTTCTCATACCCCTGTATGGGTGCTGCAGTAAAGGTGAAAATGGAGAATAGATAAACAATGTAAGTAATTGCAAGTGTAAAAAAGAGACATAGGCCTCAGGTCTGTGTAAAAAGTTGTCATTCAGAAGACAGAGCAATAGTCTTAAGAATGGCTGCCACTTGGACACAGCCTGCCTATTCCTAGGAATTTATAATTAAAAATGAATCAGAAATGGGATTAAAGACTTGTAAGCCAACATATTTATCATAGGTTTATATACTAATAAAAATAGAAAGAGCTAAAATACGCAGCAAGTCATACAAATATATGCTTTTAGCTACTAAAAATAGCCTTCAAGGAATATTTAATGACACGGAAACAGCAGTAATCACCCAAATGATCCTAATTATGGAAAAACATGTCTGTACAAAACAACAACAACAAAAAAACAACACCATACATTAAAACATATTCTCAATCAACTAGCAAAAACTTCCAGGTGATGAAATTATAGTGATTTTGACATTTTCCATTATTATTTCTCAAAATTATTTGGAGAGTATTATTACTTTTTCTAATAAAGTCATTATTTTTAAAAGTTTCATTGGTAGACAGTGAAGCAGATTTCTGCTGTATATAAAAGGATAAGCATTAAATCTAAAGTAAAACCTAGATACTGAAAGTTTTTAATATAATGCCTCATGTGAGGCAAGCTTACAGTCAATGGTACCCAACAATCTGAATTGGAGACACTAGAGCCTTTTAGTTTAGTTTCAAATTTCTCATCATGGGGGATGCAAAGAGGTGTCAGTGAAGCCTGAAACTCCTCATCACACCAACACCTTGATCAATGTTCTCATTTGAGACTTTTTTTCTGCCTTGACTTTCTCCAGAAACCACAGGGCTGAGCCTTTGGGCAGAGGGCTGGTGTGGAAGAAGATAGAGAAGTTAGGACCAGCCCCTGGGGAATTTCTACAGCAGAGCTACTCCAGCTCTAAGGATTGCAGGAAACATACAGCCACCAAGGCAACAAACAAAATTTACAGATGAGACAGTCAAGGCACTAAGAATTTGAGGAATTACAGGATAGATTTAAGAATACATATGGGTAGATTTGTCCATTAGTGAATGAAGCAGTCAAATGTGTCAGCATTTTCAGCTCCATGAGCTAAAGCATAAATTATATATAGAAGCTCCATGAGCTAAAACATAAATTATACATAGAAGCCTTCTCTGGTTTGGCTCAGTAGCTAGAGCATCAGCTTGTGGACTGAAGGATCCTAGGTTCAATTCTAGTCAAGGGCACATGCCCAAGTTGAAGGCTCAATCCCTGTAGGGGGGCATGCAAGAGGCAGATGATCAATGATTTTCTCTTATCATTGATGTATCTATCTCTCTTTCCCTCTCCCTTCTTCTCTGAAATCAATAATATATATAAAATTAAACAGAAGAGAGAGTGTATTATTTCATTAATTGGAAATATAGATATATTTATGTAACTCAATATTCTTTAAGGAGCTATAAACATTTATTGATAATAAATACCTCACATGTATGTAATCATATATCCAGAACTTTAATTATAAAAATATACACAGGGTATCTACAAATGCAACTTCAAGCACAATAAAAATGCATTCCCAAATTTAATTCCATGTATGGATATTTATGTAGTTTATCATGAACTTATATGTTAGACACTGTGGATAGAGCCTTGGGATTCAGGTGAGAAGGATACCATGGTGAGCTGTCAGAGCACTCCAGGACTGAAGCCCCATCCCTCAACTAGCCCATAGCCCAGAGCTTGAGTGTCTTGCTCAAGGTCACACTTCTGTTCAGGGTCAGCCAGCGAATGGTCCATCAGAGTGTACAAAGGTCTAGCCCCCCCTTGACCCAAATAAGGAAAACTGAAACATGTGCTGGTCCTGAGTGTCCTGTAGGTCCCTCTGCAGCCTGATATCACTGTACTAACACTCAGCTTCTCTCTTCCCCTCCAGTGCCCTCATTCTCCACACATTGATACAACCCAATCCTATATAATAAAAGGCTAATATGCAAATTGTCCCCTCAACCTGGGAGTTCGACTGGGAGTTTGACCAGGGGGCTGGGCCAGCAGCAGCCCCTGCCCTAGCTGGCCCCATCCCCAATCACCCTAACACACTGCAATTGGGGTGGGACCTGCCAGCCAACCACCCTTGACTCTTCTCCTCAACTGGCCTGGCCCAATTGACCCAGAATTGAGGAGGACTGGCTGGAACTTACCTGTGCATGAATTCATGCTCCAGGCCTCTAGTCCTATATAAAAGCTTAATATGCTGAGTGTCCAGTCATCCAGTTGTCTGTTCAACCAATCAAAACATAATATGCTAAGGCTTCTCAACCACTCACTATGATGTTCATTGACCACCAGGAAGCAAATGCTCCAACTGGTAAGTTAGCTTGCTGCTGGGGTTGGGCTAGTCAGTACTAAGTGAGACAGGCTGGACATGTCTTGGAGCCCTCCCACAGTCTCTCCCCTGGCTGGCCAACCTCCAGCATCCCTCCCCAGCCCTGATTGTGCACTGGTGGGGTTCCTCAGCCTGGTCTGTGCCCGCTAACAATTTGGGACCCCTTGGGGGATGCAGGAGAGCAGTTTTCGGCCTGATTCCACAAGCCAGACTGAGGAACCCCACTGTTGCACAAATTCATGCACCGGGCTTCTAGTTTCTCAATAAATTTATTGCACAGGGAACTCTACCTCAGGGCCTGGGACACCCAACTTGCAATTTCTCTTTTATAATACCTGTGAAATTAGAAGTAGCATATTAGATTGGTACTTTTAGAAGTGGAAATATCAGCTAGAGCCCTGGTGGATAAGAACAGGACAGTGGTTAGTAAAAAACTATGAAAAGTGGACATATAACATTTTTTTAAATGCCACATTTTGTGTAGCTACAAATATCTTTATATAACTCAATATTCCTTAAGAAGCTATAAACTTTTATTGGTGATATATATCAATCCTGAGATATAAAAAAGATTTAATTATCCTCATTCTTTGTTTATATTTTCTTAGAAAGTATAGAAAGTGTGCAGAATGACACTATAGGGCAGAGAGCAAGGATGATGATGTTTAAAAAATTCTGGGTTCATTATATGTTTATACAGAAAAATTTAATTGTCTCTACTTCTACTTCACACTATACTCAAAGATCAATTTCATATCAATTATAGACCCAAAAGTGAAACAAACAAATACAGCCATCTAAAGAAATCATAGGAGAGCTTCATGACCTTGAGAAAATATAGAAATTACTGAATTAGCCTTAAGTACTAACAATGAAAAAAAAGCAAATTTTGAACATGTTAATTTCAACTACTTGATTCAATATAAGTAATATGGATGAATCTCACAAATATGAAAATTGCAAAAATAGGTAAAGCTAATCTAAACTGTTAGAATCATAGTCTCTTTGGTAGAAGTAGTGACAAAAACGAAACTTTTTGTGAAAAATTTTTTGTAATATGTGCATTTCTTCCTACATGAAATATTTTATTCAAAGGTTAAGGATGTAATGGCCCTTAAATGATAAGAATTTGATTTCTCCAAAACTCGTTGAGAATGAGATGTTATAGTTAAATAAAGAAAGAAGGATGGGCTAAGGGGGGGGGGGGGGGGCAGCATGGTTCACTGTGAGATCCATGCCTGCCTTCCCTTCTCCAGTACTCCCATCAAAGCATTCTGTTATGGTTTGGAAGGTCACTGAAGGACAAATGTCAGAAGTGCATTTTCACAGAGAAAGCTTGGAACAAGACAAGCAGGTTTATCTGCTTAGCAAACTGAAGACTTTCACTTGGACAAGAAACTAAGAAATTATAATTTGAAAACTAAAAAAATTAACATGCATGAATTAATATTATAAAAACTATGACTTGACTTAAATGTCACACTGAATGCTTCACAACTGCTATCCTCTTATTTTTTTTGTAATTGAAGCGAAGTTTGAGATTTAGTAAACTATGTTTAAAGGATGTGCACAGGTGTGTGTATGCACACACAAGCTATGCATTTGTGTATGTGTGTGGGCATGTATGTATGCATGTGTGTGAAATCTATCTCTCTTTGAATACACCTGCGTCACAGTAACTATCTTTTTCATTATAGTTTAGGTGACAAAGCAGGACAGATGAACTCTCCTGTTGCAAACATTTTGGAGAAATCCTGAGTGGATTTTTCTTTACAGTGTCCTGCTGGCCCAGGTATTGTCATTCACAAAGGACAGGGTGCAATGGCCAGGTTTGCAGCCTGAAGCAGAGGCATCAAGCGTTCAGCAGGTGAAATGCAGTGAGTGTTTCTGGCCCAATTCCCGGGGGCCATTATCTGCCCTTGCTGAAGTGAAGTTTGTCAGAATCATCAGCCACATCAGCACTTTATTTAGCTTTGGAGCAAGAAAATGTGTGTGGTGTAGTGATTTTCCCAGAGTCCTGGGCAGAGCTGTAATGAGGAGGGAGAATGTCTGCAGTTGGCTAGATGCTGCCCTGGTGGAAACTGTCTCAGTGAAAAGGGAAAACTTCTGCCAGGAAGAGTACCCAAGTGCACGTAGGGCCTCTTCTTGCCATTGCTGTACTCTCTGTCTCTGCCATTGCACAGCCGCCCCAAACACTTAGAAGGCAGCTCAGATCCTAGGCACCCTGCTCTCTGAGTGCCCTGGCCATTTCACACTCTAAATTATCTCCCTATCAAAAGGCATTCACACCTCAGAGTGTGCAACAATTTTTTTTTCTTTATTTCTTTTTTTTCCCCCTCTGAAAGACCTCTGAGAAAAGAGGTAATAAAAATCCACTCAAGATGACTGGAAAGGCAATTACCTCTCACTTTCCCAAGTTCCCATCTGGACCAAGATAGTTGGAATTGAAACTTAGACAGAGAAACTGCCAAATGCTGCTCCTGACAATGGCTGGTGTCCCCCAGTCATTGGAGGTGCAGGGGAGGCCTAGCTCTCCTCGCAGGTGTGTACCAGGTAAAGTTGCTCACCTCTTCAGGACGCTGCACACCTGTCCCCTCTTCGCCCTCCCATGCCTCACCCCCCCCCCCCAGGGTAGGCAGCTGAAGAGGATGACTATGTGCAGTGTGCTCAGTCTTCCTCGCACAGCTGTGACCTGCTATCCTATGCAGTTCAAGTGTGGACCCAGAAGACTCCCTTGATGGCATCAGCACTTTACACAAATTGCTATACCTTAAATTATACAGTTCAAGAGTTCTCTAGGGTCAGAAATTTATGTCAGTGGCTACTGAGAATGTTAAGCTCCCAAAGACTTTCCAGCTGGTCTTGTTTCATTATATAAAACAGCTACTTCCAAGGGTAGTATGTCCAGTCACATAGTAGAAAACATGGAAGGAATACAATGTTTCTCCAGATCCTCAAAATTCATTTTCCTTTTTCTCCATGTCATCCAAACCATTGATAACACCTTATGATTTGACAGCACTTTTACAGTTGGAAAAAAAAAATGTCCAAGATCTTTCTTTGGTTGGGCTCTGACACAGGTAATGGGGCTGCTATCCTCCCTGGCAGATGCTGAGCTCAGGCTTGGGGAAAGTACATGATTTGTTGAAGGTTACATAGAAGAGCTGATCCCCCAACTCAGACTTAGGACTGAAACTTGGGTGTTTTTGTTCTACTCATGGCCATAGACAGACATGCTGGATGTGAACTCTGTCTATTTGGTCTTAACTATCTTGCTATTGGTATCTGTCCTTGTCTTCCCTTAACACCAAGGTAAAAGGAGTGCTCATAATAAATCTAGCTGTGCCAGCTGCTCACTCTTCCTTCTCTCTACACAGGAGCTCAATTACCATTGTTCTCAAACTCCTCCCCTGTGTGCTCAATAATTGGAACCAGTGGGGGAAAAAAAGCTTCTCCTCCCTGAGGTGGAGTACCCTAAGTCCCTAGCTTAGCTTGGTAGCCCCAAAGCCATGACTAGCTTTCAACCTTCCAAAACAGACCCCAGCCCTAAATATCCAGAGGGAACTGCCTAGCTGGCTTCTCTGAAGTGCTGGGTTCTCCCTGAGTGCCAGTTTATTTGATTGCCATTCTCTTTCCTCTGGAACATCTACTTACCTTTCTTTCCTAAAGCCAAGGGAAAACCCATTGTGTTGCACTTATTCAAAATGGTCATTAGTTTCAAGAAGGATAATTCTATGAAAAGTGGCATCTTTGAATATTTCAATGCCAAACTATTTGATAGGGGACAATGTGAAATAATATTATTTTGGAAGGCGAAAAGTAGAGATAGAAAATAAAACCATTGTATATAATAAAGTCTCCTTCACTGTTCTACTTTGAAGAAAGATATTCTACCAATGATTTTAATTACAAAGTCCCAAGTTGGTTGAGCAGCTGTGTCATAGAGAGAATGATATAACATTTGTGTTATTAAAAAAGCCAGGTTCTGTACTATTATTATACTATTACCTATTATTTCCTTCAGATTTGCTGGTATTTGCTTAATATTTAGGTTCTCCAATATTGGTTGTATACATACTTATCTTTTTATATCCTCTTGATATATTGACCCCATTATATAATAAATTTCCTTATCTCTGTTACAGTTTTTTACCAATAGTCTATTTTTTTCTGATATAGATATAGTTTTGCTTGTTCCTTTTAGGTTTCCATTTGCATGGAATATCTTTTCCTATCCTTTAACTTCCAGTCTGTGTGTGTTCTTGAAGCTAAAGTTAATTTCTTGTATGGCTACTTTTGGCTAAGATCAAATGTAAAATGAATCTCTTATAGATACCATATAGGTAAGCCTTGTGGTTAATTTTTTCTATCACTCTCTGTCTTTTGGTTGGCTAATTTAGTTCATTTACATCTCAGGTAATTATTGATAGGTCTAAATTTGCTATTTTCATGGTTTTCTGTCTTATAGGTTGTTGTTTTTTAAACTTCTTTCTCTTTTTCAGTCTTTCTTAATGAACTGATAATTTTCTGTGGTAGTATACTTTGAATTTTTTTATTTTGTGTATATCTGCTATAGACTTTTGTTTTGAGTTACCTTGAGTTTACTTGAAATGTTTTATAGATAGAACCATCTGTTTTAAGCTGAAAACAACTTTACTCTACCCTTTTACTCTCCTCCCATATTTCATGTTTTTGAAGTCACAATTTATAGTTTTATTTTATTGTGGCGGACCTGTCCAGAGTATGCCAGATGGTCAAGGCCAATCTGAGCAAGGACACAGCAATTGCACTGTATGCACTATTCAGGCATACCTTTCTATAACACTATTTGGCAGGAATCTTTTGTCTGAGTTGCTATAAAATGTGTAACTGACCAGCTGTTCGGTTGGGCTACTGGATATACAATGGCTCCTATGTTTGCTGTAGCTACTTTGTAAGGCTGCCGTGTTTGTGAGGCTGCTTTATGGAGCTCCTTTGAAGAACTGTTTTATCTGATGGCTACTTGGTCTACAATAAAATTTCTCTTCTGTGCCTACAATAACTTCTCATGTCTCTCCATCTAATACCCAAAATCCATAGAGGTCTAGTTCCTAGCAGAGGAGGACCTGTGTCCCCACAATTACTAACCATTTACAGATTATTTTAATACCTTTGTTTTTTTGTTATTTACTAGAGGCCTGATGCATAAAATTCACTCAAGACCAGGCCTTCCTTCCCCTTCCCCCAGCTGCTGGCACTGGGTTTCCTCTGGCTCCTGGGGCACAGATTCCCTTGCAGCCCTAGCTTCATGTGGAAGGTGGTCCAGAAGGATGCCTGGTCTAATTAACATATTATGCTTTTATTATTATAGATATTAGACTTAAGTGGTTAATACACCATCATATTACAATATTAGTGTATTCTAATTTGACTACTTGCCTTTACCAGTATGTTATATAATTTCATGTTTTCAATTTACTAGGTAGCATCTTTTATTTCAGCTTGAGGAACTCCTTTTAGCATTTCTGTTAATACAGGTTTAGTGGTGATAGAAAATCCTTCAGCTTTTGTTTGTTAGAGAAGATCTTTATCTTGCCTTAGTTTCTAAAGAATGATTTTGCCAAAATTCAAGTATTCTTGTTTGGCATTTTTTTATTTCAGCACTATGAATATATTATCTCATTCTCTGTAGGCCTGCAAAGTGTCTGCTGAGAAAATCACTGACCTTATCAAAGTTTCCTGTATGAGAGAATTTTTTCTCTTGTTATTTTTGTCAACAAATGATTGTTGATGCCAATTCAATACCAACAGGAATCTCCATTTGGCCTGCAGTGAAGAAGAAAACTTTATTCAGAGAAAAACAGCTCAATTGTGATACAGAATGGTTGTGAAAATAACACAACTGTGAGGCTGCCCTGGAGTCAGGATCCTCTCCAGCTAGCTCTGCTCTTTTCTTTACTGATCTGCTTTGCACTGTGCTGCTCTACTCCATTCTATGCCAAAATGCTCTGGCCTGGGCGGGGCTAGCAAGGCATCTTCCACGTTTCAGCTCAGCCAGGGAAATGCAGTCTTCTGTGGAAAGGGAAAGTGTGCTTTCCAAGCCACAGAAGCTGGTTTATATAGGCAGAAGTCCCTGGCCCTGGTTCCTGGTTGGTTTGTCCTAATGCTAATAAGAACTCCAAATCTTCACAGTTTGATTGGTTCAAAAGGTACTGTTCTGATTGGTAAGAAGAGAGTTACTCTGATTGTTTGGAACTGCACAACTCCAATTGGATGGGAAAAGCCTCAGTCCTATTGGTTGCAATAGGATTCCAGGAACTCCTTTATACAGGCTGGCTCAGATGCAGGAGCACCGATGTAGGCAAGAAGTTCAGTGCAGGCTTCTCCCTTAAGTATAGTTTTCATAAGAGGCTCCTGTACAGAAATGGCTGCTAGGATTTACTTTTTAATAGGTATCTGTTTTTCTCAGGATTCACACTTTCAAGATTCTCTTCGTCTTTTATTTTAGGGAATTTTATTATATAAAGAGTCTTGTGGAAGATTATTTGGGTGTAAAATTTGGGGGTGACCAATCCTATATAATAAAAGCCTAATGTGCATATAGTCCCCTCAACTGGGAGTTCAACCAGGGCTAGGGCCAGCCAGCCAACCACAGGAAGGGAGGCCCCATCTAGCACAGGCAGCTGCCAGGAGAAGGGAGGTCTTGGCTGGCAATAGTGGCAGGCAGCCTGGGGAAAAAAGGTCCAGGCAGGCAGCTTGCGGCCACTGGGGACCCATCATGTGCATGAATTTCATGCACTGGGCCTCTTGGTTTATAAACTTGGATGTCCGATCATTTCACAGGTTAGGGAAGTTGTTAGTCATTATTTTTTAATAAGATTTTTACCCTTTCCTTCCTCTCTTTTTCTTCTGGGACTCCATGATACAGAGATTGTTTAGTTTCCTCATATATACCATATTCCCATAGTTTTATTTATTTCATTTTTTAATATTTTTAATCTTTAATGTTGAGAGTATTACATATTTCTCACTTTTTCCTCACATTGCCCCTCTTTACCAAGTTCCCAACCCACCACAGGCCTTCATACCCCTACTGTCTGTGTCCACAGGTAAGATCTTTGGTTAATCTCTTCCTGCCCCCCCCCAATCTGAAATTCATTAATCTGTTTCATGCTCCCATGCCTCTGATTCTATTTTGTTCACCAGTTTATTTTGTTCATTATATTTTTTGTTTGTTTATCTTTATTTTTAGGTTCAATTGATAAATATGTATTTGATAGATATGTATTTGTTTCCATTTCATTGTTCATTTTTTAATTTAAATTATTTATTGTTTAAAGTATTACATAAAGATTTCTTTTTCCCCCATTGACCTCTCCCCGGCTGCTCCCACCCGCCAGCACATACCCTCATCCCCCTACTGTCTTTGTCCATTGCTTATTCTCATATGCATGCATACAAGTCCTTTGGTTGATTTCTTAACCCCCATCCCTCTTAGGTTGAATGGTCTTTTCCATGCTTTTGTCTCTATTTTTGTTGATCAGTTTATGTTGTTCATTATATTTCATAAATGAGTGAGATCATATAATATTTAACTTTCTCAGACTGGCTTATTTATTTAGCATAATGCTCTCCAGCTCCATCCATGCTGTTGCAAATGGAAAGAGTTCTTTCTTTTTTAGAGCAGTGTAGTATTCCATTGTGCAGATATACCACAGCTTTTTTAAAAATATATATTTTATTGATTTTTCACAGAGAGGAAGGGAGAAGGATAGAGAGCTAGAAACATCGATGAGAGAGATACATCGACCAGCTGCCTCTTGCACACCCCCTACCAGGGATGTACCCGCAACCAATGTACATGCCCTTGACCAGAATCAAACCTGGGACCCTTGAGTCCGCATACCGACACTCTATCTACTGAGCCAAACCGGTTTCGGCTGTACCATAGCTTTTTAATCCACTCATCTGCTAATGGGCACTTAGGCTGTTTCTAGATTTTAGCTGTTGTAAATTGTGCTGCTATGAACACATAGGGGTGCATATATTTTTCTGATTGGTGTTTCTAATTTCTTGGAATATATTCCTAGTAGTGGGATTAATGGGTCAAATTGGAGTTCCATTTTTAATTTTTTGAGGAAACTATCTCTTTTATCAATGTCCTGTAGTTTCCAGAGTATAAGTCTCATACCTCCTTATTTAAATTTATCCCTAGGTATCTTATTGTTTTTCTTGTTGTTGTTTTTGTTGCAATGGTAAATGGGATTGTTTTGTCAGTTTTTATTTCTATTAAATTATTATTGATGTATAAAAAAAGCTATAGATTTCTGGGTGTTAATTTTGTATCCTGCTACATTGCTGAATTCATTTATTAAGTTTAATAGCTTTTTGATGGAGTCTTTAGGGTTTTCTATGTGTAATATCATGTCATCAGCAAATAATGACAGTTTTCATTATTTCATTACTTCTTTTCCAAATATTAATAGGATGCCTTTTATTTCTTATTTTTGTATGATTGCTATGGTTAGCACTTCCAATATTATGTTTAACAGGAGTGGTGAGAGTGGGCATCCCTGTCTTGTTCCTATTTTAGTTTTTACCCATTGAGTATGATGTTGGCTGTAGGTTTGCCATAGAAGGCTTTTATTATATTGAGGTATGATCCCTCTATTCACACTTTGTTGAAATTTGTCAAATACGTTTTCTGCACCAATTGAAATGTTCATGTGATTTTTGTCTCTCAGTTTGTTTATATGATGTAAAACATTTATTGATTTGTGGATATTGTACAATCCTTGCATCCCCGGAATAAATCCCAGTTGGACGTGTTGTATGATTTTCTTAATGTAATGCTAGATCCTATTTGGTAGAATTTTGTTGAGGATCTTAGTATCTATCTTCATCAAGGATATTGGCCTGTAATTCTCTTTCTTTGTGGTGTCTTTATGTGGCTTCAAATAAAGAGCTTGAAAGTGTTCATTCTTCTTGAATGATTGGAATTATCTGAGGAGGATAGGTTTTAGTGCTTCTTTGAATGTTTGGCAAATCTCCCCTGTAAAGTCATCTGGCCCAGAACTTTTGTTTGCTAGAAGTTTTTTGATTATTGCTTCAATATCATGGGTAGTTATCAACTTATTCAAATTTTTTTTTTCTTCTTGATTGAGCTCTGGAAGCTTGTATGTTTCTAAGAATATGTCCATTTCATTTAAGTTGTCCAGCTTGTGGTGTAGAGTTGTTTGTAGTATTTATTATTAATTAATTAATTTATTTTTTACAATCCTTTGTTATGTCTTTGGGGATGGTTGTTACTTCACCTCTTTCATTTCTAATTTTGTTTATTTGGGTCATCTCTCTTTATTTCTCAGGTAGCCTGGCTAGAAGTTCACCAATCTTGTTTATCCTTTCAAAGATCCTTTTCTTGGTTTTATTGATCTTTGTCTTTTTTTGAGGGGGGTAGGGGGGTTACTCCATGTCACTTATTTTTACTCTGATCTTTTATTTTCTTCCTTCTGCTCACTCTGAGCTTTTCTTGTTGCTCTATTTCTATTTCTTTAAGTTGTAGGGTTAGATCATGCATTACAAATTTTTCTTTCCTTTTTTTTTTTTTTTTTTTTTTTTTTTTTTGTAGGCCTGTAGAGATATGAAAGCAGGACAGTTCCCTCTCAGGACTGCTTTCACTCTGTCCCATAGATTTTTGATTGTTGTGTTTTTATTGGAATTTGTTTCCAGTGTGCTTTTTATTTCTTCTTTGATCTCTTCAGTAACCCATTCACTGTTTGATAGCATGATATTTAGCCTCCAAGTGTTTAATTTATTTTCTTTCTTTTTCTTATTGTAGTTGACTTCTAATTTTATGCCATTGTAATCTGAGAAGATGTTTGACATGATTTCTATCTTCGTGAATTTGAAGAGACTTTGCCTATGTCCCAATATGTGGTCTATCTTTGAAAATGTACCATGTGCAAGTGAGAATAATGTATATACTGTAGCTTATGGGTGAAATGTTCTAAAGATATCTGTTAGTTCCATCTGATCTAGTGAGTGATTTAGGATTGATATTTTTTTTCTCATTTTTTTGTTTAGAGGATTTTTCCAGTGGTTTCAAGAGGATATTAAAGGCTCCTACTATGATTATATTGCTATTGATCTCTCCCTTGATATCTTCCGGAAGTATTTTAATGTAGGTGGGTGATTCTGGGTTGGGTGTATATATGTTTACCAGAGTTATATCCTCTTGCTGAATCACTCCATTTAGTATTATGAAGTGGCCTTCCTTATCTCTCACTATGTCCTTCACTTTGAAGTCTACTTTGTCAGATATAAGTATTGCTACCCCAGTTTTTTTCTCATTTTTATTTGCCTGAAAATTATTTTTTTCCATCACTTCACTATCAGTCTGTGTGAGTCCCTTGTTCTAAGGTGGGTCTCTTATAGATAGCAAATTTATGGGTCATGTATTCTTATCCATTCAGCTACCCTTTTCCTTTTGATCGGAACATTTAATCCTTTTAAGTTTAAGGTTGTTGTTGATAGGTACTTTTTTATTACCATTTTTATTTTTTTATGCCTGTGTTCCTTCTTCCCTTTCTATTTCTTCTTTTTTATAGCAGTCTTTTTAGCATTTCTTGCATTTCTGTCTTGATGGTAATAAACTCCCTTAGCCTTTTCTTGTCCTTGTAGTTCCTGACTTCACCTTCAATTTTGAATGATAACTTTACTGGGTTAGTATTCTTAAATTCAGTGCCTTGCTTAGCATCACTTTGTATATTTCATTCCATTCCCATATGGCCTGGTGTGTTTCTGTTGAGAAATAAGTTGATAGTCTAATGGGAGATACCTTGTAAGTAACTTTCTGTCTCTCTCTGGCAATCTTTAAAATTCTTACTTTGTTGTTCATGTTTGCCAATTTAATTATGATGTGTCTTATTGTCAATATTTTCAGGTTCATCCTGTTTGGGACTCTGTGCATCTGCATTTATGTTACTTTTTTCTTCCCCAAATCAGTGAACTTCTCTGTCATTATTTCTTCAAACAGTTTTTCTATTTCTTGATCAATTTTCTCTCCTTCTGCCACCCCAATTATGTGGATGTTGTTTGGTTTCATGTTGTCCCAAAGCTAATTTAAGGTTTCCTCCTGCTTTTTAGGATTTTCCCCCCCAATTGTTGCTTTGCTTGAATGTTCTTTTCTACCTTGTCTTCTAATTTGCTGATGTGATCCTTAGCTTATTCAAGTCTACTGTTGAAAATTTCCATTGTGGCCGAAACTGGTTTGGCTCAGTGGATAGAACATCAGCCTTTGGACTGAAGGGTCCCAGGTTTGATTCCAGTCAAGGGCATGTATCTTGGTTGCGGGCACATCCCCAGTGGAGATGTGCCGGAGCCAGCTGATCGATGTTTCTCTCTCATTGATGTTTCTAACTCTCTATTCCTCTTTCTTCCTCTCTGTAAAAAATCAATAAAAATATGTTAAAAATTGCATTGTGTTATTTATTGTAGCTATGTCATTCTTTATTTCTGCTTGATTCCTACACATATTGAATTTGTCTTTCATCCTTTTCAATGGTCCTTATAACCATTGCTCTGAATTCTTTCTCTGACAAATTGCTTTCCTCCATTCTGTTTATTTCTTTTTCTAGTGATTCTTCCTTTTCTTTATTATGGGGATTGTTTCCTTGTCTTCTCATTTTAGCTGTTCCTTTGTAATTATTTCTATGTATCAGACCAAAATGCTATGCTACCCAGATTTTTTGAGTTTATCTTATATAGTAGATGTTTTGTGGTACCCAGTAGTTCAATATTTTGAGTCTTCTGAGCTGGGTATTTTAGAGAAGGTCCCTACTTGGGATATTTGAATTTTCTTGGTATACTTGGATCTCAAGTGTTGTTGTCTCATTTGAGGATGGAGGCTCTTCTCAAGATGTCTGGTTATGTGGCTTACTCTCTACCACATTGACTGCACAAAACAAAATACAACTCCCCAAGACACAATAGAAAGGGAACAAAATCCAAATGTACTCACTACACTGAATATCCCAATAAAATTGAATGCCAGAGAAAATAGAATTAAGAGAGAGCAAAGATGAGATTGATGGGGAGAAAGGTAAGAGAGAATATAAAAATAAAAATAAAAAACCTATGGGTAGAAAATACCAAACAAGAAACAGATAAACCTAAAATTCAAGCAACAAATACACAGAAAGTATGTGTGTGTGTGTCTGTGTGTGTGTGTGTGTGTGTGTGTGTGGCCGGGGGGGAGGAAAGGGGAGGGTAGAAACTATAGAATCAGAGCTTATATACAAAAAGTAAGGTTAAGAAATTGAATGAATAAAGGAAGAACTATGGTTCAGAATAGAAAAGGTAGAAAGAGAATGAGTGGAGAAGAACAGGAAAATAATTTTGGAAATAGGTTCTGTTGGGTTTAAAACTCAACAAATAATAAAACCTCAAGATTTAAAATGGTGGCAGATTAGGAGGATGCTGCATGGACACCCAAGGACAAGCTAGAATTACAACTGAAATATGGAAAGGCTTCCTGAATAATCAATGGAAACCTCACAGGAGAGAACCCTGATATCCAAGGACCAAAGAAGGAGACTACATAGAGACTGGTAGGAGGGGCAGAAGTGTGAAAGCACTGTCTGGGCACCCACAGACAGCAACTGAATTCCTGGAGAG
This sequence comes from Pipistrellus kuhlii, assembly GCF_014108245.1. NCBI lineage: Eukaryota > Metazoa > Chordata > Mammalia > Chiroptera > Vespertilionidae > Pipistrellus > Pipistrellus kuhlii. The sequence goes on along the minus strand of NW_023425515.1, from coordinate 104,501,765 downwards.
ATATCTCAGCTGTGGGGGGAGCCACTGAGAACTCTGGGATCTAATCCCAAAGCTGGGCCCCCAAGCAGGGAGCATCAAAACTAAGAAGGGTACCCACATGACATCTGGCTGTGAAAAGCAGCAGGGTGTTGTCTGTCAGGGAGTAGAGGTTGAAAGTTTGGACATCCTCTTAAACGGCCAATGCACAAAAATTTCCTGGAGTCACACCCCCCCCCCCCCCCTCTCCTCCATGTGCTCTGGCAGAGGGAGGGTAAAGTGGACTGGAGCTATGAGAGCAGAACCCAGGACTGAGGTTTTGGGAGATAGAGCTCAGAAGGCAGACACTCCAAGTTTCCTGGGATGAGTCATTCTCTCACACAGAAAGGACACCTTTCCCACACAGACATTTGCCTTGCCTGGGGGGAAGAGAGTTCACTCACCCTATTGTAAAACACCTTGCCCTGAGGCCACTTAAGAGATTAAAAGTAACAATTAACCTCCTGGTAGAAGCAACTTCCCCACCCAGTTGAAAAAACTCTACTCACACCAGAGGTAGATTGCCTAGGGACAATTCAACCTGGAATCCTATTAGTCTGTAGACAGAGGTGGTCTCTGGAGGCTTTTAGTCTTCGCCTGAACCAATTAGTCAGAAACAGCCTTTAAAATTGTACTGCACTAGAGATTGAAAGGTGTAGAGGATCTATCTAATACATTGTCTACAAACCCACACAGACAACTAAAATAAGGAAACAAAGAAACAACCTCCAAATGAAAGTACTAGTCAATTCTCCAGAAGCAGAGATAAATGAAGCAGAGATAATACATTTGTCTAAAACAGAGTTCAGATTAATGATGTTAAAAATGCTCAATAGCATGAAAAAAGATATAGTAACTGGAAGAAAAAAAAAACAGTCAGAGATAAAGACTGACATAACATAAATAAAGAACACATTGGAAAGAATACACAGAAGTTTAGGGGAAGCTGAGGATCAAATCAGTGAATTAGAAGACAGAATTGAAAATATCACTCAATTAAAGAACCAAAGAGAGAGAGAGAGAGAAAAAAAACACAATTAAAAACAGGAGGGTAGCTTAAGGGAGCTGTGGGACAATATGAAACGTAACAATATTAGAATAGCAAGGGGTGCCAGAAAGGGACAATAGAATAGAGAAGGCTTTGAAGAAATTATGGTAGAAACCTTCTCTAACTTGGTAAAGGAAAAAAGTCACACAAAGATTCTGGAGGCATAGAGAACACCAAGCAAGAAGAACCCAAAAAAAGCTCACGCCCAGACACATCATAATTAAACTGCCAAAAATTAAAGACAAAGAGAGAATCTTAAAGGCAGCAAGAAAAAAGAAAACTGTTACCTACAAAGGAGTTCCCATAAGTCTGAGAACTGATTTCTCCTCAGAAACTCTATAGGCCAGAAGGGAGAATAGCATTAAGTACTCAAGATAATGGAAAGCAATTATCCATCAAGGCTATCATTCAAAATAAAGAGCTTTCCAGACAATAAAAGGCTAAAGGAGTTCAGCACCACCAAGCCAGCATTATAAGAAATTCTAAAGGGATTGCTAGAAGGGATTGCTGAGAAGAAGAAACAGAAAGAGAAACACAGCCATACAGAATTAAAATGGCTATAAATAATTACCTTTCAATAATAACCCTAAATGTACAATAAATGGACTAAATGCTCCAATCTAAAGGTGTAAGGTAGCTGAATGGAAAGAAAAAACAAAAACAAACAAACAAACAACACACATATGACCCAACTATATGCTGTCTATAAGAGACCCACCTCAAAACAAAAGACAAACACAGGATGAAAGTGAATGGATGGAAAAAAAAATTTCCATGTAAATGAAAAATAAAAGAAAAGCAGGAGGGGCAATACTCATATCTGACTAAATAGACTTTAAAAGTATCATGCTAAGCAAAATAAGCCAGTCAGGGAAAAATAAATATTATCAATATATGATCTCATTTGTGGAATATAATGAACAACATAAACTGATTAACAAAAATAGAGCCAGAGAGGAAAAAATATTCTAAAATATTATAGATTTAATTCTGGTATTTGGGGATTTTTAATATTTCATACAACTTTTGTGATATCATTCTATGTTAGTACAGTTTTGGTAATATTATTATACTTATAATTCTTTTATTCTTCTTTTAATGTATTTTATTGATTTTTTACAGAGAGGAAGGGAGAGGGATAGAGAGTTAGAAACATCAATGAGAGAGAAACATCGATCAGCTGCCTCCTGCACACCCCTTACTGGGGATATGCCCACAACCAAGGTACATGCCCTTGACTGGTATTGAACCTGGAACCTTTCAGTCTGCAGGTTGATGCTCTATCCACTGAGCAAACCGGTTTCAGCAATTTTTTTATTCTTGAAACTAGAGGTCCAGTGCATAAAATTTGTTCATGAGGAGGGTAGGGTAGTGGTGTCCCTCAGCCCAGCTTGCACCATCTTCAATCTGGGACCCCCTGACTGACCATTTAGGTACGGACAGTTGGATATCCCTCTCACAATCCAGAACTGCTGGCTCCCAACTGCTCACTTGCCTGCCTTCCTGATCACCCCCTAACCACTCTCATGCCAGTCTCATTGATGTCTAATTGCTCCCCTGCCAGCCTGTTTGCCCCCAACTTTCCTCCTCTGCTGGCCTGGTCACCCCTAACTGCCCTCCCCTGCAGGGTTGATTGCTTCCAACTGCCCTCCATTGCAGGCCTGGTCCCTCTCAACTGCCCTCCCCTGCTGGCCATCTTGTGGTGGCCATCTTGTATCCACATGGGAGCAGGATCTTTATCCACATGGGGACAACCATTTTGTGTGTTGGATTGATGGTCAATCTGCAAATTACTATTTTATTAGATAGGATGAAGGCCTGGTACATGGATGGGGGCCAGCTGGTTGCACTGATGGGTGTCCCAGATCAGGGTGGGGGTACTCTTAGGGTGTGGACAGCCTGGGCAAAGAGCTTATGGTGGTTTTCAGGGCAGCCATGGCCCTCAGTAACCCAAGCAGTGGCCCTGGTAACTGGAATTTATTTACCTTCTACAATTGAAACTTTGTAGTCTGGAGTGAAGCCAAGCCTTCTGCTTGCTTTATGGCTGCCACCATTTCTGTTTGGATTTGTTTACCTTGTATAATTGAAACTTTGTAGCCTTGAGGGGAGGCCTAGGCAGGCAAGGGCAGGCAGAAAGCTTGGCTTCTTCCATTGCCTGGGAAACCCAAGCCTCCCTCCTGCTCTCTGTAGCCGCAGCCATCTTGGTTGAGTTTAATTTGCATACTTTCTCTGATTGGCTGGTGGCTGTGGCTTGTGGGTGTAGCAGAGGTATGGTCAATTTGCATATTACTCTTTTATTAGATAAGATAATGATATATACTACAGGTACTATTATATATAAGTTCATTTTTCTTGAATAATTGGTGTTTATTGCATGCAACATCATCATATTTAAAATCGTTTTTCTTGAGATATTAATGTTTATTGCATGTAACATTATATTTAACATTATTTTTTCTTGAAATATTAAGGTTTATTACATGTAACATTATATTTAAATCATTTTTCTTGAAATAAAAAAGAACTAAAAAATTAAAATAAAGAAAGAGAATGAATGAATAAGAAGAAAAAGAAAAAAAGAGAAAAATAATTAATAAATAAAAATTTTAAAAGTAAATAAAAATATAAAATAAAAAATATATATTTTAATTTATCTATTCCTTTATTCTTCCATTTTTGGAAAAGGGGAATAAATGAGAGAGCAGGAAGGCTTAGGTTTATTGAGTAAAACTAATTAAACAATTAGGAGAAAAATAGAGCAAGAGAGAAAAAGAAAAACAAGCATAAAAAATTGACTAATGAAGGAGAAAAGAGAAGGGTGGTTGGACTTGAAGCCAGGGAGAGGAAATCATATATATGAGTAAGCCAATAGAGACTCCAATAATAATGAAATATCAATAAAGCAGATAAAGAAAATCAATTTTAACAAGGGGGTGGGAAGGAAAGAGAAAAACTAAAATGAGAACAATATAGGGGAAAACAGGATAAAAGGTCATCCAGATGGTCATTCCACTATTTGGCTGTTCAGTCGATTTACATATTACACTTTTATTATTTTAAATTCACTTCTTGATTCTGTTTAATTTTCATATGTTCTTTTATAGATCTCTAAGAGGCAGAAGAAAATTAATGTGAATCTTCCTGTTTGGATATTCTTGCATCTCCATTTTTTTAGATCAATTGTTGAACTTTTACTTTGTTCTTTTGGTGGAGTCATGTTTCCTTGATTCTGCATACTACCTGAAACCTTGCATTAACATTCACCTCTTCCAGACTTTCTAGATTAATTTTGAGAAGAAACCAACTTCAGGTACTCAATGTATGGAGCATGCTCTATTTAATTGTGCTAATATGAATATGTGTGGTGGCTCCAGGTTCAACCGGAGTGGTGGCTTTTTGCCTCTGATGACCAGTCCACAGAATTAATAACAGTGTGATTCTTGGTGAGCACTACAGTTGGTCCACAGAACCAGCAACAATGATTTGGGGTCCTCAGCAATCTCCAGTTCCAGTGTCAAGGGACCAGTGGAGGCAGTGGTGATGGCCAGAACTGGTGGTGTGGACACGCAGCTACAGGGTCCAATTGCAGGCACACTGACAGCTACAGGAGCCCTCACTGTCCAATTTGCTATAGCATCGCTGCTGGTTCTTGCCAAGGGTATGTGGCAGTCAAGGATGGAGTTGGAAGAATGGCTGGGCTATGTAGGTTCACAGAACTAGCTAGAAATGAGCCCAGGGGTACAAGTTAGTAATAGGAGAAATGGCTGGATCAAGCCCACAGGCTGCTGCAATGTCTCTGGCTATAAGCAGACCCACTTATGGCTCCATAATCTCCTTAAGGGTAAGCACACAGTGTGGAGGCCAGAGAGAAGATTCTGCTGGGGTGTGCAGTTGCACAGTTCAAAGGGTACATATAGGTGAGTACAATAGTGAAGGCCAGTGATAGGTGATAAGGCTAAGCCCAGGCCCAGAAACAACTTTGGGAAATTTGCCCATTGACAAAGATCCAATTGGCAGCATCCTGGCGTGCACTTGACAATGGCAGTCAGTGACAAATGTCAGACTGCAGCATGCCAGTGTAAAGCAAAGGGGCTAGCTCTGAATGCACACATGGTGGTGGGATAAGCTTTGGGAAATCTAAGCTGACATCTTGCTCTCACACAGCTGCAGAGATGTGAGCTGGCTGCTCGCTTGGTCCTGGGCTCTAGAGGGGCTGGTAGGAGGGGGCAGGAAGGGCCTTAGGTGGCTGATCATGATCTGCAAATAAGAATAACTGTGGTTTGAAAACAGATGAAATCTGCAAGTTTCTAAAGCATCTGCTTTGGCCATTGGGTTCTTTAGTGATGAGAGCTGCTGGGATTCGTTGCAGAACAAGTCACTGGAATCTGTGATAACTCTTGCTGTATGGCTGATGTTGGCAGCCCCTGCTTTTCTTTCTTGTTTCTAACTGTCTCTATGTTTCATTTTTATTCAGCAGAGTTGGGTGAAATAGAAGCAGGTTCTTCATGAGGTGTTCCTAAAGGCCAGGGAAGCTGACTGCTCACTCTGCCTTTCTGGAGATGGGAACTGTTTCTACCTGGAAAGTTAGTTCCCTTTTGGCACTGAGCAGTACTGGTTTCGGAGATGAGGTGATGCATGCAAGAGGCAGCTATTATTTCTCTTTTGTTCAATAATCCCAAGCTTTTGTTCTACTGTGTTGCTGCAGTTTTGTAATTAGACTTGAGAGATCTCCAAGACCTGTTTTATTCAAAAATAGCAGTGTGATTATAGGTCTTGTTGGGGAAATGAAAGCCAGTAACTAATCCTCTGTCATCTTGGTTACATCTCTCCTATATATTTTTAAATATGCTTTTTCTGTTGTATGCAAGAAGTAAGTAGTTATTTTCAAATGCATAATTTATTTTTAAAAGTTGCACTTTCTAATGTAAAATATAGGGTGAAATATAGATTGGCATACATTTTTTTCCCCAGTGCCAGGCAAATTTGTCTAATTGGTTTACAAAATTTGGCAACTATTTTCAACATTTTGTTGAGCCTATTTGACAACTGTAGACATTAACAAATCACCTATTCTTAAATTAGCACAAGCAGAGAAGCTGTATGAATGAGATAAGAGATAGGAACATTTATGTCTAGACAGATCATCCTTAAATAAGAAGAGGGAGTGGGGAAGAATGGGAGGAAGAGAGAGAGAGAGAAAGAGAGAGAGAGAGAGACTAAAACTTTGGATTACTAAAGGAAAATAGGGTGACTTCAATTATTTATCTGTTTCTATGCTGTCTATTATAATAACTACTAGAGGCCTGGTGCACAAAATTTCTGCACTTGGCAGGGGTGTCCCTCATCCTAGCTTGTGCCCTCTTGCAGTCCGGGAACCCTTGGGAAAAAGGCCTAAGCTGTCAGTTGGACATCCTTAGTGCTGCTGTGGTGGAGAGGCTTCCGCTACCACAGTTGCACTCACTAGTAGTGAGACCAGCTTCTGGCTGAGCAGCCCTCTCCCTGTGGGAGCGCACTGATCACCAGGGGCAGCTTCTGCATTGAGCGTCTGCCCCCTGGTGGTCAGTGCACATCATAGTGACTGGTCATTCTACCATTTGATCATTTTGCATATTAGTCTTTAATATATAGGATTATAATTAGAGGCCTGGTGCACAAAATTCGTACTTGGGTATAGACCATAGGCCTGGCCTGCAATCAGGGCCATCTTCCACAGCTTCCTACAACTGGCTCTGCCCCCTGCCACCACCCACTCCTGTTTCCCCATTCGCCATTGGGTGATTGGAACCTGATCGCTTTTGGAAGGGAGAGAGAGGTTGTCTGCTTCCACCTGCTCACTGTCCCTGGCCGTGCCACATGTTTCCCTCTGTATGTGGGGCAACTGGTGGGACAGAGACCTTGGCCCAGCATTACCCACATTCCTCACAACCCACCTCCAGTTCCCTGTTCAACATTGGGCGATCAGAGCCTGCCTGCCGGGGAAAGGTACCGAGGAGTGGTTAGTGAGCCTCATAGTGACTGGTTGAGTGGTTGTTCTGGTCATTCCACAATTATGGTCAATTTGCATATTATCTTTTTATTATATAGGACTAGCTGTATGTGGCTATTTAAACAAATTATAATTAAAATTAAATAAAAATGACTTCTTTAGTTATACTTGCTACATTTCAAGTTCTTAATAGATACATTGACTACGGGCTATTATATTTAACTAGAAGTCTGGTGCATGAATGTGTGCAACAGTGGAGTCCTTCAGTCTGGCCTGAGGGATCAGGCTGAAACCAGCTCACCAATATTCCCCAAGGGTAAGGTGACCAGATTTTAACATTGGTAAAGTGGGACACCATTGACGGGGGTGGCGGGGGGGGGGGGGGTTTCTTGATTAAAAATTTGGTCTATATGGAGCAACAAAAATTTTCATAGAATGCAAAAATAGTATTGTAATATATTTTTTTAATTTCAGCATAAGTACAATTTATAAATATAATTTTAATAATTATGTATAGTATTATTTTATTATTTGTCATATTTCTCATTTGAGTGAACTTTTTTTAGTAGATTGCTGTTGTTGTTTAAAAGGTCATGAAATTTTTCACAAGAATTTGTTAAATTATATTTCACACATAAAATGGCTTTCAAAGTCTCAACACTTAATTGGAATGTAAGTCATAAGTGTCACTTTCAAGGCTGGTGCTAGACTTTTTGCCGCCACTAGAAAATATAAATAATACGAGTACTGTCTGCTAAATAAATTACTTACCTAAATTATCTGAATAGCTGATTTGTAATGACATCACTTGTTTAACTAGCATGCTAGCACGCAGCACTATGTATATAGTTGGAGAGACAGTTACAAAATGTTTTTGTCATTGCGAACTTTGATAAGCAGTTCTAGTTAATCAGTTCTCAACAATTATTTGTTATTATTAAAGTTTAACATTATAAAATTAACAAAAATAATATAAAAGTCATATCCTGGCTAAATAGCCACATGGCTGCTGAAAACCATATATTCCCGTATATTCCCTTCCCATTCTCCCGCTGTTCCCTAGCTTGTGGTGCATTCCAAAAATGGGGACTTTTTTAAAACGCCCTGGGACTCGGGACAAACTGTTAAAAATCAGACTGTCCCACCAAAAGTGGGATGGCTGGTCACCTTACCCAAGGGATCCCGGATTGACAGATGGCGCAGGCCAGGCCGAGGGACCCTACCAATGCATGATCAGGGCTGGGGAGGGACTGTGTGTGTGTGTGGGGGGGGGGGGGGTTCCAGAGTGTGTGTGGCCTGTTTTGCTCAGTCCAGATCAGCAGGGCCCCAATAGCAAGCTAATCTGCCAGTCAGAGCATCTACCCCCTGGTGGTCAGTACAGGTCATAGGGAGCGGTTGAATAGCTTTAGCATATCATTAGTATATTATGCTTTGATTGGTTGAATTGGCTACCAGACAACCAGACACTTAGCATATTAGGCTTTTATTATATAGATTAATATAGTTATTGCATATTTTCTTCATTGCAGAAATTATGAACAAATGTGATGGATAGCCCTGGACTTTATTCCTTAATAGGGATGCATATAAAAGTAAAACATAACACATATAAAGAGCCCCCAGGGTGCAAGCCTCTGCTGTTAGTTTAATGGGGGGAAAAGAAGAACTGTTGGCTTAGACTCAAGGACATTTCACAGTGCTGCACTAAAATAATATATGGGTCTCTATTTCTGAGCAGTGGCAAAATTATATCTGTTCTAGTGCAACATTTAGAAGCACTCCTTGCTTTCCAATAAGTGAAACATAAATGTATCCTGCAAAACTCTGAGAGACACAGGGTTGCAACCCCCTAGAGAAAAACCAGCATGAAAGAAAGCAAAGTCTTCCCTAAACATGTATCAATAAGATGCCATAGTCAAAGCAAGTAAGAAGCAAGATATAGCCATATAAAGTCCTGAAGCCTGAAATTTAAGTCAGAAATCCTTCCATATATGACAAAATAATTGAGCAGCTAGGAACTAACAGAAGATCTAGAAAGCCAAAGCAGCCAGAAAAATGGGCAGAGGGCCAGGAGAAGAAACTGGGTCTCTCAGCAGAAAGGCACATTCTTCATCTTTACATAAGCAGAAATCTGCACATCGAATGACACATATCATGATGTATGGGTTTAGTCATTCTACAATAGAACTTCTCAATTCATCTTGCAAATTAGCATCAAACCAGAGCTTTTAAACACCCCTGGCCATGGCATAGCCTAGTCAAGACTTTGGGTGGAACTACACAGCAGACTTTGTTGCTACAACTCCCCAGATGATTACAACATGCAGCCATGGTTGAGAAGGTAGATTTATATGGCATGGAAATTTTTCTAGAAATATTTACAGAAAAAGCAAGTCGGAAATTTATTATTTCCAGTCTGTAATAGAAGTTTAGAAGTCATAAATCCCACCCTCAAACAAGAAAACTGCTGAGCAAAGTGAAAAGAACTCTTTGAGCATCCATAAGAGAATTGAGGTCACTGGGCAAACCATCATCTCCAAAACTGGAGAGCCAGACCCAGAGAATCACAACTTACTGGGAGCAGGTGCAGCTACTAAACCAGCAACTATCAGGAACACCAAGTCCAAATGACTGATTGCGGTAGACTGAATGTGTACCAGCTTGAGAGATAAAAGCTCCCAGGGGTTCATTTTAGCTGAATGTGCTATCATGGAAATCCCCAATGATTTTCTGAATTAGGAAAATTACAAATAACTTCCCTGATGTTCACATTGTCAGCCTATCACATCTGCTCCATAAAAACAGACTAGTTATTTCATAAAGCTGAATAGAAAATATTAAGCTATTTTAATAGTCGTTTTAATAGAAACAGTGGTTTATAATGTAGTTTTACCTAATTTTATGATCACACATCTAGGGAAAGGAGTAGAGATATCACTGTCTTTGTTTAACAGATAAGAATATAGAGGTTCAGGGTGGTAAAGTGACTTCCTCAAGAACTTCTATGAGGGAGGGCGGGTTGTGGACTGGCGGGGCCAGGACCCACTGGATCGACGCGGGGAGAGCTGCGGTCTCGATGCCGGGGGATCCGCAGACGAGGAGAAGGAACACCACATAACCAGACATCCTGAAAAGAGAGGCCATGGGGAGACAAAAACATAGTCCGCATGTGAAAGAAAAGCAGGCATCACCAGAAAAGGAAGTAAACGAGTCAGAGGCAAGCAGCCTACCAGAGCAAGAATTCAGAGTAATGATCATAGGATGGCTATAAAGAATGGAAGAGAAATTTGACAATAGCCAAGAAGAAATGAGGAAGAACCATGAGGAACTCAAGAAGAGCCATGAGGAACTGAAGAAGAACCAAGAAGAAATGAAAAATGACATCGTTACCATGAAGAACTCAATAGAAAGCATCAAGAGTAGACTAGATGAAGCAGAGGACCGCATCAGTGAGCTAGAAGATAAGAAGGAAAAAAATACCCAAGTAGAGCAACTTCTAGAAAAAAAAGATTAAAAAGCAGGAGGAGAGCCTACGGGAGCTTTGGGACAATACAAAACAAAATAATATTCGAATAATAGGAGTTCCAGAAGGAAAGGAAACTGAGGTAGACATGGAAAAAGTATTTCAAGAAATAATGACAGAAAACTTTCCTAAAATAGAGAAGAAAAAAATCACACAAATCCAAGATGCTCGCAGAGTCCCAAGCAAAATGAATCCCAGAAGACAGTCTCCAAGGCACATTATAATTAAATTGGCAAACAACATCGACAAAGTAAGAATCTTAAAAGCAGCCAGAGAGAGACAGAAAATTACATACAAAGGAACCCCCATCAGACTAGCAACTGATTTCTCAACAGAAACTTATCAGGCCAGAAGGGAATGGGATGATATATACAAAGTCATGCAAAGTAAGGGTCTGAATCCAAGAATACTGTACCCAGCAAGGCTATCAATCAAGATTGAAGGGGAAATCAGGAGCTTCACAGACAAAAAAAGACTGAAGGAATTTATCTCCACCAAACCAGCAATGCAAGAAATGCTAAAGGGTCTACTGTAAAAATAAAGAAATAAGAAGTGAAGAAGGAACACGGGTATAGAATAAAAATGGCGTCAAATGAGTACCTATCAATAATAACCTTAAACGTAAATGGATTAAATGCTCCAATCAAAAGACATAGGGTAACAGATTGGATAAGAAAACAAGACCCATATATCTGCTGTCTACAAGAAACCCACCTCAGAAAAAGAGATGCACACAGACTGAGGGTGAAGGGATGGAAAAAAGTTTTCCAGGCAAATGGAAATGAAAAAAAAGCGGGGTAGCAATACTTATATCTGACAAATTAGATCTCAGAGTGAAGGACATAATAAGAGATAATGAAGGCCACATCATAATACTAAAGGGAACAATCCAACAAGAAGAAATAACCCTGGTAAATATATATGCACCCAATACAGGAGCAACCAAATACATTAAAAAACTGCTGGAGGACATTAAGACAGAGATTAATAGCAATACAATCATAGTAGGAGATTTTAATACCCCACTGTCACCCTTCGACAAATCATCTAAACAAAAAATCAGCAAAGAAATATCAATCCTAAATGACTCACTAGACCAGATGGAATTAATTGACATCTTCAGAACACTGCACCCCAAAGCCACAGAATATACATTCTTCTCAAGTGCACATGGGACATTCTCAAAGATAGACCACATTTTGGGACATAGGCAAAGTCTCTTCAAATTCAAGAAGATAGAAATCATATCAAGTATCTTCTCACACCATAATGGCATAAAACTGGAAATTAACTACAATAAAAATAATCCAAAGAAATCAAACACATGGAGACTAAACAGCATGCTATTAAACAAGGTTGGGTTACCAGAGAAATCAAGGAAGAAATTAAAAACATCCTGGAAACAAATGACAATGAAAACACAACAATCCAAAATCTATGGGACACAGCAAAAGCAGTTTTGAGAGGGAAGTTCATATCCTTACAAGCCTATTGCAAAAAACTAGAAAAAAGGGTAACAGATGATCTAACTCTACAACTCAAAGAGTTAGAAAAGGAGCAACAAGAAAAGCCCAGTGTAAGCAGAAGGAAGGAAATAACAAAAATCAGAGCACAGATAAACGACATAGAGACCAAAAAAAACAATACATAAGATCAACAAAACCACGAGCTGGTTCTTTGAAAGAATAAACAAGATAGATGGACCTCTAGCCAGGCTAACCAAGAAACAAAGAGAGAGGACCCAAATAAACAAAATCAGAAATGAAAGAGGTGAAATAACAGCAGACCCCACCGAAATACAACAGATTGTTACAAAATACTACGAACAACTGTATGCCAACAAACTGAACAACCTGGAGGAAATGGACATATTCCTAGAAAAATACAAACTTCCAAAACTCAATCAGGAAGAATCTAAAAATCTCAATAGACCAGTGTCTTGGGAAGAAATTGAAACAGTCATCAAAAAGCTTCCAGCAAACAAAAGCCCAGAGCCAGATGGCTTCACAGGAGAGTTTTACCAAACATTCAAGGAAGAACTAAAACCTATCCTCCTCAGACTATTCAAAAAAATCCAAGAGGAAGGAACACTTCCAAACTCCTTCTATGAAGCCAGCATCACCCTAATACCAAAACCAGATAAAGACAACTCAATGAAAGAGAATTACAGGCCAATATCCCTCATGAACATAGATGCCAAAATCCTCTACAAAATTCTAGCAAATCGTCTCCAGAAGAACATCACAAAGATCATACACCATGACCAAGTAGGATTTATTCCAGGAATGCAAGGATGGTACAATATCCGCAAATCAATAAATGTGATACATCACATAAACAAATTGAAAGATAAAAATCATATAGTCATATCAATTGATGCAGAAAAAGCATTTGATAAAATCCAACACCCTTTCCTGATAAAAACTCTTAACAAGGTGGGAGTACAAGGATCATACCTCAAAATAATAAAAGCCATATATTATAAACCCACGGCCAACATTATACTCAATGGGCAAAAACTAAAACCATTCCCTCTAAGAACAGGAACAAGACAGGGATGCCCACTCTCGCCACTCCTGTTTGACATAGTACTGGAAGTACTAGCCATTGCAATTAGACAAGAGGACGAAATAAAAGGCATCCAAATTGGAAAAGAAGAAGTAAAGTTATCCTTATTTGCAGATGACATGATATTGTACATAAAAAACCCAAAAGACTCCATTAAAAAGCTAATTTACTTAATAAATGAATTTGGCAATGTAGCAGGATACAAAATTAATGCCAAGAAATCCATGGCATTTCTATACACCAACAGTGAAACTACAGAAACAGAGACTAAAAAAGCAATTCCATTTACCATCGCACCAAAAAAATTAAGATACCTAGGAATAAATTTAACTAAGGAAGTAAAAGACCTATATGCGGAAAACTACACGACACTGAAAAAAGAGATAGAGGAAGATGTAAGGAGATGGAAGAACGTACCATGTTCATGGATTGGTAGAATCAACATCATCAAAATGTCCATACTTCTAAAGCAATCTATAGGTTCAATGCACTTCCCATTAAAATACCAATGGCATATTTCACTGACCTAGAAAGAACTCTCCAAAAGTTCATTTGGAACAATAAAAGACCCCGAATAGCCACAGCAATCCTGAGAAAGAAGGGTAAAGTAGGAGGGATCTCAATACCAGACTTCAAACTGTATTACAAAGCCACTGTTTTCAAAACAGCCTGGTACTGGCACAAGAACAGACATATAGATCAATGGAATAGAATTGAGAACCCAGATATCAACCCAAATCACTATGCTCAATTAATATTTGACAAAGGAGGCACGAATATACAATGGAGTCAAGACAGTTTCTTCAATAAATGGTGTTGGGAAAATTGGGCAGACACATGCAAAAGAATGAAACTAGATCACCAACTTACACCATACACAAAAATAAACTCAAAATGGATGCAGGACTTAAACATCAGATGGGAAACCATAAAAATACTAGAAGCATCCACAGGCAGCAAAATCTCAGACTTATGCCAAAAGAACTTCTTCACTGATACTGCCCCTAGGGCAATGTTAGCTAAAGAGAAAATAAACAAATGGGAGTACATCAAAATAAAAAGCTTTTTTACAGCAAAAGAAACCATCAACAAAACAACAAGAAAGCCCACGGTGTGGGAGAACATATTTGCTAATAACACCACTGATAAAGGTTTAATCTCCAACATCTACAGACAGCTGATACATCTAAATAAAAGGAAGGTGAATGATCCAATTAAGAAATGGGCAATGGATCTAAATAGAATATTTTCAAAAGAAGACAGAAGGAAGGCCAAAAGACACATGAAAACATGCTCATAGTCACTAATTATCCGAGAGATGCAAATCAAAACAACAATGCGGTACCATCTCACACCTGTCAGAATGGCCAACATCAACAAATCAACAAACGACAAGTGTTGGCGAGGTTGCGGAGAAAAAGGAACCCTCGTGCACTGCTGGTGGGAATGCAGACTGGTGCAACCACTGTGGAGAACAGTGTGGAATTTCCTCAAAAAACTGAAAATGGAACTCCCATTTGATCCAGTAATCCCACTCCTAGGAATATATCCCAAGAAACTAGAAACACCAATCAGAAAGGATATATGCACCCCTATGTTCATAGCAGCACAATCTACAATAGCCAGAATTTGGAAACAGCCTAGGTGCCCGTCAGCAGATGATTGGATTCAAAAACCATGGTACATCTACACAATGGAATACTATGCTGCCATAAAAAAGAAGGAATTCTCATCATTTGCAGCAACCTGGATGGAATTGGAGAACATCATGCTGAGTGAAATAAGCCAATCAATGAAAGAGAAATACCACATGACCTCACTCATTTGTGGATAATAAAGATCATTATAAACTGATGAACCAAAAGATAGATACAGAGACAGTAAAGCAACAAGCAGATTGTCAAATTTCAGCGGGGAGGGCAGGAGGAACTGGGGGAGATAATAGATCAACTGAAGGACTTGTATACATGCATATAAGTACAACCAATGGACATAAAGCTCTGGGGAGGGAGGGGATGTGTGGGAAGGAGGGAGGGGGAAAAATCAATAAAATATGTAAAAATAAATAAATTAATTAATTAAATTAAAATCATAAAAAAATAAAATAAAAATTAGTTTAAATTGAAAAAATAAAATAAAAAAATAAATTATTTTGTATATTAAAAAAAAAAAGAACTTCTATGAGTATCAGGGAAGGGACTTGAACCCAAGCCATCTGATTCAATCACCAGTGCTCTATTCTGTAATGGAAGTATCCCCAGAAAAATTAATATTAGATAATACAGAACCTCTTTGTCAAACCAATGACATGTCAAAATCTAAAACAATACATTCAGACCAGATTTTGAAACCCCATGAATTTCAACATTATATAATACAAATAAGTAAAATATTTAGGTTCATAGAATTTTAGAGCACAAAAAGATCTAAAAGGGTGTTTTTGCTGTAAATAAATGTTCTGCCTCTTATTTCCATCTTTTTGGTGGTAAAAGGCAGTTTAACATGCATCAACATACTCAGAAATTATCCCATTTCAGCATATACATTAAAATGTCCCTTTTACCCAAACAATATATAGATTCAATACAATCCCTATCAAAACACCGACAAGATTTTTCACAGAACTAGGACAAGTAATCCTAAAATTTATATGAAACCAAATAGCACAGCAATCTTGAGAAAGAAAAACAAAGTTGGAAGTATCACTCTACCTGATATTAAACTATATTACAAGTCCTCAGTCATTAAAACAGCATGGTACTGGCATAAAAACAGGCACATATCAATGAAACATGTTAGAAAACCCAGAAAACAATCTATGTTATGCTCGATTAATCTATGACAAAATAGGCAATGACGTCGTACAGTGGAGTAAAGACCGCCTATTCAATAAATGGTGTTTGTAAACCGGAACAGATATAAGCAAAAAAAAAAAAAAAATTAAAAAAAAATAAACTATAATAGACCACCTTTTTACAACATATACAAGAATATATTCAAAGTGAATATAACACTTAAATGTAAGGATCAAAAACATAAATATCCTAGAACAAAAAATAGTCAGTAAATTCTCTGACTGTTCTCTTGTTTTTGTATTTTTTGTTGTTGTTGTTGTTTATTTTTGTTTTTTTCTGATATATCGTCTTGAACCTGGGAAATAAAAGGAAAAGTAAACAGATAGGACTATATGAAACTAAAAAGGTTTTCTACTGCAAAGGAAACAATCAACAGAACGCAAAGATAACCTACAAATTGGGAGATGTTCTCCCAATGCTAAATCTGATAGCAGGTTGATATTCAAAATATACAAAGTACTCATACAACTCAACACCAAACAAACAAACAATCCCATTAAAAAATAGTTAGAGGAACTGAATAGATACTTCTCCAAAGATGACATACAGTTGGCCAATAGAAATAGGAAAAATGCTCAACATCACTAATCATCAGAGAAATACAAATTAATACTGCAATGAGATATCATCTCACATCTGTCAGAATGGCTACATTAATAAAGCAACAAATAACAAGTGTGGTCAAAGATGTGGGGATAAGGGAACCACTGTGCAGTTTTGGTTGGAATGCAGATTGGTACAGCCTCTGTGGAAAACAATATGGAGTTTCCTTAAAATATTAAAAGAACTAATTATGACCTAGCAATTTCATTTCTGGATATAATATTTGAAGAAATTCAAAACACTAGTTCAAAAACATATATATACCCCTAAGTTTATTGCAGTGTTATTTACAACTAAAGGCCTCATGCATGAAATTCGTGCATCGGTGGGATGTCCCTCAGCCAGGCCTGTACCCTCTCCAATCTGGGATCCCTCGATGGATGTCTGACTGCCCGTTTAGACCCAATCCCAGTGAGATCAGGCCTAAATGGGCAGTTGGACATCCCTCTCACAATCCAGAACTGCTGGCTCCCAATTGCTCACCTGCCTGCCAGCCTGATCACTCCCTAACCACTTCCTGCCAGCCTGATTGATGCCTAATTGCTCCACTGCCAACCCAATTACACCTAACTGCCCTCCCCTGTCTGCCTGGACCCCCTAACTGCCCTTCCCTGCCAGCCTGCTTGTCCCTAACTGTCCTCCCCTGTAGGCCTAGTCTCCCTCAACTGCCCTCCCCTGAAGGCCTGGTCCTTCCCAACTGTCCTTCCCTACTGGCCTGATTGCCCACAATTGCCCTCTCTTGCTCACCATCTTTTGGCAGCCATCTTGTGGTCACATGAGGGTGGCCATCTTTGACTACACAGGGCAGCCATCTTGTGTGTTGGAGTGATGGTCAATTTGCATGTTACCTCTTTAGTAGATAGGATAGCCAAGATATGGAAACAACCCAAGTGCCCATTAATAGGTGAGTGGGTAAAGAAGCTTGGTACATATATACAACAGAATATTACCTAGCCATAAAAAATGAAATCTTACCATCTGTGACAGCATGGATGCACCTAAATAGAGAGTATTAGTGGTAAGTGAAATAAGTGAGATAGACATTCCTGGGAAGGGAATGTAAAAATCACATATATGATTTCACTTATATGTGGAATCTAAAGAGTAAAATAAATAGAACAGAAACTGACTCTTAGATACAGAGAACACAATGAGGGTTGCAAGAAGGGATAGAACTGGGGAAAATGGCAGAAAAAGATAAAGGAATTAAATGCAGATTGGTGGCTAGAAAATAGGCATGGGATATAAAATATAGTACAGAGAATACAGTCAATAATATAATAAAAGTATGTATGGTGCTAGAATTGGGGATCACTTCGAAAATTATATAAATGTCTAACAACTATGCAGTATACCTGAAACTAAGACAAAATCATATTGAATGTCATCTGTAACTGAAAAATAAAATTAAAAAAGAGAGAGAAATTCCATCACTCCATATCGTTTGCTTTAATTTTTCATGTCTAGTCCTGTTAACCTCTAGCTTGGTCCAAATATTTGCAGATAAGGGATGATTAAAAACACTCTTCATGTAATTTCACACAATTTACTAGTTAAACATCATTTTTGATCCTCTGTGGCAGGATTCAAGTGTTGATGTCCAGGCATTGAAACTCTCAGGTTATTATTATAAACTCTCATCTTTATCCAAAATTAACTTCTCTATCTCTTTTTTAAAATCTGAAACTCTTTAACCAAAAATAAATTATTAGGTTTTATAATCATGGATTTAAATGCAAATCCTAACACTGTTGCAAAGATTTAAAATATCATTTACTTACCATGGAATTTCAGTCCTTTATTGTCTGCCCTAGCTCACATTTTCAATGTCACCTTCCACTTACACACTCTCTTTTATCTCTGTCATATTCCTGCATGTTTTAAATCTAGCAGGAACTCTCACTCTCTAAATTTTAATCTCTAAGTAGAATAAATCTTTTCAGATTCTCCTTTAGCTATGCTCTGGGCTTTAAAATTCCACTTCTCATCATAATTCTTACTTAAATTTTCAGATGTATCAAAAAAAACAAAACACAAAACTTCAATTCAACTTTCAAGGCCTACTTTTAAGTATACCTCTCTGTGAAGTCTTCTGAAATGACTTCCTCTGTATCTAGGAACTTTTATAATGACCTACATCCACTTCCCTATACATGGTACTTTATCTCCTATGACTTTAGATTTACCTACTAAGTGAGGAAATTGTACTAAATTACTAGTTCTCAAAGTTGGTGTCAAATCTGTGTGGAGTTCATTGATAGTATCAATTTCTGATCTCCACCCCAATATTAATGAATCCAAACTCTTCAGGGATGAAAGGGAAATTAAGGCAGAAGATTCATGCCTAACAAATGATAGATTCTTATTCAGCCAGTTCTATAGGTAGTTTTTTTTTTTTAATTAACTTGATTTGAATTGTTGACAAAACTAGATCCAACATGTTATAATTGCTTAGTTGGATGGAATTGATTTAAGTTGTGTATTTACTTTTAATTTCCATTTAACTGTTTAAATGTCCTAAGAACATGGAAATAAAGCATAAAACAAGGCATATGCATGGAAAAAGAGCACACTCTTTGGAGCACAAAATCTCATCTAGGCCAATCATGAAAGATGATGAGCCTTTTTGACATGATAAGACTCTAACTAATGAGAAAGCCATACTTCAACATGCAGACTATAACCAAAAAATGATGTTGTTGCCCTAGGCCAGTGGTTTTCAACCTTTCTAATGCCATCACCCTTTAATACAATTCCTCAAGTTGTGGTGAGCCCCAACCATAAAATTATTTTTGTTGCTACTTCATAACTGTAATTTTGCTACTGTTATGAATCGTAATGCAAATATCTGTGTTTTCCGATGGTCTTAGCCTCTACAGCAGTGGTTCTCAACCTGTGGGTCTCAACAGGTTTAGAACCGCTAGCAGAGTCACCTAAGACCATTGGAAAACACAGATATTTACATTATGATTCATAACAGTAGCAAAATTACAGTTATGAAGAAAAGAGTAATGGAAGACTCTTCTCAAAATCATTTTGATTGAAGCACTGCTGAACATACCTGGCTTCTGGCAATCAAGTTGTCTCATGAATTAATTTACTTAGATTAGCAGAGCAATTTTCTATACCTTCCTAAAAAATGCGCTAATCAATTTTAGCAACTAGTAGACTGAAAAGTCCACAGAAATTGTTCTCATGTGCCCAAACTGCTAATCAACTTTGAAAACCTAAATCAATCTGAAATATATGACTCCATAACCTGAGAAATGCAATTTCATGCCAAAAAATGAACTGAAATGGTACTACATTTTAGCTTAAGGATTTTTTTTCCTTTTCAACTCCTCTGGCTTGTACAATGTTGATATGTGTGTATATGAGAAAGAGAGAGAGAGAGAGAGAGAGAGAGAGAGAGAGAGAGAGAGAGAGAGAGAGAGAGACCAAGTTATTTTAATAATCAAGGCTTTTGAAAAGTAGCTGCACTTCTAGTTTTCGCCTTAGAAAGAAAGTTTCTACATTTATAAAAAGTTTGCTTTATATACAAATGAGATACTAGTACATTATTAATTGAATGCATCTTAGACTGGGAAGGGAATATAGAAATCTACCATCTATTTCAGGCTAGTGACAGGTAAAGTCTCACAAGTTTATTCCTCTATCCAGCTCCAGGCTAATGGCCTATGGAAGTTTCTCTATGTGTGGCTTTGATAGATATGAATTACTGCCAATAGGAATTGAGAGGTTTCTAATGATCCACGTTAACCATATGCTCCTCTTAGGTGATTTTCAAATATCCTGATCTCATCCTACCCATCACAATGTTTGCAATCTTTTAAGCAAAGTAAGCTTGCTTCTTAACTTGAGAGTTTTTTGTTCCAGCTATGATAAAATTAGATATGTTCTCCCTGCTTAGTAACTGAATTAAATCAGTCATCATTTGTATCCTCCAGCAGTCGCAGTCTATTAAAGAAAGATTGGGATAGTTTGTTGGAAATGAGATCTGAGGACCAAAGTTCTGCATATGAGAGTTAACACATTAGGAGAGACTATAGATAAAAATGTACTCTGAAATTCCCTGCTTAATTATTAAGACCTGTATCTAAAATTTTATTATTATGTATAAACATAATGGCTGTGGATTAATGACTGGGTAAGAAAACACCACTGGCTGGTCTTCAACAAGCCTGGGAAGGAAAACAGGGAATGAGTAGACCATTAGACCAATAATTTCAAGACATTAAAAACTTAGGTATTAGTCTGGAATCAGGCAACAGGTAAGTATCAAAGACGGGGTGAGGCAAAGAGCCCTAAATCAGGCTGCAGGCATGTCAGAGGTGAGAAATAAAAGCTACAGAGAGATGGTAATACCGACAAAGTTTTGAACGTGGACACTGGAGTTAAGCCAGTGTTTTTTCTTTCATGAGCATCTTCAAATAAACAGATGATTTTGTTTATCTTTAAATGACATCCAGGTTTCATTTAACCTTAGAATTGATACCATTGTAAACAGCCAGTATTCAATAGGAAATAATCCACTTTTTTCAGTAAGAAAGTTGAATGATCCTCAGTGGTTAATAATCAGTTATAATTTTGTGCCCCATGGGGAA
This sequence comes from Pipistrellus kuhlii, assembly GCF_014108245.1. Classification (NCBI taxonomy): domain Eukaryota; kingdom Metazoa; phylum Chordata; class Mammalia; order Chiroptera; family Vespertilionidae; genus Pipistrellus; species Pipistrellus kuhlii. The sequence goes on along the minus strand of NW_023425515.1, from coordinate 104,480,563 downwards.
GGTTGGACACTATAGGCAAGTCATTTGGGCATTCTCCCAGGAAGCTGCAACTTTACACTCCCAAGGATTCTGGCAAAAAGGGATAGACTCGTGTCCAGTAGTTGGGATGACACAGGAAAGGTACTTGCCTACGAATTACACCTGTGGACAGAGATAGGTGATCAGAATGGGCATGGCCACTGCAAGCACACGAACATTTGGGAATATATAGTCTCCTAAACATGAACATTCACTCTCTTGGGACTCTTGTGCTCTTAGCTTCCTTGTATTTGCCTGTGTTTTCTCCACAGCTATGTGGCCCTCTGAATCCCACATGCAATAGACTGATGGACTTCCAGCCAGAAACACAAGCTAACCTATCCTGATTCTGGACTGGACCTGGTTCCAACATAGAATGGAAACTCTGGACATTGGCTCTGATTTTAGTTCTACTGAAACCCCAGCTATGATTCTTCGATTACTGGACTAAGGGAAATGGGACTCTGGAAAACCAAGGGTGTAATTCAAAAAAGCAAAGCTTTTTAGCACATGTCATACTCTCCTGTGGGTCTCCATAAATGCTTATTTCAGCAGAACCCCAATAACCCGAGGAGAAAAGCCCCTCTCCTATCCTGTAATGGCATACCCACTTGGGGCAAGAAGGCAAGGAGGATTGAAACATGGAAAGCATCCATTCTCTGTGCCATGAAAAAAAGGACTTCTGCCTATTTGCTCACTGGTGTATCTCTCCAGAACCCACAGCAACATACAGTTGTGAGAAGTGCCTTGGATATCTTTGTTATTGAATAAACCATTGTTAGTGATCTCAGTTATGTAAAGCAAGTCTTGGAAATAACAGAAAGCCACAGACACTTGGAAATCCCAAGCCAGGCCAGCCTTTTACATACAGGTAATGGACACTGGGGTACAGAAGAAGGGGCTGTCATCATGGAGAGGTGGATACAGGGGATATTTTCATAATGAAGGCATGGAAACAGTGGGTGCTATAGTTTTGCATAGGTGGCTACAGGAGCTGCTGTTATTATGCACAGGTGGAAGCAGGAGTTCTGTCATTATGCAGAGGTGGAGAACCTGCAGCCAACTAGGATTCAGATTTAAACTGAGAAAATAAGATTTTGGTTCCTGAACTCAGCCTTAAATATTAACTTATCCTTGTCCTCTTGTATTCTCTTCCTTAGATGCTAGCACATTTGATAACTATGGAAAGGTTTACAAAATAATAATTTTTCCCTCTGAAAAGACTTCAATCTACAACATGTTTATTAGATAGGAAAGGGGATGGGGAGGTTTACTAATACATGTTTTGTTGTTTTTTTTTGCTTGATTATATAATGTCATCCTCAAAGCAAGCCTGTTAAACAGAGAGCTATCTAGTCCTATAGATGAGGAAATAGAGAGTGGAAAACACTTACCAACCCACTAGCAGTGGAGGAGCTCGGATTTAGGCAGGTCCTCTGTCATTCACAAAGAGGCACCTCTGAGTCATAGGATGAACAGGCCACACCAGAAGGTCCCCAGCTTCAGGACCTGGTGGGATACACAAATGAAAGCCTTCATAACCTTTAACCCTGAGTCCCTTCCCATTCCTCAATGCCACTAGAAGATAATTAGAGAAGATAGGATAAAACAGTGGGTTGCATTTAGCTCAGAATAGTGATGTGCCTGGGCATATGAGGAAGCTTTTATATTCTGTTTCTAGTTTATATCTTATGACAGGTGTTAAAATATTTATTCTTTGCTATGCTGAAAGAAACATCATCCATTCTTACATTCATATTTAATCTTAATCTTCTTGGAAACTATTGGACACGGGAGTTGGGATAAGCATACTTCTTTGATGTCATAAGGAGTTTATGAATTTTGATCAATATATGCAAAATGTACTGGTACATTTTCTCCAACCAGCTTTGGTGTTTAGATTAAAGTTGCAGTTGGAGACCTGCATAGGAAAATCAGGTATTTAAACATATAAATTTCTTCAACTCCTAAAACCATCTCTCCAGAAAGTGTTATCTCTGAAATAGAATAAGATAATAAATGTGTGTCTAAGCCACAACTCCTACTGTAACTTTCTCAACCCCCTCTTAATGTCACATTGATTTGATCATGGTCATTGAAAGGGAAATATTTCCCTAGTCTGAAAGTAAAAAAGAATTTATAAACTTAGTGATTCAGTTAGGAAGAAGTTTGCTGCAAGGTAATGTATTTTTATGCAGATATTCAAGTGGTTCATATAACATAGACATTTATTATTCTTACTAATATGAGAAATCTGAAGAGAGGCAGCCAGAGCTCTCGGCCTCCACTCTACCATCCCTCTGTCCTAAGAAGGCACTTAGTCCAGGAGAACAGCTTTCCTTCAACCATCCAGTCTCAATTGTTGTCTGCAGAAAGCAGATAGATTTTAAAAAAGAAGAAAAAAAAGACATGCATATTCTGAAAGAACATGCTTGAGAACATGCTCATTTCATTTCATTTTAAGTTACATTTTGGTGACCTGAACTTAAGTACATGGCCACATCCAGCTGCAAGGGAGGCTTGGAAGTATAGGCCTTACTCGGGTCTCCCAAGTGTTTCATGGAAATCTGGGGTTCTAATATAAAAGAAGACAGGGAAAATAAACATTCATGTACCTAGCAATTATTCTTACATAGGCCAAAGAACTAGTTATAGATCCAATTCTGGCAGAAGGCGGAAGGGATTGAAGTATGTGTAACAAAGTATTCTGAGTCCAAATTCTGATGACTGCCCATTGCACCTTGATTCCCTCAGTGAGTGTGCACACTTCTCCCTATACATGGGTTATTATCTTTGGCATGTATTAAGGCTGAGATCTTGTCTTCCCTGAGTGGTTTCTGCTCCATTTCTATTGCTTATCCACCCCACCCACCATCTCTAGGAACTAGGCCCTGAACTTTGATCCAGCCTCATTCCAAGGTCAAGTCTAATACCTATTAGGGTGCCAATTTTTCCTGAAAGTTTGCAATCCCTTAATACCTTTCTGGATGGCCAAATATCACCAACCCTATATTCCCAACCTCTGTGCTCTATCTACCATTAGGAAAAAGAGACAAGTTTCAGACCAGAATGGACCTGGGTCCCAGTCTCATGTCCACCACTTATTGGCCACATGGATTTGTGCAATTTATTTCACCTCTATGTGCTATATTTTTCTCTTTTTTAAAATTTGGATATTAATAGTATCCACCACATATGAGCCTCAATAAATGCCAGCTACTATTCTTATTAGCACATGTAAGTATCTGATAGTGTAAACACCTCAGGCAAATGGAAGAAGATCATGAGGAAGAGCAAGCCCAAACCCACATAGCCTATGAAATCTCCTTTTTCATCTCTAAGTCTCAGGGTAAAGCTCCCAAACTCCATCAACAGTCTAGACCACCACTTTGTACTTCAGTTCTATGTCTTGGGGTGGGACTGAGCCTCTTTTCTCCTCTGCAGAAGTCACAGTAGATCTGTCCTTTCAAAGGGAATATTGTCTTGTAGTTAGCTGAGCCTTGTGGGGGTACTTCCTGAGGTGTGACTGTAGAAATAATTTCTTCAGAGTAAGTACAATTTAGATTCCAGTCTCATGGGCTGAAGGAAGCTTTCACTTAGGCTTTGAAGGCAACCCTCCAGAGCCATTAACCCCATCCTCTTGAAAACCTTCATCTTGAAGGCCATTCTGCCAAGGCTCAGTGACGGAGCACCATTCTAACTACACTGGCAGGTTTTACCTAAGTCTAAGGACTTAGGGTAGACATTTGTTTCAACAATTCATTGGAGCATAAATGCAGAGGATTGCCAAAGTGATACAATAAAAACCACTTAGTGACTCAGTGACATCAGCAGCAGAGTAGCTAGAAGGACTGGACTCCTGCAGCTAAGCGATATTTCTGCCACTTTCAGAAATACCGGTTTGCTCAGAGATCAAGTCTGCCTGGGAGAAGACTAAGAATAGGTGATAATATTTGTTTCGACCATAATGAAACACCTTCTCTTTTAAAAATTTCCACAATTTTTTGCAGGTTTGACTTCTTTTTCAAGTTTTACATATCTTATAAAGTAATTTAAGCCCTTGAGTATACCCATCTACAAGGCAATACCTTATATCGGGCATTCAGGATCAATTGTTCCAATTATATCTTATTAGTCTTCTAGGTACCAGCAGTGCCACTTCCAATCATGCCTCTACTCTTGCAAAGACATGGTTCAACTGTAAACTGAACCTTGTCATTGCTTTGCTTACAATCTTCAGTGGCTTTCCATTAATTTCTGACTAAAGATCAAGCTGCGTTGCATGACAGTAGTCCCAAGATGACCTGAATAGTTCTTGGTCCATTCCATACACACACACACACACACACACACACACACACACACACACACACCACAACAAATGGCAGCCACCCTGAAGTTCGGGCAATTTGTCAACATTCTTTCTCTCACCCCTGAACCTAAATATCCACTCCCCTACCTGCGTTGTCATTTCACATACCACCTTCCACATACTGGTTATCTTCTGACTCTTTTGGTCTCAGCCTGAACCGCTACAGAAGTGTTCCTTACTCTAAAGTGTGGATTAGAAAGCTCTTCTAGAAAATGCCATAGAGCCCTCACTTTCCACTAGGGTCTGAAATATCTGTCTCTACTATTTGAAAATCAGACATAATCTTTCACCTATATATATTGTTTCAGTTATCTACTCTTTGAAAATAATATGCATATCAAACAACCTTGAAACCCTCAGTGGCATATAACATAAGACATTCATTCTGTTCATGCATCTAGAACTGTTGGACAGTTCTGTCAATAGATAGCCTTGTTCATGCATCTGCAATCAGCAGGTCAGATCAGACAAGGGCTGGCTGGAAGAGTCTTGGCTAGGACAATCCATCTTGGCTTCATAGGGATGTGCGGCCTCCAGCAGGCTAGCTCAGACTTGTTCTCAAAATGGAGGCAAAGCTCTAGGAGAGAAAATAGAAGCACATAAGGCGCTTTGAAGCCCAGGATCAGAACTGAACATAACTTATGATGCATTCTTTTGGCCACAGCAAGTCACGAAGTCAACCCAGGATAATGCAATCTTCACCAAATTCACAATGTCATTTTTTAAGAAATAGAACAAGCAATTATCAGATTTGTGTGGAATCACAAAAGACCCCAAATAGTCAAAGCAATCCTGAGAAAAGAGAATTATACTCCAGGTATCACACTACCTGACTTCAAATTACACTAAAAAGCTATGATAATCAAAACAGCATGGTACTGGCAGAGAAACAGACATACAGATCAATGGAACAGAATAGAGAGCCCAGCTATAAAACCACATGTATAAGGACAGATAATTTTTGACAAAGGAGACAGAAATGCACAAGGGAGTAAAGATAATCTCTTTCATAAGTGGTGCTAGGAAAACTGGAAAAATACATGCAAATGAATGAAACTAGATTCCAGTTTGTCCCCATGTAAAAATGTTATAGATCAAAGATCTAAATATAAGACCCAAAACAGTAAGTACATAGAATAAAATATAGGTATCAAACTTATGGACTCTGGCTGTAGAGAACATTTTATGAACTTGACCCAAAGGCAAGAGAGTAAAGGCAAAAATAAATGAATGGGACTATATTGCACAGAAAGAAAAAAAAAAATTAACAACAAAACAAAGATGCAGCCACCTAGATGGGATATGATATTTGTAAAAGAATAGCCCCAACAAAAATTAAATTTCTAAAATATATAAAGAACTCATAAAACTCAACACCAAACAAACAATCCAATCAAAAAGTGGGAAACAGACCTGCAAATACACTCCCCCAGGCAGACATTCACAGCCAATAGATATGTGATAAGATGTTCAACCTCACTAGCAATTAGGGAAATGCAAATCAAAACTACAATGAGATACCAGCTCATACCTGTTAGAGTGGCCATTATCAACAAGTCAAGCAATAACACATATTGGAAAGGCTTTGGAAAAAAAAGTAACCTCATTCACTGTTGTGTCAATGTAGACTGATACAACCACCATGGAAAGCAGTCCAGCGATTTCTCAAAAAATTAAGATTATAGAGACCATACCATACAACAATCCCTCTCCTCAAAATCATATATTCACAAAGATATATGAACCCTTATTTTCATTCCAGCACTATTCACAGTGGCTAAGAAATGGAAACAACAAATGTATCCTGTGATAGAGGATTGAATAAAGAATATGTGGTACATATACACAATGTAATACTACTCAGCCATAAGAAAGAACAAAATACAGACAATTACATCAACATGGATAGACCTTGAGTATATTATGCTAAGTGAAAAAAATCAGTCAGCAAAAGCCAAGAACCATATGATTTCACTCATATTCTACCCAATAAAAGAGCAATATGCAAATTAAATATCACTCTGCTATACCCACAAGCCACGTCCACCAGCCAATCAGAGCGAGTATTTAAATAAACCCAACCAAGATGGCTACCAGGATGGAGGCTTGGATTTCCCTGGCAATGGAGGAAGCCAAGCTTCCCACACACCCTGGCAGGTCAAGCCTCCACTCAAGACTACAAAGTTTCAATTATAGAAGGTAAAAAAATTTAAACAGAAATGGCAGCAACCATGGAGCAAGCAGGAGGCTTGGCTCCACTCCAGGCTACAAAGTTTCAATTGTAGAAGGAAAATAAATTCCAGATACCAGGGCCTCTGCTTGAGTTGCTGGGAGGCATGGCTGGCCTGCAAACCACCACAGGCCCTTCGGTCAGGCTGCTCCACACCCCAAGGGAACCCCACACTAATATGGGACACCCTTCAGGGCAAACCAGCTGGCCCCCACCCATGCACCAGGCCTCTATCCTATTTAATAAAAGAGTAATGTGCAGATTGACCATCACTCCAATACACAATAGCTGCCCCCATGTGGTCAAAGATCCTGCCCTATGTTGACACAAGATGGCTTCCACAAGATGGCCTGCAAAGGAGGGCAGTTGGGAGGGACCAGGCCTACAAGGGAGGGCAGTTGGAGGCAATCAACCCTGCAGGGGCGGGCTCCTGGACTTGCAGAGGGAGCAGGCCAGGCTGGGGGACCCCCAGGTGCATGGATTTCATATGCTGTGCCTCTAGTAACAATATAATAAAACCAAGTACATACAATAAATATGTTGGAAGTATTCCGTTTGAATAACCCCAAAATCTCTCATAGTTTGGACAATATGTTACCCAGTCACATGCCCTTGATTGCTGGCAGCCATCTTGCTTATCTGTCACTCTGGCAAGCAGCACTGATGCTCATGCTTGCTGCTGCATTATGAATTTCTGCCTGTCTTAACTGTCCAGCAGCTCAGCCCCTCCTTAGCTCTGAGGAAACTCCTACCTTCTGAGTATTGGAGGCTGCACAGTCCACTTTATTATATTCTAGTTCAGAATATAAAATTTTCTATAAAATATAAGTCAATCAAAATATTCTTTTTTTTTAAAAAAAATATTCTTCCTATAAGTCAAAATATTCCAAAGGTATCAAATGTTAAAATCATTCTTGTACACTCTCTGATCTCTCATCATATAACTTATTTGCCTCTTCTATGCTTTTGTAGGAATAAACCATATTATATTGTTTGCAAATTTTGTTCTTTTTAAAAAATCTATCTTTATTGTTGAAAGTATTACAGATGATCCTCCTTTCTTTTCTTCATTAACCCTCCTTCACCCCACACCCACCCTTCCCAGGCCTTCATCACACTATTGTCTGTGCTCATGGGCTATGCATATATTATACTACTGTGTGTATAAGTTCCAAATGGTTAACTTCTTTCCCCTGCCTTCTCTCTGGGATTTGTCACTCTGTTCCATGCTTCTATGTCTCTGGATATATTTTATTCATTGTTAGATTCCACATTTGAGTGAGATTATGTGATGCTTATCTTTCTCTGACTGGCTTTTTTCACTTAGCATAATACTCTCTAGGTCCCACCATGCTGCCTCAAAGGGTAAGAGATTTTTTTACAGCTGCATAGTATTCCATGATGTAAATGTACCACAGCTTTTTTTTTTTTTTTTTAATCCATTCATCTACTGATAGGTACATGAGCTGTTTACAGATCTTATATATTTTAAATTGTGCTGTTCTGAATATAGGAATGCATACATTCTTTCTTACTGGTGTTTCTGGTTTCTTAGGTTATATTCCTAGAAGTGGGATTACTGGGTCAAATGGAAGTTCCATTTTTAATTTTTTGAGAAAACTGCATACTGTTTTCCTTAGTGGCCACACTAGTCTGCATTCCCACCATCAATTGTACTAGGGTTCCTTTTTCTCCCCAACCTCACCAGCACTTGTCATTCGTTGATTTGTTGATGACAGTCATTCAGACACATGTGAGGTGATAACCTCATTGTCCTTTTAATTTGCATCCCTCTGATAATTAGTGACTTTGAGCATTTTTTCATATGTCTCTTGGCAATCTGTATGTCCACTTTGGAAAAGCGTCTATTTAGGTCCTTTGTCCATGTTTTAATTGGATTGTTTTTCTTCATTTAGTTAAGTTGTATGTGTTTCTTATATATTTTGGAAATTAATCCCTTATCAGATGTATCATTACCAAATATGTTCTCCCATACAATGGGTTCCCTTTTTGTTTCATTGAGGGTTTCTTTTGCTGTGCTGAAGGTCTTTATTTTGATGCAGTGCCATTTGTTTATTTTCTCCTTCGTTTCCCTTGCCCTATGAGATGTATTGTCAAACATATTATGAGAGATGTCTGAGATTTTGCTTTCTATGGTGTTTCAAGATTTTTATGGTTTCATGACTTACATTTAAAGAATTGAAAACAAATTTTGGTGGTACATTTTGTTGAATTATTTAATTAAAGATTTCCAATCAGTTTTGAATAAAGTACAACCAATTTATAAAGGATTTGTTTACAAAATACTCAATATCATGTAGGGCACTTAAGTTGATTTCACAGCAATCCTTCATAGTAAAGGTTCAAACTGTTCTGAAATATCTTTTGTAATAAGCAGCAAAGATAGAAAACTCGGAGAAAACAGGGTTACTGTCTGTTTTGAATTTCACATCCTCCTTATGTCTCATGGGTTTGCTCCAGGTATCACAGTTTCCTGACACATCCTCAAAAATGTGCACCTAGGTGAACTGGTGTTTCTACATTGTTGCAGTCCCACTGAGTGTGGGTATGTAGGAGTGCACCGTGGGATGGAAAAACGTCCTGTCCAGTGTGGGTCCCATTTTACACCCTGAGATGCCAGACTAGGCTCAAGACACCTACCACCTTAGATCACCCACTATTCTGAACTGAAACAAGCAGGTTGGAAAATATAATTACCTTACCTTTAAAAATTAATCTTTCTTCAGTGTATGTTGGCTCATATTTATTTTACTGTTTAACATTAGATGTGCTTTGGGTTTTACTTAGAGTTTGATGGTGTTTTTATGACCAAAAATATGCCTTAAGAACTTAACTCCTGTCAGCACCCAAGACCAAAAAGAATAAACCTGAGCTAGGAAGCTAAATTAGAGCTTCCAATAACATTGTGTGTGGGAGTGCACTGTGGGATGGAAAACATTATATACTAGAGGCCCAGTGCATGAAATTCGTGCATGGGAGAGGTGTCCCTCAGCCCAGCCTGCACCCTCTCCAATCTGGGACCCCTCAAAGGATGTCTGACTGCCCATTTAGACCCAATCCCAAGGGTCTAAACTGATCCTAACAGGCAGTCAGACATCCTTCTCATAATCCAGGACTGCTGACTCCCAACTGCTCCCCTGCCTGCCTTCCTGATTGCCACTAACTGCTTTTGCCTTCCAGCCTGATCACCCCTAACCACTCTCATGCCAGAGTGATTGATGTCTAACTGCTCCCCTGCCAGCCTGTTTGCCCCCAACTTCCCTCCTCTGCTGGCCTGGTCACCCCTAACTGCTATCCCCTGCAGGGTTGATTGCCCCCAACTGCCCTCCCTTGCAGGCCTGGTGCCTCCCAACTGCCCTTCCCTGCTGGCCATCTTGTGGTGGCCATCTTGTGTCCACATGGGGGCAGGATCTTTGACCACATGGGAGCAGCTATTTTGTATGTTGGAGTGATGGTCAATTTGTATATTATTCATTTGCCCTGAAGGGTGTCCTGGATCAGGGTGAGGGTTCACTTAGGGTGTGGGGCCACCTGGACGAGGGGCCTGTGATGATTTGCAGGCTGGCCATGCCTCCATTGGGTGAGGGTCCCAGCTGGGGGGCCATGGCCAGCCTGGGTCAGGGGCTAATGGCTGTTTGGAGGCTGACCACACACCCCAGCAAAGACTCTTACTCCATGGGGGTGTGACCAGCCTGGGTAAAGGGCTGAGGGCCATTTTCAGGGTGGCCACAGCTCCTTCAGGGTGGGGGATCCCACTGGGGTGCTTAGCCAGCCTGGGTGAGAGGCTGAGGGCCATTTTCAGCCTGGCCCTCTCCCCTAGCCCCCAGCAACCCAGGCTCTCAGGCTCTCCTTTTTTTTTTTTCCCTTTTTTCTTTTCTTTTTTTTTTTTTCTTTTTTTTTCAAAACCTCTTTGAGCAGAGGCCAGGGCCACCTGGAAGCAGGTATCTGGGATTTATTTATCTTCTATAATTAAAACTTTATAGCCTTGAGCTGAGGCCAGGACAGGTGTGAAGCTTGGCTTTTTCCATCACCGGGGGAAACCCAATCCTCCTGCTCACTCCAACTCTGTGGCTGCCACCATCTTTGTTGGGTTAATTTGCTTATTTGGTCCTGATTGTCTGGCAGGCATAGGGGAGATATGGTCAATTTGCATCTTTCTCTTTTATTAGTATAGATATGAAGAACTTAACTAAGAAGAGTTCCCACATAATTCAGTATTGATTTAAACTTACCATGATACATGCATCCTAATTGCATGAATGTCCCCTTTGCCTCTGCTCTAGAGTTTGTGTTTGATGGTGATAAGGTACAACATCACCTTAAAAGCAGCTGCAAAATGCTTGTGGTTAACCTTTACTCCCAACTCCAAGCAGAAGGGGTCACTGAGACTAATGGTAATGGTCTCCACAGCCTGTGAGCTCTCGGTTTTGAGACAGCTGGAGAGTTTTTAAGGACATAATACTCCCCAAAAGTACGCCTGCAAAGTGCCAGATTATAGCAGGATATCTAAACTGCTACTTATGTTAGTCTGTGAAGTAATCGCCAATCCGATCTCATAAAGGGAGCTCTTTTAAAGGGGACTGCATATAGCAAACAAGAATCATGTGCGTGCCCTAGCCAGTTTGGCTTGGTGGATAGAGAATCAGCCTGAGGACTAAAGGGTCCCAGGTTTGATTCCTTTTAAGGGCACATGCCCAGGTTTCAGGCTTAATCCCAAGTGGGGGATGTGCAGGAAGCAGCCAATTAATTATTCTCTCTCATCATTGATGTTTCTATCTCTCTGTTCCTCATCCTTCCTCTCTGAAATCAATAAAAACAAATTTAAAAAAAAAGAATCATGGGTGATCCTGAGAATTATCTGCAAGTACTGGGCACTCTGTAAGTTTGTTAAACTGATTACATGGAGAGAAAGGCCATACTGTATGATGATGTAGCATGCACAGTTGTGTGGATTGTGAGGGTGTGAGGGACACAAACCCAGTAACTATGGTCAACAAAATGGAAATGGTCCTGAGGAAGAAGGAAATGTCAATAAAATAAAAAAGACTGGGGGGAAAATAGAGCACAGTTATGGAGATGAACAGTAAGATATTTAAAAAAGAACAATATATCAAGAAAAGAAATGTAGGAATGATTAAAATGGTGCTCATATGATTTTAAATCTAGGAAAGGCAATGGAAATGGCCAAGTGAAAAGGTGAGTTTGAGGTCATAGTGAACGCAACCATTTTCTAGAGCATAATGTCCATTAGAGGCCAATAACCTGAGCCCTCATTTCCCAATGACTGGCCTCAGCCTTGGAGTCAGGCTTCTCTCCCACTTCAATAGACAGAATTAAGGCTCTGACCTCCTTTACTCTTTTATCAAGGGGGAAAATCCCACCCCAACACTGTAATCACTAAATATTTACCTATCCATGATCAAAAAAGAAAAAGAAGCAGCTTTGTTAGATGGACCATCAAAATGATAACTAAGAGCTGAATATGGCCAGAGTAATTACTACAATTCAGTGCACTCCCTACAGAGTTAAGAAAATGTCTGCAGCCCCATTATAAATCTTCTTATTGTTTCAGAGCCTGGACTAACAGATCTACTCTGTGCTATTCTGCAGCTCCAAGTAAATTGCATTTGGCACATTTTAGAATAAATTATGAATTCATTTCAAAGTTCCTGAAATGTAAGAGGGTGGTGATTGCGGTTTGGCGATAGATAGATCTGAATTACAAGGTGTTTGCCATCTCTGTATTTGTTGCTTCTTAATGTCACAGATGGCCTTTTACTTTTAAATAAGCACTTGGAAGCAGCTTAAGAGACTATAACTCACTGTACTTCATAGAAATACCATCCTGGCCAGAGGCAGGACAAGTTCTTTCCTACTTCTGACCTTCAGATTCTCTCCAATTGTTATTATATCTTGAAAGAATTTTATAAACCTAAAACACATAGCTAGCTCTTTACTGATATCTGATATCTAATTGGAAATTAATAGACAACTAAAAGAGTTCACAGTAAATATGATTTATCCACAGTGGCTGTGCACTTTCTCTAAATTAATTGATCGAACAATCAACATATCACATTTTTGGCAATCCTGATCAACCTGAGCCACAGGATGATTTTTCCAGCCCTTCACTTTGCTGAACTGATGAATTGCATATATTGTGATCAAAGTCAATGTAATGAGAATCTGAGAAGATTCTATTTAGCATAATTAATTTTAGTTTGTTTTGTATCTAATTTTGTTTTTTCACAAAACGGAATCTGTTGTTTGTGGCAACTGTTGTCAAAATTTCTGCTGCTAACGTTGGTAAGAGAAGCCCTGTGAAACGAACCAACATTCTGCCAGTGAGCAAAGGGGAGAGACTGTGAGTGTGCAGGATTAGAGCATACGTTTACTTCCATTTCAGAGAGATTTCGCTTATGACTTCATACCCTGTAAATTACTTTCACTCGATAGTTGAGACTCAGAAAATCTGGAAACTTTAATAAACTTCCCCAACCTTCACATTGCCCATTTAATATACTCTACATGTGGCAAACCCAGCCACCATCTCAGTATGACTCAATACATTAGAAAATGTATTAGTATTCTGTTGATTTATTTTGCTAGAACTTATGTAGTAACATATTTTAGAAAATAAGATTTCATGCTCTTCATCATTAATTTCAGTTATTTTATAATTATTCCACCCCTCAAAAAATTTTAAGGAATTATGATATTGAGATTTATGAACAATGTTTACTTCAAACTATCAGATATTTGTTAAAGAAATGCTGTTCCTTATCTAGTCATGCTCTGTGATTTATTTATTTTTTAAAGGTATTTTTTTTAATATATTTTATTGATTTTTTACAGAGAGAAAGGGAGAGAGATAGAGAGCTAGAAATGTCGATGAGAGAGAAACATCGACCAGCTGCCTCTTGCACACCCCCTACTGGGGATGTGCCCACAACCAATCTACATGCCCTTGACCAGAATCGAACCTGGGACCTTCCAGTCACCAGACCGAGGCTCTACCACTGAGCCAAACCGTTTCAGCAGGTATTTTTATTTATTTCAGAGAGGAAGAGAGAGGGAGAGGATGATAGAAACATCAATGATGAGAAAGAATCATTGATTGGCTGCCTTCCTATTGGGGATCAAGCCCACAACCCAGCATGCGCCATTGACTGTATTCAAACCCAGGACCCTTCAGTCTGCAGGCCAATGCTCTATCCACTGAGCCAAGCCAGCTAGGGCACTCTGAAATTTATTTTGTGCAGCATTTGCCATATAAAGCATCATGCAATTTCCCAGACATGGTGATAAATGAAAGATTACTCATCACTTTGGTTGATAATCACATTGTCTTTATGTAGGTTTAAAAAAAAAAAAAGACAAGACAAAAGCACAGGCAGAGAGAAAAGAGAACACTTGCAATACTGGAGGGAAAGAAAAAAAAAAAAACAGTGTAAGAAAGAATTACAAATCAGACCTTTAGTCCCTGTAAAGGAAAATATTCCTCTTGATTTCCCTTTAGGTTCACTGCTGCCACACTTTACTTCTGACCCAAGATGTGCGGGTTTTCCAAACATCAAGCAATCAATCTTTTGACCCCATCTGGGCATCTTACATCTTAATTCTGACATTATAAGACTGCCCCCCACCCAAATTCACACACCAATTATAAGTCTGAGGTTGTCACCTGTATTTCTGACCAACTGCCTATAAATTAGGGTTTCCATGGCCCCATCTTTGATTTCAACAATTTGTTAGAATGGCTCACAAAACTCATGCAAAAACTTATTTACATTTACCTTTTTACTATAATTAAAGAAAATAATAAAATATATAAATTAATAGCCAGATGAAGAGATATATAAGGTGAGTGTAGAAAAGTCCCAATTGCTGGAACTTGTACAGTTGAAGCTTTGATCAATTATTAACCCAATTTCCAGCCACTCATTTCTCTCTGGAAAATGAGGCTAAAAATTCCAAGCTTCTAATCAGGGCTTGGTCTTTCTGGTGACCAGCCTTCATTAAGAGTCTTCCCTTTAGAACAAAGGATACAGCTATCACCTAGGACATGTCAAGAGATTCAGAAGGTCTGTGTCAGGAATTAGGGTCAAAGACAAATATTAGCACACTGATGTTCCTTGTGTTCTTCTTACCTAAGAAATTACAGGGTCTAGTAGCTCTATCTTGGGACCAGGGGCAGAGAGCAATATATATTTCATAGTTCATTCCATAGTCTCTGGTCTTGGAATCCTCATAGCAAAATGATGTTCAACTCAAAATATGCTGGCGTATAACTAAAACTCAAGTCACTAACAACTATCCAGTCCATCATTGTCTTAACAGAGGCTCAACTCATGAAATTCATACAAGAGTAGGCCTTCTGCAGAGGTGTGGCACCAAGATTGGCCCAAGCCTCAACTCTGTGGCTGCCTCTGTGGAAGAGGCAACACTAGAACCAGGATTGCGCAGCCTCCTCTCTCACTGCCTCTGTGGAAGGGGCCATGGCTTGAAGGACCTGCCTGCTTGAAGGACCCTCCCACACCAACTCTGCAAAAGTGGCCATGGCCCTGCCCTCTCACGCCACCCTACCCTCTCCTGCAGCCCCTGGATCTCCCAGGGTCCTGGCCTCTCCTGCAGCGCCAGGCTCTCATGGCCTCTGTGAAAGGGGCCACAACACTGAACCAGCCTGTGCGGCCGCCTCTCCTGCACCACTGGGCCTCAGCATTTATAACTGTGTGGCTTTGTCTAGAAGGATGTCCAGAAGACAGAAGACATCCAGTCTAATTAGCATATTACCCTTTTATTAGTATAGATGAGAATTTCTCCCAGGGTGAGGCCACTCGGTTTATTAAGCTCCTATTTGATGCTATTGTCTCAGCAAATATATGGCTTCACCCTTTCAGACTAAAAGACTAGCTAAAAGACAGTATAATCTCTTTCTCTGAACCTTTTTTGAAGCGTTAATGTAATATTGGATTCCCCCACACACATTTAATAACTTATTTGTTTATGTCTTTACCCTCAGCTACTATTCTTTCTTCTCTTCCTTTATATCAAGATGTACCCACTTTTGGAAGGAGTATTGGGTTTGGTTACTGTGCTGGCCTAGATTTCAGGCAACAATGCAAGACTAGCAAGTGTCTGCCCGAGGTTCACTCCTTTCAGATGGGGTGGGTTACACAGGTACAAAACTAGTGAGCATTTTTTATCATCAGGTTATAGAGCTGCATTCTCTGTTAACCCTAAATATTTGGTTTTGTGTTTTTTTCCAGATGGGGTGAGGATATAACCCACCTTATCAGGCTCTTAGGAATTCTACCATAAAAGTTTAGAGGTACAATTTCTTACTTAGAAAGTGTCCCTACTCCCAGTATAGTAGCAGCAGCCCTGGTCCTATGACCATGACATCATTTAGAAGAAAAAAAACAAACAAAACAGTGATATGTGGAAAAAAGAAAAAAATGTATAGTAATTTTCATACCAGCATCTCCTTGAGAACTGCATGGTTATGCCAGTATCCTTCCCCATCTCTCTGCCCCAACTCCACCAGAAAAGCAGAGGAATATCCAGTGGGCACCCCTGACCCTCCCACATGCTGACTGCTAAGTATATGCACACACTTTAGAAGAATATAAGGAATATAAGTCAGTGCTTCATGACTTTACCCCTCCCTCTCTGTCCTGCATTTCAGACAACCAATGGTGCAATGGCCAGTTCCAGTTCTCTATCAAGCCCCTCTTCCAGCCTCTGAGATGAACGTCTCTCTGCACGTTGTTGGACATTAAGTGTGTTTCTTGGTCTGCCATGATGGTCAGAAAGTTGGAGACATAACTTTGTTCTTTTTCAAGATTGTTGGGCTATTAAGGATCCCTTGTCAATACATGTAAATTTTAGGATGGGTCTTTTCTATACCTGCAGATATGCCATTGGGATTTTAATAGAAATTACATTGTATTTATAGATAACTTTGGGTAATATTCACATCTTAAAAATGTACTCTTGAATTTGGTTTGCTAATATTTTATTGAAGATTTTTGACTCAATATTCATCATATATATCAGGTTTTTATTTAATTTTATTGTAGTGTTTTTGTCTGGCTAAGATAATGCTGGCCTCAAATAATGAGTTTGGGAGTATGTTCATATCTCTAATATTTTGGAAGAGTTTGAAGAGAATTAGTGTTAACTCTAAATGTTTGGTAGAACTCACTTAAAATGCCATCTTGTCCTGGGCTTTCTTATACTTTTTAAAAAATCTTTTCTCATTGATTTCAGAGAGGAAGAGAGAGGGAGAGATAGAAATATTAATGATGAGAGAGAATCATTGATAAGCTGTCTCCTGCATGTCCCCTTCTGGGAATCAAGGCTGCAACCTGGGCCATGTGCTAGAACCTGGAATCAAACCTGTGACCTCCTGGTTCATAGGTTGATGCTCAACCACTAAGCCACAGCAGCCAAGGCCTGGGCTTTACTTCATCAGAATGTTTTAATTACTTCAGAGTGATAGTTCTGTTCAGAATACCTATTTATTGATGATCCAGATTTGGTAGTCTGTGTCTTTCTATAGTTTATCTATTTCTTCTAGGTTATCAATTTGCTGACATGCAATTATTCATGTATTCTCTTGTAATTCTTTTTATGTCTGTGGCACCAGTTGTTTTTTTTTATATATATATATATTTTATTGATTTTTTACAGAGAAGAAGAGAGAGGGATAGAGAGTTAGAAACATCAATGAGAGAGAATCATCGATCAGCTACCTCTTGCACACCCCCAGGAGGGATGTGCCCACAACCAAGGTACATGCTCTGGAACAGAATCGAACCTAGGACCTTTCAGTCGACAGACCTACACTCTATCCACTGAGCCAAACCATTTTTGGCTATGTCACCAGTTTTATCCTCCCTGCTTTCTTACTTCAGTTATTTGAGCCTTCTTTCTGTATTTTAGTTAATCTAGGTAAAGGTTTGTCAACACTGTTGATCTTTTCCAAAAAATAACTCAGTTTTACTGATTTTTTTCTATTGTTCTTTTTATTTTATAATTGTTTATATTTGATCTAGTCTTTCTTTGTTATTTCATTTCTTCTTCTAGTTTTAAATTTACTTTGTTCTTCTAATTCCTTGAGATATAAAATTAAGTTGTTAATTTGAAATACTTATTTTAATTTTATTTATTATTTAAAGTTTTACAAATAGCCCCTCTTTCCCCCATTGACCCTCTCCACCCCACTCCTATACCCAGGCCTTCCCCTCTCTATTGTCCGTCCACAGGCTATGCATATATGCCTATAATTTCATTGGTTTTTATCTTGTAAATTTTCTCTCAATGCTTTTTTTATTGCACCCCATAAGTCTTGTTATGTTGGGTTTATATTTTCATTTGTAATAAAATATTTTCTAATTTCTTTTGTACTTTATTCTTTATGGTTGCTTATTTAAGAGTGTGTAGTTTAATTTCAATGTATTTGTGTATTTACTAGTTTTCTTTCTGCTACTGATATCTAGTTTAATTCTATTGTGATCAGAAATAAATACTTTATATGAGTTTAATCTTTTTAAATTAGTTGAGACTTGTTTAATGGCCTAACATGTTGTCTACCCTGCTGAGTGCTCCATGTGTGCTTGAGAAGAATATCTATTCTGTTGTTTTTGGGTCGAGTCCTCCATAGATGTTTGTTAGGTTCAATTAGTCTATAGTACTGTTGTTTGTCTTTTGTTTCATTACTAGAGGCCCAATGCATGAAATTCATGCAAGAGTAGGCTTTCCTTCCCCTGGCTCCTGGCACCAGCTCCCTCTGGCACCTGGAACCTGGGCTTCTCTCCGGGACCCGTGATTCTCTCCGTCCACCAGCAGGCACCTGGGACCCAGGCTGGCTTCCCTCTGGCCCCTGGCAGGCCCTTGGGACCTGGGCTTCCCTCGCAGCCCCTTACAGCCCAGTCTTTGTCCAGAAAGACTTCCAGTCTAATTAGCATGTTATGCTTTTATTATTATAGATTAATCTTCTCTCTGGTTGTTCTATTCATTATTCCTAGTTTTGTGTTAACATCTACTACTATTATAATGCTGTTGTCTATTTCTCTCTCAATTGTATCAACGTTTGCTTTATATATTTAAAATCTCTAATAGTTGGTGCATAAATATTCTGCCAAATGAAGTTATATTTCTAGGCATCCTGGACCTAATTGCTCTTAATCCAATCATCCATAAAGTGAAAAATATAGATTAATTACAAAGAAAGAAAAAGAGAGAGAGAGAGAGAGAGAGAGAGAGAGAGAGAGAGAGAGAGAGAGAGGAAGAAAGAAAGGAAAGAAGAAGAAAGAAATAGAAATAAACCTGTGCAGCAGAAATAATTTGTGGAAGTCAAGAATTTATGATGCTTTTCTCTAAAGCATATGCCAATGCTAAAATGAATCCTTAAGAGGTTTAGCAGCTAAGCAGAGTTTCAAACTTCAGGGGTAAAAATCAGAATTCAGGATGTGCCAAATAGGAAGGACTATTTCAATATCCCAGGCTTCCAGTTGGGACAATGAAAGACTACTTCCTAGCAGTGAAAGAGCCAGAAATAAATCAGGACTTCCAGAGACCAGATGATACCTAACTTACCTTAGGCCTTAAGTTGATTAAGATGATTTATGATTTCTATATTTATAACCTAAGTGAATGCTGGAGGCAAAAGTAAAACTTTCTAAAGGAAAGTGTTATTCAGTGGTACAAATGTCTCTATGGTTTTCACACAAGATCTAGCTTTCAATCACTCTAGTTATAGGCCATATCAAGATTGATGGATTATAAAATGAAAAATTACTTCTCATGAAAGTTTTCAAAATTTAGCCATCAGTTTTAACTCTTAACAATCAACTAATTAATCTTTCTTGTCAATCCAGGAAATTAAAGTCAGAGATTTGAGAGGGAAAACAGGTGTTTTTGTGACCATTGACAACTTATAATATTGCAATAAAATAAGATCAAAGACTTAGTACATAGTTCTACATGTAGGTTTGCCAGATAAAATAAACAATATACAGAAATTTTGATTTTCAGATAAACAGCACTTTTTTGTTTTGATAAAAGTGTATCTCTAATATAACATGGAATAAATACACTAAAATACATTTATTATTCATCTAAAGTTCAAATTTAGCTATGTGTCCATATTTTTATTTGCTATATGTGTTACCCCTACCTATGTAATAATAATCAAGCATGGAATTGAAGTAATAAAACTCATAGTTTATTGCTGCTCAACCAAAGAGGAGAAATGTTATTTTTTGCTTAATCATTATACAAACAATGTATTTCCTCCCAGAACACATTTTACTCACAGGTTGAATTGTCTAAGAAGCAAATGATTAAACTGACTGGTTTTAGATATTCTAGTGCATTGCTACTACTCAAAAATGTTCTGCAGACCAATGCCAAACCTTGAGTAGTTTGTCACTGTCAACTGGGTTCATAATTGTGATAGGGCCACGATGTAATCCAACTGCATCATAAGGCACATTAATTACCTACCTGGCATTTTTAATAATGATAACTCCTTGATTAAGGAGGTAGTGTGTTGATTGCAATTCTGTTTCAAGCTCTGTATCTACACATTAACCAGGATCAAAGATTTCAATGATTGGCTGATAGGCATGGTTACTTAGAGGAACCCAAAGGTGAGTTTTCTTTGTAAACAATTCTGCTTTGTTATAAGTTATGTATATTCTATGGTTGGATTCCATTAATAAAGCTTTATATACAAAGATATATATCTTTAACAGTTAATATTTTAAAACATTGTACTTAAATCTAGCGTAGATCATGAAAATGTTATATCTAGGATCACAAGTATGCATAAGATGGAACAGAAAAATTTCAGTCAACAAGTTCATTGTGTAGATTCTTGTTCTAATATTGTTAAAATAACCATATACTCCATTAAATGAAGTCCTGTAAGTGCCTTTCAGGATATGAAAATGTTGATGAAATTTTAAAATATTATCATAAGAATTGAAACTTATTGAGCACTTATTAACTATCAGAAAATGTTTAAAGTGCTTTACTCAGTTAATTTATTAAATCTATTAGAAATATAATCATCCTGTTTTCACACATAGTCAGCAAATTAAAACACACTGTTCCTTATTAAAAATTTTAAGAATCATATTAAATTTAGAATTTGATTCAAATGAAATCTATTGGAAACATGACTCTAAGGATTGAATGTCCTTTGCTTTGTTCCCAACTCTTGTTTAGTTCTGACATTAACCAGAAAACAACCTAACTATAACAAATGGTTACCCAGTTACGTAAATTATACTATATAACAATTACATATTGGTAACAACTTTATCAAGAATAGTGTAACCTCAATTGTGGAAGGCTTATACATTGTTACTTTAGGAGATGAAATGACAGGAATGAGGGATTCATTTGAAATAATAGAAAAAGATGATACATTTGAGTAACAATTGGAAAAACCAGATGACTAAATCCTCAGGCTATAGTTCTCTAAATTATGACTAAGTGTGTGCACACACTTGGACAAGGTACATTTGTGAGCAGGAAAACCAGACAACATGGGAGACTGGCCCAAGGAAGACAGTTAGAAACAGAATCAAACCCATGTAAAAGAAGGGCTTAAACATGGCCCAAAAATAATTGGAGACTAAGTAAAATGATGAAAAGAAAGGGGAAGCAAGGTACTACAGAATCTGAAGTGAAAGACTGTCTTAAATAAACCAATGATTCAAAAAATACTTTAAAAAGTTATATTTGAACAAAAGTAGTAAAGATGGGATTTTTTCCATGGTTAGAAGTCTGATTGATGATTAAAAAACACACAACTTATTTGTTGCTAGCTTCAATACTGAGAAAAATTATTTTGAGATGGAAGAGAATGAAACAATCACATATACATGAGAATTGAAGTATTAGCTAAATGTGTGTATGTGCATGTGTGGGTGAATGTGTGTACACCTAGTAACACAATGACTTTCTGTTCATGCTAAATATGAATTACACACCAGTCACTGAGGAAACTGAATGAAATCACCCAGTCTTTATCAATGATCTCTAGTGAAGGGTAAAGAACTGTAAAGGTGAGCATAACTATCACTAAGCGGGCTTTTGCCTAGGACATTTTCTGAGCATGTAGAAAAAGAAAAATATCACTGAGATCTAGGACAAGTCATGTCATACTAACTACATTTCATTATAACAGAATTTCCAAACCAGTGGGTTGCAGAAATGCTAAGGGCATATTTCTTCCAGTTATAGGCACCACAGAAGTGTTACCAGACAGGAGAGCCCCTGAGTCAATGGGAAAGGCTGTTTTCAACCTCGAACTTGAGCTTCTCATGTAAATGAACTTATACTATAGACTTTGGTTGCTTTGTGAAAAGCCAATTTATTAAATTAATCAAAGCAAGCACCTTTTCTGAAAAAGCAAAGCAAGCAAACAAACTTATACATCTGGCTTAGGAAGTGCAGATGGACTCTCAGCCAATCTGAAGAGCTGGATGGGTGGGGGACCCAGGCGTTATATACTCTCTTTTCTATAGGTTTAAAATTCCTTTGCTGACTATTTTGGTACTGATTAATTCTCAATGTGCCTTTTTTTACTTTGTCGCGGCCTTCCCAGAATTCATGAGCAGCACCTGGCAACTTTATCTTGCCAAGCCTTGAGACTGCTGGCTTCTCTGCTTAGGGAGTAAACTGCCTGTTTTTCCTTTCTCCTTTCCCCTTCACTTTCTGCATTCTCTGCTTAGGGAGTTTTTTGTTTTTTGTTTTTGTTTTTGTTTTTGTTTTTGTTTTTTTTTAAGTCATTTGCTCTTATGTCCTTGGCTGGGGAAGATAACGGTTTGTTAGTTACAAATTGTCCACACTGTTTTGCCTTGTTTCAACTTTCCCATCTCAGTTTCCCTAGTCCTCCTGTTCTACAATAGAATTTTATATAACATTTCTAGTTCCAAATTTCATGAGAAATGCTCTTTTATGCCATTTTAAGGACAAATCAAGATACCTGAGTTGAATGACAAGATAGGGTGAATGGAAGTTGATTAAGTTAAGTAAGGTACTGATGTCAATCTGGAAAGACATTTCTATAGGCAAAAGAAGGGCTTGGGTTGAAATTCACAGAAAATGTTCATATCATTTCTGGGTTTTTAAAAGCTCAGCAGGATAGTAAATGCAACTGATTTATTTAGGGCTCCCACGATAAAATGATAGGCAAAATCTGACAGGTTAAAATTTAATAAAGAAAGATGACATAACTTACACTTAAGCCCAAAAAGTAACTTTAGAAGTAGCAGATAGTACAAATACTGCTTTGCTGCAGCACATGGGAATAAAATTTGTGTTTATAATACAAGTCATTGATGAAGTGTGATTGTATTGATTAAAATTTGGAACCTTGTTAACAGACACTAAAATTCTCCCTGCACAAGATTAGACAGCTCTCATACAAAGTACAGAGGAGTGGTTGGTGCTTGGTTTGGCAGACGGACAGAATTAGCCCTAGCCAGTGGCTTGGTTGATTGGAGCATTGTCCCATGCACCAAAAAGGTTGTGGGTTCGATCAGCAGTCGGGGCAAGTAGGGGAGAACCAATCATTCTCTCTCATCTCTGTAAAACAATGGGCATATCTTCAGGTGAGGATTAAAAACTAAACTAAAATAAGTAGAACTAAAAAACTAGAGCTAGTGTAGAAATAAGTAAATATGAGATGAATTAAAGATGAAAGGGTGTTATAATGACACAATCAGTCCTTTTTACCTGCCTGAAGGATCACAGATGCCCTCTGACCCTTCTTCTTAGGAGAATGTATTTGTCCAAACAGGAGCTCCTCTCTTGGAAAGTCACTTCCTACCACTCACCTGACCCTCATCCACATCTATCCCACACCATAACATGAGAGGGAGGTCTGCAGCCCAAAATTGACTTATACAGAAGTACACAGTCCAGACGCCTTACCCCAGTGTGGGAACCACACTGTGGTATCAGTCTGTTGTGCTGTGAGATGCCCAGAGATCTAGTGTTGTGTCATAAATCAGCTAGTGAGATACAAGATGCCTTAATGAGCCAATTAATTAGGATTCGTTTACTGCGTGTGGGCCAGAGAAAGATTTTACTTCCAAATCTTGAGCAACACATAGAGGAAGATTTTGTGTTTATACTTTTTGAGCTTCTTTGTCTGCAGATTTCACAAAGAGCTCTGCGCATGTTATTATTACAGTTTGTAAAATTGAATATATAATGAATCAGCACTTGGCATAAAAATATCAGATTTATTATCGGTATTAGTCTACATTACTCTATTACATTGGATTGCTAGCTTGCAAGGTCAGACAGTTAAGTTTATCTTTTTCTATTATTCAAACTAAAAACAAAGTTATTTTATAAAAAAGAGACTGTCTTAAAGTGACAGAGTTTACAATGACAGAGTTTACAGGACAAGGGACTATGTAATAATAGCAGAAATTTCAAACAGCATTTTTTATACAAGATGGAGGTTACTATGCTTCACTAGGTATAGCTTATCTTTGAGCCCCGGGCATTCTATCAGCCATTTATGTACATAGACACCATCAATAATACAAAGAAAACAAAGAAAAGAAGGAGCTGTCAGAAAAAATAATGATACCCCAAAATAGCTGCCTCAACTGGCCTCAACTAAAGTTAGTTCTTTCTGGTGTTGCCAACATGCAGGGTAATGAATTTGGGAATAACTCTGTGGTTGGAAATATTCAATGGTTGTTCCTATACCTGAATTCTATTGTAGCATTTAAAAAAAAGAAAAAGACTACTAAAGTTTTTGTAACAAGGTTAAAAATATTATATTTTAAAATTAAAATGCATTCTACTAATCAGACATTTATTTTTTTATAGTGCCAATAAATTTCATCATTTCCTTAAGCCAAATATTGATTTTTAATATTTGTCATTTTGTCCAAAATGTGCTTTGTTCAGCTCATATATAGTCCCATTTGCACCTGCATCTGTAGACATACATACATATAAAGGAAACAAAAATTTATCTAATGCTTACATAGTAGTGGGATGCACATCAACATTTCCTGTTTTACTCTATGACTAATTTAGATGATCCACTAATCTCACTTGATAGCCTGAGACTATGATGCTCAACAACACTGGACTAAATGTCTAAAGTTTCCTCAAATCCCAAGGAAACATTATGTTAAAATAGTGTCTATTTTAACATAAAGAGCATTACATTTAAAATTGTACCATTCAAGAATATTCCTGGAGGTCCTCGAGAGTTTATGACTGTGTAGTCCAGTGTTCATCTAAGGCCCAGGTTCCTTGAAAATCTATATAAACTAATTGTGATCATCTTCATTTTCTGTCTTTCCCTGCCTTTTCCAAGCCTTACAAACTCCTAACCCTCCAATATATTTTTTACAAACTCCTAGATATTTACTTTCTTCAAAAAGAAGCTAGCTAGGCGTATTTCTCCAAAATAATCCATTCACTCAAAGCATGTCTAACTTTGAAATTGATATATCTGAAAAGGAATTTCTCATAGAAATGGAGTGCCATCATTATATGTGACACATCTGAGATGCATGTTGGCTGCCCCACATTGAGGATTGGCACTAGCGACCATCACTCTCCCAGCTTCTCTTCACCTTGCTAACTTCCAAGACCCTTGCTTCCACTTCTCTAGTCCTAGGGCTTTGTACTTCCAAATCCTCCTCCCTGGAGCCACTGGTGCTAAACTTGCACATTCATAGTGAAGGCTCCAGGTAGTTAATCATGCCATCCACCTACAAGAATGCTCCACTGGACAGGTGAGGCTAGAGGTAAACAACAGTGCTGGTCTTGTATATTTGATGGATTTAACTGCAGTTTTGTCTTGGGGTGGGGGAACTTTTAAGGGTTCTCAGAGAGTGAGTTGTTTAGGAAATAAAGAAATCAATTGCTCAAAAATGAACTGAGAATACCTTTGATAGAGTGGAATAAAAAAAATATATCTGAGAATCACCAAAAACTGTGGTGAAACAAAGCTAAGTCAGAAATTCTGCAGTTACACTGAGGTATGGAGGATGACCTGATAGGAGTGGGAGCTGGAAGAATAGGGGGAGGTAACCTCCAAACTATCCTTTTGAGTCTGAGCAAGTAAGAGCCAGGCAATAGAAAGCAGTTAAAAATGAATGAGTTTGGCAAAGGAGCAGAATGAAGGATTAGTATTGACAGAAAAGAAAAGGAGAGTAGAAATTCCTGAAAAAGAACCCAGCATGTTCCCAAGGCTGATGGTATGCTCACCTGTTGCCTGAAGAGACAGGAACCCTGGCTGGAGGACAGAGACATGGGGAGAGGCCTGGCATGGCCTGGGTGGAGCTCCTGATCTGTGTTTTACCAGATGGTCATTCCAGGTGAAAATGTATGACACTCTTTTTTGTCTTTCATTTAAAATTTAAAATTTAAAATAAAATAAATTTAAAATATATAAATCAGGCTTTAAAAATTATATTAAAACAAACCACATTCTGACTCAGCCTCATTATTCTTTTACTCTACAATAGAAGCCCAGTGCATGAAATTCGGGCAAGGGGGTTACAGGTGTCCCTCAGCCCAGCCTACACCCTCTCAGATCTGGGACCCCTTGAGGGATGTCCAACCACCCTTTTAGGCCTAATCTCAGTGGGATTAGGCCTAAATGGGAGGTATGACATCCCTCTCACAATCCAAGACTCCTGGCTCCCAACTGTCCACACCTGCAAGCCTGTCCCTTTCCCCCCAACTGCTCTCCCCTGCAGGCCTCGTTCTCCCCAACAGCTCTCCCCTAAAGGCCTTGTTCCACCCAACTGCCCTCCCTTGCTGGCCTGGTCTCCCCCAACTGCCCTACCATGCAGGCCTTTCCCCCCCAACTTCCTTCCCCTGCAGGCCTGGGTCCCCCCAGCTGCCTTCCCCTATAGACCTGAGTCTCTCAAAACTGTCTTTCCCTGTAGGCTTTGCCCCCCCCCCCCAATGGCCTTCCCCTGCAGGCCTGAGTACCCCCCACCCAACTGTCCTCCTTTGTTGGTCTGGTCTCCCCAACTGCCCTCCTTTGCCAGCCTGGTCACTCCTAACTTCCCACAACTGCCCTCCCCTGCTGGCCATCTTGTGGAGGTCATCTTGTGTCCACATGGGGGCAGCCATCTTTGACCACATGGGGGCTACCATCTTGTGTCTTGGTGTGATGGTCAATTTGCATATTACTCTTTTATTAGATAGAATTAGAGACCTAATGTGTAAAATTTGCCCTCAGCCCTCGAAGCCCCCGCTTCATCTAAAAGGTCTTCTGGAAGGATATCTGGAAAGTTATTAGCTGTCCAGTCTTATTAGCATATTACACTTTTATTATTATATACTAGAGGCATGAAATTTGAGCACTGGGGAGAGGTGTCCTTCAGTCCAGCCTGCACCCTCTCCAATCTGGAACCCCTCAGGGGATCGGATCTAAACTGGCAGTCGGACATCCCTCTCACAATCCAGGACTGCTGGCTCCCAAATGCTCGCCTGCCTGCTTGCCTGCCTGATTGCCCCTAACCACTTCTGCCTACCAGCCTAATTAATGTCTAACTGCTCCCTTGTTGGCCCGAGTGCCCCCAACTGCCCTCCCCCACCAGCCCAATCACCCCTAACTGCCCTCCCCTGCCAGATCAGTTGCCCCCAACTTCCCTTCCCTACAGGCCTGGTTCCCCCAAACTGTCCTCCCTTTCCTGCAGGCTTGGTCACCCCCAACTGCCAGCCTGGTCACACCTAACTGCCTGCTGGTCTGATCATCCACAACTGTCCTCCTCTGCAGGCCATCTTGTGACCACATAGGGGTGACCATCTTGTGACCACATGGGGGTGGCCATTTATCTCTTTATTATATAGGATTTGTTCCTTCCAAGATTCTCTCTTGCATCTTGGCTCATGGATCCTTTTACTTTCATAGTTTTACTACTTTTTCAACCTGCCCCTAATCAAAGAAGTATACTAATACATATTTTTACTTAATCAATTCATCAATATTTGTGAACATTTTCTGTATGCTAGACTTCTAGGCCAAGTTGGGTGAACAAATGCATAGATATGTGGCCCTCCACTCATAGAGGGCAGATGGGACAGAGAGGAAATAAGACATATGTACAAGAATATATGCGCAAAAGTAACATGCAGAAATAACTCTGACAGAGGAACATTCCCTTTACATTAAGAAGAAGTAGCTCTTTGTTGATCATTTGTAACCTTTTTTATATTTTATTGATTTTAGAGAGGAAGAAGGGACAGGCAGAGACAGAGAGAAATATTAATGATGAGAGAAAATCACCGATCTGCTGCTTTCTGCTGCTTTCTACTAGGGATTGAACTCACCACTCTAACATGTGCCCTGATCAGTAATTGAATCATGGTCTCCTGGTTCACAGCTTGATGCTCAACCACAGAACTACACTGGTTGGGCTGTCATTTGTAATCTTGAAATTAACTACCTGCCACCTCTCTGAAGAAGACAGAAAAACAGAAAGTTTCTCTCACCAATTAACCTTGACCAGCTCTTGCTTTTTATTTTCCAAATAAACTGCACCAAGAGACTCAAATTCTCACTAGATTCACAATGTCTTGTGGACACAGATAACTCTGGGTCTGGGCATACATGTGGACCAATCACATGAGGGTGTGAGACTAAGATAGCACTGGTTTTAGATAAACAAATAACAATAAGTAAATTACATATTTTCACAGGAGGAAGGCAAATGGCTATATAAGAATCGGGGGGGGGGGGGGGACACTCTAGAAACTTATAATCTCCCATAAACTGGAGAGGCAGTTTGAACCAGCAAATGGTTAAAAATGGTGAAACAAATATTTTTTCTCTTATGAAACAATAATCAAGTGACTTCAACATAGAAAATGATGAGGATTTTGTTGTTGTTGTTGTTGTTTTGTTTTTTAAACAAAGGATGAATACTAAAAAAAGAATTGTCATCAGATCTGAGAAAATGCACCCAATAAGCTCTTACAATCTGAGGGGCCTGAATTTCAAAGTTATTCAGTCTTTTGTTGTGGTGCCTTTGGGGAAAACACAATGTTCTTATGATGAAAAAAATGTTTAAATAAATATAAGGTTAATATACTAGATACTTGCTAAGCACAAATATTGCTTAAAGCTAGAATTGACAAGAAGGTGTAAAGATCATTAAAGACATTAAAAAAAACATGACAATGAGAGTGTGATAAATTTAAAAAGAGAAAAACTATTCTAAACAACATTTGTCTAACTATTGATCATGAAATTAAATGGCAATGTTGAGGGCTTGGACTTTCTGAAGATTAAAGTGGTGTGATTTATTTTTAAGATTGCACAACAAAATTTGCTAGTTGATGGGTTTGAGGAAAATATAGGGGAAAAATTGACTAGAGAGGTTTGAGTCTGAGAATTATTTACAATCATTAATAATGTAGTATGAAAAATTATATTTATTGTCAAAAAGTGGAACCCATTCTTAGTCTAATTACCCCTTTGCATCAAGAAAGATGCCTATATATTTCTCTTGGACAGAGATGGAGAAAAAAAAATCGGTCTGCTTTTCACTTAGTCATCATGTATCAGAAAATCTCTTAGTCCCTGCTTCCTCTTTCTAGATCCTCCTCAGTAATGAATTTAATTTTCAAATATTTTGTATGGCAAAATTATTTTCTGAAAAGTCACTGGAGCCACTCTACTTCTATCTGTACACTTAACTTCCCTATTCAGTGTTTTGATGCTTATTAATTTACTAGAGGCCTGGCCTGGGGGATTGGGCTGAACTGATTCTCTGACTTCCCCCAAAGGATCGCAGATTGTGAGTGGGCACAGGCCAGAACAAGGAACTCCTCTAGTGCATGATCAGGGCCAGGAGGGACATGGGAAGTTGGCCAGCTGGGAAGGGACTGTGGGAGGGCTCCAGGGCATGTCTGGCCCATCTTACTCAGTCCCCATTGGCCAGAACCTAGCAGCAAGCTAATCTACTGGTCAGAGTGACTGCCCCGTGTGGTTAGTACACATAATAGCAACTGGTTGACCAATAGACTGTCTGCCCCCTGTTGTTCAGTGCATGTCATAGTGAGCAGTTGAGTAGCCTTAGCATATCATTAGCATATTATGCTTTGATTTGGTTGAATGGCCAACTGGACAACCAGACTCTTACCATATTAGGCTTTTATTATATAGGCTTTTTTCATTGAAGAAAAAATTTTACATATACAACTACAGTATGCAAAGATTGATATATCTTTAATTACTATTTATCCAGACTCTCCTTTGAAGTGTCATAGATGGCTATTAGTCTTATCAAATATGACTATCTTTCCTCAAACATGTTTGGGGTTTTCCACTGAATGGCCTAAGGATTGGGCCTAGAGGTCACATGAGAAAAGAGGATAATTATTTTTAGCCAAGTTTGACTTGGGAGTAAAATAATTTTTTTCACTTATGTATTCCACAAGCATTTTTAAACACTTACTATATGCTAGGCACAATTCTAAACATTAAGGAATTCGTCAATTTAAAAGTTTATTCTTGAAATATATTTAGCCTGTTCCCAAAATTTTAATCAAACCTTAAAGAACAAAAATTTGCCAGCATCAAGAACTCACAGGGTTACTTTACAAACCTTCCCACTTACCTACCTCTTCTTTGTCAGCACTGTTCGCCTGGAGGGAAGTCAGGCAGGGACTGGTGGGATGACCACAGACAAAAATGGTCTTTACAGTATTGACATTTTAAAAGAAATTTTAACTTTTTTTAGTAGAACATTTCTCTGTTTAGGATGTCTGACCTGGGCTTGCAGCTGAGCCAGAGTAACGCATGTGTCAATTGTGTCCTCAAAACAGTGTATGAGGAGACTATTAGCACAGTTACAATAACATTTTTAAAGGAAAAGAAGTAAAATGATAGTGAAGAGGCAAGGTGGAAAGAGTCTATTCTTTCTGTAGGTAACCAGATTTTATATACTGTATATATATATGTATTTTTAAAATATATTTTCTATTGATTTCAGAGAGGGAGAGAGAGGGTGAGAGAGAAACATCAATCATGAGAGAGAATCATTAATCGGCTGCCTCCTAGATTGAGCCCGCAAGGTAGACATGTGCCCTGACAAGAAATCGAACTATGACCTTCTAGTTCATAGGTTGCTGCTCAACCAGGAAGCCACACTGGTTGGACCAAATTATATTTTGAAATTACCAAGGCCCTGAGCATAGGTACCTCCTGAAATCCTTTCTAAGACCCGCAAGACCCAATTTCACAATTCCTATGAGTCAGGTCCTACTTTGGCCTGACTAATTCCATGCTGCTTCCAATAATGTTGACAAAATGTTTGAGGTAGGTAGGCAGATAGATTAGATGGATGGATTAGATAAATGATGATGATGATGATGATGATGATGATAGATAGATAGATAGTGATAGATATGAGAGAGGGAGGGAGAGAGGGAGGGAGGGAGGGAAGGAGGGAGGGAGGGAAGGAAGAAGGGAGGGAGAAGCTATGAATGAATTTTATAACCCCAAATGCTTAGTAGATAGATAACTACCATCAATGGGCAATCTGCTATTATCAGAGGCACAGGAGGAGGATGGCATGAAAGGTCAGGCAGCACCAGGCAGTAACCTGGCTGGCTGACAGTAGGCACTCTCACAATCAGTGTCTCCTGGAACACCTGAGGAAAGCACCCACCTCCACGGGCATGGTCCTGCACTCCTGGAGAGCATTTGCACTGTGCTGGATCTGAGAACACAGAGGTCTGCACCCTGACCTGAGTCATCCTCCATTCTAAGATACTGAAAGAAAAGAGGAAATAAGCCAGCACACTCCATGGTGTCACAGAATCCCAGTGGTGAATAAAGATCTATGAAAAAAGACAGGGTTGCTTGTTTCCTAAAACAGAGACATCTTGTCCTCCAGGGTCAGTGCCAACAAAGGCAACAATATCATCTTTATCAACTCCCTGCTAAAATGGAGAATTCCTCACTCAACCCAAAACTGTCTGTCTCTCAGTGAAAACCTGTTTCTTCCTGTCAGAATGTTTGATTTGGGAGTTTTGTTTTGCTTGTTTAATTTTATTTGTTGTTCTTTGTTGTTAATTATAAGGTCAGGCATGATTTAGTCTTAGTGTTTATTTGTCCCATGCAGCCCTCATACACTTTTTCTATGCCATCCCCACAGGAGACCAGGTATCTGAGTCCGCCTTCTGCTCAGAGGGACTTCACCTCCTGTCTGTTGCCACTGCCTATGTCCAGACAAGATGGCCCTCCACATTCTATCACTGACACTATCTCTTCAAATTATGCCCATATCTGCAAGTCTGTCCTGGACTCTCCTTCCCTGCTTTGTCCCACAGAGTTTAAGACTGGAAAGCCCACTCATGTCCACAGATATCATTGGTTTGCCAGTACATATTGAATTGACAAGGAAAGATTATCTAAAGATCACATTTATCTCATTAAAAAAAGGCTCCCATACCATACCCCTCTGTAATCAACCTTCTGCTGTTCTTGCAGAATTTCACAAGTATTGACCTTGCCCAACCTTGGATCAGCTGATCTCTGATGATGCTACTTCTAGAACCCAACAGTCATCACTTCTTAGTATGCACTGTCATTTAAATGTCTTAACCTGAGTGTTTGGAGTCTGTGCAACTTCAAAGAGAGTGCTTGAAAGGATCTCAGAAGCAAAGTTGTATTTTAACAAAACCCTGACTAACATAGAATGAATGTACAAATTACTTCAAAAGTTTTTCAACATTTTCATACACTAATATCTGAGTCAGACAGAGGGTAAATTATTATTAATCACCTACTGTTTGTGAGATATTGCTTAAGATGGCAGGAACATAAGATGCTCCACAAGGTAGCATTCTAGTAGGAAGAAACACAAGAATCAATAGAGAAATAAGTATAGTGATTTCAGATCCAATGAGTGTCATGAGCATAGGATACAATGCTCTAGGGCCATGGTAGGCAAACTACGGCTTATGAGCCACATGCTGCTCTTTGGCCCCTTGAGTGCGGCTCTTCCACAAAATACCATGGCCTGGATGAGTCTATTTTGAAGTAGTGGCATTAGAAGAAGTTTAAGTTTAAAAAATTTGGCTCTCAATATAAATTTCAATCTTTGTACTGTTGATATTTGGCTCTGTTGACTAATGAGTTTGCCGACCACTGCTCTAGGGTAAATGATAGTGAACAGCCTGTGGGCCCTACCATACAAAGCCAGAAAGCTTTGAAATGAAGTTCACACATATCATTAATAATTCAAGATAGAGCCGAAACCGGTTTGGTTCAGTGCATCGGCCTGTGGACTGAAATGTCCCAAGTTTGATTCTGGTCAAGGCATGTACTTTGGTTGCGGGCACATCCCCAGTAGGGGGTGATTCTCTCTCATTGATGTTTCTAACTCTCTAGCCCTCTCTCTTCCTCTCTGTAAAAAATCAATAAAATATATTTTTTTAAAAATAAATAATTCAAGATAGAATATCTTAAGTAAAATAGAGGAACAATTAAGAAGAGTTTAATAGGACCCAGAGGACTTTCTTATCGAAAAATGTAATCACTTGTTATTTTTCTAAAAATACTCAGCCTTGATTATAGGTAGCAGCATAATTTTGTGTATTACACATAATTGACTCATTCTGAATTATTTCCTTAGAAAATAAACATGTGGGACCTAAATACACTTGTGAAATGTGCTTACTTTTTCATTTGCAGGTAGTAGTTATTAATTTTAAGAAAAGCAGACATTTTTCCTAAAAAAAAAAAAGGGTAAAAAAAATGACAAGATAAATGCAAACTGCAAGTAGAGATTTTTCTAATTATGCTTTCCTCATTACTAGCAGTTTAATGTAGTGTGAAGAGCAAGTACACTGGAGGCAGACCTTCTAGGGTTCTGCCACTTAATAGAATTTGAAATGGAGAAAGCCTCTAAATTCTCTATGCTTCAGCTTTTGAGGACATTATCTGCCTTTCAGGGTCATCATGACAATTAAAGGAGATCCTGACCAGAAAGCACAGGATGGAGCAAACAGTCAATAGTGGCAGCTAACACTGCTCTGCTCACCTTTTGTCAGAAACAGATGTCCTCCACATTTGTTTGCTCTTCCCTCCAGTGTCCCTATGGAGATCACAGTAATACTTTTATAACCCTAGGGAGGCATCACCCTATATAATAAAAGCCTAATATGCTAAGTGTTCTGTTGTTGGTTCAACCAATCAAAGCATAATGTGCTAATGATATGCTAAGGATGCTCAATTGCTCACTATAACATGCACTGACCACCAGGGGGCAGACAGTCGACTGGTCAACCAGTGGCTATGATGTGCAATGATCACCAGGGGGAAGACGCTCCAACCGGTATGTTAGCTTCCTGCTGGGGTCCAACAGATTGGGACTGAGCGAGATGGGCTGGACATGCCCTCCTGCGGTCTCTCCCTGGCTGGCCAATCTCTTGCATCCCTCCTGAGCCCCAA
Source organism: Pipistrellus kuhlii (assembly GCF_014108245.1). Lineage (NCBI taxonomy): Eukaryota > Metazoa > Chordata > Mammalia > Chiroptera > Vespertilionidae > Pipistrellus > Pipistrellus kuhlii. Next base: position 104,446,441 of record NW_023425515.1, on the reverse strand, counting down.
TCATGCACCAGTGGGATCCCTCAGCCTAGCCTGCCTATCACAATCCAGGAGCCCTCAGGGGCTATCGGAGAACTGGTTTTAGCTCAATTCTACAGGCCAGGCCGAGAGACCCCAAAGGTGCATGGATTTGGCACTGGGCCTTTAGTTTGGTATAATGTAAAAATAACTAATGTCAAGTATGGGTGTGTGTGTGAAAGAGAGAAAGTGTATGGACACATATGAGTTTGTTCTTGGAATCAAAACAAGCTTAAATTCTTTGAATTTATTTATTTTTTATTTTTCAAGTTTTATTGCAATATAATTGACACATAACATTGTGTAAGTTCCTAGTATAAATGTTGACTTGATACATTTTTATATTGCAAAATGATTACCACTATAGCATTAGCTAACTTCTTTAACCCATTATATAATTACCAGCTTTTAAAATGAGAATACCTAATATTTACCCTCTCAGCAACATTCAAATGTATAATACAGTATTATTGATTATAATCACCATGCTGTACATTACATACCTAGAACTTGTTAACTTTATAATTGAAATTTTGACCAATTCCCCCACTGTGGACCCTTAGCAACAACTATTATTCTCTCAGTTCTTTATTTAGCTTTTAAAAATTTTATTTTCATATATAAAGTAATATCACATAGTATTTGTCTTTTTCTATCAGACTTATTTTATTTAGTACAGTGCCCTCAAGATTCATGTAACTTGTCCCAAATGACCTTATTTCCTTCTTTCTCATGGATGAATAATGTTAGTGTGTGTGCATGCGTGTGTGTGTGTGTGTGTGTGTGTGTGTAGATGATATATAGATAGACAAATGTGATACTTATATCACATTTATATTTATTCATTCATCGTCAGGTTGTTTCCATATCTTAGCTGTTGTGAATAATGTTGCAATGAATGTGGGAAATGTTGATTTTAATTTCTGTGGCTACACATTTGTTCATTCATATCCACAATTTTCACATTCATAGATTGTTATGGCAGAATTCAGGCTGGCAGGAAGCAACAAACCAAGCACACTCAGAGGTTCAGAAAAGAACTGGTTTATTCATACTGGTGCTGGCTCAGCAGAATCCCCTCTAGAGGCTGAGCAAACCAATGCAGTTGTGGCCTGGTTTTTATACCCTGGTTCCTTTGTCTCCCATATATGGGCCAAGCTGCTAGACATTCACTGTAGATCCTTTGTCTCACATATATGAACTAAGTTTCCTGTCATTCAGGGAAACTAAGCCTCCCAGTTTGGGTAGCTTGACTGATGCAGGTGAGATTATAGGAACCAAGGAATTGGTCTGGGTAGGATAAGTAGACGAGATTACAGGAACCAGGGAAGTTGTCAGGCACTATTGCAGGAACCAGTAATGTGATCAGGATAGGATGATTTAGATGATAATTTTCCTTTCTCCTTTCCCCCTACCCCCCTTTTCAAGCTGATCCTAGCAGACTTAGAGAACATTATCATTTTAGGATGAGTATGGACAAGGGATTTCCCTTTGTGATGAATGAAGGAAATGGGACACTGACTGCTCTTGCTACTTCCTGCTGAATGGGGGCATCAAATGGGAAGAGGATGCAGCAATTAGGGCTCCTTACTGTCCAGAGGGATGTATTGGCAACTGGAGTTCTTTGTTTGAAGCATCATCTGGAGGGTTTTTGTTTTGTTTTGTTTTTTGCTTCTAAATGAGAAAAAAAATGAAATGGGCTAACATGTTGAGAATACAGGAGCCAAACAATTGTGCCATGAGTAGCATTAGGAGAAGACCAGCTAATGGGAGAGCCCATGATGCCCAATTTCATATATTATTTTGGGAATTCCAAGATTCTGAGAGTTCTTGTCTTCTTTTTGTGACCCATTCTTTTAGTTGTTGGGCCATATCTTTAACTATTCCTGATTAATTGACACAAAATCAACACTCTTTGTTTAAGAATAGGCATATTCCTCCTTTTCAGCAATTAGTAGGTCTAAACCCCTTCTGTTTTGTAATACTACTGCTGCAAGAGAGTCTACTTTATCCTGTAAAGCTACTAGAGATTTTGCAACCTATTCTATGTCATCTGAAAGGTCTGTGGATAATTTCTGATAATAAGAGGCTGATGAGGCTATTCCTTCAACACCAGTCGCTATTCTAGCAGTGATTCCTAGCCCAATTAACAGGGGTATAACCTGAATGGCCCTTTTAGATCAGGTGTGTACAGCCAAAGGAACTATAAGAGATTGATTGATGGGGATAATGTTCATCTGGGGAATTAGGAATGCCAGAGTACAAGTTCCTGTCCAGTTAACTAGCAGGCATGAATATGCATTTGTTCTGCACACAAAGAAAATCCACCCAAGGAAAGGTGACACCAAAGTAGATTGTTTGAACAGTTATTTGTCCCTTGGCAGTCAATTGTTTGATTTCATTGGTTGTCAGGTATGTGATCCAACAGCTCCATTCCCTGTTGGCTTTTGAAACACAAAAGAACAGGTTGTGACAACTCTATATTACTAATAACAGACTCCATAGCATCTGGGCCTTTCATGAGGTAGGATTGGGTTATTTTAACTGGGATCACTGGAGTGGCCATAACTCTTGGAGTTTCTAAGGAGAGACAAAGTTTCTTGAGGGCACTATACTAAATAAAATAAGTCTGATAGAAAAAGACAAATACTATGTGATATTACTTTATATATGAAAATAAAATTTTTAAAAGCCAGTAGGGTTTGTGTTGTGAGGAGATTGTGGGTTGAGTTGAGAAACTGATACAACAGGAGGTCTAAATCATAGAGCTTCTGGGGGTTGAGAGACAGAGAAGGTCCTGTCTGACTCATCTGTGTCAATTCTTTCACTACTTTCATGACTGTTTCTTCTCGGGCCTGATCCTGGGCCCCCTGACACCCAGCTGACATCCAATAATGGATTTGTAGGGTCAAACAAGCTTGTTTGCCTGGAGTTCTGTGGCAGATGTGTCCTACCCAATGGTATTTAATTGTCCCAGTCCAATAAATTTTTCTTCCCTAGGTACACATAAAGGCCGAGTCATAACATGCCTTGGGTTGATAAGTAAAGCTAACAGAGGTTGGGCCTCCCAGCTCTTTCCATGAAGCTGATTCTTCCAAGTTACATAGGGAGTTTCTAGGCAGGGACATTCAGGAAGGCTGAATGTCTCAGTAAGGGAGTTTGGCAGCAGTAAAAGGACCAGCCTCATCTTGGGTCCTTGGTAAGAAACAGCAATAAACTAGGAGTACAAAGAAAAGGAAGATTAATATTGCTAAAAGAAGAAGATAAGCAAGGATACAAGGTCCAACACCAGCATTAGCCCAGCAGGTGGTGACAGTGACCATTGAGTTCACTGATGGAGTCCGTAGGCCTTTGAGTGGGTCGATCAGCAAGTTATACTGTTTTCTTGAGGGTTATCTATAGTCTTAGTCGGGGGTTATCTTCCACTCAGGTTGGTTAGCCTTTGGTGGGTGGGCTATCTTCACTCGGGAGTGGTGGATCAATGTGTTCCAACTTTAAGGGCTGTGGGAGTGGTTAGTATTACTAAATAGGGCCCCTTCCAGGTTGGTTTGAAGGGTTTTCTTTTACCCAGATTTGGTCCCCTGGCTTATGGCGATATACCATTATTCCCAGATAAATGGGTATTCTTTCAGTTGCCCACCTATGTAACTTAAGGATGGTCTTTCCTAGTCCTTACAATTGTTTCTATATTTCTAAATGTCCTAGTTCTTTTTTTTTTTTTTTTTTTTTTTTTTTTTTTTTTTTAAGAAGATCAGCCTGAGATTCAGAAGATGCAGGCTCTTGTGTTGGATTAATGACTTCTTTTTAAAAATATATATTTTATTGATTTTTTACAGAGAGGAAGGGAGAGGGATAGAGAGCTAGAAATGTTGATTAGAGAGAAACATTGACCAGCTGCCTCTTGCACACCCCCTACTGGGGATGTGCCCACAACCAATGTACATGCCCCTGACCGGAATCAAACCTGGGACCTTTCAGTCTGCAGACTGACGCTCTACCACTGAGCCAAACTGGTTTAGGCTAAATGTCCTAGTTCTTTTATATCACCCCTGAGTTTGATTAGTGGGAAAGGTCCCCCATATAGGATTTCAAAAAAGGAGAAACCTATCATTGCTCTGCGGTGCAATGTACCCACAAGAGAGCCAGAGGCAGTAAATCAGTACATGGCAGATTAGTTTTCTGACATAGCTTTGCCATAGCCTATTTAAGGGTCTGATTCATGTGTTCTACTTTCCCTGAGCTCTGAGGCCAGTAATAGCCATATGTAAATTCTATTGGATGCCTAGAGTCTTAACTACCTGCTCTACTATTTCTGCCACGAAGTTCAGGCATTCCATATCTCGGGATATCTTAGTAGAGTTTTGGTTACTTCTCTTGCCTTCTCCATGCATGTGAGGTAAGCCTCAACCCAACTTGAGAGGCCCCCCAATTGGCATTGTCAGGGACTACATAATGGGTTTTGGTCCCCGTAACCCCCACAATGGTGACTTCTCATCCTGATAGGGGTGTCACCTTTTGTGTAACTACTGAATGTTTGGCCCCTAAGTCTACCATAAAATTCACTGTTTGGCCCCTCAACCTTCATTTTGACCACAGGCTCATGGAAGTTGAAATCCACTCCTGCCAGGCTGATCAGGTCAGCCTCTCGTTGTTCTGTCTGGTAGCCACTGGGTGGAGCAGAAGCTCCTGGCTTCCCCTTCTGACAATTGGGGCACTTGCTTTTCCAGTGCCTGGATTCTTTATAGTAGGTACATTAGTCTCTTCTCAGGGGCACTTTCTTCCTTGGATCCTTAGTCCCTAGTTGTCTCTGTTTAAGCTCCTCTGACAGGACTGGTTGCCTCAAGGCAGCAGCCAGAAGAGCCACCTCCCTTATATTCTTCATTCTTCCTCCTTGTCAGCACAGTCTCGATTCAAATGACCTTGTTGGCAATTTCTAACAATTCACCAGCATTATTTCCAGTGAATCCCTCTAATTTTTGAAGTTTCTGTCTGATGTTGGTTTGAGCTTGCTCCACAAAGGACCATGCGATGGTTTTCAGGGCCTCTGGGTCAAATGGAGTGTAGATTCTGAAGTCCTCACAGAGTCTCTCATGAAAATCAGCTAGACTCTCATCTTGTTTCTGCAAGACTTCAGGAGTCTTTGCAATGTTTGTAGGCTTCTTAGCCCCTGCCCTCATCCATTAGAGTAGGGGTGTCAAACTCAATCAGAGAAGGGGCCAAAATCTAAAATCCAGCCTAAATCGCGGGTCGAATGGTTTACTGAACAGTCATAAACTGTCATTGTGATGGAAACGCAGCGGAGTGCAGTGATGACAGCGCGGTGCGGGCCACATTGCAAGGCCTGGCGGGACGGATTTGGCCCGCGGGCCTTGTGTTTGACACATGTGCATTAGAGGAAGCCAAGTTGCTATCTTTCTAAGCAATTTCTTCCTTCCTCTGTGTTTGATTCTACATCAGGCGCGGCTTCCCATGCCCAAGCTTCCACATTTAAGTGTCCAGCTGAGACTTAAGTCTGGAGCCACTTTCTGGCCTCCATGACAAATCATCAGCATTCCTCTGTGTTGACCAGGTTGAGGAGGAGCTGTTTACAGTTGACCCAGGTGGGGTGATGAGTCTGAAATATAGATTCTAGGAGATCATCCATTGCCTGAGGTTTTCATAATATGGCAGCATATGATGTTTCCAGTTAAAGAGGTCAGTGGTGGAGAATGGCTGATAGTAGAAGACTGCTCCTCCCTTGTGTAGGGTCCCATTAGAGCCTATTCTCTGTGGACCCCTTATCTCCTGCAATGGCATCTGCATTGCTATAGATGCTCTTAGTTTTTGGATTTGGGCCACTGACCTAAGACATCTTCCCACAGGTTCCCGTGACCTTGGTTGTGGTGAGGTGAGATGGATGGAGGCGGGCTATCGAGCAGATGATGTTCCCCATCTTCAGGTAGTTGGGGGTGTACAGTGGCAGCAATGAAAAATGGCTTCTTCTGAGTCCCTTTGCAGTATTGGAGGCTGCTGTACTTTTTGTGAAGTCTTCCCTTCACTTTGTGCCACAGGGATCTTACACTGTCCCTGATTAGCAATGCATAACCAGACCAAGGAAAGCTTGATTTGGGCTATTTCTAACCATTGGTCTATATACAGAAACTGGTCTGGGTGGCTGGGTTTTTCAGTGATTACCTTAAATACAGCCCAGACTGTGGGGACACCAAGGGTGCCTTCTGTGAGCCACCCTACACCAAAGGTGGGCCATTGGAATTCACAGAGGGTACACAATTTTCCATGGGTCAGTTTTACCCCATAATCTCAGAACTCCTTTTTAAAGTTTTTAATTATACATTCTGGAACAATGGGTTTTGAGGAACTTCCCCCGTGATGGAATCCAAAATGATGAACTAAAACTCTCCCAGTGAATGGTGTCACAAGACAAAGGGGTGTTCTTTCACATCATCTACCTGGCTGTTCCCCTTGCAGGGAATTAGGTGCCTCTTAGTATTGGCAGGTCAGTATAATTCCCTGACCTGGATTAGGTTCACTAAGAGAGACAGTGTCCCCCAGAACCTGACACTGCCCTAAGCCCTAAGAGGTTACCACAGAACCACTAAGTTGGAACTCACTTAGGCTCCATAGCTCATGCCATCGAGCATGGTCCTTTATACACATATACACAAAGATTCACGCAGAGTTTAAGACTCCCACCCTAGGAGTCCCCTATGCTATGTGGCAATCGCGCCGCTTGGGAGGTGATCAAGCTCCCCTTTCGCCTTAGAGGCGGGCCTGAACTTGGTCCTAGGTCCCCGGGGACACTTACTAATCTGATGTCCTGGCAGGCTTTTCTGTCCTCCCTGAAGTCCATTTGAGTATAATGGCAGGGCTATTGTTAGGTCCGGTGAAGGTCAGGGTCCAGTGAAATCATTGGCAGCACTCCTTCCTGTCCATCTTGGGGGCCCGGAAGTAGCTACCCTTCCACTGGCCTCTGACATGGTAGCTCAAGGGGCCAGCACAGATATCAGCTTCTTGGTCAGGGAACCAAATATTATGACAGAATTCAGCGTGGTGGGAAATGACAAACCAGGCACACTCAGAGGTTCAGAAAAGAATTGTTTTATTCTTACTGGTGCTGGCTCAGCAGAATCCCTCCAGAGGCTGAGCAAACCAATGCAGTTGGGGACTGGTCTTTATACCCCTAGTTCCTTTGTCTCCCATATATGGGCCAAGCTTCTGGACATTCACCCTAGCTCCTTTGTCTCACATATATGGACTAAGTTTCCAGTCATTCAGGGAGCCTTCTAGTTTGGGCAGTTTGATTAATGCAGGCAAGATTACAGGAACCAGGGAAGTGGTCAGGCAATAAATATTCCAGGAACCAGTAATGTGGTCAGGGTAGGATGACTTAGATGAGAATTTTCCTTTCTCAGACTCAACCACCGCAGATAAAAAAATATTTGAAAAAAAAATCCCAGAAAGTTCCCAGAAACAAAACTTAAATTTGTCATGTGCTGAGCATTACACTAAATCCACAAGAATGAAGTGATATGTAGGCATGTCCTGCTATAGCCTTTATGTTAAAACGATGCCATTTTCTAAAAGAGACTTACGCCTCCATAAATTTTGGTGTACACAGGGGTCCTGGAATCAGTCACCCACAGATAATACTGAGGAATGACTTTATACTCAGATGTGGGATTGCTGAATCACCTAGTTTTAATATTTTAAGGAACTTCCATGTGGTTTTCCACAGTGGCTGTATCAATCTACATTCCCACAAAGAGTGCACAAGAGTTCCCTTTCCTTCACATCCTCCCAAGATGTATCTCTTGTCTTTTTATGATAGCTATTCTAACAGATGATATGTCATTGTGGTTTTGATTTGCATTTTCCTAATACTGTGTATCTTTTTATGTGTCTGTCGGCCATTTGAATGTCTTCTTCTATTCAGTTTCTCTGCCCATTTTTCATTGAATTGTGTTTTATTGTCATTAAATTGTACGAGTTTTTTATAAATTTTAGATATTAACCACTTATCAGGCATATGTTTTGTAAACATGTCCTCCCTTTTTGTAGGTAGCTTTTTAGTTTGTTGATTATGATTATGATTATGATTAATGTACAGAAGAGTTTTAGTGTGATGTAGTCCCACTTACTTATTTTTGCTTCTCATGCTTATGCTTTTGATGTCGAATTCAGAAAATTGCTGCCAAGATTACTGTCAATAAGCTTTTTATTTTTATTTGTTAAATTGATCTTAGAGAGAAGAAGGAAGGGGGAGAGAGACAGACAGAGAGAGAGAGAGAGAGAGAGAGAGAGAGAGAGAGAGAGAGAGAGAGAGAGAGAGAGAGAGAGAGGAATGAGAGAGAAACATTGATTACCTCTTGCACACATCTTGATTGGGGATTGAACGCACAACCTGGGTATGTTCCCTACCTGGGAATTGAACCTGTCACCTCTTTGCTTATGGAGGATCTTCAACCAACTGAGCACACCGGCCTGGGCAAGGACCTCTTTCTTTATGTTTTATTTGAGGAGTTTTACAGTTTTAGGACTTATGTTTAAGTATATAACACACCTTTGAGTTAATTTTTGTGAGTGGTGTGACATAGAGCCTTAATTTCATTCTTTTACATGTGGCTATCCAGTTTCCCCAGTATAATTTATTAAAGAGACTAACATTTCCCCATTAAGTATTCTTAGCTATCTTGTCAAATGTTTGTTGAACATGCCCTAGCCAGTTTGACTCAGTGGATAGAGCATTGGCCTGTGGACTGAAGGGTTCTGGATTTGATTCCAGTCAAGGGCACATGCCCAGGTTGTAGGCTCGATCCCCTGTAGGGGACATGCAAGGAGGAGGCCGGTCAATGATTCTCTCTCAACATTGATGTTTCTACCTCTTGCTCTCTCTCCCTTCCTCTCTGAAATCTATAAAAAATTTTAAATGTTTGTTGAACATATATTCAAGAGTTTATTTCTGATCTCTCAATTGTGTTCCATCAATGTGTCTATTTTATGTCTGTACTATATTGTTTGAATACTATAACTTTGTAGTATAGTTTGAAATTAAGAAGCATGATGCTTCTGGCTTTGTTCTTTTTTTCTTTTCCACTCTGAATTGTTTTGGTTTAGGGTATTTTTAAGCTCCATAAAAATTTTATAATTTTTTTCTATTTCTGTGAAAATGCCATTAGAGTTTTGACAGTGAATACATTGAACCTATAGATTGCTTTGTGTAATATGGACATTTTAAGCAATTATTAACTCTCAATTCATGAACAGAAAATATATTTTTATTTTTTGTGTGTTCTTTAATTTCATCATACTTGTGTAGTTCTTATTGTACAAATGTTTTATATCCTTGGCTAAATTTATTCCCAAATGTGTTTTTATTTTTAATGTTATTGTGAATGGGATTGTTAGTATATGATATGTAGATTTTGAATATTGCAATTTTACTAAATTGGTTAATTTGTTATAGTATTTTTTGGTGGATTCTTTAGAATTTTCTGTATATGAGATCATATCATTTGCAAACAAATACAGTTTCACTTCTTCCTTTTCTATTTGAATGCCTTTTATTTCATTTTCTTGTTTGATTACTCTGCTTAGAACCTTTAGTATTATGATGAATAAGAGTGGCAAGACTGAGCACACTTGTCTTATTTGTCTCTGATCTTAAAAGGAAGACTTTCAACACTTAACTATTGAGTAAAACATTAGTTTGCTAATGTCAGTTTGTTATACCTAGTCTTTAGTATATTGTGGTTAGTTCCTTCTATACTACTTTGTTTAACATTTTTACCCCAATAGTATTCTGTATTTTGTGAAGTGCTCTTTTTGCATCTACTGAGATGACTATATCATTTTTATTTTTCATCCTACTGATGTGAAGTATCACATTATATTGTCTTGCATATACAGAATCATCCTTATATCTCTGATTAAATTTCAATTGATCATGTTGTGATATCTTTTTAATGTACTGTTGAATTCTGATTGCAAATTTTTTTGGAGAATTTCTTACATTTATCTACATCATGAATGTTAGTCTGTAATTTTATTTACTTGTAGTGTCCTAATCTGTCTTAGGTATCATAGTAATAATGACCTTGTAAAATAACATTGGAAGTGTTTCCTTTTTAAAAATATATATATATATATATATTTTTATTGATTTTTCACAGAGAGGAAGAGAGAGGGATGGAGAGTTAGAAACATCTGAGAGAGAATCATCAATGAGCTGCCTCCTGCACACCCCCTACTGGGGTTGTGCCCGCAACCAATGTACATGCCCTTGACCAGAATCGAACCTGGGACCTTTCAGTCCGCAGGCTGATGCTCTATCCACTGAGCCAAACCGGTTTTGGCTGGAAGTGTTTCTTACTCTTTAATTTTTTGGAAGAATCACTGTTAATTTCTCTTTAAAGTTCTGGTAGATTTCTCCAGTAAAAACATCTGATCCTGGGTGGAGTTTTCTTTGTTGAAAGGTTTTTTTTTTTTTTACTACTGATTCAATAGGTCTATTTTATAGGTCTGTTCAGATTTTCTTTTTCTTACTGGTTTAAACTTAATAGGTTGTATGTTCTTAGGAATGTATACATTTTTCAAGGTTATTCAGATTATTGGGCTATTATTATTCACAGTAGTGTTTCTGCTCTGATATTTGTTATTTCCTTGCTTTTGCTAACATTGGCTTCAGTCTCATTTTATTTTAGGTACTTGAGTTGTAAATTTTGGTTGTTTATTTGGGGTTTTTCTCAGTTCTTTTATGTAGGTATTTGTAGTTATAAATTTCCTTCTTAGAAATATTTTCTCAGCATGCTGTAGGTATTGCTTTTTATGTTGTGCTTCCATTTTCATGTGCTTCAAGATATTTCTTGATTTTCTTTGGACTTGATCTTTGACCTTTGTGTTTTGTTGAGGAACATGTTGCTTAATCTTCACATGTTTGTGAAGTGTCCAGTTTTTCTTCTGTTACTGTTTTCTACTTTCATACCATTATAATCAGAAAAGTTACTTAATGTGAATTCAATCTTCACAAATTTGATAAGATTTTTTTAAATGATCTGCCATGAAATATATACTGAAGATTATTCCATGTGCACTTGAGAAAAATGGGTATTCAGTTGCTATTATATAGAATGTTCTATAGTTATCTGCTAGTTACATTTTGTCTAAAGTAAGGCTGAAGTCTAATGTTTCCTTGATGGTTTTATGTCTGAATGACATACCAATTGACAAAAGTTAGATATTAAAGTTCCCTACTATAATTGTATGCAGATCTGTTAGTATTTTCTTAATATATTTAGGAATTCAAGTATTAGGTGCATATATATTTACTAGAGACTTGGTGCACAAAATGTGTGCATGGGGGGAGTGGGTGTTCCTCAGCCCAGCCTGCACCTCTCCAATCTGGGACTGCTCGAGCGATGTCCGACTGCTAGTTTAGAACTGATCCTGGTGGGTTAAAACAGACAGTAGGACATCCCTCTCACAATCCAGGACTACCGGCTCACAACCGCTTGCCTGCCTGATTACCTGATTGCCCATAACTATTTCTAACTGCTAACCCGATAACCCTCTAACCAATACCCTGCCAGCCTGATTGCTGATTAACAAGTTTTCTTGCAAGAAAAATTGTCCCTAACTGCCCTCCCCTGCTGGCCTGGTTGCCCCCAACTGCCCTCCCTTGAAGGCCTCGTCCTCCCCAACTTCCCTCCCTTGCTGGCCTGGTCACCCCCAACTACTTTCCCCTGCAGGTGTGGTCCTCCCATCTACCCTCCTTCTGCAGGCCTGCTTGCTCCCAAATGCCCTTCCCTGCAGGTCTTTTCCCCCACAAATGCCCTACCCTGCAGATTTATTCACCCCAAACTGCCCTCCCTGGTTATCCTGGTTCCAAACACCTGCCCTACCCTGCAGACCTGGTCCATCCCTCCTAACTGCCTTCCCCTGCTGGCTTGTTGCCCCTAACTGACCTTTCCTGCAGGCATTGTTGCTCCCAATTGCCCTCCTTTGTAATCCTGGTCCCCCCACTACTGCAGGCCTGGTGACCTCTAAATGCCCTACCCTGCTGGCATGGTCACCCCCAATAGCCCTTCCCTGCAGTTCTGGTCCACTCCAGCTCCCCTTTCTGCAGACCTTGTTCCTCTCAACTACCTTTCCCTGTAGGTCTAGGTCCCTCCACTGCCCTCCCCTGCTGTCCTGGTGCCCGCTTCTCCCTCCCCCAGGCGAACTGCCTTCCCCTGTATGCCTTGTCCCTTCTAACTGCCTTTTCTTGCAGGGCTAGTCCCCCACAACTGTCCTCCCCTGCCTGCCCAGTTGCCCCCATCTTTTCATTTTGTTCTGATACTATATTGTTTTTCCTGATATAATTAAACTGTTTATCTGTGCTCTCTGGTAAATCCCTAAACATCTATAGGACACTTATTTTGAATTATTTGTCTGAAAATTTCTGGAACCCAATTTCTTGGGACTAGTTACTGGAGATTTACTGTATTCCTTGACTGTATTTCTGTACATTTGAAGATGTAGCCATTTCTTTCAGCCTTTATGGATGATTTAAGTAAAGGAAGCCTTCCACCTCTGGGGAAAGGCATACTAGACCTAAACTATAGCACTAGGTCTACTGGTGCAGGGCCAAAAGTGGGAACATGTGATGTCATGGGGTGTGGGTAGGGCACAATCTCTCTTCTACTCAGACTACTGGGGTTTACAACATCAACAACTGTGTGATTCTTGGTGAGCACTGTGGGGAGTTAGCAGTTGCTACAGTTGCTACAAGAACTTAGGGTCCTAAGTGGGTCCTCCAGGTCAATAGCTACAAACCAAGGAAGGCAGCAGTGATGGCTGGCGTCAGTTATGTGCACATATTTGACTGCAGAGGTCTGGTGCTATTGCCTATGTAGTATCAGGGGCCAATTGCAGACTCTAATAGTGGTTGGTTCCAGGTCAGGTAGCAAGATGCAGAGACAATTAGAGGTTCTTTGGAGCTCAATGGGGCAGGCTATATGTGTGTTCTCCTGTGGCTACACATTCTCCTCCCAGGTATGCACACCACAATGGAAACCAGTGACAGAGATTGAGCTGAAGACATGTAGATAAATAACTAGAAAAACTCGGTATAGAAAGGTTCAGCAGAGCCACCCAGTGATAGAAATTAAGGCCTGATCAGACCTCACTAGCAACTGCAGGGAGCCTGGCTATCTGCCTACATGCATTCTGTGACTGGCATGCCCACCCCACCTTCCCGAACCCTCCACCCAAACCTCATGCTTACGTGCTGCAGTAGAGACTGATGAGGGATGCCAGGCTGCAGTGCACAGCTGGAGGGGCTGGTCCTATGCCAGGACCTGGTAGTGGAGGTCAGCCTTGGACTTAGGCCAGTGCCTTGCGTTTGTGCAGTTGCAGAAGCCTAACTGCTGGCGTGGCTTCTGGGCTCTGCTATGGGTGGGAAAGAACACTGGAAACTGGTTTCTCATGCTTGCACAACCATAGAGACCATGGATGGCTGCCAGTGGTGAGGATCCCAGGCTCTATGGGCGGTAAGGAGATAAGTAGTGAAGGACTCCGATGGCTGGCATCAGAAAATACAAATAACTGAGGGCACAAGCTGAGAAGATTTGCAGGGAGTCTGAAGTGGCTAGCCATTGGCTTCCTGGGAATCTTCAGAGTTGTCTGCAGAGCAGGTCTCTGTGAACCACAATCACTTCCTCTGCATTTCTGCTAATAATAACCTCTGTTCTTTCTTGCTCTTAGCCAGCTCATTGTGCCTCAGTTTTGCCAATCTGGGTGGGTGAAACCTGAATGGGCCCTTGTGCAGTGCCCTGAGTAGTTGAAAAGCTGCCGCCCACCCTGCTCTCCCTTTGCTGGGGAGATTTTTTTCTAGCTGAGAAGTTTCTTCTGAGTGATGAGCACCGCAGGCTTGGGGGATGGGATAATGCAGGCAAAATGAATTTGTCTTCTTCTCTTCTGTTGCAGTTATGTCAATTTCTGTTCTATGGATCACTAAAACTTCCAAAGTGGACTCTAGAGGTCTCAAAGAACTGTTTTTGTTAGTAGACAGCTGTCCAGTTGTTGATTTGTCAGGGGACAGAGAAGCCCTTTATATTAATTTTTTAAATGTAAACAATGTGCAATATATTTCAAAATGTATCTTAAATGGTATGTCAAGAACTTAGCTCAGCTATTCGACGATATTACTGCTTCAGCCTGCATTTATTTGGCCAAGTGCCCTAAGGAGGCCTTATATTGACACTGTCTCCTCATGCCAGCACATGCCATACATGGTAGCCACAGAGTCTCAACTTAATGAACATTCCTGACACAACTTTCCCAACAGGCCTGGGATCAACAGTCTACCCTGTGAACTCATTACAAAGATGCTGGTGGAGCTTACAGGAACCCTGATCTTTTGGGTTGAACTGATGGACCTGGCCTTAGTCTGAGAACCCCATTACACTCTACTTGTAAGCCCTAATATGTGCCCCAGGTCCTTACTTTGCCTGCACCATGCCTTGACCTCCCTGTGTGGCCCCTTGAAGCATAAGGCATTCTTTGTACTTCCTTCAGAAGGTGAGTGATAATCTTCTTATTTTAATTCCCTTGTGATCTTTTATTGAACTCAGGCTCACATTCAATTCCTGGGGCTCTACTTAATAAATGTAAAGTTAGCAAAGTCATAAAGTTCTATACTTATATTTATGAGAAAAACAATATAAGACCTTGAAAATATATGTAGATATTACTAATAAAACCTCAGTAATTGTTTCATTCTTGCAACTTACCATTCTTATTCAGGTTACAAACATCTTCGGTCCCTGCCAACAGGAGCCGGGTGAAAGTTTAAGAAATTTTATTACATTCTCTCACAGTGGGCTGAGACCAGTGTGTCGGTGTCAGCCCCGAGGGAGTTTTTATGTTCTCTTATATAGGGACTGGGTCAGGATTGCATCAGCCGGCAGGGGTAGCTGCCTGAACAGGACGTCCTTGAAAAATAACAGGATGTCTGGTGGGCACACAATTCAGACAGGCAGAGGGGAGCGCCTGAGTCAGCTGGGGAGTGTATCTTATCTTCAGCAGGTGCAGGCTGTTTGCTTCAAGCTATGGGGGGGAGGGAAACAAACAACTTATAACAGTACTAGAGGCACAGTGAATGAAAATTCATGCACTGGAGGGGGGGCGTCTCTCAACCCGGCCTTCCCCCTCTCACAGTCCAGGAGCCCTCAGGGGCAGGAGGTGACCTGGTGATCAGGAGAAGGAGAAGCGCCCATCACACCTCTGTTGCTGCCACTGCTGGCAGTGCAAGCTTCAGTCAGCCCTGGTTACCTGAGCCTCAGGCAGCCTTAGGCGGCTGGGTGGCCACCATGCGAGGCTTGCCTGCACCTCAGGCTGGCTCTGTGCAGCTGGCAAGCCAACATCTGAGGCTTGCCTGCACCTTGGGCTGGCTCTGGGCAGCTGCGGGACTAAGGAGACTGGGGGACATTGGAGGCGAGTACAGCGTGGTGGGGCCCGCCCCCAGGCCACGTGCTTGCCACCCTGGTGGGGCTGAGGACACTGGGTGCCACCATCTTGTGGCTGTGGGCACCACCCTCTTTGAGGGTGTGGCAGAAATTAGCATATTCCCTCCTTATTGGCTCTGGGTGCCACCATCTTTGTGAGGGCATGATGGTCAATTAGCATATTCTCTCTTTATTAGATAGGGTATTTCAGAAAACATGTTCAAACAGGGGATGCCAAAGGTAGTGCATCCTAATAGTATGTACCCAAGTTACTCCACTCGTTGAGATTTTCTTACAAGTTTATACAGGAAATAAGAAAAACTGAGATGCCATATTAGCAAGACTGATAAAAACTGGTCCTTTTCCACTACAGAATATGATTCTAATAAAGAGGCACAAAAACAGCTGTATGACAATTTATTAGATGCTCATAGTTTGTAAAAATAATAAGAGATACTGCTTATTTAGATGCATTCTATTTTTAAAATTCTGTAGCTTTTTTATATTGCAAAGCTTATACTTGCTTACTACAGAGGGGGAGAGAGAGAAAGAGAGAATTCTGATTAGCAAAATGGAGAACAATAAATCTATCCTTAAACTTGCAACTAAATAGTGTATAATTTTTAGATTTTTTAATATTCTTGGTGTTAGAATTTATTTAAAAATAACTTGGTGCTACAGAGCTATTTTACAACAAATTTTCCAGTAAAATATGCAATCAAAATCTTTTCATGATAATAAGTAGATTTCTATAAGTTCATTTTAGTAGCTGCCTATTACACTGTTATATGACTATACCATAATTTTTCTACCCTCTCATTAGAAATTTAGGTTGTTTCTTTTTATTCTCTCCTCCTCTCAAAAACCCTGTAATATAAAAGCACTTTTTATAGATACACTTTGTGATCTTGTTTAATTAATGGATCAAGGGAACATTCACTAGTTTAGAGCTTTAAACACGTGGTCATATTGCTCTCTGGGAGAGCTCCAGGGCCAGCTGAAGTGAATATGCATTCCCACACTTCCCAAGCTGGCCTTTTCTTTCCTTTTCATGTTTGGGATCTTTCAAGGAGACAATTGATTCTCATTGCTTAATCAGCCTTTTCCTAGTTTCTAACAAGGCTAACATGTTTTGTACATTTATTGCTTATGCATTCATTTTGTAAACTACTTGTTCATGCTTTTACCCAATATTTTCTAATTATGATTTGCATAATTTCTTTATTCATATATATGCTTTATATATCAGGGAAGTTAACACATTACTTTATATTACAATTAGTTGCTCACTTTTCACATGGCTTTCATTTTTTGAACTTCAGTTAACCCTAATTTTTTTAAATTTTATAGCATTAAATACCCTGTAATTCTCTGAAGTAGAATAAATATAGTCATCTGCCTCTAAGAACAATTTAAATTCAGAATGAAATATATTTTGAAAGTAGAGTACCAAAGTGACACCTCCTATCTATTAATCCATAACATTGCCCAAATTTACTAGCTCTGCAGTTTTGTACAAAGATCTGCCTTCAGGCAAACAAATGAATACACACAATAATAGTCTCTACAGATCTGTGATAATCCTTTGGGTACATATTGAAATTTCTGAAAAGCAGATCAATGTTTCTCCAGGATTTAAAAATATCTAATAAATTAATCTGGAAACACAGATGTTTATCTGACCAAACAATAGAATGCTTAATAGTTTTCAGTGGAGAAATTAGGATTCAATATTTTTAGCAAACACTAAAATGCCATAGACCATAAATGGTAAACAGCTGTGCATATGGATCTAGAATGCTAAATATCTAAGTGCCAGGATGCCACTCCATGGAGTCATTGTATTTTTAATTGAATGGTCTTTTATAATAAGAGAAATGTATTTAATTGCCTTAGTGCATAACATACCAGGTACTTATGTTTTAAAAGGTGTGGATGAAAAGGGGCCACATGAAAACCTGACTAGCTCATGCATGGCCTGCATGGTGGCCTTGCAAACTCAGAGACCTAAAGTAACCACAAAGTATGGTCTGAAATTAACTTTTAAATTAAAAAGCAGTCTAGGGTGTATAGTCATGTTCTAGGCTAGTATATTCCCTGACAAAGATCAACTTTGATTTTAACTGAGCCTATTGTCTCTTTATATCTTCCATACCTTTGGAATGTCAGGGTAACTTATAACTTCCCTTTTTCCAGACCCTTCAGGAAATAACCAATGTACCTGGGCAGAGACCACAAATTCCCTCATTGCTATTCTTATCGTGTTAACTACTAACTGTTAACTATCTTGTACCCACCTATATAAAAGAAGCATGTGTTTATTATTTTACTTTTTATTCAATCCCTGAGATTCCCTCCTCCTCTCACCTGCCACCCTGGATTTGCTAATCTATCACCAATGGATTTCATGTATCACACTTAGATCTCCTCCTTTGATGGTAATTTATTTTTTAAAAAGGTGAAAAACTGCCATTCTCCTAAGCACAACCTCAATACTTTGAGATTCTGCTTCCCAGCGATTGTCAACAGTTTGGTTCAAATAAACTCACAAAAATTCCTTATAGGTTTGACTGTTTCTTATGTTAACAAAGGCAAATCTTTATAAGGGTTTGCTGTAATGACTTGAATCATAGATGTGTAGCAAGGCATAATAATTCAGAATGGTTCATGAGTGACACGTGACTTCGCAATTCGAGTCACTTTGTGCTGGACATCCTTAAATGGCACAGCTCACCTGGCACTGCACTTCGCATACTGCACATGGAAGCTTTCAAAGCTGATCTCTGTAAGTGTAATTATTCCAACCCAAATTAGCATGCGAGGAATGATGAGCATTGAGGAAACACAAAGCTCTGAGCTGTTTTAAGAAGGTGAATGTCACTTACAAGCCTACACAACTGGAATAAATTATATTCAAAAGAATAATTATCTTTCTCATATGTCTACTTGGACAATCATATGCTGGAGCCAATTACTTATAAAGCAAGTATTGATTTTATTTCATTTTTTTCCTGCATGAAACAAGGTGGCATAAGAAATGATGATTCACTACTTTGTTTATTTTAATTATATACAGACACTGGGAGCTGATAGCCTAAGATTCATTGTAATTGAGCCATAAATTTAACACAGATCAACATCATCCATTTACCTGAAAGCTACTAGCTGAAATATATTTCTAGAGCTTGGATAAGAGGAAGAGGGTCTAACAATAAGGCATGATAAATGTCTCCTACCTACAACCAAGTGAAGCCATCCTTAGTATTATATAAACTGATGGCTACTCAGCTAGCCAAATTCTTCTCCTGTTATGTGAATCCTGCAAACCTTGAATATTTTAAGAACTATTTATCATCCAAGATTTCTATGTTTGGCCAATATATCTACTAGTAACACTTTATACAGTTTTGGAAATATGGCTTTCATAGCAACCTCTGTGTATTGTCCAGCTACTCAACACTTCTGTCTTTCTATGTAAAGTGACTCCAAGGGCAATCTAGATGTACAGAGAGTTTTCACTCACTCACTCAACAGCGGCATGAGGCAGAGATGCACTTGGGCCTCTCAGAAAATAATCTGAAAGAAAAATTCAGGTACCTTTGAGGAAAGATGCCAGGGATTGCTGAGAGAAACATCTGCAGCCCTGGGCCATCGTTGAATGTATAACTTTATGCTGGGGCAACAGAATAGAACACCCTCAGCTTTTTATACAGAAAGCTGAGTTGAGAGGGAAACAGGTGGAAAGGAGGAAAATGGATATCTGCCCTTCTTTCAGTCACAGGCCAGCAAATCTCCACCATGGACAGCAATCCTCACCAGAGTGAAGAGAAGGAGACCAAATGTAGTTTTGACCATACCATGAAGTTGGCCTTATCAAGGGAGTAGAAAGGGTAAAAGCAGGAAAAGAATAAAGGGCTTTGGTTATGAACTGGTTCACAGGCCCATGGGTGTGTGCCTAGGCAAGAATACAAATTCTCAAATTGACTTCAGTTCAAGCTGTTCAGGTATGAGAATAGAGAACATTTGGAAGAATCATGGAGTGTAGTTGGACTCCACAGCAGGTGGCAAGTTAAATGCACTATGTTATGTACAACCCTGAGATTTCTAGATTATCTGGATTGGGACATAAATTTAGGATACACCTTAGAATCCAAATTGAAAAACAATTTGTAGTAAGTTTATAAATGAGCTGTGTGTGAGCAGTGCAATGAAGTAGTAAATGAGAGGATTTCTGCAAATCTGGCTGTGGATTCCTCTAATGTTTTTATGGTTTTCCATCTTATGTTTAAGTGCTTTATCCATTTTGAGTTTATTTTTGTATATGGTGTAAGTTGGTGACCTAGTTTCCCTTTTTTTTGCATGTATCTGTCCAATTTTCCCAACCACTTATTGGAGAGACTGTCTTAATTCCATTGTATCTTCATGCCTCCTTTGTCAAATATTAATTGAGTATAGTAGTTTAGATTCATTTCTGGGTTTTCTATTCTATTCCATTGGTCTATATCTCTGTTCTTGTGCCAATACCAAGTAGTTTTGAGAACAGTGGCTTTGTAATACAGCTTGATATCTGATATTGAGATTCTTCCTACTTTGTTCTTCTTTCTCAGGATCACTGCAGCTATTTGGGGTCTTTTTTTTATTATTATTCCAGGTGAATTTTTGGAGACTTCATTCTAGATCTGTGAAATATGCTCTTGGTATTTTAATGGAGAGTGCATTCAATCTAAAGAATGGCTTGGGTAGTATGGACATTTTAATGATGTTGATTCTACCAATCCATGAACACAATATATTCTTCCATCTGTTTATATATTCCTCTATCTGTTTTTTTTCAGTGTCCTGAAATTTTCTGAATACATGTCTTTTACCTCCTTAGTTAAGTTTATTCCTAGGTATCTTAATTTTTTTTTTTTTTTGGTGCAATGGTAAATGAGATTGTTTTTTAATCTCTCTTTCTGTAAGTTCTCTATTGGTGTATAAAAAAATCCATGAATTTCTGGGTGTTAATTCTGTATCCTGCTATATTGCCAAATTCATTTATTAAATCTAATAGTTTTTATGGAATTTTTAGATTTTTCTAAGTACAGTATCATGTCAACTATGAATAATGACAGTTTTATGTCTTCTTTTCCAATTTGGATACCTTTTATTTCTTCTTCTTGTCTAATTGCTATGGCTAGCACTACAGGTACTATGTCAAACAGGAGTGGTGAAAGTGAACATCCTTGTCTCATTCCTGTTCTTAGGTGAAATGATTTTAGATTTTTCCCATTGAATATGATGTTGGCTGTAGGTTTGTCATATAAAGCTTTTATTATGTTGAGGTATGATCCCTCTAATCCCATTTTGCTGAGATTTTTTTGTTTTGTTTTTATCATGAAAGGGTGTTGGATTTTGTCAAATGTTTTTTTCTGCATCAATTGATATGTCTATGTAATTTTTATTTCTAAATTTGTTTATGTGCTGTGTCACATTGATTGATTTGCGGATATTATACCATCTTTGCATCTGCGAGATAAATCCTAGTTGGTCGTGGTGTATGATTTTTCTGATATAATGCTGGATCAGATTTGCCATAATTTTGTTGAGGTTTTAAGCATCTATGTTTATAAGGGATATAGGCCTGTAATTCTCTTTTATTGTGTTGTCTTTATCCAGTTTTGGTATTAGGGTAATGCTGGCTTCATAGAATGAGCTTGGAAGTGTTCCTTCCTATTGAATTTTTGGAATAGTCTGAGGAGTATAGGTTTTAGTTCTTCTTTGAATGTTTGGTAAAACTCCCCTGTGAAGCCATCTGGCCCTGAGCTTTTGTTTGCTGGAAGCTTTTTGATGACTGCTTCATGGTTATCTGCCTATTGAGATTTTTAGATTTTTTGCTGATTGAGTTTTGGAAGGTTGTATTTTTCTAGGAATATGTCCTTTTCCTCTAGGTTGTCTGGTTTGTTGAAATAGAGTTGTTCATAATATTTCTTTACAATCTTCTGTATATCTGTGGGGTCTGTTGTTATTTTCCCTCTTTCATTTCTGATTTTGTTTATTTGGGTCCTCTCTCCTTGCTTCTTTTTTTTTTTTTAATATATTTTATTGCCTGGACAGGTTTGGCTCAGTGGATAGAGCGTCAGCCTGCGGACTGAAAGGTCCAGGGTTCGATTCCGGTCAAGGGCATGTACCTTGGTTGTGGACACATCCCCAGTGGGAAGTGTGCAAGAGGAAGCTGGTCGATGTTTCTTTCTCATTGATGTTTCTAACTCTCTGTCCCTCTCAATTCCGCTCTGTGTAAAATCAATAAAATATATTAATATATATATATATATATATATATGTATATATATATATATATACACTTTATTGATTTTTGAATAAAGTGTATATATATTATTAGAATAAATTGTATATATATTATTAGAATAAAGTGTATATATATATTATTAGAATATATATATTATTAGAATTAGAATGATGAAAAAATAATGCTAAAATAAACAGAAAATAAAGAAACAAACAAAAAGAAACAAATTCAACTGAGGATGACAGTGTGAATGGAGAATAAGAAATGCATGGGGCTATGAGAATGTTTTTGACAAGCTGATATTACAGTGTCTTAGGACAGGGTAGGATGAGCAGGACTAGTGAGTAAAGCCTGCAGGATTAGAAAGCAATGTTTCAGCAGAATGATTTTGTTATCTGACTTAGCCGAAGAAACATAAATGGCAAGGAAACCAGTTCACATTAATAACTGATGTCTATGATTTGTCCTGATTTTAAGTCATTTAATTTTATGTCCTACTTAGAGGCCCAGTGCACGAATTCATGCATGGGTGAGTTCCTTGGCCTGGCCAGCAACCAGGCCAATCGGGGCCAGCAGGCCCAAGGAAGGGACTGTGAGAGATTGGCCAGCCGGAGGGGAGGTTGGCTGTGGGAGTACACTGACCATCAGGGGGCAGCTCCTGCATTGAGCATCTGCCCCCTGATGGTCAATGTGCATTATAGCAACCTGTCAACCAATCATTTGGTCATTTGGTTGCTTAGGCTTTTCTGTATATAGATACCTTCTACAGTGACATGCTCACGACTAATTACTGCCCAAAGAAGAGTATCAATAGTAACCCTTGGGCAATACAAAATTCTGACCTCTCATTCAATTAACTCATGGTCACTGTATCACTCTTACTCAAAGCACACAGAGGCTTTTAAATATGATTATCACACTTTAAAATGAAATAAAATTATAAAAAGTAAAATAAATAATAATCTATTTTGTTCACCAAAGTATTCAGTAATGATTCCAGCCTGTATATGAGAATTCCATTTCACTATGATTTTAATGCATGTTTAAGTATGGATAAGAGCAACTTAAAGTATTATCCACTACATAAAATGTTTTTAAACTTCCATGTGAAGCTTAGAAAGATGTGTGGGTGTTCATTCAGTTCTGTCATGTTCCTTAGTCCTACAATTTTTCCTATATATTGTTCCATGCCATTAAAATAACTGTTGTTTTTTGTTAATCCTCACTAGAGGATTTTTTTTTTTCATTGATATTTTTAGAAAGAATGGAAGGAGGGACAAAGAGGGGAAGAGATTAGAGATAGAGACAGAGATAGAGATAGATAGAGATAGAGATAGAGATAGAGATAGAGATAGAGATAGAGATATACAGATAGAGAGGGGAGGGAGGGAAGAAGGGGGAGACAGAGAGAGAGAGAGAGAGAGAGAGAGAGAGAGAGAGTTGGATTGGTTGCCTCCCACACTCACCATGACCAGGGCTGATGATTCAACCTACAATGCAGTTATTTGCCCTTTACCAGAAACTGAACCTGCGACTCTGAGGTGTGTGGACCAAAGCTCTAACTACTTATTATAGCAACACAGGTCAGGGTTAAATAGCTGTTTTAATAGTAGTGGGAGAAAAAGCTGCCATTTTCACCTCCTTTTAAAAAAATGCTCTTGTGACTGAACATAAACTGTGCACCTATGGATGAGGACAATGGGGAGAGGGGATAGGGCAGAGGGCGGGGTGGGAACCTGGTGGAGGAGAGCAATGGTGGGGGGGGGGGGGAAGGAACATTTGTAATAATATGAACAATAAAAACTTATTAAAAAAATAAATAAAAATAAGTTAAAAAAAACACACAAAACCTAGACATCTCAAGTATACATGCCTTTGCTGTCCACATCTTACAATTAACAATATGCCCAACATGTATTTATTTACTGAGGGTCTAGCATGTTTAAAAAAAAAAAAATGCTCTTGTGTAGAAAATGGAAAATTCTTAATAAGCTTTACTTTCTTTGGTTATTCCTTGAGCGGTTTTTGGTCTCTCATTTTAAAAAGATGCATAATGCATTTGTATGGCTCTAGGAGTTTAATCTTTGTGTTACAGAGAAGGAAGAAATGAACAAATTACCATCACTTTAAACTTACCAGGTCATGTAGCCACACTATGGGGATCCGCTTTTGCCTGTAGCTATCACTCACAGTCCCTTAATCACCAGCACTACATCCTCCTCCTCTGCTTATGATTTGGGATTATGAGAGCTTGCACCTTGGGGAAATTATTTTCCCCAAATGTGTTAGACAAATATGTATTAATTTTATTTGTTAATGACACACCATTACAAAATGTTATTTGGAACTCCAAGAATTCCCTATTTTCAGCATTACCCTTTGGCAGAGTTAGTGAAAGGGAAATGTTCCTAATAAGATAGGTGAACCCATAGACCTAACTTCTCAAGCCTGAGTCTACATTTGGCTGATTTCTAAAGTGACTTTCACCTTCTTACAAATGAATATATTTCATTGAAAAAGATGTGTGGTGCCTCTGGAGCTTTCTTTTATTTAAAATTCGGCCAAGCTTGTGTCTTCACACTGTTGGACTGGATAGGAATAACAGAGATAAAGCTTTGGAACTTTTTATTACAAAAATGGCCCTGTCTGATAATTTATCTTTTCCCTCTCCTTCTCCCTCTTTACCTTCTCCTTCTCTTTAGTTTTGATTGATAATAGGTAAGAACCACCAGGCCATGAAGATGCCATTTCCAGAAACTTCCTAATTTTCCTCACTCTCCCACACTCATGCCTTCCCTTCTCTTTCCCATTTTGCTCTATCCTTCATTGCTTCCTTCCAACAGGCTCGGTTTTGCTTCTTTTTGTTGATTACTCTCCTATTCATCACCTTTTTTATCTTTCTTTTCACAAGACCCTTCCTAGTACTCTTGCTTCTCATTGGCTCCATCTTTCACTTCCAGTTCACTCCTCACCTTCTTTCCAGCCCCTCACTCTGTGACCTAATTTCCCTTTTCTGTTGAAGCCCTTGAGCTAGAGAACTCAAATGAAGCATGCTAATCTGGTCCTCTCACCTGCCATCTATGAAAGCACTTGATTTTTATTGAATCTTGGGGGGTGACATTGGTTCACAGAACCATACAGGTTTCAAGTGTACAACTCAACAAAACATCATCTGCACACTGCACCATACACCCATTGTCCCAAACTATCTTTCTGTGTCCATTTCCCTCTCCTTTACTGACCTTCACCAACCCCCCTTTTTTTCCCTCTGGCTATCACTACACTGCTGTCTGTGATTATGTTAGGTATATATTATTTTTGGTTAACCCCTTCACCTTCCCTCATCCAGTTTCCCTCCAACCTCCCCTCTGACACTTGTCAGTCTGTTCCATGTATTCATGCCTCTGTTCCTATTTTGTTTGTCAGTTTATTTTGTTCATTAGATTCCATATATACATGAGATCATTTTTTATTTGTCTTTTTCTGACCGTTTTATTCCACTTAACTTAAGAATCTGCAAACCTGTTCATGCTATTGCAAAAGGTAAGATTTCCTTTTTTATGGACATGTAGCATTCCATTATGTAAGTGTACCAGAGCTTTTTAAGCTCAGTTTCTTCATATCTATATATATAAAAGCCTAAGCAACCAGACCACCAAATGACCAGTTACTACAATGAACACTGACAACCAGGGAAAAATGCTCAACGCACAGGATTGAGGTCCCTCCTGTCTGGATTGGGCCTGCAGGGATCAGGTTCCTTCCTGTCTGGATCAGGCCTTTGGGGATCGAGCTGAAACTGGCAATCTGATATCCCCTAAGGGACCCCGGATTGTGAGAGAGCACAGGCCAGGCCAAGGGACCCCACCAGTGCACAAATCCCTGCACAGGTCCTCTAGTGTAATATAAAGATAGTATTAGTATAAGCTGCAAAGAATTTGGGTGAGATTAAAATGAAACAATAAGTATAAATTGCATAGCAGTGTGTATAATGTGTTTAATAAATCTATTTTATATTTATAACCCTTATTTTTACTACATCAGTAATTTTTAAAATAATTAATATTGAGGAAACTTAAATTTAAAAATTTCAAAAAGATAATTTTAATATTGCTTTTAAAGGCCCAATTAATATAATCTATATTCATGCATATATAATATATATAGAATTCCAAATCCATATACAAGCACATAGCTAACTCATATTGAAAATTTGAGTAGAATGTAACAAAGGATTATTTATAATAAGAATTAGGATAATGTGAAACAATTTGTAATTCAATCCTCTGGAGTCAGCGACATCAGAGAGCCATTATCCAAGACTCTGAAGGAACAAGGAAATGGAGAAGGTGGCTAGTGCCTGAGAAGGGCTGCAAGACAGGAGCCATGGCTATAGGTAGACCATTATATTACACAACTGGAGGGAAGATCCAAAGTTATAAGTTTTTTTTTTTTTTTGTTTTTTTGTTTTTTTAATATATTTTATTGATTTTGTACAGAGAGGAAGAGAGAGAGAGATAGAGAGCTAGAAACATCGATGAGAGAGAGTCATCGATCAGCTGCCTCTTGCACACCCCCCACTGGGGATATGCCCGCAACCAAGGTATATGCCCTTGACCGGAATCGAACCCGGGACCCTTCAGTCCCTAAGCCGACGCTCTATCCATTGAGCCAAATCGGCTTAGGCCAAAGTTATAAGTTTTCTAAACTCTCTACCCTCCCTACGTTTAATCCCTTGATGATGCTCCCTACTGGCCAAACCAATAGAGAGCTCAGTTTTCTGTGACACACAGAAGATGAGAGAGTGGAAGACTGGTCTAGAGAAGCAGCAGTCTTGATTTGGTAGTGATTCTTTTACCTGTGGCTAGGGCTTCTGGTCTTAATCCCCTAGTGGTGATGGTATGCAAACAAGCTCAACTGTGATTCCTACCATGTCTAGGTACAGTTAAATGCCCTTATAACAGTCTAGATGGTCTGGGTTCCTTGCAATCTTAGTGATTATCCCATCTTTAAATTTGAACCACTTACATCACCATGAGAGACCTCTAGACACTTTCTACGAAACATAATTGCATTTATAACATGAGATTACAGCTGAAATTGCCATTATACTTACATATCCATAATAATAAAAGGGTAATATGCTAATTAGACCAGAAGTCATTCTGGACATCTCTCCTGATGAAGCTGGGGCTGGAAGCCCAGCCCAGGGCCCAAGGTACCAGAGGGAAGCCAGTGCAGACAGCCAGGGGAAGGAAGGCCTATTCTTGCACAAATTTTCATGCATCAGGCCTCTAGTGTATTATAACACTGTGCAATAAGTATATTATAATTAGATGATTATAATGTAGCTGACAACCCATACTATTCAATTTATAAAGATTAGAAACATAATATCATATGTATTTATTCATGTTTACAAACTGCCAACTGATTTTAATTAGCTCCTCTGAAACACCATGATCTCTGGGGCTTTATTTGTAATTGAAGCAATTGTCACTGAGGGATAATTCTATGAATTAAATGTATATATTCATGTGAGTGAATGTGTTTGTCAAGATTTAAATTTTGAATGACTGCATAGAACCAATTTGTCTCTGTCAAGAAAAACCATGTTTCCTCCCTTTTGATCCTTAAAGTTACATAATTTGTCACATATCCGACTTGCCTAGTTGAAAGAAAGCTTAAGGACCAAGATGTTTTGCTCATATATAGCTACTGTTTAACAACTACAATTGAAATTCATTGTTTTCTTTGTTACTCTACTTCTTTTTCCTGAATTATGTTCCAATTTTAATGTTCTTATTTTATGTTCTTTTTTTTTTCTTAATCCACACTGGAGGATATTTTTTTCCATTGATATATTTTTTAAGAAAGTGGAAGAGAGGGAGGAGATGGAAAGAGAGAGAAACATCATCCTGAGAGACATACACCCTGACCAGGGCCAGTGATTGAACCACATGCCCGTGACCAGAATGGAACCCAGGACCTTTTGGTCTGCGAGCCAGTGCTCTAACCCCTAGGAAAAACTGGCCAGGGCTTATTTTATGTTCTTTCAAACAAACCTGAAGTTTTAACAGTTTTTGGCAAATATCTAATATACACAATAATTTTTTTAACACTTGGAAATTCAGGCATATGTTAAAAGCTATGTGAATTATTTTCTGATAGACACCAGTCCTAAAAAATTGCATAGTTCATTTTTTTCCACAAAGATTAATCTGCTTATCAATTTATATCAAAATTGGTACAGTTAACACCTGTTGCTTTTCTATTGAACTGAATTCAACCACAAACTCATTTTTATGGTTGCATGATAATAATAATAAAATATATAGCAATAAACACTCAAATAAGAAAGCTGTTAAAGGAAACCCTCACACAGCTCAGGGCAGAATTTTGTAATTTCATCTAGTTGTTGTAATCAAAAAGACCAAAACGTATACACCGCCACGTTCACCAAAGCAGAGATAAAGCTC
Source organism: Pipistrellus kuhlii (assembly GCF_014108245.1). Classification (NCBI taxonomy): domain Eukaryota; kingdom Metazoa; phylum Chordata; class Mammalia; order Chiroptera; family Vespertilionidae; genus Pipistrellus; species Pipistrellus kuhlii. The sequence goes on along the minus strand of NW_023425515.1, from coordinate 104,418,176 downwards.
TCAGGAGAAGAGAGTTCCTCATTCATCAACATTAGACACTTGGTGAATGAATTTCCTTCGTCGGTTTTCCTTATTGACACTGAACAATATGAAACTTGTCCATTATATTAATAATAAAAAGTAATGCTGATACAGCTAGAGCAATTAAACTAGGGAATCATTTTAAACTGCAAAGCTGTTATGAGACAACCAGATGTTCCATGATGGATTACTCCAAAGAAGACTACATTTGAAGTTAGTCCTGGGAAATTAACTCTTTGTTGACGGGAAGTGAGAAGGTGTAGAGTTTGAGTCTTTCTAGATACGCCCACCTACTTTGGCTATAACATGTATCCATGAGCTTCTCCTAATGATTTGCTTTAATTTAGAAGGATAAAATTCTGGACAATGAAATTTCATATTATAAACATTAATTTTTCAAAAGGAAAAGCTTTTTTAAAATAACGTAAGTAAAACTTCCAGGAAAAGTGGAAATTAATCTCTTGCATTACTGCCCAGTGAAATTCAGCTGCATCCCAAGGCTCACACTCAGAGCACCAAGCAACCAAGGCTTTCATAGTGCAAAGGACTGTGTTTTAAGAGCTTTGAACATTTTTAGCATTAGGCCATATAATCCTGATTTTGAAGATTTTCTACAACCACTCCCTAAACGAAAGAGGGATTGAGGATTAAAGGTTTACACCAGCCAGTGGATTAAACTAAGGTATAATATATATATATATATATATATATATATATATATGCATTAGACTGCACTCCTCTGATCATGCTCCAAAAGAAGTTGATTGTTTTAGACTTTTTGTGTCAGGATAGTTTTTTCAGGATTTTGGATTTGTGGATTAGTGGCTTTGATGAAAAAAAAAAATACCTTACAAGATGAATAAAGCAACCATTCCTTTCCTGGTAACATGTAAGACCCATGCTTTCATTTTGAAATGTTTAACTATTTTACTCATGACATTTTTTTTAATGGGAAGATTGCTTGAGATGTCAGGAGTCTGCCAATAGTGGTCTGTCTGAATTATGAATTGCCCAGATTTTGACTAATAAGGTCAGAGGGCTGACCTCCAGCCTTCTTCCCTAATGATTAATTGACCCAACAGGAAAGAAGAGGAGAAAGAACTCTATAGGGTTCACCACAGCCTATCTGCGTAGCCCTATGGATATAGGGAAGTTAAATTCTTTTAAGATTTATGGACCTGATTCAAAATCCTCATTACAGTTTGTTTAAAAGTAATTTATTAATCTTGACCATAGCTATCATTTTGGTTTGAAGTTTTATATGGATATGACTATAGATAACCTTGTTTCAAACATGTTTACTATAGGAATTACTGGAAATAATATTTAAAATCAGCAATGTCTTAGAAAAACCTCAATTAAATTAATGTTGTCATTTCTGACCATAGTATTCAATTTATAATCTTGATATTGACTTCCAGTTCTTGCTTTCTCTGACACGTGTTCGTTCAATGTCTCCTGTGTGTGTGCTTTTTAATTATTTATTTTTAAAAGTATATTTTGGGTGGGTACTTAGTTTTAATTTTCTTAAAAAAATAAGAAAAACACAAAAACAGTTTAATCAGTAAAATGACAGAGAATTAATAATATAAGATCTAACATTTTAGGGTTTTATTTTTTACTACAGGCTCAGTGCACAAAATTTGTGCATAGGAGGGGAGTGGGCAGAGAGTCCATCAGCCTGGCCTACACCCTCTCTGGCTGGGACCCCTTGAGGGAAGTCAGACATTCCTCTTACAATCTGGGACTGCTGATTCCCAACAGCTCACCTGCCTGCCTGCTTGTCTGATAGCTCCTAACTGCTTCTGCCTGCCACCTTGATCACATCCTAACCACTCCACTGCCAGCCTGATCAACACCTAACTGCTCCCCAGCTGGCCCAATTGCCCCTAACTGCCCTCCTTGCTGGCCTAGTCACTGCTAACTGCTGCCCTCCCCTACCAGTCTGGTTGCCCCTAATTGTAAGCCTGGTCCCCCCAAAACTTCCTTCCCCTGCAGGTCTGCCACCCCCCAACTGCCCTTCTCTGCAGGCCTGGTCCCCACCAACTGCCCTCCCCTGCTGGCCTGGTCACCCCTAACTACCCTCCCCGACTGGCCTGTCCCCCCCCCAACTGTCCTCCCCTGCTGATCTGGTCTCCCCCAACTGCTCTTTTCTGCCTGCCTGGTCACCCCTAACTGCCCACCCTGCTCGCCTGATAGTGCACAACTGCCCTCCCCTGCAGACCTGGTCCTGGCAACTTCCCTCCCCTGCCAGTCATCTTGTGGTGGCCCTCTTTTGTCCACATGGAGGTGGCTGGCTTGTGTCTTGGAGTGACAGTCAATTTGCATATCACTCTTTTATTGGATAGGAGATTTATGGACTGCTATGCAAGATTTAACTACTTAATCTTCACAGCTCTGTGATGTATGCATTATCATTATTCCAATTTATAAATGAGTGGTGGAAGCAAAAAAAAAAATGGTACTGTAGCATGCTTGCGGTCACACAGTTAATGGTAGAACCAGGGTTCAGTCCAAGGACATATAAATCTAACCCAGATTATTACACACACTGGATCTGGAAGTACTAATGAATATACCTCTAGGTTATAAAGGAAATGTTTTCTGGTGAAAACTTATTGGCTTGGGTATCACACAATTGGCTGAATTTGTGCCCTGGCCTGTGGAGGTCCAGTAGAAGGAAACCATCACAGTTCTTAGAACCAGGAAGATCTAGCATGCAGGCGGTACTGTCACTGTGAGAAAGGAGGCATGGGGCAGTACTGTCACTGTGAGAAAGGAGGCATGGGGCAGTACTGTCACTGTGAGAAAGGAGGCATACTATCTGTGGGCTACCGTCCATGTCCTTCCAGGTCCAGCTCCTTGAAAGAAAATCGGAAAAGAATATAGGATATAATAACTCAAAACTGAAAGGGTTAGAAATTTTTATCACATTTGGGTATAAGAAACATTGTTTGCTGTCTTTCAAAAAATACAACTCAAAGCCAGAGACATTTCCTCCCATTAGCAGCTGCAGGACTGACCAACTAAGGAGCTCCTAGCGATGGGTGTGGTGCCTGGCAAGAGAGACAGCTGGGTATCAACTCCTGCAGCACTCCTTTTGGGGGGCTATGCAATGGAGAGGGGAGACCTACAGGAGAAGCCTGAGGAACCCTGAGTAGGACTGGGACTGCTGCAGGTGGGAGTGAAGCCAAGGAACAAAGTGCAGGAATGAAGCACACTCTGTGTCTGTTCTGCAAGCCTTAGGCACGAATGCATATTAGCTGTGTTATCTTTCAAGACCAGTGTAATGGGAGAGCTTCTACAAATTCCAAACTTAATGTAAAAATAATAATTCATTCAGTTTAAAAAAGGCAATTTCATATTAATGTTTGTTTTCTGTTTCTCTGCTATCATTCAAAAACCCTACAAAAAACTTATCAATCAATGAGCCGGTGAAACCTGGAGAAATTATGAAGTTGAAAAATAGTCACTATGTAGCCAGAGGCAGTCACACAGTCAGTCACTGCAAATGACTCAGACACAAAATAAAACCAGTGTTACTGATATCCTTCAAGCCTGCAAAGCTCTCTTAAAATTGCAAATGAGGTACCAACCCTACAGAGAGAAAGAGATTCTTGACTGTTCCAGGAGAGAAATGCCTAACTTTTTAAGTTCCCGTGGCCCAGGGAGCTGAGTGCTGCCTGAACCTCCAGATGCTTATAAACAGACACATGAAGACATCACTCTTTTACCGAAAAACAGATTCGGTAAAACCATCCCACAATTTGCAGCATTTTCAGTATTTTATTCTCAATGGCCACAGTGACCTGTTCCTATTAAGTTATGTGCATACCATACCCACTAATAATTTTTCTTCATAAGAGTGAATTCATTAGGTTTGGAAGTTGACACGGGTTCATAACTATTAGTTATTATTAGTTACTTAAAAGGGTGTATATGGGTGATTAATGCCTCATTGGCATCTCTGGTTCTTCTAAAATTCTAGCAAGTTATTAATGCAGCAGAAAAAAAATAGAGAGAGAGATATCACTCATGTTCTGAAAAAGCTGACCCATAACAATAAGTGAGTTTAGAAATTTTACTTTGTCAATACACGTATTGAGTTTCAGACTGTCTGTCCTCTGCATATGAAACAAAAGAATACAGGCAAGGGCACTATATCCTTAATTCCAATCAGCAGACATTTTTTGGGTCCCTGTTCCCAGCTTAGCACTGAGCTTGCTGTGGATAATACTGGGCTATCACAGAAAATACCTGCAAGGAGCAGAATCCTGTCAGATGATACTGAAATGCTCCCACCCAGGAAAAAGAAAACAGCATCCCCTGGCTCCATCATTACAACTCGGCCCTGTAGGACTGTGGAGGGTCTTCTAACTCCAGATGGGCCGCCCTAATCACCTCGGACTCTGTCCTTAATTTTCCTGACTTTTTTCTTCTTATTTTAAAAATAAAAACACTGAGAAATGTATGGAAAGCACTCAGCACAGTGTCTGACAATGGAGAGCAGTGTGAGACTGAGTTTTATTAGGTTTGTGTGATATGCTCTTTATGAAAGCTAATGGAAACTTAATTGGTGACAATAGCCACTTAAAGTCCAGCACTCAGGGAACTTCTCCCTCCCATCTGGGTATTATGTTCATTGTTAGGCCCCTTTGTTACCAGAGGATGACAAAGAGCCTCTGGTGGTCACAGCCCCAGACAGGGCTGTGCTGAGGATTCAGTAGGTAACGCAGGAAAAGCAATAGCAGATGCTTGGCTCCCGGGACTCCCTCAAAACCTATAATCTTTCTTGTTATTGCTGTTGTTTAACAGAGTGTCTGATTCACAGCAGATGTGTGAGAGCCTTCGGCTACTTAATAAGGTTAGATGTAGAAAGTAATGGTGGACCTCATTAATTATTATTAATGACCTCAGACCGAGGAACTTTAACCACAGAAGAGGTATGTTCTACAGGAACAATCTCTTTTCTGTGATTGTGGCAGCCCAACATTCACAGACTATCTTAAAACACAAAGAACTCACCTCAGAAGAGGTTCCTACCCACAAAGGCATTTGTTCTGGGTGACTCTGAGGTCCCTGTCACTGACAGTGGGGAGATGCTCAGCAGCACGGGGAACACAGAGCACAGGCAGGTTGTGTGAGGAGGCCCTGCGTGGATGAGGGGCAGTGGCTCTGAGTGTGATAAGGCCAAGCTTAGCGCTCCGCTGTGCCCACAACCACTGAGCCCACTTGGGCTCCTCAGAGTCTCCATCCCTCCCCCCAACGCAAAGTGGAGAAAATATATTATGGAACATTAATGTAAACCACTTACAGTAGCGAACAAGTAACTATATCATATGCTGAGTAGGAAAGAGGACATTCTACAGACAATAAATAGTGACCAAAGACCAATGGTGTATAGTAGGCATTTATGAGGCGTGTTTTTAATTTCACAAGATGCAGCAATGGGCTAGATAGCTTGACTATGGTTGCAGGGTCAGAGATTGACTAGGGTAGAGGTCAGATTATTGAACGTTTTACAGGCCATGTTAAATATTTTAGATATGATTGTTCTGTTAAAAATGATTTATAGGATGTTTCTAATGAAGTAACAAAGTAAAAGCTACATTTTAGGACAATTCTCCTAGAAAAACTTAGATGCTTAAGAAGCACATTCATATTCATGTTCTCATTGATTAATGAAACCTCCCTTGAGGCCTGTGAGCCATTGTTATCACCCACTTTTAAAAGAAAAATGAAGGCTCAGAAGGATCCAGTGCCCTACTCTTAGGGCAAAACTTCTAAGTGACCTTCACTAATGTCTTTTGATGTCCCATCTTGTAAAATTCATCACAGTGCACCAAAGAACACAGCAAGGCTTGCAGAGGTGGAATTCACGGTTTCACAGACATTCAATGGTTCAATAGTAATATATATATTTTATTCAAAGTTTAAAGTCACCATCATGGCAATATCATCCTTATTCTAGAGTAGGGGTGTCGAACTCAATCAGAGAAGGGGCCAAAATCTAAAATCCAGCCTAAATCGCGGGTCGAATGGTTTACTGAACAGTCATAAACTGTCATTGTGATGGAAACGCAGAGGAGTGCAGTGATGACAGCACGGTGCGGGCCACATTGCAAGGCCTGGCGGGATGGATTTGGCCCGCGGGCCTTGTGTTTGACACATGTGTTCTAGAGGATTTATTGCTGTACTTTTGGTATTATTTGTTGAAAGGTAGATGTAATCCTCCCTCTCTCTAATTTCTGCAATTCTGAAATTAACAGAGCCCTTTAAAGGTGCATCTGATGATAAATTTAGGTTTTAGCCAAATCTCTCTGGTCAAATCCTCCAGGATTTGTATCCTCAATCCAAGGTGACAAAACAAATGGATTCAGGAGATAGTGAACATGTGTATAACGACAATGGCTAACATTCATTCAGGACTTAATATGTGCCAGGCACTAAGTTCTGTTTATATTTGACAGTTATTTAAAACTTGCAAAAACTGTATAAGGTTAGTACTGCTATTATCCACAATCAGAGCCCAGTGGCTAAGAAATTCACCGAGGCCATGCAGTCATGATCACGGTGACTGCAGCTCACAGAGAAAAAAGAGACCTCTTATTAAAGCCCCATCCACAAGTGTGTATGTGTATCAGTGTGTTTGAGAGCAAAATTTGAGAAAAACATGATATCTACGAAATTTGTCCCTTGAGCTAATCTCTGATTGCATTTCAGCTCTCTAGAAAAAAAGTGCTGGGAAGAGAAACGGAAGTTGCAGTGTTCACACTGAAATATCTCTGTGAGGTTTTGGGACTGTACACAGCCTCCCTCTGGTTCCTATTGATAGTGGGGCACAAAGGTGTGTTTTCTGTTAGAAAGCTGGCATCCCCCCATGGCCACTGGCCACTGAGTTTCTGGCATGAGGAGCTGAGGAGTGAGGAGAAAGCACCCTCTGCGGGTTGTATGGAGGCATCCTCCACCCCATCACCAAAGGCAGGATGAGGAGCAGTGGACCTGGTATGTTCCCAGCGGACAGTGTTTGTGCCCTTTGTGGGGAGTTCTAAATATATCTGGTAAGACTTTAGAGAGAAGAATGAAAACTCACACAGTGCTGCTGCCAGGATGGGAAAGAGAAAGTAATTGTCACAATATTGTCCCACCATCCTCCAGCCCAGGCTCCCACTGTGATGACCCCTTTGTGCCTTTTCAAGGGAACCAGGAAACCACTGCCTTCTCCACTCCCCAACCCAGTGTTGGAGGATGCAACACAAAGTCATGACTTTAGAGACAGTTGATAAAGCTATGGATCTCTAAACTAACATGAAGAATAAAAAAAATAAAAAAAAATAAAAACAAACAAAAAAAAAAAACCACTATCCACAGTTCTTTCTCAACATAAAGCAATTACCTAATAAATGAGCAAGCATTATTTGTTGAACTTGACAGGAAAGCCATTTTTGCCTGGGATGACAGAAATTTAATACATTTTGATAGAGGAGTTTACTGGCCTTTGACAACTCTAGGTAAGCCAGCAGCTTAATTAATCAGCCAGGAATCATTTATCAGGTTTCTGGTGTTTTAGGAACCTGTCTTAGTTGTATTTATGAGAGGATGAGAAAAAAATAAGGTTTTGAGAATAAGATTCTAAGAAATGAAAAGAAACATTGTATTCTTTTGGAATTTACAGTCTAGCTGGAGAGATTAAACTGCTCTGTCAGAAGTCAGATCTACCTCAGACTAATCCTGGGTACCTAACATCTCAGTTAATCTCCCCTCAGTTTCAATCAGGGCTATCAGACACGAGTGAGCCTTAGTGGAGACAGAGCAGCAAACACAACTCCATTTATTCTGGGCCTCCAGCTCTGGGACTGCAGCTGCGGAGCAGCAATGGGAACCACCTATTCTCTCCCTGTGACCCCTGGGCTGGAGGACATAAGAAGGGAAGCAGATGGCAGTGACACCTGTAGTAAATCAGGGGAGTTGGCAGCAGCTTGTGTGGTAGGCCTGGAGGGGTGACCTGTCCCTGCCAAAAATAGTCTTTCCACCACCTGAACTTTCCTATTTATGTATTTTGGTCTGGAAGGCATTGCAAGCCAGGTTATTAAGTATATAAACCCTGGGTTCAAATCAGCCTTTTAGCTTTTAACATTGTACTCATTTGCTTAGAATAGCTCAGCATTTTCTCTATGGTCCCCACTTGATTTGGAATGCCCCCTTTTGCTTTCAAAAGTACCTCAATTGGGGAGATACTTGCATAGCCAGCCTAGTTTCTAGTTGCCTAGAAGAACCCTGTTAGAACAGGAGTCAGAGAACATGTTAGTGATGCTGAGGAGAATAAACAAAATGTCTATCCAAAGGGAAGTTACTTATGCAGACATAGACTGCACCAAAAGGAATTAGGTGAAAGAAAAGATGAAGAAGCTGGAAACTATGCTTTTAGACCTCACAGCTTTTACCGGATGAAGTTGGACAGGATCAAAACAAACTTGAAGCCTGGTGAGTTTGTTGTTATGACCAAACTTTATGTTAAGTAATCTTCAGGGTAGCATTGATTTTTCTGATAGGGAAATTTTCGCCAAAATTCTGATGTTCTATTTACTATTTTGATTTTGTTAAATGAACTAAATTAAACTTTTGTTTGAAAATATTTGGAGAGTTTTACAAAAGTCTATGAGATAGTGGGGAACAAGAGAGTCTAAGGTGCAACAAAATGATAATTAGGACACACGAGGATGTTTATTGCTGCTGTTATAGTGGGAAGTGGAAACAGACCGATGCCCAGGTGCTGGGCTACAGGCAGGTAGAGTTGTTGCGGCAGCATCTCGGCCACACAGCACCCACAAGCCACGGATTCGCCACCACATGAACCTCTCAACATAATAGCCGGATCCTGCACACAGAGGGGGAAATTCACAAGCAGGTTATTCAATATCCATTTGCCATTCACATGCATTTAAGACTGATATGCATAAAACACATTCCTAATTTACAAGAACAATAAAAAAATATGTAAATCACATTAAACATCTTAGAATCATTTGTGGTGATGAGTGGGTGGGGAGTAAACTATGAGAACACTAATAATAAATAAATGAATAAAACATGAGCCTGAAATGTGGTGAGGAGGGTAATAAAAGATAAAATAAGGGTCTATAAATGTCTTGAAATCTACACAGCATAATCAATTTTGCAATATTGAGTAGAAAAATCATGTTGAATCCCAAGTATTGTAATGGCTATTGGTCTCTGTGTTCCACAATAAAATGAAAGCAAATACTATTGTAAATGTTGAACAGAGCTAGAAAGTGTACAACACTGTTTTTCAAGAGTTTTCAATTCAATTATTAAAAGCAAATTGAGCTTGGAATGCAGCCTGTTGAATTACACAAGGAAACATTTGTGAATATAATTTCTAATGAGAGTCTGTCCCACATAAGGATTTAATAAGCTTTAAATTCAGAACTGCAAGAAAAAACACACACACAAAAATGTAGATTAATAGTGGGAAAAACTACTCTGTAGTTGTTAAAAGGCAAGAGAACAGCACCAAGAAACCAGTGAGAAGGCTAACCCCTATTTTGTAAAACTACTGTTTGGAATTCTCTGCTGTTTTTTTAGATGGCCTCTTATTCTAAAAAATAACTTTGCTTTCTAGCTTACTTTAGCCTGCTTGAATAGTAAGGAAGATAAACTTAGCTGAGACTAGATATGTCCGTACTCTCAATGCCATGCCAGGTGTAGTTTTTAATTGGCTCAACCTATGTTGTTTTCAAGGCCACCAGCGAGATAATCACTAAGCACACGTAGGGTTGGCTCTTTAATAAAAAGGGAAGTTCTAAGCTTGGCTTAGAATTTGAATTCATTTTCTCTAAGCAGCAGTAAATAAAGTGTGACTCCAAACTCTCCAAGCATTGCTTGATTTATTCCGGTTCTCTGTAACAGAAGAGTTAGGGGACTTTGCAGTGAGGTGTTCAGTCCTAGAGTTGTGTGGGACAGATGGTGGACCCAAGAAAAGAAATGCCAACAACTTGAAGGAAAAAGTCAGCAAGGCCTGGAAGAAGAGGAGGAAACATTCCAATTGTATATGATGTAAAAGAAATTCATATAATTATCCCAGTAATTTTTTATATAAAATATTGGTAACAGATAATACATTTTATTTTGCATATCCTACATTATAATTTTAGGTATGTAAATGAAAATGATTAGCCTCTTTATTTAGTGCAAAATTATTTTAAGGATCACTAGGCTATTTTTAAAGATCTTTGTAGTTTTATTCTTTAAAATACTTTAGCACAGTGGTTGGCAAACTCATTAGTCAACAGAGCCAAATATCAACAGTACAACTATTGAAATTTCTTTTGAGAGCCAAATATTTTAAAGTTAAGCTTCTTCTAATGCCACTTCTTCAAAATAGACTCACCCAGGCCATGGTATTTTGTGGCCAAAGAGCCGCATGTGGCTCAAGAGCCGAGGTTTGCCGACCACTGCTTTAACATAAACAGAAAATTTCAAGGATATAGCACTTACAGTTAGATGACCTCTGCTCATAACAATGATGTGATAGACATGTTAGAACATCTCCCTCTTTCTCTCTCTCTCTCACACACACACACACACACACACACACACACACACACACACACGATTATAGGTAGTGTGTTTTGTCTGGAGAAGGAATTGTAAACTAAATTCAAGAAATATTTTCATAAAATGTTAACACTTTTAGGATCATGAAGGGATAATTATAGAGTATACAGGAGATTCACCCATCCAAAATTATACATTCCATAGCTTGGCAGACCACGTAGGCTGTACAGATCTGGTGTGCCTGATTTTACAATTACTAATTTATTGCATAGAAAAAGATAGAATCCTACCAATGTCAAACATTGTAATCAGCACTTGCAGACATGTTCCCTATTTAATCCTCACAGAAAATCTTAGGAAATAAGAATTTTTAATCCTAAATTTACAAATTTAAGCTAAATTTAGATTACCGTATTTTTCGGACCATAAGACGCACTTTTTTCCCCCCAGAAGTGGGGGGGAAAAGTCCCTGCGTCTTATGATCCAAATATAGCCTACACATATACTTTAAAAAAAAAGTTTTTTTACTTGCCCGGCTCTGTGTGGTCTGTGTGTGCTTGCCCGGCTCTAAAATGGTTCTAAATGCTGCTGTTTACTTTACAGGGTTGATTACATGTGTTTATGACTGTGATGTTGGATTTTAATGCACATAAAATATTTTAGGACACTATTTGTTTCAGAATCTTTTTTTCTTCATTTCCCTTCTCTAAAAACTGGTGCGTCTTATGGTCTGGAGCGTCTTATGGTCCGAAAAATACGGTAGTTAAAACTTGAACCTACATGATTTGCTTGTAGGATAGACTTAGAGCAGTGAGCTGGCTGAAACTAAGGGCTCACAGAACATCCTGTTCACAGGAGAGTGTTTGCTGGAGCACAGAAGCTGAGACAGAGGGTGAAGTGTCTCCCAGTGACCCCTGCCGCTGCTTGAAATTTGCTGGGCTTTGCCAGGATGAAAATCTGAATCTGCCTCAGCAGAAGTAAAGTCATTCACTAGAGAAGAAATCTACCAGACCGAAAAGGAAAGTGAGTCATTTCACGTTGTTCTGTAAAGTTCACCTTCAGAATTTATAATCACTCAGAAATGGTATAAAAGGGACTTATAGCATTAATTTGGGAAGCACCATCACTTGAAGACAGTGTGAAGTTGAGGTACTTGGCAACCGTAAGATGTTTGTGGTATTTGGCATCCTTCCCAAACAGATGCTGTCGAAAGTGGTGTACAGGTGCCCTGGCTGGTGTGGTTCAAGTGGTTGGAGTGGTCTCTCATAGACCTAAAGGTTTCAGGTTTGATCTCTGGCAGAAGAGGTAGATGTTTCTCTTTCATATCCATGTTTTTCTCTTTCTTTTCTTTTCTCTAAAATCAATAAACATATAAAAAATTTAAAGCCTTCCTTTATAAAAAATGGGGTATAGGCTTGGCTGTACCTTCAGATTTACCACCACATTTAGACTTCTGTCCTCAAGGTCACTTGATGAAAGACTCAAAGGTTAAAATGAAATTTGCAGGCCAGAGAGAGAAAAAGAGGCTGGCACGATGCAGTGGAGGCAGGCGGTGTTCCAGCTGCAGGAAACTTCACTAAGAATAATAAACTCAACTGGAAAAGATCAATGATGTGGATCTCACGGCCATTAATATCAGCTGCAGTTCATCTCAAATGAAGAGATGGATGGTTCTGGCTATTTATTTGATAAACTAGAGGCCCAGCACATAAAATTTGTGCACAGGGGGAGGGTGTGTGTGTGTGTGTGTGTGTGTGTGTGTGTGTGTGTGTGTGTGTCCCTCAGCCAGCCTGCACCCTCTCCAATCTGAGACATCCCTCTCACAATCCACGACTGCTGACTCCCAACTGTTTGCCTGCCTGCCTGCCTGATTGCCCCTAACCACTTCTGCCTGCCAGTCTTATCACCCCTTAATCACTCCCCTGCCAGCCTAGTTTCCCCAACTACCCTCCCCTGCAGGCCTGGTCCCCCACCCCAACTATCCTTTGCTGCAGGCCATCTTATGGTGGCCATCTTGTGTCTACCTGGGATAGCCATTTTTTACCACATGGGGTGGCCATCTTGTGTGTTGGAGTGATGGTCAATTTGCATATTACTCTTTTATTAGATAGAATGTTATGCTGCTTGACATATCCTCTGTCTCTCTTTTCCTCCAAAGGATTGCTCACACCACAATTAAGGAAAATGACTGCACTCAAGGCAAGCAGTACAAAAATTCAGGTGGCTTCATCAGGTGGCAATTCTTTTTGCTTTCTCATTTATCTCATCTGTTCTCTATAAATAGACCTAATTCCAACAAAATTATATTGACAGTTCATTTGATATCAAGTTCTATATTGAGGAAGTCTTAGTAGATTGATACTGGATAAACTGTAATATTGAATATTTTTAGACTCAAGATAATACATGATCTCAAAAATAAATCAACTAAAATGCATCCAGATGTTCAAAATAGTCTTTCAATTCACAGTCTTCTTGATATTTTTAATAGATCAAAATTGTTATACATGTTATTCTCATGTTTAGATATTAAAATTACCATGTTAACTCAAAATTAAGTCAAGTCAATTTTACTAACTTTTTAACTGATTTAATTACTATTCTCAAACTGGTCTCACATAAAATACAGCTTTGTCCAAATATAAAACAAAAAGAAAGTCAAGGATTAGCAGGTAATAAAGGGAAGAGTGAAGATCAGAGAAGGACTGAAAAGGGCCACCAAGATCAGTGAGAAGGTAGAGTGTAGTGGCAAGATGGTGGGCAATCAGGATTGCCTGCATATTCTGCAGAGCCCAGAGTAAAGGAAAAATAAAAAGTCCCTTTTTCAAAAATTACTAAGAAATTCAAGGTGACAAGGGTGTTAAGCCAACATCAGAGCCCTTCTAGGCTCAGGATCCTGTGGGAATGCCCAGGTTGCACACCCATGAAGCTTTATTAGGAAGAGATAAGAAATGATTGCATAACCTAGTGTTCTCAGCTCTCAAACAAACACAGTACCATTTACTTCCTGTGATGGTTAATCTTTTGTGTCAACTTGACTAACCACAGGGTGCCCAGATTAAATATATCTGGGTGTGTGTGAGGGTGTTTCCTGATGAAATTAGTATTTAATCAGTGTAATCCACAGATTGTCTTCCCAATGTGATAGGCATCATCCAATCAAGGCCATGAATAGAACAAAGGTAGAGAAAGGAAGAAGTCATCTTTTTCTTACCATTTTAGTGCTGGACACCTCATTTTGTCTTCTCCAGCCTCAGACTAGAAATTATACCTAGTTAATTATACCATTAATTTCTCTGGTTCTCAGGCCTTTGGATTGAATTTCACCACTCTTTTTCCTGATCTCCAGCTGGCAGATGCCAAATTATGGAACTTCTCAGCCTTCATAACCAGGTGAGCTAACTCCTCATAATGAATCTCCTACTTAATTCTGTTTCTCTGGAGAACCGTGATGAATATACCTCCTCAACAAGTCTACCTTGTTAGGGTATTACACACAAGCATAAGATTTCTAAGAAATCCATGTCCCTTTTCTGGCTGAGACAAAAATCTTACTCTTGATAACTACTCTCCTTTGGGCCAGCCTTTGCTGAAGGCAAAGATCAACAGTCGTTAGCATAATTATGCAAGAAGTCCCACTGGAAGACTAATGGACTTTGATATTCAGCAGGGCTGCAAATCAGCATGATATTGACCTGCTATTGGCCAAATGGCTGACGGCAATCCCCTAACCTTTTATATTTCTTGTCTACTGTATTCATTTGTGCAGCAAACCCTTCTCTAGACCTTAAACCCTATGGATGCAGGACTCACAAATCTTCCTGTTGAATTTCAGCTCATTCCATATGTACCTCATTTGGAATCTCAAAATATCCTAAATTTAGGGTTTGGTCATTGCTTTGTTATGACTTCTCACATTTTTATTCATGTCGTATAGCCTAAATTGGTAAGAGGATAGAAATAGCTGTTCTTCCTGAAACCTGTTAAATCTCAGAATTTACCAGAAGAGTATTGTTTTATATTATAAATATAAATATTATATACATTGCATCATGATTATCTTTGGTCTATATATTTAGTTTGACCCAGAATTTAAAGCAACCTTTACTCAGAAAAAAGTTCTATCTAGATTCCAGTTCTGATAATTTGGAGCAAATATAATTAATTTTTCTGTCATAAATGCAATATCTATTTTGTGGTGGCAATCCCAGGTCTCTTTTGGCAACACCTAACTGGAGTAACCATTCACTAATGTTGCTGTATCATAGTTGCTAGCTTGACTTAAACTTTAGCTTACAAATAACAACCTCATCTTCCCATGAGATCAAGCCCTCCCATGAACCCTAGAATACTTATTTAGAGCAATTTCCCCAAAGTGATCCTTTGAAACAAAGGAAGAAAGCACAACTTCCATTTATATTTATTTTTAAACTAGAGGCCTGATGCACAAAATTCGTGCAAGGGCCTTGGTCCCCACAGTGGTGGTGGCCACCTCTGCCTCAGTCTCCACCCGCTGTGGTGGCCTGGGACTTCTGCTGCCTCTGTCCCTGGCCGTGTTGGCTTTGTCAGCTCTAATTAGCATTCTACATATTATTATTATAGATATCATCCTTTTTAAAATGTTCAGATTTTAGCTTTTATCAATCATGTTCATATGATGTTTTGTTTTAAGATGTAGGGTATAATATTTATATAATTTACATAAAAATAAATGTATTCCCACTAGTGATAAATGAGGTTTCCTTTTTACCACAACCTCTCCAACACTTGTTATTATCTGTCTTGTTGATAGTAGCCATTCTAACAGGTATGAGGTGCTATTTCATTGTAGTTTTGATTTGCATTTTGATAATATCTAGTGAAGTTGGACATCTTTTCATATATACGTTGAGCATTTGTTGAGAGAGGTATCTATTCCTCTGACATTTTTTTTAATTGGATTGTTCCTTTGTTTGATGTTAAGTTGTATGAGTAAATTATATAATTTGGATATTAACCCCTTGCTGGAGCTGTTGTTTACAAAGATCTTCTCTAATTCAGTTGGTTGCCTTTTCATTTTATTGTTAGTTTATTTTGCTATGCAGAACCTCTTTAATTTGATATAGTCTCATTCATTTATTTTTTAATTTACTTCCCTTGCCTTTGGGGTCATACTCATAAAATCCTCACTATGACCAAAGTCCATAAGTTTAATATTTACGTGTATTTTTTTTCTATATAATTTGTTGTTTCACATCTTGACCCATTTTGAGTTCATTTTTGTACATTGGGATAAACTGTAATCAAGTTTCACTTTTTCATAGCACTATTTATTGAAGAGGTACTCTTTTCTCCATTGTACAATACATATTGGCCCTTTAGTTGAAAATTATTTGCTCATATACATGTGGGTTTATTTCTGGGCTCCCAAGTATGTTCCATTGGTCTGTGTGTCTGTTTTATTGCCAATACCATGCCTCATTCATTGCTGATAGAAATGTAACATGAACAGCCATTTTGAAAAACAGTATGGCAACTCCTCAAATAATTAAGAATGGAATTACCATATAACCCAGTAACCCCTTCTCATGAATATCTACTTAAAGTTTTTTGCAAAGATATGAGCACCCCTCTGTTCATTAGAACATTATTTATGGTGGCCCAGAAATGGAAACAACTAAAGTGTCCTTTGATAGAGGGTTGGATAAAGACAATGTGCTGCATGTATATAATGGAATGCTATTCAGCCATAAAAAAAATGAAATATTCCACTTGCAACAATATAGACTGATCTTGATGCTAAGTGAAATAAGCAGCGATAAAAAGCTAAGAAATATGATTTCACACATATGTGGGATATAAAACTGAAACTCATGACACAGACAACAGAGGGAAGTGTCGGGGGCTGGTGTGGTAAAGGGAGCCAAATATTTGGTGATGGAAGATGATTTGACTTTGGATAGTGGACATACAATGCAATATACAAATCATGTATCATACAAATGTACATTTGAAATCTATATGGTCCTATTAACCAATATCACCCTTCAAAATTTAATAAATATTTATACTAATAAAAGGGTAATATGCTAATTAGACTGGGCATCCTTCTGGACAAAGCTGCAGTGGCTGCAAGGGCCAAGGGCAGGCAGCTATGGTGGTGACTGTGAGGGCTGAGGACAGGCTGCCAAGGAGGCCAAAGGCAGCAGCAGTGGCTGGGAGATGAGGGTGCACCTTCCCTTGACCAGACCAGTCACCTCCTGGAGATGGAGGCCAGAGGCAGCAGCAGTGGTGGGTGATGGGCTGAACTTTCCCCTGATTAGACTGATTGCCTCCCACAGAGGGAGGCCAGAGACAGCTGCAGTGGTGAAGTGATGGGGGTGTGCCTTCCCCTGATCACCCAGTCACCTCCCACAAAAGAGGCCAGGCTGTGGCCTAAGCCATCAGTAGGACATCCCCTGAAGGCTCCTGGACTGTGAAGGGGGGGCAAGCCAGGCTAAGGGGACCCACCCCCCAACATCCCAAGTCTCTGTGGCTGGCCAGAGGAAGGGAAGCCTGAGTCCCAGGTGTGGGGGCTGAGACAAAGACAGTTAGGGACGATCAGGCCAGCAAGAGAGCAGTTAGGGTCAATCAGGCCAGCAGGGGAACAGTTAGGGGCAATCAGATCCTGAGTGACTTCAGCTGGCCTGGGTGAAGCTCCCCAGGGTCCTGAGTGCCTGCAGCTGGCCAGAGGAGGGAAGTATGGATCCCAGATGTCAGGGCTGAGGCAGAGGTGGTTAGGGATCATCTGACAGACAGGCAGGTGAGCAGTTAGAAGCCAGCAGTCCCAGATTGTGAGAGGGATGACTGACGGTATTGGCCCAATCCCACATCCTCTGAGGGATCCCAAATTGGAGAGGTTGCAGGCCAGTCTGAGGGAACCCCCCTCCCCAATACACACACACACACACACACACACACACACACTGCATGCACAAATTTCATGCACTGGGCCTTTAGTAAAATATATAATGAAATAAAATATATTGAAACAATTAAAATAATAGATCCTTGCCAAGTATTTGGAGCTTAAGTTTGTTCTCTGGTTATCTGTGGGTTGGCCAAGATCCTGCTTTCAGTAGAATGGACCACCCAGACCATAGCTGTTTAACATGAAAATATTCTGCTGCTCTGCTCCAGTCTTCAGATATAACCCAACTGCATGTTAACATCAGCCCAATGGAAAACAAAGTTCTTATGACCCTTTGCAATGTATTCCCACTCCCAACCCCAGGGAGAAAAATTGTTCACTGGTCATTAGTTCTCTTCTTTTCAAATCCAAGCTGCTGGAGGCTCAGACTTTCTAGACAAGCCCTTATAAATTTTCATGTAACTACCCTTTATAGGTCGTTGGATGAGTATGTGTATGGAAGGTAGAAGAATGTGAAATGAATTAATGCAAGAAGTGGGAAAATGAATTTTGGGTAAGAGAAGGTAAAGCCATCTAATTTTTCTTAGATTGTGATTTACTGAGAGGCCCTCATATACTTCCTTGCTAGAACACTGTGTTTGTGTCCCTAATACTACTCTCTCATTTGCTGTTCCACCTAGGAACTACACCTGACCTGCTATGAAGGAGTCTATGACATGATTGAGACATCAAAAGCTTCACTTCTGAAGCTCTGTGATAGTTAGCCCTGATCTCATTTCTTAAAGAAAGGAGAAAAATATTCCCGTCTTCACTACTTGACATTAACCCCATCTCTGGAACTGGTTCAGAAGATATTTTACTCACTTGTAAGTCTATATAATCAATGCTTGAGAAATGAATAATAAATGTTATTGTGTACATTTCTATTATCTGATATAAGAAATTCTGCCAGAGTATATAATAATACCCCACCACCTATTTTCAAGATATAAGATCTATAAGAAGCTGTTAATTAAGTGGTAACAAGTTAATCATTTTAAATCTACACACCAAGATGTGGGCATTTTTTGCTTAAATTTTGCCAAGTACCTTGAAATACTTTTTGCTTTATATCTTATTTTGAGGATAATTAGCTACCAGAGAAGAATGGCTTGGCATCAGCGATATGTAAGCCTGAAGAATGGACTGGATAGAAGGTGGTACTCTCCTGGTCTGGATTAGCAGTCCTGCCATTGTAATAGTTTCAGTATTTAGAAGGGATCTACTGTGGGAGAACAGAGCAGATAGCTCTCCATGCTATGAATTTTCTATCAGCCCCAGTTTTCTCCTCTTTATACCCAACATGGTATTAGTTGTTCATTATCCTTAGAAAAAAATGACAAAGATAATAAAAATTACAAATGATTTTAAAAGGTCATTTTTATAATGGTATTCAAGCTGCCTTAGAAGAATTGGAAGTTCAAACATCATTAAGAAATGCACTTTTGAAGAAGGAAGATGCCAGCTGGAAAGACAGAGATGATGGGGAGGATGTGAGTGAGTGTGAGTGAGGGGGTGAAAGGAGAGTGTGTGGATGTGTGTGGTGTGTGTGAGGGAGTGAGGCACAGTAAATCCAGCAGAAGCATAAGGGGCTGGTAAACTAGGCTCTCTTGGACAGAGAGTACCTACCACTGCTGTGGACACTCCCTGGACTGCAAGACTCGGGCATGGAAGGGAGAGTGGTCTCTTCTAAGAACTCATTAACACCACCACCCAGACAACCCTTGGACACTGCCCACAACCCATCAGCTGTTCCAGCCAAAATCCTGCAGCCCCACCCACAGACCTGCAGACCCTAGGACCTCCACCTCCAAAGGTGTATCAATCCTGCAGAAGTAAGTGAAGCTTCCTTCCTCCCCAGTGGCAGACCTCTGGACATCACAGTTCTGTGTTTTCAGCACACAGGCCTCCAGAGCCCATCTCCTCACAAGCTTCTCTTGGGAACTGCTGTGAGTCCCTGCTGGGGATGATCTTATGCAAACAAGGGTGCACTGCCCCTGCCCTGGCAGTAAAAGTTCTGAATTCACTCATACTAGATACCTGCCCACAGACACCTTGGTCACACAACTTCTGCATCAGGGCCCCTCACAGTGCATCAGAGCTACACACCAGCAAACACACCACCACAGTAGGACTTTTCCAGCATGCAGGCCTCCTGAACCCATCGCTCCACAGGCCACTCTTCAGTGCCGCTATTGAGCCCCTGCTGGGTGCAATCTTATACAAACAAGGGCACACTGCCTCACAGTAGAAACTCTGAAGTCCCTTTTCCTGGATACCTCTCAACAGACATCTTGATCACATGGCTTCAGCACCAAGGCCCTTCAGAGTGTATCAGTGTGCCTTGCTGGCAAACGCACCGCAGGTGCCCCTGTGAGCTGCCACTGAGTGTGTGCATATCCTACCATGGAAGCAGCAGCAAAAACTGAGCCTTCCCACCCCACAGCTATAGAATGTTGGACACCAAAATCACACCTTTCTAGAGTGTAGGCCTCCTGAGCCTCACTACCCCGACAGATGGCTCCTGGGTGCCTCTGTGAGCCTCTTCTGGGCACATGCGATTTCAACCAAGGGCACAAGGTAGCAAACATTAAGACATTCTGCTCCCCCGCTGCTGACTTTGAGTCACCACAATTGTGCTTTTCCAATTTGCAGGCCTGCATCAAAAGGACCCAAATAGCTCAATTAGGAAGCTACACTAGATTATCAAGCCCAAGAGAACTGAAAAATCACACCAGTAGCACCATCCTCAAAAGAATCTGGGTAGCAAAACAGTCGAACCTAGGACACAGAAACAATTAAAATGTTACAGAAAAACATGGGAGACAAATAAGCAATCCCCAAAGGAAAGAAAAAGAGGAATCACCAGAAAGGGAGTTAAATAAAATGGAAGTAACATGTCAGAGAAAGAATTCAGAGTAATGGTTATAAGGAATGCTCAAATGGCTGGATGACAAATACACACAACTGAATGACAAACTTAATGAGAATTATAAGGAGCTGAATGATAATGTCACCAACATGAAAAGGAACCAAGAGGAGATTAAGAAAGACATAGCTGCAATAAAGAACACAATGCAAGGGTTAAACAGTAGACTAGATGAGGCTGAGGACCATATCAGAAAATTAAAAGATATGGTAGGGAAAAAAATACACAAACATAGCAGCAACTGGAAAAAAAATTTAAAAAGAAAGAGGAGAGCCTAATGCAGCTTTGGGTCAACACAAAATGAAACAACATTCACATAACAGGAGTACCAGAAGGAAAGGAAGAGAAGCAAGGAATAGAAAACCTGTTTGAAAAAAATAATGATAGAAAACTTCCCTGATGTTGGTAAGAGTCCAAGAAGCACCTAGAGATCCCAAACAAGAGGCACAAAATAAGACGAACATCAAGACAAATCATAATTAAATTGGCAAACATAAACTACGAAGTAAGAATCTTAAAGGCTACCAGAGAGAGATAGGAAGTTATCTACAAGGGATCTCCCATTAGAATATCAACTGATTTCTCAACCGAAACACACCAGGCCAGAATGGAATAAATATACAAAATGACTCAAAAATCCAAAAATACTATACCTGGCAAAGTTATCATTCAAAATTGAAGGTGGAATCAGGAGCTTCACAGACAATAAAAGGGCTAAGAGAGTTTATTACCACCAAGTCAGCAATGCAAGAAATGATTAAGGGACTGCTATAAAAAGAAAAAACAGAAAGGGAAGAAGAAACACAAACATTAACAACAACAAAAAAATGATGACAGACAAGTATTTATCAATAATAACATTAAACATAAATGGACTAAGAGCGCCAATCAAAAGACATAGAGTAACTGAATGGATAAGAAAACATGACCCATATATTTGCAGTCTGCAAGAGACCCACCACAGAACAAAGGATTCACAAAGACTAATAGTGAAGGAATGGAAAAAAATTTTAGGCAAATGTAAATGAGAAAAAAAAGCTGTGGTTGCAATACTTATATCGACAAAATAGACCTTAAAGTAAAGACCATAAAAAGAGATAAGTAAGGTCATTATACAACACTAAAGAGAGCAATTCAAGAAGATATTACACTGTTAAACATCTATGCACCCAAGACAGGAGCATCCAAATACATAAAACAACTTCTGGAAGATATCAAGGGAGAGATCGATAGCAATACAGTCAGGGGACTTTAATATTCCACTGACACCACTGGATAAATACTCTAAAAAAATCAGCAAACAAACCCTAAATGACTCACTAGATCAGATGGAATTGATTGACATTGTCAGAATATTTCACCCCAAAGCTACAGATTATACATTCTTCTCCAGTGCACATGGGACATTTTCAAAGATAGGCCATCTATTAGAATACAGTCAAAGTCTATTCAAATTCTAGAGGACAGAAATCATAACAAACATTCTCAGATCACAATGGCATAAAACTAGAAATCAACTACAATAAGAACAATGAAAAAAATTAAACACTTGGAGGATAAATAGCATGCTATTACACAATTATTGGGTTACCAAATAGATCAAAGAAGAAATAAAAAGCATCCTAGAAAGAAATGACAGTGAAAACAACAATTCAAAATCTAAAAGACACAATGAAAGCTCTCTGAGAGGAAAGTTCATAGCTCTACAGGCCTACTTCAAAAAACAGGGAAATGTGGTAATAAACTATATAACTTTGAAACTTAAAGAATTATAAATAAAGCAACAAGAAAAGTCCACAGTATCCAGAAGGAAGAAGATAATAAACATCAGAGCAGAAATAAATTACATAGAGACCAGAAAAAAATCAGTACAAAACATCCATAAAACCAAGAGATGGTTCTTTAAAAGGATAAGCAAGATTGATGAACCTCTAGTCAGACTCACCAAGAAACAAAGAGAAAGGGCTCAAATAAACAAAATAAAAAATTAAAGAGGTAAAGTAACAATTGACCATGCTGATATACAAAGGATTGTTACAAAATACTATGAACAACTCTATTCCAACAAACTGAACAACCTCAAAGAAATGAACACATTCTTAGAAAAATATAAACTCCAAAAATTCAATCAATAATAATAATAATAATAATAATAATAAAAACCTGAGTGGGCCTATAAATACTGATGAAATTGAAACCATAATCAAAAAGCTTCCAGCACACAAAAGTCATAGACCAGCTGGCTTTACTGGGGAGTTTTACCAAACATTCAAAGAAGCACTAAAACCAATTTTTCTCAGACTATTCCAAAAAAATTCAAAAGGAAGGCACACTTCCCAGCTATTTCTATGAAGCTAGCATTAACCTAATCTCAAAACCAGATAAAGACACCACAAAAAAGAGAACTATAGGCCAATATTCTTGATGAACGTTGATGCTAAAATTCTAGCAAATAAGATCCAGCAATACATTAGGAAGATCATACACTATAACTAAGTGGGATTTATACCGGGGATGCAAGGATGGTATAACATCAACAAATCAATAAACATGGTACATCACATAAACAAATAGAGAGACAAAAGTTACATAATCATGTCAATTGATGCAGAAAAGACATTTGACAAAGGCCAACACACTTTTTGGATAAAAAACACTCAACAAAGTGGAAATAGAAGGCTCAAATCTCAAAATAATAAAAGCCTTATATGTCAAATCTACAGCCAACATCAATGGGCATAACTAAAACCATTTCCCTTAAGTATAGGAACAAGACAAGGGTGCCCACTTTCACCACTCCTGTTAAACATAGTACTATAAGTGCTAGCCAAAGTGATCAGACAAAATGGAAAAAAGGCATTCAAATTGGAAAAGAAGTAAAATTATCATTATTCACTGTACACAGAAAACCCTAAAGACTCCATAAAAAAATATTAGATTTAATAAATGAATTTGGCAATGTGGCAGGTTAGAAAATTAATGCCAAGAAATCTATGGCATTTTTATACACCAAGAGTGAACTTACAGAAAGAGAGATTTAAAAAAAAAAAACAACAACCCCATTTACCATTGCGCACACACACACACAAAAAAAAATTAAAGATACTTAGGAATAAACTTAACTAAGAAGGTTAAAGACCTCTACTCAGAAAACTATAGGATGTTGAAAAAAGAGGCAGAGGAAGACATAAACAGATGGAATAACATACCATGTTCATGGATTGCTAAAATAAACATCATTAAATATTACCCAAATCAATCTATAGATTCAATGCAACCCCCATTAAAATACCAACAGCATATTTCACAGACCTAGAAAGAACTCTCCAAAATTTCATCTGGAATAAAACAAAACAAAACAAACAAACAAACAAACAAAAAAATAGCTGCAGCAATCATGAAGGAAAAAAAAGAACAAAATAGGAGGGATCACAATATCAGATATCAAGATATACTACAAAGCTACTCTTCTCAAAACTGCCTGGTATGGGCTCAAGAACAGATATATAGATCAATGAAATAGAATAGAGAACCCAGAAATCAACCCAAACAACTATGCTCAATTAATATTTGGCAAAGGTGGCAAAAATATACAATGAAATCAAGACAGTCTCTTCAATAAATGATGCTGGAAAATTTGGTAAGACATGTAAAAAAATAAAACTAGACCACTAACTTACACCAGACACAAAAAATAAACTTAAAATTGATAAAGGACTTAAACATAAGATGGAAAATATAACAAATATTAGAGTAATCCACAAATAGCAAAATCTCAGATATATGCTGAAGAAATATCTTTACCAATACACCTCCTAGGGCAATAGAAACTAAAGAGGAAATAAAACAAATGGAGTGGCATCAAAATAAAAAGTTTCTGCACAGCAAAAGAAACTATCAACAAAACAATAAGAAAATCCACCTCATGGGAGAATATATTTGCCAATGTTATCACTGATAGAGGTATTTGAGAGCTCTGAGCTGTGCACCCATGATCAGGGTGTGTTAGGAGTCACCTCCTGTGTCGCCAAGTGCCCAGGCTATTGGGAACCAGCTGCTGTGCCTGCTCCAAGGGAAGTGATGGGAGATATTTCCAGATTCTGAGATTCTTGGCCCATGGGTATTTATTTATGTTTTCAGCATGGGGCACTGTCAGTGGCAGGAAGGAGTAGCACTACTCTGGTAGCAATCTCTGCCCTTTGTAAATTATTTAAGGAATCTGTCTTGTCATTTTATTAGAAAGAAATCAGTGTATAACTTCCCTCTATAATGTTGCTTTTCCATAATAAAGACTCTCTTCCTAGCTGGTTTTGCTAAATGGATAGAGCATTGGAATATGGACTGAAGGGTCCCAGGTTTGATTCTGGCCAAGGGCACATTCCTGGGTTGTGGACTCAATCCCTAGTAGGGGGCATGCAGGAGGAAGCCAATCAATTTTTCTCTCTCATCATTGATGTTTCTATCTCTTTCTCCCTCTCCATTCCTCTCTAAAATCAATAAAATATATACTTTTTAAAAATTAAGACAATAAAGACTCTTTCTGATAGACTGACAAATCTCAGAGGGAAGGCTAGGGGGTAAGGTAATATATATATATATATATATATATATATATATATATATATATATATATGTGTGTGTGTGTGTGTGTGTGTGTGTGTGTGTATGTATATGTATATGTATATGTATATGTATATGTATATGTATATGTATATGTATATGTATATATATATATATTAGAGGCCAGTGCATGAAATTTGTGCACTTGTGAGAGTCCCTCAGCCCAGCCTGTACCCTCTCACAGTCTGGGAACTCTTGGGGGATGTCCAGGGAATAGGCCTAAGCCTTCAGTGGGACATTCTTAGTGCTGCCACAGAGGCAAAAGAGGCTCCCGCCTCTGCCGCTGACAGCCATAAGTCCAGCTTCTGGCTAAATGGTGCTCCCCCTGTGGGAATGCACTGACCACCAAGGGCAGCTCCTGTGTTGAGCGTCTGCCCCCTGGTAGTCAGTGCATGTCATAGCGATTGGTCATTCCACTGTTCAGTCGATTTGCATGTTAGCCTTTTATTACATAGGATACACATAGCCCATGGACACAGATTATAGTGTGGTGAGGACTGGGGGGGAGGGGGTAATGCAGTGAAGGGGATTAATGTGGGGGGAGGGGATATCTGTAATACATTCAACAATAAAGATAAATTATTTTTATTTTTATTTCAGAGAGGAGGGGAGAGAGAGAGAGATAGAAAAGTCAATGATAAGAGAGAATCATTGATTGACTGTCTCCTACACATCCCCAACAGGAGATCCAGCCTGAAACCCAAGCATGTGTCCTGTCTGAGAATCAAACCGTGACCTCCTGGTTCATAGGTCGATGCTCAGCCACTGAGCCACACTATCTAGACAAAGATAAAAAAATTTTAAGAAGAATGAATAGGAGAGTTCTGCAATATAACCATATACAAAATATACCAAAACTAATTGTTTTATTGATGTACCAGCAGTAAGTCTATGGAAAATAATGAAATATAGATTCTCATACAACATTTAAAAAAGAAAGAAAGAAATAGAGGAAGATACAAACAAATGGATTGAAAGAATTAACATAATTAAAATATCCATACTGCCCAAAGAAATCTATAGATTCAATGCAATTCCTATTAAAATACCACTGACACATTTCCACTTTTTTTTTTAATATATATTTTATTGATTTTTTACAGAGAGGAAGGGAGAGAGATAGAGAGCGAGAAACGTCGATGAGAGAGAAAACATCGACCAGCTGCCTCTTGCACACCCCCCACGGGGGATGTGCCCGCAACCAAGGTACATGCCCTTGACCGGAATCGAACCCGGGACCCTTCAGTCCACAAACCAACGCTCTACCACTGAGCCAAACTGGTTTTGGCCACATTTCCACTTTTGAAAGAAGATAAAAGGGAGGCCAAAATACATATAAAAACATGCTTAAAGTCATTAGTCATCTGAGAGATGCAAATCAAAATGACAATGAATTACCATCTCACACATGTCAGAATGGCTATCATCAACAAATCAACAAATGACAAGTGCTGGCGATGTTGCGGAGAAAAAAGAACCCTCGTGCACTGCTGGTGGGAATGCAGATTGGTGCAGCCACTATGGAAAACAGTATGGAGTTTCCTCAAAAAACTAAAAATGGAACTGCCATTTGACCTAGTGATCCCACTTCTAGAAATATATCCCAAGAAACTACAATAGAAACACCAATCAGAAAAAAACATATGCACCCCTATGTTCATAGCAGCACAATTTACCATAGCTATTATTTGAAAACAACCCAAGCACCCATCATTAGATGAGTGGATAAAAAGCTGTGCATCTGCCAAAATTGATTTGGCTCAGTGAATAGATTGTCAGCCTGCAGACTGAAAGGTCCCAAGTTCGATTCCAGTCAAGGGCATGTATTTTGGTTCCAGGCACATCCCCAGTAAGGGTGAGCAGGAGACAGCTGATCAGTGTTTCTCTCTCATCAATGTTTCTAGCTCTCTGTCCCTCTCTCTTCCTCTCTGTAAAAAATAAATAAAATATGTATTTTTAAAAAGCTGTACATCTACACAATGGAATATTATGCAGCTTAAAAAAGAAGGATCTCTTTCTCTTTGATTTTTATCTTTGCCCAGAGAATATTATGCTAACTGAAATAAGCCAGTCAAAGAAAGACAAATATCACATGATCTCACTTACATGTGGAATCTAATGAACAAAATAAACTGATGAACAAAATAGATCCAGAGACATGGAAGCACGGCATAGATGGAGAATCTCAGAAGGAATGGGGTAGGGGTGAGAGTGAGTAGAGATTAACCAAAGAACTTATATACATAACCTATGGACACAGACAATAGTGCAGTAGGCCAGGAGAGGTGGGTGGGTGCGGGGTAAAAGGGTCATAGGGGAGTGTAAGGGAACATGTTGTAATACTTTCAACAATGAAGATTTTTTAAAAAGAAGAAGACACTATTAAGGCTGGGCCATCTACCTGGGCTCAGGATACCATGTCAAGCATGTTGTTAACTCAAGTTGACCTGATGAGTAAAGTATTTTTATATGAGAACTAGTGGCCAGGTGCACAAATTTGTGCACATTGAAAGGAAAATAATTAGAAGAAATATTTTAATATTGCTATTTTCCATTTCTTTATAATAGAAGTGTTAAATAAATTCATGAACTACAATGACAGATGGAAACACACATGTGCGATTGGAGCTAGCAAGAGCTTTATATGTATTGTGCATACACAAGTCAAATTAGCCTTTTAGAGTAAAATAAACTTACTTAATTGGACTTGCTTTCTGAAGTAGCTAAAACTTTTACAGCCCTGTGAAGCACCCCAACTTCTTTTTCAGGTAATTGTTAGCAGCACATCAGTGAATATCAACACGAAGCAGATTATTATTGTACTAGTCACCAGTGCATGAAATTCATGCTGGGGATTGGGGTGTCCCTCAGCCTGGCCTGCACTCTCTCTAATCTGGGACCCCTCAGGGGATGTCTGACTGCTGATTTAGTCCTAATCCAAGAATCTGACCTAAACTGGCAGTCAGACATCCATCTCACAATCTGGGATCACTGGCTACTAACTCAGAGTGCCAGTGGATCTTTCTTTATCTTTATTTATTTTATTTTTTAGGGCAAAAGTCTATGATTTTTAATTAAAACTGAAAAATCGTCAGGGACAGGAATGACAGAGGACCCATCCTAGGTGAATGGATTCCTGGGGGTGGGGAGTGGGGAACATTGTTAACACAGTTGTCTAAATTTAAATGGGGTCCATGGATTGAACCTTAATACCATTTGAATGGAGATTTCCTCACGTGGTTGGGTAGAGAATTGTTATGTAGGAGTGTCTGCTTTTGGGAAATAGACAGGGAAATATACGGGCATCTTGTCATGTATAGAACATGCTCTCAAACAGCTCAAAAAAAGACTGTGGGCAATAAGCATATATGTGTATGACAACCAGTCCGGGCGGGCACTCTAACCTTAATATTTTTGACTCCACCTTTGTGCACCTGCCTACTTGCTAAGATCCATAACTCCAGAATCAAGGCTTGCAGAGCTTCCTTGGCCATTGGGCCATGGCCAGGGTGCAGGAACCCTGCAGACAGACCTGCCGGCACAGACCCAGCTGAGGTCCAACAGGTGCCACTGTTTTTTTGTTTCCGCTCCAGTATGTGAACTGGGGTCTGTTTTGCAAGGGGTCCCATAGGGGCCTTGGCATTTCTGTGCTTCCTGGTGGCGTCTGGCTGTGGGACGGCCAAGCTGGTGCTCCAGGGGCTGCCGGTTCCCTGAACCCGAGAAGACTGTGCGGTAAAATACAGAGAAATGATCATATTGTAAGCAAGTTCAGGCTGCCTCATTTCAACCTTAAGGAATCAGCAGCACCCACCTCATATGGAGTCCTTTCAATGGGAACACAGAGAATGCTGCCCTGAGCACACACTGTGCCAGCTCAGTGGGACCCACAGACCAGCAGCAATGACCACTTGTGGGTGATGTTGTGAAGTTGTGATGCTGAGGTGACACCAGGTGTTAGTCCGACTGCCAATGCCATGTCCTGGCCCATGTCCTGGCCTACCCCCCACAGTGAAGCCTGTTATTGGGCACCGACTGGTGGCTGGAGGAACTGACATAGCCATGTCAGTGCCCCCACAGTTTCTCTACGCACGTTTAAACCATCTGCATTCTTCTAGAAAGAAGGGCTTTTTCTCCCACTCTGGACAGCCATACTTCCCCGGCAGTGCACGAGAACCTGGGGGCTACCTGGCACCCCAGCCTCGCTTACCCTGCAGGCCACTGTCCTAACAGCTCCATACCTCTGCAGCCCTCCACACAGCCTACTGGCACTGTCCAACATGATCTGTCCAATGCCACCCATCCATCTGCATGGCCCCATGGCCTCCGAGGCTACCAAGCTCAGGTCGCTCCCACCTGGACTCTGCTTTCCCGCACCTGGCTGTGGCCCAATGCACCTTCGCAGAGCTCCCGCCTGGACTGGTTGTCCTTCTGGTTGTGATGGCCCTAGTCTATTATTAGTATAGATATCACACAGGAAGAACAAAGGATAAGTTGTTTTAACTGTAGCAATGTTTGACTATATTCTGCACAGTGAGAAAGCCTGAAGTCATTTTCAAGATCCATCATTTCCTACTTCTTTTCAGTTGGGTAAATTTCTAAACTTTCTAAATCTCCGTTTTCTGGCTAATAAAAAGAAAATAGGATTCCATTGAGTTTCCTATCCACGTACTCCAGGACTTCTGTGAATATCAAATGAGATGAGGCACAGGAAGATGCTTCACAGACATTTGGTTACAATGAAAAGTGTTTCTACTGAATATAAAGCAAGTCATGTTCCTGAAGAAACGCAAGGAGACTAGTTGCTAGGGAGAGGAAGCCGGGCATTGCTACATGACATCATTACCTGGATGGAGGGAAGGACACTTAGCATATTAGTGTTTTATATATATTGATACTGAGGCACAAAGGTTTACTTGTCTAAGGTCAAATAGTTAGTAAATAGTGAGGATTTAAGTCTATCATCAAAATCCAAACCTATTTTGCTACTGTATGGATTCCAGTTGTTGAACTAAACTAGCACTGCGAAGAAGCCTTTGGCACATTGATGTAACAATGGGCCATAAAATACATTGGGAGGATTCATATCCTTTTGAAAAAAGACAGGAATAGCTTATGTAAGTCCAAAATACACTCTCATATTCTGACCCCTGGACATCATAGCAATGAACAGAGCCAATGCTAATTAATGGGGCACATCAAGGACAAAAAGAGTCCTAAGCAGAATCCACATAGAAATCTATCCTTGCAAGCTCTAGCTGATTTTTCTCAGTGGTAGGAGCCTTGGCCTGAGGACTGAAGGGTCCTGGGTTTGATTCTTGTCAAGAGCATGTACCTTGGTTGTAGGCTCAATCCTGGTTGGGCTCCTGTGGGAGGCAACCAATTGATGTGTTTTTCTTTATACATCAATGGGAACATATCCTTGAGTGAGGATTAACCATACACACCAAAAAAGAAAAGAAATCTATCCCTGCAGTATTTAGAATCAATTGTTTTATCTTCTAAACTAATAAAAATCAAAGTAGAACATTCCTCAAGAGAAAAAAATCCAGGTAAAATGTTGGTTTTGTTTTAAGTTGAAATATATATATATATATATATATATATATATATATATATATATACACACACACATACATAGTAGTAACTCTGCTTGAACTCCATATATATGGTATTAGTGGAGAATGAAAATGCATTGGTGCAAAAACAATGCTGAAACAATGCTGGTATGCTCATGATTGGTGTAGAAATACTTGCCATAAACCATTGGAGAACACTCAAATTACAGCATTTTAAGAATGGTGCAGACTATAAATATTCAGTAATAGGCCCTAATGTTTAATAGCTTTTGCTTGAGCTTGCCAAGTATCCTATGTGTTTTGGCAAGCATGTGCCCTAGATTTAACATCTACTTGTGAACATAACCATTTCTCATTATTTTATTGGTTTTGAAAAACCTCAGAGGTTCCTGCCTTCTGTGCATTCAGACAGAACAGACTTAACTGATGGTGCTAAAAGCATGAGGCTCTTTTTCAATTACCTAAAATCAAATCTGAGACAGAGTGGTGAAGATAACTCCCCTGTCAAACTCTTAGCTGAACCCCAACCAACCTCAGTAACCTTAGTTTATTCTATTCCTTCTTGCATCCTTTGCTGCAACAAGCTGAATTACCTTGGTTGTGTCTTCATAAGATGTCTGTGCATTGAGAGTTCCAGTCCTGCTGGAACATTTTTCCATACACATTTCCTTGTTCTAAATCTAACTCATTTTTTCAAATGCCTTTTTGCTCACACAGAGCCCTTCTTCATCCTGATCATTTTAGTTGGAAGTAATTTCTCTCTTAGTTTTTTTATTCCTCTTTATAAATGTAACATATCCAAACTTGGAAATTCATAAATAAAAACAATAGAAACAAGAGGGGGGGAGGCAAAATATTTTTAAAAGGGAGAAGAAAAATATAAGGAGAAAACAAAATTAGGAACAAAAGAAAAAAAACATTATAAAGGATTTTGATAGGTTTTCTCCTTTGTTTGTTTGATTTATATTGCAATACAGCTCTAATGTGATGAACATATGTTTTCTATTCAGTTATATCCTCCACAACCACCTTTATACTCCAACACACTCATTCCCTCTGCTTCCCACACCCATACATACATAACATGCTGGCATAAGAACTGTCTCACAGGATGACTCTTTGTAATATTTAATGATGACATAATTTTTTACCACTAAAAAGTATCATAATTCACATATTCATTTTCTATTTTGTGAATCATATAGATAATTTCCCATTTATTTTTAAAGTATGTTTTTATTGATTTCAAAGAGAGGAAGGGAGAGAGAAATACCGATGAGAGAAACATCCATTGGCTACCTTCTGCACACCCCTACTGGATTTTGAACCATACCAAATGGGCTATAATTTCCCATTTCTTGTTTTTGTAAATTTATTTGAAGTTATCTAAGTTAATATGAAGCAGTGTAATGTTTGTAATTTGAAATTAGAAGTATGAGTAACCGGTTGGTCTGCCACACAGTAGTTATATGACTTTTGATAAACCACTTCTCTGCTCTCTGACCAGATTTCTGTGTTTATAAACTAAAGATAGGAATTAATATTTTATCTAAACTCATCCATTCATATTTATTACTACAGAAACCAATTTATCAGTCAACACATAACCACTAAGCTATGATGTTTCTACTGTATCTCATATCATTGGGAGGTATAATGGGGCAAACTGGATATTATCATAGTAAAAAATTACTTATGTTTATGGCTTATATTTTTATAGATGATCAGCTCCTAGATCCATATATTCATCTTCAGTATACCCTAATATAGTGATCTAGTGGGCATTTGGAAAATGCTCATTGAATAAATTAATAGAATAAATAATTTGCTAAATAATCTAGTAGCAATAGAAATGATTGTGTGTGTGTGTGTATGTGTGTGTGTGTGTGTGTGTGTGTGTGTGTGTGTGAGAGAGAGAGAGAGAGAGAGAGAGAGAGAGAGAGAGAGAAAGAGAGAAAAAGAGAAAGAGAGAGAGACTACTAGATGCTATAATCTGTGCCATGCAAAGTACTCCCTTAGTTGCCTCAATATTGTGGCTTAATATGGAACATTAATATCTATATCTTCTAAATTGACCACAACTCACAAGTACAAGATGATGATAACATTTGAATAGAATTTTCTATTACATATTCTTCTATTGAGTAGACTGTGGTGACTTTCTCCTGAGTCTCTGTCATTCAGTCTTTGCAATTTCAAATAAAATTTAGGACTGTTCTAAAATGTTCATAAGATGCCTGTGGCTCTTGCCTTGCTACTGTAATAAACTCTCATTCCTATACATACTGTTTTTTTCTGATCACCTAGCAACTGTAATACCAATTTTCCTGTTCATCATACACAAACATATCAGGCCCAGAGATGAAGCACTGCGTAATCTCTAGGTGGAAGAGATGAGTCAGGCCTTCACTTTAAAGACACTTAATCTTTTTGGACTCTTATATGTGATACCCTTATTGACCATGACTGCTACATGTTACTCAGCAATTCCTGTTGCTGATGCCAAAAATGTAGTCATAGATGCCACAGTCTGTTTGAAATGAAGTGACCAAAACTGACAGTAGTAGCAAGTAAAAATGAATTGAACTACAAAAAAAACAAAAACAAAAACAGGGGGGGAAAAAAGAGTGTAAATCATACTTAATAATTTTTCATGAAAATTCAAACAATGGCTAATGCTCACAAAAGGAGAAGTGAAACCAAATACAAATACACCCCCTTTCTCCTAGAAAATCCGGATCAGGCAGGTAACATAGAGATGCCAAGATGGAGGGATGGTTTCAATGATTCTCAGTGATCAGAGAAGCTAGGTCCACTCATCTCCTGCTTACAACAGGTAGAATGTTGATTTGCCAGGTGCAGGTAGATATGAAAGCCATTTTAAGAAATGACTTAACAAGCTATAACAATAGACATTCAACAATTACATATTGGATACTCCATTCTGTTTGTGGTTCTTAATTAGGTGTTTTAAAATGTATAGAGGTGAGTCTTGGCAGTCACAATAATCAAGAGACAGCTCTAGAATTCAGTGATTGAGATCCAGATATGCTAGACTTCTTGCAGAATAAAGAACAGTCCCATAAATTGAAGAATTATCCCACACAACTTTAAAATGCCCCAATGAAAATTCATGTAAGTAAAAACACTTATTTTGATTTTTATAATTATCATGAAAAAAAAGTTGTGATTTTATGTTACACTAAAATTTTCAGAAATGCTCTGCAGTATAAATTAAAGAAAATTTCTATTTTTGTTTTATTTGGAACTTTCTAAAATATGTGTTCTCCATTTTGAAAAATCATATCTCCAGAGCCATACCACTTGGGTATTGGGGGTAGTCTGATTTGGCAACTTTCTAACTAACTTCTAGTACTGTCATATCAAAGGGCTTCCATTCTTCAGTATATACTAGTATATCATAAATTATTTTTATTCTAGTTTGCTAATCCTATATAATAAAGAGGTAATATGCAAATTGACCCTCACATCACAAGATGATTATCCCCATATCACCACAAGATAGCTATCCCATGTTATCACAAGATGGCAACCCCCACATCATCACCAGATGGCCACTCCCATGTTGTCACAAGATGGCCACCACAAGATGGCCACCTTGACATCATCACAAGATGGCTGCCACAAGATGGCCACCCCCAAATCATCACAAAATGGCCATCTTTATGTCATTACAAGATGGCTGCTCCCACATTATCATAAGATGGTTGCCCCCACATTGTCACAAGTTGACTGGCAGAGGAGGGCATATCAGGCCTGCAGGTGAGGGCAGTTGGGAGGAGGAACCAGGCCTGCAAGGGAGGGCAGTGAGGGTGATCAGGCCGGCAGGGTAGGGCAGTTGGGGGCAATCAGGTCAGCAGGGGAGCAGTTAGGCACCAATCAGGCTGGCAGGAGAGCAGTTAGGTGTCAATCAGAATGACAGGGGAGCAGTTAGGGGGCTATCAGTCTGGTAGGCAGAAGCAGTTAGTGGCAATCAGGCAGTCAGGGAGGCAAGTTATTAGGAGGCAGTAGTCCTGGATTATGAGAGGGTGACCAGGGTGGTGGGGGGCATCGGGCCTAAACCAGCAGTCAGACATCCCCCTAGGTGTCTTGGATTGGAGAGGATGCAGGCTAGGCTGAGGGGACACCCCTCCATGCACAAATTTTAGGCACCGGGCTTCTATACTATCTAATAAAAGAGAAATATGCAAATTAACCATCACTTCACTACATCCACAAGCCATGCCCACCAGCCAATCAGGAGCAAATATGCAAATAAACCCAACCAAGACGGCTACTGCCACAGAGAGCAAGAGGGAGACTTGGGCTTCTCCAACAATGGAGGAAGCCCAGCTTTCCACCTGGATTTGTCTTCCTAGGCCTCAACTCAAAGCTACAAAGTTTCAATGATAGAAGATACATAAATCCAAACAGAAATGACAGCAGCCATGAGCTGGAAAGAGCAGGAGGCTGTGGTTGCCTTTGGCAATGAAGGAAGCCAAGCTTTCTGCATAACCTGGCCAGCCCAGGCCTCCACTTAAGGCTATAAAGTTTTAATTATAGAAGATACATAAGTCCCAACAGAAATGGCTGGCACCACAGAGCAAGCAGAAGGCTTGGCTCTACTCCAGGCTACAAAGTTTCAATTGTAAAAGGTAAGTAAATTCCAGATACCAGGGCCTCTACTTGGGTTGCTGGGGGTTGTGACCAGCCTGGAAACCACCATAGACCCCTTGCCCAAGTGCTGCCCCATACCTCAAGGGAACCCCTACCCTGATCCAGGACACCCTTCAGGGCAAACCAGCTGGCCCCCACCAATGCACCAGGCCTCTATCCTATCTAATAAAAGAGTAATATGCAGATTGACCATCACTCAAACACACAAGATGGCTACCCCCATGTGGTCAAAGATCCTGCCCCCATATGGACACAAGATGGCCACCACAAGATGGCCAGCAGGAGAGGGCAGTTGGGAGAGACCAGGCCTGCAAGGGAGGGCAGTTGGGGATGAACAAGCCTGCAGAGGTGGGCAGTTAGAGGTGACCAAGCCAGCAGACGAGGGAAGTTGAAGGCGACCAGACCTGCAGGGAAGGGCAGTTGGGAGGGACTCAGGCCTGCAAGGGAGGGCAGTTGGGGGTGATCAACCCTGCAGGGGAGGGCAGTTAGGGATGAACAGGCCTGCAGGGGAGGGTAGTTATGAGCAAACAGGCTGGCAGGGGAGCAGTTAGGCATCAATCAGTCTGGCAGGAGAGTGGTTAGGGGGTGATCAGTCTGGCAGGCAGAAGCAGTTAGTGGCAATCAGGAAGGCAGGCAGGCAAGCATTTGGGAGCCAGCAGTCCTGGATTGTGAGAGGCATGTCCAACTGCCCATTTAGGCCCAATCCCAGTAGGGTCCCAGATTGGAGAGAGTGCAGGCTGGGTTGAGGAACACTCCCCCCACTCCCATCCACGAATTTCATGCACCGGGCCTTTAGTTTATATATAATGAACTACTCTTTAATAAGTGAAGTTAAGGCTTAAAAACCAAAGACAGTTCAGAGGGAGAAGAAAATTGAAGCAATCGGTGTGCCACTGATTAAGAAAGATGACAAAATGGAGAAGCTGGGAACTGAAGGTAAACTGTCAAACTGACTAATAGAGTCAACACTGGATTAGAAGTGCCTGTCCATGTAATAAAGCAAAAAAGGAACCTACAGATAAACTTACCTATAATAATCTATAATAATAAAAGTAGAATATACTAATGAGACCAGACGTCCTTCCAAACGTCCTTCCTTCTGGACACAGCCACAGCAGGGCACACAGTAGAAGCAGCAGAGGCCCCCAACCATAGCGGCAGTGGACAGGACCCAGGCCAAGGCCTTTTCATGAATTGCATGCATCGGGCCTCTAGCCATTAATAAGTAAATATAACAAATTTGCTATTTATAATGTTGGCCACCAAAACCACAATGTATTTCCACATGTAAACAACAGACAATTATAGAATAATATTTATTTTTTAATCCTCACCCAAAGAGTGGGGATTTTTTTTCCCATTGATTTTAATAAAGAGTGGAAGGAAGGGGTGAGAGAGAGAAAGAGAAACATTGATTGGTTGCCTCTTGCTTTCGCCCCAACTGGACTAGGGATTAACCTGCAACCTAGGTACTTGCTTTTGACCTGGAATCAAATCCCAGACCCTTTGGTCTGTACACAGGCTGACCCTCTAACCACTGAAGCAACAAGCCAGTGCATAGAATGGCATTTTAAATTATAGCATTTGCAAGATAATAGAGAAACATCAAATATCTAGGAATTGGTGTCATCAAATCTATTCCACAAAAACCTAAAAAATGTTTTTGCCAAAATTAATGAATCCTATATAAACTGAAGATATGCCAGGTAAATAGAATGGAAAACTCAGTGTGCCAAAAGTATTATTTCTCTAAAAGATGTCAATTACTTCCAATGGTAATTTGTCTTGGGAAATTGACAAGATGATTCTAAATGTTATATGGCAGGCTTAACGTAGGTTAACAGTTATCTGTATTTACTAAAGCTACAGCAATGAAGACAGTGTGAGACTAGTGCAAGGACTGAAAAAATTACAGATTGAACAAAATAGAAAGTCACAAAACAGAAATAATCATAGTGCTCACAGGGTTTGGGACCAAGGTTCTACTGCAGAGCAATAAGGAGAGGAAGATCTTTCAAGTAAATAATGCTGGATTGATTGTATATTCACATAAAAAAATAATTTTTGGTCACTGGAAGATGATTTACATATGTTGGTCTCTGGTCACCACTGCTGGGATGCAAAAGTTGGTGGCCTGGGCTCCATGTTTTCTCCCTGCATCTCCTCCACTTCGGTGTGCTTCCCGAGGTCAGAAGAGGTTAGGAGAGTCAGGAAACCCAATCTTTAGATCTGCCTTTTCAGGAAGCTTTATCTGTTCTAATTCAAAGGGTTTCTTAACCTCATCCCAAACCACCCGCTTTAAGAAACCCTGTTCCACTGGGCTTGGCAGCAAGAAGTACAGAGAGGAACCCAGGGGACTAAATTCCTGCCTCCTAATTTATATTCCAGCAAGAAATAAAGTTAAGTAAGCAACTTTTATGAGCAACGAAATGTCCCATGTCAGGCACTGTGGGTGATTCCGAGATAAATAAGAATAAGAAGCAAAGGAAGAAAATTCCTTATCAGGGAGCTATGGTCTAGAAGCAGTACTTCTCACCACATATGATTTGCCATATCTCCAGAGACTGCAGTCGGTGACCAAGAGCAGCACTTGGAGCCTTAGGCACATTATCTAGTTAATCCCCACAATAGCTCCGTGAGATAGTAATTACCTCCATCGCACAGACATGAAACAGATACAGATATCTCATGAAACCTGCCTAAGGTTGTACATAAATACTGCAAAACAAAAAAAGACCTACCAGGACTTGGGTGCAACAGTTGACCAGTTCACATGTATTTGAGCTTCACAGAGGAGTGAAATCAGGAATCTGTGAGATAAATGAAATCAATATAGGTAGCCTAGATCATTAAAAGAGACTGTCTAATCTTGGCCTTCATTATTAACTACTACTATGTTGAAAATATTAGAGTAGTAGAAAAACAATGACACAGCTCTCAGGGTCTCTTGAGTCTTTTTAGTTTGATATAACAAATGCTTGGGGATAGAACTTGCAGTTAGCAATTAGACAGAGGTGGAACAGCATATCACACACTTCAAATCTGAAATTAAGAATATTGACTGCCCAAAAAGGATGACTGCACTAATGATTAGGAGCTATGCTAATTACCAGCAGCCACCCAAATAGACTGTGAAGACTCTCAGCTTTCATTTGGCAGCACTAAACCCTAGGAATGTAAAGTAAACATCTGTGTTTATAGACACTTTGATATCACTCCCATTGTTTGTTTATGAAACTGTTTTCTGCTGTTATATATTTACATGATAATCAAGTGTTTTCAATAAGTAGAAAGATTACCGTATTTTTTGGACCATAAGACGCACTTTTTTCCCCCCAGAAGTGGGGGGGAAAAGTCCCTGCGTCTTATGGTCCAAATATAGCCTACACATATACTTTAAAAAAAAAGTTTTTTTACTTGCCCGGCTCTGTGTGGTCTCTGTGTGCTTGCCCGGCTCTAAAATGGTTCTAAATGCTGCTGTTTACTTTACAGGGTTGATTACATGTGTTTATGACTGTGATGTTGGGTTTTAATGCACATAAAATATTTTAGGACACTATTTGTTTCAGAATCTTTTTTTCTTCATTTCCCTTCTCTAAAAACTGGTGCGTCTTATGGTCCGAAAAATACAGTAAATTTAAAGTGAAACCTAAAGAACTGATTAACAGGACAATGCAGAGGTAAGAAACTAACTGTAGATGAACCTACCTTAGTCAAAACCTCCAAAGAAAGAGAAAAAAAATAGTTATCTAAAGTGTTGTGGGCTTGTGTCTGATGAAAGATGATGTAAGCATTTACCAAATAAATGGGAGATAAAGGATGAAAGGCAGCCAACAAGAATTTAGCATTTGGTACTATAGACCTCTGAAAGAGTGAATGGTATCCTCCATGAACTTACTCACAGACAATGTAATGGTTGAATAATTACATCCCATTCAATACAGTTCTTGACTTTGTAGGATTGATTAATCAATGAGCCCTGAAGTATTTT
Source organism: Pipistrellus kuhlii (assembly GCF_014108245.1). NCBI lineage: Eukaryota > Metazoa > Chordata > Mammalia > Chiroptera > Vespertilionidae > Pipistrellus > Pipistrellus kuhlii. The sequence goes on along the minus strand of NW_023425515.1, from coordinate 104,378,856 downwards.
GCACCCCCTCAGATAACTTTTCTTTGACTCCTATTACCCTTCTTCTTTCCTTGTTTCTTTTCATCTAGATAACCTTGGTTTCTAATAACTGTATCTTCCCTTCCTATATCTTCTTTGACAGTATGTTAGGTTCCTTCCTTGTTAATTCTCTATTTCTTCAGCAAAATCACTAGGAACCAGACTAGCAATAGCAAGATTTTCGTGGGGGTGGAGCCACAGAAATGTGGACAGGAGTTGGAGAAGCAAAGGCTGTGGGCAAGAATAATGTAAATGTTGGACAAGGAAGGAACTGGAAGAGCTAGAAATAGTACATGTTAAGCACTATGTAAAGTACATTAGTGAAAAATCTGGGGATATCCAAATAAGATTGGGATTTGGTTAAAAATACTAATGCTAGAGGACTGCTTGCATCTAGCACCCTAGCCTCACCACCACCCAATATGGTATCAGACACAAGCTGGACCCTACAAACACTTGAGACAAAAACCTGCAGACCCACAGACACCAAGACCCCAGACATCCCAGTCGCAGATTACTGTGAATCATGGAGCCCATCCCCCTCCCTGCTGGCCCCCTGCAGCAGCATAGGACCTGCCAGACCAGCTCCGTGCAATCAGGCTTTCTTCCAACACCAGGCAACTGTGTGACTTAACTTTGACTCTGATCGTGCACACAGAGGAGTCTGTTTCCTGTAGGGCAGGAGTGGGCCTCCTGCCAACAAAGGACAGCTGTGCAACTCAGACCCCCATGCAGATCAGGGACCGTGATTCTCAGTGCAAGGGGCAACACCTAGCACCAGTGACTTGACTCTTAGTGCGCACAAGTGGGGACTCTGTTTCTCACCATACACTCACAGGATAACTGATTCTCAGTGCATGCACACTAAGAGCCTGTGACTCCAATTCTTGGGGCACACACACACTGGGATTCTAATTCACAGTTTCACCAATTGATGAAGATTTCATATTCAATTCTTGCCACATGCACACACGTTTTCTTACTCCTGGCACATGCTAGGGGAATCTGATTTTCCATGTACACCTATGGGGACTTGGATTCAGCACAGTGCATGTAGTATTCCTGATTCTAGGTGCACACATGAGGCTGCACTGAGCACTAGTGACTCTGATTCTTGGCATGCGTGGCTCCCTCATGTGGTAATGACATGTCTCAGTGTCAGAGATTTTAAATGACACTTGGGTGGCACAAAGCTCCCACTGCACATGACTCAGGCCCCTGCAAATCGGCAATTGGGCCTTCTGGTGATAGTTAGAATGTGTAGACAACATAACAATACCCAGAGCAAAGAAAAAGAAGAATCACCAAGAAAGGAAATAAGTGAAACTGAGGCATGCAATATGACAGAAAAAGAATTCAAAGTAATGGACATACAGTTCATAAACCTGATGGACAAGAAAATTAAAAACCTATACAAAATTCAGGAAGAAATCAAAAGTGATATAGCTATAATAAAAAATGCTATGGAACATTTCAACACTAGACTAGAAGAAGCAGAGGACCGAATTAATGAGTTAGAAAATAAGGTCAGAGAAAAAAGCCCAATTTGAACATCAACTGGAGAAAAAATTTAAAGAGCAGGAGGAAAGCCTAACAGGGCTTTGGGACAACATGAAACAAAGTACCATAGGGGTGCCAGAGTATAAGAAGAGCAGCAAGAATTAGAGAATCTACTTGAAGAAACAATCTATTTCACAGAAAACTTCCCTGATATGGGAAAGTAAAAAGTTGCACAAGTACAGAGAGTCCCAAACAAGATGAATCCCAAAAGAGCCACACCAAGACATGTCATAATTGCAATGGCAAATGTTAATGACAAAAAGAGAATATTAAAGGCTGCAAAGGAGAGACAGGGAGTTACCTACAAAGGATCACCCCTTAGATTATCAAATGATTTCTCAACAAAAAAAAACAACAACACATCAAGCTAAAAGAGAATGGAATAAAGTATACAAAGTGCTGCAAAGCAAAGGGCTAAATTCAAAAATACTCTATCTAGCAAATAGATAGAGTATTGACTATCAATAAAAATTGAAGGATCAATTCAGAGCTTCATAGACAAAAAAAAATGCTAAAGGAGTTTATTACTACCAACCCAGCAAAGCAAGAAATGCTAAAGGAAATGCTATAAAAAGAAGACATAGAAAAGGAGGAAGGCACATAGGCATAAATCATATGGCTGTGAACAAGTACCTATTGATAATAACATTAACTGTAAATGGATTAAATGTTTCAATCAAAAGACAATGAGTGATTGAATGGATGAGAAAACATAACCCATATATTCGCCCTCTACAGGAGACAACGTCAAAACAAGGAACTCACACAGACTGAAAGTGGAGGATGGAAAAATACCTACCAGGAAAGTGGAAATGAAAAAAGCAGGGATAGCAATACCTATATCTGACAAAATAGACCTTAAAGTGAAGACTATACAAGAGACAAGGAAGGCTACTTCATAATTCTAAAGAGACCAATGTGGATATAACTCTGGTAAACATATATGGACCTGATGCAGGAGCACTTAAATACATAAACAAAACTTCTGGAAGATATAAGGGGAGCAATTGGCAGCAATACAATCATAGTAGAAGACTTTAATACCCCACTGACATCACTGGATAAATGCTCTAGAAAAAATTAGCAAAGAAAGAGCAATCCTAAATTACTCACTAGATCAGATGGACTTAATCGATACCTTTAAAACATTCTACTACGAAACTAGAATGTCCATTTCTCTAAAGTGCACATGGGACATTTCCAAATATAGACTACATGTTGTGACACAGGCAAAGCCTCTCCAAATTCAAGAAGATTGAAATCATATCAAGCAAGTTCTCAGTCCACAATGGCATAAAATTAGAAATCAACTACAATAAAAACAATAAAAAAATTCAAACACTTGGAGGCTGAATAGCATAATATTAAACAATGAACAAGTTACCAAAGAGATCAAAGAAAAATAAAAAAAACATCCTGGAAACAAATTATAATAAAAACACAACAATCTAAAATCTTTGGGACACAGTGAAAGTAGTACTGAAAGGGAAGTTCATAGCATTACAGGCCTACCTAAAAAAAAATAAATAAATGTGTAATAAACCATCTAAATGTGCAACTTGAAAAAATTAGAAAAGGAGCAACAAGAAAAACCTAGAGTGAGCAGAAGGAAGGAATAATAAAGATCACAGCAAAAATAAATGAAATAGAGACAAAAAAATACAAAAGATCAATGAAACCAAGAGGTGGTTCTTTGAAAGGATCAATAAGATGAGTGAACCTATTGCCAGGCTCACCAAGAAGTAAAGAGAAAGGACCCAAATGCACAAAATCAGAAACAAAAGAGGCAAAATAACAACAGACCCCACAGAAATATGAAGAATCATAAAAAAACAAAAATACTATGAACAACTCTATTCCTACAAACTGGTCAACCTAAAAGAAATGGACTTATTCCTAGAAAAATACAACCTTCTAAAACTCAACCAAAGCTGAATCCAGTTTGGCTCAGTGTATAGAGCATCGGCCTGCGGACTGAGGTGTCCCGGGTTCGATTCCGGTCAAGGGCATGTACATTGGTTGCGGGCACATCCCCGGTAGGGGTTGTACAGGATGCAGCTGGTTGATGTTTCTCTCTTATCGATGTTTCTAGTTCTCTATCCCTCTCCCTTCCTCTCTGTAAAAAATTCAATAAAATATATTTTAAGAAAAATAAAAAAAAAAAACTCAACCAAAAATCTGAATAGGCTAATATCTATTGAGGAAATTGAAGCAGTAATCAAAAAAAGTTCCAATATACAAAATCCCTGGACCAGATGACTCCATGGAGAGTTTTATGAAACATTCAAAGAAGAAATAATACCTATCTTCCTCAGCCTATTCAAAAATTCAAGAGGAAGGAGTAGTTTCAAATCCTTTCTATGAAGCCAGCATTACCTTAATCACAAAACCAGATAAAGACCACACAAAGAAAGAGAATTATAGGCCATGAACACAGATGCCAAAATTCTCAACAAATTTTTAGCAAATCAAATCTAGCATTACATTACAAAGATCATGCAGCATGACCAAGTGAGGTTTATTCTAGAGATGCAAGGATGGTACAATATTTGTAAATCAATAAATGTGATACATCACATAAACAAATTGAATGATAAAAACAATATAATCATATCCATTGATGCAGAAAAAGCATTTGAAAAAATCCAACACCATTTTGTAATAAAAACTCTCAAGAAAGTGGGAATAGAAGGATCATATCTCAACATAATAAAAGCCATATATGACAATCCCACAGCCAATATCATACTCAATGGGCAAAAACAAAAACCATTTTCCCCAAGAGTAGGAACAAGACAGTGATGCCCGCTCTCTCCACTCCTGTTCAACACAGTACTGGAATTACTAGCCATTATGATCAGATGAGAAGAAATAAAAGCCATCTAAATTGGAAAAGAAGAATTAAAACTGTCCTTATTCACAAATGACATGATACTCTACATAAAAAACCCCAAAGACTCTATCAAAAACTACTAGACTTGGTAAATGAATTTGGCAATGTAGCAGGTTACAAAATTAACACCCAGAAGTCTGTGGCTTATACACCAATAATGAACTCACAGAAAGAAAAACCAAAAAAGCAATCCCATTTACCACTGCAACAAAAAAAAAAATTGAGATACCTAGGAATAAATTGAACCAAGGAGATAAAGGACCTGTACTAAAAAGTTTCAGGATGCTAAAAGGAAAAGAAAAAAAGATATAGCATGAACAAGTGGAAGAACATACCATATTCATGGATTGGTATAATCAACATCATTAAAATGTGCAAATTACCCAAAGCAATCTACAGATTCAGTGTAATCCCCATTAAAATATCAATGGCAGAATTCAAAGACCTAAACCAAACACCCCAAAAATTCATCTGAATAAAAGAAAAATACCCCAAATATATGCAGCAATCTTGAGAAAAAAGAACAAGGTTGGAGGGATCACAGTATCAGATATCAAGGTATACTATAATGCCACTGTCCTCAAAATTGCCTAGTACTGGCAGAAGAACAGACATATAGACCAGTGATTCAAAATAGAAAATCCAGAAATAAATACAAGCCATTATGCTCAATTAATATTTTACAAAGGAGGCAGGAGTGTACAATGAGTCAAGACAGTCTCTTCAATAAATGATGTGGGGAAAATTGGACAGATACTTGCACACAAAAAAAGAAAAAAGAAAAAGAAACTAGACCACCAACTTCCACCATACACAAAAAAATAAACTTATTTTGGATAAAGGACTTAAACATAAGATGAGAAATCATGAAAATCTTAGAAGAAGACATAGGCACCAAAATAGCAGACATTTTTCGTAGCAGTATTGTTACTGATACAACTACTAGGGCAATGAAAACTAAGGAGAAAATAAACAAATGGGACTACATCAAATAAAAAGCTTCTTCACAGCAAAACAAACCATCAACAAAACAAGAAAGCCCAGTGCATGAAAGAACATATTTGCCAATGTTATCTCTGATAAGGGTTTATTCTCTAAAATTTATAGGGAACTCATACAACTTAACAAAAGGAAGATAAACAATCCAATAGAAAAATGGGCAAAGGACCTAAATAGACACTTTTCAAAAGAGAACATTCAGAAAGCCAAGAGATACGTGAAAATTTGCTCAAAGTCACTAATCATCTGAGAGATAATGAGGTACCATCTCACATCTGTCAGAATGTCTAGCATCAACAAATCAACACAGTTCAAGTGCTGGAGAGGATGTGGAGAAAAAAAAAAATCCTCCTTCACTGCTGGTGGGAATTCAGACTGGTGCAGCCACTATGGAAAACAATATGTTGTTTCTTCAAAAAAATAAAAATAAAACTTCCCCCAAAACCAATTTGGCTCAGTGGATAGAGCGTCAGCCTGTGGACCGAAGGGTCCCAGGTTCAATTCCAGTCAGGGGCATGTACTTTGGTTGCGGGTGCAACCCCAGTGGGGGGTGTGCAGGAGGCAGCTGATTGATGTTTCTCTCTCATCAATGTTTCTAACTATCTCTCTACCTTCCTCTCTGTAAAAAAACATTATATATATAAATGGAACTCCCATTTGACCCAGTAATACCACTTCTAGGAATATATCCCAAGAAAACAGAAACACCAATCAGAAAGGATATATGCACCTCTAAGTTCATAGCAGCACAATTTACAGTAGCTAAGATTTGGAAACAGCCCAAATGTCCATCAGTATGTGAGTGGATTAGAAAACTATGGTACATCTATACAATGTAATACTACGCTGTTGTAAAAACAAAGGAATTCTTACCATTTACAACAGCATGGATGGAACTGGAGAGCATTATGTTAAGTGAAATAAGCCAGTCAGTAAAAGCAATATACTACATGGTCTCACTTATTTGTGGAATATAAAGAACATTATAAACTGATGAACAAAAATAGTTACAGAGGCAAATGAGCATCAGACAGACTGTCAAATTACAGCGAGAAAGCTGGGGAGGGTTGTGGAGGTAGATAAAAGATCAACTGAGGGACCTGTATGCATGTATATAAGCATAACCAATGGATTCAAGACACTGGGAAGTAGGGGCATGTTCCTGGAGGGTAAGGGAGGCCAGAGGAAGGTCAATTTGGGTTAAAAAGCAAATGTGTACTACTATTTGTAATATTTTAAACAACAAAATAAAATAAATATTAATGCTATAATAGTTTCTTAGTTTTGATAAGAGTGTCATGATTGTGTAAGCAATAACAGTAAGGGAGAGTTATGTCAGCAAGATGGTGAAATAGGAAATCTCAGCCTCCATTCTCACAACAAAGATCCTATCCAAGAACAAAACATCTCTCAGAGAGTTCAGGAGTCCACTTAAGAAACTTCAGCAACACAATGGTACAAAACAATTGAAAATAATTGCATGAAAGAAGAAGGAAGAATAGCTTCATATTCTCTGTGCACCTCATCATCCAGGCCAGCATTGCTCAGTACCAAGAGGGAAGTCCCCAACTAGAGTTTCCCACATCAGGGAAGGGAGAGTAGGTGACCAGCTTCCCCAACCTTTTAAAGCATTGCTTGAATTACCCGCCTCAGTTTTACTGCACCTAGAGACTGGTAAACCTTAGATGAGTACAGATGGCTCTGAACAAAAAAAGCAGGGACTGCCAATATCAATCATGGAGTGGGAATGACTGTAGGTTCCAGTGATCAGTTCTGCAAAGAACACCAGCAGTTTAGGACCAGTAGTCAAGGCCACACAACTTTTGTGATTCTGGATATAGCACTGTCTCATGTCATTGGACTGCAACACTGAGCTCATCCACCACTAACCCGCCTCCTGGTGCCAAGCCTTACTGCCCATCATGGCCTCCATGGCTATGCACATGCCTGTAGGGAGACTGTTTACAGGTTACAGATGTACGTGTCAGCTGATAGGACTCCACAACTGCTTACGGTATAGGGTCAGTCACTATCTCCTGTTAGTGCCCTATACCACTGGCTCACCTGTAGTTAGCCTCCCTATCTGTACACCTAAACGACTTTGTCCCAGGCCCTATCTCTCGCCTCCACTGAAGTATGATTTTAGCAAGACCCTTCACCCACAAGAGCGTATGCCAACAGTCGAGTATTCCCACAATTAACCCTGGCTATTGCTGTTTTTCTAGTCACCACCACTATGAATGTGTTTATAATCATCCCCTGCCACTACACAGGCACCTGCACCTGGGCCCTATAGCCAACTCCATACATACTACCATTGCCTGTGCAGGCCTGGACCTATTGAATCTGGAAAGGTACCCATGGACCCTAACAGCTCTTGTGAACTCTGTGTATATCTCCACTGGGCTCATCAAATACCATTCATTTGTTGATGCTGTAGACACCAGTGGCCTAAGCCAACAAGTAACCACATACTTGTAAAAGGGTAGAGGTTTTGATACTACTAAATTAAATTATCAGCTTAAAATAGACTATTATATCTATAAGATGTTTCAAGTATGCTCTTGTGTAACCACAAAACCAAAACTAAGTAAGTAATTACAAGATAAAAAGAAGATAACCAATCCCACTTTTGGGAATATGTCCTAAAAAAAAAAATCAGAAAGAATATATGCATCCCTATGTTCATATCAGTGTTATTTACAGTAGCTAAAATTTGGAAGCAACCCAAGTGCCCATCAATAGATGAGTGGATAAAAAAGTTGTGGGATATTTACATTATGGAATACTATGCAGCAGTAAAAAAGAGAATATCTTACCCTTTGATATAGCATGGAGAGACCTGGAAAATATTATAGTAAATTAAATAAGCCAAACTGAGAAAAACAAATATCACATGACCCACTTATTTGTGGAACCTAATGAACAAAAGGAATTGACTAACAAAATAAGACCTGTAGCAGGGAGGCATGGAACATACTGATATACTTTGATGTAGGTTTGAGGGGATAAGAAAAGATAAAGGAAATAACTTATATACTTATATGCATGGCCCATAGACACAGGCAATAGGGTAATGAGTACCTGAGGTGGGTGGGAGTAGGGCTGGGGTGTAAGAGAGAGATAATGGGAGATATCTGTAATACCATCAACAATAAAAATATATTTAAAAAAGAAAAAGAAAAAGAAAAAAAAGAAAGAGAATATTACTATGGAAAAACATCAACTCAAAAAAAAAAGGAACATGAAGCAGCCATACTCCCACACACTTGTGTTTGAACCACTAGACCTGGAATCATAAAATGCTCTACTCTGATCCCAGTTATAGGTAAAGATTTTTACTTACAGTAGGCAGTCTATAAAATCTGGAAGAGCTAACTCCTTTTATAAATGGAAGGCCACAGGAATCATGAAGACTTGGGGGGGAGGGGTATAACTCCACCAGAGAAACATAATAAACTTCCAGTAACTAACTCAAAAGGAATGGGGATATAGAATTGCCTTCAAAGATTCATAAAAAATAGTTATTATAATGCTCAAGAGCCACAAGATAACATCCTATCTAATAAAGAGAGAATATGCTAATTGACCCTCACACTGCCACAAAGATGGTGGCACCCACAGCCAATAAGGAGAGAATATCCTAATTGACTGCCCTGTCCTCAAAGATGGCTGTGTCCACAGCCACTAGATGGTGGTGCTCAGTCTTCTCAGTCCCTTCTGCCTCTGGAGTTTCCCAGTATCCTCAGCCCCCAAGCCACCCAGGGCCTGCCCAAGGTGCAGAAAAGCCTCAGATGACGGCCACCCAGCCACCCAGGGCTGCTAGAGGCTCATGTATCTAGGGCCAGCAGAGGCCTGCACTGCCAGCAGTGGCAGCAGCAGAAGTGGGATGGGGCATCACCTTCTCCTGATTGCTTTGTTGCCTCCTGCCCCTGAGGGCTACCAGACCCCTAGTAGACAAATAATTTAATATAATAAAATTGATTTGTCATCATTATAGTACCAAAAGAGAGGAGATGGAGAAAAAGGTGGAAAATTAATTTAAAGAAATAATAGCTGAGAACTTCCAAACCTAGGGAGGGGTTATGGATGAACATTCAAGTTCATGAAGTTAAGTCACTTCAAAATTCAAATTCAAAACCATCTTCTCCAGGACATATTATATTAAAGCTATCTAAAGACAAAGACAAAATTTTAAAAGCATCAAGGGAAAAACAATTATTTTATGTAAGGAAGACTGCCCCAACACCCCCCCCCCCCCCAAAAAAAACAAAAAAAGCTAGCTAACACAGATTTTTCTACAGACAGATCACAGGCCAAGCAAGAATGGGAGTGTTGAAAGGAAAAATGCCACCTCAGCTAACATATTGCACCGAGCCAAGTTGTTCCTCAGTAATGAAGGTAAGGTAAGACTTTTCCTAGTAACAAAAACTGGTGAGCTCATCCCCACTAGGCTTGCCTTAAAGAAATGTTGAAAGCAGTTCTTCAAGCTAAAACAAAGATAAGTAGCAAATTGAAAAATGTATAGAGATATACAACATACTTCTAAAAGTAAGTATATAATCAGATTCAGAGGATTTTAATACTGTAACATGGTGGGTATTATCCATTTAACTTTGGTATAAAGGTTGGAGACAAAAGTGTTAAGAATAGCTCAATTTGTATATATAAAAGCCTAAGTGACTGGCCAACCAGCCAGTATCTATGATGTGCAATGACCACCAGGAGGCAGATGCTCAATGCAGGAGCTGCCAAGCTGTGGTGACTTAGCAGCCCAATTCTGGGACCCCTCAGGGGATGTCAAAGAGCTGGTTTCAGCCCGATCCCACAGGCCAGGCCAAGGTACCCCACTGGTGCATGAATCCGTTCACCAGGTCTCTAGTCTGGACAAAGCTGCTCACCTGCCTGCCTGCCTGATCACTCTAAGGCAGCGTTTTTCAACCGCTGTTCCGCGACACACTAGTGTGCCGTGAGATGTTGCCTGGTGTGCCGTAGGTGCAGACAAGACAAGAATTTTATAATTTTTCACTATTTTGTTTACTTAATATTTCATAATAAAGTAATTATAAAATACTTTCTTTGTGTTTATTTGATTCCTATTCAAGAGAATTACTTTATATATAGTCAATATAGGCACAGAGTTAAATTTTTTAACATTTTCTAATGGTGGTGTGCCTCGTAATTTTTTTCATGAAACAAGTGTGCCTTTGCCCAAAAAAGGTTGAAAAACACTGCTCTAAGGGACCAAAGCAGAGGCAGTTAAGCCAGCAGACAAAGTGGTTAGGAGTAATCAGGCAGGCAGGTGAGCAGTTAGGAGCCCATGGTCCTGGATTGTGAGAGAGATGTCCGACTGCTGGTTTAAACTGGCAAATCATATGTCCCCCAAGGGGTCCCAGATTGGAGAGGGTGCAGGCCGGGTTGAGGGCCACTGGGCCACTAGTCCTATATAATAAAAGCCTAATATGCAAATCAACCAAATGGTGGAACTGCTGGAGGAACAAGCACCAGCATAATAGAAATAAAAACATTCTTCAAAATAGGTCATTAGTTAAATCACAAGATAAGTGAAAAATATTAAATATTAAAATTATATGAAGATCTTGTGCAAACACATGTTAAAAATAGAAATATATTTTCAGGGGAAAAAATTACAAAATTCATAAATATGTGGAAATTAAACAACATGCTCCCAAAATACCAATGTATCAAAGATAAAACCAAAATGGAAATCAAAACATCTTGAAAAAAATGAAAATGGAAACCCAACATACCAAAAATGAGGGGTTGCAGCAAAAGCAAGGCTAAGAAGGAAGTTTATGTTGATAAATCCCTACATTAAAAACAAAACAAAATATCAAATAAACAACATAAGTTTACACCTCAAAGAACCACAAAAATAAGAATAAACTATGCTCAAAGTTTGCAGAAGTAAAATTAGAGCAGAAATATATAAAATAGAATAAAAGAATAGCAGAGCCTGACTTGGGGGGAGGAAAGGGGGGACGCGAGTCGGGGGGAGGCTCAGTTGGTTGAGTGTTGTCCAGTAAACCAAACGATTGCCAGTTCTATTCCTGGTCATGTCACATTCTTGGGTTGCATGTTTGATCCCCAGTTGGGGAGTGTACAGGAGACAACCAATTGGTCTCTCTCTCTCTCTCTCTCTCTCTCTCTCTCTCTCTCACACACACACACACACAAAGAATAATAATAGAAAACATCACTACACTAAGAGTAGATCATTTGAGAATATAAACAATATAAAAATATCTTTAGCTCAATTTATGGAGAGAAAAAGACAGAGAATACAACTGAATAAAATCAGAAATGAAACAGGAGACATTACAACTGATACCACAGATATATATAAAAGATCATAAAAGACTACTATGACAAATTGTATGGCAACAAATTAGACAACCTTAAACAAAGGGATACATTCTTAGAACCATACAACTTATAAAGTCTAAATCACACCCTAGCCAGTTTTTCTCAGTGGATTTTGGCCTGTGGACTGAAAGGTCCCAGGTTCAATTCTGCTCACCTACCTTGGTTGCAGGCTTGATCCCTGGCTCTGGTCAGAGCTCATGTGGGAGGCAACCAATTGATGTGTCTTTCTCACATTGATGTTTCTCTCTTTTTGTCTCTCCTACTCTCTCTAAAAATCAATGGAAAATATCCTTGGTAAATCACACACGCACACACAAAGGGAGAAAATGAAAATCTGAACAGATAAATAACAAGGAAGGAAATTAAATCAGTATTAAAAAACACTCCCAACATAGAAAAATCCAGGACCAAATGACTCCATGGGTGAATTCTACCAAACATTTAAAAATGAATTAACACAAATTCTTCTCAAATTCTTCCCAAAAAATTCCAGAGGGAACATTCACAAACTCATTTTATGAGACCAGCATTCAACTAGATAAGGATATTAAAGAAATGGAAAACAGTAGATCAATATTCCTAATGAATACAGATACAAATTCTCAATGAGACATTAATAACTGAATTTAATAGAATATTATAAGGATCATACAACATGATCAGAGTGGGATTTATCCCTAGGATTCAAGGATGCCTGAACACAAGCAACTTAATAAATGTGAAACACCACATTAATATTGTAGAACAAATTATAAAAGTAATATAATGTCAATTAATTTTTAGAGAGAGAAGAAGGGAAAGGAAGAGAGATAGAAGAGCACTGATATAAGAGAGAGCCTCCCCCATTTCCCTACTGAGGATCAAGCCTGAAATCTCGGCAAGTGCCCTGACTTGGAATGGTACCAGCAATCTACTGAACAACACTGGCCTGGGCAGAAGTAGATGAATCATTTTGAATACCAGTCAGCTATGAATAAGAGTTCCTGCTGTTGCTCTGCATCCTGGCCAGCAATTAATGTTTTAGCTTCTGGATATTAATTATTCTAGTTAGGTATCTAATGATACCTCATTGTTCTATTGGTTCATGTCTGAGTCTGGTCCTGATGCTTGCTTTATGTCTTCAGATTGTTTATTTTTGCTTTTGGTATGCCTTGTTATTGTTTGCTGAAATGAGAAACATTGTACTGAGTAATAGAAACTGAGCAAAATAAGTTTTTAATGTGAGAATTTGTTAAGCTGAATAGAAATTGAACTGTTTATAATTTAGACTTCAAATTCCTCTACTGTCCTTGGCTTTGTCTCTGTTCTTGTCCTTGCAGTTTCCCTTGTGCTGATTCTCAGAGATAATCTGCATCTTAGTACTTACAACTGATGTTATCACTGTTGTTATGCTGAAAGCTGGTTGGTGCAGAGATATGGTAAGGAATGGGGAAGGGAAATATACTTATAATTTTCTGTCTTAGTAAGTCTGTGACTTTAACATGTGTTCTGTTCCTCCTCTAAGGCTGTAGCTCTCATTTCTTCTGTGATTAAAGCATTTTTAACCTATTTCTATAAAATATTTCTCCTATTAACTTTATTTCTCTTTCTTAACAATAGCTTGAATGAGATGCTATTTCTTCCCTGATTAGAATAAGGTTTCACAATTGCTCTCTGGTGGATCCCATTCCCTTGGAGTCTGATATTTTTTTAGGACAAACATTCTAGAAGTGGTTCACAGAAATTATTTTTTCCTTCCTTCTTTGAGGGTTCTATGGTGGTTTGCTCAGACACTCACTCTGAGACTCTGAAGGTCCATAAAAGTGAAGAGCCCCTGTGACTGCAGTCCACAGGAATGTTTTCTTCTGACACTAGTTCACACTGGTTCAGCCTCCAAAAGTTTATCAAAATTGTCATATAAATGTTCCTAAAGGCTTCTGCTCCAGGTAGGAAAATTTCAAGTACAGTATCTCTCTGAATGTACCTGTCACTATGGGAATTTCAAAATGGAAATTTGCTCTGTTTCTTGAGTTCTCAGTTTGTTTTCACTTTGTTCAGCTTTTTTTGGTTTAGGTATGAAATAGAAGTTCTTTATGTGTTAATTTTGCTATTCCTACTTTAAAGGTGAAAGAATTGGAATTTTCCATTTTAATATAGTTAATAAGTGATGGACTACAGACTCAACCCCAGAACTTCTGATGTACAATACATCCTGTGTAGACTCCAGTTCCCTGCCTTGAATTCAATGGCATATTAAACTTTGGGACTTTTATTGGATTTAATTCTTCCTAGCTATTACTAACTTATTGACCATCTAACATGTAAAAATCGCAGACCATGTGGCTGAAAAGAAATAAATGACAAAGTTCTGTTCTCAAATAATCATAATGTAAATTAACTAAAAAATAAGTACAAAGCCATATACTTAAAAGCCAGAAGTCATTTAATATTCCAAATCATGTCCACAAACTTTGTGCAACCTGCCAATATATAGTGAGGAGTCCACAAAAATTTAAAAACATTTTTAATTAGGTAAATTTATTTTAAGACAATATTTTAGATAACACATTGTCATGAAACTTCATCTCATCAACAAGAACTTCACGTTAAATCAAGTTGTTAATTTTAGCTGCATTATTTTTAAGGTTTTATTTCTCCTTTTAAAACTTTTTTTTTCATACATTTATGAATGCTGAAACTACAAAAGTATAGGCAGCTTTGTATATATACTGTTGTGGGGTAGAACCCTGGGTTCAAAATAAGACCACCGGAGGCTGATAATTTATTAAAAACGCAAACAAGAATTTATTGAACTGGCCAGGGCAGCCGCAAGAGTACCACATGCAGGCGGACCCTACACGACTGCGAGGCTTTAGGGGCAGGTAGTTATTTTAAAGGTTCTGAGAAGGAAAACCCCCATTCTACAATAAACTGTTGTTTGGAATTCTCTGCTGTTCTTCCTAGATAAAATGTTGCTTTCTAGTTTGCTTTAGCCTCATTTGAAGAATGATGAAGATAAACTTAGCTGTCTGACCTTACAGGCCCACAGTCTCAATACCATGCCAGGTGCATTTTTTTTTAATTGGATAGAACAGCATTGTTTTCGAGGCCAGCTCGAGATAACCACTAAGTGTACATAGGGCTGGCTCTTTAATGAAAAAGAAAGTTCTGCCTGTAACCTTGCTCAGAACTTGAACTCATCCTCCCTAAGCCCATTGTGCAATGAACAAAGCAAGTACGTGAAGGTCGAAGTCAGAATAGTAGGGTTAAAATTCAAACAGTAGTTTTTACCCAAGTATGATTGCTACCATATTTCATTTCCTTCTGGTCTTTTGGGAATGAATCTAAACCTTACCATATTTTTTGGTGTATAAGACGACTTTTGAAATGAAAAAAAGCCTGCTCAGATTGGCCAGAGTCAGAGAGGCAGTCTATTAAAAAAAAAAAAAGAACTGGTGTTGCCTCGGAAGTGGGGGTAGTCTTATACAGCGAATATAGGGTAGATTCATTACTAGTATCTACTAGTGGAGAATACTGAGTATATAAGATCATTAGTTTCACTGCCTGTATTCTATCCTGTACAAAATTAACCAAGCATTTTATGAGATAAGGCCCAAAGATTAAGCCTATAAGTAATAGTAATAGTGGGCCTGCTATGGCAGTCAGTAGGGTGGTGAGCCAAGGAGACCACGAGTACAAGTTCTCATAACAGTTTCCGGCGGTCTTCTGAGCTTCCTCTCTGTCAGCTAGCCTCTTTCTCAATTGATTTAGGCTTTCCCTTATGACCCCAGAATGATTGGTGTAGAAACAGCAGGTTTCTCCTAGAGCTAGGCAAAGTCTCTCTTGCTTTAGGAACAACGGATTTAAGCCTCTTCTGTTCTGCAGAAATTATTTCTGCTAGGGACCTGACCGATTCTTCTAATTTTTCTATAGATTTATCTAGGTTATTTAACTCGTGGTCTATTTGTTGATCTAATTTCTGCTCGTACATTTAGCTTTACTTAGCCTCGGACTTTCTCACTGGCTAGAAGAAAAAAAAAAGTTCTTACAGTTACCAAAACCCCTAGTACCACAGTTCCCATCAGTACTGTCCTCACTGAAGTCCAATTCCCCTCCTGTAGGCATCAAGTCTCCTCCTGGCCTGTGTGGAACCTAGGCTGGGGATCTCACTGGTGAGGCCGCTGGTTGCCAGGATTCAGGCCGTTTTCTGTGCAGGAGCTGGGAGTGGTGTAGCCAGGTCTGGGTGTCGTCTACTTCAACAGCCGTGGGCGTGCTCAGGGTAACAGTGTAGCGTCCCTTTCAGGTTGGGGTGAGTCCTTGGGGAGTGAACTTCTTTACCCACACAGAGTCTCCAGGCTGGAAGGGGTATACAGGGTCCACAGTGGGTACTGGCAGTGCATCTGGAACAAGCTTATAGGTGGCTCTCTGGGTATACTACAGAGCCTGTAAGTCTTGAACAAGGGAATGGTTATGAATTCCAGCTTTCAGTTTCTCCCTGACCCTGGGAAGGATGGAGAAAGGTCTACCATGTATGATCTCAAAAGGGGGGGGTGGGAGTTAAAGAGACCTCTCCCAGTAGAGGGTATACCTGGCCTATAAGACAGTGAAGGGCAGGAGGTTGATCCAGTTTTCACCATTTTCTAGGACAAATTTAATTAAACTTTTTAGAGTTCCACTCATGCCTGTCCTAAGGCTTGAGCTATACTTTGAGATACCTTGCTACAAAGGCTGGGCTGTTATTTGATCCTATGACTACTCAGCCCGAATCTAGATATAATCTCCTGGAGTAATTTTTTGATTACTATAGAGGCAGTTTCTGTCCTATGCTTCAACCTAACCTGAGAAGGTGTCTATAAAAACTAGTATGTACTTGTACCTCAATGCTGGTGGCTTAATCTCTGTGAAATCTACCTCCCAATGCTCTCCTGGGGAATTTTTCTGGGGCCTGAATTCCCAGGGAGACCCTCCTGCCTCAGCATTTATCTGTATACAGATAGTACTTATAGCAATTAGGTTTTTAATTATCTTACTTAAGCTTGGTAGTATCTGCCTCACAGAAGTTTAGAAGTCTTGATGACACCTAAGTGGGTAACCTGGTGTAACTGGGCAACTAACGTCTGACCTAGAGCCTCTGGGACCAATAGTCTATCATCTGATAGGGTCCACCAACCATCTGGTCCTTTGATGGCCCCGCTGGTTTTTGGGCATCTTCTTTAGCAGTTTGGTCTGTGGCTCTATTTCCTCTGGCTTTGTCTCCCCTTTCTGATGTCTTTTGCAGTGCACTATTGCAACTGCCTTTGGGAGTCAGATGGCCTCAAATAAGGCTAAAATAATGTCCTTTCTGGCTGGAGTTGGTAACCTTCTTTCCCAGGGGATGGCACTGTGTCCCCATCAAAGGGCCTGGATTAAGGCCAAAAGTTCAGGAACTGTGCCCAAATGGTGTGGTCCAGGGTGACTACTGCTGCCCCTGTATATCAGATCCCATCCTGAACATAACTGCTCCCATCAGTGTACAGTACCTCATCTGGTGATGACAGCAGGACATCTTTCAGTACTGCATCTGTTACCCTAAGCCACATGTGTCAAACACAAGGCCCGCGGGCCAAATCCGTCCCGCCAGGCCTTGCAATGTGGCCCGCACCGCACTGTCATCACTGCACTCCGCTGCGTTTCCATCACAATGACAGTTTATGACTGTTCAGTAAACCATTCGGCCCTCGATTTAGGCTGGATTTTAGATTTTGGCCCCTTCTCTGATTGAGTTCGACACCCCTACTAAGCAGTCATGAATGGGTTCCTCTGGGTCATCATCTGGAAGCAGGCTGGCAGGATTGATGGCCAGTGTCTTATGGAACCCGAAGCAGGGCTGATCCAGGAGAAGAGCTTGGCACTGGGTGATTTTGGTGTTTGACATCCATCTCTCTGGAGTACCTCAAAGGAGGGTCTCAATGGCATGGGGTGTTGTCAGGACTAGCTCCTGGCCCAGAGTCTGCTTATCTGCCTCCTTCACCAACAATGCTGTGGTGGCCACTGCCCAGAGACACACTGGCTACCCTGCTGCCACAGGGTTTAGTCTCTTAGATAGATAGGCAACAGGTCTCTTCCAAGGACCTAGAGTCTGAGAACCCCTTTGGCAATGCCCCTTACCTCACTCACGTAGAGGTGGAAGGGCTTCGTGACATCTAGGGCAGGTGCTGAGATGAGAGCCTTCTTTAGCTCCTCAAAGGCCCATTGTTCTTCTTTGGTCTAGTTCAGCAGCTGCATTCCCCCAGTACGTGTTCCTTCCTAGGTCCACAGTCCTTTATGATGTCCAAGGAAAATAGGCAGTTTGTGTGGTGTCTCCCTGGACTGATATCTTCTTAGAGGTCCCATCGGCTCTGTCAAGACTGAATAGACTGCCCCAGTATCCACCAGTAAACTAATAGGTTTTCCCTCTACTTATAAGGTTACCCTTGGGGCTTAATGGAAAGGAGCCCCAGTCCTGTCAGTCCTCTTCCTCTAAGTTAAAAAACCCTTGGAGTCTAAGTCTCCCTTTCTTTCAGACCATCTCTGTCTCTTCCGGCCTTACCTTCTGTCTCTCTTCCTCTCTAGACCTCTACTTCTGCTGTTTCCTTCTCTCCCTGTTTATCTTTCTTATCATATGTATAACCTTCATAAAAACTTTTACTATTTTACATTAGCCTTTAAATCTTCTTTCTGTGTTTTTCAAAAATGTGTAACCATGCCTCAAATCTCATTATTTTAAAATATTTAGGAAAGGTAGAGGGAGGAGGGAGCAGGCTCAGCACTCTGTTTCCAGGTCTCTAGCCGCTTGAAATTTAAAATGCCACATTTTTCCTACAGATGAGGATCTCAGATTCTGATAAGCCTGAAAAAGGGGAATGGGAGAATTTCTAACTGCGCCTTTAAGCCCCCTAACAGAACACGGTGAAAAGTGTCCAAGCAGTCACCCGGGGGTTTGGGGTCTCATTGGGGTGCAGGGGGTCACAAAGGAATTTCTCTCCTAGCCACAGCAGCCTCCAAATACTCAAAACAACCCCTGGAGGTGGGCGGAGGCAGGGAGACCCCGGGTCCTAGGTGGTGAAGGAGGAGCTCCCACCCAGGGCAGGCATTTTCATCTGGCGGTTTGCGGCTTGCCTCTTGCTAATTAAGGTAGTGTGGGGGAACTGGTGACCCCTATACTGCAATCAGACTCCCTGAACTTTTTGAAAAGCTCTTCTGTGTGTGTTTCCATTAATATTACTGATTTTAAAACTATAACTTAAGAGTTGACCCACACACATAAGGACCAAGCTGCCCTCAAAATATTTTCCTTTTCTTTTAAAGATTTTACAATGTACTGTAATCATTAATCACATCAAACTTAAATTGATCAATTGAAACAAACAGTTCCTCCACCACTGATCCTGACTAGGTAGTGGCAGAAATAAGATTCATTTAGTTTTTTGAGCTTGCTGAGCAGACTTTGCCAGCTCAAGCTTCCTTCTTGTAAATAGTTAATTTTAGAATTTGGTCTCTGCTTTTAACTTTTTGTACCACAATTGTTATAATTTTATACCTTTAAATCAATACATATAGACATAAATCTTGTTAGGTGGGCCGATTCCCCTCTAACAGAAAGCAAAACACCCCTGGAAAAAAGGAATCCCAGTGGCCACTTGGGGCGGTTTGCTAGCCATCAGAGCACTCAGCTTTAAACAAATTAAAAGTTTCTTTCTTTCTCTTTTTTATAGATTTTCACATTTACATGAACAAATAATTATACCCAAGTAGACAGACAAAACATCAAACAAACGTCTGTACTTATACCCTTTCAGTAAACAAGTACTATTACAATGTTTCAACAAAACAGAAATGGCACTCATGTTGGACAAAGGAAATAAGACTAATACTCTAGGAAGTGTGAGGGGAAAATTATCCTACAGACTGGCGTTGACCTGGGAAAAAAGTGGTTAAATCAAAAGCATTAACATCAGAGCCGTATTCGTCCGCCCGTTTCTTGAAGTCCTGGAAATTTTTCAAAAAAACACTGTAGAGGGTAACACAGAGACACTGACAGACCTTGACCCATTTTGACGGAGACCAAAACACAAAACAAATAGGCCTGACACAAACATGACAAAACACAAGACAACCCGTCTGGACACCTGGGGCCGAGGACACTGTAGTGTTCTCCCGGGCCGAGGACACTGTCATGTCCTCCAGCCAGAGCCTGGAGGTTAAGCTGCGTCCAGCCCTCCAAGGACTCTTACCTTTTTGAGATCTCAACCATAACCTGGGTGTCTTACCTTATGAGACCGGTGTCCCTGATTTCAAAAAATCCTTGCGGCTTCTCCAGCTAAGGTCCCAGAGAAGAGGGAGAGCCTCCTGTGGAGGACAAGCCTCCTGCCCCTTCCGGGGGGGTCCCTCTCTCCTCCTGCCGGAGGGAGAGCCTCCTGCCCCTACTGGGGGGTCCCTCTCTCCTCTCTTTTGGGTATCTCGCTGGGAGCCTCCAAATGTTGTGGGGTCGAACCCTGGGTTCAAAATAAGACCACCGGAGGCTGATAATTTATTAAAAACGCAAACAAGAATTTATTGAACTGGCCAGGGCAGCCGCAAGAGTACCACACGCAAGCGGACCCTACACGACTGCGAGGCTTTAGGGGCAGGTAGTTATTTTAAAGGTTCTGAGAAGGAAAACCCCCATTCTACAATAAACTGTTGTTTGGAATTCTCTGCTGTTCTTCCTAGATAAAATGTTGCTTTCTAGTTTGCTTTAGCCTCATTTGAAGAATGAAGATAAACTTAGCTGTCTGACCTTACAGGCCCACAGTCTCAATACCATGCCAGGTGCATTTTTTTTTAATTGGATAGAACAGCATTGTTTTCGAGGCCAGCTCGAGATAACCACTAAGTGTACATAGGGCTGGCTCTTTAATGAAAAAGAAAGTTCTGCCTGTAACCTTGCCCAGAACTTGAACTCATCCTCCCTAAGCCCATTGTGCAATGAACAAAGCAAGTACGTGAAGGTCGAAGTCAGAATAGTAGGGTTAAAATTCAAACAGTAGTTTTTACCCAAGTATGATTGCTACCATATTTCAATATAAGTAACATTAAATGGGAGACAATTTAATTAAACAATAGGGTATACCACCCAGCTTTTATAATAAAACATGGTCCACAATTTTTTTCCTATAAAGGTTCCGACAGCTAATATTGGGTCTTGTGGCTATTCCAATAAGGCTGTAGATATTAAGCAGTCAACAGGCTGCAAATGGTCCACAGGCTATAAATTTTTAACTTCTGACTTAAAATTAAGCCCAGCATGTTTTCTTGGGAAAAATAATAAATCACCACTGGAGTGATGTCAGCAAGCTGGCAGAGGGAAAAGCCTCAAGTTCCTGCCCTGCTCCCTTCGAAACATACACACACACACACACACACACACACACACACACACACACACAGCAGAAACAGCACTAACATTGTCAGAACTCTGGAAAATAATCAGTTTTATAGCTACAAAGAAAAGGCTGAATCAGGAAATAGGCAAGCCAAAAATAGTAAACAAGCTTGTGGCTTTCTTTGTATTTCTCTTGTTATATTTCCCTTTAAATCAGTAACAGGATTACAAATGTCAACTTCCATTCCCAGTGTGGGACTGAATGGATCTTATTTGCAAGTTTCTGTGTATGTCTGTTTTAGTCTGTCTGAAGAATGGAAACAAGGTGCTCATATTTGTTTTTGCCTAACATGGAGCCCATTAAGAATAGAAAAGTGGCAAGCAATGACTGTAAGGATAACCAAAAATTCACAGCAACTTGGTACAAATATTTTACAGTTGAGACATACAATAAAAAGCTGGGGAGAACTTATTTGAGGAATTGAGGAACTCAAAAGCACCCAGATATAAAGGGAAATTTAGAAATCCATGTACTTACACAGAGCAAAACATATGCTCAAAAATATGATGATCCTAATATTTCACTTCTGACTTAGCTCTTGGCTAACTGTTGAAGGAGTATTTTAACAAGAGACAATCTGAAGACTATAAGAGGTTGTTTGTTGTTATAACTCCTAAGCATTCAAAGAAATCTCTGCCAAAAATGTATTTGCCCTGCCTTGCCTACATGGCTCAGGTGGTTGAGCATCGACCTATGAACCAGGAGATCACAGTTGGATTCCCAGTCAAGGCACTTGCCTTGGTGGACTGGATAACCTTATTGTGGGCTGGATCCCCAGTGTGGGGAGTATGGGAGGCAGCCGATCAATGATTCTCTGTCATCATTGATAATTCTATCTCTCACTCCCTCTCCCTTCCTCTCTGAAATCAATAAAAATATATTTTAAAAACAAAACAAAACACAATTTCCCAGCCTAGCTGGTGTTGCTTAATGGTTGAGCATTGACTTATGCACCAGCAGGTCACTGGTTTGATTCCCAATCAGGGCACATGACCAGGTTGCAGGCTCAATCCTCAGTGGGGGCATATAATAGGCAGCCAATCTATGTAGATGTTTTGCTCTCATCAGTGTTTCTATCTTTCTTTCCCTTCCTCTCTCTTTAAAAAATCAATAAAATATTTTCAAAAATATTCCCTGAACATAAGCTAAAGAAAGAGAGACTTCAAGGAAAGCAAACAAGAAATATATTTTTTCCAAAAATACTTTGGAATAGTCAGTAAGCAAAGTAAACTAGACAATCATCAAAAATCATAGATGAGCCAAAACCAGTTTGGCTTAGTGGTAGAGCATCGGTCTGCAGACTGAAAGGTCCTGGGTTCGAATCCGGTCAAGGGCATGTACATTGGTTGCGGGCACATCCCCGGTAGGGGGTGTGCAAGAGGCAGCTGGTCGATGTTTCTCTCTCATCAACGTTTCTAGCCCTCTAGCTCTCTCCCTTCCTCCTCTCTGTAAAATATCAATAAAATATATATATTTTTTAAATCATAGATGAGATAACCCTAAGGAAGAGTGAAAATCTGACTTCCAGAGTTACTTCATTGTAAGATACCAACAAAAAAATTTCAAGGCATGCAAAGAAACAGGAAAGTCCATTTAATAGAACAAAATAAATGGACAGCAAAATCCCTAATGAAGTCCAATCATTGGACTTACTAAGCAGAGATTTTAAAACAACCATTATAAGTGTGCCTAAAGAGCTAAAGAAAATATTGAACAAATAAGTATAAAAATAAAGAAAACAATGAATAAACAAAATTAAAATATACTTACAGATATATAAAGCATAAAAAGGAACAAAGCAAAAATATTAAAGCATAAAATGACAATAACTGAATTAAAATTTTACTAGAGGTGATTAACAGTAGATTTGAGCAAGCAATAGAAGGAATCAGTGAACTTAAAGGTAAGAATATTAAAATGATCAAGTATCACAGGCAGAAAGAAAAAAAAAAAAGAAAATGAACAGTGCCCAAGGGACTTATGGGACAGCAAAGAAACAGGTCTTCTTACGTTTTATGGGAATTCCAGAAGTAGAAAACAGAGAAAATAGAATAGAAAGATTCCTTGAATAACAATGTCCAAAAACACTGTTCAAATTTGACAAAAAAACAAAACAAACAAAAAAAAACATGAATGTGCATATCCAAAAAGTTCAATGAACTCAATTGAGTATAAATTCAAAGAGATCCACATCAAGATATATTATAATAAAATAGTAGAGCTGTAACCTGCTTGGCTCAGTGGATAGAGTGTCAACCGTGACCTGAAGGGCCCCAGGTTGAATTTCATACAATTTTGCATCAGACAGCATGAAGGCCAGAGGCAGTAAAATTATATATTTAAAGCACTACAAGAAAAAAAAAAAAAAAAGCAAGAAAAGAAATAGAAGGCATTTGAAAATAAGGGGGTAGGAGCTTTATTAATAGGTGACATAATCCTATATACAGAAAATTCTTTTAAAAAAATCACAAAAATAATGGCCAGCTGGTATAGCCCAGTGATTGAGCATTGACCTATAAACCAAGAGGTCACAGTTCAATTCTGGGTCAAGGCACATGACTGGGTTGCAGGCTTGATTCCCAGTTAGGGGCATGCAGGAGGCAGCCAATCAATAGTTCTCTCTCATTATTGCTGTTTCTATCTATCTCCTTTTCCCTTCCTCTCTGAAATCAATAAAAATATATATTATTAAAGAGAAGAAAAGAAAACAATTGGATTTACAAGAGTATCCAAAACAACAACAACATAGAAATGAATTTAACCAAAGAGATATTTTACACTTTAAGACTTGTATGCTGAAAACTATGTAACATTGCTGGAAGAAGTGAAAGAAGACTTAAATAAAGGAAAACACATCCTGGGTTCATGGTTTATAAGGTTTAATATTATTATGATATCAATACTAACCAAAAGTGATCTATAGACCCCCAAAAGTCCCTATGAAAATCATAGCACTCTTACTGCAGAAATAGAAATGCTAATACTCTTCAAATTTATATCTAATTTTAAGGGGCCCCTGATAGGTAAAAGTAAATGTTGAGAATCAAAAACAAAGTTGCAATACTCACATTTTTTATTTTTTTTAAATTCTACAAAGCTACTGTAATTAAAAAACAATAGTGGTACTGGCATAAAGATAGACCAATAAGGTGGAGCAAAATTAGGGTTGCAGTTGTGAGTATATGAAACACAGAGTTTATTCTTATATTTTTATTTATTAACTAGAGGCCCAGTGCACGAATTAATGTAAGGGTGGGGTCAGATCAGGGCTGGGCCTGTCAGGAGGATATGCCATGGTGGTTGGCCTGGCTGCCCCACCCCTGATTGGGGTTGGGGGATCAATCTGGGGTGGAGCTAGTCAGTGAAAGGAACTGCAGGAGATTGGCCAGCCGGCCCTACCACCTAATGGAGAGGGGTGATCAGGGCTGGGGCTGGCTGGGGAGAGGGGCAGCAGGCCAAAAAGGGTGGTGGGAGCCCCTAGGGAGGGTGTCCAGCCAGGGGGAGAGACTGCAGAAGGTTGGCCACTCAGCCCCAGCTCCTATTGGGATAGGGGGATGCAATCAAGGGTGGGCCAGCTGGGGGGAGGGACTGGAGGCATATTGTGGTAGGGTTGGCTGAATGGGGGTGGGGCAGGCTAGGATAAGGGAGGGGGCATTTGACCAGTCAGCCCCGCTCTTGATCAGGGTGGGAGAGTCTGATCAGGGTCAGGCTGGCAGGGGGAAAGGGTCATGAGGTTGGCCGGCTAGCCCCACCTAATGATAGGGTGGTTTGCTGGCCACAGTGGGCATCATAGTGACCAGTAGTTATGGTTGTTATGGTCGCTGGATTTTTATATATATAGATGAGAGGTCCAGAGCATGAAATTCATGCCCTGGGGGGGGGGGGGCGGGGGGGGGGAAGAGTGGGCTCTGTGTGTCCCTCAATCCAGCCTGCACCCTCTCCAATCTGGGACCCCTCAAAGGATGACCGACTGCCCGTTTAGGTCCAATCCTGGTGAAATCGGCTCTAAATGGGAAGTCAGACATCCCTCTAACAATCCAGAACTGCTGGCTCCCAAACGCTTGCCTGCCTGCCTGATCGCCCCTAACCGCTTCTGCCTGTCAGCCTGATCACCCCCTAACTACTCGCCTGCCAGCCTGATCTATGCTTAACTGCTCCTCTGCTGGCTTGATTTCCCCTAACTGTCCTCCCCTGCAGGCCTGATCACCCTCAACTGCCATTCCCTGCCAGGCTGATTGCCCCTAACTGCCTTCCCTTGCTGGCCTGATCACCCACAACTGCCTTCCCCTGCTGGCCATCTTGTGGCAGTCTTCTTGTGTTCACATGGGGGTGGCCATCTTGTGTGTTGGAGTGATGGTCAATTTGCATGTTACCTCTTTATTATATAGGATTAGTGTGTTATATTTTCCATATGAACATTTATAAATCTACTTTTGCCCACCCTGTATAGACCAATGGAATATAAATCAACCCATGCATATATGCTAAAATGGTTTCAATAAGGATTCCAAGACCACCCAGTGGAAAAAGAATTGATTCTTAAACAAATGATACTGAGAAAAAATATTTCACATGTAAAAGAAAAAATTCAGACCCTTACCACACATCATGTACAAAAATAAACTCAAACTATCAAAGTCTTACAGAAAAAAAAGAGGTAAATCAATGAAACAGAAAATAATAAAGGGGAGAAACTTGATGACCTCAAATTTTGCAATGGATTCTTAGTTTGACAACAAAAGCACAAACAAACAAAAAAATAGGTAATTTGGATTTCATTGAAATTAAAAAGTTTTTTTTCAAAAAAAAAACAACAACCTATATAATGAAAGAAAATATTGCAAATCATATTTCTAATAAAAATTTACTAGCCAAAAATGTGAAGAATGCCTACTTAACAATAAAAAACAAGTACTAATAATGCAATTTTAAAATAATTAAAATATTTGAATAAACATTTCTCCAAATATGTTATAAGTCCATGTAAAGATCCTCAATATAATTAGGAGAGAGCTGAAAATCAAACCACTAGGCATGAGGTGCCACTCCATACCACTAAGAGGGTTGTAATTAAATAAAAAAAAGAAAAGAAAAGAAAAATAGCAAGATCACAAAGATGTGAAGAAATTTGAGTCCTCATAAATAATGGTGAAATGTAAAACATGGCAAGAGCTATGGAAAAGTGTGACAGTTCACCATAAAGTTAAATCTAGAATTCTATTAATATATGACCTAAGTATATGTCCAAAATAATTGAAAACTGGGAATTGAACAGATGTTTGAATATCGATGTTTAAAACAGTATTATTTACTTAAGCCAAAAATTTGATCTTATTTTGTTATATGTATACATTAATCTATTGGATAAAAATAGTGAAAGACTATGTTTTGGTGGTTTTTTTTTTTCATTATGAAAAATAACTTGGAACATTATATTTACCCATATACATACTATTTGCTCTCTATTATAAAATGAGCCAGACACATTAAGTATTATAGTCAAAACCCACTGCTTTCATATATTGATTTCAGAGAGGAAGGGAAAGAGAAAAACAGATAGAAACATCAGTGATAAGAGAGATTGATTGGCTGCCTCCTGCATGTCCCCTACTGGAGATCAAGCCCACAACCCAGGCATAAGCCCTTGACTGGAATTGAACCTGGGGCCCTTCAGTCTGTAGGCTGATGCTTTATCCACTGAGCCAAGCCAGCTAGGGCCCCAATGCTTTCTTAAACCAAGATGATGACACTATTGGTAGCCATCTGGTCTAATGGGTATAACCTTTCCAATTTTGAACTAAGGAATAAACTGTTTGTATTTGACACTGAAGGCCAAAACCAAAATTCTAGGTAGACCCAAAGATGGAGGCTCATCCTGAACTACATGTAAATGTAAGTAAGCAGATATGCAGAGCTCGGAGTAGACACTAGCAGCTTGGAGAAGTGGAGAGAGCCACCTCACACCAGATGACTCTCCAACACACCACAAAGGGCCGCTATCCAGCCTTGACCCTTGGAGATGTGTATAATTAAAGTATGATTTATTTTGTTCAAATGAGTGTCAAATCATATGAAAAACCTTGAAAGTCTAACCATTCTCATGTGCTAATGTCTCCTCTACAAAATCCACAGCAAGCAGTCATGCCACTTGCACATGAATTTCCCCAGGAGGCTGCCAGCATGCTGAGAGTGGCAGTGCAGGCTCTCCTCTCACAGAAGCACTCTCTTCCATACAGTGGCGGAAAGCTCAGAGCAAAGTGGAAAATCACAGTGAGCCCCTTCACTGAAGGAGCCAGCTTTGCATCTCTAGGGAGCCTCACTTTTATAACATACATTCAAACTCCACAACATGTGTCTGACAGTCTAAAACTGCTAAATAGACAAATAAAGACTCCAGCTCTAATGCAGCTTTTGAATATTGCATGGAGTTTAGATAGTGTGGTGTCAGCAGAGGAAAAAATCCCATCAGATGAACTGGGTTTGCCACCTTGCCGGTACTGCTGCCAACCTGGAAGGATATCTTAGCAAAGCTAAGGAGTTGTGACACGCCAGCAGGAAATCTGTCACTGATGTTCTGCCAGCAGCAGTGGAAGTGCTGTGTGTGTGAGAAAGTAGATATATTACACCACTGCTGGAGGAGAACTCCATAAAGAGGCGAAGCTTGGAACAACAGCATATGCAATTAGCCTGCAGGTCTCTTTTCATATTGAAGAGGAAATGCAATCATATATTTCTGAGCAACCCACACAACTTATAATAAAGACAGCTGATTTTATTTTTTCCTAACTTTTGTAGTTATGACATTTCAAAAGAGAGGTTTGCCATGAACAGCCTTGTATGATCCAGACCCAGAGATCAGCAAGCTTGATGCTGGTTATAAATTTCTTTTAAAAGTAAAGCAGGCTGTCCTGAAGCACTAGCTTGCCTTCTAATGAGTCAATGAGTTATTGAATAAACTTTCTTTTATGCAGGTGTGTTCTTAAGACATGATATTGCTTCTGTTTTCTTCCAAAAATTACACTCATGAAAGAAAAATTCTCCAAAATGATGAGGGAAAATTTATTTTCCCTCATGAAAGACATAAAAATCTTGTCTTATTTCTTCTGAGTTGACTTGAGAGAGGGACCAATTGCATGAAATAAAACTCAGATCAGCTCCTCCTTTATGGTAACTGCTCTCTCTCTCTCTCTCTCTCTCTCTCTCTCTCTCTCGCACACACACACACATACACACACACACACACACACACACACTCCATTTTCCTTGCTAGTTCTATTAATTGAAAAGATATGCCAAGCTGGAAAATTCAAACTGTCTTGTATGTGTATAATTAGTCAGGAAGTAGATGTGACACTTTAGTTTCCTGCCATACATTTTAAAGGGAAGATGAACTACCTAAAGACATCTACATGGAACGTTTTCTTCAGTCAGGATAGCAGGGAGAGGCAGCAATGGGTAATGGTGGCAGGGAGGAGTTGAAATGAGAAAGGTGTCAATTGAGAGGGTAAAACCATGGGAACTACACAAAGAGTAGTATCTGTTAGCACCTGCCTAACCCAGCAGCACCCTGGACTATACAATTAACCTTCATAGGTGCCATGTCCTTACCTCAACTCCCCACCACAGGAATAATTACCACCCCTCACACAAATCAGGCGAATTTTCAAGATTGCAGCCTTTGAAATTAGAAACAAAAAAGGAAGTCATGAATAAACTGCTCTTTAAAAAAACAAAACAAAACACGATAAATGGCCTTGTTTCTACATTAGAAATGAGCTCATTTGTCACTTAAGGGAGGGTTAACCCACTTTAAATACAAACCCTCATATCACTTTTGTATAGTTCATGGGAAGGGTTGTTTTCATTCTCATGAGGAGAAGAGAGGGCCTTTGTCTATGCCTTGGATAAAATGTAAAAGCTCCCAGCACAACCCTCAGCAACTTGAAGATATCGAAAGGGGCCCATCACTCAGGTAAGAGCTTGGGTGCCCACTCAACCCAGATCTTTTGCCCCTGTGTCAATCCAGCCTTAACAATTTTACAAGCCTCAGCTTGTTTCCTTTCCAGAGATAGTATGGGGATTTTTTAGTAGCTGTCTGCTCTCCTGGTGTTTAATACATATTTCTTCAAAGAGCTTCCACATACCACCCAATATAGATGTGCTCTTCTATAGAGGAAACAGAC
Organism: Pipistrellus kuhlii; assembly: GCF_014108245.1. Lineage (NCBI taxonomy): Eukaryota > Metazoa > Chordata > Mammalia > Chiroptera > Vespertilionidae > Pipistrellus > Pipistrellus kuhlii. Next base: position 104,349,394 of record NW_023425515.1, on the reverse strand, counting down.
AGATGGAGGGGCTCACACTTCTAGGGGCTGGCAGAGCTCAGACCGCATGAGCCTCACTCTCTGCCCCGCTCCCCTCCCCCCCCTTCCAGCCAGCCCTAACACTGTGCTTTCATAACCACTGAGTCTTGGCTCTGATCAAATTATTTCTTAAGAAGCTATTCAATTATGCATTTCTATGCTCACTGCAGCATTATTTACAATAGCCAATATTTGAAAGCAGCCCAAGTGCCCATCAGTAGATGAGTGGATAAAAAAGCTGTGGTACATTTGCATAATGGAATACTACAAGGCTGTAAAAACGAATGAAATCTTACCTTTAGTGACAGCATGGATGGACCTGGAGCATATTATCCTAAGTGAAATAAGTCAGTCAGAGGAAGAGAAATAGCATGTGATTTCACTTATATGTGGAATCTAATGAACAAAATTAAAAAATAAGATAAAAATAGACTTATAGCTACAGAGAAAACTGGGAGGAGGGAGTTGCAGGGCTGGCTAAAAAAGTGAAGGTATTAAGAAGTACAAATTGGTAGTTACAGAATAGTCACAGGAATATAAAGTATAGCATAGGGGAATTAGTCAATAATATTGAGATAAATATGTAGGGGCCAGGTAGGTTCTTGAAGCAGTGGGGGGACCACTCTGTAAAGTACATGATTTTCTAACCACTTTTCAGTACATCCAAAACTATTACAGAGTAATATTGAATGTAAAGTGTAATTGATAAATAAAAAAGAAGCTATTCAATTAATTTTACTTCAGAGACATATTGTTTTTGTTAACAATGTATTAAGAAGTGTCCATGTAGATGTTCCTCCTATATTGGTGTTTTAGTGAATTGCAGTACAGTGAGTGTGGACATTGAGTCTGGACACAGACAAGTTTTGTTGGAGTTTGAATGCAGCACTTGTGCACTGAGCCAGTAACTAAAACTCAGAATCCTCAGTGTTCTCATGAGGAAAATGAGTGTGCTAACCATAACCATACTCCCTCAGTGAGCCATTGGGGTTATTAAATAAATTCGGCAAATGAAATTGTTTTGTAAGTAATAAGCATTAATTATTGTTTTAATGTGATTCTTGGAGTAGTTGTTATTTTTGTTCATTGCTATCAAATAAGCATAAAAGCCCGGAAGGTGTTGCCACCATCCAGTCCTACTCTGACAAACATTGGCAGGCTTTCCATGAAAACCTGCTCTCCAGACTCTTGGGTCTTAATACCATGCGTTTTTCCACTAGTAATGTACCCTTACACACATTCACATATTTAGATATCTTCACTGAGCTGGTGCCCTATTGGATTTCAAAGGCTTGTGTAGCTTATTCATTCTGTGTCTGTTGGAAATGTTCGTGGCTGAGGCTAATCATCACCTTCCCTGACAACATGTGACCCTACGAAGACTTGCCACAGACCCAGGCCCTGCTACCTAAATAACCACATTATAGATATTGTGACAAGATATTATTGAACCAAGATATTCCCTTAATTGCTGGAAAACAAATTAGTTTTACTAAAAAGAGATGTTGACAGGAAGCCAGGAAGGCTGGTCAACAACCTTAATTGCTCTAACGACTCACCCAACTAACCACAGGTGAGTGGTTAGTTCAGACATTGTTAGCTGAAGCAGCCTCTGCCTTGTTTGTCCTGTGTAAGTTTGTTATTTCCTGCCTGAGGGCTACATGTAAATTTCTGTTTATGTTGCCTAAGATGTTTTCCCCAAAGCCTCAATAAAAGGGATGGCAGGGCCAGAGCAGTGAGTAGTTCTCCCACTAGAGTTGGACTACCGCCTGGCCCCCATATTGCCAAGTTGAATTTCTTCAAGTCTCAAGTCCTTTCATTTGTGTGCGGCCCTTCTCCAGAACCCGAACCCTGAATTGGAACTCTTTCCACGTGGGCCATGAAAGAGTTTTCTATACTTAATAAAAATCAATCACCCAAATTATTGCTGGCCAGCCACCTACGAGTGACCTGAAGAAATGAGTTGGTCTATTCACCTATAAATTTTGAAGATTATGCAAAGCAATGGGATAAAATTTATATCAATATATGTATGTCCTGGCTCTTCTCCTTACCCACTTTTAGGTCTCTCCATTGGTCCCTTAATTCCTTTCCCTCTATAGAAAGTTCTTCCTTTTGCAGAAAAGTTTCATTATCCTTTAGTGATAACAAATTTAAAACTATCAAGGAATCAAATGAAAAAGAATTTATGTGAATGGATTTCTAAAAGAAAAAAAGGACAGTTGGAAAAGAAGAGCTAAAATGCAGCAGGTGGTTGGGGGAAATAACCTATTGTGAGACAGATGGAGAGGAAAGTGCAGGAGTTAGTAATGAAAGCCAGTATGCATCTATAATAATAAAAGCATAATATGCTAATTAGACCAGACAGCTGAACAACCTTCCAGATGTCATTTCAGACATCTTTCTGAACAGAGCTGCAGTAGTGGGGGCCAAAACAGAGGTGGTTAAGGGCAATCAGGTAGGCAGGTGAACAGTTAGGGGCTATCAGGCAGGCAAATGGGTGGTTAGGTGAGTGGTTACGGGTGATGAGGCAGGCAGGCAAAGTGGTTAGGGCAATCAGGTAGGCAGGCGGGCCCCAGGTTAGGAGACAGCAATATCGATTGCGAGAGGGTGCAGCCAGGCTGAGGAATACCCCCCTGACCCCTGAGTACAAATTTCATGCAATGGGCCTCTAGTCTTTTAATAATCAGTACTGAAAACTCTGCAGTGTCCATGTGGACTGAAACTCTAATTGAATATGGGAATAAACTGGAAAAATATAGAAAAATCTAGACACAACTTAAAAACCTGAGGGTGTGTCCTCATCTGCAAAGATCAATCAACTCCATGGACATTTAGGGCCTTTTGTCAGATTTTTCTCTGTTGCCCCAAAAGCAAAGTTATTTAGTAAAATAAATCAACGCATTCTATGTCAGCATCAGTCAGCCTGGGAAACAGAGGAACTAACTCTTCAGAATGATAAATGAAGTTGTGGCATGAGTTTGTTTTATTTATTCTTTGTCTTCCCCCTCTTTTTGACTAATACTTTTTAATTTTGAAAAGAGCTTCATAAATTATTCTGTGGCTGCTTAATATTAATAGTAATTGGATTTATTCTATTGAAATGGGCTCATTATCATGCCAGCTGCCAAGCTAGTGTCTCCAAATAGGCTTCTGAAATAGAATCTTCTAAATATTTTTCTTTCAGGATAAAAATGGGAAAATATACAAATATTGCCGAAGTCCACACTAAGGTCAACATAAGCTGACAATTTATTTATCAAACCACTCAAAGCAATATTCCTTATACTCCATCTATAAATTCTTTCAGCTATCTAATTCTTCCCTAAACTGACTGTATGTTACTCACACTGCCTTTCCTTAAGTGGTCTTTTAAACCTATCCCAATCATTCCTCATCCATAACACCTTCCTCATTCTCCCATTGTGTGCACATTTTCATCTGTATCTATCTTCTCTAAAACAATCTAATATCCTTCAAAAGAGAGTCTGTGTCCATGTTGTGGCACCTAGCATATTCCCAGAACAGAACCATTCTTAAACAAACCCACATTATGTTACACTAAGGGCCCAGTGCACAAATTCATGCACCTTAAAAGGAACTGTGGGCCACAAGGATGCAGTGGATACAGGGGAGGGTCTCTGCCAATCCTCCATGCCCCTCACACCACAGCCCTCCCTCCTGCCCCTTTCCCCTGTCTGCCAGCAGCCCCACTCCCACTGATGCCGCTCCCATGTACTGATGGCTCCATCTCCACTTGCTCCCACTCCCTGCACTGAACAATTGAGGCTGGCATTAGCAGCAGGTGCAAGCAGGACCGGTGCTATAAGCAGGTGTTAGGGGTGGCTTACTGTCCCAAATGCCCCTCAGTAGCAGGGGGAGGTGGATAAGCCCTCTGGGCCATTGAGGCCAGCAGCCACCACTTGCACCCAGTGACAGGGCTAAGCAATGAGGGCCAGTAGTGGGTGCAAGCAGGGGCTCCAGTGTCAGCAGCAGGTGTGAGTGCTGGGCAGGACTGTGGCACAAGCAGCGACCAGTGCCCCACCTTGGTCTGGCACCTCTGCTCACCATCTCCACCATCTCACCACAGTCAATGCCTACCATCTTCCACCTCTGCCACCTGCTGCCAACGCCTGCCATGTTCCACGTTCACCCTCTGGTGGTCAGAACATGTCATAGTGACCAGTTGTTCAGTTGTTTGGTTGTTCCACCATTCAGTATATTTGCATATTAGTTTTTATTTATATAGGACTAAAGGCATGATGCATGAAATTCATAGAAGGGGCGCAGCCCCTGCTGCCGCTGCATTTGCCTCTGCCTCAGCTCCAGCCCCTGGGCGCTGCGGCTTTGTCCAGAAAATCTTCCGGTCTAATTAGCATATTATGCTTTTATTATTATAGATATTGTCCACACAGTTCCCCAACCTTTGTGGCCAATAAATGGCACAGGGGGGATGTATTATTACTTTCCAGGTATAGTCTCTCAAATTAAGCAAATTAGAATTAAGTTTTACACCCTCAAATCCATAGCTCAGATACATTATTGAGCTCATTAAGTGAGTTTAAGAAAACCTTCTAAAAAGGAAGGTCACAAAGGGAAGAATAAACTAGTTTGCTAATTACCACATAGGGTAGAGAAATTTCCCCACCTTTGACACAATAAGATTTACTTTGTCATGACAGGCAAGCCCTGGTTCAAAGTTTCCCAAGGTAAGAACCATGCTTCATATTGCATTTCATTCAATAATACCTTGCAGAATGCTGAACACAGGAGATTCCCAGTGATTGTATTTTTCATGAAGTATTAATGGTTATAAAAAGGAAATAAAAAGAAGATAGGAAATGCACAGTCCCTGACACATTTAAACATAATCATATTATTTTTAGATATTCTTTCTGAACAAATAACAGAATAATGTGTGTGTGTGTGTGTGTGTGTGTGTGTGTGTGTGTGTGGCCTGGCCCTGAGAAGTGGTCCAGTAGGTCCTTTGACATCTGGTATCCTCCTCTAAGAAAACAAAACACTACTGTCACATGTTGTTTTTATTTTTTTTGTTGCTCTCTTTTTTTCAGATTTTCAGGGGATAAGTTTCTCTTAAATTTTTTTAAAAAGAAATTTACTCTTAGACCAAAGATGGCTGCTGATTGCAAGATAGTGTATGAGTGAAAGAACGAAAGGAGAGTGTGTGGTTGCATGGGGAGTGTACATTTGTGGGTGAGAGACAGCTATACTCCAAGGGACTGTTGGGAATTTCTGGACTGGGTTCCCCTGACTGGGAAGCCTCCACTTCTGCTGAAATCTCTCCCAGAGCAACCAGCTCTGATGTGTAGACCTCACCATCTTGAAGGGGAGAGGGGCTGTTATCAACACCCAGGGGACAACTGTGAACCCAGGAATACCATACCTCAAGCAGGTCAAATATGGGGACTCAGAGGAACACTGCATCTTCTCATGGAAAGGTCAGATTTCGCCTAGGAAAAGGTATGTTCTGTGATCCAGGCAGGAGAAGAGAAATTTGCACACAGGGAGTAGAGGTTCCCGGGAAATTTGCACCCCACAAAATTCACAGCTGTTGGGGCTAGCGTGATATGCAAATGTGAAAGAGGATCCACAGGGCTGCTAACAGAAGGGAACTCTAAAAATTAACTTATAGCTGAACTAGGCACAAAAAGGCAGCCTAAAATTTTAACAGTGTCCCGGCTGCTTAGTGCCAGGAGAAAAAAGACTGCACAGACTTACATGCAGTGCCAAAGGGTAAAAGTCATGAGTTCACACACTTACTCTGGCTCTTTTTTTCCTCTTTAAATCCTTGCTTTTGATTACTAAGCCCAGTAGATAGGATCACCCATCTGGGGACACTCTCAGAGACCGCAGGGGAAAGTTTTAGTGGAACCTGGGGATCAGAGCAGGGAATAATGATCAGAGAACCAGTTCTGGGGCAGTCCATACTCCCAAACCAGTATTAAGTGTGACAGGGAGAACAAAATGTAAATACTGACTCTTCTGTAAACACAAATAAAGAAGACTAAGAGACAAAGAAATACTGCCTGCTGAAAATCAGGACTGTGGTTTACAACACAGAAGAGCAGTGGAATGCAGGGAACTTCAATACTGTCCTGACTACCAGACAGGTGTACCAAACAGAACAGTTGAGGAAGTGAATGATCTTCACTACTGCACATTTTCATTTTTTCATCTTTTACTTAAAAACTATTTTTAAAATCTTTTTTCCTCACTTGATTTTACCAGTTTAATTATTATATTTTTATTGTTAATCAGTATTACTAGTACTACTATTTTACTTTTTAAAAAAAATGGTGTCATTTTTATTTTCTCTTTATTTTATTTTATTTTGAGATTAGTGTTATATATTTTATTTTAATTTTTCATTTAGCAGCATATTACTCTATCTCAACTTTACCTTTATGCCAACACTCTCCTCCTCACTTTTCCCCTTTTGTTAACCTATTCCTGTTTTAGACTTTCCCTATTTCATCATTTTTCACCCTGTTAAAAATTCACCCTAATTATATATCTAATTCTTGATCTCATGCTCTAAGTTCATACACAACTTTCTATTCCCTTTCTTCACTATCCAAAATCTATTTATATCTCTTTGTCCTTTTTTTGTTTGTCTGTTTTATTTTTTTTGTTGTTGTTGTTATTTTTTGTACTCTTTGGGTTTTTTTTATTTTGTTTTGTTTTGTTTTGCTTTCTCTCTGTTCTATTGTTATTGTTTGCTTGATAGTTGATTAGATTGGTTATTGTCATACTTACTGGTGAGATTGTTACTTTTTTTGTTTTTGTTATTTGCTTCTGTTTTTCTTCTCCTCACTTGTTATTAGTGTTGTTTGTAGTTTGCATTCATCTCTGGATGATTGTTGTTTGCATTCTTCACTGGGTGTTTGTTGTTTGCATTTTTGGGGGTATTAGTGGTTGTTCTATTGGAGTTTTCTCCCCATATAAATAGTTCCCCTCTCCTTTTTTCTCTTTCTTTTCTCTTTTTTTTTCCCTTTTCTCAATATCATTTTTGCATTCCTTTTTTTTTCTTGTCCCCTAATTCTTTTTTCTCTGGTGGCCACCATTATTTGGAGTTATTAGCATCGTGAATGTTTTGATGCTCAGTGTCTTATGCATCGTGCCTTGTTGTGTTGTATTTTGTGCCTTTAAATTAATGCAGGAGAGAAAGAACTACATAACCAGATAACCAGAGAAGAGAGATCATGGGGAGACAAAGAAAGCATTAAGAATAGACTAGAAGAAGCAGAGGAATACATCAGTGAACTAGAATACAAGGTTAAAAAAAATACCCAAGAGGAACAGCATCTAGTAAAAAAACAAAAAACAAAAAAAAAAAAAAAAAAAAAAAAAAAAAAAAACAAGAGGAGAGTCTTAAAATTTGGGACAACAGGAAATGAAACAACATCCATATAATAGAGGTAACAGGAGGAGAAGAAACAGAGCAAGGAATAGAAAACCTGTTTGAAGAAATAATGACAAGAAACTTCCCTGATATATGGGGGGAAAATCCACATAAATCCAAGAATCTCACAGAGTACCAAAAACAATGAACTCCAAAAGATCAAAGCAAAGGCAAATTATAATTAAATTGGCAAACACCAATGACAAAGTAAGAATCCTAAAAGCAGCCAGAGACAGAAAGTTACCAACAAAGGATCCCCCATCAGATTAGTGACTGATTTTTCAACAGAAACACATCAGGCCAGAAGGGAATAGAATAAAATATACAAAGTCATGCTAAGGAAGGGTCTGAAACCAAGAATAATGTAACCAGGAAGGCTATCAATCAAAATTGAGTGGGAAATCAGGAGCTTCACAGACAAAAAAGGACTAAGGCAGTTTATTACCATCAAAACAACAATGCAAGAAATGCTAAAGGGTCTGCTGTAAAAAGAATAAATAGGAAGCAAAGAAGAAACACACGCATAAAGAATAAAAATGGCAGTAAATAAGGACCTATCAATAATAACTTTTAATGTAAATGGAATAAATGCCCCAATAAATGACAGAGGATAGCTGAGTGGATAAGAAAACATGAATCATATATCTGCTGACTACAGGAAACTCACCTCAGAAACAAAGGAATCACACAGACTGAATGTGAAGATACAGAAAAGGGTTTTTCGGGCAAATGGCAATGAAAAAAAGCTGGGGTAGCAATACCTATATCTGACAAATTAGATCTCAAAGTGAAGGACATAACAAGAGATAATGAAGGCCACTTTATAATACTAAAGGGAGATATTCAACAAGAAATAACACAGATAAACATATACGCACCAAATATAGGAGCACCCAAATACATAAAAAACTTTTGTAGTATTCAAGGGAGATAGTGCCAGCAATACAGCTATATTAGGGACTGTAATACCCCACTATCACCACTGGAAAAATCCTCTAAACAAAAACTGAGCAAAAAAACATCAATGCTAAATGATTCACTAGATCAGATGGAATTAATTGACATCTTCAGAACATTTCACCCCAAAGCCACAGAATATACATTCTTATCAAATGCATATAGGTCATTTTCAAAGATAGACCATATGTTGGGTCACAGACAAAGTCTCTTAAAATTCAAGAAGATAGGAATCATATCAAGCATCTTCTCAGATGACAATGGCATAAAACTAGAAATCAACTATAATTAAAACAATTTAAAAAATCAAACACCTGGAGACTATTATAATATGCTATTAAACAATAACAGGCTTACTAGAGAGATCAAAGAAGAAATAAAAAGCATTACGGCAGCAAACGACAATGAAAACACAACAGTCCAAAATCTATGGGACACAGCGAAAGCAATCTTGAGAGGGAAGTTCATAGATCTACAAGCCTACACGGGGGGAAAAATGGTAATAAATTAGCTAACCCTACAACTCAAAGAGTTAGAAAGAGTGCAACAAGAAAAGCCCAGCATAAGCAGAAGAAAGATAAATGAAATAGAGACCAAAAAATAATATATAAGATCAACAAAACCAAGAGCTGATTCTTTGAAAGGATAAACAGGTTTGATGAACCTCTACCCAGGCTCACCAAGAAGCAAACAAAATCGGAAATGAAAGAGGCAAAGTAACAATGATTCCCACAGAAATACAAATGTTTATGAAAAAATACTATGAACAACTCTATTCCAACAAAATGGACAAACTAGATGAAGTGGACATATTTCTAGAAAAATATAAGCTCCCAAAACTCAACCAAGAAGAAAAAAACCTGAATCAGCCAATAACTACTGAAGAATTTGATACAGTCATCAACAATATTCCAGCAAACAAAACCCCTGGTCTTGACGGCTTTACAGGGAAGTTCTACCAAACATTCAAAGAAGAACTAAAATCTATCCTCCTCAGACTATTCAAAAAAATTCAAGATGAAGGAATACTTCCAAGCTCTTTCTATTAAGCCAGCATTGCCCTAATCCCAAAACCAGATAAATACACCACAAAAAAGAGAACTACAGGCCAACATCCCTGATGAACATAGATGCTAAAATCCTCAACAAAATTCGAGAAAATTGGATCCAGCAATACATTAGAAAGATCATGCACCATAACCAAGTGAGATTTATACCAGGGATGCAAGGATGGTACAATACCCACAAATCAATAAATGTCATACATCACATAAACTGAGAGACAAAAATCATGTAATCATATCAATTGATACAGAAAAAGCATTTGACAGAATCCAACATCCTTTCTTGATAAAAACTCTCAGCAAAGTGGGAATAGAGGGGTTATATCTCACCATAATAAAAGCCCTATATGACAAACCTGCAGCCAACATCATACTCAATGGGCAAAAACTAAAACTGTTTCCCCTAAGAACAAGAACAAGATAAGGATGCCCACTTTCACCACTCCTGTTTGACATAGTATTAGAAGTACTAGCCATAGCTATCAGACAAGAAGAGGAAATAAAAGGCATCCAAATTGGAAAAGAAGAAGTAAAACTGACCTTATTCACAGATGACATAATACTATACATTGAAAACACTTCATCAAAAAACTACTAGACCTAATAAATGAATTTAGCAATGTAGCAGGATACAAAATTAATGCCCAGAAATCTTTGGCCTTTTTATACACCAATAATGAATTCATGAAAAGAGAAATGAAAAAAAGCATTCCCATTTACCATTGCACTAAAGAAATTAAGATACTTAAAAATAAACTTAACCAAGGACGTAAAAGACCTGTACTCAGAAAACTAAGGGCACTGAAGAAAGAGATAGAGGAAGACATAACCAAATGGAAGGACATACTATGTTCATGGATTGGTAGAATCAACATCATTAAAATGTCCATGTTACCTAAAGCAATCTATAGATTCAATGTAATGCTTATCAAAACACCAATGGCATGTTTCAAATATCTAGAATAAACTCTCCAAAAATTCATCAGGGGAGAAAAAAGACCTCGAAGAGACACAGCTATCCTGAGAAAGAAGAACACAATAGGAGAGATCACAATACCAGACATCAAACTATATTACCATTCCACAGATCTCAAAAATGCCTGGTACTGACACAAGAATAGACATATAGACTAATGGAACAGAATAGAGGAACCAGAAATGGACCTAAGCCATTACACTCAATTAATATTTGACAAAGAAGACAAGAGCATACAATGGAGTCAAAACAGCCTCTTTGATAAATGGTGCTGGGAAATTTGGTTGGATTCATGGAAAAATTGAAACTAGATCACCAACTTATACCATACACAAAAACAAACTCAAAATGGCTAAAGGACTTGAACTTAAGATGGGAAACCATAAAAATCCGACAATCTCCATAGGCAGCAAAGTTGCAGACATATGTCATAGCAATATCTTTATAGACACAGATCCTAGGGCAAGAGAGACTAAGGAGAAAATAAACAAATGGGACTACATCAAAATAAAAAGCCTTTGCACAATAGAAAAACCACCAACAAAACAGCAAGAAAGCCCACTGAATGGGAGAACATATTTCCCAACGTTATTTCTGATAAGGGTTTAATCTCCAAAATTTACAGGGAACTCTTACAACTTAACAAACGAAAAATAAGCAACCCAACCAAAAAAATGGGCAAAGGACCTAAATAGACACTTTTCAAAAGAGGACATTCAGAAAGCCAAGACACATGAAAACATGCTCAAAGTCACTAGTCATTGGAGAGATGCAAACCAAAACAACAATGAGGTGCCACCACACACCTGTCAGAATGACTATCATTCACAAATTAACAAATGACAAATGCTGGAGAAGATGCAGAGAAAAAGGAACCCTTCTTCACTGCTGGTGAGAATGCAGACTGTTGCAGCCTCTGTGGAAAACAGTATAGAATTTACTCAAAAATTTAAAAATGGAACTGCCATTTGACCACTTCTAGGAATATATCCCAAGAAAACAGAAACACCTATTAGAAAGGATATATGCATCCCTATGGTCATAGCAGCACAACAATAGCTAAGATTTAAAAACAGCCTAATTGCCCATCAGCAGATGAGTGGGTTAAAAAACTATGGTACTACACAATGGAATACTACGCTGCTATCAAAAGGAAGGAATTCTTACCATTTGCAGCAGCATGGAACTGAAGAGCATTATGCTAATTGAAATAAGCCAGGCAGTGAAAGAAATATACCACATGATCTCAATCATTTGTGGATAATAAATAACATTATAATCTTAGGAACAAAAAGATAGATACAGAGAAGTGTTGAACAGACTGTCAAATTACAGCAGGAAAGCTGGGGAGTGTTGGGAGGGTGTAAGAGATCAACTGAGGGACCTGTATGTTGCATATAAGCACAACCAATGGATGCAAGACACTGGGGGCGGGGCCTGTGTGCATGTTCCTGGTGGGTAGGCGAGGCTGGGGGAAAGTCAATGGAGGAAAAAAGGAGACATATGTACTACTATTTATAATATTTTAAATAAATAAATAAATAATATTAAGTTAATTTAAAAAAAAAAAAAAAAAGGAAAGAAATGTACTCTTGCCCTAACCAGTTTGGTGCAGTGGATAGAGTATTGGCCTGAGAACTGAAGGGTCCCAGGTTCAATTCTGGTCAAGGGCATGTACCTTGGTTGTGGGCACATCCCCAGTAGGAGGTGTGCAGGAGGCAGCTGATTGATGTTTCTCTCTCATCGATGTTTCTAACTCTCTGTCCCTCTTTCTCCTCTCCGTAAAAAAATCAACAAAATATATATTTTAAAAAAATATATACTCTTCTCAACCCTGAAATATACCAGTGACACTCATCAAAACCCCAAATCTTCTCTTTCCTTTCCTAAGTGTTTCTTTCTTACATCCTTATTTCTTTCTACTTTGGAGATCAAGAGATTAATCCTCTTCAAATCTTACCTCATCTATTTGACCCTTCCTCCTTCCCCTTCATTTCTGTTCTTGGAAATGAAAGAAAGTGAGATTAAAAAAAAAATGTGACAGAATGCCTTCCTGCAGAGGGACTAGGAAGATGGGGAGAAGAAAAAAATAGAATACCTTAGAATAGTGCTTGAAGCTGTCTTTATGCTATAAATCCTACAGCATTAATAAGGTGTAATCTTTCTCAGAATTATTTTAAAAATTGTTCTCATTAAGTAAACCCTTGCCAGGATAAAGTGACTATTTGTATTGGATTCTCTTTTTTGAATTTGACATTATTTATATGCTATCCACAAAAATTTATATTGAATAGCTTCTTAAAACATAATGTGTATATAATACAGTGCATGTGCAACAAAGGAAATAAAATAAACTTCTATTGAGTATTTACTCTATGCTTGTACATCACCTGGTCAATAAGTTCCAGCCTGTGGCTTAGGATAATCACAGGGCACTCACAGGACAGAAGTAAGAACTCAGAGGATATAGGGATATTGAGGATATTATTTAAGTCACCCTGTTAGGAATCAGGTTTTTATATTTCATTCTATCAGACTCTAAAGTCAATTTAATTATTTATATTATGTTTATTTGTTTATTTGGTTGTTTCCTCAACAAATATCTTTGAGGTGCTTGCCAAATTTGTGCCAGGTATTGCACAAATGTGAGACAAAATGGAAGTTGAAAACAGATGAGACTCACAAAGTAGTTGACACTTGGGCCTGACTTCAACTCAGTGGGATATAGAGATTAAATTATTTAACTTTTTTCCTTTCACTCTTTAGCTTCACTCATTCCTTTTCTACATGTCAGAAAGATCATTGCCCCCTTTTTTAAAATCCCACTGGGTTTAAATCCCAATCTTAATCCAATTGAAAAACATTTCTCCTCCCCTCCCTGCTGTACCAGCCAGACTTGAGGTCTGCGGATTTGGAGAGGGCTGAGGACAGAGTCACCTATTTCACTCTTCTTTCAGGCCTCTGAAGTGCTAGTGCTAATGTGGGTGTTGGTAGTCTACACCAGAGGAAGGGTGAGGATTGTGGGGATGTGGGACAAGGATAAAGAACTCCTAAGGAGTTTTTCCTAAATTCTCCTTGTGGCTGGGAAACCATGCCAAAGGCTGGCCTAGCACTTCCTATAGGCAGATGTCTACCTTGTCAGGCCCATGTGGCTCAGCACATGAAAGCGTCATGGTCCTGGAAGAACCTTGGATACAAATCAAAGAAGCAAGCTGGATGGGACCTTATGATGCTGAATTCAATCATTTGGCTCAATTTGCTGTGGGAAATATAAATAAAGAGAGGGACAAAAGAACAAGAGCAAAACCAAGGTACTAGAAATAAAATAGCTTACCAGGCAGTACTTTTTGTGCATATCTTAAATGGTCCAAATAAATTCCATTTATTTTTAAAAAATCTAAAATGAATTTTCAGTTTCAAATTATTATACACCAAATGGTTACATGTTCATATCTCTTGACTTCTAATCAAGTGTTTTAATAGCTGGTTATAGAACAGAAGCAGAGGCGTAAAATGTCTCACAGAAATTTAAGTGAGGTGCTATCTTAAAAAATGAATGATAATGATGACACTTTCATTAGCAATGAGTTAGTACTCACAAAATCTTGATAACATCAGGATCAAAAATGTTAAGTGAGGATTCAGTATGGATTGTGAGGCAGAGAATAAACAGGGCCCTATCTCAGGTAGAGAGATCGAGTCTCAGGTAAGAAGACAGCAACTTGGGACAAACATCACAAAAGACAAAGAAAGCACAGCAATCCTAGATGTTTTGGCTGAGTAGATAGAGTGTGGACCTGCGGACTGAAGGGTCCTAGGTCGATTCCAGTGAAGGGCACATACCTGGGTTGCAGGCTCAATATCCAGTAGGAGGCATGCAGGAGGCAACTGATCAATGATTCTCTCTCATCATCATTGATGTTTCTATCTCTCTCCCTCTCCATTCCTCTTTGAAATCATGTATACATATTGAAGGGCGAGATTATTTATAATCTTTTAATGCATGATAATCTGGCCACTCAGTGTATATCCTATTTAATAAAAAACTAATATGCAAATTGTCCCCTCGACCAGGAGTTTGACCAGCAGGTAGGTTGGCCATACACCCATGTCCCTTCTCCCTGGCCTGGCTGGAAGTATCCCTTACCCATGCACAAATTCATGCACCGGGCCTATAATACACACACACACACACACACACACACACACACACACACACACAGGCCAGCTTATTATGCATTCAGAGATCATAATCTGGACACTCTGTGTGTGTGTGTGTGTGTGTGTATTAAAGCACAGGAATTATACTCAGTCAAATAAAGCTGATTCTCAGTATTTTCAACCACTACTTTTGGAACAACTCATATTCTGATAAAATAATTCTAAAAAGTCTTAGGAAGCAAATGAAGAGATTTTAAAAATTATATATATATATTTCTTTATTGTCGATAGTATTACAGATTTCTCTCATTTCCCCCTCCTTTGTTACTCTTCCCAGTCCCTACCCACCCTCCCCCAGTCTTCATTACCCTATTGCCCATGTCTGTGGCTGTGCATATAAATATAAAAATTCTTTGGTTTATCTCTTCTCATTCCCCCAATCACACAGCAAAAAGTCCACCCACTCTTCCAGTGGATATTCATCTAGTAAAATGATAAAATGCTAGGAGATAACAAACAACACACTGGAACTGGGTGATTTAAAAAGTCTAATAAGGACTATTTAACAATGAGATAGAAACTATAAGGACTGGTGCTGACCTCTGGAGCTAACCATCATGCCATCTTCCCCTCTTCACCAGAAGGGTAGAGAGTGGAGCCCAAAACTATGTGAGATCTTGACCTATGGTGGGAGACACAGTGCTTGATTCTATCGCATATGGAGATAGCATAGGGAAGAACACCCAGCCATCCTCCTCCTCTCTCCCTTCATTTGCTGAACCCCACTGAAGCCAGAGGACAGAATTATGAGATCCAAGCTCCATAAGCCTCCCAGAATATGCAGCACAGTGGGGATGTGTGAGGAACAGGTCAGCGGGGAAAGTGGAACATATTCTGCCACCAATTCAGTGATTGACTTTCACAGTGGCCTTTCCTAGGGACTTTGGTTATGCCTAGTGGAGAGTTGGGTTGTGTGACTACAATACACTTCTGGGATTCCCAAAAATAAGGTAGTTGGTGAAACTGTGATATAACACCATAAGGCACTAGACTTTGTATAAGCAAATTGAGCCCCAGAGATGACAGAGTTATCAAGATTCATCAATTAATGTCAACCTGACTGCCATTATATTTATACTAGTGGCCCAGTGCATGAAAATTTGTGCATGAAGATTTTTGCATGGGGGTGTGTGTCCCTCAGTCCAGTTTGCATCCTCTCTTATCTGGGACCCCTGTCTTCCAGCTGCTCACCTGCCTGCCTGATTGCCCCTAAACTACTTCTGCTTTCCAATATAATCACCCTCTAACTACTCCCCTGCCAGCCTGATTTCCCCTAACTGCCCTCCTCTGCCCTCCCTTGCCAGCCTGGTTACCCCTAACTATCCTCCACTGAAGGCCTGGTTGCCCTGAAAGATTCTCCCCTGCTGGCTTGGTCACTCCTTACTTCCCTCCTTGCCAGCCTGGTCACTCCTTCCTTCCTTCCTTGCCAGCCTGGTCACTCCTTACTTCTCTCCTTGCCGGCCTGGTTGCCCCTAACGTCCCTCCCCTGCCAGCCTGGTTGCCCCTAACTGCCCTCCCCTGCTGGCCATCTTGTGGTGGCCATCTTATGGTGGCCATCTTGTGTCCACATGGGGGAGGCCATCTTTGACCACATGGGGGTGGCCATCTTATGTGTTGGAGTGATGGTCAATTTGCATATTACCTCTTTATTACATAGAAAGTTTGTACCACTAAGATACTTGAGTTACATGCATGTATTGATTTGCTGTTCCATTTGTGCACAATAGTAGATTCTGAGCCTAAACTGTATGTTCCTCATAAGTAGGTCCCCTGACAGAACTATGGGCTTTGGATGGACTCTTTCATCAGGTTTCTGAAGAACCTTACCACCCTTGCTCTGACACTTTGACAGGAAATTCAGTGTCTTAATAGTGAAAATGTGCTGGGACCGGTTTGGCTCAGTGGATAGAGCGTCGGCCTGCAGACTGAAAGGTCCTGGGTTTGATTCCGGGCAAGGGCATGTACCTTGGTTGCAGGCACATCCCCAGTAGGGGGTGTGCAAGAGGCAGCTGATGAATGATTTTCTCTCATCGATGTTTCTAACTCTCTATCCCTCTCTCTTCCTCTGTGTGAAAATCAATAAAAAAAATATTTAAAAAAAAAATTAGTGAAAATGGTGATCACAGTTTTATAGGTTGGGTAAGAGGATACAACAAGCCAGTGTACATGAAAGTACTTTGTGACCTGTAGGCCCTCCCCCAGTGCAGATATCATCTCACATACAACCTGATGCCTGTGCTCTATTCATCATTAACACCAATATTATCTTTTCATTCAAAGGTTGCTGAGCAGTGCATTGGCACACATTACCTCATCTAGGTTCATTTGAAATAAGTTAATATATTTTATACTTTAACACTAAGCAAAACAAACAAACAAATTATACAAGAAATGTACATGCAGGATTTCTGATCTGCCACAGATGATTTCTTCTCTGAGGATTCACCCTTCTCCATGTAGGAGCAAGGGACAGGGAGTTTTGACTGAATACCTTGCTGCACACCTGCTAGTCAGTCTCGATAGTGACACGGAGCCCAACTTCTAACATTTCCCACCATGAGTCAGTGTCATGTTTGTCTTTAAGAATCTTCTGTGCACACCCGCACAGCCCAGCAGTGCTACATGCTATGGCAGAAATTGTCATGAAACCATCCAGGTAGCTCTGTGCACTCTGTGAGGCTCAATGCATGATTGCATATCTGAATGGTAAGTGTGTGTCCACAGGGCAGGGAAAAACTGAGCTTTTGGACTTTATTTGCCTCACTGGTTTAGGTAATGCCAGAGCTGCAAAGGAAATCCAGGTGAATCTACTAGAACCACACTCTTGGAGCTGTGTGCATTCTAGGCACCTCTCTTAGTTCCTGAAATGTTGGGATCCCTTGGTTTGATCACTGCCACCTCTGATTCTGCACATCTCTTGGCTGAATTCCTCTTTTTCTTTGGCTTTAGTCACTATCTAGTTGAACAAAAATTACTCACAAATCTCCATCTCTGGACCTAGTCTCTTATCTCCTGATCCTCAGACCAATGCATCTTATGCCTAATAATGGTCTTAGACAAGATATTTTGAGCACTTACTATATTTCAGGACTTTATAAAGTGGATATTATAATTATTCTCACTTTACAAATAAGGAATATGAGGGTAGGATGGTTTAGCCACTTTTCTTTGGCCCATATGGTTTATTAGATGTGGGAACTGAGGCTTAAACCTAAGTATTTTGTCTTCAGAACTCATCATCCTAGCCATTCCTGCTAATCATGGCCATACCCAAAATCTCAAATTCAATCTCAATAGTCATTCTTGCCTGTTTCATGCCCTTTCTCCCATTATGTTCTTGACTCTATGCATATCACCTCTTGTTATCTACTTATTCAAGACAGAAAGCAAGAGCACATTCTTCATTTCTCCCACCCCTTACCTTGCTTTTACTTAGTCACCAGTTCCTATATAGTCTTCCTTCTTATTATATTTCCCAAAATCATCTGCTTCTCCAGATACCCACTACCCCTTGCTGACTCAAACAGAGATTAGACCACAATTCAGTTCACTTGGATAAATAACTCCAAGTGATCTATCTGCCTAAACTCTCCCCTTTTTCATCCTTCTTATTCTAGCTATGAGCTATCCACCATTAGTCTCCCATTACCCTCAAGTTGAATCTCAAAACTCTTAACTCAGAAGATGAAGGTCTGCATAATCAGGCCATGTTTTGACTTCAGACTCATACCTATCCTTACCCAAATACCTCTACTCCAAAGCTGGAATTGCTTGCTGTCCTCAGTTGAGCTTGTCCTGTGGTCTTTTCTATCCATAATGTCTGCCCCATTGTATTAGCTAACTAGAGGCCCGGTGCATGAAATAAATGGGGGTGGGAGGGCCCCTCAGCCTAACCTCTCCAATCCAGGAGCCCTCAGGGATGTCCTACTAACAGTTTAAGCCTGCTCCCCATGGTTCTTTGCTCTCTGCAGGGCCTGCCTGCTCCACACCAGAGCCATGGCCAAGCAGGCCCTGCTGGGTGCTGTCAAGCTATGCAGATAACCCTCCTGGAGGTGGGCCTGGATGCACCACCCACCCTGGAGTCGTCAGTTCAGCCCTGCCTAGCTCCTCAAGCCCTGCAGCAACTGAGGCCACTATGGGTCTGGCCCAGTCTCTTTCTCCGGCCCTTGAAGCAGCCTCAGTGGCTGCTGACCAGGCCCTCCCCCCAGTGCAAGCATACAGAGGCCCCTGCCACCTTACTCCCGATGCTGTGTGTGCAACATCCTCCTGTCCAGTAGACCCATTTCAGTGTCCTGGTTAAATATATATAACTCCTGACCCTCCATTTCTCAACATCTGTGTCTGATCCTACCTAAATGTGTTCCTGAACCCAAGAGAAGATTAAGGTCCCTTTTGGGTGACCCTACTATTGCTTTTGTCATTCTGTCTTAAAATTGCTTGTTTACTTATCTATTCTCCCATTTTGATTCTCCGCATCATGAGGAAGGAATTTATGACTTTCACATTTTCATCCCAAACCTCTAGTATAGGGGTGTCGAACTCAATCAGAGAAGGGGCCAAAATCTAAAATCCAGCCTAAATCGCGGGCCGAATGGTTTACTGAACAGTCATAAACTGTCATTGTGATGGAAACGCAGCGGAGTGCAGTGATGACAGTGCGGTGCGGGCCACATTGCAAGGCCTGGCGGGACGGATTTGGCCCGCGGGCCTTGTGTTTGACACATGTGCTCTAGTACAATAGCTTATATGCAACAGTCTATTTAAATGAATGGTTGCATGGGTAGTATGCAATTTAAGAAATAGACTCTAGATCCAGAATATATGGGTTCAATTTTTTTTGCTCTGACATTTAGAAGCACCCACCAAATTACCTAATTTCCCTGTGCTCAGTTTCTTCATCTAAAAGAGAAAATTCTGTATGAAAGGGAAGTTGCATTAAAAGCCTCATATGATGAGTCATTTTGTAGAATGATTGTATATCCCCTAACCTATCTGCAAGCCATGCCTTCTCTCTGCATATCCAAATCCTATTCATGACAAGATCCCATCTAGGTGCCAATTCCAGTATTCACCCTCTCCTCAACACCTCAGCTGGAAGGGCTATCTCCCCTCTACTCACTGATACAACTCTTGAATCCTCTTCACCTTGTATTATCCCTGTGTATATCACTTTATATTTTGGTGTATGTGGTGTGCATATCTTTCATTATGCTTGAGCACAGCAACCATACCTTAAAATTCTCTGTGCCCCAACAGGGCCTAGCCTAGAAATGGATTGGGTAGAAGTCACTTAATGTATGTCTGTAAGAAGAAATCAGATTTTCACCAATAATATTCACTTTCCATGAGGCACAACCAAACTCAAAGTAGTAGTTCAGAAAGAAGTATAAACCCCAAGTCCAACCTTAAGAGATGGAACTATCATTTGCATCCAGCCTCAAATGCTAAGACGGACTAGAATCAGGCATCTTCAAACTTTTTAAAGTGGGGGCCAGATCACGGTCCCTCAGAGAGCTGGAGGGCCAGACTATATGAACTACTAATTCCTACTGTAACACCTCGGCTGCGCTCACTGCCCAAAAAACCTGGCGGGCCGGATCAGACTCCTCCGTGGGCCACATGTGGCCCGCGGGCCGTAGTTTGAAGACGCCTGATCTGAGATGATAAGAAGAAATGCAGCTGAAATACCAATTTCTCAGGAAGCATGAAGAGGGTTCTTTTGCAGTGCTTTGCAGGTCAGGATTGCAAAGATAATAGCTTATAGTTCCAAGCTTACAATTCTACAACTCTGGTGGAAAAATTATTTAAAGGTATATATGTGAAATAAAATTTGGTTATAGCTTTTAGATGAGTCTAATATAGAATCAGATTCTACCCATTGGTATAGGGCATCTTCAGCATTATTTAAGTCTCACTACAAACTCTCTATCCTCTGTCCACAAAGAATTAAGCCCAGTACTTTGCAGCACCTCTAATGAACTGGTTTTAAGAAAACACGTCAATAAAATGTTTTTTTTCTCATCAACTATATTACAAGCTTGCTTAATATTTCGCCTCATGAAATATATATATGAAGTGTTTAATACCTTAGAGACCTTAAAAGGTCTACTACTTGTCCTGAGTCAAGTTATACGTTGAAAAACATTGATTGATTTTTTCAATTCAATATTTACACCGATTCAATAATATTAGCACTTTGGTACTTGAATAAATCTCCTTGGATAATAGAGTGGTCATGTCGGTAAGAAATGTGTGCATGCTAGTGGATAAATAGAGGGCAAATTCACTCTGTCAATAAGCAGTGGTTTCTCCAGAAATCTAAACTTCTGATAGGAAAGTAGCCATGTGCCAGGCTTCTGACTGTGAAAGCAGGGGTCTGACAGTGAGAGGGATATAGCATTCTAACTTGCCCCACAGCAGAGTGGTGAAATACTGTGCCTAGATTAAACCCCCTTCGAAAAGTCTTCCTGATAAAGATAACACATTACTTTGAGTAACTTTCTGAAACACCTTTCACCTATGACACAGAATATCAAAAATGCAGTGTGGCCATAAATGGCTCTAGGAATTTTTCATACCAGCAAGTGGACCGGAACCTGCCCGCACTGCACAGCTACAATCCTTGTGCGTCTGCTCCTTTTCTGACACCAACTCTGAAGAAAGCCACAATCTTACCACCTTGCTTCATTTCCATGTTACTAAGGCTCAAAGTCTCTTCCCCTAGGACCTTTATTTCTGGATAGCCATGTTCTTCCTCCATCTGAGACAGGGTTCAGATCAAAGCTGCCTTAGCCTTTCCTCAGTACCCTTCAATATTGCCCCAAAATGAGATTTTTATCTTCAACAATATCTCTCTGTCAATTTGCAGCATGAGTTTTCTATTTATCTTGCTTAACTATGTCTTACTTTAAGTGATATGCTAGATACCTCACCCCTCTGTATCTCTCTGTTTACTTCTATTGAATCTCTGTTGACCATAAAGATTCAAAGTACCTAGAGCTTTGCATTTTCACAGCTGTGGCCTGCAATCTGCCCTCCTTTAGGAAGCATCAGCCCTTCCTGCCTTTCCACTATTCTCACTGAGGATATAAATCCTGCCGAAACCGGTTTGGCTCAGCGGTAGAGCGTTGGTCTGTGGACTGAAGGGTCCCAGGTTCAACTCCCATTAAGGGCATGTACATTGTTTGCGGGCACATCCCTGGCAGGGAGTGTGCAAGAGGCAGCTGGTCAATGTTTCTCTCTCATTGACGTTTCTAGCTCTCTATCTCTCTCCCTTCCTCTCTGTAAGAAAAATCAATAGAATATACTTTAAAAAATAATGATAAAATAAAACAAATCCTTCCATTTCCGGTTCCTTGGGATTTCTTTTATGAAAGGAATTGCATAGAAATTATCCTCCGAATCTTTTACTTTTAGTATTACATCTTATGGTGGTTTTAAATCACAATTTTTTAGGTACTTGGGAGTTTTCTAGAGTTACTATAGACACCCATCTCAGAATTCCAATCAAATTGTCCATGGCATATCTACATTATTAAAATGTTGAGGGCAGTGGTGTCTTAGACCTTATACAATGAATTGCCTCTGTGGTATTATGCAGTCAATTTAAAATAAGCTTTTTATTGAAGTATAACCCATGTCCAGCCATAGATCTCTTAACAATAGGGACACATTCTGAGTAATGCATTGCTAAGCTATTTATTTTGTCATTGTGGAATTATCTAGATGCATGTACACAGCCTGCCACATACCTAGGCCACATGGCACAGCGTAAGGCTGCTAGACTACAAGCCTGTATAGCATGTTAATGTGCAAAACAACACAAAGTTAAATCAGCCACAAGAGAAGATGATGCAATCAAGAAACAGTTAACAGATGGGTGAGGCTGCTGCCAATGTAACACAGCATACTGTTTTACAGCAAACACTTCCCCCCCATAAGTAGAAAAAAATACATTCTAAAATAATGATATAAAATATAATATAGTAAATACATTTACTAATACCATAGCAGTTTATTATTATTATCAACTATTATGTTCTTTGGATAACTGTATGTGTTATACTTTAAATTCAAAGGTTGCTAGATATGTATTTGTTGCCATTTTATTATTCCTATTTTCCTTCTTCTTCTTCTTCTTCTTCTTCTTCTTCTTCTTCTTCTTCTTCTTCTTCTTCTTCTCCTCCTCCTCCTCCTCCTCCTCCTCCT
This sequence comes from Pipistrellus kuhlii, assembly GCF_014108245.1. Taxonomy (NCBI): domain Eukaryota; kingdom Metazoa; phylum Chordata; class Mammalia; order Chiroptera; family Vespertilionidae; genus Pipistrellus; species Pipistrellus kuhlii. The sequence continues at coordinate 104,326,527 of NW_023425515.1, read as the reverse complement.
CCTCCTCCTCCTCCTCCTCCTCCTCCTCCTCCTCCTCCTTCTTCTTCTTCTTCTTCTTCTTCTTCTTCTTCTTCTTCTTCTTGTAGACCCTTCAACATTTTATGTAATACCAGTTTGGTGATGATGAACTTGTGAGTTCTTTATCTAACCTTCAATTCTAAATAATACCTTTTCTGGGTAGAGTAATTTTGGTTGTAGGTCCATGCTTTTCATCACTTTGAATATTTCTTGCCACTCCCTTTTGGCCTTCAAAAGTTTCTGATGAGAAAAACAGCTGAAAGTCATACGGGAGCTCCCATGTAGGTAACTAACTGTTTTGGGTTTGTTTTTTTGTTTGTTTGTTTGGTTAGTTGGTTTTTTATTTGTTTGTTTGTTTGTATGTTTGTTTTTGCTGTTTATAAGATTCTTTATCTTTAACCTTTGGATTTGTCTTTTTTGAGAATTTCTGTAATTCCTGGCCTTGTAAGTATACTTTTTTCACCAGGTAAAAGTTTTCCATCATTTTTCTTCAAATAAGTTTTCAGTTTCTTGGTCCCTCTCTTTTCCTTCCAGATGTGAATGTTGTTATGCTTGAAGTTGTCCCAGAAGCTCCTTACTCCCTGAGATCCCTCCCTATCCAGTTTGTGAACCCACCCAGCTGTTTGCAATGGCTTTTCCATACAAATAGCCTGTCCTAGTTCAGGCTTCAGACTTTTCTAAAATCTCTCAAATAAGTAGCAGCTGGACTCACATACCCCATATCTCTCAATAATAAGTCCCAGGTATGGCACTAGCATCAGCCTGCCAAGGTTCACAGCTTGGTCTCTCCTGGGAACCTCCAAACTCAAAGCAAGTAGCAGGCATCTGAAGAATGCTCTGTAGCTTGTGCCAGGTGGCCCCAGGCAGGGCACAAGCAGTGGCTGACTTTGCACCTCCAGAAAGGCCTCAGAGCAAGTGTACCTGGTAGACAGCTTCAGACCACACAGGATTACAACTCTACCACATCTATGAGTGACACACTCAAGGTGAAGTCTCGGTGAGCACCAAGCCCCACTGAAGCAAGTCCTGCTCCATAAGGGTGTCTCCTGCCAGCAGCTCTTCCACTGTAGTCTCAGCTGGTCCTCATAGCTTATTAGTTTGGATGTCAAACATCCCAGTGATGCCAAGAGCAACCAAGGCTCAACAACAATAGGACAGTGCTCATAGCCCACACAGGGGCCCACCTAGAGTGCCCAGCTCAGGTGACTAGGGAGGCTGAGCTACTGGACACTACAGGATACCTATTACACAAGGCCACTCTACCAATTCCAGGAGACATATCAGCTCTACCTATTACAGAGAAAAAGAAACATAGGGAAGCAGCCAAAATGCAGAAACAAAGAAACATGTCACAAATGAAAGAACAGAATAAATCTCTAGGGAAAAAAAGAAGAAGAAAAAAACTAAATGAAATGGAAGCAAGCAAACTACTAGATACAGAGTTCAAAATAGTTGTAATAAGGATTCTCAAGGGACTTAATGAGATCTTCAAGGATCTTAGTGAGCATATCAAGGAACTTAGTGAGAATTTCAAGGATCTTAGTGAGATCATCAAAGACATGAAAAAGGACCAGTCAGAAAGGAAGAATACACTAACTTAAATGAAGAATAATTTACAGGAAATCAATGGTAGAGGAATCCAAGAATCAAATCAGTAATTTGAAATGTGAGGAAGCAAAATACATCCAATCAGAAGTGCAAAAAGAACAAAGAAGCCAAAAATATGAAGATAATGTATTTTGAATTTTATACATACACAACCCAATCATGAAAAAGAATAATATTTTCATTTCTTTCTTTCTAACCCTTACACTGCTTACTTTTTGTTCTTAGCATACTGTAATACCTATGACCTCTTTTATTTTATTTTATTTCATTATTTTATTTTATTTTTGTGGGGCCAGGGTGTGGGGCAAGGAGGAAGGTCAGACCTGACTGGGAATCAAACCAGCAACCCTTTATTGTACAGGATGATGCTCAATCAATTGAACCACACCAGCCAGGGCATACCTATGACCTCCTTTAAAATGTTGAATAGATATGTAAATAGAGAACATCTTTATCAAATTTCCAATCTCAGAACGAAAGCTTTCAACAGTTAACCATATATACATACATATATTTAAAAGAAATATGCTAATTAACTGGTACATTGTAATGGGTCGATCTGACAGGAGGAGGTTGTGCATGCAGCACTGGGGACGGGGCAGCAGGGGCCTCCCCACACCTGCACTGGGGGAGGACCTGGTCAGCAGGTGTGGAGGCTGCTTCAAGAAATGGGGAGTCAGGCAGGGTTGGACCGATGACTCCAGAGTGGGCATTGCAGCTGGACCCGCCCCCAGGTAGGTCCAGCCTCCCAGACAGCATGGCCTGCTTGACCATTGCTGTGGTGTGGAGGATGAAGGCCCCTCAGAGAGCAGAGAACCATGAAGAGCAGGCCTAAGCCTTCAGTAGGACATTGCCTGAGGGCTCCTGGATTGGAGAGGGTGCAGGCCATGCTGAGGGACCTCCCCATGAATGAATTTCATACATCAGGCTTCTAGTTAAATAAAATCCTATCTAATAAAATGGTAATATGCAAATTTACCATCACTCCAACACACAAGATGGCTGCCCCTATGTGGTCAAAGATGACTGTCCCCATGTGGACCATGTGGACACAAGATAGCCACCACATGATGGACAGCAGGGGAGGGCAGTTGTGGGTGATCAGGCCAAGAAGGCAGGGCAGTTTGAGGGACCAGGCCTGAAGGGAGGGCAGTTGGGGGCTATTAGGCCTGCAGAGGAGGGAAGTTGGAGGTTGCCAGGTTTGCAGAGGAAGACAGTTGGGGGGGGTAGGGGGGGAACCCAGGCCCACAGAGGAGGATAGTTGAGGGTGACCAGGCCTGCAGGGGAGGGCAGTTGGAGGCAACAAGGCTCGCAGGGGAGGGCAGTTGGGGGTGACCATGCCTGCAGGAAAGGGTAATTGGGAGGGACAAGGCCTACAGGGGAAGGCAGTTGGAGGTGACCAGACTGGCAGAGAAGGGAAGTTACGGGCTACCAGCCTGGAAAGGGATGGAAGTTAGAGGTGATTGGGCCAGCAGGGCATTTGGGGGCGACCAAGCCTGCAGGGGAGAATAGTTAAGGGTGACCAAGCTGGTAAGACAGGGCAGATAGGAGAAATCAGGCTGGCAGGGGAGCAGTTAGGCATAGATCAGGCTGGCAGGCAAGTGGTTAGGGGGTGATCAGGCTGGCAGACAGAAGCAGTTAGGGACAATCAGGCAGGCAGGCAAGCAGTCCTGGATTGTGAGAGGGATGTCCGACCACCCATTTAGGCCTGCACCCACTGGAATCAAGCCTAAAAGGGCAGTCGGACAAAACTCGAGGGGCCCCATATTGGAGAGGGTGCAGGCTGGGCTAAGGGACACATACACCATGTGCATGAATTTTGTGCACCTGGCCTCTAGTGTTGTAGACAATCACCATAAAAATAAAAGTTACCTTTTATTCTTGTTTCTTATGAGTTATGTTTTTTTCAGTTGTGAAAGGATATTCAATTTTGTCTAGTATTTGTCTGCATTCATTGAAATTATTATTTGTTTTATTTTTTATTCCATCAAAATGAAATTTCATTAATTTTTGAGTGTTCAGTCAAACTTGCATTACTAAGATAAACACAATGTAATCCCAATGTATTATCTTTCACTGCACAGGGTTTGAGGGTTGATTTTATATTTGCTACTATTTTAGTATTTTTGCAGATGATCCTGAGAGAGATTGGCCTGTGCTTTTCATTGAATGTTTTTGGTATATTTTGGTGTCTAAGTTTTCTTATTTTCATAGAATAAGTTGGCTTCTATCTAAAATATTTCTATTATTTTGAAGATTTTGTGAAACATTGAAATAATTTCTTATTTTATTATTTGGATGATTCATGGGTGAAGCCAATTAGGTCTATGATTTTCTTCATGAAAAGGTCTTCCAATATGAATTTAATTAATAGGCATAAGACTATCCATAATTTCTATGTTTTTCCTATTCCTTCTAAATTTTCAAATGTATTGGCATGGTATGTATAAAATCACTTATGAGATATATACTGTCTCTAAGTCTATAGTGATATTCTATTTTGTAATTTTATATTTGTTTTATTCTTATAATTTTTATTGATTTTTAGAAAGAGTGTGAAAGGGAGAGAGAGAGGAAAGGAGAGAAGAAAATATTGATTTATTGTTCCACTCATTCATGCACTCAGTGAGTGATTCTTGTATATGTCTCTTTTTTCCTTTATTCTTCATCTATTTGTCTCTTTAATGAACTTACTTTTGGATATGTTAATACTCTACATTGTATGTTTATTTATTTTTATTTCAGCAATATAGTTCTTATTTTTACCACTCCCTTTTTTAGGCTTTGGATTTAGCCATTTGCTCTTTCACCTCTTCTTGAAGTGGACATTTAGATTATTAGTTTCAGCCTTTCTTTTCAACATATGCTTTGAAGGCTACAAATTTTCTTCTCATCTGTGCTTTTACTACATCCCGGAAGTATTAACATATACCTGCTTTTCGATTTTTATTTTTCCAGTAATCTGGCTGTTTACCCGGGACTATTCTTCCCTTATGAGCCCCGGATTCCATCACATCATCCATGCTGAACATTTAAGGAAGTTCAAAGAACTGCTAACCATTTCAGCCACTGGAGTCATATTGAAGGGAACAAAGAGGCAAATATTGAGTTCAACTCTCTGTTCTTTCCTCTTCTTCTGACCATGACCCTACAATGGCTTGGCAACTTATCAATACTTCCAAGCAAATGTTTTGTATATGTTGACCAATATTCCTAAATGCTCTCACCTGAAAGTTGAGAATTTCTCCCAAAACTCTCTACCTTACAATTGCCAAAGCATAACATACCTTCAGTTTTGGTTTACAGCTACAGTAATGATATCAAGAATCTACATGTACAGTGTTTGATGTGATAAAAAACAAGCATTTTCTGAAAGTGCAGTGTCTATATGTATATAAAATGTTCCTAATATTATCAAGTCTATCAACTATTGTTGATAGATCACAAGATTTATAAAATTTGGTCTCAGAGAAATTTGAATATGATGCTTAAGTTAAGATCTTTTAAAATGTTAATAAACCATTTTGAACACTACCTATAAATGAAGAAAATGCTACCTTCACAGACTTGTTGATAGAATTATAATCTTGTACAAATAAAAACAATTATTTTTGGTTCTAGAAACATAAGGCAATTTATAATAGCTACAAATCCATACTAATATACAAAATCACTGTTATTCTTCACTTTAATACATTAAGTCAAACATTTCTCTTTGTAGATCAGGAGAATGGATGTTCTTTGGCCATTTTTGGAATATGCTATTCTCAGCTTTGGGTCTTTGTTAAATATAACCCTTTCAACTCTAATGAGATAAACTTTTAATTAGCTAAAAATAAATCATTTACACTTTTGAAAGAATAGCCTGTCCAAATTCATTTATCCCCAGGCTAAGACATCAGGAATAAGAAGTAAAACACCATAATTGGCCTTCTAAGTTTCAGACTTAAAAAAAACTGACTGGTTTCCCTTAAAATGATTAAAAACTAGTTGTTGATCTAATAATTCATTCCACTGCCAAGAAGTTTCTGGATTCAAATATATGATATTCTAATCCTGACTCACTTAAATATGTTGACTAGAGTAGGGGCAGAAAACTTTCCTTCTTCCCTTCTAGGTTATTTGTCTGATCCAATAATCAAATTCACATAAGACAGATTAACAGGAGAAAAACAAAAGTTTACTAACATGAATACTATATATATATTCTATCTAATAAATGAGTATTAGGCAAATTAACCATCACTCTGCTACACACAAGCCATGCCCTCAAGCCAATCAGAGTGAGTATGCAAATTAACCCCAACCAAGATGGCTGCAGCCACAGAGAGCAGGAGGGAGGCTTGGGTTTCCCAGGCAATGGAGGAAGCAAAGCTTTCCACACATCCTGGAGGGACCAGGCCTCCACTCAAGGATACAGTTTCAATTATAGAAAGTAAATAACTTCTAACAGAAATGGTGGCGGCCATGGAGCTGGAAGAGCAGGAGGCTAGCGTTGCCCTGGGTGATGGAGGAAGCCAAGCTCCTGCAGCCGAGGCCTCCACTCCAGGCTATAAAGTTTTAATTATAGAAGATAAATACATTCCAATAGAAATGGCTGCCACCATGGAGAGAGCAGGAGGTTTGGCTCCACTCCAGGTTACAAGGTTTCAATTGTAGAAGATAAATAAATTCCAGATACCAGGGCCTTTGTTTGGGTTGCCAGGGGGCATGGCCAGCCTGAAAATCACCACAGGCCCCATGCCCAGGCCACCCCACACCTTAAGGGAACCCCTACCCTGATCTGGGACACCCTTCAGGGCAAACCAGCTGGCCCCCACCCTTGCACTAGGCCTCTATCCTATCTAATAAAAGAGTAATATGCAGATTGACCATCACTCCAACACACAAGATCAAGATAACTGCCCCCATGTGGTCAAAGATCCTGCCCCCATGTGGACACAAGATGACTACCACAAGATGGCCAGCAGGGGATGGCAGTTGGAAGGGACCAGGCCTGCAGCGCAATTGTGAACAATCAGGCAAGGCAATTGTGGGCAGTTAGGTGTGACCAGGCAGAGGAGAAAAGTTGGGGGCAAACAGGCTGGCAGTGGAACAGTTAGACATCAATCAGGCTGGCATGGGAGTGGTTAGGGGTGATCAGGCTGGCAGGCAGAAGTGGTTAGGGGCAATCAGGTAGCAGGAGAGCAGTTGGGAGCCAGCAGTCCTGAATTGTGAGAGGGATGTCTGACTGCCCATTGGGATGGGGCCTAAATGGGCAGTCAGACATCCCTCGAGGGATCCCAGATTGAAGAGGGTGCAGTCTGGGCTGAGGGACCGCCCCCTCCCCGTTGTACAAATTTTGTGCACTGGGCCTCTAATATATAATATATAAATAGGAAAACTGAATAACTCCACCAAATGACTATAGTCATCCCTTTAAATACCATCTTCAGCTAAAGATTAAGTTTTGGGAGAATATCAGAAAAAAATACAGTAAACAAGAGTAATCTTGTTTAGTAGATTTAAGTCATTGCCTTCTGCACTAATAAATTTCTGGAGATTGAGTTCTGTCCCTCTTTCAACCCAAATAGAAATTTCACTTACGAGTAAGTGTTAATGTCTTTGCAGAGGGGCAACTTCTACTCATTTTCAGAGCTTCCTCTATGTCTGCAGTTTCTTAAAAATAACCAGATTAAAATAATCACTATTTCAAAAAGGCATATTTTTTATGGCAAATTCTGCTCCTCTAGACAATTTCCCCTAGCAATGAGAAAATTCTTCTAAAATAATACAAAGGTTATGGACAACAATTAATTACTCTCATATCTTAAAAGTTATTAAATAAATGCAAGGTAATTCATAAGCATGTCTCATTAAATATCAGTAAGCAATTTACCTTTTTTTATTGCTTTGCCACCAGCCAAAATAGTTTGATTAAGCAGTAATTCAACCTGTTATTTATATGTAAATACAATATATTTAACATTCATACATTTTAATGTGCATAGTATATTACATTTGTTTAATATATGTTCCTTCATCTCTTTTCCAATTAAAAAATATATATACTTTTCAAATGTCATTTTGGCTGTTAGACAAGCAGTTCCATCTATGATGCATAATAAGCCACATGTGAACCTATGTTTGGACCCTCAAAGTTGCTCTATTGGAATGCCTGCTTATATCTCAAAATTCTTCAGGGCAAGTGATTAAGGCCATTAACTTCAGTATTCCTGAAGATTGTTTGCTTGGTTCTTTGTTAGTTAAATTCTTTCTATTTATGAAATGTTTTGACAACATTTTTCCATAGCTATTAAGAGTCCAAAATGGCATAAAACCTCTGCACTTTTCTCCTTTGTGAATGGCTCCACAGTGATTCAAAATTCAGTAGAATGATCAACAGTTATAAATAATATGTATAAATAAAATTATTCTGAATCCACACCTTCTTTTTTTTTTAATATATTTTTATTGATTTTTTTACAGATAGGAGGAGAGAGGGATAGAGAGCTAGAAACGTCAATGAGAGAGAAACATCGACCAGCTGCCTCTTGCACACCCCCTACTGGGGATGTGCCCGCAACCAATGTACATGCCCTTGACCGAAATCGAACCTGGGACCTTTCAGTCTGCAGACCGACGCTCTACTACTAAGCCAAACCAGTTTCGGCTGAATCCACACCTTCTTGTACCACTCCACGTCTGACAACTACTTCATGAGATGGAATCTGACTCTTCTACACTCAGATTCACAATCTTGGCTGCAGGATTTCAGCACCAGGGAGGTTTTATCATGAGTATGAACAGAATCACCACCCACAGTAGATTTTGCAACATGAACTAAATTTATCCTATATCTTGTTACTGTGACAACTTACACTTTACTTATGCATTTGTTTCTGTACCAATTACTTTTGGTTCTTGTGCTTAACCATTTTATTCAAGTTATTTGATTGTTTTACTCTGAAGCTATTGAGATGTTTAGTCACCTCAGAAAGTCAGAGATTGCTTTCTAGCTGCCCAATTTCAGCAAATGCCCCCCCTCCACCGTCTTCTTTCCTATGGACATACTAGCTTGTATACATATCTTACCCATATAACATTCACTAAAATAACATCTTTAACACTCAAGATTGGGAACAAAAGATACCCAACAATATCATCATGACAATGTCTATATTTACACTGTCTGAATATTTTGCTCATAATCATTACTTAGGGTGATTATGTAAAGGAAATGCTTGTAATAAAATGTTAAGTAAGACATTGCAGTTTCAAAATTGCATATAGAGTATGGAACTGACTGTCCAAAATGAATCATTTTTTAAAAGGGCTAGAAAAAGTGCTCTCACTCAGATCATGTGTTTTATTATCAGATCTTAGTGTTTGTCAATAATAATATGTTGTATGAATTTAGTGCCCAACTGAGTTTCCTATGGTTTCTGTAACAAAATGCTATAAACTTAGTGACTGAAAATAACACAAATCCTGTAGTTCTGGAGGTCAGAAGTTCAAAACAATCTCAGAGGGCTTTTCGGGGTTACAGGGTGTTAGTAGGATGGTCCTTCCTCAAGGATTTCAAGGCCAAACCCTTTCTTTCCCTTTTTCTATCTTCTAGAGGCTGCTTGCATTCTGAGGCTCATGGTACTGCCCACTCTGACCTCTACTTCCATGGCCATTCTCCCTCACTCTCACTCTTGCCTCCCTCACTCCCTGCATGAGGACCCTTGTGATTACACTGGGCCCAGCACTGTCATTCACCTCAAGATCCTTAACGTCATCACTTCTACAAACTCTGTGAACTCCCACATTTATCGATTTCAGAAATTAGTATGTGGCTATTAATCTGCCTACCATAGTGTTTTGTAACAGCTACCACTATTTAAGCATGTTGAAGAAAGTCTATGCTTATATTCAAACAGTAATCACCCAGAATCTAATACAATTACATAAAAATTCAAGACATCAAGTCACTTGTCACTTTCGGCAGAAATAGCCTGGCACATTCCTGGACCTGCATTCATTGCTTGACGTGGACATGAAAACTCAGCCAGGCTGAATCTGGAAGAAACAATGTCACTCAGCAATTTCCATTTATAGAATATTTAGATTTGTCTCTAGATCACTTTTTCCTGCTTCTTTATTCTTTACTTTCCAAGCTTTCTACAAAGGGCATTTTGCTACTTGTTAAGAAAGATAGTTATACAAATTCTAGGTTATTAAGAAAAACAGAAAAATAAAAACTACACTTTCAATAATGACTTAGAGACTACCAACTTACCAGTCTTTCAAGATCAACTGAAATCTGACCTCCTCTAAAAGTCTTCACATGGCCTTGACCATCAGCTCTCACCTTCAAAAATATGGCTTTGAAATTTCACACCATTTTTCTCCACATTCCCCTGGCATTGGTTTACATTCCTAAAGCACACTTCAGGATCAGCTTGCATTCTGATTCCTGTAGTGTGATCGGATTCTGCTTCTGGATTGTGAAGTCCTGCAAGAGAGAGAATGTATTTCACTCTTTTTCACATCACACAGCTCCCACCCTCATCTTGAGTCTGCCAAGATGTCTTATTTTCGGGGAAACAGGGTAGCAGTTTTGTTACCCCTCCTTGGTAGTGGTGTGTGTGGAAGGCAACCAACTGACATGTCTCTTCCTCCCTCCCTCCCTCTTTTTCTCTCCCTCCCATCCTCCCTCCCTCCTATTATCCCTCCCTCCTTTTCTCCCTCCCTCCCTTCTACTTCTGGATGAAAAGAGGCCACATACTAACCTGACAAGCTCAGGGAAGGCCTGCATGGCAGTCTAGAAAACTCAAAGAACTAAAGTAGCTACAAAGGATGGTCTGAAATTAAACTTTAACTAAAAGCAGTTATGGTGGGTAGTTACATCCTAGGCTGATATCTTCACTGACAAGGTCAATCTTTACCTTAACTGAATCTATCTTCCTTTTTGCATCTATGATAACATATCCTTGAAATGTCTAGGTAACTTGTAACTTCTCTTTTTCTAGATCCTTTCTGGCACAACCTGATGTGTCTTGTGCCAGGTCAAATACCATAAATTCCCAATCCTTTGAGATACTGCTTCCTGCAATTGTCGACAGTTTAGCTCAAATAAACTCACAAAATTATTTACATGTTTGAATGTTTTTTATGTTAATACACTCTAAAATAATAATCAGTGGAAACAAATATCCTTGGGTGAGTATGATTAACAACAATAACAAAAAATGATGTGCTGTTCTTTATTCCATCAAGGCCTCTGATTTTGTCCACACTCCTGTTCCTGCCTTTATCTCAGCTTTATCCTTTCATATTTCTCCCCATGCGTCTCACCTCCAGCCATTCCAGACCCACATGGGGGTTCCTCCCTCCCTTCCTGTTACCGAGCCCTTACTGTGTGACAAGAATTTCTTAGATGCATTACCTTGTTTAATCTGTAATTAAGACTGTCAAGTAGGTGTAACTGTCTATTTGGCAGGAGAAGAAACTGAGGCTCTTGGGAGTTAACAGTTGGCAAGGTCAACGACAGTCAGGTATAGCTGTAGTTCTGTCTGGCTCCAAATCCCTCCTAGTGGTTCCTTCATCCCAGAGCACACCCACTCCTTCTCTGTCTAGTTAAAACCCTCAGCTCTCTTGAGCCTTTTCAGTACTTTCCAGGCAGTTAACCACTTTTCCTGAGTAACTGGAAAGACCTCTGCTCTGGGAAACCTGAGCAGAAAACGCAGACGAAGAGCACACTCTCCATGAACAGTGCTCCTCTGACTATCCTCAAGCTGAAGGTCAGAGACTGATGCAGCAGGCTCGCTCTTCATGTTCCTCGACTGGGGACTTGAGAAAACAGTCCATTCCGAGTTAGAGATCTGCATACATCACTATTTATTAATGGATGGAGAACGCTCTCTCTATAAAAAATATTGTGATCTTAAGAGTAACTATAGAGCAGAAACCGCAAATGGTATCTGCTGGGGTTTGCAATAAACTCAGTTCTTCCTCATAAAGAGATTAGTGAAATTCCCATGTGCACCAATAATAATGGTGATAATGAACCTGTCTCTGTTTCATGTTCTTGATAAGTAGGAACACTTCTAATGGCCACAACTATGTGTTTGTCTGGGTCTGACTCAGTGCTCAGGCATGTGGCAGAATGAGCAGGGACCCATGGACCAAGCTTCTTGCTGGAAGACTTGCTTCTTAAAGCAAGGGACAGCACTTAAACCAGGGAGCTCATTTGTCAGGGCCACAGGCATAGGGACATTTTCCTCACAGAGCCACTAAACAATCTCCCTGGCTGCTTTAGGTTAGAGGTATTGCTTGCAATGACTTTACTCCCAATTTTATGAAGATTATAACAGAAAGAAAGACAAAGTCAGATTCTAATTTACTCTGGCTCTCTAGTGTCTAAGACTGTAGTAAAAGCTGAGTAATAATTCTGAAGCAATGAATGAATGAGTAGAAGTAATTGGAAAGGTGGATCAAAGGTTAAATCTGTGTGCAGTGAGCCAAAACCGGTTTTGCTCAGCGGAAGAGCGTCGGTCTGCGGACTGAAAGGTCCCAGGTTCGATTCCGGTCAAGGGCATGTACATTGGTTGTGGGCACATCCCCAGTGGGTGGTGTGCAGGAGGCAGCTGGTCGATGTTTCTCTCTCATCGATGTTTCTTTCTCTCTATCCCTCTCTCTTCCTCTCTGTAAAAAATAAATAAAATATTAAAAAATAAAATAAAATAAATCTGTGTGCAGTGGAGGTAGGAGATTGCTTTAAGTGATTAGAACATTGGCCCAAGCACCAGATTCATAGATCTGATTTCCCATCAAGGGCATATACCTGGGTTACAGTGCAATCCCCATCCCTAGTCAGAGTATGTGGAGAACTAATAGATGTCTCTTTCTCTCTCCACCTCCCACCCCTTCCTTCCACTCTCACTAAAAATCAATGGAAAAAATATGCTCAGTCCTGGGCAGCATGGCTCAGTGGTTAAGTGTCAACCCATGAATCAGAAAGTCACAGTTTGACTCGTGGTCAGGGCACATGCCCAGATTGTGGGCTCCACCCCTGGTGGGGAGCATGAAGTAAGTATCTAATCAATGATTCTTTCTTATTATTGACTACAGGCCCAGTGCATGACATTCATGCATTGGGGAAGAAGGGTCCCTCAGCCCATCCTGCACCCTCTGACATGAAATCTGGGACCCCTCAGGGCACGTCTTCCTTCAGGCTTAAGCCTGTTCCCCACAGGCCAGGCCCACGGACCCTGCAGGGAACAGGTCTAAGCCAGCAGGCAGACATCCCCCAAGGGTCCTTAGCAGTGCTGTGTAGGTGGGAGAGGCTCCTCACTGCACTTGCTAGCCTTGAGCCCGGCTTCTGGCTGAGTGGCACTCCCTCTGTGGGAATGCACTGACAACCAGGGGACAGCTCCTGCATTGAGTGTCTGCACTCTGGTGGTCAGCGTGCATGATAGTGACCAGTATTTCTGCTATTTGGTCGATTTGCATATTAGGGTTTTATTATATAAGATATTTCTATCTCTCTTACACTCTCCTTTCCTCTCTGAAATCAATAAAAGTGTGTGTGTGTGTGTGTGTATGTGCATATGCTCAGGTGAGGATTAATGAAAAAAATTGCATACAATATTATGATTCCATTTATACAACACTAGTGGCTCGGTGCATGAAATTCATGCACGGGGAGGTGTTCCTCAACCCGGCCTGCACCCTCTCCAATCTAGAACCCCTTGAAGGATGTCCTACTGCCTGTTTATAGGGATTGGACCTAAACCAGCAGTCGGACACCCCTCTTGCAATCCAGGACTGCTGGCTTCTAACCACTCACTTGCCTGCCTGCCTAATTGCCCCTAACCACTCTGCATGCTGGCTTGCTCGCCTCCAATTGCCCCCGCTGTTAGTCTGCTCACCCTCAAATGCCCCCCCACCAGCCTGATCATCCCCAACTGCCCCCCATGCCCACATGCTTGCCCCAACTGCCCCCCTGCTGGCCTCTTTGCCCCTACATGCCCTCCCCATTGGCCTGCTCACCCCCAAATAGTTCCCTGCTGGCCTGCTCACCCCAAACAGCTCCCATACTGTCCTGATCACTCCCAACTGATCCCCCCTGCTGGTTTGCTCACCCCTAACTGCTCCCCCACTGGCCTGATCACCCCAATGGCCTCCCCCACTGGCCTGACCACCCACAACTGCTATCCTGTCCTGGCCTGATCACCACAACTTCTCTCTCTTTTTGGCCTCTAACCATCTCTACCTAGGCCCCACCACCATGGCTTTGTCCAGAAGAATGTCCAAAATGTCTCCTGGAAGGTCTCCAACTCTAATTAGCATATTACCCTTTTATTAGTATAAATAGAGACCTGGTGAATGGGTGGGGGCCAGCTGGTTTGCCCTGAAGGGTATCCCAGATCAAGGTGGGGGTTCCCTTGGGGTATGGGGAAGCCTGAGTGAGGGGCCTGTGATGGTTTTCAGGCCATCCACACCCCTTGGGGTGAGGGTCCACACTGGGGGTGGAGAGGCATTGCCAGTCTGGGTGAGGGGCTGAGGGCTGTTTTCAAGCTGGCCACATCCCTTTTAGGGTTGGGTTTCCACTGGGGTGCCTGGCCAGCCTGGGTGAGGGGCTGATGGCTATTTGTAGGCTGGCCATGACTCCCAACAGGGACCCTCACCCCATAGGGGTATAGCCAGTCTGGGTGAAGGGCTGAGGTCTGTTTTCAGGCTAGCCACATCCTCTTCAGGGTGGGGGTCCCTGCAGGGGTGTCTGGCTAGCCTGGGTGAGGTGCTTGTGGCTGTTTGTAGGCTAGCCATGCCACCCCAGCAGGGACTCTTACTCCATGGGGGTGTGGCAGCCTGGGTAAGGGGCTGAGGACTATTTACAGGCTGGCTATGCCCCCTGGAAATCAAGGTTCCCAGCCACTTCTTCAGTGGCAGCCAGGGTGGGCAGGAAGCTTGGCTTCCTCCATCACTGGGAGCAACCCAAGCCTCCTGCTCACTCCAGCTATTAATACATGGCCACCGCCATCTTTGTTGGGTTAATTTCCATACTCACTCCTGAGTGGCTGGTGGGCATAGTGGAATGATGGTCAATTTGCATGTTTCTCTTTTATTAGTGTAGATTATTTTAAAAAAAAGTAAAACAACAAAAGGCAAAAAGACAAAACTATAGAAACTGCCTGAGAACAGATCAATGGTTGGTTGACAGGGGATAGGGAGAATTTGACTACAAAATTCCAGCATGAAGAGATTTGTTTGGATAACATAATTGTAATTATACAAATTTCTGCCTGTGTTAAAGAACTGCATACACACAAAGAAGTCAATTTTATAGTACATAATTTTAAATAAATGTAAGTCTCCCCAAAAGATGCAAGAACAAAGAAATAAGACAGTGGGTATGATGAGAAATGATTCAACTTAAATGTAGTACAATTTAGGCCATATTCTGAAGGGCTTGGGCTGGCCATGGCATGGGGACAGCAAAGGGAACTGCTGAGCACTTCAAGCATGACTCCTTTGCACTCCCATGAATCTCCATGGTCCAGATCAAAACACCTGGACTTGGAGGATCTAATTATCCTGCTTGAGAACACCCAGTTATCAAGTGACAAACAAGGATCCCAAACCATGCCTAAGACTCTCTAAATGTCTATTGCATCTCTGCAGTAAAATACTGAGAACTGGACAAGGTTCCTACTACATTACCAGGAGAACACAGACAGTATAGAGATTACTTGAGGTATATTGTTTGCTCTCTTGGCTTATTTGGTTTTTATGGTCACCTTTGAATAAAAGTCAACTCTTATAATGAAAGCTATCATTATCTTTTTTTTTAATGTGTATTTAGAAGAATGATTAAAAAAAAAAAAAAAAAAAAAAAAAAAAAAAAAAAAAAAACAGCTGAAGCCAAGTTATTCCAGACTTCAGTGCAAAAGGATTTCAAAATTAAGACAGTGCTTTTGTATTGGAAGAATGAGGGAATTGGAACTACCTCAGTTAGCATGGAGAAAGAGGCAATTGCAAGTTATATAGAAAAGTACCTGCAGTTTTTCAGTTTTCACCAAATTTATATGACAATTACAGGTTGTAGGTGAGCCAGAAAAATAGACATTTTCTGGATCGTGTAGGAATTATCTTCACGTTCAAGGCATTAATATTTAAAATTTTATAATACCCTTTCAGAAACTCACTGGAGGTTTTAAAAAGACAGTATAGACTTTACTGAAATAAGAACAGATCTTTGACTTTCCCTAACGTAATTATACAAAAAGTCAAATTTAGCTGCTGACCCCTTCTGAAATAAGAAACATGAAAATCTACTGATTAAAGGCACTAAAATAACAGCTTGCTCTTTCCCCCACAGCAGTTAAATCTTTCTTTTCATCACTATACAAGCCTGAATCTCAGATCCAAACAACATCTTGCTGGGACTTAATTCAAAGTAGCTTACGCAGACAGCTCTGGGAACCACCTGGTGAAGGAGACTATCCTCCCAGTCAGTGCATCAGCCTCCTCCGAAGTCTCCACTCTGCACATGCAGACAAGAAATTTCCATGTCAAGGGAACAATTTCATTAAGTTTTATAAGTTAGTAGAGGTTCGGTGCACAAATTCTACTGGTGGGGTCCCTAGGCCTGGCATGTACCATTGGGCAATCCAAGACGCTCAGGGGATGTCAGAGAGCAGGGCAGGCCAAGGAACCCCACAAGTGCAAGATTTGGGCCAGGGAGGAAAGGTGGGAGGTTGGCCGGCCAGGGAGGGACCATAGAAGGGCTCCAGGGTGTGTCTGGCCTGTCTAGTTCAGTCTTGATCTGCTGGACCCTAGCAGCAAGCTAACCTACTGGTCGGAGCATGTTATAGCGACTGGTCAACTGGACACTTAGCACATTAGGCTTTTATTATATATTGATAGTATTTTAATTACCTTAAATCTACTACACTTACTCTGATTCTTTTATCCCTTTTCTACAACCTTAAGGTTACCTCCTTGGCTCCTAAAAACAAAACAGTGTTTTTGCACTATTCTACGTTGAACCTTGTTTTTCTTAACATGAATTTCTTGATAAATACATAAGGTATACACTCTGTCCAAGACGTGGTATGTGTAAATAATACAGGAAACTCCATGGAACATACTAGAATTTAAATACTCTACCTCAGTCTACCTTAGTACTAGTAACTACAGAATATTTTTTGGGTACGACAGTTTCACCTCTGTGTCATACTTCCTCACTGATTCTAGTTCACTAATATCTAACATTTTGTTGTACTGACATTTTTCTAACAGCTTTATTGAGAAATCATTTACATTCTATTCACTTGTTTTAAGTGTAGTGCATTCATTTTTTTAAATTAGATTTCTATTGTTATGTAACAAATTGCCTTAAACATTTAGCAGCTTAAAACAACACAAATGTATTATCTGACCCTTTGTATAGTTCAAAAGTATGTCTGGGTTCAGCTGTGTCCTCTGTTTAGGGCCTCATAAGGCTGAAATCAAGGTGTCAGCTGGCCTGCAGTCCTCACTGGAGGCAAGAAATTCACTCATGTGCTCAGGCAGGTTGTTCTACAAATTCAGTTCCTGTGGTGATAGGACTGGGGTTCCCATTTCCTTGCTGCTGTCAGCCAAGGACCAGCCTTCCTTCTTGGAGGTGGTTACATTTCCTTTTATTCTGCCCAGACAGCCCCTTTATTAGCAGAGGGGGTCTCTGTTCCTTTCACACTTGAAGTCTTTCCAACTTTCCCTTGTGCCTCATCTCTTGATTCCTGTCAGAGAAAGCCCTCTGCTGGTGAGGGTTCATGTCATGAGGAGCATCTGGGTTACACAGGATACTCTCCCAATTCTAAGGTCCACACTGCAATGACTTCGGCACCATCCCTTTCGATGCAGTGTGACACACTCACAGCTGGCAGGACCCCTCAGGTCCCATTCAGCCCACTGCAGTTTTATTTCATTTAACCCCACTAAGATCTCATTAGTGAGGAAGAGTTTAGCTTTCACGAACCAATCTTGCATTGGACTGTCCCAGTACCAGAGTTTTCATAAAAATTGGGGGCATTTTGATTCAAGGTATATCCTCATCTTTAAGGTAAGGGATGAGACTGAATATTTAGTGCCCTCCTGTGTCAAGCACTTTCAAATCCATTTTCTCATTGAATCCAAGCATGCCTGTCATTGGGCATTATTGCCCCCATTTTAGAGACAAAATAGAGGAAGCTCCATAAGTAAATCCATCCAGGTCACACTGTTGATAGAGGAGCTAGAACTCAAATTTTGATCTTCTCTAAAATCTAAATTTTGACCAAGTGAGGTGGGCAAATGTTTTCATCATTTCCTAAATGTCTTAGGTTTACTACCTAATGAGATTTAGAGAGACCTATATTCTTTCCTTCATTCAGCAAATACGTAGAGTTCAATTGCCTGTCAGGGCACTGGGGATCCAAGAATGCAAAAACAGATGTCTCTGGCTTCAGGAAGTTCACTGCCAATGTTACAAGACAGATAATCCCCTAACAAATACATTTCCTGGTGTTCTTAAAAAAGTGGTAAGTGCTGTGGAGAAAGATAAATAGGGTATAGTGTAAGGACAGAACCAGAGTAGAGTTGAAGGAGGGAAGAGCACTTCAATTTTAAATGAAATAGTCAGTTTAGGCCTCACTGCGAAGGTCACATTTGCACAAAGAATGGAATAAGGTGACGCACACACAAGCAAAATGTATGTAGGAGCAGACTCCAGCGATGTATAGAAGCCAGGGCATAAAGGAATTCACAGTCTAAGCAGAGATGAAGTGTCACTTCTTGATTATAAAAAAACTCTAGCTGGTAATTTACAATATGCCCAGGCTATGCAGTTTGTTATGTCTCACAACAACTTCATGAATGAAGCACTGATTCTATTTTTACAAATGAGCATACAGGGCCTTGAATTGTGTAATCTATTTTCCAAGGTCACTGAGCTGACCTGTATCCCAGTCATGGTTCCTGGCATTTGTGCCCTATTTCCTTTAAGGAGGGATAGTAAGAGGACAAGCAATGTCCTCAGACATTGTAGACAATGCCCTGGTCTCTTCAACACTTCTCCATTCATACAGAAAATCCCCAAACAAGGAGACATAACACTGCAGGATAAATTCTGAACACACTCAGAAACTAGAGTCAATATGCAAGGAATTTACTTTTCAAAGTGTGCTTTTTGGGAGGAGGGAAGAGACAAAAGAGGCTGGTGTACAGGAGGGAATCCCTACAAGTTGCTTTATCATTCATGACAGCTCAGGCCAAGGCAACGGACAGGCAAAGGACACCATAGGCCAACCAAGTCCTAAGTTCTCCCATCAGGCTTAGCAGCACAATGATGGCCTCAGATCTGGCCGGGTCATTTTTTATTTTAACTCCTTCAGGAAATATCCCAACTTACTTGTCAAAGTATCGCAGATACATCAGATAAGGCAAAGCTAGTAAATAGCTCATGCATGCATCTTAGATGTTAACTCATATGACATTTCAAAGTTGTAATAATCTTTTAGAAAGGAGAAGAAAGAAAAATGTAGAGAAAAGTAGGATAAAATAAAAGAGAACAAAAAATCAAAAGATTCTATTTCCATTACAATTTCCCTTGCAACTTAACATTGCCCAAAGGCCTGTGTGTGTGAGTGTGTGTGTGTGTGTGTGTGTGTGTAGAGAGAGAGAAAGAGAGAGAGAGAGAGAGAGAGAGAGAGAGAGAGGGATTATATTTATTTATTTTGATGCCAAGTCTCATACCTTTTTAAAATATCATTTCAAAAATCCAATGAGGGCATCTTCCTAGACTTGCTCCTATTATCTTTTAATAGTAGCTCAGGAATCCAGCTACTGTCTTTTTGCCCAAATCCATAGGGTTTTTGTATATTTGTTTGTTTGTTTCAAAACTGAAATGTTTGTAATATAAAACTTGAAACAGCATAACCTTTTCAGGTTAAGTAATTTCATCATTATACCTTACAAGCAGTGATAGATCTCAAAGTTTTATTTTAACACTTTTCTTTGATTTTGAATCAAGCTCCTTAAAAAAGATCATGGCTTTAAACCCACACATTTACAATGGCACTTTGCCTTTTCAAGGTTTCAAATTCAGGTTCTAGCTTGAATAGCAAATCATAGCTTAAAAAGATAGATTTTGGAGTCAGTTATGCTGACCTTGCTCAGAATTTGGAGGCAGCGGGACTGATTCTGGGGTCAAGCTGAGCAACTGCAAAATCAGATGTCAACAGCGAGAGAGTGCTTTGCCAAGTCTGTATGTAAACCAGGCTTTCGGGCATTTTTAAAAAATTTAAATTCTTAATTTTTTAATGTATTACATAAGTCTCCTTCTCCCCTCCCCCCTCCCCATTGACCTCTCCCTGGCTGCCCCCAGCCCATTTGGACACTTTCACTGGGTGGAGCCCACACTCTCACTCCTTCCCCAGGAAACACATGTGGGTGCTGCAGAGTGACACTTCTTTTATTATGCTTCTTTGTGTTTTTTGTTGTTGTTTTTGTAAACGTATTTGTTAAAGTGTAACATTAGTACAGAAATGTGCACAATCCTCAGTTAAAGTTGATGAATTATGATACAATTAACATTCCTGGGTAACAGCACCCAAGTCAAATAATAACTATGTATTTTTCATATTTGGGGATCTGATCCTTATTTGACACTAATTGAAATCTTGTTAAGCAACAATGTTTAAAAATCTAGAGTAAAAACAATATACAAAAATGTTAAGTTTGGGTCAAAAATCCAAAGTAGCACATAATACTTTATTACAATGTAACTATTTAAAATAAGCACATTTGATATAAATATCACAAAAACCACCCAGTCAGTTTTATGAAGAGGTTCTTTATCCATATGCTATTAATTAACATCATATTGTGTTTTGGAAATTGCTGCTTTCTACATGCAGAAAGCATAAGGGAAAGATCTCTTAATAAGTTACCTTTCATGAATCCTATCTAATAATAGGAAATATGCAAATTGACCATCACACTGTCACAAAGATGGTAGCACCCACAGTAGAGGTCAAGTTCCCAAAATGAGCCTTAATGAGCAATCAGCAGGGACCTGAGGCTGTGTGGCACTGGGCTGGGGCAGGGGACCTGAGGCTGGGCCCCCTGCCCAGTGGGGATTGACAGGGGATCTGAGGCTCCACCCTGAGCCCGGGTGCCAGGCAGGGGAACCTCAGGCCACACACCACCACCTGGCAAGGCTTGAAAGAGGACCTCAGGCTGTGCCCCTTGCCCAGCGGGGATTGATGCGGGACCTCAGGCCATGTCCCTCTCCACAGTGTTGGCCGAGGGAACTGAGGGTGCATTGGGGGACCTGGGGCTACACCCGCTGCCTGGTGTGGGCCAGGGGACCTGAGGCTGTGCCCCCCACCAGGCAGGAATTGACAAGGGTGGGTCAGCCGGGTCTGGATCTCACCCAACGGGGATGGGACCAGCTGGATCTGTGTGGAGTGATTTTAAGGCACTGTGGGTGGGCAGAGACTTAACTCTGGGTCCTGCTGTGCATCCTATATAGCTTTTAGGGTCCCTCCATAGCTATGACTCGAAGTAAAGAATATTAACTTGTCATTTTTTTTCAAATGTTGTTTTTCTAGGAAAATTGAAGTTTTACAGATTATCTCTCTAATGATCTCCTTCCTTTTCACTGAAGCTTATTGGATGGAGATGCTGGATCAGAGATAGACAAACTACAACCTACGAGCTAAATCCAAGCCAACAACCTGTTTCTGTATAGCCTGTGAGATAAAACTGGTTCTCACATTTTTCTACAGATTTTTAAATGGCTGAAAATACCTAGACAAGCCAAAGCCGGTTTGGCTCAGTGGTAGAGCGGTGGTCTGCGGACTGAAAGGTCCCAGATTCGATTCGGGTCAAGGGCATGTACATTGGTTGTGGCACATCCCCGGTAGGGGGTGTGCAAGAGGCAGCTGTTTCTCTCTTGTTGATGTTTCTAGCTCTCTATCCCTCTCCCTTCCTCTCTGTAAAAAAATCTATAAAATATATTTTTTTAAAAAAGAAAATACCTAGACAAGAATTTAATGATATGTGAAACTTACAAACATATTTCAGTGGCCATAAAATTGTATTGGAGAAGCCAGGCCCATTCATTTCCATGATGTTCAGGTCCCTTCTATAATAGCTACAGCAGCAAAGGTGAGCAGCTACAAAAGGACCAGAGAATCCACAGAGCCTAAATAGTTATTACATGGCCTTGGTCAGAAAAGGTATGCAAACTTCTTGACAAGACAATTCTGATGATGGCGTTGGTGGTCAGAGGAGTTCCTGCCATCTATCTGTTCAATGCACTAAATATGTGGAGCACTTGAAGATGCTACAAGGACTTGTTTTTTTTAATGCTCTCAAAGGGAATCCAGATAAGCATGGTACACCTTGCCAGATACTATCTTCTTTCCAATGACATTTACATAGTCTTAATTTTTAAGAAGCAGGCTGATCTCCATAAATAATGATAACCCAAGAGACTTAAATAAAGGAATATGAGCTTTTTAACATGTTCCCATTCTCAATTCCTTCTGAAATATCTTTCTCAGCTTAGGGCTTGCCACCTTAAAATGGATTTGAACTTATGGAGAAGATCCAAAGAGATTTATAAGGATTGCTCCATAGTTGATTTATAAAATTAGCAGTCCCTAAATAAGGGTTAAGAGAGATATTACAAAAGCCTAGGCAGAATATGGTGCTTATAAAGGGCATAAAAAGTTCTTCTGCAAGTAAAGTATATGACTTTTTCTCTGAAAACAGAAGGACCAAATAAAAAGAAAATTGATAAAATAGACAAGAGTAAGGAAAGTTTGCAATAGGGACAGAATTTCCTGAGAGTGACTAAGTGTTGCAATATGTTTGGAGTTTCTCTAATGTATTATTTCAAAGTGAGAACACTTTCTTATCTGAATGGCTTACCCAAAGGCAGAGAGATGGAATCTGTGTCCCTTTCCTGAATATCTCAGCTGTGATTCTATGATAAAGAATAAGGTTGGTTATTTCTTGCCAGTTGATCCTAGACAAGATTCTGACATCTTCCCCAAATGATTGAAGAGAAGAGATAGTAAGTAGCTCAGAAGCTTTTAGGAGAAAAAATGAGGGTGTTCTTCTGTTTCCCTTATTATTACTCTGTAGGGTATGCTTCACCCTGGCTGGGAACATGATCCTCCTCTCTAGAACAGGTGTCTATGATGACTCAGAAATTTTTTTTTCTGAAATCCAGAGGTATTGCCTCCTTTTGTATTCATTCCTGCACCCATTGGCCGGGTCACAAGGCTGGTTTGAGAGCCAAGTGAAAGTGGGTAATGAGCGATCATCACCAAGCTCACCAGAACAAATCATAAAACAAGTGCTGTCTATTTGCTATTCTTTTTATTGTAAAACTAGATTCTTTCATCCAGGATAGGTTAGGAAAATAGGAGGGAGAGAAATGAAGCAAGACTGACCATGCACTGATGTCTGCTAAAGCTAGAGACACATTTGTCATGTTTATCATATTATTCTCTCTACTTCATACATGTTTGAGATGTTCCATAATAAATACTTAAATAGTGCAGCCCTCATGTTCAATCAAGTTAGTAGGTTTCCTGATTGCAAAAATGGATCATTTTATCAGATCAGTTTTTTACCCCAATCCTATTCCTTTACATTTTGAGCAAAATTGGATACACAAACTTTAGTTTCACTTATTCTTAAAAATAGAAAAATGTAGGATTTCTTTTAGGAGTGATAACATGTGCCAGATGGTTTGACTCAGACTAACTAAATCCTTCTCATAAGCAGGAAATAACATCTGCCAACCCAATATTCATCTGAAATCCCAAATCCAAAAGAAGTTTGAGGAGCCCATGATAATTGCAAGATCATGCAATACCCAGTTTCTCCTTTGCTAAAGTAAAATACAGGAAAGAATTCAGGATACCTCCAACTGCATCCTATAGAAAAAGATTGCTCCAACATTTTCATGGGTTAGTCATTGATGGCTCAGTGACTGCTGGCCTATGTGTACTTCTGGTCCCATCTTCTCTGGGACTCTATGAACCAAAGGTCCACCTACAGCAGATTCCAATTAAGCATATACATTATTTACATGCACAATTTTCTGGGGGGGAAAAACAACCAATATTTCATTTCTGAGTGCATTTAGACCATATGTTGATTTTTTATTATAAAAATGTGCCTGTCATATACTTGACATTTTCAATAACCCAAGTGTTGTCTCTCGTTGGCTCTCTGCTACTTTTGTGAGCTGCCACCAGCTCTGGTCATACAACAAAGAGAGTGGTGATCTCCTAAACACCCCCTCTCAGGTTGTGCAAAGCTGTTCAGGCCCCAGGTCAGTGCAGGGCTGAATTAGTCTTCTATGCTATATTAAAAAATGACACAAATTTAGTAACTTAAAACATGCATTCATTATTACACAGTTTCCATGCATTAGCACAGCTTAGCTAGTCTCTCTGCTCAGTCTTATAAAGCTGAAATTGAGGTCTCATCTAAAATTCTTCCAAGTACATGTGACTGTTGATCAAATGTGTTTTTATAACCATGACATGCAACCCCAAATGGGCAGATATTACAAACAATTTACAATGCTGGCAAAAAGTTGAAAACAGACCTGACTTGGTAGCCAGAGTTTTTAATATTAAGCTGAATGCTCTTTTAAATGATACATATAAATTCCACTTATTTGGCAAAGTAATAGCTGATATTTATGTCATTGAATTTCAGAAACGTGGACTGCCTCACGCTCACATATTATTGATATTAGATAGTGAGTCCAAATTACATTCAGAAGATGACATTGACCATATAGTTAAGGCAGAAATTCCAGATGAGGATCAGTGTTCTAGACTTTTTCAAATTATAAAATCAAATATGGTACATGTGGAATACAAAATCCAAATAGTCCATGTATCGAAAATAAAAAATGTTCAAAGGGATATCCATAAGAATTTCAAAATGCAACTATTGGAAATATTGATGGATATCCCAAGTACAAACAAAGATCTGGTAGTACCATTTCTATTGGGAATAAATTTGTCAATAATATTTGGATTGTCAGTTATAAAGTTAAATGTTGAAGTCTGTGCATCAATCAGAAGTGTCAAATATCTATTTAAATACATCTATAAAGGGCATGATTGTGCAAATATTCAAATTTCTGAAAAAAAAATCTTATAAATCATGACAAAGTGTAGGACTTTATTGACTTCAGGTATGTGAGAGCTACTAAGGCTGTTTGGAGAATTTTGGGGATGCAAATTGCATGACCAATCTCATGCAATTACAAGATTAGCTACTCATTTGCCAAATGATCAGAATTTGTATTTTCATGCCAATGATTTTGCTGAAGTTTTAGATAGGGCTAAAAGACATAACTCAAATTTAATGGCTTGGTTTTTATTGAATAGAGAAGACTCTGATACATGTAATTAATATTATTGGGAGATTCCACAGCATTATGTGTTTAATAATTTTTTGTGGACAAAACGCTAAAAAGGCAGGAATAAAGTATTAGGTAGACTGTTCAGTATTTTAGAGAACAAGAACAATATTACCTTAGACTTTTGTTTCTGCATGTAAAAGTTGCAATAAGTTTTGAAGATCTGTGAACTGTAGGAGGTGTAACTTATACATTTCATGAAGCTGCTAAACACCAAGGATTATTACTTGACAACACTATCTGGAAAGATACGATTGACGATGCAATCATCCTTAATATGCCCAAACAACTATGGCAACTTTTTGCATACATATGTGTGTTTTCATGTCCTTCTGCTACAAATTATGGGATGAGAATAAATCTCATTTTATTGATTTCTTTTGGAAATTACACTGAAGAGAAGATGCTTGTGTAAACTTTGAAATGCATGCCCATAACAAAATTCAGGAGGTATTCACATTGCATATAATGAAATGTTTACATTTCAAACTTCCTGGCTATCCTTTATTAATGGATGCAAATACATGTGATGAATTATGCGAGCAACAACAGGCGGAGGTTTTGATAAATTCTCTGAATGATGAACAGTTGGCAGCCTTTCAGACTAAAACTTCAGCCATCAAAGATCAAACTGTACACCCTAAATGCTTTTTCTTGGATGATCCAGGCGGTAGTGGAAAAATATATCTGTATAAAATTTTAATACATTATATTAGAGGCTGTGGTGGTACTGTTTTACCCACAGCATCTACAGGAATTGCTGCAAATTTACTTCTTGGTGGAAGAACCTTTCATTCCCAATATAAATTACCAATTCCATTAAATGAAACTTCAATTTCTAGATTCAATATAAAAAGCAAAGTTCCTGAAATCATTAAAAAGGCCCAACTTGAGAGAAAAACAAGAGGATCCAAGATGGCTGCTCGGGTAGACATCTAACCGCAGCAGCACACAACAATTTCAATGGAATACAACTAAAATGTAGAGTGGACATCGCCCAGAGCTACAGGTCGTTGACTGACTGAAAATTCTACAACAAGAAGGAAAGAGAAAACCAGAAGGAAAATCAGAGGAGCTGAAAAAAAGCCTAAGGTACGGAGACATGCTGCGCGCCCGCACTCACGCGCGCCCTGAGAGGTCGCAGCCGGAGAGGAGGAGAGGACTGGGTGCCGCCTGGCATTCCCTAGCAGGAAGGAAATAAAACCCCCAGCCTGGGCTAAACCCCCGAACTGGCAGTGCTGACCCCCAGTTATGGGCCAGACTCTGGGGACCCAGGCTCCAGCAGGGGGAGACGGGGCTGTGAGGCGGAATCCCAGGGGAGCAGCAAAAAGCAGGTCCCCCGGAGTCACGCGCACATTGCATCTCACGCACATTGCGCGCAGAGGACTGAATGTTGACTCTGATGCTGGATTACCCTAGCCGGAAGAAACAAAGCCTCCGGCGGCGCTGAGCCTCAGTCCGGACTGCTCTGAACCCCAGCTCTAGGCCAATCCCTGGGGACCCAAGCTCAAGCAGAGGGAGACGGGGTTGTGAGGTGGAGTCCTGGGAGAGCGGCGAAAGGCCGAGCCCCCGGAGTCTTGCAAGGGAAGGAATGTTGACTCTGATGCGGGATTGCCCTGGAGGGAAGAAAACAGGAGCCCCGGCCATGTTGGGCCCCAGCTTCAACTGCTCTGAACCCCACTCCTAGGCCAGACCCTGGGGACCCAGGCTCAGGCAGAGGGAGACTGGGCTGAGAGGCGGAATCCCAGGGGAGCGGCGAAAAGCGGAGCCCCCCAGAGTCGCACACACTGTGGAGGACAGTCTGTTGACTCTGATCCTAGACTCCCTTAGCGGAAAGGAGAAAAAAAGCTCCAGACTGGAGGAATGCGACAAGAAGCAGGAGCCCCTGCCGGACACCGGCCAGCTGGGCAACAGCAAGGAGCCAGGCGACGGGGCCCCCGGGGGAGGGGGGGTGCCCTGAGCCCTCGACCGCTGAGCGTAGGCAATGGAGCCAAGGCCAGGGGCTGCTTCCTGGGCGGCGCCGACCCCGGCAACAGGCTGAAGCAGCGCAGGAGCCCGCAGAAAACAAAGAGGTGCCACAGGCCAACCTGCTGAGCTCCCAGGACAAGGAGGAAGAAACCAAAGAAGTTCTCAATGTGAAGAAATCAAGTGAGAGCAAAAGATAGTAAAATTACTTAAGAAAGAATACAAAGAAGATCTTGAAAAAATCAAAGACTAAGTCAGAACTCAATTCACCAGCCAACATTGCAACATAAATGCGTTGTTAAAAAAAAAAAAAAAAAAAAAAGGACAGAATGTTGGAACAGCGGCGGCCAGGACTAGAGTGGCCAGGCACAAGGCAGTGGCAGCCAGGCCCAGAGCAGCAATGGCCAGGCCCCAGAGCAGCAGCAGCCAGAACCAGAGCATCAACAGCCAGCACTGGAGCAGCCAGACCTGGGGCAGTGGCAGCCAGGCCTGAGGCGGAGGCGGCCAAGCCCAGGGTGGCCAGTCCAGGAACACCCAGACCCGGAGTGGCCGGGCCTGGAGAAGCCGGGCCCAGAGCAGCCTGGTTGGGAGCAGCCAGGTCCAGAACAGCAGTAGCCAAGCCGGGAGCATCCAGGCCGTGAGCGGCCAGACTCGGAGCAGCCGGGCCCGGGGCAGCGGGCCCAGAGCAGCCAGGTCGGTGTGGCCAGGCCCGGAGCAGCAGATGCCAGGCTGGGAGCAGCCAGGCCCGGAGCAGCTGGGTCTGGTGCGGCCAGGCCCGGAGCAGCAGGGTTGGGTGCGGCCAGGCCTGGAGCAGCGGCTGCCAGGCTGGGAGCGGTCAGGCCCGGAGCAGCCGGGTCGAGTGCGGCCAGGCCCGGAGCAGCAGCTGCCAAGTCCAGAGCAACTAGGTCAGGAGCGGCAGTGACCAGTCACGGAGCAGCTGGTTGTGGAACGAACCAGAGCAACAGAGGCCAGGCCCGGAGCAGCCAGGCGCGAAACAGCTTGCTCCTCGCCTGCCCAGGCCCCACGGCTGCCTCTCAGACATGGCTGGAAACTTTTTTGGGAACTTGAGGGTCTGCTGAATCAAGTGATGAAGGCTTAGATCTGGATGTGTTGAGTTAGTATAGTGCTGGGGTGTTGATCTGTGAGTGCCTTGGGTGGGGCCTGGATGAGGCTGGTTGACCTATTTGAAAATGTCTTTTGTGTGAAGTGTATCATTGGGCATGTGGAGGTATTATTGATATGAAAAAATGCTAAGTAACTGATTTACTATCTGAAAAGGGATTTACTATTGGGGAAAGGGAGGGAGGAAGAGACTGAACATAAACTGTGCACCTATGGATGAGGACAATGGGGGATGGGGAGGGGGCGGAGGGTGGAGTGGGAACCTGGTGGAGGGGGGAAGAAATGAGGAACCTTTGTAATAATATGAACAATAAAGATTGATTAAAAAAATAAATAAATAAATAAATGAAAAGGCCCAACTTCTTACTTATTATTGATGAATGCAACATGGCATCCAGTCATGCTATAAATGCCATAGACAGATTACTAAGAGAAATTATGAATTTAAATGTTGCATTTGGTGGGAAAGCTCTCCTTCTCAAAGGGGATTTTCCACAATGTCTCAGTATTGTACCGCATGCTATGTGATCAGCCACAATACAAACGAGTTTAAAATACTGGGATGTTTGGGGATGTTTAAGAAAGTTGTCTCTTAAAATAAATATGAGATCAGAGGATTCTGCTTATAGTGAATGGTTAGTAAAACTTGGAGATGGCAAACTTCATAGCAATTTTCATTTAGGAATGGATAGTATTGAAATCCCTTGTGAAATTATTTGTATCAGATCTATTATTGAAGCCACCTTTGGAAATAGTATATCTATAGATAATGTTAAAAATATATCAAAGATGCAATTCTTTGTCCAAATAATAAACATCTTCAAAAAATAAATGGAGAAATTTTGGATATACTTGGTGGAGATTTTCACACATCTTTGAGTGATGATTCCATTGACTCAACAGATGATGCTATTTTTCCCATCCAATATCTTAATAGTATTATTTTTCAGAAATGCCATGTCATAAATTAAAATTGAAAGTGGGTGCAATCATCATGCTATTGAGAAATCTTAATAGTAAATAGGATCTTTGTAATGGTACTAGATTTATTATCAAAAGATTACAACCTAACATTATCAAAGCTGAGGTATCGGGTCTAGTAATAATTAATGTCGTTTTAAACATTCGTTTAAAATCTTGCTTGGCGTTGACTTGTATTGACAGAACCTTCAAACACGTGGTATCTACAGAACGTGTGAAGTGCAATTAATAAGTTTTGCTTGACAAAGTTTGTGTTTGGTTTGGTTTTTGTTGCAAAACTAGGGCTAAGAAGATGGCAGGTGAAGAGCATATTCGGCACTGCATGCTTTACGAGTTCCAATTAGGAAGAAAAGCAAGTGAGGCTGCAAAAAACATCTGTAGTGCTCTTGGTCAAGATGCAGTTAGCGCCAGAAAATGCCAGCGTTGGTTTGAGAAATTTCGAGAGGGAAATTTTTCGTTAGATGACAAGAGTGGTCGAGGCCGTGTGTGCAATTTTGATCAAGAAGCTCTTCAAGCTCTTTTGGTGCAAAATCCTCAAATTACCCAACAAGAGCTTGCGACAACTTTAAATTGTTCACAAAAAACAATTTCCAATCAATTGCGTGCACTTGGCAAAGTCCAAAAGTTTGGAAAATGGGTTCCTCATGAGTTGACCGACAACAACCATAATCAAAGAGTCACAATTTGCAGTTCGCTCCTCTCTCGTCAAAACCGTTTGCCGTTTTTAGAGCAAATTGTTACTGGAGATGAAGAATGGGTGCTGTATGTTAATTTGAAAAGGCGGCCTCAATGGTTGGACAAAAATGAGGCTCCGCAGCCCACGCCAAAACCTGACTTGCATGCGAAAAAAGTGATGTTGTGTGTTTGGTGGAATTTTAAAGGAATTCTTCATTATAAACTTTTACCATCTACCCAAACCATTACAAGTGCAGTGTATAGTGCCCAATTGGAAAGGTTAGCCCAAGCTTTAAGAGAAAAAGAACCCGCGCTGATTAATCGGAAGGGCGTAATACTTCACCACGATAACGCACGACCGCATACTGCAAGAATCACTGCTGAAAAACTGCGCCAGTTGGAATGGGAAGTTCTCCCTCAACCTGCATATTCTCCTGATATTGCCCCTTCTGATTACCATTTGTTTCGTTCTTTGCAAAACTTTCTTCTTGGAAAAAAATTTAATAATGAAGAATGCCTCAAAAATGCATTGACCGAATTTTTTGCATCAAAATCACAAGAATTTTACAACAGAGGGATTAAAATGCTTCCTGAGCATTGGGCACAAGTAGTAGAAAACAACGGCAACTATATTGTTGATTAAATTTTGTTGTATTGTTTAAATAAATTCGATTTAAAAAAGTATTAGAAAACGACATTAATTATTACTAGATTTAATATTAACAGCATCGGCAGAGGGAGAGGTTGTTTTGATTCTAAAAATTGATTTGTCCACATCTGACACTGGTTCCCATTTAAACTAATTTGACAACAGTTTCTTATGATGCCAGCATTTGCAATGACTATTAATAAATCACAAGGACAAACTCTAGACAGAGTAGGAATATTCCTATCTGAACCCGTTTTTGCACATGGTCAGTTATATGTTGCTTTCTCTTGAGTTCAAAGAGTGTGTGATGTTAAAGTTAAAGTTGTAAATACTTTATCCCAAGAGAAATTAGTCAAACATTCTTAGTGTTTTTACTCTTAATGTGCCATACAGGGAGATATTAGAATAAGTTCAATCACTTTATCAGTCATTATTTGCATCAATGTTGTTTTATATCATGAGGTTGTTGTTGTTGTATCATTTTGTTATTGTTTATTAATAAAAGTATGTATTATTTTCATATACACTGTACTCATTTCCTTTTATTTTTCACACTTTTATTATAGAGATAGGGGAAATAGCAATATTAAAATATTTCCTCTAATTAATTTTCTTTCAATGTGCATGAATTTTGTGCAATGGGTCACTAATTTGTTACAATAAAATAAGAGCCCTTACTCAGGACAGAACTAGTTGATCATTTTTAGAGTTTGAATTTATATATATGACTGGACTTGATTTAATTTGGTAACATAAAAAGCTAGCAGGACACACTATTATTGGCTGTTCTCCAACTAGACTGGTTGGGTAAAGGAGGAAATCAAGTTTGTCCTGGCATGTCAGCCCTTCCATATGTGCCCTTCCATTTGCTTTGAAGTGCCTCTTTATCAACACCCACAATGATGCCTCTCTAATGCCTAGGACCTTGATGCCTCTTCTTGTGCCCTCTCTTCTCAAGAATTTATCACCTAAATCATGCCACCCATAGTCTTCACCATTTTTTCCATCTGCATTCTTTTTTTGAGTCATCACTAGATTTAAGTATCATTTATAAATAGCATGTGTTTAAGTAATACACCCACATTGCAGTGTCTAGATGCCCTCCCCCATTGTTGAACTCTAGTTCTGCTTTTCATCTACTTGCAGAATGGTGTCCTACAGTACACAGCATTTCAAACTCTATGTCTAAAGCTATGAGCCCCTTCACAGTGAAGATGCCAGCACCCTCCTAGAGAGCAAACCAAGCACCTGGAGTCAACCTGGAGCCTGTTCCTCAGCCAGCACACCAACTGGTAGCCAAACTCCATGGATTTCTTCAACTAGGTATCTTCCCAGTCTCCTCCCATTATGGTCATTGCTGTGCATTCGACAAATCTTCAACCTGCTCTGTCTCCAGTCTTACAGCCCTGTCTCCACTTGCCCCACACAGCTACCAATTACCTATAGAAAATATGTGTGATTATGCTACTTCCCTCTTTATGAGACCGCAATGACTCTCTAAAGGTTTCAGAGTCAAGTCCAAATGTCCCTCCTTCTCCAATGTTCCATGGCCCAGTCCTTATGGTACAGTTAACCAGACTTTTCTATGTTCCACACCTCCTGGACCCAATGTTATGAGAACCTTGACCTCTATTTCATTCCTGAATTCCATGTCCTCTACTGGATGGGGAGCTACTGTACCTAGCACAATGCCTACATATAATAAGGCGCAACTAATATTTGATAAATTTATTGGCATTACAAAATCAAACTTCTAGGGGTATCTTTACTTCAAACCTTCTGAAGTATAAAAAATATTGACTATTCAGCTGCAAGCTGGACTAACTTCCTCCTCTTTTCTTCAAGTAGATATCTATATCTATATCTATATCTATATCTATATCTATATCTATATCTATATATCTATATAGACCACTATTATAATATTGTCTCAATTATTAATAAAATTTTCTGGTCAGTATTATTGTGACTATGTAACATATTGAAATCATGGAATTTCAGACCTTAGGGGAGATTCATGATCTCCTCTCAGTGCAGAAGTGGAATTTAAACTGAAGTGCTCTAGATTATGTCAGGGCAAGCGAATCTCAGCTCTCTGGAACTGGAGAAGAGAAAGCGAAGGCCAAGAGGCTGCCTCACTCAGTGCTAAGTAAAGGAGGATATTTCTGTGACAAAATAGACCTGAGCAGCTTAGGTTGGTTGGAAGAGGAGCTGTTGGCAGAATACTTCTTATCAGAAAAGGCACATGCCATCAATAAATCGGCTTCATCTTGGTTGAACTTTAAGTAAAATAAGCAAAAATCTTGTATTGAGCATTGAAAAATAATCCTTGAGCAGAATCTACCTTTGTTTTTGGAGGGCAGGAGAGATGAGAGAAGGGGCAAGTACAGTGATAGGAAAGCAGGGAAATATCAAGATAGGTTTGTAATAATTGACCTAACACAAAAGGCTGAAGCAACACTGGGCACAATGCTGGGCAGTGACCGAGTCCTGCCATCTAGCTGCATCTCTTCATCACAAGTGCTTCCAGATAACATTTTCCCCCAAATAAGCTCCCTGTTATGACAACTCTTTGACAGCTGCGAGACATCTGGGCCAGCACTGATGGGTCACCAGCCAGCAGCATCCTGTCCAAGGCCTGAATAGCTGAATGGCTCCACTTCCTACACTCTTTTGTCCTGGTTCTTTATCAACTGGCTGACCCCTTTTTATTTATTTATTTGGGAGGTGGAGAGGTGCATGTGCAGGATCACTGTAGAACAAAAATCTTGCTTGACCTATTGTGGTAAAATTTATTGTGGAAGAAATATTTACTATGGATTTATAATCTGCAACTACTTGCCAAAGGAGCTTGCAAGGCACTAGAGTGGAGTTTGGCTTATTTCTTTGTCTTGTAGGATCCCCTCCTTTCTTCCTTACTAGTCTCCAACTGGCTAACAGTATCAAAGAGTCACTTTGGGTAGAAAGATATCTGATAAAGGGTAAGTGAAGGAAAGCAAGAAGGAAAATTATCAGAAAAATCTAATGAGCCCTTCAACCGCTGGTGCAGGGACCACAGATGGGCTCTAGATGTGCAGAATCATTTTAGGGAGAAATTAGAACACTGAAACCTGGAGTTACTATTCCCTGTGGCATCTCTCTCTGAATCTGCTTTGCTAGAAAACCCAGTGAAGAGCGATTTGTTTCTGTTCTAACTGAATCATCTTCCCTTGGAGACTGGAGTTTCCTATAAATGTTAATGTGCCCATATCTTCTGAGACAAACAAGCCAGAAATGTATTGGTAGAAACCTAGTGTTGACACTTCAAGAAGTAACTTTTTTTTTCTTTTAAAGGAAAATAAATTGCAAACAAGCTTTAGTCTTCTTTCTCAACTATACAGTGTCTCAAATTGTTGATTTATTACCCTGTTTTCTCCTATTATAGTTCCCCAAGCCTTCCCCCAATGCCTGCTTGGAGCTTGAATAAATCCCATTTTCCTAGGAAAGTGTTTCTCAACAGGGACTTTAAAGGACAAAGGGAGTTTCAGAAGTGTCAGAGCAATGGAAGCTGCCCCATTTGACATAAGTGTGGGCCCTGACCTTGGGTCTCCATATGTTATCCTACTACATTCTTACTGTTTTCTGGGCTTTTTCTTCTCTGGCCACATGCCCTGCATTGTCTTCATACTAAAGAAAGCTCAGGGTTTGGGAGGTCGGGAGAGGGTTATGATGGGAGAAGTAGCTTAAGACATGACTGTTTCTAGAAATCTTTGGCAGGACTCCTTGATTTAATAAAAAATAAAATTGTGTGAGCTCATTCAAGTTTTGTGGTATTTTTACAGCCCAGACTAGTATCTGGCTCATAGCAATGTAGAAAGAAAAAAAAAAAGTGCCTACAGTATCAGCATAACTATCATGAATATTCATGCATTGCCTGCTGTGCAACATGCATTGAAGTTACTGTGGAAATTGCAACTGCACACAATTCTTCTTCATTTCTTTCATTTATTCAATAAATATTTATTGAGCACCTTTTTAGTATCAACCACAGTTAGTCTCAAAGACTTCAATGATGAATGAAAACTGGTCCCCAACTTACTCACATTTTTATGGAAGAGACAGATGTACATAAATAAGTATGAATCACGTTTGAGTCCTGAATAGTATTATGCAGAAAATTTTACAGGAGTGACTAGGTATAGAATAATTAATGAGTATCTGGTGATATTTTACAAATATGGTAATATTTTAATTGGGCTGTAGTCTCTGTTGAATATGTCTATATACAGAAACAGACAGAGAGATTTATAAATGGGCTTACATTGAGAAGAGTTAACTTGACATGCAGGCTAACCAAGCAGGAGTCCAGTGGAAAATAAATGCAGGTGTAAGATAGGCAGGGGAAGACAAGGCAGTCTGAGCAAGCCTAATCACAGGAGTCAACCATACAGAAATAACAGCATGTGATGGGCATGTGAAACTAAGGAGGAGCTGCAACAGGAAAAGTTCAGATCTTTTGCTGGGGAAGAACAGTTGAGGAAACCAATAAGGTGGCAACATGGGTAGATACAGAGCAGACTCGTAGCAAATATATACCCCTAGACTACAAGGCTTCAATGGAAACCCATTATTGGGTTCCCCTCCCTGATGCGGGAAGTCTGAATCTGCTTACAATACATTTTACACGCTTTTGCTTAAATCTTCTGGTCCATGATTTTATTCTTCAGCTTTGTGAGACAGTACTGGGGAAAAGACCTTGACTCACTGTTCCGGGTATTAGCTTGATTGTGGCTAGCAAGTCCAAAATCTGAAGTAAAGTTCACAAGTTTGGAGACCCAAGGTAATATGTAGTTTCCATCCTCATGCTGTCTGCTGGCTCAGAAGAAGGTCAGTCTTTCTTTTAAGGCCTTCGACAGATTGGATGAGGCCCACCCACATTACATAGGGTAATATGCTTTCCTCAAAGTCTACTGATTTAAATGTTTATTCCAACCACACAAATACCTTCATAGGAGCATCTATAATAGTATCTGGTACAGAGGTCTAGTCAGATTAACCATCACAGGTAGAGATAAGAGTTTAAAGGTAAAAAGAAGAAAAGCCATATTGAGAATCTTTTCACAGCTCCTT
Source organism: Pipistrellus kuhlii (assembly GCF_014108245.1). Classification (NCBI taxonomy): domain Eukaryota; kingdom Metazoa; phylum Chordata; class Mammalia; order Chiroptera; family Vespertilionidae; genus Pipistrellus; species Pipistrellus kuhlii. The sequence continues at coordinate 104,290,948 of NW_023425515.1, read as the reverse complement.
CTGGACTTCACAATAACCTCTAAGTTCTTTCACAAGGCAATAAGGGCCAATTGCTCCTTGGTAATTTTTCCCAAGCCACAGGTTTCTACTCCTCTGAGTAGGATTCATGCCCCACCCAGAGCTTACATTTCCTAAAAGATCTCTGTGCCTTTAAGTAGCCCCTACCAATCTGAATAACTCTCACCACCTTTTGACTCCACAATCCCCTCTCCCCCATGGAAAACCTCCTCTCCTCCCTGGCCAAACTGGGAATGAATCTGTATATATCTAAATAAATCAATAATATCTAAGACATGCCAAAGATAGAATTAATAGAAAATATAATGTAACATATAGAAGTGTTACTTATAGACAAAAAGCATTACAAAAGCCAGTCATGATCATGTTACCTATGTGTTCTAACAGCCTTTTCATCCCTAAACCAGCCACACATCAATAGCCTCAGTATGTCCCCCATCTTGGATCCATGTATATTCTATCCAAGAACCACAAGTACAGTCCACAACTGAAGTTCATTCAGCACAGTAATGGGTGCACTATAACTTGAGTGGGCAAATGTGCCTGGCTCTCTCCAATATAGCAAGAGTGTGTTCAGGTCCCTGGCATCTCTTCTTTGGGAGCCACCATTCAACAATCATAACTCTTGGCCTGACATCCACATCATCAGTGAGGAAGGCTAATGTGGTAGAAAGAGATGGGACTGGGAATATTGCACGGCCCAGGGAGCATGGCCCTTCCATTACTAATGCCTATCCTTTGTGTGCTGACCTGCCCAGCTCTCTCCCTTTACCACTGGGAGTTAATAAGCCCTGGGATGATGTCTTTAACTTAGTCTGTGAGGTGACATTTGTTCTGTGAACTCTGGGCAGGTTTCCTTGGTAGGATGCTTGGAGTGATTTTTGCATGAAGCTAATTTCCCACAGAATATATACTCATACTTAGTAAAATGTCTTGTACAATTAAGCATTGACTCAATAAGTATTTCTGCAATTAATGGGTGAATAAATGGATTACTGAATGAATAAATTACAATCAGGAAGAATACATTCTTGTCTGAACTGGGAAATTCAAGAAACATAGAGGAGCATTTCTTACTTACCTGGCTACCTGGAGCATAGGATTTGAGGAAGGCATCAATTAAATCTTGAAAGGTAGACAGGAGTCTAAGGACCTCAAGTTCCATATTGAGATATTTCAACTTTACCTCTTGGTAAAAGGGAGCCATTAAAGACTTTTTAATTAGTTTAGATTTTTAACACAGACTAGATATGACTCTAACAGTCCCTATGACATAAGAACAAAGCTGGATTAAAGAGAAAGAGACCATAGACAAAGACCAGCTAAGAGTGCAAAGAACTCAAAACTTATCTGGGAGACAAAAATTATTAACCAGGTAGAAAAGATAGAAAGGTCAAAGTTAAGATAACAAATGTATACAATGTAAAACATCAGAAATCACATAAAGGAAAAGAAAATTATCATTTACTGAGACTCTACTATGTGCCAGAAACTAATACCACCTAAATTTAGCCTCATAACAACCCTTTTAGATTATTACCCATTTTTAAGCCTGTAGAAACTATGTCCAGAGAAGTATTACCTGAAGCCCCACACTAGAGCAGATCCAGATTTCATGGAGTCTGAAGCTGTTTAAAATTTTAGACTCCCTGTAATAAAAAAATCACAAATACAAAAGTACATATGAAAGTGAATATTTATTGGAAATGAAAAATAAATAAATTTCAACTTTAAAAACAAATATCAGAAAGGCCATAAAATTCCATAGAGTTTTGATGAATTAACTTGTTAGAAACATACTTTTTACACTATATTTTTATTCATATACTAGAGGCCCAGTGCATGAATTCATGTACAGGTGGGGTCCCTTGGCCTGGATGGCAATTAGGGCTGATGGGGGCAGTCTCATCCAATCCTGATTAGGGCCAAATGGGGACAGCCTGCTGGGGGTGAAGGACAGTGGGAGTTTGGCTGTGGGAGCACACTGACCACCAGGAGGCGGCTCCTACATTGAGTGCCTAGCCCCTGGTGGATAGTGTGCATCATAGCAACCAGTTGACCAGTCTTTCAGTTGACATGTCATAACAGTCGCTTAGGCTTTTATATATATAGGTTTGTTGACCTTCCCATTGTATAACTATGATTTTGCATTTTCTTTTGAAAGCATAGAAATATAATTCTACATATTGTTCTAAGCATAATTGAACAAATTTGTTTTTACCAACAATAGATGAGAAAAGTTTCTTTTTTAGCTTTACAACTCAGTATTGATAACATCATGTAAATTTTTAGGATTGATGTCAAATTTAATATGAGCTGTAACTTTCGGGGCTTTTAGAACTTTCTTAGTAATTAATCCTAGATTGTTTTTGAATTGGAAATGGTTGGTGCTGCTGGCTCCACTTTCACACGCTTTGCATCCAGGCATCTAAGACAGGGTCTGCTTGCCATGGGGAGCTAGTGCACACCTCCTTCTTAGTATGTGTGGTGAGGTGAGTGGATCCAGGAAACAAGCTTCAAAGCCAGCCCTATCCTGGGACACTTGGCAATAATGGGGCACACAGAAATGGCTGCAAAAGCATATAAACAGATATCTCTAAACTAGATTAAACTTGTCATACATTCAGCTCTCCCTTATATGCATCCCAAAATTGGCTGGTAGCCTCTCCAATACATTCGACACAAGACAAAGCACAACAGTGGGAAAGACAATGTGGTAGGAGAATGACCTTAGCAACTGAGATGAAGTTTATTTTTGTAAATTTTAGAAGTATCTAACTTAATGAACACATGACTAGGGCCCCTCTCAGAATCTTGAAAGTGGCCTGTGTAAGAAAAGAGGCCCCAATCAAAGTCAAAGTCAACCAAAGAATCAAAGTCAAACCTAGTTCCACTGACTTAAAAATCCATTATTTTCTAGGACTCTGAATGAGTCTCAAAGCTACTTTTTAAAAAATTTACCACTTTATTCATTTTAAGTGTGCAATTCAGTGACATTAAGTATGTTCAAATTGTTGTACAACAGTCATTACCATTCATCTCCAGAATTTTTCACCTTCGCAAGCTGAAATTTTGTATTCATTAAGCTTCCCTAGTCTTTCCACCCCCAAACCTAGTAATCTCTATTCTACTTTCTGTCTCTATTAATTTCACTACTCTAGGTATCACAAGTAAGTGGAATCTTATATTTGTCCATATGTGCCAATATTTTACTTAGCCTAATATTTTCAAGGTTCATCAATGCTGTAGCATGTATTAAAACTGCCTTCCTTTTTCAGACTGAATCATGTTCCACTATATGTATACTAGAGGCCCAGTGCATGGGAGGGGAGTGTCCCTCAGCCCAGCCTGAACCCTCTCCAATCTGGGACCTTTTGAGGGATGTCCAACTGCCCTTTTAGGCCCGATCCTAATCTGGCCTAAATAGGCAGTCGGAAATCCCTCTCACAATCCAGGACTACTGGCTCCCAACTGTTCTCCTGCCTCTGCCTAATTGCCTTTAACCTCTTCTGCCTGCCGGCCTGATAACCCCTAACCACTCCTTTGCCAGCCAACCAATGACTAACTGCTCCCTGGCTGGCCAATGATTGCTCCTAACTGCCTTCCCCTGCCAGTCTGGTTGCCCCTAACTATCCTCCTTTATAGGCTCGGTCACCCCTAACTAGCCTGGTCACCCCTAACTGCCCTCCCTTGCAGGCCTGACACCCCAACTGCCCTCCCTTGCAGGCTTGGTCGCCCTCAGCTGCCCTCCCCTGCAGGTCTGCCCCCCCCCCCCAACTTCCTCTCCTGCTGACCTGGTCTCCCTCAACTGCTCTCCTCTACAGGCCTGATCACCCCTAACTGCCCTCCCTGCTGGCTTGATAACCCAAAACTGCCCTCCCCTGCAGGCCTGTTTTCTCCCACACACCAATTGCTCTCCCCTGCAGGCCTGGTTCCCCCCAACTGACCTCCACTGCAGGCCTGGTCTCCCCTGCTAACCTGGTCTCCCCCAACTACCCACCTCCGCTGGCCCAGTCACTCTTAACTGCCCACAACTGCCCTCCCTGCAGGCCATCTTGTGTCCACATGGGGGCAGCATCTTTGACCACATGGGGATAGCCATCTTGTATCTTGGAGTGATGGTCAATTTGCATATTACTCTTTTATTAGATAGGATACCACAGTTTCTTTAACCATTCATGCATCAATGGATAATTAGGTTGCTTCCATCTTTTGGTTATTGTGAATAATGCTCTATGAACATTGGTGTACAAGTATATGTTTGTGTTCCTGTTTTCAAATATTTTGGATATATTCCCAGAAGTAGAATTGCTGAATCATATGATAATTCTATGTTTAATTTTTTAGAAACCATGATACTCTTTTCTACAGTGGCTACACCATTTTACAATGCCACCAGCAATCCACAAGGTCTCCAATTTCTCCACATCCTCTCAACACTTGTTGTTTAGGGGAAGAGGGTTTAAATAGCATCTTAAAGGGTATTTCATTATGGCTTAAATTTTCATTTCCTTCATGATTAGTAATATTGAGCATCTTTACATGTACTTATTTATTTTAAAGCCACTTTTATTAGAATTATCCAGTTAATTATACTGAAGCTCTCATAAAAACTGACTTTTTCATGCATTAGATAGTTCACTCAATAAAATAAGCATAAACTTTTAATGTGTCAAACAATAGAAGATTTTCCTCAGAGTTTGGGAGTGGGTTGCAATCAGCAGAAACAGAGTCCTGCCATTTACAGAGGCTTCCAAGGACATCTGAGTTGCAGACAGCAAAACTTAGGGATAGGAAGAGTCACTGCACACATGGGTTTGCCATGACTAGGGGTATTTTAAGGGACGGGTGTACTTACTAATTCTAAGTATTTACACTCATGGCTTAAAGGATACTTTAGACAGAATGCGTCCACCTCAGATTTTATATGTTAAAAAGTAACTTCACATGTGACGGTGTTTGGAGATGGGGTCTCTGGGAGGCGATTAGGTCATGAAGGTAGAGCCCTCATGAATGCAATTAATGCCCTTGTAAAAGAAACCAGAGAGCTCATGCATTCTTTCTGCTTTGTAAGGACACAGTGAGAAGATGTCCATCTAGAAATCAGGCACAGAATCCGCTGGTGACTTGATCTTGGACTTTACAGCCTCCCGAACTGTGAGCAATACAATTCTGCTGTTTACAAAAAGTCACCCAGTCTATAGCACTTTTGTTATAGCAGCCCAAACAGATTAAGACAAACAATCTCTGGGGATCCTTCCAGCTTAGTCTAGAATCTCTATGTTCCTGACAGTATCTAAACCCTTCCATAAGTATGTGTGTCTAGTCTTACAGCATATTACTGTGTCCATCACCATGTGCCAACGTTTGACAATCCTTGCCTTCAGGAACTGTTCTACTGCAGGCATTTATCTTAGGCCTCTTCACAAACATGGAGTGGGGCCATGGGCAATGTCACTGTTCACATTAACATTTTTTTATAGAAAACACATACATATGGTTATATTTTAGTAACAGTCATCTATAGATGCTCTCTGTGAAACCTTCACAGAATAAATCAGACACTAGATTGGAAACTGAATTGATTCAATCTAACCTCTTGTTTACCCATCCATTACACAGACATGATCAGTGTCTGGACTAGTTTTTACTCTAATACTGTCACAAAGAAAGTGTATAATAGGCAGCCGTGGATTGTATGACAATGAGTATAACCTCTAAGATATTAACTGACCTATAAATCACAGTATATATTAAAAGCTGGAAACTATTTCTCAGTTAATAACTTCAAATGGTATAATGGAATAGTGCAAGTTAGCCTTCAATATTTAGCGCAAGTTAACTAACACATCTATGAAATGAGATACGAACAGGCATCTTCAAGCTACGGCCCGCGGGCCACATGCGGCCCACAGAGGAGTCTGATCCGGCCCGCCAGGTTTTTTGGACAGTGAGCGCAGCCGAGGTGTTACAGTAGGAATTAGTAGTTCATATAGTCCGGCCCTCCAGCTCTCTGAGGGACCGTGATCTGGCCCCCCTTTAAAAAGTTTGAGGACCCTTGGATAACATGGTCACCAATGTAAATTTCATAAGAAAAGGGAATGGTTAATTTCTTCCCAGGTCAGGGACCCAAAAGTTGCAAATTGAATGCTCAAATTGGGTACAGAATTATGAGGCTTACCAGAATGTTTGAAAGCCTCTACCAAGATTTACCTGTGAAATACTAGAACCCATTGTGTGTCACAGTATCTTGTTTATGACAAGGCTATTTAAAACTGAGTTACCACAGAGCTTATTCCAATAATCATTTTGCAAAGATTTATATCTCAATCATTTTATGACACTCAGAACCAATTTTGTTCAAGGCCTCAGGTGAAAAAGAATTTCATTTACAAATTTTAAAATTGCTTTAGTCAAGGGCTAAAAGTGAAGTGCCTATAAAAAGTTATTTTTAAATGAGTTCAGTATAACCCTCAAAATGTTTTACTGAAAATAACTCTAAATGCTTTTATTCTATTGGTGGCTTTAAATATTTTTAATATCAGATATAGTTAACTATTTGCTAAAGTCAACAGTTGTGCAAGTATCAAATCATGTCAGTTTCAAAGAAAATGAACATCATTATGATTTGAGATTATTATAAACTCAAAAAGTGCTGCTGCTGTTTATGACAGTTTTTGAGATGTATATATGAATGTATAGCAAGAAAGAAATCATTTTTAGCTGAATGATTCATTTTAAGTAAATTTCTAATCTTTTTAAAATATTCATAATGAATTTTTACCCTCTTTGAGAAATAAAAAATTACTTTGTCATCCTGGTTTTCAGTTTTGGAAAACTAAGGTAAAAGTTAACCACTTCCTACTACCTTATGGTAAATTAAAAAATTGTTAATGGTGTTCATGTTGCTTGCAGTACAACTTCACTGAATACTCTGAAGACAAAATGTGCATGCAAACAAGAAAGCTTGTATAGTCTGTCACACATAATTTACGAAAGTTCAAGTAATGTGTATTATGATATCAACACCCTGCAAAACTATGGGCAAATCTGAATTCAAGTGGAAACTTTTGTCTTTGAACAATTTGTCATCTCCCCAATCAATAAATCAAAAACTTGCCATTCTAATAGAGTTCAACTGAAAAAAATACTGTAATTCAACTACTCTTGACTATTAGAAAGACAGTTCAGATCTTAGCTGGAAGAAGGGTTCTTATCAGAAGTGGCTTTGAGTCTATGGTTCAATCACCTCCTTATCCTAATAGTCTGCTCTTAATTAATATTACATTTGGTGGAAGTCTGAGTGGAAGCATACATGCTTCCTTATGCAAAACTTTCTCAGCAGGAGTCCCGCAGTTAAAATGGAGGTGATATGAAAGCAAAACAAAAGCATAAGACTGTTTTGCAATCCTTTAGAAATGTAGGCAAAACTTTCCTTTTGAGTGAGCAGACACTAAGGAGTTCCTGCAGAGAGAATGGGCAAGCCTTCATCTATCTGGTACAATGGAATATGTATGGGACATCAGCAATGGACCAATAGCACTTCTGCTAAATCTGAATATATAAAAACCTATGTGAGTATTACAACCAGACAACCAAATCACTGGATGACCAGCCAGTAGCTATGATGTGCCTGACCACTAGGGATCAGACAATCAATGCAGGAACTGCTCCCTGATGGTGAGTGCACTCCCACAGCCAACATTCCATAGCTGGCCAACCTCCCACAGTCTCTCTCCCCACCAGCTGGCCCCAATCGATCCCAATAGGGACTAGGTGAGATGGCCCCAATTGGTCCTAATCGCCGGCCAGGCTGAGGAACCCCACCCATGCATGATATGATTTGTGCACCAGGCCTCTAGTACTCTCTAATAAAAGAATAATATGCAAATTAACCACCTCTTTGCTATACCCACAAGCCACACCCACCAGCCAATCAGGAGTAAATATGCAAATAAACCCAACCAAGATGGCTACGGCCACAGAGAGTAAGAGGGAGGCTTGTGTTTCCACAGCAATGGAGGAAGCCAAGCTTTCTGCCTGCCCTTGCCAGCCTAGGCCTCCACTCAAGATTACAAAGTTTAATGATAGAAGATATATAAATCCAAACAGAAATGACAGCAACCACAGAGCTGGGAAGAGCAGGAGGCTTGGGAAGCCAAGCTTTCTGCACACATTGGCTGGCCCAAGCCTCCGCTTAAGGCTACAAAGTTTCAATTTTAAAAGACCCATAATTCCCAACAAAAATGGCTGCCACCATGGAGCAAGTAGAAGGCTTGGCTCCACTCCAGGCTACACAGTTTCAATTATAGAAGATAAATAAACCCCAGATACCAGGGTCTCCACTTGGGTCACCAAAGAGCATGGCTGGCCTGAAAACCACCACAGGTCCCTTACCCAGGCCTCCCCACACCCCAAGAGAACTCCCACCCTGATATGAGACACCCTTCAGGGCAAACCAGCCAGCCAACACCCCTGCACCAGGCCTCTATCTTATCTAACAAAAGAGTAATATACAGATTGACCATCACTCCAACACACAAGATGGTTGCCCCCATGTGGTCAAAGATCCTGCCCCCTGTGGACACAAGATGGCCACCACAAGATGGCCAGCAAAGGAAGACAGTTGGGAGGGACCAGGCCTGCAGGGGACAGTAGTTAGGGGTGACCAGGCATGCATGGGATGGCAGTTAGAGGCACAAAGACTGGCAGGGAAGCAGATAGACATCAATCAGACTGGCAGGCAGAAGTGGTTAGGGAAAATCAGAAAGGGAGGCAGGCAAGAAGTTGGGAGCCAGCAGTCCTGGGTTGTGAGAGGGGTCTCAGATTGGAGAGGGTGCAGGTTGGACTAAGGGACACCCCTCCATTGAATGAATTTTGTGCACTGGACCTCTAAAATTTAATAAAAGAAGGTATGATACAATCACTTAATTGTCTACTACATTACACAAAAAGTAAGAGTTTTTCAAATAATTTGTTTTGATGAAAAAAAATTATGATATGATATTAACTGAAATAAGTTGTGAATACATAATGTATAACTAATTTCATTTAAAATATTCTCATAAAATAAATAATAAAAATGTCAGCAATTAGTATCTCTTAGTAATAGCATTAGAAATTATTTCCATTTTTTATACTGCCTAAGTTTTTATACAAAGTATATTTATATATTAATTAAAGACCCAGTGCATAAAAATTTATGCACTGGAGGGGGGGCAGGTCCCTCAGCCCAGCCTGCCCCCTCTCACAGTCCTGGAGCCCTCAGGGTTGGGAAGCTAACTGGTGATCAGGGGAAGGCAACACCCCCATTACAACTCTGCTGCTGCCACTGCTGGCAGCGCAAGCCTCAGCCAGCCCTGGTTACCTGCACCTCAGGCCAGCCCTCGACAGCTAGACAGCTGCCAGCTGAGGTTTGCCTGTACCTTGGGCTGGCCCTGGGTGGCTGAGGTGCTGAGGGGACTGGGGAACTCTGGAGGCAGGTGCACAGAGCAGCTGGGCCTGCCTGGGGGTGGGCCCAGCCTTGCTGCACTCCAGGGCTGAGGCATGGCCATCTTGTGGCTGTGGGTGCCACCATTTTGGAGGATGTGGCAGTCAATTAGCATATTTTGTTCTTGTTGGTTGTGGGTGCCACCATCTTTGCAATGGCATGAGTGTCAATTAGCATACTCCCTCTTTATTAGATAGGATTCCATACAGAAAAAAATATAGAGAATTTTTAATCTTTGTGTTCCTCTTTCTATTTGACTTCTTTTTATTTAATTTCCACTTGTGCTATAGATTGAACAGTGACTAAGTGCTCACAAAGTGCATTACCTTCTTTCATTCATTAGCTGTAAGTCTAATTTTCATTGCTATTGCATCCATTATACCTTTATTGATATCCTGGTGCTCATAAATCTTACATAAGAACCTCAATTTGTTTAACTTATTACTAAGTAAGAATGCTTACATCTTGCTTCAGCTGCATAATGGTACTGGGATAAAAGCACTTTTGAGAATGGAAAATTGACTAACAATGGAATAATATTAAGGTTTATAAGGGCTAGAAATCTAAATAATCTGGATAAATTGCTCTCATTGATAAACTATATTTTATTATATGTATCTTGCAATTCCTACCTTGGAGTTTCTCCATGGCAGAAATATGCTGCCTCTCAAATAGAAATAGTAGTAGAAATAGAAATACAAATATAAATTCAAATGCAAATATAAATGTATTTACTACTATGACATTACACATTTTACATGAACTTTTTTAATCCTTTCTTCTCACTACTGGAAGAATGATTAGTCTAAGAATTTTATCATATTGATTTTTCAGTTTGAAATTCTTTTAGTGGATGCTCTGGTGTGTTACCTAGATTTGCCTTCAGAACTGAACATTCATTTCCTTAATTGCCAGTAGTTTGGGGAGCTAATTGCTATGGTTTTAGTGATCCTGGGGTATTTGCTGTCAGCCAAAGGCAACAGTTTTACGCAAGATTACCAGCTCCAGAAATGGCCTGCCACTAATGACAAGTCAATGTACAGATAGTCAGGAATAATCTAAAGGATCATCCCAAGTCTAGAGCTTCTGTGGAATTTGCCTTATAGTTCTTTTCTTCCCTCTGTTTACTCATACATTTTTCATTTCCCTACAAATGTTGAAGCTTAGAGCACTTTCTAATAAATGCCTTCATATTATACAAAAAGAAAAACTCTTTCTTAGTGACTGTACTTCCAAACCTAATCCTAGATTTGATGCTAGAAGTGATTTGAGGAATCTGATGCTAAAATAGAGCTTTGCATTTCAGGCCAGAAAAGACTGGGATAAAATATTCAAAGTGATGAAAAACAAAGACTTGCCCTGGTCGGTTTTGATCAGTTAGTTGAGCATCATCCCATGTACCAAAAGTTTGCATATTCAATTCTCAGTCAGGGCACATAATACTCAGGTTGCCAGTTTGATCCCTGGTCAGGGTGTATATGGTAGGCTACTCATCGATGTTTCTCTCTCACATTAATGTTTCTCTCTCTCCTTCTACCTTCTTCTCTCTCAAAAAAAAAAAAATCAATAAGTCATATTTTAAAAAAGGAAAAAAATGAAGAAAGGAGAGAGAGAGAGAGAGAGAGAGAGAGAGAGAGAGAGAGAGAGAGAGAGAGAGAGAGAGAGAGGACCTACCACCTAGGCTAATTTACCAGAAAAGCTATCATTTAAAATTGAAGGAGAAATAAAGATTTTCCCAGAGAAGAAAAAGCTAAAAGAGTTTGTTAACATCAAACTACTACCCTGTTTCCACAAAAATAAGACAGTGTCTTATATTAATTTTTTCTCCCAAAATTGCGCTAGGTCTTATTTTCAGGGGATGTCTTATCTTTCCATGCACTAGGTCTTATTTTCGGAGGATGTCTTATTTTCAGGGGAACACGGTACTATAAGAACCTCCATCCCTCAACCTGCATCTGTTTTTGCCTCAACAATATTTGGCCAGTGAATACACTCAGGAATATGATGAATGAGCTATTCCAAATTTCATGTGTCAATTTTCATAATTAACAATGTCATCAGAAATATGTTAGAGATTTTTCTCCCAATAATATATATTTTAAGAAATAAAAAGGGGAAAAGTAAATATTAACTCATAATACAAATTGACTATGATATACTGTTTACAGTATCTATATAATCAATCACATTGCAAAAATTCATCACAATAAGTGGCGTGTAGTCTCTTAATAATACAGATCTTCCTTATTGATTTTTCATTGTTAAAGAAGAAAAGGAATCTTTGCCTTAGACTTGGGATTTAACATTTTATTTGGTTCTGGCTTACCCATCTTTGGAGGAACTCTTCAGGTCAAAATAATAGTGTTCAGAGAATAATACACAGGAAATATTTTTTATCAGGCTCATCTTGCTATTCCTCAATCATGAAATCTTCTTCCTAACTTATTTCACCTGCATAATTCTTACTGTGTTGATGTAAGTATTGCCCTAGTAAAGTTGAGCTGTCTTTCAGGAATGGCATACATTCTACTGCCTTCAGGAAGCCTTCCAGGAATATGCAATCTATACACCACTCTTTTTCTTTAAAATTTCTATAGCACTGAAAAGTTCATAACAATCTTTTAAATATTAAATTGTGTAAAACTTGGTTTCAAGGATGGATACCTATCAGCCTACCCCATTTGCATATATCTTAAAGACTGAACTCTTAGCAATGAAATTTCCATATCAGACATAGTTAAACATTACAAATACATTTCTGATGATTCAAAAATAAACTAACAAAAATGAAGAGTAAGCTCCACAATGCTATCAATTTATTTTATGGATAATAATTTTGGAATTCTTATGAAAATGGATATGAATACCTATAGTACTGACCAAAATTGAATTGCCATCTTAACTAAAATCACTGTTTCAGAATTATTTAGTAAAACTATGTACATGATCCTGGTCAGTACAGGCCAGAGATATAAGACTAAGTTTCTGAGTTTGACAGATTATTCAGAAGTTACCCATTTAGGTACCATTCAAAAAAGCTTCCATTCTTAATTTAAAAGTTATTAAAACACAATCTGATAAACCAGTTTATGAAAAAAGAAAATAAATATGTTTTTATTTTAAAATGTGATCTCCAAAAAATGAATGAATCAAAAATTTATATATAAGAATATTTGTTATCATCTACACTAAAAAAAAAAATATGCAAATTGATCATACCTCCATAATGCCCACCAGCCAATCAGGATTGAGCATGCAAATCAACCCAACAAAGATGGCAGGTTAATTTGCATACATAGGCATGGATACAGGGCATACAGGACAGGATACTTGCTATGAAGGGAAGTGCAGGTGGTGGAGGGAGCTATAGGAGCGGTGCTCTGGCCAGAGCAGAGAAGACTGAAGACTCTGGCCAGAGCAAAGATGGAAGGCGGTGGCCAGAGAGAAGGCCTGTGTCCTGGGTGCTAGAGGGAAACTGGTGCTGGCAGTCAGGGGAAGGAAGGTCTATTGCATGAATCTTTGTGCAATATGCCTCTAGTATTAAGTATAAAAATAAGCCTTGCTGAAACTGGTTTGGCTCAATGGGCAGAGCGTGAGCCTGCGGACTGAAGGGTCCTGGGTTAGATTCCAATCAAGGGCATGTATTTTGGTTGCGGGCACATTTCTGGTATGGGGTGTGCAGGAGGCAGCTGATTGATGTTTCCCTCTCATCGATGTTTCTAACTCTCTATCCCTTTCCCTTCCTCTGTAAAAAATCAATAAAATATATTTTTTTTTAAAGATTAAGCCTTGAAAACATTATACATTTCCAAGAAATAGAATCCATATAATGCAATATTATACTCATTAAAAGAGCATTTTAGAATAATTTGTAATAATATGATAAATGTTCAAAAGACCACCTTTTTATAAGTAGATGACAGCATTATGTTCAGTAAGTTTGCTTTTTTGTTAAAATATAAATAACCCAAAAAAGATAAATTTTTTAAATGTTAACTGTAATTAGCATTTGGAAATGAGAACTAAATTATAGTTTCTCATTTGTACCTTCTCCACTTTAAAAAATTTCCCCAATGTGCATATATATTACTCTTATAATCAGAAAGAAAATAATACTTTATATTATAAATACAGTTTGTAAATAAAGTTCTAGTTCTAAAGTATAAACTTTATTAACAGCAAAAAATGATGAACTGATCAAATTTTCTGTGAGACTGAAAAATAAAAGTATAACTCATTCAGCAGTCTGATTTTGTTTTCCAAATATGATTCTCCAAAGAAGCCAGAGGTTTTCAGATTAAATTCTAGTACTAAGGCAGGAGAAAGATGAGATGAACTTTGCACATATTTTTAAATCTTTCTTTTAATTTTTACTGTGCACATAAATGGTTTTGTTCTTAATCCCATAAACTTTACATAGGGAAGTAACATCTTGCCCATAGCCCTCTACAATTTTGTTTTTACTGATCTTAATTCTAGTCCAAGGCTCAAATAACAAGCTGCCTTCTCTGCATTGCCCTCCCTTACAATCTAGAATTAACCTTAGGTGCCAGAGAGTAAGGCAGTGATCAAAGAATGATGCTGCTATGCAAAGGGCTTAGGGGTCATTTTAAAAGAACTCCCAATAGCCAAATTTGGGACCATTGAGCAAAAAACTAATTATATAACTGAAATGAATCCATGCTGAAATAAAGATAGGTGATAGATAGGAGAGAAAGCTCCTTCTCCCTGCAGAATTCCAATTTTAAAATGAGCTTTAACAATTATTCTGTGGTTATATAAAATATTAACATTTGATAACATTTGATGAGGGAATTCAGGAATTTTTTGTTCTATTTATCAACTTTATGTACATTTTAAATTATTTTAAGATAAAGATCTAATTAGAGTAATCCTATATAATAAAAGCCTATGCAAATTGACCATCACTCCAACACACAAGATGGCTGCCCCCATATGGTCAAAGATGGTTGCCACAAGATGGCTGGCAGGGAAGGGAAGTTAGCAGGGACCAAGTTAGCAGGGGAGGACAGTTATGGGTGACCAGGCCAGCAGGGGAGGACAGTTGGGGGTGACCAGACTGCCAGGGGTGGGCAATTAGGGACAACCAGGCTGTAAAGGAGGAATGGCAGTTAGAGGCAACCAGGCTGGCTAAGGAGGGAAGTTAGGGGTGACCAGGCCAGCAGGGAAGGGCAGTTGGAGGCAACCAGGCCTGCAAGGGAGGGCAGTTAGGGATAATCAGGTCACCAGGGTAGGGTTGTTAGGGGCGACCAGACTGGCAAGGGAAGGCAGTTATGGGAGACCAGGCTGACAGGATAGGGCAGTTAGAAGTGACCAAACTGAAAAGGTAAGGCAGTTAGAGGTGACTGGGCCAGCAGGGGAGGGCAGTTGGGTGTGACCAGGCTGCCAGGGGAGGGTAGTTAAAGGTAACCAGGCCAGCAGGGGAGGATAGTTAGGAGCAATCAGGCTGGCAGGAGAGCAGTTAGGTATTGATCAGGCTGGTAGGGGAATGGTTAGGGGGTGACCAGGCTGGCAGGCAGAAAAGATTAGAGGTAATCAGCCAGGCAGACAGGCAAGCACTTGGGAGCCAGCAGTCCTGGATTATGAGAGGGATGTCCCACTGCCTGTTTAGGATTGGGCCTAAACTGGCAGTTGGAGATTTCTCAAGAGGTCCCAGATTGGAGAGGGTGCAGGCTGGGCTGAAGCACACCCTCCCCCCCCACCCCAATGCATAAATTTTGTGCACTGGGCCTCTAGTTTAAGTAATAAGATATAATTATGTTATTCTTATAGAAAATATAAAATTAGGTAAGGAAAATATCACCACTCATAGATTCATAATACAAAAGATACATTTCTATTATTTTGCTTTATAATAAATATTATAATGAATCATAATGAATATAAATGAATTAATGCATTTAAAGGCAGGAAATTATGTAGATATAAAGAGAAGTTTTCACTGTCCCCCTGGGTTAATTCAGTTATGACCTTGAACCCCTACATAGACACTAAGCCAGTTATCATTCCAGTGTTTCCACTCAGAATTAAATGCACATGTTGAAACGTGGGAGGACAGTGGACTAGGATCAGACAAGCCACACAGGACCTCCTCCAAATCACCATCTCCCATCTGGGGAGCATTAGTAGGCATTTCCATGGGTAGCATCAAACACCCCCTATACACATAAATGCCTGGTGAAAGCATATGGTAACAAGATTTCCAACAGCGAAGGAAAAGTGAAAATCACTTTAAAATTATGTAAAATAGCTTTTTTAAACATAAATTCTTGATTTTTTTTAAACATCTGAAGTAATTACATTACTTATCAGCAAATAAACCAGAGACAACAAAATAGATGTGTCCTTCATTCGTGGTCACCAGAAACATATTTCCTGGTATGAGGTTATACACACACACACACACACACACACACACACACACACACAATGGTAGTTTATAACTGGGTGTGGGGGGAAGCAAGGAATTTCCTGTGAGCCAACCCAAGTTATCCCCTTTTCTCTAGCTGGAACTAGGCTATTGTTATAGAAACAACTAAATGATGGGCAGATTTATTTTTAATGTGCTAGGGTCTACTGTGATAACAGCTTCCAGGATATATACTATTTTTTCAATTTTTTAAAAAATTATCTTTGTTGTTGAAAGTATTACAGATGTCCCCTTTACCCCCATTGACCTCCTCATCCCCACTCCTACCCCCTCCACAGGCCTTTAATACACTATTTTCCGTGTCCATGGATTATGCATATAAGTTCTTCGGCTACATCTGCTAAAATATGCACACTATGATGTAATAACGCTAAACACTATTTCAAGATCAACTTTCAATGAGTGATTTTTTTATTGAAATGATAGACAAGCTGAACTACTTATAGTTTTATTTAAATAGTCATTTATGCTAATATCAGTTTTATTTGCTAGCAAGCCATGTCAAAACTTCCATTCTCTGTGTAGCTCTGTTTATTTTTTTTACGGGACATTGGATTGAATGAATGATAATGTTAATGCCTGCCTGGATGGCAGTAATTTCCTTCTGAGGCAATGCTGATGCCAGGTGTTGAGTAGGTCTAATAAATCAGCATAGTAAAAATACAGCCAAATCGCTGAAACTGGTTTGGCTCAGTGGTAGAGCGTTGGTCTGCGGACTGAAAGGTCAAGGGCATGCACATTGGTTGCAGGCACATCCCCGGTAGGGGGTGTGCAAGAGGCAGCTGGTCGATGTTTATTTCTCATCGATGTTTCTAGCTCTCTATCCCTCTCTCCTCCTCTCTGTAAAAAATCAATAAAATATATATTTTTTAAAATACAGTCAAATGTGTCTGGCATTCACTTGCTATATATATTTGACTCGTTCCCTTAAGAAAATAATGTATTTACAAAGTGTTTTCATTTTATTGAAATAGAAACAAATACTGCCCATACTGCAGCACTGTTTTTAGGCAATCAATATTCAATTCTCCCAATCTTATGCAAAGTACCTTTGACTTCAGTACATCTGAAACGTTTTACACCCCCAGCATTGTGTGTGTGTGTGTGTGTGTGTGTGTGTGTGTGTGTGTGCGCGCGCACGCACGCGCAGTGAGATGCTTAGAACTGCTGGAACTTGGCACAAGTGGCTTCCTCAGATCACCACCTACCAAAGATCTGAAGGAGCAACCTTAAAATCCAGGAAAACCTTTCAGTCCATTTTTCATTATGATTTATGTTTTCTTTAATTAAATGTAGATTGGCTTTACTAGGAATCTTAGGCCAGTGGTTGGCAAACTCATTAGTCAACAGAGCCAAATATCAACAGTACTACGATTAAAATTTCTTTAGATAACCAAATTTTTTTTAACTTAAACTTCTTCTAATGCCACTTCTTCAAAATAGACTCACCCAGGCTGTGGTATTTTGTGGAAGAGCCACACTCAAGGGGCCAAAGAGCAGCATGTGGCTCGCGATCCACAGTTTGCTGACCACTATCTTAGGCTAACAGGCATTTGTCTTGAAGCAAAGAACTGAGTTAAACTGATTGTCTTAAATGAACTTTTTATTGAAGCATGTTATATGCAGAAATAAGAGAGAAGCATCCATATTATAAGTGTAATCAGCTCAATTAATTTCCACCCAAATAACACACCTGTGTAATCAGCACCTATATCAAGAAACAGAATATTATAAGAACCATAAAGGCATCTTCATGTTCCTCCTAGTCATGATCCCACAATCAAAATCATACCCCAATTCCATAGATTATAGTTCTGCCTCATTTGAGCTTTATATAAATGGAATCACACAGTATAATATGTGTCTTGCTCCTTTGGCTCTATGTTATGTTTATGAGATTCACCCACCCTGTTGCTTATAATGATGATTTATTCCTTCTCATCTCTGTATAGAATTTTATCTACCATTTCATTCAAAAGATCTTGATCTATTCTAACATAGACTATTCTAAGAAATATTTACAATTTTAAATGAACTTTTCAATGCTAAAAATCAAAAGGAATAACAGAGAGGTGGAAGGTACAACTGGCTTTTTCCTTGACCTGTAAATGATCATACTCCTGTTAAATTTCTTTCATGAGAATTAAACATCAAACATAAATGCCTTTGAATACTCAAAAGCATTGAAAAATAGCCTTTTAATCCAAACATTCAAATCTCAATTTTTTTTTCACTTATGAAATCCATCTGAGATTTGATGGATTGTTTCAAGAATGTGCTAATTGAGTTCTCCTTTAGTTTCTGTCCAAAAGCTCTACCATGATTTTGTAAAGGAAAAAATATAACATTGAGAGCATGGATATTTTCAAATATATGATGAGTCAGAAGAGGCAAAAAGTCTATGCTTTTGCACTAGAACTATATTTTCTTTTTTTAAGTATTTTTTATTTATTTTATTGATTTTGTACAGAGAGGAAGGGAGAGAGATAGAGAGTTAGAAACATCGATGAGAGAGACATCGATCAGCTGCCTCTTGCACACCCCCTACTGGGGATATGCCTGCAACCAAGGTACATGCCCTTGACCGGAATTGAACCCGGGTCCCTTCAGTCCCCAAGCCGACGCTCTATCCATTGAGCCAAACCGGTTTTGGCTAGAACTATATTTTCAAAAAGTGCTCTCCCTTCCCTATTTTTTTAAATGATTTTAGAGGGAGAAGGAGAAATAGAATCATTGATTGGCTGCCTCCTGCACAGCCCTGACTGGCAATCAAGCCTGCAACCTGGGCATGATGCCAAAATTAATTTACAGAAGTTGTAGAGTAAATATATTATTTTGAGAATTTACAGCATCTTACCCAAAGCACAACTCTAAATTTATATTGCTTTCTTGGAGATTACTTCTACAAAATTTACCATATCACCCAAATGAGGATTACTTACCATGGTCAATGATTCATTCAAATTCATAATATTCTCAAGTTCATTTCCATGAAGAAAAATGTGACCTCTTTTCAAAAGGCAAATATAGACTAAGGCTTAAAACTCAAAATTAATTCTATTTTTTACACTTTACTGCATTAACTAATGAATCAGACACAGGCTATCTTTTCTTTTGAAAGGGTTTTGGGAGCTTTATTGTCCCAGCTGTAAGAAACAGGGGAAATATTTTATCTCACATTTACTCCAGAAGTTAAAGAAAAATAGTTTAAAATATTCAAAAAATGAGAAATCAAGATGGCAGCATAGGTAAACATCTAAACTTGCTGCCTAGTTGGTCCGAAGGTTGTGGGTTATTGTTAAGCTGATTAAACTTGCTGCCTCACAAAAAACTTCAATACTACAAATAAAAGACAAAACGAACATCATCCAGAACCACAGGAAGACTGGCAGAGTGGAAATTCTACAACTAGAAGAAAAGAGAAAAGCACACTGAGACTCATAGGAGGTGCAGAAGGCAGAGGTACAGAGGAGCATGCAGAGAGGGAGGTGTGCATGCAGAGATGGCTGGCAACTGAGTACATGGCTGGCTTTTTCAAGCTGGAGAGATACTCAAGCTCCCAACTGCTGTGAATTTCAGTTCTGGGCAAGAATATGGGGACTCAGACTCATACGGGGAGAAACTTGACTGCCTGGAAGCATGCAAAACTTGAGGGCCACCTTCTCTCAGAGGTGCTTGTAGCTATTACTGCGGGACACTGAGACCCAGGGGCCTCTTAAGGCAAGGCTGACGGGAAGCCATTGCTGTTTGCTCCGCCCTGAGACTCTGCTCCACCCAAGCTGTATGCAGATGATATTGCATGTGAATGACCTGGTCCCCTGAATTCTAAAATTACATATCAAACTGCAGCTGAGTCAGAGAGACCCAGAACATCCAAAAAAATTGCATTGCTTCAGAGCTGGGCCTCATCTGGGCACCTCAAACCCCAAACAAAGAAGAGGAATCTGCAGATCACTCTGTAGCTCCTGCTGGGTGGCCTCAGGCAGAGGCTAAATTAGCACCTCCTTGGAGATCCAAGAACCAGTGTACCCAGTGGTTAGAGTCAGACCATCCAGATTACAACTCCTCAGATCCATAAGGGACATACTCATGGTGCAGACTCAGTGAGCAACAAAGCCCCACTAAAACAAGTCTTGCCCCATAAGGGTATCTCCAGTACAGAAGTTCTCCCATCATAGACACAGCTGATCCTCACAGCCAATTGTCCTGGAGGTCAATTCCTCCGAGGGACACCAACAACAATCAAGGCTTAACTACAACAAGACTGTGCACACATCCCACAGAGAAGTGCACCTAGTTACCACCACAGGTAACGGGGGAGGCTGAGCCACTGGGCCCTATAGGACACCTAGCATAAAAATCCACTCTATCAACACAGGAAAGCAGCCAAAATGTGGAGACAAAGAAACAGGTCACAAATGATAGAAATGGAGGAAAGCAAATTACTGGATATAGAGTTCAAAACCATGGTTATAAGGTTTTTCAAAAACTTTCTAGAAACTGTCAATAAATTTAGTGAGATCCTTGAGTATATGAAAAAGGACCAACTAGAAATTAAGCATACACTGACTGAAATAAAGAATAATACACAGATATCCAACAGCAGACTAGAGGATTGCAAGAATCATCAAAAAATTGAAATACAAAGAAGCAAAAAACAGCCAACCAGAAAAGAAAAAAGAAAAAAATAATTCAAAAATATGGAGACAGTGTAAGGAGCCTCTGGGACAGCTTCAAGCATACCAACATCTGAATTATAGGGGTGCCAGAAGAAGAGAGAGAGCAAGAGACTGAATACATATTTGAAGAAATAATGACAGAAAACTTCCCCTACCTAGTGAAAGAAATAAACTTACAAGTCCAGGAAGTGCAGAGAACCCCAAACAAAAGCAATCCAAATAAGACTACACCAAGACACATCATAATTAAAATGCCAAGAGCAAAAGACAGAGAATATTAAAAGCAGCAAGAGAAAAACAGTTACCTACAAGGGAGTACCCATACAATTATTAGCTGATTTCTCAACAGAAACTATGCAGGCCAGATGGGAGTGGCAAGAAATATTCAAAGTGATAAATAGCAAGAACCTACAACTAAGATTACTTTACCCAGCAAAGTTATCATTCAGAATTGAAGGTCAGATAAAGAGCTTCACAGATAAGCAAAGGCTAAAGGAGTTCATCACTGCCAAACCAGAATTATATGAAATGCTGAAAGGTATTCTTTAAGAAGAGGAAGGAGAAAAAAAAGAAGAAGAAGGAGGAGGAGGAGGATGAGGAGGAGGAGGAGGAGGAGGAGGAGGAGGAGGAGGAGGAGGTAAAAATTATGAACAATACATATCTATCAATAAGTGAATCTAAAAATCATTGAATAAAAAATCTGATGAACAGAATAAACCGTTGAATATTATAGAATCAGGGGCATAGAAAGGTAGATAAGTAGATCTGACAATTCTTGGAGGGGGGTGAGGGGAAAGAGTGTAGGGATTGTGGGAAAAGACTGGACAAAAATCATACACCTATGGATGAGGACAGGGTGGAGGGGGGGCGGGGGGGAGGGGGAATAAGGGAAGAGGTTGGGATAGGAACCGGGTGGAGGGAAGCTATGGGGGGAAAAAAGAGGAACAACTGTAATAATCTGAACAATAAAGATTTATTTGAAAATAAAGAAACATTAGCTATTGATTGCCAAGAAAACTCTCTGCTAATCTGAGGCACAAAGAGAGGACTGGGCAGGTGAGCCATGGAGCCCTTTAATCAAAATCAGCAGATCAATACATTAGGAAATGACATTGAGGAAAATACTTATAAATAAAATAATGGAAAAATAAGAACTGTGCCCCTGGCTGGTTTGGCACAGTAGAGCGAGCCTTGGCCTGCAGACCTAAGGATTCTGGGTTCTATTCCAGTCATGGGAACATACCTTGGTTGCGAGCTCCTCCCTGGTATGGGCCCTGGTCAGGACACATGCAGAAGGCAACCAATCTATGTGTTTCTCTCACATCGATGTTTCTCTCTGTCTTTCCCTTTCTCTTCCACTCTCAGTAAAAGATCAATGGAAAAATATCCCTGGGTGAAAATTAAGCAAAAAATAATAAAAATTAAAAATTAAAAGTAAAAACTGTGAAAAGAATCTAAGCTTGCTTATCCTAATAAAGACACAATGTTTTCTTTATCTTATGACAAAAATAAAAGCTCCATCATCAATTTATTAATGGGCTTTTTGAAGAAAAAAAGCAATGTGCATGTTTGGTTTTTGTTGTTTGACTTTAACTGAATAAAAATACCATAATATAGTATACTAATTCATTATTATTTCCTTCTATTACAAAAAGTTTCTTACTCTTAGAAACTAAAAATTATTTTATTCATTTATTTTTTTTAATTAATTTATTTTAGAGAGACATAGGAAAATAGAGAGAGGGAGACGAGAGAGAGGAAACATTGATGTGAGAGAGAAACATTGATAAGTTGCCTCCAGAAGGTACTCTGATCAGGACTGAACCTGCAACCTGGGCATGTGCCCTGACCAGTAATTGACTTGCCAGCCTTTTGGTGCACAGGCAACACTCAACCAACTGAGCCACACCAGCCAGGGCTTGTTTTAATTTTTCTATATTTCATTGAATGTGTTGGGGTGACATTAGTCAATAATATAGGTTTCAGGTGCACAATTCTAAAATATATCATCTGTATATTATACTGAGTGTTCACCACCCAAGTCATGTCTCTTTCCCTTTACACTCTCCTCCCTCTCCTATCTCCCTTTTCCTCTGGTAATCACCAGACTGTTATCTATGAGGTTTTTACTTTGTTTAATCCCTGCACCATTTTCACCCAGCCCACTCACCCTCTGACAGCTGTCAATCTGTTCTCTATATGTATGACTCTATTTCTATTTTGCTTGTTAGTTTATTTTGTCCATTAGGTTCCACATATTAGGTCTAGTAATAATTAATGTCGTTTTCTAATATCAATACTTTTTTAAATCGAATTTATTTAAACAATACAACAAAATTTAATCAACAATATAGTTGCCGTTGTTTTCTACTACTTGTGCCCAATGCTCAGGAAGCATTTTAATCCCTCTGTTGTAAAATTCTTGTGATTTTGATGCAAAAAATTCGGTCAATGCATTTTTGAGGCATTCTTCATTATTAAATTTTTTTCCAAGAAGAAAGTTTTGCAAAGAACGAAACAAATGGTAATCAGAAGGGGAAATATCAGGAGAATATGCAGGTTGAGGGAGAACTTCCCATTCCAACTGGCGCAGTTTTTCAGCAGTGATTCTTTCAGTATGCGGTCGTGCGTTATCGTGGTGAAGAATTACGCCCTTCCCATTAATCAGCGCGGGTTCTTTTTCTCTTAAAGCTTGGGCTAACCTTTCCAATTGGGCACTATACACTGCACTTGTAATGGTTTGGGTAGATGGTAAAAGTTCATAATGAAGAATTCCTTTAAAATTCCACCAAACACACAACATCACTTTTTTCGC
This sequence comes from Pipistrellus kuhlii, assembly GCF_014108245.1. NCBI lineage: Eukaryota > Metazoa > Chordata > Mammalia > Chiroptera > Vespertilionidae > Pipistrellus > Pipistrellus kuhlii. Next base: position 104,267,495 of record NW_023425515.1, on the reverse strand, counting down.
ATGCAAGTCAGGTTTTGGCGTGGGCTGCGGAGCCTCATTTTTGTCCAACCATTGAGGCCGCCTTTTCAAATTAACATACAGCACCCATTCTTCATCTCCAGTAACAATTTGCTCTAAAAACGGCAAACGGTTTTGACGAGAGAGGAGCGAACTGCAAATTGTGACTCTTTGATTACGGTTGTTGTCGGTCAACTCATGAGGAACCCATTTTCCAAACTTTTGGACTTTGCCAAGTGCACGCAATTGATTGGAAATTGTTTTTTGTGAACAATTTAAAGTTGTCGCAAGCTCTTGTTGGGTAATTTGAGGATTTTGCACCAAAAGAGCTTGAAGAGCTTCTTGATCAAAATTGCACACACGGCCTCGACCACTCTTGTCATCAAAGGAAAAATTTCCCTCTCGAAATTTCTCAAACCAACGCTGGCATTTTCTGGCGCTAACTGCATCTTGACCAAGAGCACTACAGATGTTTTTTGCAGCCTCACTTGCTTTTCTTCCTAATTGGAACTCGTAAAGCATGCAGTGCCGAATATGCTCTTCATCCGCCATCTTCTTAGCCCTAGTTTTGCAACAAAAAACAAACCAAACACAAACTTTTTCAAGCAAAACTTGTTAATTGCACTAACACGTTCTGTAGATACCACGTGTTTGAAGGTTATGTCAATACAAGTCAACGCCAAACAAGATTTTAAATGAATGTTTAAAAACGACATTAATTATTACTAGACGCGATATAAGTGAAATTATAAGGTACTTATCTCTCCCTGACTTATTTCACTCAATATAATGCTCTCTAGGTCCATCCATGCTGTTGCAAAAGGTAAGATTTTTTTCTTTTCTTTTTTCACAGCCACATAATATTTCATTGTGTAAATGTACCACCACTTTTTTATCCACTCATCTACTTATGGGCACTTGAACTGCTTCCAGAGCTTAGCTTTGTAAATAACACTGCAATGAGCATAAAGTGCATGTATTCTTTCAGATTTCTTCAGATATATTCCCAGAGATAGAAACTAAAGATTATTTTAAAATACCTTGATTTATAAATAGCCATGGATAAGGTTATGGTAATACACTGTCTTTCAAAATCACTAATTGTTTGTGTTCTGGACATAGTTAACAGCTTTAAGGTCAACCACATATTTTGAGACATATCAGATAATATCAGGGTTTTGTCTGCATTTTCTATGATTAAATGTATGGGTAAATATTTGTCTAAGTTGAATTGTAGTTTTATGAAAATTAAACATTTACTCTTGAAAGTCAGACAGACATTTTAGCAGATAAAATTCTCTGTATGAACTAATTTCACAATCATTTAGAGATCCCACTATTTGAATTTTGGCAATTTCTACTAACTTTGATTATGTTGCCTGGAATGAGAGAGACATTTTTTTGTCATACAAAGTGTTTTTTTCCTAAAACTATAGTTAAAAATTTATGTTTTTAATAGATTTTAAGCAATGAATTATAGATCCAAAACTGAGTTAAATTTAAAATAATTATATTTCTATTGATTTAATAATACAAATGTATATCAAACTATTACATTGCTCATCTTAAATTCATACAATGTCATATAATATCTTAATAAAACTGAAGAAAAAATATATAAATAAATAAACAAACAAGTATGTTCAGACATCTAGCATGATATAATACAGTATATTAGCAGGAAAGATGAAAACAAATCTTCTTCAGAAAAAAATAAAACATTATCTTGCCTATCTATAAACCTATAGAAAAATCTATATTTGTAATAGGTGGTCAGTTCTTATCCCTGAATTTTAAGAAAAAATAAAAAAAGATTAGTCAAAATAATAACAATAAAAATTATAAAGAAGATGGGATGAGCTAAACAATTAAAACTACTCAGATGGGAAATGCAGGACTGAATATACACACAATGGCCTAATTTCTATGACAATATGACTCTGATCCAAAAATCTCTGACAACTGGTCAGGAAGCTAACCTTTCTGCAGAGACTTCAGCAGCAATTGGCCCAGGAAAGTCAGGACTTAGTCAATGACCAACAACTTTCCTATATTTTGCTCTTGCTTCCAACTCAGAACCAAGAGAAAGCCAAATATGCTCCCACCCTAGACACATAGAACACCCCACTTCTAGTTAGTTCGCCTTCAGCTTCTCCATGCCAACAGTATCTAATCAGGATATGCTCCAAGCCTTTCATTTTATTCCACTGTGACACTTTTCTACTCCTCAGCCTGCCTCTGAGTATGCCAGAATACAGGTAATGGTGCTGGACTCCAAGCTATGAATAAATAGTTTATCTATTTTCATTTGTAAACTTATTTTCAAGAGAAAAAAATTAGGAGTTAAGATTATAAGTATCTATAAAATCAGGAAGGATATGCATAAGGAAAACAGAGATTTCTCAATAAATACTGTCCTTTGAGAAGGATTTAAGAAGTTTCTATATTATCTGACCTTAAAGTCAAGGTCAGAAAATGTCACCTATGAAAATAATCATAACAAAGTTAACATATCAGATAACCATAAAGGAAAACATCTTAGGAAAATATTTCTAAAGTTGATATTGCTAATATATGCAGTGTTATCTCTGTTTCTTCAAAAATCAGCTTGTCAAAATATATGACCACGGTGAGATGAAGAAACCCAGATATTTGAAGGTCCAAGTTAAATCCTACCTTTTCAATGAAGTTGTTTTAGATCCTTTAAAAAACCAGTACAGCAGTCTGGTAGGGTTAAGCACATCCAGTGCTCTATCATCACACTTTGCCCTCACAGAACATGACCAGCCATGACCTTAAACTCCATGTTGTACATGATGCATAATTAAGAAACTACTGTCAGCTGGTCTTGCTAGTGCTTCATGAGTAAATATCAGGTCTTTCCAACACATGTTAATTTTCTGAGGGCATTGGCATAGAATGTGTATTTCCTGGACCATTCACTGTAGTACCAACACAGCTGGACTGATGAGCAAGGTTGACTTCAGGAAGAGCACTGTCATGGGTCCTCTTGAAGTGACTATGATTTCTCACATCATACCTCTTCCCATAGTGTATTGCCATTGTTTGTTTTCTAATTTATATCCACCACCCAATTAGAAAGACTTCAGGGCAATGATTGTGGTTTGTGGGGCTTTTGTTCATCTTTAACTCTGCTATACCTGGCATAGTAAGTGGCTCATAATTGTGCCTTGATATTGAATGTTTTGTTGAATGTCAACTTCTACCTGAGGAAGACTTATGTAAAATCAACAATGATCTGACTCAGTAGCAATTTCGCATACTAGGGTTCAATAAAGTTTTCCCTACAGGGCAGATGGTAAATTTTCAGCTTGCATGATATAGGGTTTCTGTGGCAATTACTCAGCTCACTCTTGTCAGCCAAGCAGCCCTGGACAACAGCAAATAAATGGGTATATCTGAATTTCCACACTTTTTCCACAAAATCATTCAGAGAGCTGGATCTAGCCTGAGAACTGTGATATGCCTATTTTGGACATGGAATGCCAATATTGCAAAGAAAGATGGGAATTAGAAGCACTCAACAAATCCAAACAAATACTTCATAATAGCCATTGGCTCAGCCTCTAGACCAATCTCAAAAGTAATGTGATTTGTTGCCCACATTCTTAATGGAAGGAAATGTTAAATTTCAATTAAAGGTTAGTGAAGACAAAAGTGGACTTTGGGTGAAGAATCCTGCTCTAGGAGAACTGAATCTACCTCAGTTGTCAGTCTCCACAATAACACCATTCATTGAGAAATCACATATCAAGGGCCAAAGGTTTAACATACATCATTTTGTTCATTCTTCAAAGAACACTACAAAATAAGCATCACTGTTTCTATTTTATACCCAAATAAACAGTTATGCAAGTAGGTAAAATATTTTGTTTGAGATTACAAAGCTCATATGATGAGAAGACAACTTCAAGTCCAGATCTACCCAGCTACAGAAGCTATGTGCTCATCATACTCTGTGAAGGGTCAGGGAGAAGCCAATGTCATGAGAGGTATGTGGCGTCACGTGTATTTTATAACTATGTCCTGTGAGACCAAAAAAATGTATCCTCTGTTCCAAATATAATGTTTGACATTTTTTAACTCTTGAAATTTGTCACCCAAAGATTAGAAGAAATCTTATAGGATGGATTAAACAATGTGGATTAATAACCGCATTGAAATTGTGTTTGTTATCTAAGCAAAAAGCAACAAATTACACATTTTTAAAGAAAGATGTCTTCATATTATAGCTATTTCAAGAGTTATAAATACATACTACTTTTACTTAACCACATTTTAAGGGTTTTTAAAGCTTCTGGTTTTCAAGTTCTCACAACATGAGATTGAACTTTTAAAATGTAACATTGATCTATAACATTTGTATAACTTGCTATGTATTCTAATTCTAGCAGATTTTCTTAGTTCTTATTTCCTATCCACAGTCTTTCTTTTTTCATTAAAAAAAAAAAGCATGGGGATTTTTTTAAAGGTTTTGGGGATAGATTACAAAAACAAACAAACAAACAAACAAACAAAAAAAAACAAAACAGGCCTGTAATATAGCTGCCTGAAAGCTTACACTAAAAAAATTATGTCAATTTGTTCTTCACTGGATTTTGACCTAAAGTCATCAGCTGCCTCTTTTCAAGTGATGCAAACTTTATAGAGGCAATGAGAAAACAGTATCTAGACTCCCAGGTATACCCACAGAAACCTCTTTTTGAGATGCTAATAAAGATGTCATTAGTTTCTCTTTGTTTCCTGAATTTTAAACACATACATACACATACACACATACACACACACACACACACACACACACACACACACACACCAATAGTTTTAACAAATCCTTGTTTGAGTCTAAAGGCTTACTCTCTGGATGAGAAAGTCTTTTCACTGACTAACTATCTGCCCTGCCTCCAAGAACTCATCTCAAAACCCTCCTGCTCTTCAGCAGTCTCCTTGCCCTGTGAGCCTGGCCTGGGGACTTTAAGAAAATTTGACCAAGTTGTTTTTCCCTTCCTTTTATAAAAGTTTTAAAAGTCAAAATCTTTTTTTAATAGCAATTTAACATTCAGGCTATTTTGAAGCCTACATAATCTGAAACTCCACAAATAAAGGTTCTTATAGCACTTTCACCCACATGGTCCATATGGTATATTTTGGATAGGCAAAATGTTAAATATAAGCTTTAAGTAATGAAGTGAGGCCCAATGAAGTCAAGAAGTGTGAGATTTGAATTTTTCTGTTTAACCATGAAAATTTTTGCCTCTCTGTCCCAAATGAAGACAGACAACCTTGAGGATAGGCAAGGGAGGGTGAATGAGGGAGGGGGACAATCAGTCTTCTTGTTTCTTTTACCACTTTGTAGATACATATTTTAAGTTTCAACTCTACCATTTCATTTGTAGTTTGTTTTTTTTCCTCATTTAGATTTTTAACCATCTCTTTTTTCTCTTTGTTCATAGCCTCATAACATGGCTCAAATATGCAGAGATGAAGTAGGGAAATAATGTTCCTAGATAGTGACTATCAAGTATGTTTAGAGAATGCAGAGATCAGACTTTCCTTGGACTTATGATTCATGTGATGAGAGTTACCACCTGGATGACTGTGGTGGTTTGTTGTGATTCAGGAATACAAATATAATTGTGTAGTGAAAAGAAAAGCTAAGAATAAATATGTCTTTGTTATTTGATTTCAAGCATATTCATAAAAAGCCTTCAACACTGACAAAAGAGCAACACTAAGGCATTCTTTTTGTCAAGTAACATCAAGCATCTGGATGAAAACTGACAAAAAAGAATCAAGCAAATTATCTATCATTGAATAGTCATGAAGTGCAGCACTCAGGTCTTTGGAAACATCAAACAACCTTTTGATGAATGTATCTCTCTTTGAAACTAAAATTCTATGAAGACTGCATTGTGTTCTTACATTAAAATAATATGTAAGGACATAGAATTAGAGAGAAATTGAAGAATACTGGAGAGGCTGTATAAAGGATGGCATGTCCTCCGGCAGAGAAGACAGGAAATGGTGAGATTTTGTAAGAGGTAATTCTTGAGAAATGGAATAACATGAACCACTATAGAGAGACTAATAGCTAACTTTACTGAAAGTTTGTTGGTATACAGTTTTTCATAGTATTCTCTTACAATCACTTGTATTTCTGTGCTGTCCAACAATCTGGACCACCTGTATAAAATGGACAATTTTCTAGAAAAATACGAACCTGAATAAGGAAGAATCAGAAAACCTGCATAGGCCAATAACAATGGATGAAATTGAAGCAGTTATATATATAAAAAAAAAATCCAGTACACAAAAGCCCTGGTACAGATGGCTTCACAGGGTATTTGTACTTAATATTAAAAAAGAGAGAGAGAGAGAAACAACAAAAACAAAAACTAACATCTATCTTCCTCAAACTATTCCAAAAAATCCAAGAGGAAGGAACACTTCCAACCTCTTTTTATGAGGCCAGCATTCTCCTAATTCCAAAGCCAGATAAAGACACTACAAAGAAACAGAATTACAGACAATTATCCCTGATGAACATAGATACCAACATCACTGGTTGCTAGATGCCAGTCGGGGCAGCCCTAGCAACCATTTTATGGTAAATTAATTTTCATTCTGAGACAGAGCCTAGGGGGGCCTTATTTGTGGGGGGATGCCTTATATTTCACTCAGTAGAAAACCTGTAAGTAGGTCTTATTTTTGGAGGATGTTTTATTTTCAGGGAAACACGGTAGTTGGATCTTGGAGAATGACAGTAGGTTACTGTAAGTTTAACTAGGTATTGTCTTTAATTGCAGTTGCTGTACTAAATGAAGTTTTATTGTTTGAGCTAATTAACACATTTAATGGTACCTGATATGCAGCTATTGATCTGGAAAATGCCTTTTTTTTTTTTCATCCTTGTCATTATGACCCATCAGATGCAGTTTGCTTTCAGCTGGGATCCACAACAAGTAAAGACTCTGCAACAGACTCAGGCTATATTACACATTGGACCATAATAGTCAGCAGATGAAGTGTTGTTTGAAGTGTTGGTGGCAGATAAGGATACTATTTGGACCCTTTGGCAGGCCTTACAGGTGAATTACAGAGCCAGCCTTTAGGATCTGGGGGCAATGTTCTGTTATTCCGTGGAGATAAATACTGTTCTTTAGAGAATCAGTTCTGGGCCTTCTACTGGGCCTCAGTAGAGTCTGGACACTTAACCATTTGTTACCATGTGACCTGAGCTGCCTCTCATGAAGTTGGTGTTACCTGACTCACCAAACTTAAAGTTGGGTTGCCCTAATAGCACTCCATCACCAAATGGAAGTGGTATATATATGATTGGGTCCAACCAGTGATGTTACTCAGAGTCCTGATGTCACTTCTGTGTGGAGGCAGGGTGGGAGAGAGGAGGAGACTTTTGCAGATGTGTGTAGAAGAACAGGAAAATTAGAGTGGATGGGACTTGGTGAAGGTGGTGAGTGCTGGTCTGCCTCTGGTGACACTACCTGATGCTCGCGGCAGCCTTCATGATGACTAAAGGTTCTCAGTCAGTGGCAGACCTCACTCCAGCCCAGATCCAGGCCCCAGCAAGCCCAGTGACAGTCCTCAGGCAGGCCCCAGGGGGTAAATGTCTGATAAAGGGGTAGGGGGGATGTCTGGTGAAGATGTTCAGTGGCAGAGGGATGGGGGGAGGAGGATCACTTAAAATGACACAGGAGGATCAGAGGGGGCAATCAAAATGACACGGGAGGATCAAAAGGGATTACTAAAATGGTTATCCCCCCTCTGATTCTCCTGTGCCATTTTGATTCCCCCCTCTGATCCCCCCTGTGTCATTTTAAGTGATCCCCTTCCCCTCACCTTGATACCTCAATTCCTTTTTTTTAACCCCTAGAAATGAGCGCAAAAAGAAAAAGCTACTTCGTGGAGTACAAGAAAGGAATCGTGGAAGACTCTTGGGGCCAAAATCTTACTGCTTTCTGCAAAAAGATGTTGAGTATTCGATTGGTCTGAAAATGGTAAGCAGAATATGGTAACCTCATTGAACAAGTGGACAAGGGAAATGCTAAAAAGCATAAGTGTGGATTAGGTTGGCAACTATTATTTTCCGAGCTGGAAGACCTGATCTGTGAATGGGTTGTTGACAGGAGAGCAAAGGCTTTGGTTGTGAATAGGGCTCAGATTCAAGAATTTGCCATTGCAATGGCACCACAGATTGATATAGCCCCCGAAAACTTCAAAGCATCACAACACTGGCGGGGATAATTTTCTTCAGCGAAGTGAACTGTCTTTAAGATCTACAACATTGTTTAGGTTGGAAGATACTCAAGTTATTAAGCACGCACTGCATTCAAGTCCTTTATTGATGATGCTGACTTTTCTAAATACAATCTTTCCAACATGATTGCTATGGATGAAACTGCAATGTTTATGGGCCAATCATCTCAAACAACAATTGAACAGTGGGGTGCCTCCTTAGTGTACATTCCCTCCACTGCTTACAAAAGTGCACGTGTTTCCTGTATTTTGGCAATTCGTCTGGATGGCACTAAAATTCCACCTTTAATCATTTCTAAAGGCAAGAAGGAAAAGATTGAATGTGTTTGGGGCATTTTGTTCTTGAAACTGAAAAGGCCTGGGCCACACAAGCAGTTACAAGGAAGTGGGTCGATTTAATGCTGCTGCTTGTTATGCGAGGGAGCCAAAGAGGTCTGCTAGTCTGGGATGCAGCCAGCACTCACTGCACTAAAGACATGAAAACTTTTCTTCACCAAAGAAAAATAGGTAAGATAATGATTCCCACAGGAATGACAGCCTATCTCCAGACTCTTGATATTGCAATAAACAAGCCATTCAAAGACAATTTGCACATGGAAATTAATGGCTACATTGAAAATAGAATGGAGAGACATCAGTGTGGAAACTTTGTGAAACCTAAACTGCAAGAAGTTGTGACTTGGGTGAAGAATTCATGGGAGAAAATCACTGACAGTTGCATTGCAAATGCACTGCGAGCAAGCTACCTTGACAAGAAGTACTCATTTAAAGACAGTGCTATTGCTAAACATGAGAGATTTGGTCCACTGATTCGGAAAGAAATGGAGTCACAAGAAATTTACCAGGAAATTCAGGAATTGAATTGTTATGATGATGTACCAGAAGATGATGACATGATTGTCATTGAATAAATGAGTAAATTCTTGATACTGTAAGATTCAGTTTGTCTGGTTTGTGTTGACAACTACTGTACTACCAACCGTATACAGGTAATAAATTTCCTTTATTTTCATTTAACAATAAATGTGTACTGTATTCTTCTTCATAGAATAATAATACATCCCCTGAAAATAATACCTAGCACATCTTTGGGAGCAAAAATTAATATAAGACACTGTCTTATTTTCGGGGAAACAGGGTATCATCTGCATAGAAAAAAATCACTTATTTAAATAGGGATGTAGTGGGAATCCCACACCTGTAAATTTCAAGTCCTCGGTGGTGAAAATAATCTCTGCAATCCCTCCAGGAATGTGGTATTGCTTTTTTGAATTAATATTTTTTTAGGTAGAGATAGTTATAGTGGTTTCAACTTCACCTTTCCCACTGTAATGAACCCGACTCTAGAGGTTAGGAAACCAAATCAGGGATTATGCCACGCTGGTGAGTATGTCTATTCCAATTATTCCTTTCACAACTGGGAAAATAATCACAGGATGTGTTCAGGGACACACTGAACCTACTTTGAGATGAACCTAAGCTAAAACTTCATTGTCACCTGACCTTCATAAGTCCCTATTCTTCTGGAGAACCACAGTGACATGTTGGGTCTCCTGGAACTGGGGTCAACTCAGAGACAGTACCCAATTGTCTCCAAAGGTTTTAATTATTTCTTTTTGCCCTGTTACATTTATCCCAGTAAAAAAGCTGTTGGTCCTTGTGAGGGAGGCTGTGAAAAAGATTTATAGTATAAACTAAAGGCCCAGTGAATGAAATTCATGTACCGGGGGGTGGGAGGGAAGGGATTGTCCCTCAGCCCAACCTGCACCCTCTCCAATCTGAGATCCCTCTCACAATCCAAGACTGCTGGCTCCTAACCGATTGCCTGACTGCCAACTTGATCACCCCCAAACCACTCCCCTTCCAGCCTGATTGATGCCTAACTGCTCCCTTGACAGCTCAATTGCCCCCAACTGCCCTCCCCTGTTGGCCCAATCACCACCAACTGTCCTCCCGGCAGGCCTGGTACCCCCCACCCCAACTGGCTTCCCCTGCAGGCTTGGTTGCCCAGTACTTCCCTCCACTGCAGGCCTGGTCCCCCCCCAACTGCCCTCCCCTGATGGCCTGGTCCCCCCCAACTGCCCTCCCCTGCAAACTGGTCCCCCCTAACTGCTCTTCCTTTTCTGCAAGCCTGATCGCCCCCAACTGCACTTCCCTGATGGCCTGGTCCCCCCCAATTACCCTCCCCTGCTGGCCTGATCACCCACAACTACCCTCCCCTGCAGGCCTGGTCCCTGACAACTGCCCTCCTTCCCCTGCAGGCCCAGTCACCCACAATTGCCCTTCCCTACTGGCCATCTTGTGATGGCCATCTTGTGACCACATGGGGGTGGCCATCTTTTGCAAGCATGTGACAGTCAATTCGTATATTACCTCTTTATTATATAGGAGTTTTAGTATTTTATTAGGATCTTTCCTCAAGGAAATTGCCTCTTTTTCTTTTTCTCTTCATTCAAGAATATAGTTTTATTGAAATGAGAGAGGAAGGGAGAGAGATTGGGGAAAGCATTGACATGAGAAACATTAATCAGTTGCCTTCCATTTGCCCTAAACCAAGGAGCAAACCTGCAACATAGTTATGTGCCCTAACTGAAAATCTAGCCCACAACCTTTTGGTGTATGAAATAATGCTCCAACCAACTGAACCGCTGGGTCAGATGGATTGCCTCTTCTTGATTCACGAAGTTCTAGATCTAATAATTGGTCTAACTTCATTGAGGGGCTTTAACTCTCAGTTTCTGTGATTCAGATTAGACATTTTTATTTGACCTAGAACTTTTCTGCTTGTATAGCTCAACTAATAATTTAGTAGGCTTTCTATCTATTTCACATCTAGGACCACACTCACCAACTAGCCAATGTCATAGGTCTGTGTGAGTCAGGCTAACTGACTCTGTGCCCACCTCACCTCTTGTGACTAAATACTGCTTTAGGTTTTCCAATTAAGTAGTAGCAGATTCTATGGGAAGCCCTGACCTGCAGAGAACCACTGTGGAGCTCCTCAAGGATGATACATTTTCTCTCCCAAATTTATTTTTATAGTTGTGATTAAAGGTGTGTTTTATGGAGACTAACTATAAATGAATAGGTTCTAAATGACATATTCATCCCAACATTCCAAATTCCATAAGCTTTTGAATGCCATCCTCTACAACAAACCAAAGCAGGTCCAGCATTTCCAGTTTGCTCACTATAGGCCACCTTTTATTCATGTTTAGTCAACCAATCACACAAACTGCTAGAGCCTCTTCTAACCCCTCAAGCTACAAATTGAAAGGAGAATCACTGTATAGTGAGCTGATATTTATAATTCACTCCAATCTAAATGTATGTTTCTTCCACTATTATTTCACACCTTTATCTATTTCCATAGATATTTCTTGGATTTTGTGTCTATATATCATAATACTCAACTTTTAGAATGTAGAACACCTTGTCTTGAGCCACTCTTTGTATTAATCTTTAGGGACCTGCTGGAATTTAAGTCTAATTATAGGTCCAGAAGCAAAGGGGGAGTGAGAGGGTGGGTTCAGAGGATAATCGCCAGGATCATGCATGGTAATTCGCTATAGTTTTCTTAGTCAATGCAGGCTTAATTCCCCCTGATGGAGATATGAAAGCTGCTTCTACTAGCAAAGAAGGTTCATCAGAATTTATAGACTCCATGTCCACAGCTTTATCGAGATCTTCCCACACATCCTGATTCCAACTTTTAGGATCCCATTCCTTCCCAACCAGTGCCCTCATTTAAACAGTATATAACCTTCGTAGCTCAGCAACTTATAGGATGAGATTCTGGGTTTAGTTTTCAGCAAACTCTGTCTGGTGGTTATAGGAAACAGAAGACAATGAAGCCCTTAGGTCATTTATGTGCAACTTGAGATGGGAATTCAACTCCCTGAGCTTACTCTTTTTTTCCCCACTTTGTCCAACACCATAAGGAGCAACCAGTCAATATTATTATACCTATTAGTTTGACACAAGCTTGTTTGATAAAAAGTGCATGATCCCCCAGAATTTTGCTTCATATACTGTTTGATTAGGACTATTCAGTGGTAATGTTTTGAGTGTTTCAATTTTGAAATCATTCAATGGACTATATGTGACCCCTTTACTACTGGAAATTGAGTAGATAGAGTTTTTAAATATAATTAAATTAGATTTCCAGAAACCCCAGAATAAATTATGAAGACTTATCCTTAAGATTCTGTTCCTTTTATAACCACCTTTAATTGGTACCAAATCCATATTAGTCCAGTTTTTCCCAAGAAACAAAATCAATAGGATGTGTGTAATTGTGATATCCAAAGTATTGTATATAAGGAAATTCATTACACAAAACTGGTTCATGCAATTATGGAGGCTGGCAAATCCAAATTTGCAATGTGGGCTGGCAGATGAAAGATCCAGGAGAGCCAAGGTGCAGTTCAGGCTAAAGGTCATCTTCTGCAAGCTTTCTTCTCTCTGGGGAGGCCAGTCTTTTTGTTTTATCCAGATCTTCAACTAATTGTGTGAGGGCCCATCCATAATATAGGGGACAATCAACTTATACAAAGTTCGAAAATTTAAATGTTAATCTCATCCCAAAAAACCCTCTAGGTTGATACATAAAATTAGGAATCATATCTGGGGAGCTTTACAAAATACTGATGCTTAAGTCTCATCCTTGGTGGTTTCATTTCATTGGTTTAAATGAGTTCTCAGCATCCAGATATTTAAAAATCTCTCCAGTGATGCTATTGTGCTAGTAAAGTTTAAGAACCTCTTGATTAGATCAATTGAGATTTACAGCCTTGAAGCTGGAGATGAGTCCTGGGAGCACAGAACCTTTTAATGCCTGAACAAAATTAGGATTAGTAAGAAATAAGCAGGTAGCAGTACCACAGTATCTAGATTGAGATTAAGAATTTACCATTTCTGCTACAAGTTTTGAAAATAAATTCTGTTTCTAATTTATGTATTTTTAATTAAGTTAAATTTAAATAGCCATATAAAACAAGGATGCTATTGTAAAAATCATAAGAAAATATATAGAAACTATGAAAAATGAGCAGTCAGAAATGAAGAATGACATAACAGTAATAAAGAATGCATTGGAAGGAATAAATAACAGATTAGAGGAATCTGAAGATTAGATGAGTGAATTGGAAGACAAGGTAGAAAATATCACTGAATCAGAGACAACCTCCCCCCCCAAAAAAAAAAAAACCAAACACACACACACACACACACACACACACACACACACACACAATTAAAAAACCAAAAAAATAGTTCAAGTGATCTATGGGACATGAAATATAACAATATACATACTATAGGAGTGCCAGAAGATGAATAAACTAAGCAAAGGATAAAGATCCTGTTTGAAGAAATAATGGCAGAAAACTTCCCAAACCTAAGAATGAAAAAGTCATGAGTTTAGGAGGCACAGAGAATCCCATGCAAGAAGAATTCAAACAGGACAGTGCCCGGGGACACCATAATTAAAATGCCAAATATTAAAGATAAAGAGAGAATCATACAGGCAGCAAGAGAAAAGCAATGTGCTACCTACAAGGGAGCTCCAAACAGGCTGTCAGCTTATTTCTCAAAAGAAACACCAAAGACCACAAAGGATGGCATAAAATATTCAAGATAATGAAAAGCAAGGATCTGGAACCAAGATTACTCTATCCAGCAAGGCTATCATTCTAAATAGATGTAGAAATAAATAGTTTCTGAGACAAAAATAAATAAATAAAGGAGTGTATCAACACCAAATAAGCATTGCAAGAAACGTGAAAGGGATTTTTAAAGAGAGAGAGAGAGAGAGAGAGAGAGAGAGAGAGAGAGAGAGAGAGAGAGAGAATATAAGCATAAAGAATAAAAATGGCAAAAACTAAGTACCTATCAACAATAACATAAATTTAAATGTATTAAGTACTCTAACCAAAAGACATAGGGTAGCTGAATGCATAAGAAAACTTGACCCTACAAGAGACCCACCTTAGAACAAAAGACTCATGCAGGATGAGAGTAAAGGGATGGAAAAGAATTGTTCATGAAAATGGAAATGAAAAAAAGAAACTGGGTGGCAATACTCATATCAGATAAAATAAACTTCAAAATGAAAGACAATAAAAGAGACAATCAAGGTCACGACATAGAATTAGATGGACCAATCCAACAAGAGGATAAAATACAGGTAAACACATGTATACCCATTATAGAAGCACCTATAAATATAAATATAAATATAAATATAAATATAAATATAAATATAAATATAAATATAAATATAAATATAAATATAAATATAAATATAAATATAAATATAAATATAAATATAAATTTTATTTATATATATATATATATATATATATAATATATTTATGGAGGATTTTGAGAGAGAGAGATCAACAGCAATACAGTCATAGTATGTCACTTTAACAACCACTGACTTACTAAATAGACTGTTTAGAAAAAAAAAAGTCAACAAAGAAACAGTCTAAATAACACAGTAGATCAGATGGATTTAACTAACAGAGAAGATTTCATCACAAAGCTTCAGATTATACATTCTTCTCAAGTGCACATTGTCAAAGATAGATGACATGTTAGAATGCAAAACAAATATCTACAAGTTCAATAAGACTGAAACATATTAAGCATCTTCTCAGATTACAATGGCATGAAATTAGAAGTCAACCAAAGTAAAAACACTCAAAAACATTCAAACACCTGAAGGCTAAATAGCAAGTTATTAAACAATGAATGGGTTGCCAATGAGATTAAGAAAGAAATAAAAAAAACTTCCTGGAAACAAGTGAAAATGAACACACAACAACCCCAAATCTATGGGACACAGTGATAGCAGTCCTGATAGGAAAGTTCATAGCACTGAAGGCCTACCTCTAAAAACAAAAATAAAATTTTAAAAACTACCTAATTCTACAACTTAAAGACAGAAAGAGAACAACAAGAAAAGCCAAGAGTAAGTAGAAATAATGAAATAATAAAGATCAAAGTGGAATTAAGTGACATAGAGACTAAAAACACAATATAAAATATCAATGGAACCAAGAGCTAGTTCTTTGAAAAGATAAATATACTAATAAAAGAGAAACATGCTAATTGACCATACTTTTGCAACACCCACCAGACAATCAGAAGTGAGTATTAAAATTAACCCAACAGAAATGGTGGGTTAATTTGCATAAGCAGGCGTTCTGAACCACCCCAGCCACTCGGGGGCCACTGGGTAGCATGGGAAGGTGGAAAGGCACCACTAGCCAGAGTGAAGGCGCTGCCAGCAGCCAGGGAAGAAAAGGCCCATTCTTACATGAATCTTCATGCATTGAGTTTCTAAAATATATATAAATTTCATTTTAAATTTGTACTAGAGGCCCAGTGCACAAAATTTGTGCAGAGTGGGGGTGTCCCAACCTGCACCCTCTCCAATCTGGGACCCCTCGAGGGATATCCAACTGCCCGTTTAGGCCCAATCCTGGTGGGATCTAACTGCCCTCTCCTGCAGGCCTGGTCTCCTCCAATCTGAATATTACTCTTTTATTAGATAGGATAGAGGCCTAGTGCATGAGTTGGGGCCAGCTACAATAGTTTGCTCTGAAGGATGTCCTGGATCAGGGTGGGGGTTCCCTTGGGGCGTGGGACAGCCTGGGAGAGGGCCCTGTGGTGGTTTGCAGCGGAGGCCCTGTTATCTGGGATTTATGTATCTCCTACAATTTAAACTTTGTAGTTTGGAGCGGAGCCAAGCCTCCTGCTTGCTCTGTGGCTGCAGCCATTTCTGTTGGAATTTGTTTACCTTCTATCATTGAAACTTTGTAGCCTTGAGTGGAGGCTTAGGCCAGCAAGGGCAGGTGGAAAGCTTGGCTCCCTCCATTGCCAGGGAAACCTAAGCCTCCCTCCTGCTCTCTGTGGCTGTAGCCATCTTGGTTGGGTTTGTTCGTATACTCGCTCTGATTGGCTGGTGGGCATGGCTGGTGGGTGTGGCAGATGGGTATAGCAGAGGTATGGTCAATTTGCATGTTACTCTTTTATTAGATAGGATTTCAATTCCTATGTTACTATTCTTCTTATATACCCATTCTCTTTCTACCTCCTCTATACTTAATTGTGGCTATTGTCCATTCTTTCAATTCTTTGTTGTTATCTCCTAGAAATAACCTCTGCCTGCTCAGATTCATCCAGGTGTTTATTGTTTGGAGGTTTGGTTTTTGCATTTTTTGGATAAGCTGTTCTTTGTAGTTTGCATTCATTTCTGGCTGTTTGTTGTTTGAAAAACCAGTAACTGTGTTCATGGATTGGTAGAATCAACATCATTAAAATGTCCATATTACCCAAAGCAATCTATAGATTCAATGTAATCCCCATTAAAGTATGAACTGTATACTTCAAAGACCTAGAACAAACTCTCCAAAAATTCACTTGGAATTAAAAAAACAAAAAGACCCTGAATAGCTGCAGGAATTTGAGAAAGAAGAACAAAGTTGGAGGGATCACAATATCAGATATCAAGCTGTATTACAAAACCACTCTTCTCAAAACTGCCTGGTATTGACACAAGAACAGACATACAGACCAGTGGAACAGAACAGAGAACCCATAAATTTACCCAAACCGTTATGCTCAATTAATATTTGACAAAGGGGGCAAGAGCATACAATGGAGTTAAGACAGTTTCTTCAATAAATGGTGTTGGAAAAATCGGTCAGAAAAAAAAAAAAAAAAAAAAAAAAAAATGAAACTAGACCACCAATTTACACCATACACAAAAATAAACTCAAAATGGGTAAAGTACATAAATGTAAGTTGAGAGACCATAAAAATCTTAGAAGAATCCATAAGCAACAAAATATCAGATATATTTTGTAGCAATATCTTTACCAATACAGGTATTGGGGCAATTGAAAATAAGGAGAAAATAAATAAATGGGACTACATAAAAAATAAAAACATAACAAAAGAAACCATTAATAAAACAATAAGAAAGCCCACTACATGGGAGAACATATTTGCCAATGGTATATTTGATAAGGGCCTAATATCCAAAATTTATAGGAAACGCATACATATTAACAACAAAAAAAGATTTTAAAAATCTGATCGGCTTAAATAGACACCTTTCAAAAGTTGATATACAGAAGGCTGAGAGACATATGAAAACATGCTCTAAGTTGCTGATCATCTGAGATATGCAAATCAAAATGATAATGATATAGCATCTCACACCTGTCAGAATATCTATCATCAACAAATCAACAAATGACAAGTGCTGGTGAGGATGTGGAGAAACAGGAACCCTCCTGCAATGCTTGTGGGAATGCAGACTGGTGCAGCCACTGTGGAATAAAGAATGAAGTTCCCTAAAAAATAAAAAGTAAAAAAAAAGTAAAACTCCCATTTGACCCAGTAATACCATTTCTAGGAATATAACCCCAGAAACCAGAAACACTAATTAGAAAGAACATATGCACTTCTATGTTCATAGCAGCACAATTTACAATAACAAAGATTTGGAAACAGCCCATCAACAGATGAGTGGATTAAAAAGCTGTGGTACATCTACACAATAGAATAATACTACACAGCTGTAAAAAAGAAATAACTCTTACCATTTGCAACAGCATTGGTGGACCTGGAGAGCATTATGCTGAGCAAAATAAGCTAGTCAGAGAAAGATAAATATCATATGATCTCAATCATTTGTAGAATATAATGAATATTATAAACTGATGGACAAAAACAGAGACATAGAAGCAATGAACAAACTGTCAAACTTCAGTGGGAAGGTAGGGGAGGGTGGGAGGTGGGAGTAAGAGATGAACCAAAGGACTTGTATGCATGCATATAAACATAACCAATGGACACAGACACTAGTGGGGTGAGGGCATGTGCTAGGGTGTTGAGGTGGCCAGTGGGAAGTCAATGGGGGGGGGGGGGAAAGAAGACATATGTAATGCTATATGTAATATTTTAAACAATAAAATAAAATAAAAATTTTAATTAAAACTTTTTTCACCTAAAAACAAACAAATAAACTGTGGTACATTTACACACTGGAATACCACCTGGAGGTAAAAAGAAGAAACTCTTACCATTTGCAACAGCATGGATGGACCTGGGGAGTATTACGCTAAGTTATGTTATGCTCAATTAATATTTGACAAAGGGGGCAAGAGCATACAATAGAGAGAAAGACAAGTATCACATCATGTCACACATATGTGGAATCTAATAATCAAAATAAACTGATGAACAAAATAGATCTAGAGGCATAGAAGCATGGAACAGACTGACCTTTGAATATGGCCTTATTTGAGAGAAGGGTCTTTGCAGATGTAATTAAGGACCTCAAGATGAGCTCATCCTAGATTGTCAGGGTGGACTCAGAAACTAGTGACTAGTGTCACTGAGGGGAAGTGCGCAGAGAAGGCTGTGTGAAGACAAAGCAGAGATTAGAGAGATGTAGCCTTAAACCAAGAGAACCTGGATTCACCAGGAACTGAAAGAGTTAAGGGAAGAGCCAAGCCTTTGGCCTTACTAACACAATGATTTCACACTTCTCACTTCTAGAACTTAGAAATAACAAATTTCTTGGAGGATCCAAGATGGCTGCTCGGGTAGACACCTAACAGCAGCAGCACACAACAATTTCAATGGAATACAACTAAAATGTAGAGTGGACATCGCCCAGTGCTACAGGTAGTCGACTGACTGAAAATTCTACAACAAGAAGGAAAGAGAAAACCAGAAGGAAAATCAGAGGAGCTGAAAAGAAATAACAAATTTCTTGTTGTAAGCCACTGTGATGTGGTAATTTGTTACAGCAACACTAGGAATATAATACAAATGCTAGATAAAAAGAGTTTGCTGAAGCATTCAATACTTTGCTATAGAAGCTATATACCTAAAACCAATTTCTTGTTTGCATTTATTCTTTCTCTGACATTAAAGAATACTAAACAATATGCTTAGTGTTTTCTTCAAGCTCTTAAGTCAAAAGCAATCCCATTATTGATGGCCATTACAGGTGGCAGAGAAAGACAATTTTAAAAGGAATCTTTATCTTCAAATAAATTTCAAATTCTAATGCTAACCATGTGATTATTTTGACAAAGACACTTAAGGCATTTAAAAGACTTTTAATTTTTAATTGCATATATTTACATTTCAGGCCAAGATAAAACAAGAAGAAAGGGTAAAATTGCTTATTATCCTTCAAGAAATAGAGGACACATTCTCCTCCATACATTTAAATTGGTTTCTTCATATTTTACATTGTTCTAAGGGTTACAGCAACTGAGGAGCAGAAACAGCACTTCCCTCCTATAAAGCATCACAGAGTTCCCAACAAGGAAAGCATCCTATGTGACTATAGGAAAATTAAACAGTTATACTTTCAATTGATTCTTACAATGACCCAGTGTGGTAGTTCAATATTATCTCCAGTCTCTTGGCAGATGAAGAACTAAGGAGTTAAATGATTTTCCCCATAGAATTGTGGCTCAAGAAACAACAGACCTCTGCCTCCCAGCCACCTACATTAAGAACCAGGTCCTAATGTTAATTTACCCACCCACATAGATCTTGCCAAATCAAATCTTCAGAAGGTACCATATGTGCTTAAACCAAAGCCAAATGTGGGCTGGCTCCAGAACAGTGTAGGTGGCAACTCATTTGCAGTTGTGTGTTATCAAAGCTAGAAAAAGACAAACCTAGATTCCTCTCCTATCCCACATCGGGCAGCTACTCAGAGGCTTAGATGCCTAAAATTGCCTATTAGACACTCATTTATTCACCTCTTACAATGTAACTCAGCCTGGAATGGTAGCACAGTCAATTGTTGTCATCACATTGTGGATTTCTTTGGTGTACTCTTAGAAAGATGAGTCATGGTGTTGCCTGAGAGCAATGAAGACTGATCTTGAAGAAGGTTGAATAGAGAAAGATCAAAAAGGGCGGTGAAGATGCTGAAACAAAACACAGAGGAGAAGCAAATATCTTGAAGAAAGGGCTCCATCTAAAGGGGAAATTTTTTCACTTAGGTATTTTAGATTGGGTACCAAAATATGTCAGTGGAACGTAATAGGTACCTGTTTGGTAGCTAAACTTTTTTGTTTGTTTTTAAGATATATTTTATTGATTTTTTTACAGAGAGGAAGAGAGAGGGAGAGTTAGAAACATCAATTTGCTGCCTCTTGCACACCCCCTACTGGGGATATTCCCACAACCAAGGTACATGCCCTTGACCGAAATCAAACCTGGGACCCTTCAGTCCAAAGGCCAATGCTCTCTCCACTGAGCCAAACCAGTCAGGGCATGGTAGCTAGTTTTGCTAATGCTATTGGTGCTCTGCCATAGTAGTGCATCAGGCTGACTTCCAACTGCCATCATTTCATCTCTGTGCCTGGGAACATTCTCTAGTAGCTGGGAGTCCTCTTAGTCAGCATCAAAAAATCAATACCCTTTCCCACTGTTCTCATCCCCAAGGCAGCCCTTGAACAGAAACTTACAGGAACTAATGCATAAAACAATGACTCCATCATACCCCCTAGCTGTGTGTCTTATGCTGGAGCCCATAGAATCCCAAAAGAATTGAGCTCTGAGTGACCACACTGGTTATTTGCTTCACAATGTACTCTTTATTTTATTTAATTACTTATAGGTCTTCCCTCCTCACTTTCCCTCCCACAGGTATTTCCTGAGCTCACATCTAAACAAACTTGCACTTGTTTCAAAGTCTGCTTATGGAGAAACCAAAGAAAAACAATTAGCAAAGTTACCTCTCCTCTGACTAATAGACAGCTGGCCTTCCCTGCACAAAGGCTTTCTCTGTCAGGAGTACTATCTTATCTTCTAAAGGAAATATCAGCCAAAGTAGTTATTCTGTCTAAATACATAGTTTTCTTTTTGGCTTGTGATTTGACTGTTGACAGATAATACTTTTAGATATATCATTTTTAATACACCAAATAAAGAAAAGTATGTAAGGGTATCAAGGTGGTATCAGCAGGTGCCTTGTGGGGTACCTAACCCCCATCCCTGCCCTGTAACATCAAGGAATCATGTCCTGTTCCAACAGAGGCCAAGAGAAAACCTAGACTTTCATTACTACCTGGGAGTAACAAGGTGACACTCTTTATCCCTCACTCGAGTGGTATCATCTAGCCCTACTAAATTTAAATCAGTTCCTGAATCTTATAATATTCAGGTTTCAATTTTAAAAATCACTTGTCAGGTAAAACATCAAAAATTTCTCAATAGACATTGACACCAAGGTTACACATTAGAATGATCTGACAAGAATTTAAAGCAGCTATCATAAAAATATTTAATATCCAAATATGAAAAGAAATAAATTTTTAAAATAGAAAATCTCAGCCCTAGCAAGTCTGGTTCAGTGGATAGAGCGACAGCCTACAGCCTGACAAGTACCAGGTTCAAGTCCAGTCAAAGGCATATGCCCAGTTGCAGTTTTGATCCCCAGTAAGGGGATGTGCAGGAAGCAGCTGATCAATGATTCTCTCTCCTTCTCCTTTCCTCTCTGAAATCAATAAAAATATATCTCTTAAAATATAGAAAATCTCCAAAAAGATGTAGAAAATATAGACGAACCAAATTAAAAGTTTAAAACTAAAATAGCCAATATAAAAAGCTCAATGATGTGATCAACAGCCAAATGGAGAAGAAAGAAGAAAACATTGGTAAATTGAAGATACAATAAAAATTACCAAATCTGCACAACAGAGAAAGAAAATAGGCTAAAAGAAAGTGAATAGTGTCTCAGACACATCTACACTAATAAAAGAGAAAAATGCTAATTGACTATATCTTTGCTATGCCCACAGCCAATCTGGAGTGATATGCAAATTAAGCCAACAAAAATGGAAAGTAAATTTCATATACAGAAGGGGCGAGCTGTGTCTGACACCGCTGCAGAGTCCAGTCCACCATGGGGGACTGGGCAGGCCAGGTGGGCAGCTCCTGATGCCACCAGCTGGGTCAAGGCCACTATCAGTAACCGGGCAGGCAGGCCTGGGGGGCAGTGCCTGGTGCAGTTCGCAAGGTCCAAGCAACCATCTGGATCAGGGAAGTCCAGGAGGGCTGAGCCTGATGCTGCCCACTGAGTGGAGGTCACCATTGGGGACTTTGGTTAGGCTGGGGTGGCCAGGGTCTCTGGATCACTGTCTGCCCCAAGCTGACTGTGGACACAGGTGGAGCAGGCCAAGATTGAACATTTTAATGCAAATGGGTTGCCTGTGCCCCAGCCCACCACACCCAGTCCCTGGCGAGGAGAGTGCAGTAGGCAGTTAGCAGGCATCAGGGCTTGGAAGGGACTGGGAGCAATCTGCTGGCATGCTACCAGAAAGAAGTGCTGAACCATGGTGATGCAGAGGGCTGGCTGATAGAGGCGCGAAAAGGTGCAGAAGAGGAGGCTCTTGCTGGCGCTAAGCTTGAAAAGCGCATCAATAGCCTAATGGACTAAATCGCCATTCTGAAGAAGATGCATGAAGAGGAGATCACTGAGCTGAACGTGCAGATCCAGTATGCTCAAATCTCCATGGAGATGGACATGTTCTCCAAGTCTGACATCTCTGCAATGCTCAAGGACATGCAGAATGCAGAAGAATGGTACAAGAACTGCTCACGATGCTGACAATGAGCACTACCAAGAACACCTACAGAGTGTGCGCTGCCATGGACGAGGTGTCTGAAAGCCACTGCCTGCTCAAGGCCAAGACCCTGGAGATCAAAGCATGTCGGGGCATGAACTAAGCTCTGGGAAAGCAGCTGCAAGAGCTGGAGGATAAGCAGAACTCTGATGTTAGTGCTATGCAGGACACAATCAACAAATTAGAAAGTGAATTGAAAACTGTAGAGAGTGAAATGGCATAATATTTAAAAGAATACCAGGGCCTCCTCAATGTGACTTTGGACATTGACATTGCAGCTTACAGAAAAGTCTCTGAAGGTGAGAAGACCCAGCTCAGTTTCACCAGTATGGGAAGCATAGCCAGTGGCTACATCCATAGTTCGCAGATCTTAGGTCGATCTGCTTAAGGTGGTTTACAGACCAGCTCCTACTTGATGTCCACTTGCTCCTTCCCTTCTTAATACCACAGCCACATCCAGGAGGAGCAGATTGAGGTGGAGGAGACCATTAGGAGGCTAAGGATGAACCCTCCTCTGAAGGAGAAGCTGAAGAGGAGAAAAAAGAGAAGGAAGTGGCTGACAAAGAGGAAGGAGAGGAAGAGGAAGAAGGTGCCAAGGAAGAATTATAGGATGCAAAGGAGGAAGAAGAAGGAAGTGAAGGTGAAGGAGAAGATTTCTGAGAATCTGAGGATGAGAAGAAAAATGAAGGTGCTGGGGAGGAGCAAGCAACCAAGAAAATATTGACCCCTCCTTTCTTTAATTATTTCAGGAATAATCCTCCTGAAACCAGGTCAACCCTGTCACCAACCAAGCTGTTGAATTCCCTATACTATGTGAATTAAGAAGTCAATATATATAACATTGTGAGGTGACTCAGGTTGGACATTAAATGTTGTGCTATGACTTTTCTTTTTATGCAGAGTATCTGTTTGCTTGCAGAGTGGCTTCCTGGTTTGCTGCCAGCCTGTGTATGGTCCATGCTTATGAGTTCAGGATCTATGACAATGTGAATAATTCAGATGTTTACAATAAAAACACATGAATACATGAATTCACTGATGTTAATATTAAACTTCATGGAAAAAAATAGTTCTTTGAATCTTTGGTGGTTGGAAATGTTCAAGGAACTGGGGAACCACAGTATTTCTACTACTTACAACATATACAATGTAATGTGGCTTCCTACTGCATGAAGTATGTATTCTCATAGAGTAATACTGGTATACATGTTATAGTTATGGCAGTATGTAATATCCAATTAATATTAATAAAAGGGTAATATGCTAATTAGACCATGAGTCCTTCCAGAAGTCCTCCCAGACAAAGCCATGGTGGCGGGGCTGAGGCAGAGGTGGTTAGGGGTGATCAGGCCAGGAGAGGAAGGCAGATGGGGATGATCAGGCTGGTAGGGGGGCAGTTGGGGGCAAGAAGGCCAGCAGGGAGTTGCATTTGGGGGCAATCAGGCCATCAGGCAGAGTGGTTAGGGGTGAACAAGCAGGCAGGCAGATGAGTGGTTAGGAGCCAACAGGCCCGGATTGTGAGGGGGTTGTCCGACTGCCAATTTAGGCCCAATCCCACAGGGGTCTCAGATTGGAAAAGATGCAGGCCAGTCTGAGAGACATCCCCCTCCCCCATGCACAAATTTTGTGCACTGGGCCACTAGTGGGATTATAACAAAAGATCTATGTCATCAGAATCCCAAAAGGAGATCAGTATGAGTTTGGAAATGAAAAAAATATTCAAAGAAATAGCTACTGAATATTTCCTAAATTTAGCAAAAAGTATAAACCTACAGATCAAGAAGTGATAAATCTTCAAATGGAATAAAATCAAGATATCCATGCTAAGACACATTATAGGAAAACTTTTGTACAGTGAACACAAAGAAAAATATCAGAAGCAGCCAGAGTAAAATGATGCATTACCAACAAAGAAAAATATAATCCAAAAACAAAATTTCTGACCAGAAATTATGGTGGTCAAAGGAAGTGAGACAACATTTTTCAAGTGCATAAAGGAAAAAACTATCAATACATAATTCAATTTCTGGTGAAAATGTCCTTCAGGAATGAAGGGGAAATCCAGATATTTTCAGATAAAGTAACATTAAGAGAATTTATCACCAACAAATCTTTTTTTTTTTTTTAAATGTCTAACAACCCTAGTGGTTTTGGCTCAGTAGATAGAGTGTCAGCCTGCGGACTGAAGAGTCCCAGGTTCAATTCCTGCCAAGGGCACATTCCTGTATCATGGGCTCTATCCCCAGTTGGGGACATGCAGGAGGCAGCCAATCAGTGATTCTTTCTCATCATTGATGTTTCTATCTCTCTCTCTCCCTCTCCCTTCCTCTCTAAAATCAATAAAGAAATATATTTAAAAAATAAAAATAAATTGCTAACAGAAGTTCTCTAAGGAAAAAGAAAATAATTTTTAAAAAAAATCTTGGAGCATCAGGATGAACAAAAGAAAATATAAAAGCAAATATATGAATAAATACAATAGAATTTCTTTCCCTACATTTTTTAAATTATATTTTCTAGTGAAAGCAAAACTTGTAACAATGTCTAATATGGTGTTTCACTATGTAAAAAAAATATTTAAGGCAATTGTAAATGCAAGAAATATATATATATATATTTCCTAAATTTAGCAAAAAGTATAAACCTACAATATATATATATATTGATATGATTTCTACATTTCACTTACACTGATAAAATATCAATACTAGTAGAATTTGACAGATATAATATGTACCAGCAATGTAATAGCTAAAATAATCACAAAGTAAGTTATAAATGAGATATACTCAAAAACAATATATACAAGTGAAAATAAAATTCTAAAAACATGTTAGTAATAAAAAAATTAAGAAAATAGAAAGAAATAAACACCGGAGATAATAAAGAGAAAACAAACATAAAAATCACAGACTTAAGTCTTAACGTTTCAATAATTACATTATATGTAAATAGACTATATATACCAATTTAAAATCAGAGATTGTCTATAAGAAACTTACTTCAACTATAATACTATATAATAAAAGAGTACTATGCAAATTGACCCTAATCAGCAGAACAACCAGGAATGACCAGTCACTATGATGCACAGACTGACCACCAGGGGGAAGACACTCAATGCAGAAGCTGCACTCTGGTAGTGCGTTTCCACAGGGGGAGCACCACTCAGCCAGAAGCCAGGCTCAAGGTTGGCAAGTATAGCAGAGGTGGTGGGAGACTCTTCTGCCTCTGCAGCAATGCTAAGGATGTCCCTCAAGGGCTCCCAGGGTGTCAGAGGGATGTCTGATTGCCAGCTTCAGCCTGATCCTCCAGGGAGCTGCAGACTGCAAGAGGGTGCAGTCCGGGCTGAGGAACCCCCCAAGTGCACAAATTTTCATGCACCAGGCCTCTAGTGATATACATAGTTTGAAAGCAAAATGATGTAAGATTATATGCCTTGCAAACATTAATTAAAAGAAGGCAGAGATGGCTATATTAATATCAAATAAAGCAGCTTTCAGAGCAAATAATATTATCAGAGACAGAGACGAACATCATATAATAGTAAAAAAGTCAATCCATCAAGAAGACATAATAATCCTAAATGTGTGTGAACCAAATAAAAAAGCTGCAAAATTTGTGAGCTTAACTGAAAGGAGAAACAGTCAAATACACAATTATCATTGGAAACTCCAACACCTCTCTGGAATTAAGAAACCACTAAACAGAAAGTCAAAAAGGATTCAGAATCTAATTGACACTTCACCTCACAATAGCAGAAAATATTATTTTCAAGTACCCAAGTACTAAGTATCAAGATGGATCATGTCTTAGACCATAAAGCCAACAGCAACAAATTTAAAATTATTAAAATCATGTTATCTGACCATAATGGAATAAAACTAGAAACCAATGACAAAAATATAACAAAGACTAGAGGTCCAGTGCACAAAATTCATGCACGGGGGAAGAGGGGCATCTCTCAGCTCAACCTGCACCCCCTCCAATCTGGGAACCCTCAGGGGATGTCCAACTGCCAATTTAGACCTGATTCCTGAGGATATCCAGGACCTCTGGCTCCTAACTGCTCACCTGCCTGTCTGACCTAATCACTCTGCCTGCCTGCTTGATCCCCTAACTGGCCTGGTCACCCCTATTAACTTTTTTTTTTTTTTTTCTAATCCCCTTCACACACAATTTTATTTGACTTCTTTATTGGCTTCTCCCTCTCACACAATTTTTCTCTCTCCTTTATGTAACACTCTTTCCTACTGACTTGTCATTTATAAACCTTTCTTTCCTCCTTGTTTCCTACTTCTGTTCTATCATCCTTCTTCCCATCTTTCTCCTATCCTCCTTCCCTCCCCACATTCCTTCTTTCCTGTATCTTTACTTACCCCTTTCCTCTCTCCCCTTTTCCTTCCTTCCAACCTTAATTTTTTGTCTTCATTGCCTCCCTCAGATCTGCTTTGCTCCTTCCCTCATTTTTTTCTTCTTCCCATTCTCCTTTTAAGCTCTATCAGCTCCCCTTTAAAACTTTTCTTCCCTCCCTCTTCCTCTCTCATCCTACCTTTCCCATGCATTCTTCTCTACTTACTTCCACTGTTTTAATATCTATCTACCTGCCTAATTATTCACTATAATTTACCTTTTTTTCTTTTCTAACTCTTGCTTTTAAAATCTGTCCCCAGTACACAATACTTGATTTTCATTGTAGCTCCTACAGTTCAATCATACATCCTCTTTCCTTCTTTAACTCTGTTCTCTACTGACTTCTTTATAAAGTTCTTCCCTTCCTCCTCCCCTTCTTCACTATCCTTCCCCCTCTCCCTCACTCTTTTACTCTTTTTTACAGACTAATTAAAAATTCTATGCTTTTCGTCCCCTTACTGCTGTCTTCTTTCCTCTCTGGGACCTGTTTGGGCACTTGGGCCCCTCTCGCACTGGCTTTGAGGGGCCAAGTGACAAAGCAGCTGTGTCTTGCCTACAATGGCCTGCACTTTCCCCCTCCGAGTCTGGGGAGGCTCCCTCTGGGCCAGGGCTGGCATCCATCGCAGAGACCATTGCATTATATGCGTGTGCATGTGCATTCGTGCACACACAAGGCTTTTCTCCCATTGTGTGCTGAAGGGAGGACACAGAGGGCTTTCTGGTCGCCCAGCGTGCCTGCTCCGATATCTCAAGCAGCTCTCAGTCACTCCCATCCCAAATTCGCAGGCCATAGGCATGCTTGTGCAGGCAGGGTCAGGGCCTGGCTTGTCCTTAGGTGTGTTGGGGGGGGGGGGGGGTTCCTCCCAGGATGCAAGCTCCTATCCAGGTCAGACCAGGGGTGGTGGAGCCTGGTCCACTTGGTAGGAGGAGGTTTGAGGTTGTGTGCTTAGCAGGATTGACCAGCATCGCAGGCAACGTAGGCCGCCCTGTGTGTCTGTGGCGGTGGGATCCCCACATTGTTTACCAGGTGACCAGTCCAGGTCTAGTGCCTTACATCGACATCCACTCTCTGTCACCATGCCAGGGCCCTTCCTTCATGTTGGACCCACACATCCTCAATTTGTGTGCACGATCCTTCCTGGGATCATAGCCAACGCTCACATCCCCCAGTTGGTGTCTGCTGGCCATGCCCCAAAAACCGGCCTTCTGCCATGTGGGTGTCACCCCTCGCCCCCCCCCCCCCTTGAGGAGGGGGATTGGCTGCATCTCTGGACAGAGTGCTCTTGGACAGGGCACAGTGTTATAGGAGTGTTTGTTGGGCACATGCACCTGGGAGAAAAAGAGGACTCTGGCGTCAGGTGGGGAATGCAACCTCACTTTCCAGCCCAGGGCCAGGGGCAGGGAAGCAAACCTGATGCAAGTTCCCCTGCTGTGTGTGCAGCCTGTTGAATGGTCCTTACTGTGATGCGATAACAAACAAGTTGCATATTACCTCTTTATTATATAGACTAGATGCCCAGTGCATGAAATTCATGCACAGAGGAAGTTGTCCCTCAGCCCAGCCAGCACCCTCTCCAATCTCACATTTCAGGACTGCTGGCTCCCAACTGCTCGCCTGCCTGACTTCCTGATTGCCCCTAACTGCTTCTGCCTGCCAGCCTGACCACCTCCTAACCACTCCCATGCCAACCTGGTTGATGCCTAACTGCTCCCCTGCCAGCCTGTTAGCCCCTAACTGCCCTCCTCTCCAGGCCTGGTAACCCCTAACTACCCTCCCCTGCAGGCCTGCCCCCCCCAACTGTTCTCCCATGCAGGCCTGCCCCCCCCCCCAACTGCTCTCCCATGCAGGCCTGGGTTACCCCCCTCCCCCGCAACTGCTCTTTCCTGTAGGCCCGGTCACCCCCAACTTCCCTCCTCTGCTGGCCTGGTCACCCCTAACTGCCCTCCCCTGCAGGCCTGCCCCCCCCAAACTGTTCTCCCATGCAGGCCTGCCCCCCTCAACTGCTCTCCCATGCAGGCCTGGCTTACCCCCCTCCCCCCCAACTGCTCTTTCCTGTAGGCCCGGTCACCCCCAACTTCCCTTCTTTGCTGGCCTGGTCACTCCTAACTGCCCTCCACTGTAGGCTTGATCATCCCCAACTGCCCTCCTCTGCTGGCCATATCTTGTGCTGGCCATCTTGTGTCCACATGGGGGCAGGATCTTTGACCACATGGGGGCAGCCATATTGTGTGTTGGAGTGATAGTCAATCAGCATATTACTCTTTTATTAGATAGGATAGAGGTCCGGTACATGGGTGGGGGCAGGCTGGTTTGCCCTGAGGGTGTCCTGGATCAGGGTGGGGGTTCCCTTAGGGCAGGGCCAAGCCTAGGCGAGGGGTCTGTGGTGGTTTGCAGTCTGGCTACACTCCCCTGCTACTCAAGCTGAGGCCCTGGTATCTGGAATTTTATTTATCTTCCACAATTAAAACTTTGTAGCCTGGAGCAAAGCCAAGCCTCCTGTTTGCTCTGTGATGGGCAGCCATTTCTATTGGAATTTATTTATCTTCTATAATTGAAACTTTTTAGTCTTAACTGGAGGCCTGGGCCAGCCAGGATGTGTGGAAAGCATGGCTTCATCCATTGCCAGGGGCAACCCTAGCCTGTTCTCTCCAGCTCTGTGGCCTCTGCCATTTCTGTTGGAATTTATCTTCTATCATTGAAACTTTGTAGCCTGTAGTGGAGGCCTTGGCCTGCCAGGTTGTGCAGAAAGCTTGGCTTCCTCCATTGCTGGGGAAACCCAAGCCTCCCTCCTGCTCTCTGTGACCGCAGCCATCTTGGTTAGAGTTAATTTGCGAAATCACCTTGAATGGCTGGTGGGCATGGCTTGTGAGTGTAGTGGAGTGATGGTTAATTTCTATATTACTCTTTTATTATAATAGATAGGATATTATCAAAGCCTAGAAACTAACCAAAATACTTCTAAATAATCCTTTTGCTAAAGAGGAAGTCTAAAAAATTAAATAAGTGCATTGAACTGAATGAGAATAAATATACAACTTATCAAAATTCATGACATATAACTAAAGTAGTAGTAAGAGAGAAATTTATAGCACTGAATACATACATTAACATGGACAAGATCAACATCCAAAAATCTACTATATTTCTCCATACTCGCAATGCACACATGGAATTGAAAAAATTAAAACATGATATTTAAAAATAAAATTCTTAGAAATGAACTTAACACAAAACCTATCCTAAAATAAAAAAATAAATAAATAATGCTGAGGGGGAAAAATCAAAAGAAAATGTAAAGAAATTTCCATATATTAAATTTACAGATTCGTGGAAATCTCAACATAGTAAAGAAAGCAATTTTCTTCAAATTGATGTACAAGTTTAACAAAATTTCTACCAAAATTTTAGGAAGAATTTTTGAGATAAAATTACTTTAATATTTTATATGGAAAGGTAAAAGAAATAGATTAAAATAATTCTGGAAAAAAAACAAAAAACCTAAAGTTGGAGCAATTACTTAACCCAATATTTGAGACTTATATAACTACAGTAATCAAAATTGTGTGCTATTTGGAATGATAAAGATAGTTAGATCAACAGTTCAGATTAGTCCAGAAAATCCAGAAATAGTCCCATACATTTATGACCAACTAATATTTGACAAAAGTGTAAAACAATTCTATAGAGGAAGGGTAGACTTTTCAATAAAGTGTGCTGTAGTAATTGGATAAAACAGGCAAAAACATGAAATTCAACCTTTATACAAAAATTAAAATAGTTTTAAATATAAAGCATCAAATTATTAAACTTTTGAAAAATATATTTTTATTGATTTCAGAGAGGAAGGAGAGAGAGAGAAACTTCAATGATGAGAATTATTAATTGGCTGCCTCCTATACACACCCTACTGGGTATTAAGCCCAAAACCTAAGTGTGTGCCCTTGACTAGAATCACACCCAGGACCTTTCAGTACACTGCCTGGTGCTCTGTCCACTGAGCCAAACCAGCTAGAGCAAATTATTAAACTTTTAAAAAAAAAAAAAAACATAGGAGAAAATCTTAAGGCCCTATGTCTCAGAAAAGAATTCTAAGATGTGACATTAAAGCATGTGGTCCATAAAAGAAAAATATGGCAAAGTCAAGTAAATAAAAATTTGAAACTTTTGCTCTGTGAAATATCAAGATGATAAAAAAACAAGATAATATTTGCAAATCACATGGTGTGACAAAGGATTAAAATCTAAACTACATAAAGAACTTTCAAATATCAACATTGAAAACAAACAGTCTGATTAAAAAATGGCTGAAGACATGGAGAGATATATAGATGGCATAAAAGTCGCTCAAGCCCTAACTGGTTTGGCTCAGTGGATAGAATGTTGGCCTTCGGACTGAAGGTACCAGGTTCGATTCTGGTCAAGGGCATGTACCTTGGTTGCAGGCACATCCCCAGTAGAAGGTGTGTAGGAGGCAAGGCAGCTGATTGATGTTTCTCTCCCATCGATGCTTCTAACTCTCTATCCCTTTCCCTTCCTCTATGTAAAAATCAAAATATATATTTTTAAATTAATTATCATTAACCATTAGGAAGTGCAATTAAGACCAGGATGTGATATCCCCACACATTTAAAGCAACTAAAATAAAATGCTGGTGAGCATGTGGAGAAATTGATCATTTATCCATTGCTGATGGGCATGTCAAATGGCATGCAATATAGCAATCCTCACATAACAGGTGTTCTTTTGTGGCTGAACAATTTATGTTATTATTATGCTGATTATAATATTTAATTAATAAATTTCATATATATTAAAATATAATTAGCACTATTATGCTCATATAATTACATTAGTATGGTTGAAGAACTTTGGAATGCTTTCAGATTGGGTAACAAATAATACTGCTATAAAAATCATTTATTTATTATTGGTATTTTCAGTCTTTTATTAAATTTTAGTTATTCTGGTATAAAGAATAATTACTGATTAATTTGCATTTCTCTAATTGGAGAGAAGGTCAAACACCTTTTCAAATGTATTGGTCATTTGAAACACTATTTCACAAAGTATATGTTTGATTATCTTGTTAATTTTTTCATTTGTAAGTATCATCTCTCATTCTGTGCATTATAGTACTTTCATTCTCCTAATAATGCCTTTGGATGAACCTCTTTTCATATAGTACAGATGAATTTCCTATCCCAAGGTTAGAGAGAGCCCAATATGCTGTCCTGTTCCCAGAGCAAAGGCACAGTTTGGGAGAAGGAAGAAGTCCATAGGTAAATCAAGATGCTGCTGCAGTAAAGCAGCAATGAGTGGTGCCTCAGCCGGTGGTACAGCCCCAGAACCCACAGCGGGAACCCAATGCTTGAGATTCGAATAGCACTGTACTCAGAAAGGACTGAAGCACAGAAAAAGTTTAATTTTTTTAACCCCAATTAGATCCTACCCCTTTTTCCATCCCTCTAAATCTAGGGATCCTGGAAATAAAATGTGAAAGACAGACAATTTAGAATGGTTAGCAATGGAGAACTAGAAAGAAAGAAAAGGAAAAAAAAGCTGGCAAATTCTAGTTGTTACAATTGTTATAACTACAATATTGTGGTCTGAAGGGGGGGAGGGGCAAGAAATAAAATAGGTCCCTGAATTTCAGAGTTTCCCATCTCATGACAGAAGTTTATATTGTGATAATGTGGCACCACAGTATCACCTGACACTTGGGATGCAGGAGACAAAATAGGAAGTGGATAATGTGAACTGGAGAGAAGAAGGTTGGGAAAGAAGATTAAGTTACCAATAGCTTAGGGAGGAGAGAAGAGTTGAAGCCAGAGGTGCTCAAACTTTAGTTTACTGTGTCCTCCATGTCTCAGACATTTTCAAGGGACTCAAAGGTTAAAATAAATGTAATAGTTTGGTTCCTCCTATTAATTAATTGGGTTTAAGAAAACTTTATTAGTATGTATATTCTAATAGCTTGATGCATTCCATCCTCATCCTTCCTGGATTCCAAATTTTTGGATTCTACATGCTACAATGTATTTGTAGCCCCCAGAAGCAATACTGATGGCACCAACATGGTCATTTTCAGATACACAGTGATGAAATGTTGACTCTATGACACAGGTTTCCAGTTGTGGTCAAACAAGGGGATGTTCTTTCTTTTTGTCTCAACTCTCATACTGTTGAAAACAAATGTCTTTTTGTGGGCTTTTATTCATTATATTTATCACATTTTTGTGCTCTTGGCGGGTGATTTCACTGAAGCTCCCTGAGCAGGTGATGAGATGCTGTCTGTTCCTGAGCACGGGAAAAAAGCACGTGTGTCAGGTCCGCCTCCTTTAAGCGTGTTACAGTGCTGCCGGCTGGGAGCTCAGTACTAATGTGTCCACAGTAAGTAAGATGTCTGTAAGCAGAAACACCAGTAGAACAAGATTGTGACTTGGTCAGTGGATGAAAATGCTGTGATCAGAAGCTTATAGAATCCAATTTAGTATTTTCACTAGGAGCAATGATTCTATATTTGCTAATTCACTGTTGCAGGGAACATTCTAGAGCATGACTACTACAATTAACAAGAATCAAATGTAGCTATTTTAAAAGCAATACATACAAATTGAAGGAAAATACTTTTGCTTCATTCTTAAGTATCCAACGTTATTTATTAGTGTATGTACCTGGAGAACTTCTCAAACTTGTAATCAGATTGAACATGGCTGCCCTTATTGCTGGTTAGAGTATTTTCACATGACACTTTTTTTTTTTCAGAGAGGAAGGGAGAGAAACAGAGAGATAGAAAGATCAATGAGGAGAGAGAGGGTCATTGATTGACTGCCTCCTGTGGACCCCACACTGGGGATCCAGCCCACAACCCAGGCATGTGCCCTGACCGGGAATGAACCGTGACCTCCTGGTTCATAGGTCGATGCTCAACCACTAGCCACACCAGGCAGGCTTCACATGACACTTTTAATCTGATAACTGTCAGAAACACAGTTTGAAAGAGCTATGATATTGTCAAAACAACATGGCACAAGCTAACATTGCAACTGTCATACCGCACTATCCCACGGTGTTGCCCTAAGCAATTTAAAATGTCCTGAAGCTTCTTAGTGAGCTCACTGTGGCAAATGGGCCCTCCACACACTGTATGAGAGCCATGGATCTAATTACAGAAAAAAGAAAGGCAAAGTGAAACAATATTCTTTAAAGAAATAATGAATTTGGTAATTTTTTTCAAAAAATTGCATATTTTTGCAGAAAATAAGGCTGGAAAATGAGGTTTGAATTAGCAGATGAACAGTTTAAACGCCAATTTAAAACAGGTTAGCTTTTATTATGAAGGGATTAAAGAGCAAAAGATGGTTTTAAAGAGAGGAAGGCAAACTGGCAAATCTATATATAGACATGTTTATATGATTTGTAGGTATATCTGTGCAAAAAGATAAATATATATATATTTGCATTTATTTACATATATGAATAATATATTACATATGCAAACAAATGCATAAATAAATACATATTTAGAGAAATATGTATGTTTGTTCAAGTAAATTTTACAGGTGTTCTGATGGAAAATAATAAAATTAATAAAAAATGATACAAGAATAAACTGTTGGAAGAAACCAAGATGGCGGCATAGGGTAGACACCCGAATGCAGCCTTCCACAACAAATTTGAATTTAGAACTGAAAAACAGGGGAGGCATTGCCCTGAAGCGCCAGATGGCTGGCTGAGAGGAGGCTCTGCCATCTGGGAAGGAGAGAGAAGGCACGCTGAACCTCAGGAACTGTGAAGGTACGGAGAACTGTGTGTGCGAAAAGGCGCTGGCTTAATCCCGGTGCGGAGAGGAAGGGCTGGACCGAGATTGCTGCTGGCTTACTCCCTGCACACAGAGAGGGCGGGCCGGGCTGTGTTCACTACTGGCTTACTCCTGGCGCGGAGAGGGCGAACAGCTAACGCAGCTGGCTTTCTTGTCCGAGAGGAAAACAGAATCAGCCTATTGCTCTGATAAACGGCCCCAGACAGGGAGAGGCCAGACTGTCAGGCAGTGGGCAGAGATCTCTTGGAGGTGTGTGAAGCCAGAGGCCATTACTGCCGGACTTGGGGAGGAGCCGAAGGGAAAACAAAGTTTGTCTGCACCAACCCGAGACTCCACCCTACCTGTGGCTGTGCACAGAAGCTCTCCCAGAGGCTGGCTTTCTCTAAGGAGGGACTTGCAGGAATCCAAAGCTTGTCTGCGCTTTTACCAAAGAGGTGCGTGCACGCCTGCAACCAATCTTCCAAAACTCTCCAAGAACAGGACTTTTCTAAGGCGAGACTGACAGGGAACCAAAGATTGTCTGCGCCACCCCGAGACCCCGCCCTATTCAAGCAGAGTACAGAAACCCTCCTAGCTGAGACACTGCTGATCCTCACAGCCAATTGGCTTGGAGATCAACGCTTCCCAGTGATACCAACAATAAGCAAGGCTTAACAACAAGACTGCACACACAGCCCACAAAGAGCTACACCAAGACTGTCCACCGCAGGTAACTGGGAAGGCTGTGCTACTGGGCTCTACCAGAACACCTAGCACACAAAGCTATTCCATCAAATCAGGGAAACAACTAAAATGCAGACAAGAAGAAGGACACAAAGGAAGAAGATGGAGGAAAAGAAAAGATTGGACATTGAATTCAAAACTACAGTTATAAGGTTATTCAACAATATCCTAAAAAAGGCCGATAAAATAAATGAGACCTATGAGGATATGAAAAGAGAGCAACTAGAAATAATAAGGGATCAACAAGAAATGAAGAAAACATTGTCTGAAATAAAAAATATTATACAAAGTCCTAAAAACAGACTGGAAGATGGCAAGAATCAAGACAAAGATTTAGAACACAAAGAGCCAGAGGACACTCCTCTGCAGAAGGGAGAAGATAGAAGAATCCAGAAAGTTGAAGATAGTGTAAGAAACCTCTGGGACAATTTCAAGCGAACCAACATCAGAATTATGGGGATTCCAGAAGAGAGAGAGCAAGATACCGAAAGAGTACTAGAAGAAATAGTGACAGAAAACTTCCCCCACCTGGGGAAAGAAATAGACTTACAAGTCCAGGAAGCCCACAGAACCCCAAACAAAAGGAAACCAAGGAGGACCACACCAAGACATATCATAATTAAAATTCCAAGAGCAAAAGACAAAGAGAGAATATTAAAAGCAGCAAGAGAAAAGCAGGTAGTGACCTATAAAGGAGCACCCATAAGATTGTCAGCTGATTTCTCAACAGAAACCATGCAGGCCAGACGGGAATGGCAAGAAATATTCAAGGTGATGAATAACAAGAACCTACAGCCAAAAATAATCTACCTAGCAAAGCTATCACTCAGAATCAAAGGACAGATAAAGAGCTTCACAAATAAAAAAGAGCTAAAAGAGTTCATCACCACCAAACCAGAATTATATGAATTGCTGAAGGAGGTTATTTAGGAAGAGGAAGAAGATAAAGATAAAAATTATGATCAACAAATACGTAGCTATCAACAAGTGAATCTAAAAACCAAGGGAATTTAAAAAATCTGATGAACAATATTAACTGGTGAATATAATAGAATCAGAGGTATGAAAGGGGAGTGGACTGACGATTCTCAGGGAAAAGGGGAGTTGTGGTGCGGGAAGAGACTGAACAAAAACTGTTCACCTATGGATGAGGACAATGGGGGATGGGGAAAGGACAGAGGGTGGGGTGGGAACCTGGTGAAGGGGAGCAATTGAGGGGGGGAAGAGGATCACATTTGTAATAATCTGAACAATAAAGATTTATTAAAAAAAAAAGTTAAATTTTGAAAAAAAAAAGAATAAACTGTTTTTCATACAACTGTAAACCTGCTTCTGTCCCACCTTATATTTATGTATGCATATATGGATTTTAGAAACACAATATGGTATCCATGAAGGATAACTTGAATTGTGTAGAAATTAGAGGTAGAAAAAAAAGACTACAACAGTTTTGGTGAGTGATAAGAATCTGATCCAAAGAGACAGAAGTGGAAATATATATATTTTGTTTGTTTGTTTGTTTGTTTATCCTCACCCAAGGATATTATTTTTTTCATTTTTTTAAATACAATAGAAAAGAGAGAGAAGCAACTATATGAGAGAGACACATGGATTGGTTGACTCCCACATGCACCCAGACCAGGATAGGGGATTGAACTTGCAATCCAGCTATGTGCCCTTGACTAGGAATGGAATCTGAGACCCTTCAGGGAACAGGCCAATGCTCTTACCACTGAGGAGCACCTGCCAGAGTGAAAAAAAAATACTTTTAAGAGATAGTGAAAATATAGGAGTTTAAGGAATTTAATTAGTTGTTAGGGATCGGATATGTATGTACCATATCTTGTTTGACCTACAGCTTCCTAGCTTGGATAACCAGGTAGAAGGTGATACTTTTAGCCAAACCCCATTATGACTTGAGTTTGAAATTCTTCCCTCTAGAGTCAGGTGAAAAGAATAAATTAAAGCTCAGTGTTGGTCCATGCTCTAGTTAGCATGTAACACTACTGCAGGAAGACATCACTGTTTTATTTTTCTGCCAATGCTAAACCATGTTGAGCACTGAAGGCCTGAAATGTTGCTGTTTTTAGAGATTGAGAGGCCTATACTTGTCCAGACTATTTTCAGATTTTCTTTTTAAGTTGAGCTTTACTAAGTCAGATCTATGCCGCTTGGTAAATGCATTCAAGCAGGAGAAAGAAATGCCACAAAGGTTGCATTTATTACCCATCTTCTCTCAGACCCATGATCACTGCCCATTAAAAACATAGATGGGGCTTCCTAGGGAAGAAGTAGACTAATGGTTATTATGAACTGAATATTTGTGTTTCCTCAAAATTCATATGTTGAAGTTCTAATCCCCAGTGTGATAGTGTTAAATGGTTGCCCATTTGGAGGTAATTATGTTGCAAGCTTGTTTGAGACAGGTCTTCGAAACAATAATCAAATAAATATCACAAAAGATCTGTTTGTTCTTGTAGGTCTATTTTTAAGAGGAAATGCCTTCTCTAGTCTTCAGTGCCTATTCAAGTACTCCCAAGATGGGCCTGGAATCAAGTGTCCTCTGGGCAGCTTGGGACCAGAGCTGCAAAAGAGGGCAGTTGGGGGCAATCAAGTCCCATTCTGATAGGCCTTCCCTCTCTGTGCATGGGAATAAACACAGGGCATCCAAAGGAGAACTCAAAAGGCTATTTATTCAGAGTTGGCTAAAGCAAGGAAGTCAGTCACCATCACTTGCATGTGGTAGAGACCCAAAGCAGGCAGAGTACGGGGAAAGTTCTGTGGTGTAACAAAGGGAAGG
The DNA here is from genome assembly GCF_014108245.1 of Pipistrellus kuhlii. NCBI lineage: Eukaryota > Metazoa > Chordata > Mammalia > Chiroptera > Vespertilionidae > Pipistrellus > Pipistrellus kuhlii. The sequence continues at coordinate 104,228,765 of NW_023425515.1, read as the reverse complement.
TTTGGGTGCATCCTCATTAGACTGATGGCCAGGGGAAGCTATTGGTGGTTGCATTTGTTTACTAGGGCTGCCGTAACAAATTGCCACAGATTGGGAGGTAGAACTGTATTATCTCACAGCCCTGCATCCTGGAAATGTCAGATGAAGGTGCTGGCAGGGCAGGTGCCTCCTAAGGCCTCACTCCCTGGTTTGCGATGGCCACCTGCTGGCTGTGTCTTCATGCTCTTTGTGAGAATATTCCTGCTGTCTCTCTGGGTCCTAATCTCATCTTCACGAGAGACAAAGTCAGATTGAATTAGGGCCATTCTAATGACTTCATTTTAACCGAGCCACCCCTTGAAAAGCCCTAACTCCTAATATTCTGAGGTACATACAGTTAGGATTTCAAAATATGAATATTTAGGGACAGAATTCAGTCCATAGTCATGTGCTAACTAGAAATGAGCATCGTTAGTGATTGGCCAGGGACTGAATTGGCTTTCTACACATGGTCTTAAGTTGGAAGCCCACAGTACAGAGACTGGGCTTCCTGGTCTGTTTGCTGTAGATCGAAGGTCAGTTTTATTGTCACATGTTGTCTGGTTGTGTTGTTCGTTTGTCTATTCAGTCTCACCTGGAAAAAATAAAAGGTGGTAAGACAAGAACCTGTTCTGCTATTAACTTCTATGCCTTTAGATGCTAAGACTGAGCCTCACAGAGAGCTGGCACTCAATAGATAGTTGGTGAAAGGATCAATTCAGGGTCAGAAGGCTCCTCAGAAGCAAGTAGTCTTATAGACCTCTCTTACCCTCAATAACTATACTTTCTTATCTATGAATGGACAACTCCCATCCTTTTAATAATGATTATTGTTTCTTGAACAGTGACAGTAGTCATGCGCCACTTTACAATGGAAAACTACCTGAGAAATGTGTCCTTAAGTGATCTTGTCGTGGAAACATCACAGACCTACATGGAGCAGTCTACCACACACCTAGGCCACACGGTACAGCCTACTACTCCTGGGCTACAAGCCGGCACAGCACTTTACTGCACAATAGATCACAAGATTAAATCAAGCACAAGAGAAAAATGACACAATCAAGTCATGCAGTAAACAAAAGATGTATGAGGCTGCTGTCAGCATACTGCTGTAAAGCAGACTGTTTTTTTATAACTAGAGTCACTTTACATTATGATAAAATGTAGAGTATAGTAAACGCATACACCAGGAACAGTCGTTATCATCATTATCAAGTGCTATGTGCTGCACTTTCACATGACTGGCAGCACAGTGTGTTTGTTTAACCAGCATCAGCACGGACATGAAGTAATGCCTTATGCTACATTAGAAAGCTACGGCTGCATTATAATCTGTGGGGCCACTTTCCTACATGTGCCTGCACTGACTGCAATGTCATTATGTGGCCCAGGACTGTATGCTCAATTGGAGGCACCTCGAATTCACTCTCTCCTTTAATCCTCTCAGCAGCCCAAGGACATGGATGACTCTCATTTTACAGAGGAGGATTAAGATTCTGAGTTATTGTCTTGCCCTAGTTACTCACAGAGGCTAGTCCTGGGATACAGCACAACTGCTTTCTTTCTCTGGGACTTGCCACTTCCTCTTCTTTAAAAGTGGGTGACAAAAACACTTACATCAAAATCTTGCTATGAAATCAATAATGAGGGTGGGGGGAGAGAAAAGGCTCTTTCTTATGATACAGTGCCAGCCACACAGTGTGAAGTAATAAATGAACTAGAAAGTCATCAGGATGGGTCAAGCACAGAGGCTAAATCTAGTGAGCAGGATTCTAAGGAGAAGCAGAATATTTACATGACTTCAAAGTATCTTCACACAGTTACTTTTTAATTATAAAGGAAGGAATATTCACCACATTATGGAGCAACTGGCAGATACCACCTTAACCGGGAAACAAAAAATAAGTCCCTCAGTATTGAAAAAAAATAGCATAATACATTCCTTTGAAATGACATAATGCAGTGGTATTACTGGCTAAAAGAAAAAAAAAAAAAAAAAAAAAAAAAAGCATAACCTGAATCTAATCCGAATTTAATCATGAGAAACAAGCACAAATTGTGGGCATTTAACAAAGTAATTAGTCTGAACTCAGCATAAATGTGAAGGTTAAAGAAGCTCTGAGGAGTCAATCCAGATTAGAGACCAAAGAAGTATGGCACCTATACACAACAGATGACCCAGGATTGCATCTGAGCCTTATTACTTATTACTAGAGGCCCAGTGCATGAATTCATGCATGGGTGGGATACAGCTGGCCTGCCCCAATAGGGGCCCATCAGGCCAGGCCAGCTGGGAGGAGGGGCTGTGGGTGGTTGGCCAACTTGCCCTGCCCCTGATTGGGGTGTTGGTAGCTGATTGAGATGTCTGGCCTGCTGGGGGAGGAGGGGTGGCAATCAGGGCCTAGTTGACTGCCACAGTACACATCACTGCCACCAGTCATTCTGCTGTTCAGTTCTCTGGCTTCTATATATATAGACTAGAGGCCCAGTGCACTAAATTCATGCATGGGGGGGTGTCTCTCAGCCCAGACTGCACCCTCTCCAATCTGGGACCCCTAGAAGGATGTCCAACTGCCCTTTTAGGTCCAATTCCAGTAGGACCAGGCCTAAACGGACAGTTGGACATCCCTCTCACAAGCCAGGACTGTTGGCTCCCAATTGCCCACCTGCCTGCCTTCTTGATTGCCCATAATTGCTTCTGCCTGCCAGCCTGATCACCCCTTAACCACTCCCCTGCCAGCCTAATTGTCCCTAACTGCCCTTCCTTGCAGACCTGGTCATCCCTAACTGCCCTCCCCTGAAGGCTTGATCACCCCCAGCTGCCCCCCTTGCAGTCCTGGTCCCTTCCAACTGCCCTTCCTTGTTGGCCATCTTGTGGTGGCTATCTTGTGTTTTCATGAGGGCAGCCATCTTTGACCACATGGAGAAAGCCATCTTGTATGTTGGAGTTATGGTCAATTTGCATATTACTTTTTTATTAGATAGGATAGAGACCTGGTGCATGGGTGGAGGCTGGCTAGTTTGACCTGAAGGATGTCCCAGATCAGGGTGGGGGTTCCCTTGGAGGGTGGGGTGGCCTGGGTGAGGGGCCTGTGGTGGTTTGCAGGCTGGCCACACCCCCTGGTGACCCAAGCAGAGGCCCTGGTATCTATTTGTCTTCTTTAATTGAAACTTTGTAGCTTTGAGCGTAGGCCAGGGCTGTGGGAGCTTGGCTTCCTCCATCACTGAAGGCAGCTCAAGCCTCCTGCTCAGCTCCAGCTCCATAGCTGTGGCCATTTTTGTTGGGATTTATTTATCTTCTATAATTGAAACTTTGTAGCCTTGAGCATAGGCCAGGGCCTGCCAGGGCAGCAGGGAACTTTGGCTTTCTCCATTGCCAGAGAAACCCAAACCTCCTGCTTGCTGCAGCTCTATGGCCGCAGCCATCTTGGAAGGGTTAATTTGCATACTTGCTCCTGATTGGCTGCTGGGCATGAGTGATTGTGGGTGTAGTGGAGTGATTGTTAATTGTTAATTTGCATGTTTCTATTTTATTAGTGTAGATTATTTGTTGTAAAAGGGCAACTGGCAACATTTTAAAAAAGTCTCAGATATTTTTTTTTAATATATTCTATTGATTTTTTACAGAGAGGAAGGGAGAGAGATAGAGAGCTAGAAATGTAGATGAGAGAGAAACATCTACCAGCTGCCTCTTGCACACCCCCTACCAGGGATGTGCCTGCAACCAAGGTACATGCCCTTAACCGGAATCGAACCTGGGACCTTTCAGTCCACAGACCCATGCTCTACCACTGAGCGAAACCAGTTTCGGCAAGTCTCAGATTTTAAATCCTATCTAATAAAAGGGTAATATGCAAATTGACCATCACTCCAATATACAAGATGGCCACCCTCATGTGGTCAAAGATGGCCGCCCCAAGTGGACACAAGATGGCTGCCACAAGATGGCCAGCACAGGAGTGCAGTTGGGAGGTTCCAGGTCTTCAGGGGAGGGCAGTTGGGAGGGACCAGACCTGCAGGGGAAGGCAGTTGGGGACAATCATGCCTGTAGGGGAAGGCAGTTGGGGGTGATCAGGCCTCCAGGTGAGGACAGTTTTGGGGGACCAGGCCTGTAAGGGAGGGAAGTTGGGGGCAATAAGGCCTTCAGGAGAGGGCATTTGGAAGGGACCAGGCCTGAGGGGGTGGTAAGTTGGGGGACCTAGCCTCCAGGGGAGGGCAATTGGGGGCATCCATGCCTGCAGCGGAGGGCCATTGGATGTAACCAGGCTGGTAGGGGAGGGCAGTTAGGAGCAATCAGGCCAGCAGGAGAGCATTTAGGCATCTATCGGGCTGGCAGGGGAGTGTTTAGGGAGTGATCAGGCTGGCAGACAGAAGCAGTTAGGTTCAATCAGGTAGGCAGGCAGGTGAGCGGTTGGGAACCAACAGTCCTAGATTGTGATAGGGATGCCAGACTGCCCATCTAGGCCCAATCCTAGGCAGTCGGGCATCCCTCAAGGAATCCCAGATTGGAGAGGGTGCAGGTTAGGCTGAAATCACCTCCCACTGTGCACAAATTTCATGCACCAGGCTTCTAGTAAGTGTATAATCAATGTTATTTTCTTAATTATGATAATTGTATTCTGATTAAGAAGATGTCTCTGTTCTTAGGAAAATATAATAAAATATTTAGGGAGAAAATATTTTTCCCTTCCCTGCAGGCCTGGTCATCCCTAACTGCCCTCCCCTGAGGGCTTGATCACCCCCAGCTGCCCCCCTTGCAGGCCTTTACTATGCAATTTATTCAACAATTCAGGAAAATTTTTACATGGAAGATAAAGGAATGGTAAAGCAAACACAGTAAAGGGTCAATGTTTGGGAAATCAGGGGAAAAGTGTTATTCATCCAATTTTTCTGTAAGTCTGAAATTATTTCAAAATAAAAAAGGGTAAAAAAAATCTCTTGTTATAGGGGTTGAGTTAAAACTTATAAAGAATTTAGAACATAGGCCTTAAAATATTAGCATTAGTTATTATTATTAACTAGAGGCCTGATACACAAAATTCGTGCAGGGGGGCGGGGGAGAGGGAAGCAGTGTCTCTCAGCTCAGCCTGCACCCTCTCCAATCTTGGACCCCTCAAGGGATGTTATACTGCCCATTTAGGGATGGGCCTAAAAGGCAGACTGCTGGCTCCCAACTGCTCACCTACGTGCCTTCCTGATTGCCCCTAAATGCTTCTGCCTGACAGCCTGATCAATTCCTAACCACTCTCCTGCCAGCCTGATTGATATCTAACTGCTCCCCTGCCAGCCTGTTTGCCCCCAACTTCCCTCCTCTGCCAGCCTAGTCACCCCTAACTGCCTGCTTCTGCTGGCCTGATTACCCACAACTACCCTCCTTTTCAGGCCTGGTCCCTCCCAAGTGCCCTCCCTTTTTGGCCATCTTGTGGGGGCCATCTTGTGTCCACATGGGGGCAGGATCTTTGACCACATGGGGGCAGCCATCTTGTATGTTGGAGTGATGGTCAATCTGCATATTATTCTTTTATTATATAGGATAGACGCCTGGTGCATGGGTGAGAGCTAGCTGGTTTGCCCTGAAGGGTGTCCCCAGTCAGGTTGGGGGTTCCCTCGGGGTGTGGGGTGGCCTGGATGAGGGGCCTATAATGGTTTGCAGGCTGGCCATGCCCCCTGGTGACCCAAGCAGAGGCTGTGGTAACTAGGGTTTATTTATGTCCTACAATTGAAATTTTGTAGCCTGGAGTAGAGCCAAGCCTTCTGCTCACTCCTTGGTGGCAGGGGATTTATTTATCTCCTATAATTGAAACTTTGTAGCCTTCAGCAGAGGCCTGGGCTGGCCAGTGTGTGCGGAAAGCTTGGCTTGCTCCATCACCTGGGAAACCCAAGCCTCCCTCCAGCTTTCTTTATGGCTGCAGCCATCTTAGTTGAGTTAATTTGCATATTCACTCCTGATTGACTGATGAGTGTGGCTTCTGGGCTGTGGGTGTAGTGGAGTAATGGTTAATTTGCATATCACTCTTTTATTATATAAGATACTGCACAATTAAAAAGTGACCTGTCTATGGCATTAATCCCCTCAAACCTTCAGTTGATGGTTCAGAGTTGAGGAAAATCCAATGAGATAATGACAGGAAAGTCTTTATATAAACCTTGAAGTGCTGTGCCCTTGTGGTTGTTTGCTTGTGTAAGCTTGTGATGTGAGTTTTGGAAGCAACTATAAAATGAACTTACTTGGTATGTAAATTCACTAATTAACAAGGTCAGAACTAATCCCAGGTCTCTATCACTTCAATCCTATCCTTAACATTAGATTATGGACTACAAGGAAGAGTTAAGGAGAGGAAATTTTCTCTCACACCTTGACTTGTTTTTATCCTGTGAGGTCTGAAAGGTGCTGGCCGCCAATCCAGAGGCCAGGCTGGATCCCTGCCCCTGTCCCGAGGCAGTTCTGTCTCCTGTCTCCTGAATGGGCCCTGGGACCAGGGGCAAGAGTGGATCTCGGTAAATCTAAATATTAGGAGAAGGAATAGAATATTGGGGACCAGCCACAATTATAAGAAATATTAATCATGCTCTGTTAACCATGATCGTTCTGTTCTCATTAAAGAAAGCACATTGTAACCTCACTGAAAGTTGTACGCCATGGGGCATGGGAGCTAACATCAGACTGCAGTCCATCCTCCTGTCCTGAGAACTGCCTATCATTATGGAAAGATTTATAACCTCGTGGCTGAAGCAATCTCGTCCCAGAGGCACCTGCTTTTTACAACCCCCCAATCCCTATTACCAGTAATCTGGTCCTGGGGTGCCAGCCCTCCGAGATTCCCCTCCAGTGTGAGACCTACAACTTGCAATCATTATCCCATGCCTACTTTCCCATACCTGCAATTCCTTCTTTCCCAGGTAATCTTTGTCCTTCTACCCAATATAAGCAGCTGGCTTATGGTGAGAGGCAGAGCATATTTTAGTGGTGACAGCTGCTCTCCCATACTGCTGGCATTATTGGAATAAACACTCATATATAACTCAACCTCACCTCTGCTTAATTGACTCAAGCAATGACAAGCAGCCTGGACCCCTGGGTTGTCTGGTTACATACATAACAGACAGAGGCTGATTGCCTATTAGTATTCTCTCTTCCATATCTGATGCTGAAATGGCATCTTTCTTAAATCTCATGCTAAGCAAACTTTTTTCTCTCCATCTGAAAATATTGAAGAAAAAAAGGGGAGGTTGGGAGGTCTCAATTAGGATTCTGGCCTCTACACACATCCAAATATCTAAGGTTGTTGCTTTTATTTCCTTATTAACATTTCTAAAAACAAAATATATGGGCTGACTAGGAAACACACATTTTTCCTGCTCTTAGCATTGAATAATGGGTTCCAAATAAGGGTGCATCAAAATTTACTTTTTACACTGACTTCAAACAACCGTGTTTTACTGGTTAATTAGGAAGAACACATCTATAAGTGATTTTCCTCCATGAGGTGATAATTTCATTTACAAAATGACAATGTCTTCTGGTTCAGGTAAACAGAACCAGAAAATATTATGCGTAGATAAAATGGTACTAAGTATACCTGTTGGCCTCGGTTTTCCCACCTGTAAAATAAATTATGGATTTATTGCGAGAGTTAAAGGTATAATAAAGAGGAAATAAATATTTTCTATGAACAGTAGTTAAGTGAAAACAAATACCCCAGGCTCAACGTGGTGCAGTTAGAAAATGATTCTCCTCATTCCCTCCCTACCCCTATACTTCTCAGCTAGAAGACTCACTGAGCTTCTCAAATTGACTGCATACCAACGATAAATTCCTGAAATTGGAAAGAATGTTCCCTGTGATACAGCCTATTGTTCAGTGGTAGACACAAGAAAGGACAGGGGAGGAACCCAGCTTTAAAAACAGAAAAGGAAATTCAGGTTAGTATGAACAAATGGATGACTGCAAGCACATTTTGATGCTTTCTATTAGTGGGAATGCATTTATCCTGCTTGTTTTGTTTAAGGAAAGTGTTGTGAGGTTTTCACAAATCCATAGACTAATAAAAAAAAAATAATAACATGCTGCTATTTGGAGTGCCTCAAGCAGTTAAACTAAAGATATTTTATTTAGCATTGAACTTTGCCAGAAACAATCATCAGGTGATAGCTTTATTCATATCAACCAGTTCTCTGATTTCTTTAGGAAGCAAGAGACTAAGTTAATTAAACCCCACTTTATTTGCTACCCCAATCATAAATAATAAACTAAATCCACTTAAAAATTTTTCAGCAATGATTTGCATACTTGCCTTCAGGTGGTAATTTCTTTACAAGCATAAAGTTAATTGTTATTTTGCCACTCATTTAATTTCTCATTAAAATTTCTTTAAGGTTGTCAAGACATTAACTTTTGCAACATCTATGCAAAAGGAACAGAAAGTGTATAAAATACAAATGTACTATAAGAAATATGTAAAAATTATTTTTCTGTTTCACAATTAAAATGTTTTAATAATAGCTACTGTTATTTATTAATTACTACAATGTATTAAGTATCACATTCCAGGCACTAGGGGAGAGGCTTTTAACAGGTGTCCTCTACTTCTTAAGACAAACCATAGCTGTAGGTACTATTATATGCTCCTAGAGCCCCTCAGCTAATGAGGGGATGAATTTTTCTGCTTGACTTTGTGGATGAAAAGAGGGCCTCATAATCCTGACAAGCTCAGGGGAGGCCTGCATGGCAAGCCTTACAAATTCAGAGTCTAAAGTAACCAGAGGATGATATGAAATGAAAACTTCCTATCTAAAAGCCAGTCATAGTGGGTAGTCATGTCCTAGACTAGGGGTGTCGAACTCAATCAGAGAAGGGGCCAAAATCTAAAATCCAGCCTAAATCGCGGGCCGAATGGTTTACTGAACAGTCATAAACTGTCATTGTGATGGAAACGCAGCGGAGTGCAGTGATGACAGTGCGGTGCGGGCCACATTGCAAGGCCTGGCGGGACGGATTTGGCCCGCGGGCCTTGTGTTTGACACATGTGTCCTAGACCATACCTACTTTGACACAGGTCAATCTTTGCCAGTAGACTGAACCTATCTATTGTCTTTTTACATTTATGATAACATACCTTTGGAATGTCAAAGAACTCCCCTTATTCCAGACCCCTCAGGTCGCCATCTCCCTCCAGAGCAGACCACAGAACCCCTCACTGCTATCTTGTTCCCCGCATACCATCTCCATGTGCTATAAAAGTTAACTATATGTACTCACTAATGTAAAAGTATGTGTCTATCATTTTACATTTTACCCAATCTCAGAGATTTCCTTCTTTTCTTTCTCCTGCCTCCCTAATCTACAACCAATGGATTTCTTGTAACCCCTTACATCTCCTTTGATTCTAATGTATAGAATAAGGTGCCCAATTGCCATTCTCTGGAGTATTTTCTCAATCCCTTGAGATTTTGCTTTCAGGCAATTGTCAGTTTGGCTCAAATAAACTCATAAAAAAATATCTCCAGGTTTTGACATTTCTTTCTTCCTGTACAACTTCATTCTCCCACCCCCCACTAGGACTCTTATCATGTCACTTTGTTAAAAACTCACTTTCAGCTACTGAACATATTTTACATTTCTGGAATCCATCGGTTATTTTTTTTTTTTAATCCATATGACACATTGTCCCTTCCTGCAGTTCTGCAGAATTCTAGGTGTCAGAAGTGGTTAACAGAATTGGGGAAACATTGAGGAAGTGTTTCTGGTCCACAGTGAATTTGTGTAGTGAATTTTACTGGGTCAGATTTAGTTGAACCCTTCTGATGTTGGTCTAGCAATTAAATATACATGAGACAGATTAACAAGGGAAGGAATCCATTTAATTACATGCATAATATGGGAACCTCACATACATGAGTCAGAGACCCCGGACAAAGGGAAAATGAGGTATATACAGCAACATTCTGAGCCAAAGATGCAGTAAAGCACTTTGGGGCTTCAGAGAGGAGGAAGGTTGTTTGCAGGGTGATAAGAGCAGATGCTCAGAAATCAGAAGTTTGCCCTTCCCTGAGGATAGACCATAAAAAAGGTTTTCTGGTGATAACTCTTATTATGGGCAAGGCCCCTAATTTCAATTCTTCAAGGGAGAGGAAATTTTTTTCTCATGATCCCAAAGGGTTAGCCTTCTGCTCAACGTAGGTCACATCCCAAAGTGAGACATCTTGGAGAAGTCTGTTCTGAGTCCTTTCACATGAACCCAGCTTTCCCAGCACTTACTAAAAACAATTAACAGGGCACCAAATTCATTAGGTATTTTACTAGGCACTCAAATACCTAATGAATTTGGTGCCCAGTTAATTGTTTTCTTCTAAAAAGCCTTGATTAGTTAAATAAACTTAAATACGAATTTTTTTTTTCTCCAAAAAATTAGCCAGGGAGGGAGGGGGAGGAAGAGTCAGAATGAGGGTAACTTCTTGTTCCTCTGAGATGGGCACTACTTAATTCAACCTTGTTCCACCTGGGCGCCCCCCCATACCTGAACAGCTCTTTGTGTCCCTAGAGGACTACTGGGTAAGAAACAAGGTCCCACGGCCACCTTAGCACAAGCGGGGAATCGCATTAAACTTTAAAGGAGCGTGTTTACCAGCAAACAAAGGGCGGCAGGTCTCTGGTCCCAGGACCAGCTGGGCCGCCTGGGAAGAGCAAGAGCTGAGAGCCACCGTAACAAATGGACATTCCACACTCCAGCAGACACACACCCTGCTGCGGCTACTGGGGCTGCATCCTCCAGATCCAGCTACCTGGCCCACAGCTGGTTCTCCACCACCCGAGAACTTTTCTGCCCCTCTGGAGCCAGAGGTGGGCAGGTGGAGTCTCTAAGAATCACCCCCACCACCACCACACACACACACACACACACACACACACACACACACTGAACTCAGCCGGAGGCCCTTTCCAAGTGGAAGGTGAAGCTCGTAAATTCTTAGAAGACACTCACAAGACAGAGGGCCAGCGGGCAGTGCAAAGCCTGCGTAGCAAGAACAAAGGGAAGCAGCGGCCCTGGAGGATGCTGTGCTCCGCGGTGCCCCACTCTGGCCGGCTCGCGGGCGCTGTCTGTGCGCAGGTACCCGGCTTTGGGCGCTGCGGGTGTGTGTTGAGAAGGTACACAAAGCCTCCCTTCCGCGGGGCCAGGCGCCCGGACTCGCCTCCACGCCACCCATGGTCCATCACATTCCTGCATCCCTGCGCCTTCTGGGACCTGAGGGCACGTTGGATGCCAGGCGCCGTGCCAGGCGGAGCCCGTACAGGTAACCCTTGGGGAAACCTAGGCTGCCGGAGGCAGTGGCTGGCTGGGGAGAGGCATGCCATTTTAGGCAGCCGCGCAGCCCGCGCAGCTCCCCGCAGCCAGGCTGCCATCGCTCTCTGCCGGGGGAGGGCTCGGCGAGCCGCCCGGGAGTGCCCGCCGAGCACTCCGCCAGCTCCAGCCAGCCGCAGGCCGGCCTGGGGGGGGCGCGGGTAGCGGGGAGAGTGCAACTTCGCGGTGTGGCGCCCCCCGCTCGGTGAGCCCAGGCCCGTGGGGAGCGGAGGGGCCGCGGAGGCAGAGGCGGCTCTGACCTCGGGGCGAGCGCGGCACTGCCTGTGCGCGGGGTTCCGGAGCCTGTGCCCGATCCGCCGCTGGGGCCGCCATCCTTCCCCCGCCCGCGCTGCCCGCAGCTGGAACAATGAGGCGACGGGCGCGGAGCCTCCCGCCGCCTCGCGCGGGCCCAAGGCCGTGCCACCCGCCGCGCTGCAGCTGTCGCCCGGCGCGGAGCCGCTCCGGCCTCGGGGAGGCGACCCTGCAGGCTCCCGAGACACGAGCGCGGGTCGCCCTGGGCTCCGGAGGCGGCGCCCGGAGGCTGCCCGGCGGATGGGAGGCCGCCCGCGGGAGGACCTGAGCTGCGCGTTTGGGGTCTGCAGCCCCAAGTTCCGCGGCGCGTGGCGGGGGCTCCGGGCGGGGCCGCTCCAGGGGCGGCGGGTGAGTGTGGGAGCGCGTGGCGCGCGCAGCCCGAGCCGCTGCGGGAGGACAGAGTGTGGCACGCACGTCCCCGGACGCAGCGCCCAGAGCCGGGGAGCGGAGCCCCGCGGAGCCGGAGCAGGCGGGTGAGGAGAGCTAGGGTCGCAATAGGGGCCTGCGTCCTCCTCCGTGTCACCACCGCCGGTGCGCAGCTCAGTGCAGAGCTAGTCTGGGCGACAAGGAGCCCGACCTGTGTTTGGGGGGAAGGGTGGGGGCGTTGAGGGTACTTTGGGGGGAGAAACAGGGAATTCTTGAAAGGGTGAGCGAAATGGAGGGCTTGCGCTTTGGGAAGGGGCAGTTGTGCCCCTGTGGCTCAGTCATGGTGACCTTTTATTTTATTTCGGTTCTGGAAAGGAATCTAGGTTTTTAATTATCTTACTAGACCCTTCCCCCTTGAGAAACTGCACTTCTTAAAGCTTAAAGCTCATTCTACTGATTCTAGTTTTGTGTTAGCTGTAAGTGATTAGGGACAGAAGGGACCTTGCAGATCCTAAATACTAAATACCGGGTGCTTATTTTTTGTATACAGGAGAACTCCTGCTATTGGGTTGTCTTACTTTTGCTCCGTGTAGAGAGAGGGTGGTTGATGCTTTCTTTCGGTACCAAATGGACCTCCACCACGTTCCGATTTGACAGTGCTGGGAACCGAGACTCCAGCAAGCGCTGCCTCCCACAGCCAGCAGCTCTGCAGGGAGAAGCGTGCTTTCCAGGAATCCGGGGACACTTGTGGTCGCCTCCCAGGTGTCTCCACGAACCCTGTGTGTTTGGTCAACTGAAGTTCCAAGGCTGTTTTGAAATCCGAGAAGCACTGTGGGAGAAAAGTCCGTGCCTGGCTGGATTTTTGTGAGTTTATTTTCCTGGTCATGCTGAAAATTGGGCGAGTGCAAACTATGTTTGGTCGAACTCTTTGTTTTCTGTGCCATTGATGTTCTAATCTGGAAAGGAGCACGCGGGGCCTCAGCTCCTGGACTCTGCTGGCCAGGGCAGCGTTGCTGGACTCACATGTTTGCTATTTAAGTATTATTTGCAGGTTTAAAAAGCCTGGTGCGAGTAACTTGATACTTTTTTTTTTTAATTTGGCCAACTTATTTTGCCGTTTTGAAATAAAATTTGATGAATGAAGAATTTCAATAAATTAATATGCGATGTTTCATCCTGTTGTGAACTTAGTTAGGGTTAATGTATCTTTTAAAGGAAAAAGAATGTGTATCCTGGAATCTCTTTTTACCCATTCTCCTTTCTCTTTACCGATTTTCTACAACCCACAACAAAAATATTTACACTTGAAGGTTTGCATTTCCTACTAATGCATTAGAAAACTGTTGACTATAGCATATGGATTTTGTGATCAAAATGGAGGAAAGCCTAAAATAATAGGTGCCTTAAATTTACAGTTAAGTAAAAGGAAAAAAAGGCACTTAAACATGTTGAGTTCTTGATTCAGCTTTTATTGTGATTGGTAAGAGTGTAGCATTTTACCTTTGCTTGGTGCAGGAGAAGCGTCCACTCCTAGTGGAGCTCTGCTCCCAAGGAGGAGGTGGAGACAGTTCAGAGTCAGACCAGCATTGGTGAGTTTATTGTTCTGGGAGACATGATACAGAAGTGAATATATTTAGACTGGAGGATTCTAGGCCAACATAATTTAATATTTGAAAATATGTGAATAGACTTATTATGCAGAGAAGAGCAATCAACTCTGCTTGGTTTCTGATGAGGATAATTAAGAGTGAAAGGGATTCCTCTGAGGTGAAGACTTAAACTGGGTCTAGGGAAGGATTTGTGGCCAGCCAGAGAGATTAGTTAAGTCAGGAAGTGGTTGCTGAGAAATTCCTGTAGATACTTGCTTCTGGAGTTTTTGTGTTTTGTTCTCCAAACCCCTCCCCCCCCCCACCCCCCAGTTTCTCCTCTTTATAAGATGATTTAAGTGTGTGTGTCTCTGATCAACTGTATATAGTAACTGAAATTTTATACTCTTGGTCTAGAATTTATCTAAGCATTTCTCAAGTGCTAAGTCTTCTCTAAAACAACAAACTCATTCCTAGGTTTCTACATCTTCTGCTTAGGTAAACAACTGGTGGTTTTCTTTCCAAAACTTGCAGACATGTGTCCTTTGAGATGTTTTCAATTAATTTGCAGATTTGATGTCTCATTCTTGATATTTTTCAATAAAAATATCTTACACATGATGATAGTCTCTTTTGTTTAGAGTACTAATATGCATCTTCTCTTTAAATATGCTTTTTTCCCCCTCCTGGATCTTCTGTTATATGATCTTAATTTTAATTGTACTTTATTTGATTTGCTTAACATCTAAGCAAAAGCTAATGTCCTCATGGTCGATGTATGTTAAGTTTTGAGTGGTTAAGCCCTGAAAGCTGCTCCTTAAAAAAGAACTGTGGGATGAAATTCACAACTGACTGTAAGGGAAATAATTACACAGACTCAGGTACTAATTTTGGAACCCAGAAAGTGCAGCGGCACATTCACACAGAAATTTTTAATGTTATTCAGCTGATGCTAAGACCAAAGACAGTTTGTGGTATAGATGACCAGCTCCTGTTAGCAAGTAAACATCAGACTTTCCATTTAATATACCTGCCATTTTCTGAAAGCCCCCCTTCCTATTTTTTACAGATTTGTTTGTAAACATTATTAAGTATACCTCTTACTAAATCCCATCCTAATCTGAAATTCCAAATTCTCCCCCAAAAAGACATTGGTGGGGAGTAGCTGAAATTCAGAAATGCTTGGAACCCACCTAGACTTGCGTAAATGGCAGCCATACCTTTAAAAGGTGTGAGGTGGGAACTGGGCAGTCTGAAGGCTTTGGCTCTTGGTAAAAGCTGGTTCCCAGCAGTTGCCACCTGCAGGTTCTGGGTTGTTGCACTACACCAAGTGCACCTATTATGGGGAAGGAAGTGTTGTGTGGGTGGGAATGAATCAGAGAAATGCTGCTCATTCTTGGGAAGTTTTGTTTGCATGGAACTTTTCTCTGTGTCCCCCTCCCCCTGGTTTCTGCTGCCCTCTATGGTCTGCTCTAAAGGAGAATTTGGAATTCAAGGTAGACATGGGCTCTAACAAACTAGGAGGGTGTGAAGGTTGGGTTTGCAGTTTTGCACTGAACATTCTCAGAGCAAAGCATCCAGAAAAGCTCGTGGGGCCTTCCGAACTGAGTCCCAGGGATTGTGGCCCTGCAGGGAACCACTCGGAAGTCTGGTCCTCACCCGAGCTCAGCTTTAGGGCTGTAAGATGAAGATTCAGATTAAATCCACTCCAAGGTGTCTTCAGTTGCTGAGATTCCACGAAATTGATAATTATACATTCTGGCATATGCAAAGCTAATTCTTATGCTCAAAAGAGAACATTTATTAAGCATGTTGGACAGCCCTTCAAACACCGTGTAGTACATGGGAGAATAGTAATTCAAAGAACGACACAGCCACTGATTGGAACTTCTTATATGCCACACCCTACCCTTTCCTCGGCATACTTATCAAAGCACACCTTAGCCACAGCCCTGGGACATATTATCATCCCCATTAGACAGGTGAGGAGACAGCCGCAGTAAGGTGAAGCACCTTCCTCCAAAGGCTCCTGGTGAGAAAGTGGCAGAGCCACTTGTGTCTCCAAAGTCCATGCTGTTAGACTGAGATTGACTCTACAGGGAAGGGGAATGACTCCTCCTATCCTTTTGTCAGGGCCAGAGAATAGTTGGGACTGTGAGCTTTCACTTGTCCAAACAGTGGTTGGATTTTGAAGATTGCATAGGATGGAAGGGGCTAGCATGGGGCCAGGCAGACAGAAAGCCCATGTATCTACCAGAAGCTGGAAGCTGAAAGAGGCTTGAGCAGCAGCTTACAAATGGCTCCTGAAGTTTGCACTATCCAGGCATTCAGTATTAGATAAAATTCAAGCTCATAGGAAGGGTTGTCAGAGCAAGTAAAATTTCCAAGGAAAAATTTAAGCTAAGACTCAAGAAAATTATCCTCGTGTTTGAGGTACTGGGTTGATGAAGAAAGCAAGTTCATAAAGTAGTCTCTTGGGACATTTAGAAATACAATGGCTAAATCATAAGGGACTATGCTATGAAGAAAAACTCTGAATATCTTGATTATGAGTCTCTGTTTTCACAAGTTTGTAATTCACATGTTACATTCTACTCTAGGCTGCTTCTAGTGTTTGAGCCTGAGAAGAAATGCTTTATTAAATTTAAAACAATTGGTTTCCATGCTCAAATTATACAGATTTTTCAAGTAAAAATGATTCCATGTTGGTGATTGTTGTGGTTTTCAAAATTATTTAGCTTCAAATTAAATTTGGGAAAGATTAAATGTGTTAGATATCCAGTAGCTTTCAGTATCCTATATAATAAAGATGTAATATGCAAATGATCATTACGCCTTGAAGCTTAAGGACTGACCATGCAAGGACTGGATCACAGATCAGCAGGAGGGTGGGGCAGTGAGTTACAAGCAGGTGGCCAAGAGCTACAGGAGGAGGCAGGGCAGCAAGCTATGAAGAGAAGGGGTGGGAAAGGGAGCAGAGGGAGCTACAGGAAGATGTGGCAGCAGGTGGAGAGCTACTTGAGGGTGGCAGCAAGCTACTGATGCACAGATTCGTGCACAGGGCTACTAGTTCAGAAATAAATTTGAGCCAAAACCGGTTTGGCTCAATGGATAGAGCATCGGCTTGGGGACCGAAAGGTCCCGGGTTCGATTCCGGTCAAGGGCATGTACCTTGGTTGCGGGCATATCTCCAGTAGGGGGTGTGCAAGAGGCAGCTGATCGATGACTCTCTCTCATCGATGTTTCTAACTCTCTATCTCTCTCCCTTCCTCTCTGTACAAAATCAATAAAAAATATTAAAATGTACTTGGGAATACAAGTTATTCCAGCTCTACCTTTAAAAAAAATAAAAATAAATAAATAAATAAATTTGAAAAGTAATTTCCTTTAAAATATAGTGATGATTTTTCAGAAACATAAGTCTGTTATTATATGCTGAAAACTTATATTTGTAACTCTGACCACAAATGGGTAGAAAAAAGTACAGTTAATAATAGTATTTGTTTTCTAAAATGATACAGTTAACACAATTACAATATGAAACTTTAGGTGCATGATTAAATGAATTAATTTGGTTCTACGATTAGACAAGGGATCTTGCTGAGTAAGTTATATTTTAAAATCAGATACACTATATCCCATGAGAAATCCTAATATGAAAAAGAAAGCTGTCTTTAAAAAGAGCATGTGCATTCTCTTTCTCTCTCCCTCTCTCTTTTACACACACACACACACAGGAGGAATATGCACTAATATGTTTTTACTTAGGAGTAAGAACTTGAATTAGGATACTTAATTGTTGGGATTCCCTTATAACAAAATCAGGACCTGACCTCTGGCCTCTGACTGAGAGAAGATTGTGTTTCCTATATCATCTCTGAGATCATTGTGTGCCCCATTTTCTAGGTGGCTTTTGAAAAGATATCAAAGATGTTTCAGGTTTACACTTTACTCTTAATTTAATACAAATGGGATAGATATGGGAAAACACATTTATGTATGTTTGTGTGTTTGTTAATATTATTTTAAAATGTTTTTATTGATTTTAGAGAGGAAGGAGGGGAGAAGGATAGATAGAAACATCAATGAGAGAGAAATATTGATTGGCTACCTCTTGCACACCCCTAATGGGGATGGAGCCCGCCATCTGGGCATGTGCCCAGAACAGTAATCAAACCCCTGAACTCCTGGTTCATGGGTGGACACTAAGCCACATCAGGTGGGCTATTAATATTCTTTATAACAGCAGCATCCTCAGGGTACCTTTGGTGCTTTGCAGAATGACTGAATGCTATATATTTATTGGAACGGAAAGAACTTCCTAGGTGTTTCAGGTCAACCTAAAGTTGACCAAATAGTGTAGGTAACTCAGTAACTCTGCTGGAAAATGGGTTACTATTTGAAGTTTCCCTGAATTATAGTCCTCAGATCACTTCAGTCTTTAGATAAAAGAATTAAGACAATAAGCTCCAGAGTTTTATTTTTAAAAAGCACTATACCCCTTAATTCCCAAGGAATTTATTAATTTATGACTAAATGAGAATCTGACAAATGCAACATGGTTTACTTTATTTATGTGTGTATTTGTACATAGCGTGTGCATATGTATATAATTTCTATTTTATAAAGTGTGGTTTCCCTCTTTGAGTTACAGTAAAGTTAAAAAACTGTATTCCTCAGGCCTATGTTCAAAATTAGTAGTCAGAAGAATTGAACTAGTTAAGTGATTGGCCTGACTCAGTACTTGGTGCTTTATAATACTATTCAGAGATGCTATTAAATAGATTATATCATCACTTGAGGTAGGAGAGTTTCAGAAATTGTCTAGATAGGAGTAGAAAAATGTCTAAAAGTGCAGCTTAAAAATAATGTGATTGTTTCTGTTATTGCTTGCTTCACTCTACGCCTTCCACCACTTAGTTAAAACATATCATACTGTATGTCTTATCCCAATAATACACCCCACATCACTGTTTGACATATATGCAGAAATAGAAGCATGAATGTTTTTGGTTTGTGTGGTGGTGGTGGTGGTTGTTCTTTTTTTTTTTTTTTTTTTTTTTTTGTCAATATTTTCATGACTGATAAGCACAGTATTAGCTGTAAAACCAGAAGTGAGCAAAAGAGAAGCTTTAGATTGTATTAAATAATGTGCCTCATAAGGGGTAATCAAAATAATCCTAGACCCAGGAGCCTTTGCTGTTCCTAAGTGGCCTTGTTATAACCCAATTATAAAACGGAATTCTGTGCATATGACCAAAGTATAATGTGCATGTTTTACTGGCAATACTAAACTCACCTTACCCTAGATCTCCTCCCGCAGACCCCTGCTTCCCAGGTGCCCAAATTTAACCTATTTTAAATTTATCACACCATACTGAAGATGAGAGGTGAGTTTTGAGTGTAGAAATGTATAAACTGATCCTGCATAGTGGCCAGAGAATTTGGTTCTGGAATTACCAGTCCTGGCTGTGCACAGCAGTCCCCCTAAATGCCCTGTGCAGTCCTTGTAGCAGGCAGCAGAGGGTGCTATCTGCCAGGTGCCTACTCTACCCAGAACTATCAGCTTGGTAGGAGGGCCAGTTTTTTTTTTGTTTGTTTGTTTTGTTTTAACTGATTAAGGTATTACATATGTGTTCTTATCCCTCTATTGCCCCCCTCAACCCCCCATCCCGTTTGTGACCTCACTTTCCTTAGTGTCTGTATCCATTGGTAATACTTATATACATGCATACAAGTCCTTTGGTTGGTCTCTCTCCCTTCCCCCACCTTCCCTGTCTTTCCTCTGAGGTTTGATGGTCTGATTGATGCTTCTCTGTCTCTGGAACTGTTTTTTGTTCATCATTTTATGTTGTTCATTATATTCCACAAAGAGTGAGATCATGTGATATTTATCTTTTTCTGACTGACTTATTTTGCTTAGTATAACGCTCTCCACGTCCATCCATGCTGTTACAAATGCTAAGAATTCCTTCTTTTTATAGCAGCATAGTATAATATTCCTTTGTGTAGATGTATCACAGTTTTCTAATCCACTCATCCGCTGATGGGCACTTAATCTGTTTCCAAATCTTAGCTATTGTAAGGCAGCAAAATCTCAGACATACGCTGAAGCAATATTTTCACCGATACAGCTTCTAGGGCAATGGAAACTAAAGAAAAAATAAACAAATGGGACTACATCAAAATAAAAAGCTTCTGCACAGCAAAAGAAACCATCAACAAAACAATAAGAAAGCCCACTGCATGGGAGAACATATTTGCCAATGTTATCTCCAACAAAGATTTAATCTCCAACATTTACAGGTAACTCATACAACTTAACAAAAGTAAGATAAGCAATACAATAAAAAAAAAAAGGGGGGGGGGCAACAGACCTAAATAAATACATTTTGAAAGAGGACATACAGAAGGGCAAGAGACATATGAAAACATGCTCAAAGTCACTAATCATCTGAGAGATGCAAATCAAAATGACAATGAGGTATCATCTCACACCTGTCAGAATGGCTATCATCAACAAAGGACAAGTGCTAGCAAGAATGTGGAGAAAAAGGAACCATCATCCACTGCTGGTGGGAATGCAGACTGGTGCAGCCACTGTGGAGAAAAGTATGGAGTTTCCTCAAAAAACTAAAATTGGAACTCCCATTTGACGCAGTGATCCAACTTACTTGAGTATATCCCAAGAAACTAGAAACACCAATCAAACACCCCTATGTTCATAGCAACACAATTTAAAATAGGAGGGCCATTCTTCACAAGTCATTCCTGGCTGGACTGCAGTGCATACTTAGATTAATTTGCCTACCTGTTCTTTCCTTGGAAGTAAAAAATTCAAGTTGTGTATGTGGAAGGAGTTGGGCATCAAACAGGATTACAGGAGGGAGGTCATGTGTGCTTTTTTCCCTTTATTATTGTTCTTTATATTGTGAATTAAAAACAAGGACTGATGATGCAATTTTGTATTTAAACATTCCCCTGGTTTATCCTGTGTAGTTTGTAAGATCATCTTTTTTCAGAGATGACATAAAAAGTCCCTTGGAAGTTGATTCACTTATGTATATCAAGATGGCTTTTTCTTCACTGAGTGCCAATAGTTTGTAGGGTGGAGAAAAGCAGCAACTGAGTCCTGGGCTCCATTGCTTATCTTGGAAGGATGTTAGGAGATAGATGTTCAAGTTTATGAAAGGAACTCCTGCCTTAGCCTTTGTTGAACTTCAAGTGCTTGGATGAGGGACATCATTGAACTGAACATGTCTGGAGCCTATTTTTGTTTTGTTTTCTCTCTCTCTCTCTCTCTTTACAGCATTTATATGAAAAAAATACACTTTAAAATGCAATTTTCCTTACTAATAGAATATATTTTCATTGGCAACTGCTAGTCTCTGCACTGTGTACTAAGAATACTTTATATTGCAGGTGGATAGTGGATAATAGTTCTATGAGATATTTTGCATAACATAGTTGGACTCTCTTAGAGATGTTTTTAATGCATTAGCTGGGAGAAAAATTCAGCAGTACATGGAAGATTAAGATCATGTATATTCTTTAGAGTTTGTGTCCTCATAGAGAAATCCTACATTGCAATTTGGCAATAATCCTATATAGTAAAAGGGTAATATGCAAATTGACCCTAAAGCAGAATGATCAGAACGACCTCTGGACCAGTCACTATGAGGCGCACTGACCACCTCTTTGTTCCTTTCCCTGGCAGGCACCGATCACCTGATGATGAGTGGGGGGGGAGGGGGGAGCAGTGCCAAGCCGAAGCCCCCGCCCCGCTGGTAGCCCCACACACGGAGGGCAACCAACAGCAGGGGCGAGGCTGGTGAGTGGGCAGTAACAGCCAACCTCAGTCCCTTCCCCCAGCCATCAGGCACTGATCACCCTATGGCTAAAGGGGAACCAGGAGTGGGGACACCAGGAGTGGGTGGCGGCTGTGGGCAGCCATGGAGGATGGCCCTGATTCAGGCCATCCCCACGCATGAAATACATTCACTGGACCTCTAGTGAATAAATAAAAATCTGAAAACTCAGTCTCGGTTGATAGTATCCTGGTACTTGGAGTGCACTGACCAACTTTGAGTGAGATTTTCATTATACCAGAAACTAAAGTTCAAAGATATATAAAGAAAAGTTAGGATGATACTTAAAATTTACTAGAAAGGAAGAGAATACTAAATGAAAATGTGATTTAAAAAGTAAAAAGGATAACAAGATAGATTGCTTTATAAAGATGCAATGTACTGCCCTAACTGGGTGGCTCAGTAAGTTAGAGCATCAGCCAATGCACTCACTGAAGGGTCTCGGTTTCTATTCCTGGTCAAGGCACATACTGGGTTTGATGCCCAGTCAGGACATTTACAAAAGACAACTGATTGATGTTTCTCTGTCACATCAATGTCTCCCTCTCCCTCTCCCTCTGCCTCTCCCTTTCTCACTTGAATCAATTAAAAACATATCCTCAGGTGAGGCTTAAAAAAAAAATCTGATGTACTCAAATTATTTGTATAAATTCAGGATTTTCCTAAAATCAAAGAAATTGGCTGAAAAACAAAGCCAGATGGTGGTGGAACTGGTTGTGTGGATCTGCATGCTTGCAGCCACAGTTCAAGTTCACTCACAGCATTGGGAGTTTTGTTATTCAGTTTCTGTGTCCTGACAAGGAAGCTGTGTCTTACCTGCTCCTGAGACATGGCTGTTCGCACATGCCCTTGCCAGGTGCTGTGTAAATGGCTTGGAAATACTTGTATGCTTCCTGTGCCCATCCAGCGTCTCTTCCCAGATGAAAATGATGAGATTCACAGTTCCTGCAGGACAGTGAGTTTCCTGGGCTTCAGCTGCTAGTGTTGATCATATTCTTTGCAGAAAAGATGGAGGGAAGCCCTGCATTGTTAGAAACTGGAGGGACATTTTACACTAAAAATTCATTTTATAGATCTCTCCACCTACTCTTATCTGTCTCCTGTACCTCTACCCATCCTCCATATTGGCAGATAGTCATCTCCCCAAGCCCTAAGCTTGGTCATCTGGCATTTCATGTCCTTGGATGCTCCAGTCTCCCTCCAGCACACATGGGACACGTCTGGAAGTCATAGAGAAACGTGGGCCTCTTCACTGGACACCAGCTTATTGTCTCCACTTTCCCTTCTCTTTTCTACCATATTAGGCTGAATCTAAGGAAGAACTTGGTTCTTTTCCCCTCTGTCAGTAAGCTCCCTTCCCCCTCAAGTACACACATACACACATACACACACGTCTGTGCTAAAGCGTCCCCTCCATTGTTGGACTGTTTGCATCTTTCTTACCCCTGCTTCACTCTAAGGTTCCTGAGACGCTGAGCTTTAGTGCCTAGCACACCTCCAGGTCCTGTGCCCCCTAGACGCTTGATGAGAGTTGAATTAATGAAGCCAAGAGTACTATGAGACCAAACGGCTACTCCACTCCCAACACTCTTTCTACAAATAAAGAGAACAGGTTTTTTCTGTCTTTTTTGTCAAGGTGAGTCTCCATGTACATACTCCTCAGTTCTAGCGATCATTTGTAAACAGGGCATTCTAAAGACCAGGTGAATCATTCTGTACCTACATCATCTTTAGAATTGTAGTGAATCACTTTGGAGGTCCTCATGGGTTTTTATAAGGTTGATGGGATTCTGTAGGAACTTAGCTCTTCTCTATATCAATTCACCTGTGATAAAATAGGTTGCACAGTTTAACTCTGACTCCCTAACGGCCAGGACAGTGATACCTCACTTTATGTTGTCCAAACTTTAGGTGACTTTAAGTGCTTAAAGTCATAGAGCCAATCAAGTCAAATTAAATGATTCAGCCTTATAATTCTTAGGCCATTTGTGAATCTCACAGGAAAAACCTGAAATTCACATTTATTGTCATAATTATTACAAATGTGGTTGGGCATCTTTGTTTATGTCTGAAAACATTCATAACTGAGGGACATGTGTAATTGATACGTAATTAGTAAATGAGTTAGTAAGTGCAGACCAGGGAGAGTTTATAAAAGCACTTTGGGATTCATAAATGAATCAAATTCCAACAATTGGAGCTGTATCCATGATCCACACTTGGTATGATAATAAGGACTCTCTGCTGGGGATGGCTTAGTAGTGCTTTGCTGTGTTCCACTGCTTTCTGCTTGCCCACGAATCATCTATAAGTAGATATTAAAATTTGGAAAGGTGCTTCTAGACCTGGGAGAGTATGAAATATCAGCTCTCCTTGAAGAATGGTAAGTGCAGTGCCTCCATCCTGAGTTCAGTCCAGCAGGTGCAGGTGGGGCAGCTCACACGCACCTTAGTTGAAAGCCTAGGAGAGGCACTGTGTCATGTCTTCAGCGTGGTGTCTGCTATGTGGCCATGACTTCCTCCAGTATCCCCAGCAGGAGACAGCTGCCAGGGCTGAGATGCACCTCCCAAGGACAAATGGTCAGCTTGTATTTGGGATCATCAGAGTTAAGTGGAACTTGAGTATTTTCAAAGTATCTTTCCGGATTTACATCTTCTTGAGGGCTAAGTGCTGTACTTCCCTCACTGTGATAACAGAGTTTGCTTTTAAATTTTGTGGACTCAATTAAAGTTCGAGTTAGAGATGGGGGCATGCCTGAAATGAGTCTGTTAATTAAAGGGTCTGTTTTCATTGCTCTGAACCAATAGTAGAATAAAATTTTTAAAATGTTACCAGTGGTTGAAGTTATGGACCTTTAGTGATGCTCAGTGGTAAATAGAACATTGCAGGAATTGAACGAAAGCGCACAGAGGTCAAATATATAGAGCATTTGAAGAAACAATTTTATTGCTGTTTCCATAAACATAAGATCCCAGGGACAGCCTGGTAGTAAAGAGACATCCTAAGTGTAGATTTCTCCTCCCCCATGGAAATAATTTTAAGTCACTTTCATATTCAGGTTGAGTGGATTTTAATGACTTAGTGTGTGCTGGCTGTTCCCAGTTGTGCTGCCAACAGTGGCACTCCAGCAGCTCTCCTGTCTGTGGGTAATCTACATCAGCATCGACTCTCATCCGTTCCTGGGTTCACACACCAGGCAGAGCAAGCTCTCTAAGTCAGAAAACTCCGTCTGCCATGCCAAGTAGGATCCCAGGGCATTGGGATTGATGGTACTTAAGGTAATATATTGCATTTTGAAAATGATTTCCTTTTTCTTAATGACTTAAGATCTCTGCATGCCTCAAGCCCTTCAAATGTCCTTATGAGTCCAGCTATGCCAGCTTAATCAGGAGTGCATTGCCAGTGGGTTTCTCTGTACTTTTTAATTATGTTGTTGTCCTGGATAGGGTTTTTGATAACTGGATGTGGTTAGAAAATTCATTTACTGTGCTTTGGAATTCTGGTGCCAGCCAGGGAGGCATGACCTGCAATAAAACCAACCCACCAACTTATGCTGTGCTTTTCAGGAAAACTCATAATTATCAGATATTGGAACTGGTTTCAAATGGATGCCAAGCTTTTGGGAGGGGGCAAACTTGGCCTGGACCTGCAGGAATGGGGTTGGTGTTGTGCTTGCTTGTTTGCTCTTATTTTCTTTGACTGCAGGTTTATTCTCAGGCAGTGAGCCTCTAAGTAAACAATTCAGTGACTTACTAGGATCTAACAAGAAATCTTGTGTTACCTTGTTTGCATATCATGAATTCTGAAATAATTGGACATGTTTGGTGAATTACTATTAAACATTCAGTTTACACACCCAAACAATTGTCTTTATTCTTCTTTTGTAGAGAAAAGCCTGTTCTGGATGTGCTGGGAAGGGAAGACTAGCAGCCCACAGGGTGTATGCATAATGCCTCCAACTCTCCCCTCCAAAAGCAGGTGGGGAGGGTCCACTATGTGGTGATCAGAAGAGTTCCTCATCCTAAGAGTGGCCGACTACAGAGGCCCCGGGTGACAACCTGTACAGAGCTGGCTCTCCCTTTGAACTCCGAGGGAACTCATTTTTACACCACCATCCTCTCACTGGCTATTTTGTCACCCCAGGTCCCTGTATTGGTTGGCCAGGTAACAATGGGACATGGCTCAACACAGAGACCTGCCTGAGTAAAATCTTCACAAATTAATAGATAAAGGAAAATCTGTCTCCCAGGCTCCAAGCTCAGGTGCCTTTCGGCTGTGCCACTCGGATCCCCGCATTGCTGAGTGTGGTGTGCCCCTTAGTGTCAGTCAAGTTTTAATGAGAAGAGCATAAAACCAAGCAAAGTCACTTTTACACCACCACCCTGGGTTCTGGAAGGGCCTGATGCACAACGTAGAGGACCCACTTTTGCCCAGAGAGCCAAGGACCAGGGGTGAGATCTTCCCATCTTCGTTTGGAGAGAGAGTTGAAGGCATGATACAGAGCCCTGGCATGATGCTCTCTCCCTGACCTAGGAAAGAGGATAGGGGCCTCTTCCCCTAATCTCTGCAGGCTTTCCAGGACAAGAACAGTTCCCCTGAGTTCAAAGGGCAATTGTTGTTTGGAGGTTTCGGGGGGGGGGGGGGGGAGAAGATAAAATGAAGTTTTCTGTTTGCTGGAGGAAATTAATAGCGGAATCCAAGTTTGGATTTTCCCAGACTATCGGGAGTGCAGGAGTAAAGCTCTGTCCAGAGGGAAGCTGCCAAGGCTCAGATGCCAGTGCCCCTGCTCACTGGCTGCACCCGGGGAAAGGTGCCCTCCCAGGTGGCTTAAACTAGGACCTCCTCAGTGCTGCGCATACCTCCTGGGTTTGTCTTATACTGTGAATATTCTGGTTACCATCACTAAGTCCTCTCCAATTTCTCTTCCCAAATTTTCAGCCATAATTAACATGGAAGCAGAAATTTATAGAAGAAAGGAACATTGTGATATGAGAAATTTTCTTCTTAAAAATGGAAGGAAGTTGGCTTATTATAATTGTTACTTAAGCTCCCAAACTCTACATTGATGCTAAACTGATGGCATTTTTTTTTCTAATATTGGATTCTCTCCTCGCTTTGCTTCAGCTTCCACTCTCCCATCTCTTCCTGTGACACAGGTGGGTGTGTTACCGTTAACAGCAAGCGTTGTTGAAGCACTGCTCGAGGCTTTCGGCAGTTATCTCTGCTGTGGGACTGTACACAGATAGTTTACTATGGCAGATTCTAAAAAGTTATGGCCTATGAAAAGTTTGTTCTCAGTGTAACTGAGGTCGGAATTGGGCATTTAATCTGAAATCCATGTGGCGTGGAGTTGCACAGTAGATGAGCACTCTGTTCACTGTAGAGACAGCCCCAGAAGAGACATGGGCTTGGAGCTTGCGGACAAGTCTTGGATTCCACACCCTCCACTGTGGGAATTTGTGGGAATTATTATCCCCCAACACACACACCTACTTTTTTTGTAATTAAGACTTTTAAAGCAGTGTTAGGTTCACAGCAAAATTGAGCAAAATGTGCAGAGGTTTCCCATATACCCTCTGCCCCCACACATGCACAGCCTCCCCCACTAACAACATCCTTACCTGTTTACCTTAAAGTTCACATGGTTTTATGTAGTCTCTGGGTGTAGACAAATGTATAATGACTGTATCCACCATTGTAATGTCAGAGTATTTTCATCTGTGCTCACCTATTCATCCTCCCTCCAAACGTCCCACAGCCACTGATCTTTCACTGTCTTCACAGTTTTGCCTTTTCAGAATGTCATAGAGTTGGAGTCAGTCAGTATCTAACGTTTTTGGATTGGCTTCTTTTACTGAGTGATATGCATTTAAGGTTCCTCCATGTCTTTTCATTTCTGTTCAGCACTGAGTAATATTCCATTATCTTGATTTAATCTCTTGATGTACCCAGTTATTTCTGCACCCATTTACTGAAGGACGTTTTGACAGTAATGAATAAAGCTGCTATAAATATCTGTGTACAGGCTTTTATGTGGACATGAGTTGTTGTCTCCTTTGGATGAATATTAAGGAGTATAACTGCTGGATTATAATATGCTTAGTTTTGTAAGAAACTGACTGTTTTTCCGAAGTGGCTGCAGGATTGCATTCCCACCAGCAGTGGCCACCTTTAGTGCTGTCCCTGTTCTGAATTTCCAGCCATTCTAATAGGTGTGTGGTGATGCCTCATTGGTTGTTTTCATTTGCAGTTTCCTGATGTGGAGCTCCCTACTATGTGCTCATTTGCCACCTATATGTCACCTTTGATCAGGTGTCTGTTAAAGTCTTTGGCCATTGCCGGGACCGGTTTGGCTCAGTGGATGGAGCGTTGGCCTGCGGAGTGAAAGGTCCCGGGTTAGATTCCAGTCAAGGGCAGGTACCTTGGTTGCAGGCACATCCCCAGTGGGGGGTGTGCAAGAGGCAGCTGGTCAATGTTTCTCTCTCATCGTCATTTCTAACTCTCTGTCCCTCTCAATTCCTCTCTGTGTAAAATCAATAAAATATATATATTTTTAAAAAAGTCTTTGGCCATTTTTCAATAAGGTTGTTTTGTTCTTGTTGAGTTTGAAGAGTTTTTTGTACATTTTTTTCTAACAGTCCTTTACCAGATGTTTCTTTTGTAGATATTTTCTTCCACTCTGTGGCTTGTCTTCTCATTCTCCTGACAGTGTCTTTCAGAAAGCAGAAGTTTTGTTTTAATGAAGTCCAGCTCATCAGTTATTTCTTTCGTGGTTCATTCCTTCAGTGTTCCACATACCCAAATCCAGGTTTTCTCCTATGTTATCTTTGTGAAACATGAATTTTAACTTCCAGGGCTGAGAGTGGTTTTTAAAAGAAAGGGTTTATTAGGACATTGCTAGTAAGAACATGCTGCCATCCTCCGGCAGCATTTTAGATGGAAAGTTGAATGTGTTTCTATCCAGGAGTGCAAAGATGCTGATACATCAAGTAGGGGAGAAACAGCTGTAAGTTGTTTAGTAAGAAGTTATATTTTCTATAGGTGAAGGAGTAGGAGAAAGGGAGGCGGGGCTAGTCTGGAATGGGTGCAGTCTGCAAGGAAGAGTGTGTGCTCCTGTGTATTGGAGGTGGGCAACAGTCTGGACATTCCTTGTGCAAGCAAGAAACCAAGGCTCCTGCAGTGCTGCCTGGTCATACTCTAGATAATTATGGAAATAGCACCTGGAAGTCAATACAAAGTTCCAACAGAGCACAGGAATGTGAGGTCTCTGGTCAGTTGGCCCATAGCTATTAGCAGGCTAGCTGCTCCGTCTCTTCCTCTCACTCTCCAGCAGGTACCATTTAATTTAGAACATTTCAAAGGTTTTTCTCATCATCTTTTAGGAGTTTTATACTATTGCATTTTACATTTAGGACTGTGATTCTTTTCTACTTTTTGTTCTAACAAAATAGGAAAAAGTTAACCCTATTCTAAGGTTTCAGTTTCCTCCTCTATAAAATGAGAGTGAGTGATTTGGTTGTTTTCTGACAAACAATATTTTACATGCTAACCAGCACATCTGCACTGGGCTTGAGGGTGGCCTTTGTTGCTGTTATTGTTAGAACACAATACAACAGGAAATGGAGTTGATGCATGCCTAGCAATTTTTTTTATCTTTTATTTTTTTATTTTTTTTATTTTTGCCCTTTCTTGGAGCAGTCCTCGTAATGTTTGTTTGCTACCATCAATATTCTTTTGTAATATCTTATTATTTGAAGTGACTGATGGTTGATATAACTTACCCAGACAGTGGTTCGGGGGTCCTGAAGATGCAGATGGGTTATGGGATAAAATGCCCTGACTTTGAGTTCTCTTTCAGACTCAAGTACACACAATTTTGTTCTGCTGCTTCTAGCCCACGTCTTGTGGCCAACAGAACAAGCCCTCTTTGAAAAGGAATGCCTGCTTATCTTCCAGGCCCCATATTATCTATCTCTCCTCCTTCCTGCCAGCTCTTCCTTTCACAAGTCACACCTGCCTCTGGGTATAGAAAGAAGCCGAAAAACTTTCAATTCATTTAAAACTTGTCACTGGTTTATTTTTATTAAGGATCTTGGAAATGACTAAGCTATGGTTGTCTCTATAATTGTAGGCTTTGCTGAGATACTGTAGGGTAACCGAGTTATATGTTCCTGACACAGTGACTACGTGCCCAGAAATTGGAGAACATACAGCTTAAATGATTAAGAGAAAACAAAACAAAACAAAATGCCAAAGGGAATAAACAATCGTCAGGCACAGATTGATAACAACAGAATAATGACAAGGTTGTTCTGAAACTGCATGAACCCCACTGCATTTAACGGGAGCTGAGTCAGACCACATGGCAGCAATGGCTCTGGGCTCCAGGCTGACTGCCATAACAAGCTGGGGAGCCCCCAGGCAGAGTTACAGTACCGGCCCCTTGTTCTAAAAGCAAGAATAAAAATACCCTTAGTGGCACTAAACAAAATACATTTCCTTCCCTTTCTTTCCTCTCTTGACTTGTGATGATGTTTTCAATGAAAAGAAAATATAAGATTTGAATAATCATAGCCATGGTTGTCTCTAAAAATACATTTCACCCTTCATCTTTATATATTGTGCAATGCTGGTTTAAGTGCAGAATTAAGAGCATTAAACTCTTGTGAGGACCCTGAAATCACAGGATATGGACTTTGTAACTGGCCACACCTGTGTGTTCTGTTTCTCCAGAACTGTGGAGCTAGGCCTCGAGCTAACCCCTCTGAGGCAACCTCACTCCATGCACCTGCGCATTCCACAAGCACTCAGTCTTCATCTTCTAAGGAAGGAGGCACTCTTCTTCAGTGTCATCAGTTCAGCATCTTTGGATGGCTAAACAGGGAAATAAAAAAGGATACCTTAAGAATCCTTGGTTAAGTGTGTTTCTGAGAACACTATTGCCTTTTTTTTTTTCTTCTTCAGAAGTAACTTTGGTTCTAACATAAAGCACGGCCCATGGGGGCTGTCAGATCTCCCCCTGAGCTGCAGAGGAACCTGTTTCTACAGTTCTCACTTGGACACCTGCTGACCCCGAGGCCTGTGAGCTTGCTGGGACTCTGCTCACAGAATGTCACCAATCTGCAGCTCAGTGCAGATGGTGCATCAAGGAATGGTGGACATCTTACTGCACATGTTACACACATCTGCTCTGTTCACCCACATGCTTCATTGTTCCATCTTCCCATAGGACTTCACTTACAGCACAAAGTCAAGTGACAAGAGAACATCAAACCATTGCCCTTCTGATTTGGGCCCTGTGGACCACGTAAGTCACATGCCCATGAAGCTGGCCCTAATGATGTTTAATGGGTGCTTACCCCGAGAAGCCTCTGCTTCCTCATCACTACATTGAGGCAACACTGTCACCAGACTCACAGGTTGTTCTTGTGTTTAAATGAATCCCTGTTTATAGTCCACATAGCACCACACAGTCCTTGCTAAACACCATTCCTATACTTCTACTATTGAGCAAGTCCTCAGACAGGATGCCTCCATTGTCTCAAAGACAGCCTAATGCAGGTGCAAGCCAGAGCCATTAGATATCAATGCTAGAATTGAGTGGGGTGAAAAACAAGTTGTGTCACAATATATCTTATTATCTCTTTGAAATGATTCTGTGCCTGAACAAATGAGTAAGCAGATAAAATAGAATTCCTTAAGGGCTTTGAAGAGCAAAGTGATTTCATAAAGATGTAAGACATCCATTCACTTTCACAGCTCTCTCCTTATGGCCAGCTTACTGTCCTCTGGCTTCAGTTTCCTCCTATGAAAGCAGAAGTGTCAGATGTCAGATAAGGGTACTAGAAATTGTCACATCATAGTACAGTGTCTTGTAGCTAGAATGTGCCTAAGTTAAAAACAAAGACATAAAAATATATGTAATAAGGTCAGGATGGAGAGAAGAGCTACAATAATCAATTTCATCATTGCCATTCATGTTGGCTAGGAGTTGGCAGTGTACTAAGCTCTACAGTTCTTTCTCTCCGGGGTAAGCATTTAGACAGACATGAGCAGAGCAATGACGATGGGCCAGGAATAGAAGGTCACCAGGGTGAACAGCCCTGGCTGCTCAGCAAAGGACAGTCACTTGTAGTATGGGACATTCCCTAGCATATCACTGGTCATGCAGTTTAGACCCCCTGATCTTTCCTCCCTAGAGATAACCTCTAGGTCTCAGATGCGTTTCACTCCAGGCCCCGAAAAGCAGCAAAACTGGACAGGTGACCCCACAGCTGACCTCACAATTAGCTGCATTAAATAATGACCCCTGCCCTGGCACCGGCCAATCAATCAGTGGAGACCCTGACTGAGAGAACACACCTGGAAAGTTGCTGAATATTCTATTGAGATCTTCCTCTGGGACTTTACCTAAAATCTCCACCCTTAAAACTTTTAGGATAGCATGATTTCCCTCCCAGGAGCACTCGCATACCTTTCTCCTGCCCCTCTCCCTCCCTTCAGGCACATCACCTTTACCTTCCTCACTTCTAAAATCCAAGGGCCCTCCTTTTGCCTCTATAACCTATTTCCTGAGCCCATTTCTTCTATAAATTATTTCTTTTACCTCTGTGATTTTGGGTCTTGGCTCTGAATTGGTTCTTAGCCAGAAGTCAAGTACCAAGGTTGCTGAACCCAGGTCCGGTCTCACCTTTAGTACCCCACTGATGCCACCATCTTCAAGGCCAAGGCTGCTATCCAGCAGGCCAATGCACACGTGCACTATACAGACATGTGCTGTTTTGTTTTCATATTTTACCTTGTAGAAAGTCTCAGCATCTATTTTCTCATCTGTCCCAAGGGTCCTGGAAGTAAACCCCTGCCCAGGCTGAGAAACCTCAGGCCCTGGGAGTATTCCCTCTTGTAGGCAACATTTTTGCTGTGGGGTAAAGTACAGTGTGTGCTGGACCTGGCTTGTAAGTTTCCAGCACTTTTATGAGACAATTATTAAATTATATTAAAAATAAAGGTAGTAAATTCTCAAGACCCAACACTTTGTAATTAGTTCATCACACTTTCCTGTGCCTGCTGCCTCAGGTTGCCTCTACATACTGCCTATGTGGTGGTGGGCTTCTGTGCATCTCTTTCCACCTGTGTTCTGTCGTAGTTAGAATGGGCCAGGGTGGAACTCTTTACACTGTGGAAATGGGCAGAGGCCAAAAACCAGGACTCCTTTCCCACACGTCTTTCCTGGAAGCCAACTGTAAAACATTTATCAGCACAGGACTGAGCAGGAATGAAATTTCATGCAGAAGATCCTTTTGGAAGATTTGTTACAAGGTGTGGCTATTGTAGACCATTAGAGAACCCATTAGAATGTATAAAAAAGGAAAACAAGATGAAGGGAATGAACATTTCTTAACATCTGTGGCTGGCAATACATTAATTGACTTTCATATAGTAGTCAATTCAAACCTTCTTAAAGGCTGGAAGAGCTATGTGATAGTACCTCCATCTTGCATTTGAAACGGATCTATGGTTTAATAACTTGCCCACTTTGCCACAGCTAATCAATGAAGAAATTTATGTTTCTTAAGTATTTGAAGATAATTGTTTGTGACTTGATTCCTTATTATTGTTTTCCCTGTGAATAAATTTTGCAAAGGAAATAGTGTTAAATGATATGGTAATATTTTTTTAGGTATAAATAATTCTATACTTTTTTTCATTCATTTTTTTTGTACATCAAGCACTTAAAGTCAAATACATGCCAACACTGGTCACTCAAAGTTTCTACCTGAGGAAGAAGTAGGTTTGAATGCAGTGCTGGGGCAGCCTGGGAGATGATGAGGAATGTCAGAGAAGGAGGTGGAAGCGGGCTTTTAAAAAGGAACAGCTCCTTTCAGTGCTGAGAAAGCAGCCTGGCAGAGGCTCATTGGTGTGTGCCTGGTGCTGTGTGCAGTCTCAGAGCTTTGCTGTGGTGGAGGTGACAAGACTTCGGAGATTATGGTCAAGGGTGTCTGTGGGTGGTCTGGTGCTGGGCTGACCAGCAAAGCCTGAGCTGCAGATGAATATATCACTCTGACACATGTTTCTATGAAGGCTAGGGAACTGTTTGGCTTTAGAAACCAAAGCAGCCTTGATTGCCTGCCTCGTTAGGCTTTTATTTAGATACAATCAGCAGGGTAAGTATCCTTGAGAAAGCACATTCTTCTACAAGGTCGGCTTTGAAGACTAAACATAGAGATTCCAGTAAAACATCTGGGGGATCGAACTTGTTTGGAAAAGTCAAGGCAGGGGCTGCCGCCTTCAGCAAGGTCCCCCTAAGAAGTCCCAGACCTTTCAGAGAATTCAGACCTTCCAATCAAGTCCCGTGCTTCCCCACAGTCTAGGAATTCCCGCCACACTCCCACCTGACACACATGGTCTCTCTGGCTTCCCTGGCTCAGCAGCAGCCTCCCAAGCCACGCAGTCACAGGGAAGCTTCTGCCATCAGGCTCCTGGGCCTACCCTCCGGTTCTGCTCAGTAAGCCTAGGATAGACCTGGGAATTTTCATTTCGTTATGACATCTCCAAAGACTCAGCACTGGGGCCACACTGGAAATGTCCTTGTTCTGTAGTTTCTGTGCTGTCTTCACCAATGAAAAGAAAGGACACTGTATAATAATGGTAGTTATTCCTAGCTTTATTCCATTTTATACCCAGTCTCTATCCATCCCCTCCATCACCCTGTGAGATGTTCAGAGCAGTTGATTACTTTATATATTTTACACTTGAGAGAACTGAAGATTGAGGTGTTAATTACTAGGACCCAGCACTAGTACATGATGGACCCAAACTTTTAGCATTTGCCTGTGTATTTTCTGTGGGTGCATGGTGCCCATAGGGAGAACTGCCCCCATGTCCGGGATGCCACCTCATGGTGATCTGTTCTGGGACCAACTCAGAAACATTGTGCCTTAAAAAGAGGACCATCAATGCCCCCAAAATTATTTTCAACTTTTTTGGAATGACTACACACTTTATAATATAGTAATTTACTTTTAAGGCTTCCCACTCTCAATTTCTGCAGAGTTCTGTTCAGCTACAGAACTTTAAAATACTTTAGAAGTAAAACCCACGATCTGATCTATTTAGTATCATTAGCTTACAAGGAAGGCATTGCCAGGGGACTGGATTTCTATAGGCTTTCAGTATTCAGCCTCTTTCTGTCACTTAATGAAGAGAACAAGACAGAATGAGAAAGGGGGTCCAGCCAGGAAACCTGTCTTCTCCTTCTGTGTCTGTCTCTGACTATTTCATAACCACAGGCAACACATGTTCTTTCCCCCAGACTGTGGGCTCCTCATTAGTCTATTCCAGCTTTTGTTAGGGTTCCTGAGTCTCCAGGATGGAGGGAGGAAATATCACCACTGATTTCATGTTTTTTGGCTTTTCTGAGACTAATAGAATAGTACAATTCCATTGTGAGCATTGAAGGCATGGTTCTAGCACTGTATTCATTTATTTGGGGTTGGGAACAGAGAAATGTATTTTACCCATCAAGTTAGTTAGATAAAATAGTTTCTTTTGTTTTGTTTTGTTTTGTTTTCTCTAGAGTTGATAACTTTTTCCCAACTGCCAAGCATCTAGAAATGTGTTTTTCTTATATAACCTGCCTCTGGGTCAAAAAGTAACACATAATAAAATTACATTTGTCTCGTCACATGCTTCTCAGTTGTTTCTTTTAGAACTGATATCTTACTTCATTGTAGAATTGGGACTAAAAGTTTTACTAAAACAAGAAGGGCAACTGGTATCAGAATGCTCTTTAGCCCACAATGCAGTGTAAACACACAGCAGCCACTCATGGCTCAATTTGGACTCAACTTGGAAAGAGAGCAGGACATCTTTCAGAATGCATTCTTTTCTGTTGACTTCAAAGTGATAACTCTACGCTGCTCAGAAATGAATTCCAGATATGGATTTTTTTTAATCAAACTCCTCTGATATTTTAAATAATTTTAAACTGATGAATTTAGTGTTTCTAAGATAAAGATCATAAATACTTTACTTTTTCCAAAGTGCAGTCTGGAGAGCGTGTGTCTGCACTGGAGTTAATGTTGTGCTCAGTCAGTGTAGTATAGCTGCTGCAAACATTTATGGAACAAAGGAAAGAAAGTCTTAATTTGAATTTTCCAGGAGCAAAAATAAAATGAGCAAATGTATACTGGATTGAAAGGCAAAATAAAAATAAAGATGAGTGCTGTTTTATTACTGTGGTGCAGTGCTATCAGCATCCTATATAATAAAAGGCTAATATGCAAATTGTCCCTACGGGGTGGGGAATGGGGAGTTCAACCGCCCAGGGGTTAAACATGCACTGACCACCAGGGGGGCAGCACGGGCCATGGCAGGCATCAGCAATGCAGTGCTGGCAGTAGGTGGCAGTGGAGGCGCTGCTGGCCCTGATGGGCCCAATGAGAGCGGACTGCGGTGAGATGGTGGAGCAGGTGAGCTGGCAGCACCAGGCCAAGGTGGCTGGAAAGGGAGTCCCTGGCCTGTGGCTTTGGCAGGCAGCCAGAAGAAGGGAGTCCCAGGCCAGCAGCCAGCAGCTGTTAAAGAGCCTACCCATGTATGAATTTCGTGCACTGGGCTTCTAGTCTCGTTTAAACTGCATGTAATACATAGTGTAATCACTAATAATTTCATGTCAGAGTATGTACCTTATAAGAGATGTTTGTTGAGTGAATAAATGTTGGATCAGTGATTTTTTTTTTTCTGCTACAGAACTTTTGTTTACTCAGCAGGGAAATTAGATACAGATACTCTAATTGTAATACTGTTTACATGAGTAAGAAATACAGATAAATGAATATCAATTTCATTGAATAATCAAGTATTATTGGCTGACAGAGGTACCATAAAGACAACTTTAGCAGGTATCTCCACTAAATTTTAGAATCATGGAAGAAGACTGTTTTATTGTCCCTTCAATTCCAACCATCTATCACAGTACTCTATTTTATTTGCATGCACGCGTGTGTGTGTGTGTGTGTGTGTGTGTGTGTGTGTGTGTAAGTGATAACGCGCGCACGCGTGGGTGTATGTGTGTATTTCCATACATCTTTTTTATTTTTCTATTTTTTTATTGATTTCAGAGAGGAGGGGGTAGGAGAGAGAGAGAGAGAGAGAGAGAGAGAGAGAGAGAGAGAGAGAACAGGACATCAATGATGAGAGAGAATCATTGATAAGCTGCCTCCTGCACACCCCACACTGGGATAGAGCAGGCAACCCAGGCATGTGCCCCGACCCAAAATCAAACTGGAACCTCCTGGTTCATAGGTTGATGCCCAGCCATGAGTCATGTCAGCTGGGCTTGGGTGAGCATCTTATATGTCATGACTTGTTTACAAATTATACAGAAGAGC
The DNA here is from genome assembly GCF_014108245.1 of Pipistrellus kuhlii. Lineage (NCBI taxonomy): Eukaryota > Metazoa > Chordata > Mammalia > Chiroptera > Vespertilionidae > Pipistrellus > Pipistrellus kuhlii. Next base: position 104,191,884 of record NW_023425515.1, on the reverse strand, counting down.
TTTTGCAGGCCAGACAGAAATGAGAGCATAAGGAAAAGGGCTGGGTTAGTTGCACTAGGGAGGTAACCAGAGTAGCTTTTTGGCAGATTTGAATCAGAACTCATCAGAATGATTTTATGATTCATGGCATCATCTCAGGAACACAATTTTCAGACTGCTCTTCCATTTCTTAGGATGTTCCATTTTCCTATGTCATCCTGGTTAGTTTCAAGCTCAGCTTCTGAGGATTTACACATGACTATGGTCTCACCTTTAATTTCTGTTCTTTACTCTTCAAAAGTTGGGCTGGCCCACTGAAGAGCCAGACCTGGTCTCCAGCATCGGCATCCTCAGTGTGTTAGCTAGAAATGTTCGGTTCTGCAGAAGCCCTGAAAAAGTATGTGCAATCATATACCTACAGTTGAGTGAATGTATCCTCCTATCTAATAAAAGAGTAATATGCAAATTGACCATCATTCCAACATACAAGATGGCTGCCCCCCTGTGGACACAAGATGGCTACCATAAGATGACCAGCAGGGGAGGACAGTTGGGAGGGACCAAGCCAGCAGGGGAGGGCAGTTGGGGGCAATCAGGCTGGCAAGGGAGCAGTTAGGCATCAATCAGACTGGCAGGGGAATGGTTAGGGGGTGATGAGGCTGGCAGGCAGAAGTGGTTAGGAGCAATTAGGAAAGCAGGCAAGTGAGGAGTTGGGAGCCAGCAGTCCTGGATTGTGTGAGGGATGTCCCTTGAGGGGTTCCAGATTGGAGAGGGTGCAGGCTGGGCTGAGGGACACCCCAACTCTCCCTGCCCCACCCGTGCATGAATTTCGTGCACCGGGCCTCTAGTATATATTATATTATTTTTACTTTCCTCTCTTCTTTCTAGTTCTAAAACTAAGTGTCTGAAAGTCATACTGTTACTGGACACTTCTGTGCCAGGGGCTGGCCCTGCCCACGACAATCCAACATGTTTCACATGTCACACTGGGCAACCTTCAGATCCTTGACTTGCTCAAGAAAGATGTCAAGGGCCAGTCAGGATGAGAATAAAGCAAGTCTTATTCAGGTGGAGAAAAGGAAAGAGACTAGGGTGCAGGCACCACTGTAAAAGAAGCCAAAAGTGTGCCTGAGCAGACTACAGAGTAAGTCTGCATCAGAGGTCAGTTAGTCCTTGGGATTTGATGTGTTTCCAAGGAGAAGAGGGGTGTTGTCTCCAAGCTTTAGGGAGTCAATTCTGACTCCACCTTCTGGTTGGGAGAAGCTTTATTCCTGACAGTCTGTCTGGAAGTGTCATGGTGTTTGTCCCCTCAACTCCCCTTCCACTGCGGTGTCAGTTTTCACTGTGATGATGGAAGAATGAGTTTGGGGTCAGTCTCAGTCAGTTTTTCCACATCTTGGAATGATCTGGTTCTGGCCCGTCCTTGTTGTTGTTGACTTCCGAGATCACTGCCCTAAACTGTTTTCTCTTTGATCCTGTCCTGAGGTGGAGGCTCTGGGGACTGTGGTTTGAGGATGGCAGCTCCTGCTTCCTTGTTCCGTTGTTGGGATTTTCCTTAACTTCTTCCTGTCCTGCCTTAGTTCTAAGTTCCCATATATCATATGGTTGCGTTTTAGTTGAAACAATTTGGTGGGGGTGGGAGGACGGGTCACTGACCCTGATGGAGAGATTAAAACCTTGATATGCTATTTATGTCACTAAATGAGGTGAGCACATCCAAGTTATTATGGTGCTTCTCACAAGTTCTCCTGGGTGTATTTCATAGAGACCATCGTTTCCTACCACTGTGTGTTTGGAGAGTCAGCAGCAAGAGGTTCAATTCTTTATAAAGAACATCTGTTATGCACCCATTCACTTATGGAGTTCAGGCCACTTCAGCTTCCTCTCTGCCTGACCTGATATCTCTTGTTCCTCCCTTGAAAAGCTCCAGCCCCCATGTGCCTAACTCCTCACCATCCACTTGATCTCAGTTTCACTTTTACTGCCTGCACTCAACCTTCCCAGGGTCCCCAATCTAAATTATGCCCTGAAGTATTTTGCTTACAGCCCTCATTTCTTTCCTTCCGACCTCCTGTGAGAGGCTGAGCACTTACAGGTCCTGCACCAGCACTGAGGGAAGACAGGTCTCCCTCCTGAGTTCCGCCCTTTGGAGAAGAAAGGCAGTAACAAATGAACTTAACTGGTGGTGATCAGTATCCGAGTGAGAACAGAGAGGGGTAGAGGAGAGAGTGAAAGCCTTTCTGAATAGAGTGGAGACTTCAACAAAGCATGAAGAAGCCAGGCCAGTTTCTAGAAGAGGGTTGCTCCAAACCCAGGCTGCTTAGGCAAACAGCCTGCCTCGCTGGGGTGGGAGCTGAGTGTGTTCCAGAAGCAGTGGGGGCTGGAAGGAGGGGGGAGAGGGAGGAGCATGGTGGGAAATGAGGCCAGAGACACTTCATGTACTGCTTTGGGGAGAGGAAGACCAAATGCTTATATGAGGGAACCAGCCACATTAAATCCCTGTTAAAGTTACCCACTGTTTTCTGGAGCATTCCAGGCAGGGAGGAAGTAGGGGGAAGCCCTGCTGAGGACTACTCCACTACTACGGGGCAGTGGATAAGGCAACCAGCTGTCCAAATTTAGATATATTTTAGTGTCAGGAACTGTCAAAGTCAAGGTCAGGCTGGTAGTTGGGATTGGATATGAGTTTAAGTGTAAAGAAGAATTAAGAACCACAACACAGTTTCTGAGCTGAGCATGATATTTACTGAATGGCCATGATATTTACTCGATAGGGAAGACTAAAGAGGAAGAAAGAATAATAAGTGTTTTATGTGGATATGTGAAGTTTAAGATTCCTAGAAAACTTGGAAGTGGAGACATCTCACAGACAGGAGATATATGGATCTGCAATTCAGGGCAGCAGCCAAGGCGGTGGATATACAGTAAACGTGGGAGGCATCAAAGGATGGAAACAGCACAGTTACAGCCAGACGTTTATGTAGACGTTTATGTTCAAGAAATGACACTTTATCTAAAACAACTTCAACTATATTTTGAGACCCCATTCTGTTACCAGAGAATTGTATGGATGGGCTTTCTCTGTTGCTAATTAGAGTGGGGTTCTTGGGGCACCACTGGAATAAGGATTTCTGGGAGTACCCACTGGTGATAAGAAAGCTTTATTTACATGAAATTGCAACCATGAGTTTCAAAAGCTCCATTTCCCTTAAATCAGTTCTGGAAAAGGTGTAGCTGGAGATTCAGCAGAGCTAAAAGCAAAGCCAGTAACCAGAGTTTCTGTCTATGGTGCAGTTGAGTCCAGCACAGTATCAGGATAATAACAGCCCATTAGTTCGTTGTGTGTAGCAACAAGAGAGAAGAGATGGAACTCCCTTTGTTTAGGAGCTTATAAATCTCAGATTCATGCTCTTGCAGTGGCCATGCCTATTCTGGCCAATGACCTGCTCCCAGGTGTGACTGACAAGTAATCACCTTTCCTTTGTCATTCAGCTTACTGGGTATGTATCTTTTCTTTCTTTGTCCAATCCCTTCCCCCAGGATCTGCAGAGATCAGACCTGAAGAGTGTTAAACTGCAGCTTTCTGGAACAAATGGCATGCCTATATTATTTGTCTGTCACTTTGCTCCTTTTTTGTTAATTACCGGTAATAACTCAGTTAATTACAATGGTATCAGTTCCACTAAGGGAAAATGTAACTGCCAAATCAGCCAACATTTATAAGTTGATTAAATTAAATGAGTTGACAAACTTTTGGGTTCTTTTTTTCCCCTTTATCTCCTGGGGCTTAAATATCTTTGCATCAGGGAATTGTCAGCACCCACTTATACATGTATTATACTGCTGCTGTCTGAGTGTTTGATTACCTAGCTGGTCTCTTCCCTTGTAGTACATTACATATGTGCTGCCCCCAATGCCCATGCCTGCAAATTTTATTTTGGGGCTGAGGATTCTCACTGTTTTGGAGGCCACATTGGGGTTTTTTCTCTCATGCTATTCTGGGCACAAAAAACTATTTTATGGTCATAGCTGTGCTACCATTTCCAGCTAGGTGAAGAATTCTTGCAGCACTTTCAGGTCCCAGGCTTTGAAGTACAGTAGGGCAAGATCCCTTCTAAATGTAGTCCCTTGACTTACTTAGGATTGTATTGTCCTCTTTCTCCCGGTGTTACCCAGTGGGTGTGGGGTTGGCAGGATGCTACAGTCAAAGGCCCTTTCCACTACCTAATTCTTCTGTTTTAGTTTCCACTCTCCTTTTCAAGAGCCAAAAGTTAGTGTTTATCTCCCCTTAGGCAAGATAAGACTGGTTTGGCAAGTATTATTCCCAATTTGTGTCCTCTCCTTCACCACTCCTTGAATATAGCCAAGAATTGACATCCTGTCTTCCGGTTCCTTGTGACAATTATTCTTAAGGCATGATAGGTCTTATGTTTATCCCTGTGAGTGGCAGGATGACATGGAGTAAAGGAATGTGGTAAAAAATAAAAAATCATCTAAGACAGCACAATATGCTGCAAGATTTGAGTACTAATTTCTTCTATCTTTCTCACATTACTGAAAGCTCAGTGTGGGGAGAAATTATATTGGATTTGCTCAGCACTTTGAGCTGCTCAGAACTGAGGGCTTTTTAAAAAAAAAAATAACCAATTAACTTCCCAAGCTTTTCGGGCTTGCACTGGGTCCACCTTCTAACCAGTCCATTCCATTCTTCTTTTTTTAATGGATTTAATTTAGTTCCCAAGAAATGGTATTAAATAGAAAAAGACTCAGTCTAAGGATGACAGCACCTACTGTCAACATTCTACCTTCACAGGATTATCACTACTGAATGGGAAATTGTCATGTTTGAAATTACTGATGAAGAAAAAAGGTTGGTTGGTAGAAGACCACACTTGAGACTCTTTAATTCTATATCCTTCTCAAAGCTTTTGGATGTGTTCATTTCAAAATAACAAAACAATTAGAAGCTGTGCTCATAAGATGTCTTTTATCTTTAGACCTGGGAGTGCTCTACAAACACGCATTAATCCTTCCAAAAGCTGCTGCCAGCCATGTAGTAGTATCTTCCTTCCCACTGAGAAGGAAGTGACGATGTCAAGAAATGTTTCTTTTCCCCAAAGTCTTTGTGTGAGGTGCAGTCATCATTTCAAGTATACAGTTCCCAAACCAGAATAAAGGCGGTGGGCCTGTACATTTAAACAAAATGAATGCAGATGAAGTCAGAATTTCTTAGCATAATTACAACTGAGTGAGAACCTTAAGGGTTTGTACTTTCAAATAGCACAAACCACTCTAGGTGAGAGGTGCCATCTTTTCTAAGGCGTATACAATTTTTCATTTAATAAACTTAGTTTATGGCCTGTTTTCTTCTAATGATACAGGCCCTGCCTCCATTGTATGCTCTTGCCTCCTTTATCAAATATTAATTGAGCATAATGGCTTGGATCGATTTCTGGGTTCTCTGTTCTGTTCCATAGATCTATATACCTGTTCTTGTGCCAGTACCAGTGACTTGGTAGTATAACTTGATATCTGGTATTGTGATTCTTCCAACTTTGTTCTTCTTTCTCAAGATCGCTACAGCTACGTGGGGTCTTTTTTGGTTTTATATAAATTTTTGGAGTCTTTGTTCTAGATCTGTGAAATATGCTATTGATATTTTAATAGGGATTGCATTGCATCTCTAGGTTGCTTTGGGTGTATATGCATTTTAATGATGATAATTCTACCAATCTATCAACACAGTATATTTCTATACTTGTTTATATCATCCTCTGTCTTCTTTTCAACTTTCTATAGTTTTCTGAGTACAGGTCTTTTATTAGTTAAATTTATTCCAATGTTGCAATGATAAATAGGGTTGTTTTTTATTTTTATTTTTTTTCTGAGAGTTTATTATTGGTGTATAAAAATGCAATTGATTTCTGGGTGTTAATTTTGTATCCTGTTCATTGCCAAATTCATTTATTAAATCTAGTAGTGTTTTAGTGGAGTCTTTAGGGTTTTCTATCATGTCATCTGCAAATAATGTCAGTTTTACTTCCTCCTTTCCAATTTGGAAGTTTTTATTTTTTTTCTTCTTGTCTGATCTCTGTGGCTAGGACTTCCAATACTATCCTATATAATAAAAGCCTAATATGCTAAGTGTCTGGCTGTCTGGTCGTCCATTCAACCAATCAAAGTATAATATGCTAATGATATGCTAAAGCCACTCTATCGCTAGCTATGATGTTCTGACAGGTAGGTTAGCTTGCTGCTGGGGTCCAGCCAATTAAGACTGAGTGAGATGGCCTGAAACCCTCATGAGAGCTCTCCCTGGCTGCCAACATCCCTCATCTCTCTCCAGCCCCTATTGTGCACAAGTGGGGTCCCTTGGCCTGGCCTACACTCTCTTGAAATCCAGAACACCTTGGGGGGATGTCAGAGAGCCAGTTTCTGCCTGATCCCACAGGCCAGGCCAAGGGACCCCACTGATGCATGAATTTGTGCACCAGGCTCCTAGTGTTTAATAAGAATGTGAAAGTGGCTTGGGCAGGCCCCACACACACACCCCCACCCCTCCGACTGCAGGTTCAACCCCTTCAGCAGGGGCCCCTCCTGCCCCTCTGATCGTAGGCTCAGCCCCTTCCCAAGCCTAAAGCCTCTGCCCCAGGCTTTAGGCTGGGGAAGGGACCCCCCTCCTCCTATTGCAGGCTCAGCCCCCTCCCATTTTTATTGGGTTAATTTGCATACTCACTGTCTAATTGGCTGTTGGTGTAGGGGAGGTATGGTCAATTTACATGTTTCTCTATTGTTAGGTAAGATAATGAGAATCATTCCAACATGAAAAAAGATGTTGAAACAATGAATAAGAATCAAGTGGAAATGTAGAATGACATAGCTGAAATAAAGGAGCCAGGCCTCTAGTATTACTGTTCTTAGAAGGAATGCTTTTAGTTTTTGCCCATTGAGTATGATGTTGGCTGTATTTTGTCATATATGGCCTTTATTATTTTGAGGTATGATCCCTCTACTCCCACTTTGCTAGAGTTTTTATCAAAAATGGGTGTTGGAGTTTGTCAAATGGTTTTTCTGCATCAATTGGTATGATCATGTGATTTTTGCCTTCCAGTGTGTTTATGTGATGTATCACATTTATTGATTAGTAAATATTGTACTAGCATTGCATTCCTGGAATAAATCTCACTTAGTCATGGTATATGATCTTTTTAATATGTTGCTGGGTCAAATTTGCTAATATTTTATTGAGGAATTTAACATCAATATTCATCCAGGATATTGGCTTGTAATTCTCTTTGTAGTGTTTTTATCTTGTTTTGGAATTTCAATAATGCTGGACTTGTGGAAATATCTTGAAAGTATTCCTCTTGAATTGTTTGGAATAGTTTGAGGAGGATAGATGTTAGTTCTCTAAATATTTGGTAAAATTCCCCTGTGAAACCATCCAGGCCAGGGCTTTTATTTGCTGGGAGTGGGAGTGTTGTTTTGTGTGTGTGTGTGTGTGTGTGTGTGTGTGTGTTTAATTACTACTTCAATTTCATCAGTTATTATTGGCCTATTCAGGTTTTCTGATTCTTCCTGGTTTGGTTTTGGAAGGTTGTATTTTTCTAGGAATTTTCCGTCTCATTCCAACTATATGTATTTTTCTAGGAATTTTCCATCTCATTCCAACTATATGTCAACAAGCTGGGTATCTTGTATTTGTTTACAATCCTTTGTATTTCTGTGATGTCTGTTGTTATTTTAGCTCTTTTATTTCTGATTTTATTTATTGGGGGTTCTCTCTGTTTTTTGATGAGTCTGAATAAGAGTGTGAAAATGGACATTCCATGTTTATCTCTTCAAAGAACTAGCTCTTGGTTTCATTGATTTTTTTTTTTTTTTTTTTTTGGTATTGTTTTTGAGTCTCTGTGTCACTTATATCTACTCTGACTTTTATTTTTTCCTTCCTTCTAGTTATTCTTGGATTTCCTTTTGTTTCTAATTCTTTAAGTTGTAAGGTTACATAATGTATTAACAATTTTTCTTGTTTCTTAATTTGGGCCTGTAGAGCAATGCACTTTCCTCTCAGGACTGCTTTTATTGTGTCCCATAGATTTTGGACTATTGTGTGTTCATTTCCATTTGTTCCAAGGAAGTTTTTGATTTCTCATTTTGATCCCAGAGTAACCTATTCATTTTTTTTAATAACATGCTATCTAACCTCATATGTTTGAATATTTGGGGGTATTTTTATTGTAGTTGATTTCTAGTTTAATACCATTGTGATCCGAGAAGACACTGATATGATTTCAATTTTCTTGAATTTGTAGAGACTTAGTTTGTGTCCTAATGTCTCTCTTTGAGAATGAATTTGTAGAGACTTAGTTTGTGTCCTAATGTCTCTCTTTGAGAATGTCCCATGTGCACTTGAGAAGATTTTGGACTATTGTGTGTTCATTTCCATTTGTTCCAAGGAAGTTTTTGATCTCTCATTTTGATCTCAGAGTAACATATTCATTTTTTTTTAATAACATGCTATTTAACCTCATATGTTTGAATGTTTTGGGGTATTTTTATTGTAGTTGATTTCTAGTTTAATACCATTGTGATCCGAAAAGACACTGATATGATTTCAATTTTCTTGAATTTGTAGAGACTTAGTTTGTGTCCTAATGTGTGGTCTCTCTTTGAGAATGTCTCATGTGCACTTGAGAAGTATGTATATCCTACAGCTTTGGTATGGAATGTTCTGTGTCAGTTAAATACATTGGTTTTATTTAAGTTCTCAATTTCTTTACTTATTTTTGGTTTGGAAGAACTATCAGTAATGTCAGTGAAGTGTTAAAGTCCTCTACTAAGACTGTATTGCTATTAATCTCTCTTTTATATTGATAGTTCTCCAAGAGCTTCTTTATATATTTAGTTGCTCTTATATTGGGTGCATATATATCCTCTTGTATTGATCCTTTTAATATATGTAGTAACCATCTTTGTCTCTTGTATGGCCTTTGCTTTGAAGTCTATTTTGTCAGATATAAGTATTGCTACCCCTGCATTTTTTTTTCATTTCCATTTGCATGGAAAATGTTTTTCATCCCTTCATTTTCAGTTTGTGTCAATATTTCGTTCTGATGTGGCTTCTTGTAGACAACATATATATGGATCAAGTTTTCTTATCCATTCCACTACCCTATGTCTTTTGATTGGAGCATTTAAGTCTTTTATATTTTGGGTTATTATTGATAGGTACTTATTTTTTGCCATTTTTATTCTTTATCCCTGTGCTCCTCACTCTCTTTCTTCTTCTTACAAAGTCACTTCAGCATTTTTTTCAGTGCTGCTTGGGTGTTAATAAATGCCTTTTGCCTTTTTTTTGTCTGTGACACTCCTAATTTCACCTTCAATTTTGAATGATAGCCTTTCTCAATAAAGTATTTTTGGATTTAGCCCCTTGATTTTCATTACTTTGTATACTTCATGCCACTCCCTCTGGCCTAACGTGTTATTAAGAAATCAGCTGACAGTCTAATGGGAGCTCCCTTGTTGGTACCTGTCTCTCTTTTGCAGCCTTTAAGATTCTTTCTTTTTCTTTAATGTGTGCTATTTTAATTATGATTGCCTTGATGAAGGTGTTTTTGTGTTCATCTTGATTGGGACTCTGTGTTTCCTGGACTTGTGTGTCTTTTTTATTCACCAGGTCTGAGAACATTGCTGTCATTTCTTCAAACAGGTTCTCTATTCCTTGCTCCATATCTTCTACTTCTAGAACCCTTATTATGCAGATGTTGTTACATTTCATGTTGTCTCCAAACTCCCTTAAACTCTCTTTCTGCTTTTTAATTTTTTTCCAAATCCTACGCCGAATGGGTATTTTCTTTCTAGAGTCTTCTAATTTGCTGATTCCGTCCTCAGCTTCTAGTCTACTATTGAATCCTTCCAGGGTATTTTTTAAAATATTTTTATTGATTTCAATGAAGAACAGAGATGGAGAGAGAGCGATAGCAGTATCAATAGGATCAAGCCAGTAACTCAGGCACTCAACCACTGAAACACTGGCTCCTTTATTTCAGCTATATCATTCTTCATTTCCACTTGATTCTTATTGGTTGTTTCAGCATCGTTTTTAATGTTGGGGTGATTCTCATTATCTTACCTAATAATAGAGAAACATGTAAATTGACTATACCTCTGCTACACCCACAGCCAATCAGAGTATGCAAATTAACCCAACAAAAATAGGAAGGGGCTGAGCTTGCCATAGGAGGGTTTGGGGGGGGGGGGGGAGGCTTTAGGCTTGGGCAGGGGCCGAGCCTGGGATCAGAGGGAAGGGGGAAAATTCAATGGAAAAATATCCTCAGGTGAGGATAAAAAGAAAAATAAAGAAATAAATGTCATATCCTATGAAAGACACATCTTGAAATTGCCTAAAGGAAGTTGTTATTTTTTCATGGTGAAAGGATTGGAGTTCATGTTGATGAAAATACTTGGTGGCTGTGGTGATTGGCAGTGGCTACAACAGTGGGGTGATGGGGCTGGTGCCTTCCCCTGACCAGCCTGATTGCCTCCCACAAAGGGAGACCAGACTGCAGCTTAAGTCTTCTCCCAATGGGGAGCAGGCCTAAGCCATCAGTAGGACATGCCCTGGCAGCTCCCAGTATGTGAGAAGGGGCAGGCTGTGCTGAGGGATCCCTCCCCAGTGCATAAATTTTGTGCACTGGGCCCCTAGTGTTCATTATAATTCTTATTAAGTTGTTTAAAGTTCTTACTAAGTTGTTTGAGCACCTTATAACCATTACTTTGAGTTCTTTATCTGACAAACTGCTTGCCTTCATTTCATTTAGTTCCTTTTTTGGTTATTTAGGCAGGCCCCACATACTGCTTTTCCTTTCATTTGGGGGTTGTTTCTTTGTCTCCCCGTTTTAGCACTCCAGTAGTCCAGAGTGCTGGGTAAGGCAGGTGTAGTTGCAGGTCAGGTGTGTTTTCCAGAGGTGACTGATCACATTGGGTCTAAGTGGTGAGTCCAATCTTCTGTTGAAATTAGGTTTGGCATTCCTGGTCTCTGTGGCAGGTGGGTGTGTTGGGAGCATTAGCTCACATCTGCTGCCACTTAGTTGAGAATAGGTTGGGAAAAAGCATCAATGCCAATGACACCAGCCTCAGATCTAAAACTTCCACTCTATTCTTTTCTTTGGCAAACACAGAAATGAATGGCAGAGGGAAGGAAAAGCTGAGAAGAGAGTGAGGTATAAGAAACAAATAGCAGTGACTCTTTATCTAGGTCTTTGCCACAGCCTCGCTCATTTCCCAGGTATTTGTCCAGGGGCAGTGAGTCAGGCACAATGGATCAAGGTAACAGGTCATGCATCTGGGTGCATGGTAGGATCAGGTGCACCATGTCAATGTGTTTGAACTGGTCATCCAGGGACAATAGATCAGGCATGCTGGGTCAGCCTGCTATGTCAAGGTGGGCCATGTGTCAAGATGGCAGGGCAGGCCAGGAACTCCACAAGTAGAGAGGCTAAGACAAGCCAAGCACTGCTCAGCTGATGCAGGGGACATGCTGAGCTGGGTGCTGCTCTGCTATGGCACACAGTGGGGTGCGTCAGGTACCCTGCTTGCCAATATGGCGGGGCAGGCCCCACATACTGCTTGTCTGATGCCCACAGTTCAGGCGCACCAAGCTGCTATGTCTGGTCTGTGTGTCCAGAAGCTTCTGGTCCCAATAGTGGGGCCATGAGTGTTCACCTGCCCATGGTCTGTCTGTCTGAAGCTTAGGGCATTGGAGCAGGGCTGCTCCACATAGCCTCCTACCAAGGAGGACCCTGTGGCTCATCAGAATGGCTAGCTCTCTACTCTCAAGTAGAGAGAAGGCATGGCCCAGCAACACACTGTGACCTGCTGCTTTTTTACCAGGAGCATCCAACTGCCTTCTTTGAGCCCCTGCTCCCACAAACAGATGCCTTCCCGCACTCACACCAATGCACACTCTCCCTCACACACAGTACTCACACACCCTCACCCTCACTCTGACCTGTTTGCACAATGCTCCATTCCATTTTTTCTCCAGGCTAAGCAAGCTTCTGCTCCCTGGATAATGTCTGATATCCTTTGTTCCCTTCTTTTATTAATATCTAGCTACCTATAGAATTGATGACAAAATAAAGTAATGGGTAAGTGTGTAATGCAAGATCACTACTGTGTCACATGTAAAAATGCACACATATACAAAACATATTATGCTCTGTTGTTCATATGGGCATTGTGACTGGGTGTGACCCTAACTAGGGTGTGTTGGCAATTAGGCATTATTATAAGGATGAGCTAATTCTCAGAGTTAGAAACTAGAAATTGTTTCATAATATGGCAAATTTTTACAGGCTTTGAGAAACGAACACTAGAGAAGCATATTTGAGAGGAAACCTCTGAACTATGTCTATTTTATTATAATATCCACAGTAGGCCTTTTTCTTGAATCTCACCCCAGTTGCTCACACTTTTCTATAAGGGAAGTTCTGAGGATGGAGAACATTCAGTTTTTGCTTTGTTTTGTTTTGTTTTTATATTTTATTGATTTTTTTTCCTTTAGAGAGGAAGGGAGAGAGATAGAAAGCTAGAAACATGGATGAGAGAGAAACATTGACCAGCTGCCTCCTGCACATCCACCACTGGGGATGTGCCTGCAACCAATGTACAAACCCATGACTGGAATCGAACCCAGGACCCCTCAGTCCACAGAGCCAAACCAGTTTCGGTGAGAACATTCAGTTTTGAAAGCTCAAAGGGGAGGTAAGGACGAAAATGGGGGCCACTCACTAACCTGACAAGCTGGGGACAGGTCTATGTGATGTCCTTACAAACTCAGACAGGAAGGTAACCAAATAGGATGATCTCAAATAAAACTCCCTTACTAAAAGTAGTTTGTGGCAGGTAGTTATGACTTAGGGCAGTTTTTCCCTAACATAGTTCAGTCTTCACTTGTCTGTTGTCTTTTTGCATCTAAGATAACATACGAGATAACATACCTTTGGAATATCAAAGTAATTCCCTCCCCCACACTCCACCCCAAAAAACCCTTAAAGCACAACCTCAGAGCAGAGACCACAAATCCCCTCATTGTTAGTATTATCATGTTTGTTGTTGACTGTTAGCTATCATTTCCCCTCAAATGTAAAAGAAGCATGTGTCTATTAACTTACTTTTTTATCCAACCCTAGATTTTCCGTTTTGCTTTCTTCCACCTCCCTAATCTATAAGCAATAGGTTTCATGTAACCCTCTTTATGCCTCCTCCTTTGATTGTAATGTATAAAATAAACCACAAACTGCCATTCTCCAGAGCATTTTCTCAATTTGTTGAGATTTTGCTTACTGGCAATTATCATCAGTTTGGCCCAAGTAAACTCATAAAAATTCTCTACAGATTTAGAAATTTCTTATATTGATAAAGGGCAAATTGAAAGCTCCACAGTGAGAAATGTATTTGAAGTTTCATGTTTCATATTAAATCTTGGAGTTTATTTTATATTTGACTTCATAATATGTGTTTACATGTGTTTTAATGTAAAAATTAATGTATTTCTCCTATCCCAAGCCTTCTGTTGCAAAACTACCCCAAGAAGACATGACTGGCTTACCCTCATCTATGGCAAATGTAAACAGCATATCGTTGGGTCATTTAACAAATTTGCATTTTCTCTTAGTAAGATTTTAATATTTCTCCAAAAACAAACCTTGGGAGTGTTAAGGCCACATTACTAATCCTGCGAAACAGCCTTGCAAAGCAAACTGCTACCATCTTCACTTTCCCAGAAACATGTTGACCTGGGCATGACTTTCCCTGGCACTCTCCATTTGGCAAGGTGATGTTTTAGTATACTGGAATCATCTTTTCACATAGACTTGATATTTCATGAAACAATCAGCTAAGATTAATTTGACATAATTCAATCTAATTAATGTTAATCCCTCATATCATGAAAACTGAATGAATTTTAAACAATCTAAATTTAAAATGTTCTCACTAACACATTTTTCCTTGTCTCTTTACAACAATCTGGGAGATAAGGAGAGCATACATTCTCATTGTCCTCATTTTGACTGTCTACAAATGTGCCAGGTACTATCCTGGCTCCAACGCATAATAAAATAGTGGGACTTTTACATAACCTCACTGTGACTCATGTTTCTCACATGAAAGGGGCTTCCAAATAGTTCCCAGACCATAGGATCTGGAGTGCATTGCCCAGCACTTTGGTTAGCACGATAACATCAGACAGATGGAGGCTGACATAATATGTGTATTACTGATAAAGTTATGTGCAGCCTGGTTGTGAGAACAAACTAGATCATCAATGTTGAGAGGTAATCATTGACTGGCTTCCTCTTGCACACCCACTACTGGGGATCGAGCCCACAACCTGGGCATGTGCCCTTGACTGGAAACGAACCCAGGACCCGTTAGTCCATAGGCCGAGGCTTTATCCACTGAGACAAACCAGCCAGGACTCTTTTTATTTTTTTTAAGATGCTCCTCTTGACACCTAAAACACTTTCTTTTCTTTTTTTCTTCTTTTTTTTTTTTTTTTTTTTTTTTTTTTTTTTTTTGTATATACTTTTTTTTTTTTAATTTTGCAATTACAGTTGCCAAAATACTTTCTTTCTGACAGAGAAACCAGCGCCCCACCAGACTGTCTCCGGAACAGGAAAGTGAGTCTCTCTGTATCCTCTCTGCTCTGTGCTCTCATCAGAAGCCTATTGTCAGGACTAAAGAAAGATGTTGGGCCAAAGCCGGTTTGGCTCAATGGATTGAGCATCGGCTTGGGGACTGAAGGGTCCCCGGTTCGATTCCCGTCAAGGGCATGTACCTTGGTTGCGGGAATATCCCCAGTAGTGAGTGTGCAAGAGGCAGCTGATCGATGACTCTCTCTCATCGATGTTTCTAACTCTCTATCTCTCTCCCTTCCTCTCTGTACAAAATCAATAAAATATATATTTTTTTTTTTAAAAGAAAGAAAAGAAAGGTTTTGGAATTTTTATCTGTACTGTACTTCTTATCCATTCTTTTGTTACTCAAAATTTAAATTTAAATTTCCACAAGAACTTAATTCAGTTCCTGAAGACCATGATCTGCAAACTGCGGCTCGGGAGCCACATGCAGCTCTTTGGCCCTTTGAGTGTGGCTCTTCCACAAAAATACCATGGCCTGGATGAGTCTATTTTGAAGAAGTGGTGTGAGAAGAAGTTTAAGTTTAAAAAATTTGGCTCTCAAAAGAAATTTCAATCGTTGTACTGTTGATATTTGGCTCTTTTGACTAATGAGTTTGCCGACCACTGCCTTAATGGCTAAGCGTCATATAATATATATATATTCAGCTTTACATTAGGCTTACTAATATTTGTTAAATTATAGTAGCATGATTATAATAAGCTGACTAACACAATGAAGCCATTAGAAGATACTTGTCAGGCACTGAATCCATGATGGAGACACCAGAGAGAGGTCTTTCTTCACTCAGGCAGGGTTTCCAGGGACATTTAGTCTCACTAGCTTGAGTAAGGGTTAGTTCTCATCTACACCAGGGCTCACTTAAAGAGAGGGGTGCCTACTGGGAAACTGTCCACTGTAAACACATGCAGTGAAATCCATGCTTGTTATACCACTTCTTAACTTTCACAGAATTTCAAAGGCTGGACTGAGAAGTCACATCGATTGAGCTCTCGTTTTGGGCCAGTCTCCATGCTGGTCAAATCACACAATGCCTGATTCATTGCTCTATAAAGCAGCAATGATCTAGGCAGGGTTATGACTCACACTGGATGAAGAAACTGGGGCTTAAATGATTTATCCAAATCACAGCTGACAAGGATCTGAACAGGCTGTCTGCTCCCAGGGCTTCCTGGTCAACCATCCATTGCCTCTACTCCTCTTAATGAGTAGCCATCTGTCTCAGTCCATACCCCCAAGTGTAGGCCAGGAATGGTGACTCAGACTTGCCACCTGACTGGTGCCTGTCTATCCTCACCATCATATGCCCACCATGTGGGCCCACACTGATGCCGGTGCCCCCTTGGGCTGTGACAAAGGATGTGCTTTTCCTAAGAAAGGGTGGCTTCTCCTGATATCGAGTTCTCCCTGTTAGAGCCACCTACACTTTGACCAAAAGCCCACTTATGTTTGAAGACTCAGAGTAAAACTTTCAAATCTCAATGGCAGATATACAAGCTTCCATCTGTTTATTATTAAGCATCAGTATCAAGACTAATTCACAGCTTTAATCATGAGCCTGGGCACACTATTGGTATAAAGTGTAAATATTTGAATGCTAATTATCATAAAACAAACAGGCCACTGTGTCCCAAGCAGACAGATACTGTTTCTGGAAGCCAGCAGACCCTAGCTAGAAGGCAGCTGTGTTGTCTCTGTAGAGCCAATAATAGGCGTCTGGAATCATTCCTGCCTCCCCCTGCCCTAACAGCACCTGCCATCTCATTGCAGAAAGTTCTGAAAGCCAAAAGCCACACAGAGGGGCTCACATATGTGAGTCTGACTTTTAAATTATTTTCCATCTGCCCTGCCACTGAGGAGAAATCCTGTACAGCTGAAATTATTTGCCCAGAAATTAATCTTCATAAAAGTATCTCACCCTTATTCAGGTTGAGACCATTCACTCCCAGTCACCAGTCTGTGACAGTCTCCCTTCATACTCTTGTGTCTTTCAATGTTCAGCTCTGCTTCCATTCTCTTTGAAGCACTCAGGATTACTTAAATCCACTTCACTGCTCTGTACATTCACCTATCCTAAAACAGGGCAACAAAGCAGTCTTCCTGCCTACATAACAAACTCCTTGCGGTCATGAGCCTTCACACCTGTAGCCTTTCTGGAAAGGTCAGCAAGTTGGCAGCTCCTTCTGCCTGGCAAAATCCCCTTGGTTGTTGTGCCAAGGCTAAGCTCCCTTGGGCACTGCTGAGCATGGCAGGTGTGGATTCTGGAGTCTGAGGTGTAATTGGGAAGATTATCTTCTCCAGCAATCAAAAATATGGATATTAGGGAAAATGGGATGTTAGGGAATCACTTGGTCTAATCAATTTAAAAAGCTGGCCTGAAATTTGGCATCGTAACTTCGTGGCAGAGAAAAAGAAAATCTCATAAAATTTTTAGGCATGGTACAACCCTCGTAGCTTTGTGATATAGTAGGAAAGATGGGGATATTGTAACAACAAGAAGGAGACCATGTAGAGCTTCAGTTTCTTTATGAAGGGGTTTGTTTTAAAGATTAAACTGATTATGAATAATTAAAATGAGAGTAAATATGAGGTGCAAAGTAAGGGCCTGTTACATAGTAGGTATCTGGTACACAGCAGGGTCTGACAGGACTGCCTTCACCACAATGGATGCTGACCTAACCATGCAACTGCTGGCTCCATGTGCTTGAAGCCACCCAGACACTCATGGCTTGAGCAGCACGGCAAGCGTTGCACCCCTTCCTCCTGATCCAGCCAAGAGCCCATCCAGACAATTCCAATTGCTTTACTATAATTTCGGTCATTCATTTCATTTACTTCAGAAATATTAATTAGTAATCTTACATGAAACAGTCTACCTTTGCTTTTTAGGAATACAAAATTGATTATATGTAATCCAGCCTTTGAGTGGCTCATACTCTTCCCCACTGAGATGACTCAAACATCCAAATTTTAAACTAACCATAAGTGCTGGCACACATTTTTTAAACTCTGCCTTAGCCAAGTAAGCTCATGAGATTGCTAAACCCATTCTGGAGTCCAAGGCTCCCAGTCACAGGGAGAGTTGGCTGGAGCCTGGAGGAGCTGCTGGCCTTCAGGCCCATAGCAATGGCCATGCCACTGCACTTCCAACAATGAACTGGCCATTCTGACTCCTCCCCAGCTCTGTAGGAGAATGGGGTAGCCCTCTCTTCAAGCTCTACGGGACCTAGGCTGACCTTTTACTTTATGGCTTCTGGACATTAACTTGAAACTTGAGCATGGGCTAGGATCAGAGAGGGACTGAATTAGGGAGTGGACCT
Source organism: Pipistrellus kuhlii (assembly GCF_014108245.1). NCBI lineage: Eukaryota > Metazoa > Chordata > Mammalia > Chiroptera > Vespertilionidae > Pipistrellus > Pipistrellus kuhlii. The sequence goes on along the minus strand of NW_023425515.1, from coordinate 104,173,879 downwards.
TAAGTGGCATGCATTTGGCAGACTGGAGGTATATATATATATATATATATATATATATATATATATATTTTTTTTTTTTTTTCCAAAGAAAAAAAAGAAAGGGGGTCATTTGCTAAAGGAGCCCATAAGCTGTGAAGAGAGAAATTCAGTGGGAGCTGTATCTCATGCAGACTGGGCAAAATTTTCTTGGATATGTGACAATAGCTAATTTTAGAAAATGATTTTTGAAAGAAAATGATTCCTGAGGCTGTTATGATACATGAGTGCCTCACTGTCATACTAAATCTTTTTTATTTCAACTAGAGGCCTGGTGCACAAAATCTGTGCATGGGGGGAGGGGTGTCCCTCAGCCCAGCCTGCACCGTCTCCAATTTGGGACCCCTCAAGGGATTTCTGACTGCCCATTTAAATGGGAAGTCAGACATCCCTCTTACAATCCAGGACTGCTGGCTCCCAACCACTGGCCTGCCTGCCTGATTGCCCCTAACTGCTTCTTCCTGCCAGCCTGATCTCCCCTAACCACTCCCTTGCCAGCCTGGTGGTCACCCCTAACTGCCCTCCCTTGCCAAACTGATCACCCCTAACTGCCCTCCCGTGCCTGCCTGGTTGCCCCCAACTGCCCTTCCTTGCTGGCCTGGTCCCCCCAACTGCCCTCCCCTGCTGGCCATCTTGTGGTGGCCATCTTGTGTCCACATGTGGCAGGCAACTTTGACCACATAAGGGAGGCCATCTTGTGTGTTGGAGTGATGGTCAATTTGCATATTACATCTTTATTATATAGGACTAGTAGGCCAGTGCACAAAATTTGTGCACAGCGGGGTGGGGAGGGGTGGGGAGGAGCTCAGCCCAGCCTGCACCCTTTTCAATCAGGGACCCCTTGGGGATGTCTAACTGCCAGTAAGTACAACACAGATGAGAAAAAGCCTATAATCTGATAAATAAAATTATTGGGAGGTACTATTTTGAGGTATTATTACATATTCCCACACATTCTCCTTTTTTTCTCTTTTTTCTCTCTCTCCAAGATAAGTAATTGGTTCTGCCTTTGTTACTAATGGAGAAAGATTCAAGAGAACATTCTGGATGGTGGCTACTTGGGTGTAGACATAGGTAAACATTTATTGAGCTGTACAATTGAGATTTCTGTATTTTACCTGGACATTTGGCTCTTGTGTTTGCATAAAATTAAGCAGTGGCTTCTAAACCACAGGTTAGAATCATTCAGGGTCTTAAAATTTACTGTTGGCTAGATACTCTCCAAATCAGCAAAATCAGAATATATGAAAATTGAACAAAATTGCAACACTAATATCTGAAGGGGTAGACTTGTTGTTTGATATATTTTACACACACACACACACACACACTCCTCAAGTAAAAGTCCCTTGAACAGCTATCATTGAAAATCAACCCCTGAGGGAATTTAGAGTCCTTGTAAGTGGGCAGAAAAATTCAGGCACAATAAATAGACAACTGTGTTGATAGAAACAGCAGGACATGTGGGCTTTCCCTCATGCCCTACAGCAGCCTAAAAAGCCTCATGCTGCCTACCCTGGACTTGGGCCCCCAATGGACCTGGACCCAGGGTTCGGGCCTGGCACTACCCGCCCTGGCTCCCGGGCCCATGATGAAACAGGACTTTTCAGGCAGGACCTGGTGCTGCCTGCCCTGACTCCCTGGGCCCTGATGAAATGGGACTTCACAGGTGGGGTCTGGCACTGCCTGCCCTGACTCCCTGGGCCCCCAATGAAACAGGATTTTGCAGGCGCTGCCTGCCTTGCCTCCCTGTCCCTCAATGGACCTGGACCTCACAGTTTGGGCCTGGCGCTGCCCACCCCACATCCCAGCTCCCAATGGATCTGGACCACATGATTGGGGCCTGTATCTGCCTCCTTGGGCCCCCACAGTTTGGGCCTGGTGCTGCCTGGGCCCCTAATGAAATAGGACTTTGTGGGAGGGGCCTGGGCCCTGCAGTTGGGGCCTAGTGCTGTCCATCCCAACTCCCCAGGCCCCCTTTGGAATGGGACTTTGGGGCGGGACCTGGGGCTACTCCACCCCCCCCCCCCGCTACTCCCCCCCTCCCCTATTGACCTGGACCCCCATGGTTGAGGCCTGGTGCTACCTGCCCCGCCTTAATATGCAAATTTGTCCACCATCTTGGTTGGGTTAATTTGCATATCATTCCTGGTGGCATTGGCTGGTGGCATAGTGGAGGTATGGTCAATTTACATATTTGTCTATTATTATGTAAGATGTTAAAGTAAATACTTACATTTAAGACTGGCTGAGACAACTTTTACACAAAATAGAACACAAGTATTTGTCACATCACAGAAAGCCTGGCCATCAGGCTGCAGCAGACAAGTTAATAAAAAAATGTGAAAAATACTCTCCATTCAGACAAATCGGTGATCAAAACTTGTCACCCTCAGGGGTTATGAGGGACATCATTCAAGTGGCAAAGCATCATTCAAGTGGTCTTCACTTTACCCTGAACAAAATCAGAAGGAAGTTGTATTCACCATCACCTGCATTGTAATGTTCATCTGAGGCAGTTCCTACACTTTATAATTTCATCTGACAACCTGTAATTGTGCCTTTTAGAAAATGTGATTTTTTTTTCTGAACTATTTGAAGGAGAATTTAAACATTCTTTTGTCCTGTTTCAAATATCCATGTGAAAATGTGACTCATTTCCTTGTTTGATAATTAGTATCTAAGATATGGGCACTAAAATTCCTGAGCAGGTAGAACAATTAGAATAATTTCTAGTAGTGGGTAATATTTATTTATTTATTTATTTATTTATTTATTTATTTATTTATTTTGCTTATAGTCATTGCCTCAGTTTTGCCAGACAGTTTCCCAGAGGCTGGCTACAGAGGCAGCAGAATGTGTGAGGAGGGTGGGGATGGAGAAGTGCAGTTCAAATAGCAGAGAACATCACTTGGAATTTAAACCAGAGCACAGCCAGGGAGCACTGTTGGAAACACCATGGAAAAGAAGAGAAGGCCACACCTTACAATAGGGGTGTCGAACTCAATCAGAGAAGGGGTCAAAATCTAAAATCCAGCCTAAATCGCAGGCCGAATGGTTTACTAAACAGTCATAAACTGTCATTGTGATGGAAATGCAGCGGAGTGCAATGATGACAGTGCGGTGCGGGCCACATTTGCAAGGCCTGGCGGGACGGATTTGGCCCACGGGCCTTGTGTTTGACACATGTGCCTTACAAAGTATGCATACAGTCTTGCCAATTCCTTCCAAGGGAAATCTGGTAGGAACTCACCAGCCAGTCATGGAGGGATCTTCCCCCACAAAGCTCAGATGGGCCTACAATCAGGGGGCACCTTTTCATTGGCTCCTGGGGACAGATCATTTCCCTGATGTGCCACTTATATGTCCCCGGTGCTATTTATATCACACCAGCTAATGATGGGTCAGAGCAATAAGTATTACAGAATCACTTTGTTTAAGCTATGTCCTTATAATATTTCAGATGTACTATACTAGAGAAAAATGTGTATTTTTTCCTACTGCTTACCAAACATTTCTTCCTCTTAGGTTTTGTGGTTACTTTATAGAAAGAGGGATCAAGGCTGTGACATTTATTGTGTCCTCCAACCATCTCCAACCTGGATTTTACAACTATGTTGATGAAGGACCCAGAATGCATACAATGATTTTTGTAGCATTGTGCTAGCAGAGGATTTACTGTTGCCATGGGAATTTATCATTTTGGAGAATGTCCCCTTCACTGGCAGCAGCAGGTCTGCAGTGACAGCAATTGCAGGGCAGCTTTTGGATCTATTAAAAGTTGAACCCTAATCATGAGTTGAGGCAGGATCCCACCACTTTCTATTACTACTGTGGATGAGAAGCTATAAATCTGACCTAATGGAAATTCTCATTCTTTTATTGTGATACTTACTCCTATATGGTGCTCAGAGAGCTGCACAGATCCCACCCTTCCTACTTTCCAGCCTGGAAGATGGAGAGGACAAAATCTTTCCTAGGGTCCTGGCCCCACTATGCATCTGGGCTTTTCTTTTACTTTCTTTGTGTCTACAGACTTCCTCTCATTTTTCTCTGCACCCCCTTCCCCTCATTTCATGTCTGTCATCCCCCCATAAAAAACAGACGTCACTTGTCTTGAGTTGGCCATTTCTCTATAACCAAGTCTATATGTCTGATACTCTGAATCTGGACATGAAATTTAGCAGGTTCACCTTCTGAGCCCATTTCCATAGCTTCCTAACTCGGCAGAACTGGGCAGCTAAGGGTTGCCTAGCATGCAAGACACATGTCCTCACTCCAATCCCCAAAGCTTTAAGTTTCCAGTTCCTCTCCAACCTATCAAGGCTTCCTGTTTGTTTTTTCATCTACTGAATTCTGTGCACATACCTCACCGTTTTGACTTAGTGCTTTAAGTCTCTCAAGCAAATGTTGTTTAAGAAACCTCCATTTTCCTTCCTTTAGTAATCCATTAGAATAAGCCCCCAGAGCTGTTGTAGGACAACCACGAAAGGAAGATTTCTGCCAGAAGCAGAAAGACTGCCTTTTAAATCAGCTACTAGAGCTTTATGGCATTTTAATCTTTTGTCTGGTCTTTGTCCTGGGTTCTTGGCATGGAGTTTCTAAAACCACTGAATTTTCCTCAGCTATAGGGTTGTCTTTGTTATGCTAATAAGGCCACTTAATGAGCTCCTAGATAGCTTCAGGATGGGAGCTGGTCATCAGAAAGATCTACCCTGTGATTAAAAGGCAGGGGACTTTGGGCCAGCCTGACCTCTGAGAAGAAGAGGGGACTGGAAATTTAATTCAGTCACATAGTCAGTGATTCAACCAGTCATGCCTACATAATAGAACCCCAATAAAATCTCTGGATGCCAAGACTCAGTGGAAGTCTGTGGCTGGTGAACATATAGATGGCCCAAGAGGATAGATACTGTTGCCTGACACCATGGGAAATGGATATGGAATCCCTCTCATTTGGTAACACATGCACACCTTGAACTACATATATCCCTTACCCCAAAAAAAACCCTGTAATCATTAGTATAGTATAACTTTCAGTTCTGTTAGTCATTCTAATGAATGATTAAACCTGAGGGGTATTATGGGGATCTCCAGGGTGAGAAGTGCAGGGGGCCTTGGGATATAAATTCAGGCTGATGTCTGAAGTCTTGTGGGACTGTGCTAACATTAGTAGTTAGTGTAAACTTGTGTTGCAGTGTATTCATTTGGGGTGGAAGCAGATTAACTCTTATAAGAATGTTTTTCTGGTTTCTAATAGAACTGTGGAAATATTGGCAATAGTTTTATATCTTCAGGTTGTGAATTACAGTTTGAAGCATAATCTGCTGAATGGTCAGGTTTAGAAAGATCATTTTGCAAATTCTACTACAAGTGTGAGTAGTTTGTGCACATCCACAAACTGTTCTCAGTTCCTGATTGAAATATGTACAGAACTGATTGTAAGCATTTAGAAACCTTTACAGCACTTTGATATTGCCAAGACATTCAGGAATCTTTACTAATAAAAGAGTAATATGCTAATTAGACCGGGAGACCTTCTGGGTAAAGCCATGGTGGTGGGGTCAAGGCAGAGGCTGTCAGGGGCAATCAGGCCAGGAGGGGAGGGCAGTTGAGGGTGATCAGGCTGGCAGAGGGGGGAGGGGGAGAGAGAAGCAGTTGGGGGCAAGCAGGCCAGCAACGGGGTTGGGGGTTTGGGGGTGAGTAGGCTGGCAGGTGGAATAGTTAGGAGCAATCAGACAGGTAGGCAGGTGATCTGTAAGGAGCCAGCAATCCCAGATTGCGAAAGGGATGTCCTATTGCCAGTTTAGGCCCAATCCCACAGGTATCAGGTCTAAACCAGCAGTCGTACATCCCCCAAGGGATCCCAGATTGGAGAGGGTGCAAGCCAGGCTGAGGGACACACACACATGCCTTCACAAATTTTGTGCAACGGACCACTAGTGGAAATATAAAAGTATTAGACTATGACCATTTGTGAAAAAGAGATCCAAAAGCTCATTTAGAAAATACTGCTTCAGTTGGTATGATCAGATGGAATCAGAAATTAGTGTTAAAAGTGTGAGAGTTGCTTATCCTGTCCCCCAGTTTGAAAAGAGGTCTTAGAGTTTACTTACTAGGTGCTTCTCATAAATTGTGGAGGGTCACAGCAAAGATAAGTTTTTTTTCTGTCCTTACACTTTCCTCTTATTCCTTCAGAGACTCATGGTGAGGTGAAATAGGTGGGCATTATTTGGGGCACTCTGAAATCCACAGACACTTTGGCATAACATCCCCCTGCACTACACTACAGTCTTGCTTATTCTGGACCATAGGTGTATTTCTGGTATGTTCCAGGCAGCTTCCTAGGCCTGGGAAAGACACCGAAGAATCAGATATGGTTGCCACCCCCTAGAAATACACAGCAATGCTGCTGTACTGATGGGGAACATAAAAATACATTTCTGGGAGGGGCTAGCAATCTGACTCTACCTAGTTAATCAGTATCTTTAAATGCACATACTTGCTCGCCAATAATTAACTCACTATTCATTCCTTAATTATCTGGTCTTACAAGACCTATTTACCTAAATATTCCCATTTTACAAAGGCCATAAACCATGAACAATACACAACCCCCTGAGGGGTTATCAGTGCTGGCAGCATAGGTGTGGTCTCACGACCCCCATCCTGACACATGGGGCTTTTCACAAAGCCCACGAAAGGTCTGGAAGCCTGATCCATATTTGGGGAACAAAGAAACTAAAGGGTTTATAAAGGGAAAGCTTCTTCCATATTCAGGGGCTCAGGATTAGGGAACAGGCTCCCCTGAGTCACTGTACTAGTACTTGTGAAACATCTGAAAATAAATGGGTTTATCTTGAACCTCCAAGTACTCCTATGTATTTTTCTGTCTCCTGGTAAATTCTGTAGTAGTACAATATGTGAAGTTTGAGCTTTTGGCTGATTAGTAGGTGAGAGATGGCAAACTCTGCTCAACTCCTGCTTTGTTTTACTAAATTATAATTCTATTGGACCCTCTCCAATAGGGGACCCCTTGAGGGATGGCCAACTGCTGGTTTAGGCCCAATCCCACAATCTGGAACAGCTGGCTCCTAACTGCTCACCTGCCTGCCTGTCTGATTGCCCCCAATTCTGCCTGCCTGACTCCCTGATTACCCCTAACCTCCATGCCTGCCTCCCTAATAGCCCCTAACTGCCTCTGCCTGCCTGCCTGATCACCCACAACTGCCCTCCCCTGCCACGACCCACCTCCTCCTCCAGGACCCACTTCCCCAGTGTGCACAGCTATCTTGTGACAGCCATCTTGTGACAACATTAGGGTGTGATGCGTGAGGGCGTTGGCAAACTGCGGCTCTTTGGCCCCTTGAGTGTGACTCTTCCACAAAATACCACAGTCTATTTTGAAGAAGTGGCACTATAAAAAGTTTAAGTTTAAAAAGTCTGGCTCTCAAAAGAAATTTTAATCGTTGTACTGTTGATATTTGGCTCTCTTGACTGAGTTTGCCGACCTCTGACCTAGGCTATTTATTATTACTATAGATAAATCCAGCTTCAGGGAAAGGTTGTTGGGATGGCTCCTATTAAGCAGCTGTCATGTGGGAAGACTGAGTGACCTGAGAAGGGTTTCCACTCCACCTCCTTTCTTCCAGGAGCCAACTGAGATGGTGGGACTCCTTTGCAGAAGTCAGGGGTTGAGGGACATGTGACACCTGAATTTAGCCATAGCTCCTCTGGTTCCCTCTCCCTCTCCACTCAACCCTCTCCTATAGGAACACTGCAAACATAGATGATCCTAGTGATGTCTGAGCAGATGTCCACATTAGTTAACTGTAGACCTGTTTTTCAGGATCATTCCACCACTTTGGGATACCAGCTGCTGAACCCAGAGACCCGCCATGAAACCACACTTGAAGCAATGGAGACAACGAATGCTTTGTGGGATATTTACTTGGGGGCTCCTCTTCCTGGTGATTTTCATTTACTTCACCAACAGCAGCCCTGCTGAGCCTGCGCCCAGCTCCCTTGCCTTCCTGGAGACTAGGAGGCTCTTGCCCATGCAGGGGAAGCAGAGGGTCATCATGGGTGCCATGCAGGAGCCCTCCTGGCCAGAAAGCGTGAACACAAACAAGGGGCTGCTGGACGGACACCCCACAGGGCCTCGCGACCTGCAGAAATGGGCCAAGCTGCAAGATGGGGTTGAAAATGAAGAAGAGTTCTTTTTATCTCAGATTGGGAGAAAATCCCCAAATACCTTCTACCCAGAAGACGACGACTATTTTTTTGCTGCAGGTCAACCAGGGTCTCACAGCCACGCTCGGGGGACACTGGAGCCCCTCGCCCCCAGGCACTCCGGCAGGTGGAAGGGGTGGCTGCCGGAGAGGAAAAGGCACCGGCCCCGAGGGGGCAGCCCCGTGCTGGAGGAGGGCGAGGCAGGAGGCAGGCTGTACTCCTCCATGTCCAGGGCCTTCCTGCACCGGCTCTGGAAGGGCACCGTCTCCTCCAAGATGCTCACCCCGCGCCTGCAGAGGGCCATGAAGGACTACCTGGCGGCCAACAAGCACGGCGTGCGCTTCCGCGGGCGGCGCGCGGCCGGGCGGAGCCGGGCGGCCCTGCTGTGCGCGCTGCGGCGCCGGGTGCGCCTGCGCACGCTGGACGGCACGGAGCCGCCCTTCGCGGCGCTGGGCTGGCGCGCGCTGGTGCCCGCGGTGCCGCTCGGCCAGCTGCACCCCGGCGGCCTGCGCTCCTGCGCCGTGGTCATGTCCGCGGGCGCCATCCTCAACTCCTCCTTGGGGGAGGAGATAGGTGGGTGTCCTGGGGTGCGGGGTGGGAGGTGGGGGACTGGTCCCTGACCTGGGCCCAATGCGGGTCAGGAGCTGGCGCTTTCCCCACTTTCCTCTGGTTCCCGCGGGCGGGGCGGCCTGGGCCGAGCACTGGATGTTTGGAGGTTAGCTGGAGACTGCTTTTCTGTAGCCGGGACTGAGTGAACCAGCAGAGGCATCCTTTGGGCCGTTTTAGAGCAGAGCTGTGCTCCCCAGAGCTGGGTCCAGGGGGAGTGGAAGGCCGGAGTGTCCCTGCCTTGTCCAGCTTCCTTTGAAACTATGCTCCCTGTTGTGACTCTCCCAGCCTGGCCCACGGAGGCTGAGGAACCCCTAGTGCAGTAGAGCTATGAGCAACAAAGCGGTGAGAAAGAGCAGTCCCCGCGGGATTAAGTGAGTCTGCTCCACAGAGATGTCCTTTAAGACAAACACGGTTACTCTGGGACCAAACCGCTGTTGTGGGCTTTGCGGAGGGATTCCTGCCCCCCAAGAGATCTGAACCTTCGGCACAAATCTGCCTTTCAGGTCACAGCCAGTTCACCTAAGCAGGGCGCTTCTCCAAGTTGGTAAATAATAGGTCCACACCCACCTCCTCTCTTCCCTTATGAACTACCGTATTTTTCGGACCATAAGACGCTCCGGACCATAAGACGCACCAGTTTTTAGAGAAGGGAAATGAAGAAAAAAAGATTCTGAAACAAATAGTGTCCTAAAATATTTTATGTGCATTAAAACCCAACATCACAGTCATAAACACATGTAATCAACCCTGTAAAGTAAACAGCAGCATTTAGAACCATTTTAGAGCCGGGCAAGCACACACAGACCACACAGAGCCGGGCAAGTAAAAAACTTTTTTTTTAAAGTATATGTGTAGGCTATATTTGGACCATAAGACGCAGGGACTTTTTCCCCCCACTTCTGGGGGAAAAAAAGTGCGTCTTATGGTCCGAAAAATACGGTATCTTTAAATCCATGCCAGAAGCCTCGGGGAACACTGCTACATAGTTCCCAGTGAGGGATGGGATGTACATGTAAAGAGAAAGGGGCTTCTTTTAAGGACTTGCTCCTATGATTGTGGGGACTGGCAATTCTGAAGTTTTAAGGGCAGGCAGGTAGGAAATTGAGGTAAGAGGTGAAATTGAGCCTGAGATCTGGAGGACAGGTTGGTAGGTGGAAACTCAGGCTGGGCTTCTCTAATGCAGTCCAGATGCAGAATTCCCCCTTCAGGAATGTCAGTCTTTGCTGTAAGGACTTAGACTTCCCTCTCTGCCCTGGCCCATTCTATTGCTGCACCCGTGAGCAAGCAGCTTGGCCCTGTAGGCCCATTAACTCACTTAACAACCTGTGTGCTTAGCCCTACGGTGTGCCGGCTTCCGCATTGGGTGCCAGAGAACAAATGTGAATCACACAGCCTCCGCCTGAGATGTGAATATGAAGCAACCAAGCTTAATACATGCTCACAATTCACTAACCTGGACGTGACATTCAGGGGCAGCTGTTGTTTGGGACCCATTCGCTGTTCTGTCCTTTAGGAGTGCTTGATGTTCTGACCATCTTAAAATGGCGTGGTGCCATCGTAATCAAGCTCCACAAGCCAGACCTCATCTGAATGTGAAATTTTTTTAAAGTTAAAATAAGCAAGACACAAGTCTACACTTGAGGTCTGGGGTCCCAGAGTCCCTGTGTTGACATTACTGCAGGCCCATAATAACACTGTCCATGTGTCAAATAAATGTGCAGCCTGCAATTGATTAAGAAAAGCAGTGGTTAGATGTCCCTGGAGTGCAGTAACACCACAGTTCCTTCTCATTTCCAGGGCCATTATTAATAATGTATGAAGGAATTTAAGTCTTATGCTGTAAAGCAGGCCGTAACTAGCTTCTGGTTTGGTTTTGCTGTGTTCTAAACACCTCTGCACTGCTGCTGCATATTTGGAATGTTCTTGCATGTCAGGGAGAATTCCCTTGCCCCTTACTGTGGCATAAATGCCTCTAACCAGGGCCTCATAAACTCTATGCAGAATTTGGAATAGAGTGTGAAAAACACTGGGCATTACATGTTTTGGGGGAACGTGAAATGTTATATTTTGGTTCATTTCTAGTATCCAAATGTAATTTATATTGTCTGCATTAATATGAAACTTCATGATTAGAATTGTCTGACTCAGTATCTTAACTGAAAAACACAAGTTTTTAAATTCTTTATTGTTTTGTCTAGGTTCTTTAGAATCCAGTTTTGTACCTACCATCTTAAGAATATGTTATCATAGCATAATACAAGTTATAAAAACAAAATGTTCTTCATTTTTACAAGCTGGTATCACTTACCATCAGCATTGGCACAGTGTGAGGTGGTGCCTTCTCCTTTCTGCTCACCAGGAATGTGGGAATGTGCATGTGCTCATCAACATAGAATTGTTAATGGCTCTCTTAATAAAAATAAAGTCACTAGCAGACCCCTCCATGCAACTTGGAATATTGGGGCATGCTGTACTATTTAGCTAAATTCATCTTGAGCTCTAAAAATCCCTCGAGAATTGGCTAAGTGAAGATCAAAAGACTTACCAACATAATTTTATGAAAAACTGAGAGCAGAGCTATAAAAGTACCTGGGGCTAGCTCCATGTCAGCACTGCCAGGAGGCCCCTTCAGGCAGAACTGTGCCTGAAGGCTTAGCAGTCACACCCCCAGGCCCAGAGGGAGACTCAGTGAGCCTGGGTTTCCGAGCCTGCTGGCTTCCTCTAGCTCCCTCTGCTGGTCCTATTGACAGTGCAGCCCTTTTTCCAAGTTCTGTTAGCCTGAGTCATGCCCTGTAATTGTTTTTAAGGACATTATAGCAGTTGTCAAAACCTTCTTGTTGAATATGTCATTGAAAAGAAAACTGAACTGCTTTGGAAATGTGGAACATTCTTTTCTAGAGACTCACTGAGATCTTTTTTCACCCATACATATCAATATGAATAATAATTTGGTAGTGAGATCATCTGCCAGCAGTCCTGTGGAAACTCACTACAGAGGAGAAATGTCTGCTCTGAACTAACATTGGTGGCCTCGATCTGGGCAATCAGGATCTGTGTACTTAAATAAAAATTCTGGGAAGCCTGTGGGAAATGGGGGAGGGCCTGTATAGGGAGTGGAGCCCCTGTTTTGTTACCTTAAAAAAGCGAAAAAGATAATAGAGTTACTTAGCAAGCATTGAGTATTTATTGATCTCCATCTCTCTGAGGCCTGATAACTATGCTAGCTACTAGTGACACAAAGATGAATAGGGAACAGACCTAAACTTCAAACCCTCTGCAGTCCGGTGGGGAAGACAGACTATGAACAGGCAGTGGTTAGGAGAAGAACTGAGAGAGGTGTAGACTGACAGGGAAGACAACAGAATCCCACGGTGAGGGCTGGTGCCTGGACAGAGAGGAGTTCAGCAAAGACTGCCCAGAGAGGGGAATCCAGGCCAGAGGTGCAGCGAGCTGCAGGGCACCACCAGTGGGAGGGGAGAGGAGAGAAGGCTGGACAGGTGGCAGGAGGTCAGCTCCCAGATGTTTTTGAGCATCAGTCCCAGAAATTAGACTCCACTAAGTAATTGTTATCATAGGTATCACTCAGTGCGGTGTTTACGGCAGGTTCAGTACCAAATGCTTTTATGTGTTAACTGCTGGAAGCCTTACAGCTCGAATAGATAGTTATTCCTATTTTATGGATGAGGCAATGTAGACACCTGGAAAGCCCAGTGGGCGGAGCCTGAGTTCCATCAGACTTCAGTCTGAGTCTCCAGGAACTCCAGCTCTGACCCTGGGCCCTTGGTCAGAGGCACTGCAGTGTTTGAAGCAGAGGATTGATGGGTTGACTTTTTATTTTAGAGAGATTGCTCCAGAGCCTAAATTTGAAGGCATGAAGATATAAGTGCCATTACAGGAGTCTGGGGAGAGGTGAGGTAGAATCAGAGAGAAATGAAGTCCCTAAGGACTGCAGGCTTTTGCTTGCTTAATGATGCAGATTTCGAGTACTGGGTGTGTCGGGGGAAGGAGGAGGAGAACGAGGACCTAGTGCCCAGGGCAGGACAATAACGGAGTGCTCCTGCACCTCCTGGCTGGCTGTTCCTCAAAAGGCTTTAATGTTCCTTCAGTGAGTGCACTTAGCCTTTTCTCAAGGTCAACGTGAAATGGCTCTACCCCAGAAAAGCCTTCTCCAGAATGATGCTTTACTCCCCTTGTGCTTGCTGTGTGATTTCGTTCTTCTCTTCTAAATGTGAACAGACAGTGTAGTTTTTAAAGCACATTTATCAAGGTGATGCACACACAGCCAAGCAGAGGTTTACAAAACACGGCTGCCTGATGGGCGTACTCTCAGCTCATCCTCCCCATTCTGGTCACTGACAGCTTTAAGGAGGGTCATCCCGGCAGCAGCAGCTCTCCCTCCAGTCCTCCACAAAACGGGCCTTTTAGCTCTTGGCTCACACCACTGCTAAAGGAGGTCAACTACATTGCATTGCTGACTATGAAGTCATTTGAAATCTTAAAACTCACCTCAGTGGAACTCTGGCATTTAAAAGCTGTGATGTTTTCAAGAGTGGTGCAATGAATTTGGAATTGCCTGATTAATTTGAAATGCAGCCACTGCTTAGGTGCCTTGGCTGACTGACCTCAGTCTCAGCCAGAGCTGCCTGGGGGCAGTGTGGTCCAGTGTGAGACCTGCGCAGTAGGAGGGCTGGCGCTGCCTCGCCCTGGGGTCCTGATCACCTCTCAGTGCCCAGAGCCTGCCTCCCTGCTTGCAGCCTGCACTCCTGCTCCCCCCTGCCAGGCAGGTTGCCTTCGGTCCAAGTTTTCACAGTGGAGGTCTGTTTACACTTGGGGAGACTCTCTCAGGGATCCATGAAGTGAGAACTATTTTTATAATAATACTCATAATAATGTTGACATTGGCATTGATGTTGCAAAAGCATTGGTGAATAAAATGCTTCTTAATATGAATCAAGGCATCAGACCCAACTCTGCTGGGCATGGCATTTTCGCTGCCAAGCTCAGCAGTAAAAGCGAAAAGGGCCAGCTTCACTTACAGATGTCCTTGATGAAACAGTAAAAATGGTTGACTTTATTAAATCTCAGTCTCTGAGTACCTGTGAATTTGGGGCCCAGGGGGAAATAACGTGAAAAGCACTGAACTGATAGTCCCAGGTGATCATTGCACAGTTACAGAATTATGCACAGGTGAATCATCCATTTTAAGAGCAAGATAAACTGATGGGTTTTAATGTAACAGCGTGAAAAGCTCATTGATACTGTGTCACAGTCCTCATTGTGGCCACCTTTTATAAACTAGCACTTATCAAGTTTTGATGAAATATCAGAGAAGACTATTCCCAGTAACCTGCAAAGACTTCAGATGTTTCGTCCATTTCTAGTGATACATCTGAGTCCTTATAAACTTCAACTAAAGCAATACATTGCAGCAGACTGTGTGCACCAGCAGCGAGGAGAAGCCAGCTGTCTTCTGAAAAGTCACTCATTAATGAGATTTGCAAACATTTAAAACAGTGCCAGTCTTCTCACTTTTTTTTTTATTTTGAAAATGTATTTTTCATAAAAATGTATTTTAAATTAAATTAATAAACATTTAAAGTTTTTCTTTTTTACTTTCTAATATTGATGTAGTTCAAACCTTTGGGTTGTCATAGATTTTCAAGAATGTAAAGGTGTCCTGAGACCAAAAAATAAGCCTGTAGAGCAGTGATTCTCAACCTTTCTAATGCCACGACCCTCATGGTGTGGTGACCCCCAACGATAAAATTATTTTCTTAATTTTTTTTCTTTTCTTTTTCTTTTTTTAAATATATTTTATTTATTTTTTACAGAGAAGAAAGGAGAGGGATAGAAAGCTAGAAACATTGATGAGAGAAAAACATCAACCAACTGCCTCCTGCACACCCCCCACTAGGGATGTGCCCGCAACTAATGTACATGCCCTTGACCAGAATAAAACCTGGGACCCTTCAGTCCGCAGACTGACGCTTTATCCACTGAGCCAGACCGGTTTGGGCTTTCTTTTTTTTAATAAAATTATTTTCATTGCTACTTCATAACTCTAATTTTGCTACTGTTATGAGTCGTAATGTAAATATCTGTGTTCTCCAATGGTCTTAGGCTCTACAGCAGTGGTTCTCAACCTGTGAGTTGTGACCATTAGCAAGGTTAAGAACCACTGCTCCAGAGATTGGCAAACTTCTTATTATTAGGAGCCAGGTAGCAAGTGTTCGGTCTTGGTGAGCCACAGGGTCTCCCAGCTCTGCTCTGCTGTTACTGACAATAGATACACACGTGAGTATGTGTCATAGCACAGCTTTGTTTATTAAAACTGGTGGCAGGTCATAGTTTGCTGACTATTGAAAAATTTTCCCTAAAAGAACATTGCAGGACTTTTTTATGACTTAGCTAGGTATCCGTTATGCATTGTTTGTATTCCAAAAGAGTGTTGATTTGGTGCTCACAACTAGAATCAGAAATCTTCTGAATCCAATGCTTGTCAAGAGAGGCACCTTTTGTAACATGGTTTTAATGGTGGCACACATGCCAAGTTTGTGCTACTTAGGGGGTAGGAGAATCTATCCCAAGGAGACTCCGCAGGGAAGTGGAGAATGGGAGGTGCTTTAGGGACCTGAGAGGAGTATGGTCACTGTAAAGGTGGCATGTATCCACAAGACTCTTTGGCAGATCAGACAGGCATAATTTCACCTGACTCCCTCACAAATAGGCAGTGTTATTGCTCCAACTTGAACCTGAAACACGCATAGGAATTTTGAAGCTAAAGACAGCCTGTGGAGATTCCCTTATTGCTGCTGACTAAGTCTGATTTAAGCTGGTTTCTGAAAAGTTAATAACTTGGCACAGGAACTTTCAAGATGTGTATATAGACTGCTCCATGGAAAGGGAACAAACATATTTCCCATTTCCACCCCTTAGTCAGGTGAGCCCACTTTTCCTCTAGCTCTTGTCTCCCTTGTCAGACACTGTGATATGGGAGCTGTCTTTTGGGACCTCAGAGAACTTGGGGAAGTCTGACTTTTGAGTCAAATGAAGGGAGACATGGCTCTGTTGTGAATGAAGCTCCATGGACCACAGTGTGCCCGATGGACTATAAGTAGCATTGGTAGCTGGTGCCTCCCTTCCTCTTTGGTGAGGCCATTGCTGGAAAAGGGAGAATGTACTAAGATTGCTCTCATATGGCTTTTCTTGGCATTGTTAGCAGTAGGTAATGATGCACAGAAACTATAGCTGGTTTTCTTTTTTAAGCACAAACCAGCACCCAAAAGTGGTCACGCTACTGTGAAGGCTGTGGCTCTGACTGTGAGAGACACACTTGATCTTGGTGCAGGCAGTGGCATTGGAGGCACCAGGAGCAGCCTCCACTCCGCATCAGTGAGAAGACACGGTGAGCAGCCTGTTTGTAGCATCCTGTTCCAGTAGATTCCATCTTCAAAAAGTTTTGGAGTCTTTAGAAGAATGGCTGCAAAAAGCATGTCCCCTTATAAAGATGTGGACATGTAAGCATCTCTGAATAAGATGACACAGGACCTGCTGTAATTGCATGGATTGTGCCTCCATGCTGATCTGCCCCTGGGCAGTATCTCAAAGAAACAGTATGCTGAAAATGTGCCCATGGGTCTCTTCATTTTTGGTGTCTGTTTAGCTTCCAGTTTTAAAGATTCACTTTTAAGATATTATACTAGATTATGTTTATTCTACAGATAGAAAAAAAAGTGAGTGTCATTTATGTGCCCCTAGATTCTCATGATGCAGTCTTGAGATTTAATGCTGCTCCCACCCGTGGCTATGAGAGAGATGTTGGGAATAAAACCACTGTGCGCATCATTAATTCCCAGGTAAGATGGATGGAATGCTTGCATGGATGTGTGCTCTATAGGTATATAGTTTAACTGGATGAGTGAAGTTATCCAGAAAAATCATGATAATGATTTTCCTTATTTCTATGGGTCTTATGATTATAAAGAAGTAATGAGGAAAAAATGTAGAGAAATGGGAATTTGTGTGTAACATGAATAGGGGGGAAAATGAGTAAATAAGCTCAAAAAAAGTACACACACACACACACACACACACACCCATAGACTTATCATGTTGCATCTTGTGGATTTCAAAGGATGTTAAACTTACAAGAAGTATTGGCCAAGAGAAGGCAGGGGATGGAAGAGAGAAAAGCAAAGGTACAAAATTCAAGGTTAGTAGCATAGTTTGAAACTTACTTATTTGAATTTTTTAAAAATGAAAATGGATTGTTGAAATAAAAATATCTCTTTTCTTTGTATTTTAATAAGAATATCTTCCAAATTTATAGCAAAATTATTCTTAGAACAAACTACAACAATTTCTAGAGTTTCAAACTATATAGAAAAATATGAGATGGTGAATGATTTCTGATGAGTTGCTTGCAAAACAAAAGATTAGATTTCTGCCTAGTACTCTGAGCCAGGCAGCACACAGCAAGGTAAGAAACAATTACCACATTTCTTTCATTTATACCCTGTTTCCCCGAAAATAAGACAGTATCTTATATTAATTTTTTCTCCCAAAGTTGCACTATGTCTTATTTCCAGGGGATGTCTTATCTTTCCATGCGCTAGGTCTTATTTTCGGAGAATGTCTTATTTTTGGGGAAACACTGGTAGATTCACCATTCATTTAATAACAGCCTTTCAGAGTGGAGGAGCTAACCCTCACTAAATTAAAATACATGTCACTGTAGGATACCTTTTAACTACAGAAACATTAAAATGTGAAGGAAAAAAAAGTATATCTTAGAAACTGAAAAATTGCACCTTAAAAATGAAATCAGCACATTTTTTCTCAAAACTGTAATTAAAAAAAAATGATTGACAAGTGAGATTAAAGAACTCATCCAGAATAGACAGGGCCCCAGAGGGTCACGCAGGCTGACTCAGGATGACTGGCTCGCTGTGTCCCCCTTGTCCTAGGCTAGCACACTGAGGCACCTGCAGAATTCAATTCATCAACATCTGCAACTCTCTCCCAAGTTACCTGTGAAGACAATTGAAGAAAGTTGTGGGGCCTAGGTTACCACTTTCAGGAGCCGATTTGATTCCACTAGATATGAGTACAGTGCTGGGTGAAAATGTAAGATCTGGGGGATTTAAAAACAAACAAACAAAAAAACAAAACCTAATTTCCCCAAACATTTTTTAGGTACTTTAGCATGCAATGCCAGCCTCTCTCCCTCCCCCAAAGGAAAACAAAGCCTGAGGGACTTTTGAAAAATGGATCAGAGCAAGGAAACACTTTTTTCCATCTCTTTTAAAACTATGATTTTGAAGAACCAAACATTTGCTTTGAAATTATTTTTCTATGTATTTGCAGATTCTGACCAACCCCAACCATCACTTCATTGACAGTTCATTATATAAAGATGTCATTTTGGTGGCCTGGGACCCTGCTCCTTATTCAGCAAATCTTGACCTGGTAAGTCTTCATTTGTCACCCCTACAATGAATCTAGTGATCAGAAGGTGCCTTTGATTACTCATGGGAGTAAGTCAAGGATTGAGCCTTGATAGACATAATGAAACTGATCATGAGTGCTGTTTAAATACATGTGCCCATGCCATCCTGTTACCCACTTTCCGTAATGTGCTTGGTGAGCATTGTCCATCTAAAAAGGGCTTTTGCTCTGGAGGATTTTTTTTTCAATATCCAATGTCCAAATGTTCAGAAATTCCTACTTACACTGGAGGTTGGGCTGATTAAACTCAATATGTTCCCATTATGATAGGGTTACATTACCTTCCAAACAGTTACAGACGTTTTGAAATAAATTTGAAGTGCTTGTCAAGAAAAATCTAAACTTGTGTATCACCAGTTTGTTATTTAAATTAACCTGTTATGGCTTTCCTTGAGTGGGTCACTCTGGCTTCAGCTTCTCAACCTTTTTAATCTTGTGATGCATAAACAAAACCATTGCTAGCATCAAAATGTAGGAAGTTATATGCACAACTTTCTGGCAAGTCGATGGCTATCTAAGCAAGCTGCCAGTTACTCCTGGTAAAGCCTGGGATGAAGAGCCAGTGTCGCTGGAAGATGGATGATAATTTCACTATGACAGATGCTATCCGCTGTGCCAATGGGTGTCTTTCTATTTGTTTTGCTGTGACTCGAGAATGCAGTCTTGTGAGGAGACTGATCTTGGCTCTTCCATCCCCATCCCCACCCTGAGGTATCTTTCTAAGAGAGCTCCCCAGGGTTGACGGGTCCCTCTGAAAGGAGTGTTTCTGTCACTGTTCCTCATGAAGCTGGACCTTTACCTAGCGTGATTACTAACCACTTTAACCAGGATTGCAATTAGAACCACCTGGAGAGGATTTTTCAGCTATATCTGTCAGAGCCCATTTCCAGAAATGTAATGCACATCATTGAGTGTTTTCTGAGAAAGCCTTTTGGGCTCTCATTTGTGCCCTCCATTGAGAATCAACCATCACGTGAGTGTTCGAACTTTTCATCTTCCTTCCTAACCTGAGGTTCTCTGGCTTGGAGTTCAGATAGCTCTCCTGCTGTTTGAGGAAAGACCAAGAGCTTCTAGTTGTTGAACCTTGCTTATTTCTCTGTTGGAAGCATCCAAGTGCAAGGCACAGGGCTATGCAGCCCCATGCATGTGAGCGTCATAATGCTGAAGTCTGAGTGACAGGCTGCTGTCCAAGGGCCTGTCCCATTCGCTGTGTCAGGATCGAAGGAGGGGAAGAAGCAAGTCCCACATTTCTCTGCTTCCTTCCCAATGCCTCACTTAAGATGATCTGGCCCAGCCATCCTCAACATCTTCAAAGCAACAGAACACATTCAGCCATGGCTGTTCCCCGGGATCTTACTCTAGACCAGGTGTCTCTCTGAGGGAGCTTGGAGCCTGAGCCCAGCCTCTCCCTCACACACCTTCTCCAAATTCTATTTCATGGTGACAACTGACACGCTTCTGAAAACATTTTTTAAATCAACCTATAGTTTATTTTTTTCATAAAATATTTTATATACAATCAATGTAAGCATAATTTTGTTGAGTATTAACAAATATCTATAGTCATGTATCTATACCACAATTAAGAAATCGGATATTTTCATCACTCCAGAGTCCCATGTGCCACGCGCATGGGTCATCCTAGCTCTAGCCCTAGACTTAACTGATTTGCTTTCTGTTGCTTTAGCTTCTATTCAGAAAACATTAGTTTTTAGTCCAGAGGTCAGCAAACCACAGCCACAGGACAAATATGGCCCTGGTTTTAAATAAAGTTTTGTTGGAACAAAGCCAAGACATTCATTTGACATCTTGTGTGGTTGCTTTCCCAGCACAGAGGCAGAGCTGAGTGATTGCCACAGAGACCTTAAACCCACAAGCCCTTTGCAGAAGTCTGCTGAGTGCTGCATGCAGCATCTGTCTAGCGGGACCCCTGATATCTGTCCACATTCCCTCCTCCCCACTGAGTCCCTCCAGGGCTGTGCTGTGTCCTTTGCACAGTGTGGCTCTCAAGACTGGATTGTGTTGATTTTTCCTCTTAGTGGTACCAGAAGCCAGATTACAACCTGTTCACACCATATGTCCAGCATCGTCAGAGGAACCCAGATCAGCCCTTCTACATTCTTCACCCTAAATTTATATGGCAGCTTTGGGACATAATCCAGGAGAACACCAAGGAGAAGATTCAGCCCAATCCACCATCTTCTGGCTTCATTGGTAGGTGCATTGGTAAAACTGGAAAGAGTGGTGTGCAGGCAGGTTAGCAATAAATACACACTCATGTTATACAATAAGAGCATGTAAATGTGGCTTTAGAGGGAAAATAGACCAGCTGAAGAAAAGAGAAATATTCCTCTGCAGTTTTTATTGCATTGTATCCCACTACCCAAAATTCTAAGAACTACTTTATTTTCTTGCAGTTTTATGGGTCAGTATGGGCTTGTCTGGGGCTGCTGGGTTGTGTTCAGTTGCTTCATGGGATGGCTTTGCTCCATGTCTCACCCCATGGAAGGAGTTCAGCCTCAGCTGGGACTGTTGGCCTGAGGCCATACATGGTCTCTTACCTGGCAGTCTCAGAGTAGTTGCACTTCCTAAAATGGCTCCAGGCAAGTGGTCCAAAACATAGGCAATAGAACTATCAGTGTGTTACAGCAGAGGCCTGGAGATGTGCACAGAATCACCGTGCTATGTTCTGGGGGTTAGAGCAGTTGAGGTCCTGTCATATTCAAGGAAGGACACACAGAGCCCACCTTGGCCATCTCTGATCCACCACCCACTGCCACACACAGTGCTGGCAGGAGGACTGGTTAGGGATGAATGTGTGACCACAGGACAGTGCCAGGTGGCCCAGGCTCTGGTGAGACTAATTTTAGGACTTTAGGCAGCTCTTACCACAAGAGTCCACTAGCTCTAACCCAAAACTAGATTTGATATAACAAGATTATCACATATTTTTAGCCAGGCTTTGATCCTCAAAGTTGTGGTCTTACCCCATTTTTTTTTAACCTACGTTTCAGTATATTGCTCCATTATTTCTTTGATTTCACTGTGTTGAGTAACATTAAAGAATTCCTTAGATCTCCTTGGCAATATGAAGGCAGTAATAGAACCAAAGCTATTAATTTCATGCATAGGGACCTGTAACCTTTTTCCCTGATTTCAGTGTCTTTAAAACTGCACTTTGGTGTGTGCTGTGCAGTGCGTCCCTGTGTGATAAAGGAGGGCTGAAGGAGCTACACTGGCTTCCTCGTAGATATGGGGGACATGCACAATATCTGAACTGAAACTTACAGGTGTTGGAGTGGGTTTTTAGTTTTGTGATAATGTGAATATTTTATGCAGAATTAAAGACAAAATTTACACTGTGACCGCATATTACTCTTAAATTTTTAAAGCCAAGCCTTTGACAATCCTTATTTCCAAATCAGTCTTGAAATCCTAATCTCTTTATCTTTTGTGCAATTCCATTAGATCTGTTGATTTAGGGGAAAAGGGTATAATTAATTTCTCTGCAAAGAATGATGGAATAATGCAAGACAGCATAATAGTGTGTGACAGGAGTTTAATATCTTTTTCTTTCTGTTGCTTTCTCATGAATACATTTGGCTAATATTTGATTAGAGTAAAAGTTTTAGTGCACATTGGTGGGCTGTCAGATATGCTTATTGTGATATAGTTTGAGATTTTCAAGTTAGCCAGTCACAGCTGGAGAGGACATTTTTCTCAGGTGTTTTGTTGAAAGAAATCATACCTCGTATATATGGCCAGCCTCCTGTCATAGCTGTTGACTGAGAATTTGGAGTTTCCCAGGCTGATAATTGCCTTTCGGGCTCTTTTACATGAAAAAAGGGATTGCAGTTTGAAGAGAGAGTGTCATTGGGTCCTACAGACTCTGACTTCTTCTCTGACATTTACTAACTTTCTAATTATGGGCAAGTTGCTTAATCCAGTGCCTCTCCATATGCATATGTGAGAAATGCAAATAATAATAATAAAACCTTTGAAAAGATGAGTTAGTGGGCCATTTGCAGATGTTATTTTCTAGTTGTGCTCTGTCCTGTATTGCAGCTGTTAGCCACAAATGGCTATATACATTTAAATCAATTGGGAGTGATAAGAGGAAAACTTCACTTCCTCTGTGTTACCAGCCCCATTTCAGGTTTTTGTAGCCACGTGCTCCTGGTGGCCACTGGCTTGGGCAGTTCAGACAGAGAACTCTCCATGGTCACAGGCAGTTCTGCAGAGCACACTATTAAATTTGACCAGAATGAAAAAGAGCAAGTCACTAAAGCACCATTGTTCCCACTGGGCAGGCTGGATCTGTGGGGACGTAAGTGTGTACTAGTAGAAGGTGTGGCTTGACATCATTGACTCTGCAACTTTTGTCCCTTGCCATAGCTAAGTGCAAGCACCTCGCTAAAGGTAGCAGGAGATACCACCTGGGCAAGCCATGCCCAGCAGAGCTGTCACCCTCTGCATCTCCCACTGATGTTACAATCTTTGTACTCTTTTTGGATCTTGCTAGAAATACGCTCAGAGCAGAGACTGTTCTATAATTGATCTGACTTTTTAATATACCAGTAAGACAATGTCACCCACATCGGAATCTATCTGCCAGAAGAATTTTTAAAGGTCAATGAGTGTTTTCTTCACTTATCAAAAAGTGTTCTTCGAACGTGCCTTCATGTTCTAAGGTCATGTTGAAAAGCTATTGACTTATTGTCTCATCACCTCATCATTTCCAAACATCCCAACCTGTAATGTCAGTTACTGAACAAAAGAACCCATGGTGGAGCCCATCCACGAGGTGAGAATGTCTCCATGTGCTGCATTTCCAGGTTCTGCCCAGGTGCACAGTCAGCAGGACATGCTCCTTCAGAGAAGAGCAGCACACAGCCCCTGGACTGGCTGTTTTGCTGATGAGCATAGGGTTCCACCTGCAAGTGAAGCAGGATGAATCATTTTCTTTATTGATGAGCTGCTCATCCAGCTGGGAAAAAACTGTCTCACATTTAATGTCTTCTGTCTCTAAATCCACTGCACACATTTTCCCTAAATTCATTCGCATCCAATGAATCAGCATGTGTGAAATAGAGGGACTCTAAAAGTTGACTGTTTTGCCCTGACTGGTATGGCTCAGTTGGTTGAGCATCATACTGTGCATCAAAGGATCACTTGTTTGATTCCCAGTCAGGGCACATGCCCATGTTGTGGGCAAGACCCCCAGTAGGGAGCATCAGTAGGCAGCTGATCAATGTTTCTCTCTCTCTCTCTCTCTCTCTCTCTCTCTCTCTCTCTCTCTCTCTCTCTCTCTCTCTCTCTCATTTGTACATCAGGTGAGGAACCTTTTCTTTGCTGAGGGCCATTTGGATATTTATAACAACATTCATGGGCCATACAGAATTATCAACTTAACTAGCGTGCTACATTTGGTCAAACATTTAATTAACTCACCCCTACTGCCTTGGCAGGGCCAGACCAAATGATTCCTTGTACAGGCTGGATCTTCCCTACACCTGGTGTAGGAGGAAGGCAGTGCAGGTGGAAGGGAAAAGTCATCCACAAGTGGTATTAGTTGAGCACCTCCTGTGTGCCCAACTGCAGGCAGACCACAAGGCTGTGTGATCAAGGAAGCCACACAGAGGTCCTACCCCTGGAACTTACTGGTACAGCGTGCACACAGATAAATGTACAAACTTATAAATGCAGTGAAGGAAAAGAGCAGGAGGTATGGGGGTCTGGGAAATTTGCCCATCTTTTGGTTCCTGCGCTGGAACATGGTTGGCATCAGCAGCAGGCGGCAGAGCACAGAACATGGTGGGCAACAGCCATGACAGGATGGTGGAGCAACTGAGCAGAGATGCCAGACCAAGGCAAGACACTGGTCACTGTCATTGGGGCGAGCCTCTGGTGGTTACTGAAAAATTTTTGCTTCCATGTGCCGCAGTCCCACTGGGTGCTTGAACCTGCTACTGGCACCAGCCCCACTTGCACCCACTGTCAGCTCTGGAGCCACTGCTCATACCCACTGCCGGTGCCCAGCGCCGGCCCCAATTGCTTGGCACTGTCAATGGGTGTGAGTGGCAGCTGCTGGCCCCGATTGCCCCTCAGGGCTTCTCCACATCTCCCTGCTCCTTAGGGGCAATCAGGGCAGCAGCCACCACTCGCATCCACTGATGGCGCCAATTGCTCCACACCATCAGTGCATGGTAGTGGCGGGAGAGGGAGGTGCTGCCAGCAGACAAGGAACCACGAGCCCTGATGAGGGGCTGCAGTAGGGGTGTGGAGGATTGGCTGAGGTCCGCCCCTGTGCCCACCATAGCCTTGCAGCCCACAGTTCCTTTCAAGATGCACGAATTTGTGCCCTGGGCACCTAGTTGTAAATAATTCTGCTTTGAACATAAGGGTGCATACATTCTTTCTGATTGATGTTTTCGAGTTTTTAGGATATATTCCTAAAGTGGGACCACTGGTTTCAAATGGCAGTTCCATTTTTTATTTTTTTAGGAAAATCCATACTATTTTCCACAGTCTGCATTCATACCAACAGTGTACCAGGGTTCCCTTTTCTCCACAATCATCACTAACACTTGTTTGTTGATCTGTTGATGAAAGCCATTTTGATAGGATGAGGTGATACTTCAATTGTCATTTTAACATGCATCTCTCAGATGATTATGACTGGGAATTTTTTCATGTTTCTTGGCCTTCTGTATGTCCACTTTGGAGAAGTGTCTATTTAGGTCCTCTGCCCATTTTTTAGTTGGATTGTTTGTCTTCCTTTTGTTAAGTTGGATCAATTCCTTATATATTTTGAAAAGTAATCCCTTATTGGATGTATGATTGGCAAATATGTTCTCTCATGCATTGGGCTCTCTTTTCATTTGTTGATTATTTCATTTGCTGAGCAGATTTTTATTTTAGTAATCCCATTTATTTACTTTCTCCTTAATTTTTTTGCCCTAAGAGATGTATCAGTAATTATACTGCCTTTATGAGAAATGTCTGAAATTTTGCTGCCTATGTTTTCTTTTAGGATTTTTATGGTTACACTTAAATCTTGTATCTATTGTGAGTTTATTCTTTTGTATGGTGTACATTGTAGACTGGTTTCATTTTTTTGCATGTACCTGTCCAATTTTCCCAAAACCATTTATGTAAGAAATTGTCTTGACTCCATTGTATGATCTTGCCTCCTTAGTCAAATATTAATTGAGCATAATGACTTAGGTCGATTTCTGGGTTCTCTGTTCTGTTCCATTGATCTATATGCCTCTTCTTGTGTCAGAACCAGGTTGTTTTGAGTACAGTGGCTTGGTAGTATAACTTGATATCTGGTATTGTGATTCCTCTAACTTGCTTCTTCTTTCTCAAGATTGTTTCTGCTATTTGAGGTCTTTTTTGGTTCCATATAAATTTTTATTGTATTTGTTCTAGGTCTGTGAAATATGCTGTTGGTATTTTAATAGGGATTGCATTGAATCTATTGATTGCTTTGGACAGTATGAACATTTAAATGATGTTGATTCTATCTACCCACGATCACAGTATATTCTTCCATTTGTTTATACTTCCTCTATAATTTTTTCAATATCCTGTAGTTTTTCAGTACAGGTTTTTTACCTCCTTGGATAAGTTTATTCCTAAATATATTAATTTTTTGTTGCAGTGGTACATGGGATTATTTTTTGTTTAAGTTTTTCTCTCTCTGAGAGTTCATTACTGGTATATAAAAATGCCATCAGTTTCTGGGTGTTAATTTTGTATTCTGGTGCTTTGCCCAATTCATTTATTAAGTCTAACAGTGTTTTGGTAGAGTTTTAAAGATTTTCTATCTACAATATCAGGTCATCTGTGAATAATGACAGTTTCACTTCCTCAACAATGTAGATACCTTTTATTTTTTTTCTTCTTGTCTGATCACTATGGCTAGGATTTCCAGTATTCTAGGATTTGAGTAAGAGTGGTGAAAGCGGACATCCTGTCTTGTTCCTATTAGGGAAAATGGTTTTAGGTTTTGCCCATTGAATATGATGCTGGCTGTATGTTTGTAATATATGGCCTTTGTTATGTTGAGGTATGATTCCTCTATTCCCACATTGCTGAGAGTTTTTATCTAATAGAGTGTTGGATTTTATTGTATGCTTGTTCTGCATAAGTTAATATGATCAAGTGATTTTCATCTTTCAGTTTGTTTATGTGATTTATCACATTTATTGATTTGCAAATATTAGCAGCCTTGCATTTCTGGAATAAATCTCACTTGGTTATGGTATATTATCTTTTTAATATGTTACTGGATCCAATTTGTTAATATTTTGTTGAGGATTTTAGCATCTATGTTCATCGGGGATATTGGCCTATAATTCTCTTTCTTTGTAGTATCTTTATCATGTTTTGGAATTAGGATAATGCTGGCCTCGTGGAAAGATCTTGTAAGTGTTCCTTCCTTTTTGATTTTTTTGGAATAGTTTGAGGAGGATAGGTGTTAGTTCTTTGAATATTTGGTAAAACTCCCTGTGAAGCCATCCAGACCAGGGCTTTTGTTTACTGGGAGTTTTTTCTTGTTTGTTTGTATTTTCTTTTGTTTTTTTAATTTCTTTATTGATTATGGTGTCACATAATTGTCCTCATCCTCCCATTTCCATCCTAAACTCTTCCCTAAGTATACACCAACCAGATCTGAAATACTATGGCTGATATGTACACATAAGGAACTGTTTGACATTGAAATAGGGACTCAAAAGAACTGTTGGCCCAGAAAGGAACTGTAGTGACTACAGACTGATTCATTCGCCTCTCAGCATAACCATTATGGCTTGTCTCAGTTTCGGTCCTTATAAGGGAATATGGGAGGGTTTTTTTCTTAGTAGTAGTTCTGTTGCAATTAATCAGTAGTTATTGGCTTATGGAGGTTTTATGATAATTCATGATTGAGTTTTGGAAGATTGTATTTTTCTAGAAATATATCCATTTCATCCAGTTTGTCAAACTTGTTGGACTATACTTTTTCATAGTTTGATTTTTTTGTTTTTGTTTTTTGTTTTTTGTTTTTGTGATTCTTACTTCACTTCTTTCATTTCTGATTTTCTTTATTTGGGTCCTCTCTCTTTGTTTCTTTTTTTTTTTAATAAACCTTTATTGTTCATATTATTACAAAAGTTCCTCATTTTTTATCCCCTCCACCAGGTTCCTACCCCACCCTCTGCCCTTTCCCCATCCACCATTGTCCTCATCCATAGGTACACAGTTTATGTTCAGTCTCTTCCCACACCCCCTACTTCTCTTTTCTCTCAGAATCATCAGTCCACTCCCCTTCCATACCTCTGATTCTATTATATTCAACAGTTAATATTGTTCATCAGGTTTTTTAATTCCCTTGGTGTTTTTTTGTTTTTGTTTTGTTTTTTTTAATTGGCTTCCAAAGAGGAGTTTAAGGTCAAAAGGAGTTTCGGGTGTGCCCAGATCCTATTCATCAGAATCTGGGTAAGCTCCTTATTTTTTGGTACAAGATTTAGCATATCGAGACCTAGGTGAGTCAAGGTCCTATTTGTTCCTCATTCCAAGCACATGGATTAAGAAATCGGTACTGTTAAGAGGATTTGCCAGTGCCCTCGGGCTCAGCTGATAAGAATTAAAAGAATGTCCATGTGCCTTCTAGGGCAGCTCTCTACATCTCACTCTTTCTTACTAATTAAAATAAAATTTAAATATCAATAATAGGGCTCTAAAATTAAAAACAATTGCAAACAATGCCAATGCAAAAACTAAACCACATACATGTTATTTTCAAAACTTGAATGTCAAGAGCAAAACTCTGGCTATTAAATAATAACAATAATGCCAATGCAAAACAACAAAATGAGAAATCAGAATTATGGACATATTAATATTTTTAGCTACTAAATGAGTCTCTTTTGTTGCTGGTGTACATTTACTCAGAGTCCTTGGCCTTGCTGCACAAGACTTTGCAGAAGGCTGGAAGCTAACAGAGCAGGAACATGATTAAAGAAGTAGCTTCCATTTCAGTCTTTAATTTCTTCAGATAACTCCATGTTGGCACCTCAGTCCCTTGCGTAGCCTTCAGTTTTCTTCTCCCACTTTGCTGTTGTCTGGGCAACTCTCAGTCCTTTTGGGTGAAGGGACACAGGAGCTTCTCTGAGTCCATTGTGATGACGGACATAACACTCTGGAACCCGAATTGGCTGCATTGCTCCTTCTTTCCTTTCATTTTTAACCCAGAGTTTGACCCCCTCAACACTTCGGGCCTGGATGCTCGAGGCTTGGCTGCTGCGGGCCTGGCTGCTCTGGGCCTCGCTGCTGCTGCTCCAGGCCTGGCTGCTCCGGGCCTGGCTGCTTCGGGCTTGGCTGCTGCTGCTCCAGGCCTGGATGCTCCAGGCCTGCCATTCTTCCATTTCTCCAGCTGGTCACATTCTAAAAGCCCCATCGCTTCCACATTCATGTTAACCATTGACCACTAACTACCCAGTACCTCCTTCCTGCAGTCCTGGATGACAGATGTCCTTCATATTAGTTTCAATCCTCAAATTGTTGTGGGAGTGGCAAACCAACTCATGCCACCATCTTGGTTTCTCCTCTAATCGGTACTCTCGTTTGTGATGTATTTCTCTTTGTTTCTTGAAGAGTCTGTCTAAAGGTTAATCTTGTTTATCTTTTCAAAAGAACCAGCTCTTGGTTTTATTGATCTTTTGTATGTTTTTTTAGTCTTAATGTTATTTATTTCCACTCTGATCTTCATTATTTCCTTCCTTCTACTTATTCTTGGCTTTTATTGCTGTTCGCTTTGTAATTCTTTTAGTTGTAGGGTTAGATGGTTTATTAAGAGTTTTTCTTGTTTTTTGAGGTAGGCCTGTAATGCTATGAACTTCCCTTTCAGGACTGCTTTCACTGTGTCCCACAGATATTAGGTTATTGTATGTTCATTTTCATTTGTTCCCAGGAAGTTTTTAATTTCTTCTTGATCTCTTTGGTGATAAAATCATTGTTTGTTTAATAACATGATATTGGACCTCCATGTGTTTGAATGTTGTTGAGTATGTTTATTGTAGTTGATTATGAATTTCATACCATTGTGACCCAAGAAGATGCTTGATAAGATTTCAATCTTCTTGAACTAATAGAGACTTAGTCTGTGTTCTAACATGTAATCTCTCTTTGAAAATGTCCTATGTGCAGTTGAGAAGAATGGATATTCTGTAGCTTTGGGGTGAAATGTTCTTTTAAAAAAATGTCATTTAATTCCATTTAATCTACTGTGTCATTTAGAATAGCTGTTTCTCTATTGATTTATTTTTCTATAAGATCTATCCAGTTATGTTAGTAGGGTGTTAAAGTCCTCTGCTATGATTGTATTGCTGTCCATCTTTTCCTTATAATTCTTCAGAAGCTGTTTTATATATTTAGATGCTCCTATATTAGGTTCATATATGTTTATCAGAGATGTATCCTCTTGTTGTATTGATTTATTTAGTATTATGAAGTGGCTTTCATTATCTCTTGTAATGGACTTCACTTTGAAGTCTGTATTGTTATATCTGAGTATTACCACCCCAGCTATTTTTTTCATTTCCATTTGCATGGGAATTTTATTTTCCTCTCTTCACTTTCCTGTGTGAATCTTTTGTTCTGAGGTGGGTCCCTTATAGATAGCATGTATATATAATGTTTTCTTATCCATTCAACTATCCTATGTCTGTTGATTGCAGCATTTAAGATCATCATTAATAGATACTTATCTATTGCCATTCTATTCTTTATGCCTGTGTTCTCCTCTTTCTCACTACTTCTTCTTACAACACTCAGTTCAGCATTTCTGCAGTGCTGGTTTGGTAATAATAAATTCTCTTAGCCTTCTTTTATCAATTCTCTCAAAGCTCTTTATTTCACCTTTGATTTTGAATGATAGCCTTACTGGATAGAGTAGTCTTGGGTTCGGTCCCTTGGCCTGAAGTGTTTCTATTGATAAATCAGCTGACAGTCTAATAGGAGCATTCTTGTAGGTAACTTTCTATTCTTCTCTTACAGCCTTTAAGATCCTTCCTTTGTCTTTAATGTTTTCCATCTTATTTATTATGTGCCTACATGTGGATATTTTTGGATTTATAGTGATTGGAAATCTCTGTTTTTCCTGAACTTGAATGACTTTTTCCTTCACTAAGTTAGGGAATTTTTGTGCCATTATTTCTTCAAACAGGTTCTTTATTCCTTTTTCAGATTCTTTTCTTCTGGCACTCCTATGATGCAAATTTTATGTTTCATGTTTTCCTAAACATCCCTTAGACTCTCCTGCTTTTTAATTTTTTTTTTCCATTTGCTGCTCTGATTAAGTGTTTTTTCTGCCTTGTCTTCTAATTTGCTGCAATGCTCATCACCTTCTTTTGGTTTACTGTTGAAACTTCCAGGGTATTCTTTATTTCCACTGTGTAACTCCTTGTTCTTACCTATTTCTTATTTATTGTTTCCACCTCTCTTTTCATGTTGGTGTAGCTCTCATTAAGTCCTTTATAAATCTCATTAAGTTGCTTGTACTTTCTTTGAGTTCTTTGAGCACCCTTATTACCATTACTGTGAATTTTTTATTTGGCAAAGGCATTTCCTCCTTTTCTTTCATTTTGGGGTTCTTTGTTGCCACATTTTTGCTGTTCCTTTTGTTTTAATTTCTTTGTATTAAGATAAAACTGCTATGCCTACCAGACTTTGTGGAGTGGTTTTATGTAGTAGGTGTTCTGTGGGACCCAGTTGTACAGTCTCTTGTATCTCCTGAGCTGGGTGCTTTAGAATGGCCCTTTGCTTGAGTTATGTAGGTTCTCCTGTTGTACTTGGGTTTTGAATATTATTGCCCTGTTGGTGGATGGAGTTTCCTCTCAGGCTCACTGAGTATGTGATTCATCTCTGACCACATTGTACTTGCTGTTGTGGAAGTGCTAACTGAGAAGAACAAAATACAACACAACAAACATGAAACAAAATAAAATAAAAACATACACAAGACCCCTATAGAACCAATAAAAGCAACAAGCAAAGAGAGAATTAGGAAAGAGATATGAGAGCAAGAATGATAGAAAAGAAGGAATGAAAAATATGAGGAGAAAAGAAAACAAACCAAAAAAAAAATAGCACAAACAAACAAACAAAAAGCAGGGGAAGAAATATGTAGTTGCAGAGATGAAATAAAGGAAATTAAAAAATTAGGGGAATATGGGAAGGAAGATGGTTTAAAATAAAGGAGGAAGAAAAGAAAGGAAAGGGAAAAAGTTTGAAAAGGAAAATATAGGAAAAAGCAGATAGACCTAAAATAAGAAAAGAAAGAAAGAAAAAAAAAAAGATGAGAGAGCAGGAGAAAAAGAAAAGAGAGAAAGAAAAGGAAAAAAAATTAGTGGGAAAAAAAAGTTGAGTAGGAAAAGGGAAGAGGGAAATATATGAACAAAACAAAAGAGACTAGAATAATAACAAATCAATAAAGCAGATAGGTGAAGAAGATAAGTTTAAAAAGGAAAGAGAATAATAAAAAGGAAAAGAGAAGAAGAAAAGGGGGCAGGGAATGAAGTGAAGTGGCATTTGTTTCATCAGAGTTTAGTGCCCCATGGGAGCTCCCTTTGGAACCTTCTCTTCTGATGGCTGTGGCTGACTGTTCTGTCTGCCAATTCTGAGCTTCTTGTGAGGTACTTAGATGCTTACCACTGTCATTAACTGTCTTCCTTTGGCTTTCATCAAATTGCTTGAAGCTCCACAGTTTGCGTCTGTCTCCATAGAACTTGGCTGCAAGCAGGCGGGGCCAATCTGCCCTCTAAAATAGGTTTGTTAGCAGCATGGGGCTCAGGGATGGGTCAGCAAACTTCTATTTCCCCGGGCTCCATCTCTGTCCACCTTTGCCTGCTAGCCAGCTGTCAATCTTAATCTCAAAAGTCTGTTTCTGAAAGGACGTTAGATGGGGCAACTACTATTCAGTTTTCAGGGAATGTTTGTGGGTGTGTTTCCCTGCCCCAGATATACTCTGCAAATACTGTGGCTCAAAATACTGTTTTGCCCTTGGCTGGGCAGTGATCCTTGTACTCGGTCCAGTGGGATCAGCCGGAAAGAGTTACCAGCACTCCCATGTGGGTCAGCACCATTCACGTTTCTGGGATAGTGGTGCTGATGGCCCCTCTTCCAGTCCAGTCACTGAAGCTCCCCAAAACTTTTCAAACCTGTAGGCTTGGCCTCTGCTTTCGTTTTTTCTGAAAATGTCAAAATGCAAGGTGTGGGAGGCAAGGCTCCTGAGGCTGGGACAGGTTGTATTACCCAGTGTGGGGGGTTTTCCTTTTCCTGCCCTGTGGCTACTGGGAGTGGCTAGCTCCTCTCAGGAAACGTGTTTGTTTCAGTTTGGGGGTGTACAACCAAAGGCTGGCTCCTGCCTGCTGCTTTTCCACATCTCCCCACAATGCTTCCCACCCCAGCTTTTCCTAGGCACCTCAAGTACTCACCTCCCTGCCTGCATGGAAGCTTAGGGTGAGTAGCTACAAATAAAAACTGCTCTGGGTTTAAAAACAAAAACAAAAACAAACAAACAAAAATTTGCAGCTTTGTCTCCCACCGGCTCTGATCTACCGGCTCCATAGCGACACACAGCCCTGCCAGCTGGATGTTATGTTGATTGCTGTTCTCAGCTCTGGTGCTCTGGTTTGTGAAGCCCCGCCTTGGTTCCAGGCCTCTATCTTCTGAGAGAACAGACCCTCTGTAGCTGGCAGCTCACTCCTCACTCTTGGCTTCCCTACCTGCCACTTCTGGAAGCTGGGCCAGCTCCTCTCATCACCTCAATCTTCTTACCAGTCTCCAGGTATTTTGTCCTTCCTTGATATATTCCTCCTCAGCCTGACCTCAGTTGGTAATTCCAGGTATGTTCCCCACTTTAATTTTATAAGTCTGGCCTGGGAGGAGGTGCAAGAAAGGTCTGCCTATTCGGCCACCATTTTTTCCAGACCTTCAATTACTATTGAAGGGAAGATGAGTCTGGAAGAAATTTCTGTTCAGTGCACCATTCTGAGTGTTTCCTAGTGAGAGTGGACTGGGATACTTCTGCATCAGCAGTATCCAAGAATCTCAATGCAGTCGCAGGGCTGTATTTTTCCTGGATTCTGTGCAACTTACCCATTAGCGGTTCTTATGGAGAAGTTTTCTTTGGGCAAGATGTCCAGTTAAATCAAATTTAGGCACAAATACTTTTCAACTACATAAATTCTTTTTGTTTTATCTTCTTGTTTAATATTTATTTTTATAAATCAAAAACTACTCACAGAGGAAGAGGAGCTCGTGTAGGTCTGAGGAACACTCCGACCTCTTCACTGAAACCATTTTACTAGTATTGTTGAAAAACACTTCAGAAGTGTGCAATTCACTTACTCAGAGAACTTACCAAAGCTAATAACTTATTATGGGTTTTTTTAATATATTTTATTGATTTTTTTTTTTACAGAGAGGAAGGGAAAGAGATAGAGAGTTAGAAACATCAATGAGAGAGAAACATCGATCAGCTGCCTCCTGAACATAATGGGGATGTGCTCATAACCAAGGTACATACACCCTCTCCAATCTGGCTTTCCTCTCACAATCCAGGACTACTGACTCCCAACTGCTCGCCTGCCTGCCTTCCTGATTGCCCCTAACTGCTTCTGCCTGCCAGCCTAATAACCCCCTAACTACTCCCCTGTCAGCTTTATTGATGCCTAACTGCTCCCCTGCCAGCCTGATTGCCCCTAATTGCCTTCCCATCCAAGTTTGGTCATCCCCAGCTTCCCTCCTTTGCCAGCCTGGCCACCTCTAACTGCCCTCCCCTGCAAGCTTGATCACCCCAACTGCCCTCCCTTGCAGGCCTGGCTTTTCCCAACTGCCCTCCCCTGCTGGCTATCTTGTAGTAGCCATCTGTGTCCACATTGGGGCAGCCATCTTTGACCACATGGGGGCAGCCATCTTGTGTGTTTGCGTATCATTATTTTATTAGATAGGATAGAGGCCTGGTGCATGGGTGGAGACCAGTTGGTTTGCCCTGAAGGGTGTCCTGGATCAGAGTGGGGGTTCCCTTAGGGCATAGGTGGCCTGGGCAAGGAGCCAGTGGTGGTTTGCAGGCCGGCCACACCCCCTGGTGACCCAAGCGGAGGCCCTGGTATCTGGGATTTATTTATCTTCTATAATTGAAACTTTGTAGCCTGGAGTGGAGGCCTGGACCAGCAAGGGCAGGGAAACCCACGCCTCCCTCCTGCTGTCTGTGGCCGCAGCCGTCTTGGTTAGGTTTATTTCCTATTCACTCCTGATTGGTTGGTGGGCATGGCTTGTGGGTGTAGGAGAGGTATGGTCAATTTGCATATTACTCTTTTATTAGATAGGATTCTCCTTTACAGGTCTTATAAAAAGGGGAGGTATACATTATAATCAAATATTTAAATATTCTTTAGAATGCCAAATAACCCCTCACTTTTAGTATGCCATCCTGATTTGATTTTATTCTATACTCTTCCAAATCTTGACCTTATCTAGATTTTACTTATTCTAAATGTTGTTGTAATAAAAGGGGTTCTTTGATTCATGGCACCACACAATAGACACAATGAATGTTAGCTTAATGAATGCAGAAAGGAACAAAAGAATGGGAAGTTGTACCTTATATCACCTTATAGACTCTCACCTATGATTCAACTAGTCTCACATGTAGAAGGATATCCACCTCCTTCTGTATGGTTGATATCTTAGATTCTACAAAGACCAGAATCAAATCTTGGCTCCAACAGCCAATTAAATATATGATCATGCGCAAGTTACTGGATTTATCTAAATCTCAGACTTTTTCAACTAGAAAATAAAGATACTAATAGCACGTTTATCTTTGAAGTATCATGTTCTAGCACAATAGCTAATATTTTCTGTTTACTATTATTGTGATGTGCCTCACCTCAAACTTTATGCTGGTCAAATAAAACTATATTCCCAAATGTATAAAGATCTTTCTTTCATTAAGATAAATAGATGTAAAAATAAACTTTTGCTTTCTTTAATATTGTAGAGGCCATATCATTACATCAAAATAGGTGTATCATAATTTATGCCTGCCTTTAGTAGTTGAATAATTTTAAATACTTTTCAAATTATTTGATAGTATCAATCAGATTGATGAACCATTATTATATCTATATACTAATATATGCTATAATCTATTCTATATGTGAATATATAGATTTTTCTCATTTAAACCATTCCCTTAAGATATATTTTCAGGAGTATTAGTGCTGAGCAAAGGGTATGACATTTTGATACTCATTGGAAAGTGCTAATATACTGCTTTTTTCATTGAATTTCTGATCAGAGCCCATATTTGTCTTACAGTTCAGAGAAAAAGGCACCCAGTAGATACATTGGAAATATATTACTTGTATGATCCTTTTCTCTAGAGAAGCAATGAAGGGGGCCTTGCACCTCTTGGACTGCACATGTATTTACTAAATGAAAAGGAAGTAACATGGCTCACATTCATTTAGATGGTCCATAAAGACTTGTTTCTTTGGAACAGCTGGTTGTTCGCATATGAGTAGCAGTTCTCTCTCTAATCCCTAGTTGGGTTTTAGAGATTGACCTTGTAACTTGGCACTGTGAAGTCCCTTTATACTTATAGCCTCACTGAGGGTAAATAGCAATTTACTTGGAATCTCACAGCTTCCATTTTGCTCTCATAAAGACGTATTTTTATAGAAGGCTGGTGAACTCACCTGGGGTCACAAAACATGGCTGGATTGGTTTGCCACCTATATGAAGTTGGTGTCCACCCAACCTGGCTCAGAGGCTGAGCACCACCGGCAGACAGGCTGGTAGCACAGGGTGCACCAGCAGCACAGAGGTGAGTTCACATAAATCCACAACTGACAACGTTTTTATTGTAGAAACCACCAACACCCCCTTACCCTTTTAAAAGGCAGGCACTACTGATTATAAGTAATATTTCTGCAATTCTTCAATGCAAACACTATCATTTCAGGCTATTTAATATACACACAAGCATAATATGCTTAACAGTTCATAACTTCCTTTTTTCTGTTTATACTGTTATTTGGGTTTTGATTTTCCAATATAGCATCCATACTCATGATTAACACAAAATAATGACATATTAACACAAAATCATAAGCCACAGAATACCCATATTTATGATTATGTAAAAATGCATTGCAATTATGTTGATTAGAAAATTTTGCATTTCCCTGTAAATAATGAATCCTGAATGTGTGTTAGTTACCACCAAATAAATGAGCTAAGTAGTGGCCTTCAAGTATTATTTTTACATTATGTGATTTTATTTACTACTAGAGGCCTGGTACATGAATTTGTGCATGGGTGGGATCCCTTAGGGAAGCCTGCAATGATCAGGCAGAAACTGGCAACTCCTGCCTGCCATTCCTGCTCATACTGGCCCTGCTACTCACTCCCAGTCAGTCCTGATCACCTCTGACTGCCCTCCCCTTCCAGTCTGGTCACCCCTAACTGTCCTCCCCCACAGGCCTGGTCACCCCTAACTGCCCTCCTCTGCTGCCCTTCCCCTTCCCCCAACTGCTCTTCTCTGCAGGTCTGCCCTCCCCTTCAGTCCTGGTCACCCCAACTGCCCTCCTCTGTCGGCCCAGTCACCCCTAACTGTGCTCCCTGCTTACCTGGTCCCCCCCAACTACCCTGGTCTCCCTCAACTGCCCTTCTCTACAGGCCTGGTTACCCCTAACTGCCCTCCTCTGCCAGCATAGTCACCCCCAACTGCCCTCCTCTGCAGGCCTGGTCACCCCCAACTGCCCTCCTCTGCTGGCCTGGTCACCCCTAACTGCCCACAACTGCCCTCCCCTGCAGGCCATCTTGTGGCGGCCATCTTGTGTCTTGGAGTGACAGTCAATTTGTATATTATTCTTTTATTAGATAAGATAGTAGATGCTTCTTCAATTTTTTTTTTTTATTATTATAAGATGTTTAAATTTCCAAACCATCTTTTAATTACAAATATTTTCAGGAAATCTAACTTAAATAAAATTAAAATAAAAAACACTTTTGTTCCATAAATAATCTTAAGTATACTTCTCACACTTTTCTATTTTATAATGAACTAGAGGCCCGGTGCATGATATCATGCATGGGTGGGGTCCCTAGGTATGGCCTGCAGGGATTGGGCCCCAGCTTGCACCCCCAGCCTTGCAGCCCTACAGCCCCATCTGGCACCCCTCGTTAGCCTGGTGCCGCCCACTCACCTGCTCCATCATGCTGCCTTCAGGGCAATCAATAGGGGCTGGGCCCCTGCCCAGTTCTCTCAGCGCCTGAGAGCCAAGCTGCAGCCCTGCCCCCCACCACCTCCGCTGGTCTCTGTCTATGGAGAAATAGGGCCCCTGCTCGCACTCCTCTTGGCCTAGTACCACCAGATCACATGCTCCACCATCGTGCCATGGTGGGTGGCACTTTCATCGGGGTCCATTAGGGCCAGTAGCACCTCCACTGCTACCCGCTGCAGCACTGAATCACCAACATCCGCCAGATTCTGCACCGCCCCCTGGTGGTCAGCACACATCATAGCAAGTGGTCAAACTCCCAGTTAAATGACCACCCAAGAGGACAATTTGCATATTAGGATTTTATTATATAGGATTTATGGAGAAACTACAAAACAGCTGTTAGATTTCCATTAGACTGCATATTTAATACACTCAGCCTTTCACCCTCATCACTCATTGAAAAATATGTGTTCTGTTGGTCAGTCTCAGAAATCCTAATTTACCTAACATAAAAATTGCATTCAGTAGTTAGTGAAAGTGATATAAACCAGTATTTTTCTTGTCACTACCAATATGTTCTGTTTATACATAGCTTATTTTGCCACATGTTGAAAGAATATGTTCATTAAGGAGAAAAGTATATTATTTTTAATGATATTGGATGTTATTTTAAATATTGCTGGTTGAAAAGCAAGAACATTTTAGTGTAATTACAGTACAACTAATGGCTAAACAATTAAAAATAATTTCAAATAAAAATAGATTCTGAAAGCACATCAAATACTTCGATATCTGCATAGTAGAGCTTTAGAGAAGGAGCCTCATTCATTCTGAATTTGTGATAATCAGAGCATGAGTTGAAGTTTGCTTTTTACCCACACACTAAGCAAATGAATACACATTGCTTGTTATGCTGAGTTATGTAATGTGACATTTTATTAAGACCAGTATAAATGCTTTTTAATTGGCTTGATAATTATGTTGCATTATACAGTATTTTAAAAATTCAGTTTGGCACATGAATGCCTCTTGAGTCATAATTGCCTGGAAAAATTACGCTTTTTTTTTTTTTTTTTTTTCTTTAAACGAATCCCTAGTATGGACTTATTTGTAAAATCTGGCCAAAGAAACTTAACATTAATTTAATCATGGTTAATTATTTTAAAAAGCTGACCATGTGCCCATTTGATTGGCTTGTTAAAACACATGAAAAAGAGTTTTAAATATTGATCTACTTATCAAAAACTATAGTTCCATATCAAAAGCAGTAAAATTTTATTAGTGATGAAACAGCTTCTATTTTGTAATCTATAAATAAAATTATTTAACATAAAAGGTCCCTTAAGCAATTATTTTAAAAAATTCTTTACTGGAGAAACCAAGATGGCGGCATAGGTAAACACCTAACTGCAGCCTCACACAACAATTTCAAAATATACAACTAAAATATAAAGTGGATATCATCCAGAACTACAGGAAAGTTGAATGACTGGAACTTCTACAACTAGAAGGAAAGAGAAAACTAGAAGAAAAATCAGAGGAGCTGTAAAAGCCTAAGGTGCGGAGACACGGTACACACGTGGGGAGAGGACAGAGCTGGAAAGGAGGGGCGGCCGAGTGCCTGGTTGGCGTTCCCTAGCAGGAAGGAGATAAAAGCTTCGGACTGAGCTGAACCCCAGTTCTGGGTGAGACCCTGTGGACCCATGCTCATATAGAGGGATTCTAAGCTGTAAGGTGGAAACTCAGGGGAGCAGTGAAAAGCAGAGCCCCGGCCGAAACCGGTTTGGCTCAGTGGATAGAGCGTCGGTCTGCGGGCTGAAAGGTCCAAGGTTCAATTTCAGTCAAGGGCATGTACATTGGTTGCAGGCACATCCCCGGTAGGGGGTGTGCAAGAGGCAGCTGGTCGATGTTTCTCTCTCATCGATGTTTCTAGCTCTCTATCTCTCTCCCTTCCTCTCTGTAAAAAATCAATAAAATATATTTAAGGAAAAAAAAAAAAAGAAAAGAAAAGAAAAAAAAAAAAGAAAAAAAGCAGAGCCCCGTAGTCACACACATTGCGCGCAGAGGATGGACTATTAGACTGTGCTGCTGGATTGCCCTAGTGGGAAGGAGACAAAAGCTCCAAACTGCAGAGCCCCAGTTCCAACTGCACTGAATCCCAGTTCTAGACCAAACCCTGGGGACCCAAGCTCATACGGAGGGAGCCTGGGCTGTAAAGCAGAAACTCAGGGGAGTGGTGAAAGGAAGTCCCAGAGGAGCGCACATTGAGCTCAGAGGACTGACTGTTGACTGTGCCACTGGATTGCCCTAGCAGGAAGTAGACAAAAGCTGTGACTGCACTGAACCCCACTTCCAACTGCACTGAACCCCAATTCCAGGCTCATTGGGGGTGAAAATAGACTGTCTGGTAGTCTGTGAAACTTGAGAGCACCTTTCTCTCAGAGGTGCTTGCAGCGAGTACCAAAGCAGCAAGTACTAAAAGACACTGAGGAACACTAAGACTCAGGAACCTCATAGGGCAGGGCTGACAGAAAGCCAAGGCTGTAGGCTCCACCCTGAAACTCCGCCCCATCCAAGCTGAGCACAGAGGCTCTTGAATAAGACTGTCTCCCGGCATAGACACAGCTGATCCTCACAGCCAATTGGCCTGGAAGTCAATTCCTCCCAGTGATACCAACAATAATTAAGACTTAACTACAAAAGGCTGTATACACAGTCTACAAAGGGGTGCACCAAGATAAATGGGAGGCTGACCTACTGAACCATATACACCTTAATACACAAAGCCACCCTACCAACTCAGGAAAGCAGCAAAAATGCCGAGCCAAGGAAACAGATCACAAACGAAAGAAATGAAGGGAAGAAAGTGACTGGATATAAAGTTTAAAACCATGCTTATAAGGTTTTTCAAGAATTTCCTAGAAAAGGCCGATAAAATAAATGATACTTATGAAGATATGAAAAGGGGTCAACTAGAAATAATAAAGGATCAACTAGAAATAAAGAATACATTCTCTGAAATAAAAAATATTATACAGAGTCCTAAAAACAGAATGGAAGATTGCAAGAATCAAGTCAAAGATTTGGAACACAAAGAGCCAGAGGACACTCCTTCACAGAAGCAAGAAGACAAGAGAATCCAGAAAGTTGAATATAATGTAAGAAACCTCTGGGACAACTTCAAGTGAACGAACATCAGAATTATAGGGGTCCCAGAAGATGAGAGAGAGCAAGATACCAAAAACATATTTAAAGAAATGGTGACAGAAAACTTCCCCCACCTGGGGAAAGAATTAGACTTACAAGTTCAGGAAGCACACAGAACCCCAAACAAAAGGAATCCAAAGAGGACCACACCAAGACACATCATAATTAAAATTCCCAGAGCAAAAGACAAAGAGAGAATATTAAAAGCAGCAAGAGCAAAGCAGGTAGTTACCTATAAAGGATCACCTGTACAATTGTCAGCTGATTTCTCAACAGAAACCATGCAGGCCAGACGGGAATGGCAAGAAATATTCAAGGTGATGAATAGCAAGAACCTACAGCCAAAAATACTCTACCCAGCAAAGCTATCACTCAGAATCAAAGGCCAGATAAAGAGCTTCACAAATAAAAAAAAAAGCTAATGGAGTTCATCACTGCCAAACCAGAATTATATGAATTGCTGAAGGGGGTTATTTAGGAAGAGGAAGAAGATAAAGATAAAAATTATGAACAACAAATACATAACTATCAACAAGTGAATCTAAAAACCAAGAGAATTAAAAAACCTGATGAACAATATTAACTGTTGAATATAATAGAATCAGAGGTATGGCAGAGGAGTGGACTGATGATTCTTGGGGAAAAAAGGAGTGGGGGGTGCAGGAAGAGACTGAACATAAATTGTGCACCTATGGATGAGGACAATGGGGGGTGGGGAAAGGGCAGAAGGTGGGGTGGGAACCTGGTGGGGGGGGTTTTGAAGGAACTTTTGTAATATAATAATATGAACAATAAAGATTTATTTAAAAATAAATAAATAAATAAATAAATAAATCTTTACATGCCCAGGTTGTGAGCTCGATCCCCAGTATAGGGTGTGCAGGAGGCAGCTGATCAATGATTCTCTCTCATTACTGATGTTTCTATTTCTCTCTCCCTCTCCCTTCCTCTCTGAGATGAATAAAATAAATAAAATAAAAAATATTTATGAAAATGCTAAAATGTACCTATTTACTTATAGTGAAACCATAACATTTTGTCTAGTTTTATGACAAGTCTATCCTATATAATAAAAGTATAGTATGGCCTTAACCCGTTTGGTCAGTGGATAGTGTCGGCCTGCGGACTGAAAGATCCCCGGTTCAATTCTGGTCAAGGGCATGTACCTAGATTTTGGGCACATCCCCAGTAGAGGATGTGCAAGAGACAGCTAATCGATGTTTCTCTCTCATCGCTATTTCTAACTCTCTGTAAAAGATCAATAAAATAAAATATATATTTTTTAAAAGTGTATTATGAAAATTATCCTCTCCACTGGGAGTTGTCCCAGAGTTCAACCAGGGGGTGGAGCTGGCCGGTGAAAGGGAGGTAGGCCCCTGCTGGCAGCCAACAGCCGATAGGGACCTTACCAATACATGAATTTTGTGCACTGGGCCTCTAGTATTGTATATGTAGCAAATATGTGATTTAAAATGTAGTTAACTCACAACAAGATTAAAAATCTTTTCTGAAAAACTTCTTTTTAAAACATCAGATTCAAGCACCTAATAGCTCTTTGAAACCAAGACAATAGCAGTAAAGATGTTTAGGGAACCTACCCCAAGATCTCCTGGTGTGTCTGCTGCCCAGCAGGTAGAATGTCTGGCTACTGTGAGATAGCTTGGATAGCTTGGGGACTCCCTGACAGCAGAGTTTTTCAGAGAATGTATGTCTTAGACCAGCATGGGTGGTGGGCCAGCACTGGATCAGGAATGCTTGTGATTGGTCTACAACCAGATTACTGTGGAAATGGAGAGTATTTAAATATTTTTATAGAAATTTGACACCAAATGTCATCCAAATACTTGTGTCTAATAACTCATTGTTACTGTGTTTTCAAAAGTATTGCTCTGTCATCTACTGGGACTTTCTAAATGGGCTTTCACCACAGATAGTTTAAGAGTGCTTGTTAAGAATTCAGTTTCCTGAGCTTCAACATAAGCCTCTGGAACCCAA
Source organism: Pipistrellus kuhlii (assembly GCF_014108245.1). Taxonomy (NCBI): domain Eukaryota; kingdom Metazoa; phylum Chordata; class Mammalia; order Chiroptera; family Vespertilionidae; genus Pipistrellus; species Pipistrellus kuhlii. Next base: position 104,131,013 of record NW_023425515.1, on the reverse strand, counting down.
ATCTCTGAGAATGGGGGCAAGTCCAGGAGTCTGCATTTTAACAAGCTGTTCAGGCCATTCACTTCAGTCTGAAGTGTGAGAACTGCTTTAGGAAGAGGAACAACATACTGACTGACACTATAGAACCAGAATTGCAAAGAGCAGCTAGGATATAGTTGCTTGCAGTCCCCATGGATGAGTGCCATTGCTATTGCCTCTCAGAACCGCCTGGAGAAGACTCCCTCCAAGCCCCTTCATTGCCACCTGCAGGCAAGTTGTAATATTGCACTCATGGATAATGTGTAGGACTGACCACAGGCCAGAGCCAGGGCAGGGAGGTCAGCCAGTGCCAAGAGGCCATGTCCAAGAATTAGTTCCCTAGCTCTGATTAGGAAATGCCAAAGCTCTTCTCTCTCCACAGACACAGGCCCTTTCCCTCATCGAGAGAAAGCATACACATCACACAGGTTCTTGTTGGTTGCAGGTTGAAAATAACTGTGAATAAAGGAGAATTTAATTCTCCCTGGGCACATGGCATTCTCATTTACCATGTCAGTTCTTAATAGATGATTTTGTGAGGAATAGAAAATGTTCATAGAGCAGTAGCTGCTTCTCAGAGGCGGGACTTCATCGCCTGCGTGGCCCAAGCTCAGAATAGTGCCCACTCCCCTCTGAGACTTCAGGAAGAAGAGGCTGTCCTTGCCTTGGTGGGTCCCTCTGGGCCCTACCTGAGTGCCTGTCACTTCCTGCTAACCCTGGGAAGGGGCCACAGAGGGGCAGCAGGAAGAGGAGGAGGAAACCACCAGAACTGAGAGGAACTGGGGGTTTTAACCTTGCCCTTGGGAACAACTACTTACTTCATCAAATTTGAAGGGCCTCACCTTCTCTTCATTAGGAATGTGCTTTACTCTCAGATGTGGCTCTCGGCTCACATCTTCAGAGACTTCCAAGCAGGTACCTTTGGCCTTCCGGCAGCAGCACCCCTTCTTCTGTTTCCTTCCTGCCCTCTGTCTGCAGGCCACCCTTTTAGGTTTGGGCCTCCCCTCCCTGGGCAAGCTTTCTGCAACTCCTGGGCAAACCCGGCCCCTCCTCTCTTCTCTCCTGGTGCCTCCTAGGCAGGACTTTCTCTGGTTGTGGGGATTTTCGTGGTGCAAATTAGGGCTGATTAATTAGAAGTATGGTTATCCTCTACAAACAAATATGGCCTCTTACTTTGTGACTTTGCTTTTTCCATGGTAGGGAATGCATATCTTTGTAATGAAAGGAGTGTGCACATTTTTTTAATGTTTAAAGGGTGTTAACGAGGTGGCTCTAGGAAAAGAAAGCCTGTTGGCCTAGACCACAAACTCCGTTTGCTGTGATGTTTTGGGTTACAGCTCTCTATTTGAACAGTAAAACAAAGAAATTAAAGCAACTCCAATACTGACAGTTTCAGTGAAAAAATAATTTTTAGTATGAAACTCTGTTTAAAATTCCATTTCTTCTCATTCAAACAGCTATTTTATATTAATTTCTAATCAAGCAGTTATTTTATAATCAGTTTTATATAACATGTTTCTTTGGAACATAGCAGTTCTATTGCAAATCATGTGGGACCTGAGGGTAGAATCTGATACCTGATAGTCTAACTTGGGGATATAGATCTGTCACTCACTAGATCGCGGTCTCTAAATTTAGTAACTTTGTGTTTTATTTTCAATCCACAGTACTCAATTGAACAAATTTATATATATAAATATATATACATCTTTTTTTTTAATCCTCACCCAAGGATATGTATTTTTTTAATTTTAGAGAGAGGAAATCATTGATGTGAGAGACAAGCATCAATCAATTGCCTCCATACGTGCCCTGACTGAGAATTGAACCCACAACTTTTATTTTACTTTATTGACTTTTTACAGAGAGAAGAGAGAGAGTTAGAAACATGGATTAGAGAGAATCATCGATCAGCTGTCTCTTGCACGCCCCCCAATGGGGATGTGCCCGCAACCAAGGTACATGCCCTTGACCAGAATTGAACCTGGGACCTTTCATATTGCAGGCTGACGCTCTACCACTGAGCCAAACCAGTTTCGGCTGAACCCACAACTTTTTGATGTAGAGAATAACTCTCCAACCACTTGAGTCTCCAGCCAGGGCTGCTAGTATAACATCTTTATATATAAGGGATTATATATATATTAATGATTTCAGAGAGGAAGGGAGAGGGAGAGAAAAATAAAAACACCAATGATAAGAGAGAATCATTGATCGGTTGCCTCCAGCATGCCCCACACTGAGAATAGAGTCCACAACCCGGGCATATGCCCTGACCAGGAATCAAAGTGTGATCTCCGGGTTCATTGGTTGATGTTCAACCACTGAGCCACACAAGCCAGACTAGTATTATATCTTCATATGCCCCATACCCATGAACCAGTATACGCACTCACTGGAAGTGGAAAGCCTGGAGAGCAAGGTTTCCTGCTCACCCTCATTCCCCACCACCCTGCCAGTAGGAACTTCCCCCGTGGAGGTCATCGGGTTCCATTTTCTTTCTGCCTCAGGAATCCTCCTCATGATGTCCCTGTGCAGTGAGGTGCACGTGTACGAATACCTCCCATCCGTCAGGCAGACAGAGCTGTGCCACTACCACGAGCTGTACTACGACGCGGCCTGCACCCTCGGGGCCTACCACCCCCTGCTCTACGAGAAGCTGCTGGTGCAGCGCCTGAACACTGGTGCCCAAGGGGACCTGCACCGCAAGGGCAAAGTGGTTCTGCCAGGGCTGCGGGCCGTGCACTGCCCCGCCCCTAACTCTTGAAAAGGGTCTCTGGAGAACCAATGTGCAATAAGTACTACGGTTGTGCGCTAAGTCACAAAAGAATACTTGAACTTGTATTTTAGGTGTGGTCTTGAGTCTTTAAACTGCAATTTAGTGATGGCCTTGAGAATTCTTCTCTTTCTAAGCCCTTGAGTATTTATTGCTGCTTTGAATCTATAATGGAATTCAAAGGGGAAAAAGATCAAGAAAGATGCACAAAACAGAATACCTGGAAGAAAATGAAATGTACAACAACACTGCTAAGTTTTTTCCACGCTGTGGGCACAGCTTATCAGGGCTGGTGTTAGTGACAGAGCTGATGCCTGCAACACACTAAACACTAAAGAAAGGTTTAGACATTTCAAGGCTGCAGGGACATTGAGGTACAGTGTTTACAGCATCGAACGTCACTTGTGCAGGCATTCATCAAAAAGATTCTGGAGTTTATGACAAATATCTGACTTTGTCTACAAGGCTGCAGGGACATTGAGGTACAGTGTTTAGAGCATCGAACGTCACTTGTGCAGGCATTCATCAAAAAGATTCTGGAGTTTATGACAAATATCTGACTTGCCACTCGGCTGTGTTTATTTTAACACCAGGAATCTAGGATTCCTGTGAGGTGCCTGTGTTTCCAAACCGTTGCATTCGCCATCTGTGCTTCCCGTGGCCACAAGTGATTTGCTCGATGTCAAGACACATTTCTGAAACCATAGAGCATCAAGTCAAGCAGGCCAAGAACAGTCCAGCCTATAATTGCACACAGAGAAGACATGGTTTTCCTGCACGATTTTCTTATCAACGGGGAGCATCCCCCAGAAGGAAGGAGCAGCACTGGTGAGTAGCACAGAGTAACAAGGCTGCAGGGTAGCCCTGCCTGGGACATTTCCCCGCCCCAGCACTCCGTCTTGGACCTTCTCACCAGCCAGTCCTCCCCATGGCCTTCCTAGTCATACACAGGACAATGAGGACACCCCTAATGGGAAGGGCTCCTTCCAACCCAGAAGAAAGGGTTTGGGAGCAGTAACTCCTTCCGGGATGCACATCTTTGTCTTTTATGAGGATTTCTTGCAGGTTAGTATCAGCTGTTGGAAACCTGGTACTAATTCTTCCCACAAATGGAGAGATGAATGTTTAAGAATCCTGTCCTCATTTCTACAGATGTGTTTTATGTCAGCAACATAACAAAGCCATATAGTTAAATAAGATGGTGTGAAAGTGTGGTTCTTTAGCAACAAGGAAAACATGTATCTGCTTCAGGGGAAAGACAACTGGAGGGGAAATGGTCACCTAAGGCAATAGCTATATTCAGTTTTATTTTACTTAATCTAAACTTTGGTCACTCATATATTGGGAAAAAAAGATTTTGAGATGAACAGAGTGAAACAGAAACATTTGAAATACTTAAACATTGCATTATTTCAATATGCAACCAAAACATGTTTCACTGATCTGTTTGACACTTCTTTGCAATGACTACAATAGCTTAGTTAAGTACCTTTCCCCTAGAGAGTGTGTGAATGGCAGGAAGGCTTATGGAAAGTTTTTTTGTTCAAGATTGCTTTTTGCTGAGCCCTCTCAGGATTGCTTTCTTGAGCAAAGTGATTTACAGAAACTGACGACTATTTGGCTCATCTCAGCAGAAATCCAAATGGATAGCAGAATCCTATAGACATCTTTACTGTAATAGTGAAGTAACTGAAATTTTAATATGGCAGTGTCCATGAAAGTCCCTGTGAGAGCTTCGTTTCTGTGTGTATGAGAAGGGATGGGTAATTTTTTCCTGCACATTAGCTTATGTTAAGCGCTTTACTCCCTTATTTCCCTAAAGAGCTCAGTCTCATCCCATGTCTAGTGATGCTGGATGCGGGTGAGAAAGCGCTGGTGCAGTGAGTAGTCCTCTTGCAGTCCTGGCCCCAGCCCTGGCTCTGCCCTCAAATGCAGGGAATGGAGGTTCCCCAGTGGTCCTCGTGAGCCCTTACCACATCCCGTCACCAGGTCAACCACTGGATGACTGGAAAGATTGGTTAGAGGAAAATGTATTGGGTCAGTGTAAATACTCAAGGTCCAAAGCCCCAGAAAACACTTCAAAGATTTTTAAATTGCATTATGTTGTAACTCATATACTTTTTTAAAGTGCTTTCTATGTCACTGAAATGATAAGAAAGACTGGAGGATATAGGAGTTTAATTAAAATCTTTGAATTTATTATGGTCTTGACTCTTGGGACTCAGGATTTGTTAAAATTCAAAAAATGTGGTACACATACTAATATAGCATGGGCTGGGCGTTCTCCAATTTAGAAGTTTAAATTGTTTTGCCTCTCAAAATATTAGGCAGTTAGAGTTAGCATGATGACTGCTTTGAGTATTAACCAAATGGGTCTTAAGTGCAATATTTGGCCAGACGTTGATTAAGTCCTTATAGGCTCCATATGAACTGCAGTAAAACACACAGGCCTTCTATGACATAGTTGATAATGAATAGCCCCACTGTGTTTTTTCCAGGCCCTGCCCCTTCTAAACCCTCCATCCTCTGTGAAGGGACACTGATCAAGACCTCATAGTGCAGCCTGAGGCCACTGGCCCCTTGCTTCACTCTCAGGATGAGCAAGGTCACACTGCTATATATTTCCTGATCTTTTTTCTTTTTTCTTTTTGGTTTTGTTGTAATCACAAAGAAATAACTGTTGGCAAAGGATGACAGCTTACGTTCATCTAGATTCTCCCTAACTCCTTTCACCAGTCCGTCCAGGTGTGAGGGTAAGGTGTACCAGGTGGAGTGTTCTCACTGTCCCCATGGAAGGCAGTGCTGGCCCTGTGAGCGTGACCCTCCCCTCAGTCAGTACGGGGCTGCTTTTCTCAAGAAATAACCCTTTTTGGTGGCAGCACTTCCGTCACTGAATTAACCAGGTCCCATTGGGCACCTTAGGTGGGGTCAATCTCACATGTGCCATGGTATGTGATGGGAGAATTTTGATGTAGGTGGGGTCAGCTTCACATGCGTCATGGTATGTGATGTCTGCACAGATAACTAGATTCAGGTCTCCGGAAACACATGGCACAGAGCATGTTTGGACTGATGGCCAAAGTCACCTGGCTCACTTCTGCTTAGCTATGAAAAGAAATGGGAGAAGGAGGTGGGAGGATTATGGAGAAATACATGACTGAATATATAGGCCAATAGCCTCTGCATATACTCTACAACACTATCTATGTGACTTCTCACATTCTGATAGTCTAGAACTCTATCCAGTGGTTGCACAGCTTGTAAAGGCAGATACATTTAGAAATGAATTGCTTGCATAAAATGTGCCTGAGTTTAAAATTTTTTTGTACTCTGGATATTTCCATTGTGAAAAATATTCTGCATATTTTCTGTCACTAGGACTTTACAAAATTGGGAAATGAAAGGTATTTCTGTCAATTCAAGGATAAAATGTAAGTGCTGGTTCTTGTTTTATTGAACGGGTGAAGCTTTTTAGTAAGAAAATATAATACAGCATATTCCTCTACAAGTTTGGGCCGGTGGAATTTAAAGAATTAGTTCTCATTCTTGTTATAAAAGTGTGCATATGGATATAGTTATATAATTGTATATATACATATCTACACACATGGTTGGATTTAAATTGTCTTTTTTCATCAAACTTTATTTCTTAAATCTTTGTAATAATCCTATTTTAATTATGCAAACACTAGGAGGTTTTTTGTTGTTGGGTTTTTGTTTTTTTGCTAATCCTCACCCTAGGATATTTTGCCATTGATTTTTTTTTTTAATTTTTTTTTAAGAGAGTGGAAGGGATGGGGAAAGACAGAGAGAGAAACATCTATGTGAGAGAGACACATCAATTGGTTGCCTCCCACACATGCCCTGACTGAGGCCTGGGATTGAACCTGAAACCAATGTATTTGCCCTTGACTGGAATCAAACCCTTGACCCTTCAGTTCGTGGGCCAATGCTCTTACCACTTAGCAACTGGCTAGAGCACAAACACCAGTTTTTAAGAGAAGGAAACAAATGTTATTTGTCCTTCTGTTTAAAAAAATTAGTCTTCCATACACTCAGTATAGTGAACATATTTAAACATCACTGTGAAGGTGAACCCATGACATGAAGACAGCTTAATGTCACTCTGAAGTTTGATGAGAAGTTGACAACTCATGACTTTCACAAGATTCAGGGAAGAAACATTGATTGGTTCTACAGAAAAGCATCTTCTCATTAGGTACGTTTCAAGCAAATTAACTGTACTGGTAGCATTAAGACATAATATAATATCACACATTCTGTTTATCCTAGATTAAAAAAAAATACTTAGAAAACTTTTCTGGTAGAAACCAGTGAACTTTTTTAACAGCATTGGGACTTTCTTTTGTATGACAATTTTTAAATGAAATGTGTGCTCTTCAAACTATGGCTTGAGGTTTCCAGGGGTTGCATTTTAAAGGTGTTTGTACACATTTTAAGGTTTTGATATTTTCTATTTTGGTTTTGTATATTTTTATGTATACACAGTGTACAGACTTTTTCTTGTAAATAAAACATTTTTTTCAATTGTCTAGGAATTTCTGTTTTCATTTGTAGAAGTTGCACATGCAGATGAGTGAGTGGCAAATATGAGTCATCCTAAACAAAAGGCAGGAAACCGAAATCCGGTTAGAAGTTGTGGAAGAACCAACAACATCTTGCCTCCAACCACGAGAATCACACTGGGCTTCATCCTGGGCCTAACCCCATAGCACAGGGAGCAGTTGCAGAAAAGCCACAAGCGGAAAAGACAGGGACAGACTATCATAGCCTGATGTAGACTTCGCCCAGCATTGTGATTAATTTGTTGCCTTGGAGGACTTTCCCAATTCCACAGGGCTTTACATCAAAATTCAAATAAGTTATTAAAGGGGAGCCCCGGGGCAGCAAATTCACCTCCATCCACTGCAAAATAGCGTTGCTATTTTCATACTTGCCATGTGAGTGGAAAATCAGTTAATTAGGCTCCTAAAAAGAAATTCCTGGCATTTGTGCTTTTTTGGTTAAAATATGAAGGAATCCTTGAAGGGGAGCGTGGATGTTTGATGTGAAGACTGATGTGAGCAGCTGGCAATTCAGAGAATCACAGAGGACTGCCCCACCTTCTCATTATCGCCATCTTTCTTTTCCTGGAAGATGACTGCTTGCATTTACATAATTAAAACCCAGGCTTCCTTGGGCTGGTAAGGGAAGGACCTAAGGTGGAACTCTCAAAGGAAGCTGCTCCTCACTCGGAGACCAGCCAGTTACTGGGAGAACTCTGCATTCAAAATATGTACCTGAGGCAGCACTCAAAGACATGAAGGAGGAGCAAGGGGAAGGAGATGGAGGGGAAAGGTGTTACGCCCAGACTTTGTGATCCCCAAGGGCCACCAGGGAGCCAAGTCCGATGCAATAAACAAAAGAGCCTCTTCCATGCTAGCATGGGCTCTGTCCCACTCACGCCGGCAGCATGGCAGAAGAGAGAGCGAATTTCGCCCAGCCCAGGGGTTTTACTGTGGTCGGTGGTGATGTCACTGCCTTGGCTAACCCTGATTGGTTGGGTGAGGGTTAGGGTTCAGTTACAAAATGAAGGATAACTCCTCCCTGCCCCACAGTGGAGTCAGGAGCCCATCCTCGCCCCGCCCTGCCCTCTCATCCCCCCCTTGTCTTATGTGCATGAGTCAAGTCATTGACTCAGCTTACTTCCTTTCAGCATAAACAACAAATACAGTTACCAAGACCCTTAGTACCACAGTTCCCATCAGTATTGTCCTCACTGAAGTCCAGTTCCCCTCCTGCAGGCATCAGTTCTCCTCCTGGCCTGTGTGGATCCCAGGCTGGGGATCTCACAGGTGAGGCCGCTAGTTGCCAGGATCCAGGCCATGCAGGAGTTGGGAGTCATGTAGTCAGGTCTGGGTGCCGTCTCCTTCAACAGCAGTGGGCGTGCTCAGGATAACAGTGTAGCGTCCCTTTGAGTCCTTGGGCAGTGAATTTCTTTACCCACATTGAGTTCCTGGGCTACAGGGTCTGCGGTGGGCACTGGCAGTGCATCTGGAACAAGCAAACTGCAGAGCCTGTAAGGACTTGAGCAAGGGAATGGTTACCATACATGATCCCCCCCCCCCAAAAAGGAGAAACTTGTCCCAGTAAGGGGTACACCTGGCCCTTAAGAGGGCAAAGGACGGGGGTTGGTCCAATTTTCACTGATTCTAGGACATATTTAGTTAAATCCCTTTACCAGAGTTTCATTTTACCTGTCCTAAGGCTAGAGCTATACTTTGAGATACCTTAGCTACAAAGGTGGGGCTGTTATCTGATACTGGCAACCCGAATCTAGGTATAATCTCCTGGAGTAATCTCTTGACCATTATAGAGGCAGTTTCCATCCTAGTGGGGTATACTTCAACCTAATCTGAAGTGTCTACAAAAACTAGACCTTATTGCTGGTGGCTTAATCTCTGAAATCCACCTACCAATGCTCTCCTGGGGAAGTTCCCTGGGACCCAAATTCCCAGGGGGACCCCCTTACCTTGCTTAGCATTTACTGTGCACAGACAGTACTTCTAGCAACTCTGCCTCACAGAAGTTCAGAAGTCTTGGTGACACTTAAGTGGGTAACCTGGTGTCACTGGGCAACTCTGACCTAGAGCCTCTGGGATCAACAGTCTTGCATATGGAGGGTTCACCAATTATCTGGTCCTTTGGTGGCTTGCTTCTGTTCAGCCAATTCCTTCTGGTTGCAGTTGGTAACCCTCTTTTCTCTGTGGATGGCACAGTGTCTCCATCAAAGGGCCTGGATTAAGGCCAAAAGTTCTGGAACTGTGCCCAAATGGTGTGGTCCAGGGTGACTACCACTGCCTCTGCATATCAGGTCCCATCCTGAATGTAACTGCTCCCATCCGTGAACTGTACCTCATCGTCTGTTACCTCTGTGCAGTCATGAATGGGTTCCTCCATCATCATCTGGAAGCAGGCTGGCAGGGTTGATTGCCAGAGTCTTATGAATCCAGACACAGGGCTGGTCCAGGAGAAAAGCTTAGCTCCTGTCCCAGAGTCTGCTTATCTGCCTTCTTCACCAGCAATGCTGTGGTGGCCACTGCCCAGGGGCATGCTGGCCACCCTGCTGCCACAGAGTCCAGTCTCTTAGACAGATAGGCAACAGGTCTCTTCCAGGGACCTAGAGTCTGAGTGAGAACCCCTTTGGCAATGCCTCTTACCCCACTCATGTAGAGGGGGAAGCTGGGCTTCATGACATCTGGCAAGGCTAGGGCAGGTGCTGAGACGAGAGCCTTCTTTAGCTCCTCAAAGACCCATTGTCCAGTTCAGCAGCTGAATTCCTTCAGTACATGGTCCCAGAGGCTTCAGTACATGTTCCTTCTGAGGTCCACAGTCCTTTTTCAATGTCCAAGGAGGCTGCATTTCTAAGCCCCCCTCTACTCACCTCCGGAAGAACATCGATGAAAATTGTCCAAGCAGTCTCAGGGGGTTAAATCATACAAATAATTGTTTTCACATTGTTTTAACACAATTCTAAATAAATTATAAACCTTTGTGATGAAGTCTACTTAAATCTATAAAGTAGACACACATGACTGAAACCAAAAATGACTCCCAAAGTTTACAAAATATAAGATGCAGGTACAATCCCAAATTCAAGCTTACAATGTGATTACAAAAGACAACAATGGCATATAAAACAAAACAAAACAAAACAGATCAAATATAAAAGTTTCATATGTTACATTAAAACATTACTTCAGAAAAACTGACTTCAAAAAAATACTGCATCACTGACTTAAAATAACTTTTTTAAGTGTAAGCATCACATACTTTCTCATCTGACAAATGAGAATATTTTTAACACATGTAATACAGTTCAGCCTGCCATATTCTAGGCATTTTTTAGATTAATAACATTACATTTCTAAGAAAAATACAAGACATAATAATTAAGAGCCTCAATTCTGTTCTCTAGATTTTTGATGAGGCAAATCTAAACTTTACTTTCCTATGTCTTTTTTTTTTTTTTTTTCTTTTACATCCTGCTTTTTAGGGAGGAGTTTCAGCAACAGATCTGGTCATTCCCTGTAGATCACTGGGGGAGGGATTGGACAAAGGGAGCCATTCAAATGCAAATGAACACATTCTTTAGCTGAAGACTCCCAGCATTACCATCTAGTTCCTGCCTCAGGACGGGAAATTTCAAAAGCTGCTTACAATGCCTAGGGAAACCAGTTTTAATTTATCTTCCTGTAAATCTCCACCATTTTTAAAACTCATTCTGTACACAGAAAAGAGTTTAAGCACAGCCCAAAACTATGAGCACTCATTTTGAACTGGCCTTTTCCCTTTACATGAGCACAGAAATTCGAGATGCATAAAAACTTTCTTGAGGAGTGGCTTGGCCAAGTGTCTCCCCTCCCCCACCTCCTGCCTGCTTTGAGGGTAGAGAGTAGCAAATTTACAAAGAACACAGAAACAGAGGGCTCCTGAGAACAGTCTTCCAACTCTGTGGAAGCCAAACTAAACGGCCTCATGCCAACCGGTGGCCCTCCAACATTGAAAGCTGGCCACCCACTAGAAGGAGTCTGCCATTGGCCATTCCGGACCTCCACAACCTAGAAAATCAGAACAACCAACAAGAGGGCGCCCAACATCAACATTTCAACTTAAAACAGGACTTGAGAGAGGTCCACTTCTCTCTCGCCCTTACAAGAGCACAGAAATTCACCCACGAGGCCACTTCTCCCAGACCTGATGCCGCCAGGCAGGCCCAGGCCCCAGAGCAAAGCTGCTGCTGCCGCTACCCCAGCCGTGCTGCTCGGGCGGCCCCCGAGGAGGAAGCGCGGGTTGCACCAGCGGCTTCCCAGCTCCGCCTCCCCTTCTCCAGGCAGCCAGCAAATTAACCCAGGTGCGTGCTCCCCGAGCGAGGCTGCCACTGCCCAGCCGCGCTCCAACGCGCAGACTGAGCCCTGCGGGAGTCCCCCTCTGACCCAACACTGCCAGGGGGCCCTGCACTGCCACGCCGGCCACACTTCGCTGGCTCCATCCTGGGGTGCCATGTCGCCCGCAGATACCAAACTCAGACTTGGGAAAGGTTCCTGTCACTTTTCGCAGGTGAGGCAATGGCTCACGCAGCTCACCTCGTCCTGGGAGAGGCTTCCATCCCTCTCCCCATATGAGGATCCCTCTAGGAGAGGGTTCCACATCTCTCCTGACTTAGGGGCCCTCCTGGGAGGTCAGAACATCTTCTGAATCCTCCTGCCTGTGGCCTTAATGGCACATCTGCCAGACATATTCAGGCACCAACTCCATGAGGGGTTTTACTGGAGGTTCCCTCCAGAATGCTCACACAAGGACACAGACAAACACACACCTACCGTGGCCAGTCAGGCTCTTCGGATCGGCTTCCCTCATGGTCCTGGGATCCCGGACGAGCCCCCATCTATTACGCCCAGACTTCGTGATCCTCAAGGACCACCAGGGAGCCGAGTCCGATGCAATAAACAAAAGAGCCTCTTCCATGCTAGCATGGGCTCTGTCCAACTCACGCCGGCAGCATGGCGGAAGAGAGAGCGAATTTCGCCCAGCCCAGGGGTTTTACTGTGGTCGGTGGTGATGTCACTGCCTTGGCTAACCCTGATTGGTTGGGTGAAGGCTAGGGTTCAGTTATAAAATGGAAGATAACTCCGCCCTGCCCCACAGTGGATAAGGAGTTTGTTCTCACCCCGCCCTGCCCTCTCAAAAGGGATACAGAAAAGGAAGGCTGCAGTGAGAAAAAGTAAGAAATGAGTGCCATTTACATGTCAAATTCATTAATTCAGAAACCAAATTGCCTCATACTAAAGTCTCATCTGTTACCCAGCTCTATACACTGAAGTATGTGTTCAATAAACCCTGGTACGCAGACCTGGCGGGTATAAGATGCACCCTTCTTTTTATGTCATTACCGAGAAAACTGCTCTAAATGAACTGTAATGTGAGTCTTACATTGCACTAACCCTTTGCTGGCTCCTCTTTGCCTGTTGCAGGGGCAGCAAATCAGAGCCCATAGCCTGTTTTGGTACATACTCATTTGTTTCCATGTTGTCTATGACTACCACATAAAAGGCATGGTCCAGCTGTGGTGACATAGACCTTAGAGCCCGCCAAGCTTAAAATATTTATTTATCTGGCCCTTCACAGAAAAGGTGTGCCAATGCTGAGTGCCACTTAGGCAAGCTTTAAGGTAGTGCATGTAGACCTCACAAACCTCTGTCCTGGTGAATAACTATCTTAGCTCCAGGGAAGTTGGTTCAGAGAAGTTAGTTAATCATCAGCCTGCAGTTGGTCACACATCTGGGAAATGACAGGGCCAACCTTGCAGTTCTCGACTGCCTTCAGCACTCACTCTTGAAACCAGTAAACTAGGCTTTTGAAAAACAGCCCCTCCCTGAGGTACTCCAATATTCAAAAATCCCATACTCCAGCTCAGTTTTGGAGGATAATCATACGTTTATATTTTTAAGTTCTGAAGTTTATGGAAATTAAAAGAGGACTAGGGATTTTCAAGTTTTCTACATTCCAAGAACATAAAATGTATCTGAACTACATGTGTCAGGTAAGTACAATTTTTATTTTGTTACTGGAAGCCAGTCACTGTTTGCCACAGCCCGATGTACAGTACTGCTGAGATGGCTTAGAGAAAGCAGGCATGGCTCCTTGGATATTGATCAGCTCTCTCCCAGCTGCTGTCCTCACTAAGGTATTATGCTGGAGGAAAAATACAGTGCTGAAGTTGAAAAATGCAGCACAAGCTGAGAAACTGATCTCAAAAGTTAAGGTAAGAGAAAAATCAGTACCTTTCGAAAATGTATCTTCTCCTTGTCATTGCTTACTTCCAATATTCACAAGATTGAATTAGAACAGCAGCTTGCCCCAGGGCTATTTTGAAAACAATGCTGACACAAGGTTGTGAAGCTTTCTCCCAACTGCTCTTATTCTCATTTAGAAGAGCTGTTTGAGAGAGCGCAGGGGGCCCTGGACACACTAGAGTAGGGGTGTCGAACTCAATCAGAGAAGGGGCCAAAATCTAAAATCCAGCCTAAATTGCGGGCCGAATGGTTTACTGAACAGTCATAAACTGACAATGTTAACCAGAAATGTGAATTTAAAATGAGTGGAACAATCTTTTCCTTAACAGTGCTGTTAACCAACTCACATGCTATCAAGCAACACAGTAATATTGGTATCAAGCAAAACAGTAATATTGGAATGTACCTAAAATGCTCATTGTTTTGTTTTCTGGCTAGATGTCTGACACCGTTTTCCCCGGATCAATGAGTCAATGTTCGGTTTTATTTCTTGGGCTGTAGCAACCCGCAAAACAGCATGGAGGTTGTCATGGGTAATGCGTGATCTGTGCTTGTTTTTGTTCAGATTCATTATTGAAAACATCTGTTCACAAAGATAGGTGCTCCCGAACATGGAGAGAATACGGGCAGCATGAACTCGGAGCTCTGGCATTGAGTCAGGGGCAGTAGAGGGTAGAAGTCCTCAATTTCAACATCCTGAAACCTTGATTTCAGGCCACTGTCAGACTGAAGCTCGATTATCTCCATCTGAAGGTGATGGGGCACATTGTTGACATCAACTGTAAAAGGATTGGCAAAGATGTCAAAGCCTGAGTGCTGTGTTCTAAAGTCAGAGAAGCACCGCTCAAATTCACTTAGTAAACAGCTAACTTTGGTAGCCAGCCGACTGCAAGGAAAAGTACCAGAAATAGTGGTTGAGATACTCAAACAAACGGGAAAGTGGGCAAGATTGTCCTGTTCCAGTTGGGACTTCCATAGTTGAAGTTTACGCTGGAATGCTGTGATCATATCAGACATCTTCGTGATGACTTGTTTGCGTCCCTTCAGCTTCAGATTCAGTTGGGCGAGATGCTCGCATATGTCACACATCATAGCAAAATCACATAGCCAGGCGGGATCCGACAGTTCAGGCAAGGGCTTTCCTTTACTTTCCATGAAAAGAGCAATTTGTTCTCTGAGCTCAAAAAATCTTTTGAGGACTGCGCTCTTGCTCAGCCATCTTACTTCTGTGTGGTATGGCACGTCTCCATGCTCTGCACCCATCTCCTGTAAAAACTGCTGGAACTGGCGATGATTCAGGCCACGTGCCCGTATAAAGTTAATAGTTTTAATGACTGTAGTCATTATGTCATTCATGTCCAGAACTTTTCCACACATAGCCTCTTGGTGGATAATGCAATGATAAGTAATCAAGGGTGTGTGGCAGTGACTTTTTTGCATTCTTTCCTTCATTAGTCCAACCAAGCCTTTCTTTTCTCCGCACATTGAAGGTGCGCCATCGGTAGTTAGCCCCACCAACTTTTCCCAGGGTAATTTAAAATTATTTATAGATTTCCCCACAGCCTCAAATATATCTCTACCAGTCGTCGTCCCATGCATGGCAGCTACATCCAAAAGTTCCTCAGTGACAGAGAGGTCGGTCTTCGTAGCACGTATAAAGATGGACAGTTGCGCTGTATCAGTGTTGTCTGTGCTTTCATCGATAGCAAGTGAAAAAGCGAGATAACTGCATGCCTGTTCAGCCAGCTGTGATGATAGATTTCCTGAGAGTTCTTGAACTCTATATGCAATGGTGTTTCTTGACAAACTGACATTTTGAAAACTCTGTATCTGGTCTGGGCATACTTGCTCACACACTTTTAGCATGCATTGCTTCAAAAAGGCACCCTCTGAAAAACACCCTGAAGTACGGGCAATTTCTTCAGCCACTATAAAGCTTGCTTTCACTGCAGCATCATTTTTCGCTGTAGCCTTTGTAAACATTTGCTGCTGTGATTGTAGTTTGCCTTTTAGTTCTTTAACAATTTTATGCTTTTCTTCCAAAGTACAATATATTTGCCATACTTAACATTATGTTTGGTGTCAAAATGACGACGTATATTGTACTCTTTCATCACCGACACTGTCTCATAACACAATATACACACTGGTTTGCCCTCTCTAAGCACAAACATGTATTCATTTTCCCATTTGTCATTAAATTGTCTGCCTTCACTGTCAACTTCTCTTTTCCTGGACATTTTGGGATCAATATTGGCAGTAAAAGATGTAGTTTATTGGAAATCTGCGTTAGAAGGAAAAAGTTGAAAACTGCACAGGGATAGCTTGATTTGGCAGATGGAGTGGAGGAAAAAAAAAGTCAGTCAATAAATGCCTGGCTGGGTACAGATAGCAGATTCTGTTGCGATTTTTATGCCTGCACTTTATGCCAGGAACTGGCAGCTTCTGCTGTGTAATTTTTATGCCCGCACACTCACTCTCTCCTCTGCTCTGCCACCTGCACAACCACATCGGATGCCGGACTATAGGTCACGCCTCTTGAATCTCGCGTGACTTGTTATCTATGCGCATGCGTAATAGATAGCAAGTACGGCGGCCAGCAAGGCAGCCAGCGAGATCACAAGCCTCCTATGTCACTGCGTGTCATTGTGATGGAACGCAGCAGAGTGCAGTGATGACAGCGCAGTGCGGGCCACATTGCAAGGCCTGGCGGGCCGGATTTGGCCCGCGGGCCTTGTGTTTGACATGTGTAACTTAGAGGAAGGTATGAACAAGGGGAACCAGAGAGAGGCCATGTGCAAAGCTCTGTCCAAAGTTTCTGTCTTTGATGGTGAAAGAAGAGAGCCAAGAGCCAGAGAGCCTGGGAAGCCTCTAAAGCTAGACAGGCCCAGGTGTGGGGTGTCCAGTGAGGAATAAAGCTCTAAACACCTTGATTTTGGTCCAGTGAGATCCATTTCAGACTTCTAAACTACAGAACTGTAAGGCAATACATCTTTAAGTCACTAGTTATGGTAATTTGTTGTAGCAGCCATAGAAAACTAATGCAACACCCCAAATAACTATAAACATATATCTACACAAAAATTTGTACATGAATGACCATAGCAACCTTATTCACAACATCCAAAGAGTAGAAATAATTCAAATACTCATACTGATAAATTAATGAAGAAAATGTTGTAGATTCACACAATGGAAATTTTTTGCCACAAAAAAAGAATGAAATAATATATGTTACAACATGGATGAACCTTAAAAACAATGTGTTAAGTAAAAGAAATCAGTCACAGAATAGTAAATATTGTATTTTTTCATGTATATGAAATATCCAGAATTAGGCAAATCCATAGACAGAAAGAAGATTAATGGTCCTAGAGGCTGGGGTGAGAAGAAATAGGGACTAGCCACATAGGTATGGGATTCCTTCTTGGATGATGGAGATGTTCTGGAATTAGATAGTGGCAACGGTTGCACAGTGAATTTGCCTGTGAATATTCAAAACCAATGAATTGTACACTTAAAGGATGAATTGTGTGGTATGTGAATCACAGCTCAACAAAGTATAAATAAACATACTCAATTTTATTTCTAAAAATTATACTCAAATGTATTGATACTAACAAATGCAACCAAAGTGTTATTAAAATCTTTGGCTATGAGAGGAACGGCTGATTATGGTGTATGAGGCCCCAGGATGAGGTCTCTGGTCCTCAGCCATCGCCCATTCAGGTTGAAATGTCCTCGTTGCCAATTAGGATCCAACTTAAGGCCAATCCAGAAGATCCACTGCTTCCTTGCTTCCTGCAGTCTTGAGGCTTTGGGTGCGGTTCTCCCACAAACTGCTTCCTCATCCCTGGCTGTGTTGCTGGGGCACTGGGACCCAGGCTCCTGGCTGGGTGCTTGGAGTCATGGTTGCTGCCTGTGCCCCTGGTGGTGGGCACTGATGACACCCACTGCCCCCTGCAGCTCCCCAGGACAAGCAAGTTGTGCATTCTCTCTGAAGGTCTTCAAACCCACCTGGGAGTTCTCTCACTGCCCTGACCTTGGACTTAGCCCAAAGTGGTTCTGAGCTTGTGGTTCTGGGTCCACCAGCATCTAACTCTTGATTCCTCTCCAGCTTTCTCTCACCCCCATCTTGGAGATAACATAGTCACATAGTCTTCCAAATATTTGTCTTAAAACTGAACTGTGGGCAATGAAAGCCCACCTTTGTGTTTTGTAGTTATACTAGAGGTCCAGTGCACAAAATTTGTGAACTTCAGGGGTCCCTCAGCCCAACCTGCCCCCTCTCACAGTCCAGAGCCCTCAGAGGATGTCTGACTGACGACTGAGGCCCTGGAGAGTGGACCTAAGCCACCAGTTAGATATCCTTAGTGCTGCTGTAGAGGCAGGAGAGGCTCCCACCATTGCTGCTGCACTTGCCAGCCATGAGCCCAGCTTCTGGCAGAGCAGCGCTCCCCCTGTGGGAGCACGCTGACCACCGGGGATGTCTCCTGTATTGAGCATCTGCCCCATGGTGGTCAGTGTGCATCATAGCGACCAGTCATTCTGCTGTTCAATCAATTTGCATATTAGCCTTTTATTATATAGGATTCTTTCTCTAAGGAGTGTTGGTAATTTGTCTGAATTCCCTAAACTGAGGAAAGAGCCAAGAGCATTAGGGATTATGGGGAGGAGAACCTTAAATTACAATTTCTTCGCATCCGTACCACATACCAAATTGGCCAAGTTGTGAGCAAGAAGCAAATCAGAAACTCATGGTTTAGGCACTTGCTCTTTATCTACATTGTGCTTTAATTTAATGGTTCTTCCATATCTGAAGGTTTTTGTGAAACTTTAAAATAATGATATGGTAATATCATCTCATATTCTTAAAATTTTTTTTCTTTCTGCCTTTCATATGCATTCAATGTAAAATTATAACTGTATGCATACTTCAAGAACAGTAAAACAAATTGCTGGGCTAAGAACAAGAATTTATTCCTTTTAGGTTTGCAATTTACCTTCCTATGCTACTTTTGTCATTTGCTGTATCATTAGCAGACAAGCAATACGCAGTGCTAAAGGTTTAAAAGAAAAATGGAGATGACACATTTTACATTTAGAGAAGTCTATCAATAAACACAGTTTCCCTTGCAAATTAGGGAATGATTGTGATATTAGTAAAACAGGTTGTTGCTGAAACCACTCACAAATATCAGATTAACTCCGCAAGGTTTAGCTGATGGCCTTCCACATTGTAAAAATAGTCAGGGCTCTGCCGACTTGAGGTCCTTCTGCTCTCTGTGGGTTTCAGAACCTCCCACCAACTTTCTGGTGCCCACAGGGAGAGAGGACAGGGCTTGCAGGATTACATGGGGCATTTTAGGGGCCATTTTTCAAGATGTTGTCTGTTACTTCTGCCCACAGCCCCAGCATCTGAAGCCATCATGTGTCCTTGCCAAATCACAGGGGCCTGGAAACGTGGCCTCACTGTGTGCCAGCCGGAGAAGAGAGGCATCATAATCTCTCTTCCTCCACAGCAATTCATTTAAATTGGGCAACCAGTTTTTTGAGGATCATAATTTTAGTTTACTATACCCAAAGGACCAAGCAGAGCAGACAGAAAAGAAACTATGAAGATGCAATGGGCTTAAGGAGCCAAGTGAAATAACCAGCAATGAAGAAGTTCTGGGTCAAATGGAGAGCTCAGGGAAATACGCGAGGAAGAGATCCTGTGCCCTGACATTGGGGGCTCAGCTAGCATGCACTAACCACATGGAGGTCAATGAGTGACTGCCAAACTGAGCAGCACCAGAGGCATGAGGTCCTATGGGCAATATGCCTGGAATCTTCCATATGGAGAAAGGTACAGAGCACTTTCAAAGAAAAATGTTCTGGACCCCACTGCTAACTCAAAATCTCCTTAATAATATAAGGAGATTTATATCCCGCCACAACCAACAACCACCATGTTCCACTGTGATGTGCTCCAATATACTACCAGCTAAAAGCTCTGCATGGTTACAGCTTTCATACAACTATTCAACAAAACCGTTTTTTTTAATTCAATACAAATAAGTAACACTTGAATTAAATTTCCATTATTAGTGTTCTTTTTTAAGCTGAATCACATGAAAGGGCACAGACTACCATGGAGCATATTCCCTTAAAATTCTATTATTGATTTTTATTTTTTTAAATAACTTTTAAATTTTCCAATTAAAGTTCACATACAATATTAGTTTCAGGTATATGATTGGACATTTATTTAACTTACAAAGTGATCAACTCAATAGATCTAATATCCACCTGCCACCTTACATAGTAAATGCAATATTATTGACTATACTTCCTATGTTGTCCCCATGACTATTTTTGTAACTGCAAATTTGTAGTTTTTTATTTGTTTGTTTGTTTGTTTGGTTGGTTGGTTATTCTTCACCTGAGCATATTTTCAATCATTGATTATTTTAGAGAGAGTGGAAGAGAGAGGGAGATACAAAGAGAGATAAACATCGAAGTGAGAGAGACAATCGATTGTTAGCCTCTGCACGCACTCCCCAACCAGAGCCAGGATTAAGCCTGTAGTCGAGGTACGTGCCCTTGACCAGAATCCAAACCAGGACTGTTCAGCCCGTGGTCTGATACTCTATCCACTGAGCCAAACAGCTGGGGCCCAATTTGTACTTTTTAAACCTTCACCTTTTCACCCATTTCCTCAACTCCCTCCCATCTGAAAATCATCACTTTGTTCTCTATATCTATGAGCCTGTTTCTGTTTTGTATGTTCATTCATTTTGCTTTTTGGATTCCACATGAAAGTATTTGTCTTTCTTGTCTGGCTTATCTTACATATCAAAATACTACCTTCTAGGTCCTTCATGTTGTTGCAAATGGCAAGATTTTATTCTTTTTATGAATGAGTACTGTTCCATTGTATATATATAAATATTGTCTTTATCCATTCATCTATCAAAATGGCTATCATCAATAAATCAATGAACAACAAGTATTGGAGAAAGGATGTGGAGAAAAGGGAACCCTCATGCACTGTTGATGGGAATGTAAATTGGTGAATCACTATGGAAAACAGTATGGAGGTTCCTCAAAAAATAAAACTGCTTTATGACCCAGCAATTCCACACCTGGGTATATATCCAAAGAAACCTGAAATACTAATTTGGAACAATGTGTATCCATATATTTAGGACAGCATTATTTACAACTAGAGGCCTAGTGCACAAATTCATGCACCTTGAAAGGAACTGAGGGCTGCAAGGCTGCAGTGGGCACAAGGGCAGATCTCAGCCCATCCTCCTCACTCTCGCCTGGCCCTTCCCACCACAGCCCCCAGTCTCCTTTCTGCTGGCAGCCCTGCTCCCACTGCCACTGCACCTGCTGAAAGTTTGGAGCAATTGCACCACCATCAGTGGGTGCAAGCAGCTGCTGCTGCTCTGATTGCCCCTCAGGAGCAGGGGGAGGTGGAGAAGCCCTCAGGAGTGATCAGGGCTGGCAGCTGCTTCTCATACCCACTGACAGTGCCAAGTGGTCAAAACCTGTGCCAGCTGCTGGCAGTGGGTGCAAGGAGCAGCTCCAACACTGGCAGCAGGTGTGAGCAGGGCCAGGACCAGCAGCAGGTGCAAGCACCAGGTTGAATCAGCATGCAGAAGCAAAGAATTTTTGGTAACCACCAGAGGGTTGTCCCAATGACAGAAACTGGTGCCCCACCTTGGTCTGGCATCCCCACTCACCTGCCCCACTATCCTCCACAGCCAACAACCACCGTGTTCCACATGTGCCCCCTGGTGGTCAGTGCTCATCATAGTGACTGGTTGTTCAGTTGTTCCACCGTTTGGTCTATTTGCATATTAGCCTTTTATTATATAGGATAGCCAAGTCATGGAAGCAACCTAAATGTCTATCAATAGATATCTGGATAAAGAAGATTTATACAATGAATTATTACTCAGCCATAAAAAAAAAATACTGAAAACTTACTACTTGGGATAACATGGATTGACTTATACAGTGTTATGCTAAGTGAAAGAAGTCTGTAAAATAAAGACTATTACTATACCATTTAACTTATACATAGAATCTAATAAATATGTAAACAAACAAACAGAAACAGACTTATAGATGCAGAGTACAAACTGATGGTTGCCAGATGGGAGGGCAGCTGAGGACTGAGTAAAAATGGTGAAGGGATTAAATACAAATTTATAGTTACAAGATAGTATGGGGAATGTTAAGTCCAACATAGAAATTGTAGTCAACAATCCTATATAATAAAAGGCTAATATGCAAATCAACCAAACAGCAGAACAACTGGTCGCTATGATGTGAACTGACCACCAGGGGGCAGATACTCAGATGCAAAAGCTTCCCCCTGGTGGTCAGTGCACTCCCACAGGGGGAGCACCACTCAGCCAGAAGCTGGGCTCATGCTGGGAGCCACTGCTGCAGCAGCACTGAGGATGTCCAATTGACAGCATAGGCCTAAGTCGACATCTCCTAAGGACTTCTGGACTGCAAGAAGGCACAGGCCAGGCTGAGGGACCCCCATCCCTCCCACCAAGTGCATGAATTTTATGCACTGGACCTTTAGTGTTGTAATAACTACATATGGTGCTGAGTGAGAATCACTTCATAAATTATCTAAATGTCTAACCACTATGATAATTACCTGAAACTAATATAAAATAATATAAAATGTCAACTGCAAATAAATAAATAAATAAAGGTGCATTCAGACTAAAAATAAATAAACAAGAGGGTGGTAAATGGGCTACAACTCTTGATTGGATGAATGGAAATGTGCCACTTGCAAAAAGATATGCTTTTGGAATGGGAAAAACTTGTGGCTATTAAAAACTTACTAGACTTGATTATAAGCCCTCTATTATTCTACAACTCCTTGTCCAAATCACTGTTTTTATTGTCCCATAAATTTGTCCAAATTTGAATCCAAGGTTATCCTCTATGAGAAAAACTAGGAGGTATTCTTGCACAAGAGTGTCTACATGGGCTATCACAAACTACAATAATAAGAGAAGCCGTGCATTCCATTTCCCTAAATTCTTTCCCCATGTGTTTCTGAATAGACTGTGTCAATCAGAGAGCATAAGGAGTGATAGCAAAGGTGAAAGAGAATGCAGGGGCATTGGTTTCTGAAGGCAATTGGAGGCAATTGGAACATATCTGTGATTCATCACAGCTTCTCAGTAAGCTCTTGAGATCTACCTGCTTCAATGGGTCATTTTTACCCAGTCCCCAATTGCCCTCCCATCTGGCAACCATCAGTTTGTTCTCTGCATCTATAAGTCTGTTTCTGTTTGTTTGTCCTATCAGTGGAGATAGGTGTCAGGAGCTTCCCAGAAGTGCCTGAGAATGAAGTGGCTTCTTGGAGAGCTCTTAAAACCACACTTTTTTTCTTTTCACTCTGATAATTATTATTTCCTTTCTTATACTCCTTTGGGCTTTGTTTGTTGTTATTTTTCTAGTTCTTTTATGTGTAAGATTTGATTTTTTATTTGAGATTTTTCTTGTTTCTTGAGTTAGGCTATGAATTTCCCTCTTAGGACTGTTTTTGCTGTGTCCCATAAATTTTTGGTTGTTCTGTTTTCACTTTCATTTGTCTCAAGGTATATTTTCATTTCTTTGATCTCATTGTTAACTAATTTATAGTTTAGTACTACATTATTTAGCTTCTATTGTCTGTGGTTACTTTTTCTCATAATTGATTTTTAGTTTCATATCATTATGGTTGGAGAACATGCTTGATATGATTTCAACTTTCTTAAATTTATTGAGTATTGTTTTATGACCTAACTAGAGGCTCAGTGCATGAATTTGTGGCCTGCAGGCATCGCCCCTGATTGGGGTGGGGTGGGGTGGCAGATTGTGGGTGGGGCTAGCCATCAGGAGGGGCTGTGGGTGGTGAGCAAGCTGGCCCTACCCCTAAATGAGGTAGGGGAGGTCATCAGGGGCCAGCAGCCTGGGGGAGGGGCCATGGGTGGTTGGACGGTTAACCCTTCCCCTGATAGAAGTAGGGGGATGATCAGAGGTGGAGCTGGCTGGGGGGAGGGTCCAAGGGCCAATTAAGGTGTTGGGGTTCATTAGGAGTGGAGCACGTGGTTGACTGGTTGGCCCTGCCCCTGATAAAGGTGGTAGGGGCCCATCTGGGGTGGGGCAGGCTGTGGGGGGAGCTTCAGGAGGTTGGTGAGCCAGCCCTGTCCTCTTTTGAGGTAGTGGGGGCGATCAGAGGTGAGGCCAGCCAGCAGGAGGGGCTATGGGCCGTTTGGGGTGGTATGGCCAATGGGGGTGCGGTCAGCCAGGGGAAGGGGCCATGGGAGATTGGCCAGCCAGCCCCACCCCCTGATCAGGCTGGTTCGCTGGCTATAGTGGGTGTCATGGCATTCTGGTCGCTGGCTTTTTATATATATTGATATGTGGTCTATTCTGGGAAATATTTAATGTGCACAAAAATAATGTACATATATTCTATGGAAAACCAAGATAGCATAGGTGAGCAACTTATCTGCCACCTCGCACAACAATTTCAAAACTACAACTAAAAGACAAAACATGTATCACCCAAAACCACGGGAAAGCTGGCTGAAAGAGAAAGGAGCACAAGTGCTGGAAAGCTGAAAAGCCTAGGTACGGAGGCACGCGAATCAGGCTGGTGGAGGGGGACTGGGCACAGGGCTTTTTTTCAACCTGAAGGGAAACAAGCTTCTGATCACTTTGAAATCCAGTTTCTGGGGTCCTGTGGGGGACCCAGATGCCTACAGGGAGAAGCTCATCTGTTGGTCATTGGGTCCGAAAGTGAAGGTGACTTTTTTGCAAAGGTGTGAGCAGCAATCATTGTTTACTGACTGCACTGGGGCGCGGGAACTTGGAAACACTGAAAGGCAGAGACGGCTGATGGCAGCCATCACTGTTTGCCATGCCCCAGTCTAGTGATGTCCTGAGACCTCGCCCTGCCCTGAGGCCCTGACCCACACATTCTACAAACCCACCCAGGCTCCACACAGCTGCTTTTGCATAAGCAGTGAAAATGCCAAGAAAAGGAAGGAGATCTCAAACAAAAGAAATAGAGGAGAACAAAAGACTGGATATAGAGTCCAAAACCACGGTTAAAAGGTTTTTCAAGAATTTCCTAGAAAAGGCCAATAAATTTAACGAGACCCTCGAGGATACGAAAAAGAAATTAAACCAACTAGAAATTAAACATACACTGACTGAAATAAAAAAAAAATATTATACAGAGAACCAACAGCAGACTAAAAGAATGCAAGAATCAAGGCAGCTGGGGGCCTGAGGGGACTGGGGGACTCTGGAGGTAAGCATGGCCGCATAGGCCCTGAGCAGCAGGGGTCCCAGAATGCCCCCAGGCTTATAGGCACAGGGCACAAGCAGCTGGGGTGGGGTGGGGGGGACATCTGGGTTCGTCACCAAGGCAACGAAGGCAGGCATTCGCCCCGCCCCAACTGCTCTGGGCCAGTGGGCAGCTGGGCTGCCTCCGCGGATCAGGACGTCTGTCCACCTGCTGGAGCACACTGCCCCAGGCAAAGAAGTCAGGCAGCAGGCTCCAGGCGGGTGGGCAGCGTGCAGAGGCACAGAGAGGCCGGTGGGTGGGAAGGGGCGAGAGGCCAGCTTTTGTGGCTTCGGGCAGTGCGCTCCAGGCTTGGGCAGCACCCTTTGGGCCTGTGGGCAGCGCTCGGGGAGAGCCTCGGGGCTGGAGAGGCGGGCTGGCAGAGGGCGACCTGTACTCCCTGCATAGTGGCAGTGGCAAGCAGCAATGAGCGCGCCAAGTGGAGCCTGCCGGCAGAGCCCAAGTAGCGCCTGCAGGTCATCAGTGCCAAGGACTGGCAGCCCAAGTCCCTCCTCTTGGCCCAGAAGGTGCCATCGTGGAGGCCAGATTGATGTCCTCCTGCCCGTGCCACAGGGGTTTGTGGATCTGGGCAGCTTCAGGCCTCTAGTGCGTGTATTGTCCTCCACCCCCCCGCCGCCCCCCACTGGCCTGGTTGCCCCAAGCAGCATGTCAGCATTGGTCATCCCTCACTAAGCCTCCTGCTGGCCTAGTCATAGGCAGCCATCTTGTGAGGGCATGATAGTCAATTTGCATATTACCTCTTTATATATTGGATAAGTATATCAAATTAACACACTATACATCTTAAACCTATACAATGTCAACTATATATGTCAACTATGTCTCAAGAAAAAAAAGAGCACAAAATATAACAGGGATTCCATTTTGTTTCAATATCTTAAAGACCACTAAGTTTTAACCAATTCCCCATCCAACTCCCAAAAATCATACAGCAAAACCTGTGTTTATGTCATCAAATAGCCAATGTTTATAAAAACATGATTGGCCAAGTGTCAATAACATTTCTACAATTCTAGAAGAGTGTGAAGAAATTTGCTTCACAGCCTTCTCCAAATATCAGCTGAGGATATAAAATTATGTTGTTGTTAGATTTAGTCATTTATTTTCTTTTTTACCAGAGTCTTGGGCTCTTGATTACAATCCTGTGCAGCACTGCTGTTTACTTCTGTTTTGGAAGCATGAGATGTAAGATAAGTAGTTACAATGCTTATTACCTAAGCTGATCAGCAGCTGTTCAATCCACAGTCTCTTGCTTGCTGAAGAATCAGGATAACATAAACCCAACATTCCAATCTCATAACAAAGCATTTGATTTTCCCCATTTTGTTCATCTGTATCCATACAGAAGCACATATACATACTAGTGGCCTGGTGCACAAAATTCATACATGGGGGTGTCCTGCACCCTGGCCTGCACCCTCTCCAATCTAGGACCCCTCAAAGGATGTCGTACTGCTGGTTTACAGGGATCGGGCCTAAACCTGCAGTCAGACATCATTCTCACAATCCGGGACAGCTGGCTCCAGCCGCTCACCTGCCTGCCTGACTATCTGATTCCCCCTAACCACTCTTCCTGTCAGCCTGCTCAGCTCCCAACTGCCCCCTGGTGCCAGCCTGCTTGCCTCCAAATGTCCCCCCGCCAGCCTGATAACCCCCAACTGACCTCCTGCTGGCCTGCTTACCCCACCCTTCCTCCCCACAGGCCTGCTCACCCTGAACTGTTTCCCTGCTGGCCTGCTCACCCCAAACTCCCCTCCCCCCGTGTCCTGATCACCTCCAACTGACCCCCACTGATGGCCTGCTTACCCCCAACTGGTGCCCCTGCTGGTCTGCTTACCCTTAACAGCCCCACCTGGTCACACAGCCTGATCACCTACAACTGCTGTAACATCCTGGCCTGATCATCCCACAGTGACCCAAGCTCCCAGCCCCTCCTTTTTTTTTTCCTTTTTTTTTTTTTTCAGTGCCTCCTTGAGCAGAAGCCAGGGCCAGCTGGAAGCACGTATCTGGGATTTATTTATCTTTTATAATTGAAATTTTATAGCCTTGAACAGAGGCCAGGGCCAGCGAGGGTGGGCCAGAAGCTTGTCTTCCTCCATCACTGGGGAAATCCAAGCCTCCTGCTCTCTCCACCTCCATAGCTGCCGCCATCTTGGTTAGGTTAATTTCATACTCATTCCTGATTGATGGGTGGGTGTGGCTTGTGGGCATAGCGGAGGTACAGTCAATTTGCATGTTTCTCTTTTATTAGTGTAGATGGCTTCTTACAAGGTTTTTGTGTGTTTTTTTAATATATATTTTATTGATTTTTTACAGAGAGGAAGAGAGAGGGATAGAGAGTTAGAAACATCGATGAGAGAGAATCATCAATCAGCTGCCTCTTGCACAACACCTACTGGGGATATGCCCGCAACTAAGGTACATGCCCTTGCACAGAATCGAACCCGGGATCTTTCAGTCTGCAGGCCGACATTCTATCCACTGAGCCAAACTGATTTCGGCTTAAAAGGTTTGAACCATCCAAAAATCAACTCATTTCATTACTTTGTTGGAGGGTCAAATCAATCATATAGTAGGTCCTCTACAACCAAAGATAAAAGAAGTGGAGTCTCCAAGCACCTTGGTGTTGGTAATTGTAGGCTCTGGAAGAAAGTGTCTCAAATGCATTTAGAGACAAAAAACACTATGGTTTGTTAAGACTTCACACACACTGAAACCAGTTTGGCTCAGTGGATAGAGCATCGGCCTGCAGACTGAAAGGTCCCGGGTTCGAGTCCCTTGGCTGCGGGCAAATCTTCAGTGGGGGCTGTGTGAGAGGCAGCTGATCGATGATTCTCTCTCATCGAAGTTTCTAACTCTCTGTCCCTCTCTCTTCCTCTCTGTAAAAAAAAATCAATAAAATATATATATTTTTTTAAAAAACTTCACAGTACATAAAAACTGACAATTGTTTCTCCCAATAGTCTTAGACTGATCTAATAAGATTTGATGACTCTACCAGTCATGGATTCAAACATAGAAATGAGCCCTGGCTGGTGTTCCCAGTGGTTAGAGCCTCGGTCCACACACAGAGGGTCTGGGTTATTTTCCCATCAAGGGCATGTACCTGGGTTGCCGGATCACACCCCACCCTGTCAGTCGGGGTGCTTGCAGGAGACAACCAATGTATGTGTCTCTCATATTGATGTCTCTCTCTCTCTCTCTCTCTCTCTCTCTCTCTCTCTCTCTCTCTCTCTCTCTTTTTCTTCATTCCCTCCCTTCCTTCCACTTTCTCTGAAAAACAAAGGATAAAATATTCCTGGGTGAGAATTAACAAAACAAAACAAAAAAATATATAAACAGTCATGTGGCTCCCATGTTCTGTTGGAAAGACTTCTGACTGAGACCAAACACCTTATTTCCTCAGTAACTGCATCTTTTCACCTCCTGGCTAAACAAATAGGTGCTTCTGAAATCCCCTCAATGTCTTACTCTTTATTCTTCATGTTTTAGATCATTTTCCTGCATTTCAATTCCTCCACTGTTCCTTATTCTCATAACGGCTTTTTTTGCACTTGGTCACTCATCTAGTGAGAAATTACCACATGTACCCAGAGATGGACTTCCTTCTTAGTCCCGCTGCCAGAGCTTCAGTGTTGAAAACATCCTATTACATTCTTCCAAAGCAAATAATCCACCCCACAAGGATTTCCAGGAGAAGAGAGAAACTGTGTCAACAGAGATCAACTTCTGGGCAATTTGATTTGTTAAAACTCTTAATTCTGGCCCGTGGTTTAATGAGTCTTTAGTCCCCAAAACATGACAGCTTAATTAGCTTCTCTGGAACCCAACAAGCTTTTATAACATTTCTGTTATGAAGGGAATATATTCCAATTTTGGTTTTATTTTATTACTTTTAAGCATTAGCTCAGTTTTATAATCTGCAGTAGGCAATATTTAGACACCAATCCAAACAAGAAGGCAGAGAACACCAAAGGTCCATAACAGGCAATTAGGCCCCAAATAAAGTGGCAACTTCTGCAATAATTATGGCCCTGGGAAAGGGTGCACTGCCAGAGACAGTCTTGTGGCCTCAGCCCCCTTTTTCCAGATGAGACTTAGCAAAGAGCAAGCGCACGAAGTGCTGCATGTCCACCTGCCTGTGGCTCACTGGGAGCAAGGAGGTGTGGAACTCTGCAGGAGACCAGCTCTCAGCATGTGTCGGACACCCAGGTCACTGTCCCTCAAGGTGAGCTCCCAAAGCAAGGGCCCATGAGGGTTGGGCACCTGGGGTAAGATATTATAAGGGTGAACTCCAGCACAAGACTTCTGCGGGCTCTGCCACAGGCCAGGGCCTCTCCAGATTTCAGATTATTTCACTTTCTTTTATATCCCCTGCATTGTTTGGACATTTAATCCTAAACAAATGATATCTGAATAATCACACAGCATTTATGTTATCAGGTGAAACAATGGAGTCTTTTCGTTGTGAGAGGTCTTGTACTGGAATTGCCATTATTTTGAAGTGCTAAGGAAGTAGCTGCCAGTTGTGACATTGAGCCGGGTCTTTCTTCTTCACCAGCTCCCCGCACAGTCTCAGATCACAAGTCATCTCTTTCCAACTCCCTCTCTAGACAGTGAGCAATTATAATCATCAAAGCTCATCTGTAATCATAAAACTTCTTATATTCTGGAGCAAAAGTTCATGTCTGAGTAAATATAATTGCTCATGATAATGTTTCTCACTCAGCAAAAGAATCAGAGTCATTTCAAAACGTTTCTATTCTCTTCCTTCCTCCTCTCCCCACCCTTCACCCTTCTCCTTTTAATATTTTTGCTGGTATTGTTAACCCTGGTGACACTGTTCTGACCAACAGAGTATCTCAGACTCTGGTTTTATTTGTAACTATATGCCCCTTGCAGGAAGATTCCTGCAATAGGGCTTCCTGCAGCCGTCTCTGCTGCCCTGCCTGCTTCCCTTCTCCGCCACCCCACTTGCTTGCTTCTCTGCAGCTTCACTCCCTTCTGCAGTGCTTGGCTCCTTTCTACTGTCTTCAGTCTTCTCTCTGGCCTGGATATGCAAATTAACCACCATCTTGGTTGGCTTAATTTGCATACTAGCCCTGATTGGCTGGTGGCGTGGTTTGCGGGTGTAGCGAAGGTGCGGTAATTTGCATGTTTCTCTTTTATTAGAGAGGATGCAGTCTTTACTTTGATGGCATCTTGAACTTTTCTGGCACACCTCAATGTTCTACAATCAGCTCTTTTGCTGGGTTACCTGGGGATCTGCTCCTCAGGCAATGTTACCAGCTAAGTCATGCCCCCTCAGAATTCATGTTGTAGTCCTAACCCCTGTACCTCAGAATGTGACTGCATCTGGAAACAAGATTGTCACAGAGGTGATTAAGTTAAATGGAGGTGGTAGGGGCCCTTGTGTCCTAATCCAATCTGACTCCTGTGCTTATAAGAAGAGGGAATTTAAACACACAGAGAGAGACATAAAGTATGCCTATGCACAGAGGGAAGACCAAAGAGGACACAGCAAGAAGGTGGCCATCTTCAAACCCAGGAGAGAGAGAGGCCCCAGGAGACACCAAACCTGCTGACACCTTGACCTTGGACTTCCAGCCTTCAGAGAAATAAATCTCTGGTGTTCAAGCCTGCCAGTTCGTGGCCCTTGGCTAGGGCAGCCTGGCTGCCTACTACAGGTACAATGTGGTGCCTATTTCTCATTCCCCCCACATAGGAGTGACCCTTAATTCTTTTTCCCTGTTCCATCCCAGGTAGCATTATAGCAAATCCCATGGCTCTGCCTTCCAAACCAATCCCACCACTGTCACTGTACCTGCACACCAAGGCCCTCACCTACACCACCGCTCCTGCCTTAAGGGTATATGTACAGCAATCATGAGAGGTTGTATATCATCAATCAAACTCCAGTGACCTCTCCTTTTACTTAGGATGAAGTCTAAACTCTACTGGCCTGCAGGCCCCACATGGTCTGATCCCTCGTGATCTTGTACCACAGTCCCTTCCTGTCTCAGCACACTGGCTGTGTCCTCTCCTCAGACCACTAAGTTACTGTGTTGTACGTCAGTGTTTTCTCTTGGCTGTCCTCTCTGCCTCAGGCCCTCCCCACTCCTCTCCCCACTGCCAGCTCCTTCTTCTCCCTTGAGCTCAGGAAGGCTTCCCTGAACACCGATTCTAAAGGGCTCCCTGTATGCTAACCCATTGCCTTGTTTTCTTTCTTTCAGGCACCTTTTCCTCTTTAAAATGTGTTATTTTCCTACTGTGTGTTTGTTTATTTTCTGCCACCTGCCACCAGAATGCCAGCTCCATGAGAGCTCAGACCTGATTGGAGCACTGCTGTGCTCCAGCGCCTGTTGCACTTCAACAAGGTCATTGCACAAATGCAGCTGTGCAGGTGTGAAGCACCTGGGACCTGGCCACCTGGGACTTGGCTGGTGCCTAGGGACTGTTCAGAGTCAGAGGATAACTAAGCCTCTGAGGAACTGTTCTGTTACAAGCAGCTGAGAGTAATCCTAAGTGATATAAGCAATGTCCACAAAAATGAAAAGTCTTCATTCATCCCACAAAGATTTACTCTGTATCTATTTGTGTTGGAAACTG
Organism: Pipistrellus kuhlii; assembly: GCF_014108245.1. Lineage (NCBI taxonomy): Eukaryota > Metazoa > Chordata > Mammalia > Chiroptera > Vespertilionidae > Pipistrellus > Pipistrellus kuhlii. The sequence goes on along the minus strand of NW_023425515.1, from coordinate 104,099,371 downwards.
TGCCAGGAGCCATATACACTGCAGAGAACAGGTAGATCAGCTGCCACCCTCAGGAGCTCACGGTGGGGGGAGGAGAGCCAAAGAACACATTTAGATGACAGATAACCTCCTGGCACATTCATTTTTTTACTTTTGGTTCTTTCCTGTTCCTGACTATTTGCTTCATCAGCTAGACCACTGCATTACAGGAGGAATGCAGAGAGTGAGATTCAGTTATTGTTCTGCTTTTAAATTTCCAAATATGAATCTTGATCAAGGGACATAGGGTGTGATAATAAAAAATGATTAAAGGGTAAAGAGGAGGAATAGAGTCTAGGTGCACAAAATCAGTCAATGGGTAGAGGGTGAAGCAGGAGCTCCCCTCCCAGGAAGAAGAGATGAGGCTGTGTAAGGGAGCAGGTGAGAGGGCACCACGTGGGCAGATGTTAGGGCCTGGAATAAGCACACAGCTCTTAGGGGAGCAGATAGAGATGGGAGCCAGCACTGATAGGCTACCTGACCTCACTCGCCAGGAGGCAGAAGTAAACCACGCCCAGGCAAGCCAGTCAGCTCTCCACCTACATTGAGGTTATCACTCAAATGCAGACCCTACTCTTCCTATCACTGCAGGAGGGATGCCTGCTAGCAACATATGCCTGCACACCCCTGTGGGCCATTCAGCAGGATCCTGGATGTGCTTCCGGTTGAACTGAGAGCCCTCAGAAGGCCTCAGGATTGAGCTGCTGTGTGTGGCTGTGTAGATTGTGCCTGAACCACCCAGGAGCATCATTCATGTAGACGTCATGGGGGCATGATGCTTCCTGTGCATCTTGCATGCTGCCCCTGCTTGTGAGGACACCCATACTGATATCCGAGGACTCTAAATGCCCTCCTTCAAAACAAACAAAACCAGAGTGTGAGGCCAGGATTATTGGACAGACAGAATGGCATAGAAGAAGAAACCCTGAAACAGAGGAACATGGGTGAAGCTGAATCACAGTTGTGGGAAAATTCATTCTTGTTTCAGTAAATACCTCTGGGGTAATGAGATCGTCAGCCCTCTGGCATTTCTATTCCGCTGTCCCTTCCATAGGTACTCAGCTTGTCTTTCCAACTGCCTACTTCTCCCAACACTGATACCCCATATTCCAGCAGGTATCCCAGCAACCTACCTTAGCAGGAAATCTAGAGAATCTTAAACAATAAATACTGGGATCCTGGTGACACCATGGCCAGAAACTGCAATGGTACATTGGGGATGATGCCAACTAGAATGGTATTTGGGAAATTCACATCCCACACTGGAAATCTGCAAGAACTAGTTAAGAGAATTTGTTGATCAAACCCAAGAAGACTCTGATGCCTTAGAGAGAAGGCATCTGCGGGAAGGGTGCTTGCACTGCAAGAAGGGTGTCCATGGAGAGTCCCAGAAAGTGTGCCAGGCCCTTCTTCCTGCCCTGTGCGTATTTCTCCATCACTGAATTCCCTGCTTTAGTGCTTTTTATGCTTTTTATCTAATTCCATGGATTTGGGAGTTTGGCCTACTTTTCCCAATTCAGACTTCACTGTATCCTCAGGACACCACTATTAGAATTTTCACATTGGTTTCATCAATCTGATTAAGAAGCCTGCCTCACACCCCAGGATGCTATAGACAGGCCTCTCCTTCATCTTAAAAACCTGTTTGTGGAGTCATGGGCTATCATTTATATAATGGGAATAAGAACAACAAAATTACTCCCCTCCCCCAATCTACTTTCCATTCTGCAACCAGAGTGATTATGTAAAAAACAGAAAAACTGTACCTTATGCTTCTGATTAATTTAATGATTCTTAGTGCCCTTATGATAAAGATCTAAATTTATAACATGGCTGGTCCCACCTGCCTCCCCATCTGTACCTTTCAGTATCTCCTCCTATGGGCCCCCCAGCCACAGGGGCCTTCTTGACCTCCTTGACCTGACTCATGCCCATCTCTACCTCTCTACCTTCTGCTCCTAGAAACCAGGCTGCACTCCTCACAGAGCTTAGCCCACTCAAGTTTTTCACGGATTCAAATTATGATTTGATTCAACTGCTTCTAGCTTTGTCCTCACCAGCATATCCGCAGTGCATTCCTAGCAGTACATCCACAATTGCACGCTGGTTTTAAAATATTTTTAATATATTTGTATTGATTTCATATACAGGAAGGGAGAGGGAAAGATAAATAAATTCATCAATGATGAGACAGAATCATTAGTGGGCTGCCTCCTGCATGCCCCCTACTAGGGATCAAGCCTACAATCTGGACATGTGCTCTTGACTGGATTCAAACCCAGGACCCTTCAGTCTGCAGGTCGATGCTCTATCTACTGACCCAAACCAACTAGAGCTGAACAATGGTTTTAGAAAACCATTCTCTCTTTTTTTATATGTTAACAAAACACAATTATTTCTCACAGGCTCATTCAGAATGACAGCTCAGACCATGTTAGAGTAATTATGTAATGGTAATAGTACACAACATTTCATCTGTATAATTTTCTTTAGAAGATAATTGAAGTCTTCCAAAATAGCCCTTTAAAAAGCCTTAAAAAGTTCTGAGCTTTCATTTTTTTTATACATACAATGATAAAAAGAGCAAAAAAGTAAAAAAAAAAAAAGTGTATTTTTTAGATAAGCATTCTTAAGTGCTTACCTGAGGCCCAGGTATATTATTATCATTTCACAGTCTTAACCCATACAACAGGGTCTGGAATCCACAGTGGTGTTGCTCATTCTAAGCCAGTGTTTTTCTACCACAACATTATTGACATTTGAGGCTATATAATTCTTTGTTGTGGAAACTGCTCTGTGCATTGTAGGGTGTTTAGCATCATTCCTAACCTGTATGTATTAGATGTCAATAGTTCCTCTTCCCACAGAATAACTCAACTGAAAAGGTTCCAGACATTGTCAAATGTCCCACAAGGTCGAGGAGAGGAAAGACAAAATTGCTCCAGTTTAAAACCTATAGCCAACAACATACTCAATGAGAAAAGGCTAAAACCATTTCTTCTAAGAATAGGAACAAGAAAGGAATATGCACTTTCACCACTCTTATTCAACAATAGAGGCCCAGTGCATGAAATTCATGCACAGGTAGGGTCCCTAGCAGCTGCTGGCTGCCAGCTGGAGCCTCCCTTTATTCTGCACCACTCCTGGTGGTCAGCACATATCATAGCAAGTAATCAAACTCCCGAGGGGACACTTTGCATATTGGGCTTTTATATACGTAGATAGCACTTTAAGTCTTGGCCACAGCAATCAGATAAGAAAAAAATATAAAAGGCATCCAAATTTGAAAGAAGAAAGTAAAACTGCCATTATTAGTAGATGACACAATATTCTACATAGAAAATCCTAAAGACTTTAACAAAAAACTACTGTACTTAATAAATAAAATCAACAATGTAGCAGAATATAAAATTAACATTCATATATTCATGGCATTTTATCCACCAATAATAAACTCTCAGAAAGAGAAACTTAAAAAGCAATATAATTTACCATTGCAACAAAAAGTCAAGATAAATAATAATAAACTTAACAAAGGAGGTAAAAGACCTGTACTCAGAAAACTACAGGGAAAAAGAGATAGAAGATATAAGTGGAAGAATATACCATGTTCATAAATTGGTAGAATTAAAATGTTCATACTACCCAAAACGATCTATAGATTTAATGCAACCCCTATTAAAATATCAATAGCATACTGTACAGATTAGAATAAATACTCCAAAAATGTATATTAAACCAAAAAGTCCCTGAATAGCCTAGGCAATCTTGAGCAATAAGAACAAAATTGGAGGGATCACAATAACATAAGTCAAATTATATTATAAAGTCACTGTAATATAATTGCCAAATTATATTACAAAGTCACTGTAATCAAAACAGCCCGATACTGGCACAAAAATGGGAATATCCAGCAATGGAACAGAGGCACCAGAAATTGATCCAAACCATTACACTCAATTAATATTTGACAAAGGAGGCAAGAGCATACAATGGAGAGTCAAGATAGTCCTTCAATAAATAGTGTTGAGAAAATTGGACAAGTACATGCAAAAAAAAAATGAAACTAGACCATCAACTTATGACATATAAAAGATATCCAAAATATATAAGGATAATATCCATACAATTTAACAAAAGGAAGACAAATAATCCTCTTAAAAATGGGCAAAGGACCTAAATAGACACTTCTCCAAAGTAGACATGCAGGTGGCTAATTGACATATGAAAAGATGCTCAAAGTCACTAATCATCAGAGAAATGCAAATTAAAATAATGAGGTTTTACCTCACACCTGTTAGAATGAATATCAACAAATCAACAGATGACAAGTGCTGGCAAGGATGTGGAGAAAAGGAAACACTAATACACTGCTGGTGGGAATGCAGACTGGTGCAGTCACTCCTCAAAAAATTAACAATGGAACTTATTATACATTTGACCCAGTGATCCCACTTTTAGGAATATATCCTAAGAAACCCAAAATACCAATCAGAAAGAATATATGCACTCTCTATGTTCATGGTAGCACAAATTACAATAGCTGAGATCTGGAAATACCCAAAGGGCCCATTAGAAAGATGAGTGGATTAAAAAAAAGCTCTGGTACATTTATGCCATAAAAAGCTATGCAGCAATATAAAAGAAGGATCTTTTACCCTTTGAGATAGCATGGAGGGACATGGAGAGTATCATGCTAAGTGAAATAAGCTAGTCTGAAAGACAAGTATCACATGATCTCACTCATATGTGAAATCTAAAGAACAAGATAAACTAGTGAACAAAATATATCCAGAGACATAGAAGCATGGAACGACTGATGAATCTCAGAGGTAAGGTGGGGATGGGTGGGTGGGAAGAGATTTACCAAAGAATTTATATGCATAGATGCAAACCCATGGACACAGATAATAGTGTGATGAAGGGCCCAGGGAAGAAGGGTAGGCAAGAAGAATTAATGGGGGGCAGGTGGGGGGGGAGTGTACATCTGTATTACTTTCAACAATAAAGGTAAATTTAAAAAAAAAATAAAATTTAAAAATAAAAACATCAAAAAACTATTCCCTGTAGAGAACCACTGCTCTGACCCAGGAACATTGATGTAGACCTGATGTCCAGCACACGCTAGGTACTCGGTAAGCCTTTGATTTAGAAGGGCTTTCAGGAGAGTAGTTGGCATTCATCATCATCGTCATTTCTCCTCACCACAGTAGCATTGCTCCCAGTCTCTTCCGTAACAAAGGGTCCTGTCTTCCCATCCCAGCTGCTTGAGCTGAGTATCTTCCCAGCATTTTTGTGACACTTACAAGCAAACACCTTCTGAACTCAAGGGGAAAACACCCAAGGCATTGCTTTCTAGAGTAAACGTGAGTACCTTGATCAATGAACAAACAACTTTCCACTAAATTGAAAGGAGGAGAAGTAGATGAGACCAAAAACTTAAGAGTGTGTGTTCTCTTGTGTGACGGTGAAGGGCCTTACCCCTTTCACAGAAACTGGTGCTAGGAACAAGGAGCTATCCATTTAGAGGAAAGTATATATGAAATCTATTGGAATTATTATCTTGAACAACAACAAAACCCAATGCTTCTGACATTAAGAATTAAGGATTCTTGTCACAATTTAATATGATATCTAAACAAAAGCTAACAAATCTAGCAAAAATACAAATTTGTATATATGAAACAATAAAGTTGTAAATACAATAGACACTATTTACAAAACATATTTCGTAAATAGTTTCTAGCACAGTAGACTCTATGGTGTCACTTCAAACTTTACCTGTTCAATTAGACAAAGTAAATGAAAGTTATTTATGCTTACCTAGGATTTACATCTAAAAATTTAATATCTGGGAAGTCAAATCAAAACTAAATTTCTATATTTATATTCTTATCTTATAAGAATATTTGAACATCTAAGCCTGAGCATTTAAGAGCATTTATTACAAAATTAAGTCATTTGTGGAATCTGTTGCTTCACATGTTGGGGTTTTAATTTATTTGTTCTGCTTTTTTCATTTGTGAAGAAGAGGCTCACATGGCTTTATAAAAGGATGGTGACTTATTCTGAGTGAGAAAAAGTTGTGAATTTGCTATTAAAATAATTATAAACAGAAAAAGATATATGTGTTCATTAATTAAAATATAATTATGAGTATTTTAGAGGTCTGAGTTGACTTTTGCATCTAAACTACTAACTGGTTAGTCATTCAGGTGGGGTGACAGGGTTGTTTCAAGTAAAAAAAAGAGATACATGTATTACTATATGTAATACTTTAAACAAGGAAAAAAAGAAACGAGGGAGAACCATGATAATAGTTACTGTTCCAATCACTGTACTTTACTTGTTTTAATCTTTACTAACTGGGTCCTCAAAACAATCTTGAAATACTGGAGACGCCATTTAACAGATGCACAAGTCAAAGCCCTGGAAATCGGGTGCCCTCGCAGAGCCTGGGACCCAACAGAGACATTGAACTACCTCCCAGGCAGTCTGCAGCTTTGGCAGGGTGTGAATTTCTCAGCAGGTGATGACTTGTGACATAAATTACTGAACAAATAAGACTAGCACCATATCATCCATCCCCTTTTCTGCCTCCATTTGCCTGATGTCAATAGAACAGTATGTAGTGACAAAAAACAACCTAGATCAATGAGCAAACAACTTTCCACTAAATTGACAATTTCTAGAACCAGTGTCTGTGGAAGAGCTGAGTCTGCACTTCTCACTGTCATCCAGATAAAATTCTTGTCTAATGTACTTCTCTTTCTTTCTGACAGTTGCTCTCACTCTAGAAAGCAATGTCCTGGATGGTTTTCCTTATTGTAAAGAGTTATCTCTCAAATACATTAGCTTCTCTATTCTCCCCAAATTATATGGTTGTAAAGAGTAAAACTGGTTTTTGCTGTTTAGTATAATCTTTTCATTTTTTTTCTCTAAAAACAGATATAATGAAAAAAGAGGGCTGATTAATAATGGGTTTGGCACTCTCCTCTGTAAAGAATAAAAAATCTGTCAATTCTCTAAATACTTTGAGGGTGAATTCTAAACTCCCTTTTAAGGAAAATTCAAATTTCTTTTATACCCTAAGATACATTTATTTTATTTTATTTCATTTTATTTTACTAAGCTACTGAAATTATTGTCTTGAACCACAGCAACAACAAAATCCCAATGCCTCTTGTCACATTTTGAGCACTGAAGAAATGAGACTCAAAAATGAGTTAAAATTGAAAACATTATTATTTTAAAGTATCTCAGCCATCATTGGTATCTTCTAAAAATACAACACTGCCACCTAGTGCTCTCCATATAAATTTAAAAATAGTTATAAATAGGGAGAGTGGAAGAAATGTCACCTTAAATCCTATCTTAGCTGGACAAAGTAAAAAAAAAAAAAAAAAATGTGTGTGAATAAATAAATGGGAGGAAATTTACCACATATCAATGTCTCTTATAGCATAAAGTTGTGGGCAGGATTTAATAAACCAATAAGTCATTCCATAAATGGCATTTTTGCACATATATTTGAAATTGTCATAAGTGGCATTATTGCACATATATTTGAAAACTTTTAAATGTACTTACTGTTTCCCAACTAGAATTCTTGCCTATTCCCTATGCTGTTTATGTCCACAGACTATAACTAGTAATGTTTTTAGTTAGAAGAGTCCTTCAAAACATCTCAACAAGCCTATGCTTTTTATAGATGAGGACCCTGTAGCCCCAAATGAAATGGCAAGCAGATCCACACATCCAAGTAAAAGTGGAATTCAGACATGAATTGTCTCTCCGGAATGAGCAGCTGATGAACTTCCATGTGCTCCCACTATGTTCCACTTTTATCACGGCTTCCAATGTCAATTATTGAGTCAAGTCTAAATTCCCTCACCTGGCTTACCATGCACACATTCTCACCCTTCACATCAGTGCTCACAAAGTCAAGATACTGCAGAACCCAAATGATAGGAGCCATAGGTACAATGCCATAGGGAGTGGTGGGGACTACATTTACTGGCATATCCTACCTAAAGCATTTGCCATTGTATTTTCATTTCCTTTGAAACACTTCTGGATAGATAGTATGGTTCTGAGTATTAGTTCAAGCTAAAACAAATGCTCCAATATTAAAACTATAATCCTGGGGTGACCCACAGTCCTGAGGTTATTGTCCTAATAGCCACCCTTGTACTAGAGGTAGTTGCTCAAGGAGCTGCCTTTCCCCCTTCCCACGCTGCCCAGAGGCCCAAAACACCTGGGGCGGTGAGGAATGCCTACATCGTTGCCATGGCACAGTGCAAGTGTCCTGCCCTGCCCCTGGCCACTCAGCGCCTGCATATGCAAATTAACTCACCATCTTTGTTGGGTTGATTTGCATACTCACTCCTGATTGGTTGGTGGACATCACAAATGTACAGTCAATTTGCATCTTTCTCTTTTATAGGTGTAAATATTGTTATAACTGTTCCATTGTATTATTATAAAAACTAGAGGCCCAGTGCACAAAATTCATGCATGGGGGTGGGGTGTCCCCTCAGCCCAACCTTCACCCTCTCCAATCCAGGACCCCTCAGGGGATGTCCAACTGCTGGTTTAGGCCCTAGGATCAGGCCTAAACCAGCAGTCGGACATCCCTCTCACAATCTGGGGCTACTGGCTCCTACTTCTTGCCTGCCTGCCTGCCTGATTGCCCCAACCGCCTCTGCCCATTGGCCTGATCATCCCTAACTGCACCCCTGCCAGCCTGGTTGCCCCTAACTACCCCCATGCCAACCAGGTTGCCCCCAACTTCCCCCCTCTGCCAGCCTAATCACCTCCTCACTGCCCCATGTCTGCCAGTCTGGTAACTCCCAACTTCCCTTCATGGCCCTCCCACCAGCCTGGTTGCCCCACACACCTGCTTGTTCAGTCATTTGGTTGTTCCTCACTAACCCCCCTGCCAGCCTCATAGCCTCACACAGCCTGTGGTTCAGTTGTCCAATTATGAAGTAATTCCTCTGTGGGAGATTTTAATTCCACCTGAAAAATCAAGGGAAAAGAAAAGAATGGGCCCTAGTTGTTGGATAGAGCATTGGTCTGAGGTCTAAAGGGTCCCGGGTTCAATTCCAGTCAAGGGCACATGCCAGGGTTGCAAGCTCAGTTCCCATTGTGGGGTGTGCAAGAGGCAGCTAATCAATGATTTTCTCTCATCATTGATGTTTCTATTTATCTCTCCCTTCCTCTCTGAAATCAATAAAAATATATTGAGAGAAAGAAAGAAAGAAAGAAAGAAGAAAGAAAGAAGAAAGAAAGAAGAATGAAAGAAGAAAGAAAAACATGGGAAGAAGAGGAAGAGGAGGCAGAGGGGGAAGGGAAAAGAAAAGAAGGGAGAGGGGAAGAAGAAGTAGAACTAGGAAGGCGTAGAAAGGTGACACATCCCTCCAGCTATAGGAGAGGCTGAAGTTCAGACCAGTGCTATTCGGGTCAGGTGACAAGTATGCATGTGTTCAGGTACACAAACAAATTATGCTTCTTTAATATAGTGTACAATTAGCTCCATAGAAACTCTCAGGCAGTGGGAAGGAGAAGCACCTAGGTCAGGTGAAATCAAAGACTACTGTCATCAGTGTCACAGTGTCCTGTGGGGTAGACGAGGTGGGGGCCTCTCCATGGAAAACTGGGCATTCATAGGCCTGCCCTTTCTGCTAAGACACACCTGCATAGTCTGTCTTTAGTTTTATTGTTTTTACTCTCTCACCAAGAAAGTGATATTATAACTTTCAAGAGATATTTTACCACATCCTTCTGTATGCATGGAATAAATGCTCCATCACCTTCTTTCTATGCCCTAACAGAACATCTGACAGCTCGCTACATTCAGAGTCATACCTTGAGAATCAGAATGATGCACATCTTTTACCAGCTTTGGACAAATCATCAGAAAAGCTGGCGTCATCTCCGAGAAGACTTAATAGGCAGAGACAAGGAAAATCATATTTCCTCAAGGAGGACAGCATAATGCTGGGAGAAGGAAGCCTTTGGCTACTTTCCCACTATCTCACATGAGGCTTTTCCCAGAACCCATCTCCAATTAAATAAATGGATTTATGTTTATCCAAAACCAGGTCCAGGTCAACAATCAAACCAATCCCAGATCTCACTTACTCCTCTCCCCCTTTATGACCCTTTTCTTCATTTCATCATCCTCTCAGGGGGTCTTCCTGGAACCTATTTATCTTCTTATGTGGCTGTATTTTCGTGTGTGTATGATTTATATCCACAGCTGAACTGTGCAAGCATGCAGCAAGGCCTCATCTATTCAGTTAATCCCGTGTCAGCCTACTCTGCACACACAGGATCCACCTTCCTCACGCTCCTCTTTTCAGAAACATCACCATTCATGCCTGAGGGCAAGTAGCAACATCTGCCTAAAGAATTAGTGTCACAGCTAATATCACAGCTGCTAGCAGGCAGGAGTGCTTCCCAGAGCCAGGCAGCCTACCAGGTGTTTCTCAAATGAGGAAGACTTGTCAGAGAATCTCAGTCTGGATTCTTCTGCACCTCTTTTCTCTCACATACCTGCACTGGATTATTTTTTTTTAATTTTTTCATATTTTTATTAAGGTATTATATGTGTACATATCTTACCATTGCCTGCCCCCTCCACTCCACTTCCATACATGCCCTTACCCACCAATGTTTTGCTTCCATTGGTTATGCTTATATGCATACATACAAGTCCTTCAGTTGATCTCTTATCTCCCCCACCTCTCCCTAACTTTCCCACTGTAATTTGACAGTCTGTTTAATGCTTTACTGTCTCTGCAACTATCTTTTTGTTCATCAGTTTATAATGTTCATTATCCATAAATGAGTGAGATCATGTGGTATTTTTCTTTTATTGACTGGCTTCTTTCACTCAGCATAATGTTCTCCAATTTCATCCAGGTTGCTGCAAATGGTAAGAATTCCTGCCTTTTTATGGCAGCATAGTATTCCATTGTGTAGATGTACCATAGTTTTCTAATCCAATCATCTGCTGATGGGCACCTAGGCTATTTTCCAAATCCTAGCTATTGTAAATTGTGCTGCTATGAACATAGGAGTGCATATATCCTTTTTGATTGGTGTTTCTAGTTTCTTAGGATATATTCCTAGAAGTGGGATTACTAGGTTAAATGGGAGTTCCTTTTTCTTTTTCTTTTTTTTTCTTTTTTTTTTTTTTTTTTTTTTTTTTTTTTTAGAAAACTCCATACTGTTCTCCACAGTAATTGCACCAGTGTGCATCCCCACCAGCAGTGTGTTCCTTTTTCTCCACATCCTTGCCAGCACTTGTCATTTGTTGATTTGTTGATGATAGCCATTCTGACAGGTGTGGGATAGTACCACATTGTCGTTTTGATTTGCGTCTCTCAGATAATTAGTGACTTTGAGTGTATTTTCATGTCTCTTGGCCTTCCTTCTATCTTCTTTTGAAAAGATTCTATTTAGGTCCATTGCCCATTTTTTAATTGGGTCATTTATCTTCCTTTTATTAAGTTGACTAAGCTGTTTGTAGATGTTGGAGATTAAACCTTTATCAGTGATAACTTTTGCAAATATGTTCTCCCATACAGTTGGCTTTCTTGTTGTTTTGTTGATGGTTTCTTTTGCTGTAAAAAAGCTTTTAATTTTGATGTAGTCCCATTTGTTTATTTTCTCTTTAGCTTCCATTGCCCTAGGGGCAGTATCAGTGAAGAAGTTCTTTCAGCATATGTCTGAGATTTTGCTGCCTGTGGATGCCTCTAGTATTTTTATGGTTTCCCGTCTTATGTTTAAGTCCTGTATCCATTTTGAGTTTTTTTATTATGGTGTAAATTGGTGATCTAGTTTCATTTCTTTGCATATATCTGTCCAATTTTCCCAACACCATTTATTAAAGAGACTGTCTTGACTCCATTGTATGTTCATGACTCCTTTGTCAAATATTAATTGAGCATAGTGGTTTGGGTTGATATCTAAATTCTCTATTCTATTCCATTGATCTATATGTCCATTCTTGTGCCAGTACCAAGCTGTTTTGAGAACAGTGGCTTTGTAATACAGCTTGAAATCTGCTATTGAGATCCCACCTACTTTATTCTTCTTGCTCAGGTTTGCTGTGGCTATTTGAGGTCTTTTTTTTGTTCCAGATGGATTTTTGGAGAGTTCTTTCTAGGTCTGGGAAATATTCTATTGGTATTTTAATGGGGATGCACTGGGTTATTTTGTTGTCACTGTTCACCTTGCTCCACAGGAGCTGAAGTTTAATACTCTGGTAGGAGAATTTGTTCTCTTGATTATCTTTGGTTGACCAGGTAAATACTCTGTAGAGAAAAAACTTTCAAGAGTCTTTAGGTGACTTGATCTTAGCTGTGTATGTCATTTAGGAAACTTTCAAATAAGTTTCTGGAATCAACCTCCTCAAAAATCCAGAGCATTTTCTGTAAATCACAGAGCTAACTATTTGAAGATATTGGCCTGTGAGTCATGCTGGGGTTGCTAGTTTTAACCTAAGATCAGTGAAAAGTCATGAAAATGTGTAAAACAGTGGGGTGGCCTGCTGAGCATCTCATGTTGACAAGATGATTGGCTGTACTGAAGTTCTGTAACACCTGCTGTTTGTAATAATACCTACATTCAGATTGTGCTTCCAGTTTATGGAATTGTAGTTTTTATTGATTTTATTGGGGTTTCATTGGTTAATAAAATTATATAGGTTTCAAGTGCATAATTCTATATCTTCTGTACATTGTATCATGTGTTCACCACCCGAAGTCTAGTCTCCTTTTCCCCTCTTCATAGTTTACCTACATAGATTGTCAAACAAAGCAGAGATTACAATCCCCACTTAGTGATTAGTTTGTTTCCAAGGATATGAGGGTCTTAGACAGCAATGTTGTCACCATCTGTAGCCATTCTTTCAGGCTCCTTCCTAGTAGATCCAAGTCAGACTGTCCTTCAGTCTTTTGTTGTTGTTGTTGTTAATCCTCATCTGAAAATATTCTTCCATTGATTTTTAAAGAGAGTGGAAAAGAGGGGAAGAGATAGATAGAGAAACATCAATGTGAAAGAGATTCATTGATTGGTTGTCTCGCACGTGTGCCCCATCCAGGGCCGGGGATTGAGGCTGTATCCAAGGTACATGCCCTTGACCAGACTCAAAACCATACCCTTCAGTCCTAGGACCAATGCTCTCACTGATCCAAATGAGCCTGATTGATGTCTGACTGCTCCTCTGCTAGCCTTTTTGCCCCTAACTACCCTCCCCTATAGGCCTGGTCACCCCCAACTGCTCTTCCCTGCAGGCCTGGGTTGCCCTCAACTTCCCTTCTCTGCTGACCTGGCCACCCCTAACTGCCCTCCCTGCAGGCTTGATCACCCATAACTGCCCTTGCTTGCAGGCCTGGCCCCTTCAAATTGCCCTCCCCTGCTGGCCATCTTGTGGCAGCCATCTTGTGTCCACATGGGGGCAGTCATCTTTGACCACATGGGGCAGCCATCTTGTGTGTTGGAGTGATGGTCAATTTGCATATTATTCTTTTATTGGATAGGATAGAGGCCTGGTGCACTGGTGGGGGCTGGCTGGTTTGCCCTAAAGGATGTCCCGGATCAAGGTGGGGGTTCCCTTAGGGCATGGGGCACCCTGGGCAAGGGGCCTGTGGTGGTTTTCAGGCCAGCTATGCCCCCTACTTCCCAAGCAGAGGCCCTGGTATCTGGGATTTATTTACCTTCTATAATTGAAACTTTGTAGCCTTGAGGGGAGCCAAGCCTCCTGCTCACTCCATGGCCACAGCCATTTTTGTTGGGATTTATTTATCTTCTATAATTGAAACTTTGTAGCCTTGAGCAGATTCCAAGGCAGTGCCAGAGCAGGCAGAAAGCAGGGTTCCTCCATTGCCAGGGAAACCAAAGCCTCCTGCTCTCTCCATGGCAGCAGCCATCTTGGTTGGGTAAATTTGCATACTCACTTCTGATTGGCTGGTGGGCATGGCTTGTGGGTATAGCTTAGGTGTGGTCAATTTGCATATTACTCTTTTATTAGATAGGATATGATGTACATGTATGTATATGAGCAGGTATTATCTATGCATATTTTTAATCAACTTTATTTCTATTTGTTCCAGGATATTTCATTTAATGACATAATTCATTTAATGGAAATTATTATTTTTAGCTACCATATTATTTGGGTTTATTTTCTTGTTTATCTACTAGAGGCCTGGTGCACAAATTTGTGCACCAGTAGGATCCCTAAGCCTGACCTGCAGGATCAGGCCGAAACTGGCTCTCAGATATACACCAGAGGGTCCTGATTTAAAAAGGGTGCAGGCCAGTCTTATAGACCCCACTGGTGCATAATCAGGGCTGGAGAGAGATGAGGGAGGTTGACCATCCAGGGAGGAACTGCAGGAGTGCTCCAGGGCATGTCCGGCCCATCTCACTCAGTCCTGATTGGCTGAACCTCAGCAGCAAGCTAACCTACCAGTCAGAGCATCTGCACCCTGGTGGTCAGTGCATGTCATAGTGAGCAGCTCAGTGGCCTTAGCATACCATTAACATATTACACTTTGGTTGAATGGCTGACTGGTTGAATGGACACTTAACATATTAAACTTTATTATATAGGATTTGTTTAGGATAATTGCTTAGAATTTTAAGAAAGAAAGAAATAAGCCTCAAAAAGACGCCTCCATGACGGCTTCTGGTATTGCTTCATCCCAGACCAGGCCAGTGCAGGACCTCTGACTGGGCCAGATGCTCGCCCATGCACAGGCTCTTCCTTTGGCTCTGAGATGCTCTGGATCCCTGGATGTGGACCTGGAACAGGAGAGAGAGACAGCACACACTTGCACACAACTGCTTTCTCAGGCCTTTCCAAAGACAGGAGAGAAGCCACTGCCTTGAAGGGAACTCCAGCCTGAGAACCTCCCCTCCCCTGGTCATCTTCCTAGACTGCAGTCCCCTCACCTTCTGGTGAGGCTTTTGTAGGCTTTAGATGCTCCAGCTTGATCCAAACAAGGTGGGCAA
This sequence comes from Pipistrellus kuhlii, assembly GCF_014108245.1. Lineage (NCBI taxonomy): Eukaryota > Metazoa > Chordata > Mammalia > Chiroptera > Vespertilionidae > Pipistrellus > Pipistrellus kuhlii. Next base: position 104,084,323 of record NW_023425515.1, on the reverse strand, counting down.
GGGCCACATGATGTGAGGTAGGGAAGTGGACCTGCACTGAGGCCTGCTTCAGCTGGAACCAGGGGAAGTGGAGAGCCCTGCCAAAACCCTGCACCTTGTCAGGCCAGGTTCCCATCATAGAAGCAATAGTCCTGGGGAAAGGCAGGTGGGAAGCAGTGTCAGAGTCCTGGTCTTTGCTTGCACACTGCCCTTCCATGGCACCCTTGTTTGGCACAGGGCCTCTGTGCCTGCCCTGACCATCCAGGGGACAGCTTCATGCCATTCCTGACACTTGTGTAGCTGTTTTGAGAGTAGTAGGCCTGGTTATTGAGCAGCTCACATGGAGTCTGTGTGAGTCTCTTCTTCCCCCTGACATTTGTCCTGAAAGTCCTGTCCCCTGTCCAGCCCAACCCTCTATGCATCTGGCATCTGTACTGAGTATTGAGACAGATTTGTGAGCAGGTTGCTCACCACATATCCTGGTGACTGATCAGGAGAGATTACTGTGAATAAGGGCAGGCAGAGCAGGATTGGATCGGGGTGGGTTTGGGACTCTGAGGGACTTCTCAACCCACCCTCTGCTTCAGTTCTATGAGGCTGGGGGCCCCATCCACAGTCCTCTCTGACTCCTCTACTACCAGAATAGAAGCCACCAGGGCTCAGGCCTCCATTGGGAATCAGATGATGTGTAAGGTCACAATTCTGCCAGGCCCTCCCCATCCACAGCCTCCATCCTGTAGATACAGGAGGCCCTCCTTCTGGACCCAAAGACCACTCACTTTTTTACTTGGTCCTGTAGTGTGTCTCTCTGGTCATTATAAGGAGGTATGCCTCCAGTCGTGGAAAAGATCTTGACAGCATCAGATCTGATGGATGGGGGATTGGACCTGCGAATGATGGACAGAGTGATTGTCTGATTCACTGAGTAGACTGCAGGCCCAGGAATTGTGTCTGTTTCATTGGCCGAGTTATGCTAAGTGTCTTCAAAAGTGATGACTTACAGTAAGTGCTTAATACACATTGTCGAATAAATGAATGCCAACCAAAACTGTCTCAAATGGCTGAGTGGGCCTAGGGGCTCTCCTATTCCAAGAAATCCCTAATCTGCCAACACCAAAGACAATGACCAGGATCAGCTAAGTGGATTCTCAATCTTGTTGACTGGTTGTTTTCCATGTGCTTTTGCAATCTCAGAAATGCCACAGACCAAGAAAAATATAAAAACTAAAAAAAGAAAGAAAGAAAGATGAAACCCCACAAATGACATAGGCCACTGATGGGTGAGTTTTCCTGGGGAAATAATTGAGAGAAATAATTGCCATAAATTATCACAGCACATCTAGTAGCCCTTTCTGCAGAGCCAGGCAGCAGGTAAGCACCTGCCCTGGATTGTCCCCACAGTCTCTACCACCCCACTTTTCAGAGGGCAAACTGAGGCTCAGAGAGAAAGCACACAGCTAGCAGTGGGCAGAGTCATCCCTGTGTAGAGGAAGGGGGCATGTGCTCACCTCGTAAACAGCTGGTCCAGGAACTGTTGGGCTCTACAGAAGGCTGGGTGACTGGGCATAAAGGTGGTGATGTGGGAGATGTTTCCAGCAAGGAAAGCTGGTACCATCAATGCTGCCACTCTTCCCAGTGTGCCTTCCTGGAGGGCTCGCATCCTGCGGGCCTCGTGTAGGTTAAGTGTTAACTCAGCTGCACACTGGGTGGGACAAGGAGAGATCCTATCAGTGGCATCCCCGTGAACCACCTGGAGGACTGATCTGGAGCTCAGCCAGGGACTCCTAGCCCCTCAAGGGCATGTGCAAGAGGAGGGCCTGGAGGACCCATGCTGAACAAGGTTCTAGGTTTTAAATGTACCACTTATGTTTGGCGGAGGAGGTGTAGGGTATTTATACACTTGTTACCTTCTAGGCATTTTTTTAAAAACTAAGGAGCAATAGACCTCCCCGTATTAGTAGTCTGTATGGAGAGCATTGTCCCCAGGAGTCCTGAATAAACATCTTTATAGAGATGAGAACATAGTGGCTTAGGGATGTCAGGTGTTGCTTAAAGTCCTGCAGGTCAGAACTAAGAGTTGTCCCAAGCTAGGGCTGTATGACATTCCCTCTTAGCTGCCTGACACTCATTTGCTCCTGATGTGGTTGGGGAACCTTGTCCTTCCCCAGTTGGAAGCCATTGACTTCCAAAAGACACTTACTTTTCTTCCTATTACATTAGACGGTAGTTTGAGACCTTCAAGATGGGGATCCTAGAGTAAGCAAAGGGGCAAGTGCCTGGAGACTACAGACCATAAAAGCCAATCACCAGGCATGAGTCTAAGCAGATGACTCCGAAAGGAGCCAGTCCATGTGGCTGAGGAAAAGCTGTCACATGAGTAAAAATACCCATGAGGCAATTGCCAGTCAAGGAACACTGTGATTGCCTTGGACAACCTGGCATTGGATTGGTCAAAATTGAAATGAGTGAGAGATCCCTGGACCAGACTGGGCATGATGCAGCAGCCATCATCACAAAACTGATGTTGGCAGCATCACTGATATAGCCTTTTGATTTGGAATCTGACTGCAGCTGTTATCATTTTACTAGTGAGTGTCCTGCCACCAGCAGTGGGCATCTGTATCCTGCTGGGAATCATATGTACATTATTGTCTAAATTGTATCATCCAAATTCTATGACTTTGGAACCCCTGGAACTTCAGAATGTGCCTGTCTCTGAGTTGGATTCTTTAAGCAAGCCATTAAGATTAAGGGGAGTCAGTAGTGTAGGTCTTTATATATATATATATATATATATATATATATATATATATATATATATATATATATTATTGATTTTTTACAGAGAGGAAGGGAAAGGGAGAGTTAGAAACATCAATGAGAAAGAATCATCGATCAGCTGCCTCTTGCACGCCCCTTACCGAGGATGTGCCTGCAACCAAGGTACATGCCTTTGACCAGAATCGAACCTGGGACCTTTCAGTCTGCAGACCAACGCTCTACCACTGAGCCAAACCGGCTTCGGCAGTAGTGTAGGTCTTAATCCAATATGACCAATATCCTTTGAAGAGGGGAGAACACAGAGAATCACAGCGAGGACTCCATGTGACACAGAGAGAGAAGACATCCATCTACATGCCAAGGAAAGACCCCTCAGGAAGCACAGCCCTGCCGACAGCCACCTCTTTAATTAGTAGTCTCTGGAATTGTGAGAAAATGTCTGCTGTTTACAACAACCAGTGTGATTCGATGCTATAGCAACACAAGGAAACTCATACAGTCCATCTGGACACAGGTAAGTATTCCCAGCTGCACTGCTGACATGGTACATGAATGAAGTTATGCCATGCCCAATAGCATGGAAAGGCTGCATCACAGTGGCAGACCCCCTCTGTTATTGGAGGAAGTCTGCAAGGACAGCTGAGCTGACTGCTCCACAGGCTACTGGGGCAGTAGTTTAGGAAACATAACCAAGGAAATATACAAATGTGCTCATGGCCTATTGTGAAATGAAAGAAGGTATTTTTTTTTTATCTCTAATATTCCTATAAATGTGTGAGGAGTGTCTTTATAGCCTCCTGTGTAGCTGGAGGGAGAAGAGGAGGTCCAGAATCTTTCAGGCATGGGACTGTGGGTCACTTTAGGGTAAGCTCTGGAAGAGCCCCCAGGGAGTCCCCAGAGTTGAGTCTGAGTTCTGAGCACTGCCAGGTCATCTTGGGGGTTGTGGGTGTGGAGAATCCCCCTGGGCCAGCTCTCACCTTTGTCTGCCATTGGATGGTGTCTGTGGCCTGGCACACCTTCCCTTGATGTAGGAAAGTATAGGAGTTAAACCCACCAACCAGCTCTTCGATGACATCCTCATTGGAGCTCTACAGAGACAGAGCCCGGCCCGGGCCAGGCGGCATTAGGAACTCTCCACCCAATCTGCGGTTCTATCTTACAGCAGCCCTGAAAACTCAGACAGACTGTTAGGGCACAAGGAAGATGTTCCCGGCAGCCCTGCTGAACTAGCAACAGAATTGAATCATGCCAAGGTCCCACAGCACTGAAAGGCTGAATTGCTGAGGAAAACTACCCCCTTTATGGGTACAATATGGATATGAGTAAGCCACAGCTCCTGCCATGGCCAGCCTACATTGGTTTGTCCTGCTCTGTGAGATGACAAGTTTCAGAGAAATGTATTCTGTATTTTATATCCTCCCCATTTTGTGTACACACCCCTACCAAGTGTGATGATGCGTAAGGCTTGGCAAAAGTCTGCAAGAACAGTCAGGCTGACTGTTCCACAGGATACCTGGGACAGGAAGTTGAAACAACAATAAGAGCAAAATACAAATTTGCTCATGGTCTACTGTGAAATGAAACATAATAATTTTATTCTCTAATATTCCTAAAATGTGTGAGGAATATAACTGGAGGGAGAAGGGGAGGTCCATATTCTTTTGTGCATGGAACTGTGGACACTAGTGGGAACACCCTGGGAGAGCCGTAGAGCAGTCCCCATATTTGAATCTGGGTTCTTGCCCCTCCCTAATCATCTTGGGGTCTTGGGTGTGGAGTTCCCCCTATGCCAGCTCTCACCTCAGCCTGGCACTGGCCAGTAATGTCCACCTGGTGCATCTGCACCTTGACCCTGCAGATGATGTAGTGGGGCCCATGAACCAGCTCCTTGACGACATCCTCATTGGAGCTCTGCAAAAACAAAGCTAGGTACTGAGACAAAAGGCATTGGGAACCTTCTAGCCAATCTGTGGTCCTATGTTATAGCAGACCTAGCAGATAAAACAGTCTATTAGGACATAATGGAGATATTCTTAGGAGCCCTGCAGAACTAGCAGCAGAATTGAATCCTGTCAGGGTCCCACAGCATTGAAACACTGAAACACTAAGGAAATGTACCTCATTTATGGGATGATATGGCGATGAGTAAAGCCAAAGCTCCTGCCCTGGCTGGCCCACAGTGGTTTGCTATGCTCTGTGAGATGACAAGTTGCGGAGAATTGTGTCCATATCTTAATCCCTCTGCATATTTTTTCTTCCTTCCTCACTCCCTTTCTTTTCCTTCCTCTCCTTCTTTCTTTCTTTCTTTCTTTCTTTCTTTCTTTCTTTCTTTCTTTCTTTCTTTCTTTCTTCCTTCCTTCCTTCCTTCCTTCCTTCCTTCCTTCCTTCCTTTCTTTTTTTTCTTCTTCCCTACCTTTCTTCCTTTTTTTTTTTTTGTAAAAACCACCTATCAAGTGTGATGATATGTAAGGCAAGAGGTGTGCAAGGACAGCCAAGCTGAATGCTCCACAGGGTACCAGGGACAGGAAATTAAATCATGGAAACCAGCCAAATGTAAAGACAACAAGAATGTGTTTACTTTATGAGTCCAACAAATACATGAAGACTGTATTCCTACCCTACCAGGAACCTAGACGGGAGTATTGGAGGTACAGATGTCTTTGGAAGTGGGCCCCAGATTTGAGTCTGGGTTCTGGTCCCAACCCAGTCATCTCAGGTCATGGGGGTGGGACAGCTCTTACCTCAGACTTGCACTGGACACTGTTCCTGGACTGGTGCTCTAGTCCCTTGTTCCAGTTGATAGTGTAAGTAAACCCATCAGCCAGCTCCTCAATGACATCCTCCTCGGAGCTCTACAAAGACAGAGCCCGGTGCCGGGCCAGGAGGCATCGTGGCCAGCCTGGGCATTGCCAGCTGGGGGAAATGCCCACCACAAATTTCACTCCCTCGATCAGGCACAGAGGGGCATCTGCAAAGACCTCCAACCACAGAAAGCACGAGATGACACCTTGAAGGCTCAAGGTTAGCAAGTGTGTAGAGGAGCTTGGTCCCCAGAACTCATGTTTCCATCCCACCAGCCATGCCTTGGGGTATGAACATCACAGACTCACCAGGCCAACAACCAGCTCCTGCCCAGGATGAGTGCACCTCACCCCCAATTTCCCTCTTCAGCCCCAACACACACACACACACAGAGGATGAGAGGTAAAGAGTGTGTTGGGCTGGCCAAATGGGGGTCCCAGTTGGGGTCTGGCCTCGATGGGCCTGCTCTGGGCTGCCCTCAGTTACCTGAGGCTGCCTCTTGCCATAGGGCGAGAGGCATCCATGGTGGCATTTGCGCCAAAGCAGACACCTACAGCAACAGAAACATCTCCCACTCTGGGCTTTCTTCTTCCCAGAGCCTCGGAAAGTTGGAAAGCAACAGAGAAACATCCTACTCTCCTGACTGTCTCCAATCAAGTGAGCTATAATAGAATGTAGGTCCCTGGTTACCAGATTTCTCATTTCTGTTGGGCAGTCTGTCACCAAGGAAGTGAGGTCACCTCTCAAGGTTCCATGACTTGGATCCCTTCCTCCAATCAGAGCCCTCAAAGCCCTCTCTGGCTGTTAACCACTCACCCTCCTCACCCATGGCATTTCCATACCTGTATACCAATACCTAACAGCCCTCCACCAGCTCCCTAGGAATGTCTCAGGTCCCCAGCTTGGAGGAGAAAGCTGAGTCCATACCTCCTTTTTCTTATCAGTTCTGTGCCCTGGGAAAGCCTTTGTGCCTCTCTGGGCCTCTCCAGTTTCCCAAACTGCACAATGAGAGTGATGCTAGACACCATTTCCTAAGGACCTCATCAGGTGTGGATGAGATAGCTGTGTGTCTCTGTGTCTGTCTGTCATATCGTGGAAATGGGAGAGGAAGTACCCATGTTTTGAGCTGCCCTATATAGAGGCCCCATTGGAGTGAACCGAGGGAGTGCCCAGGTGAACAGGCAGGAGCTCTCCTCCGTCTAACCTGCATCCCGACACAAACCAGGGGAGAGACAGAAGGAAATTAGTAGAACCTCAGTTGAAATACATCTGCTTCATAGAGACCTTGGGGCAGAAGTACCCACCAAACTATGCCCAGATCTGAGGTGTTAATATTTGTACTTTATAGGTGCAAGGTCTGAGGGGGGTTGTTTGTGCCTCGGTTTCCCCATTTGACACATGGCAATAATAAAAAACATACCCTCTTAGATTATGGGGAGTATTAAAGAATTTATGTTTGAAAAATGGTGGGAATATCTGGCATGTCACAAAGGCTATGTCTATGTGTTATAAATCAGTTTAAACACTCTTTCTTACAATGTCTGTAAGCTTCTGAGGTGGGACTAGCAGCTGGCTGAAGGATGTATGATTGCCACTTTTTAAGGCTTTACAAACATCCTGTCCTGCCTGTACTTCACATCGCCTATGTGAAAGGCTGAGTCAAACAAGAGCTCTGGGTGTCATTGTGTTGTGGCCAGAACTTCTCAGGATTCTGGGAACTTCTGGAGAGAAATTGGACTCCATGGGTGGGAGTGAAGGTGGTTGTCAAGGTGTGCCAAGCCTTCTCAAGAGTGATGCAGTAAAAAGACAGGAGCACCGAGCTGAGCACAGAACCTGCCCCAGCTCAGGGCCTGAAAACCAAGAAGGGAAACAAACACTGTCCAGGAGGCTGAGATGGAAAAGGTAGGGGCTGGGAGGAGACTCTCGGGGTCCATTTCACCAGCTGCTCCTGCTGCCTTGGGCTTTTATCTCCTATTTGTCAACAAACTGGACAGCCTGGACAGATTCCTAGAAACTTCCAGTCTTCCAAAATAATCATGGAAAATCAGAAAACCTGAATAGACTGATAACAACTAATTAAATTAAAGCAGTAATAAAAATAAATAAAAACTCCCAACAAACAAAAGTCCTGGACAAATGGCTTCACAGGAGAGTTGACCAAACATTCAAAGAACTAACACCTATCTTCCTCAAACTAGTTTTAAAAATATAAGAGGAAGGAAGATGTCCAAGTTCTTTTTATGAGGACAGCATTATACCAATTCTAAAACCAGAAAAAGACACTATAAAGGAACAGAATTACAGCCCAATATCCTTGATCAACATAGATGCTAAAATCTGCAATAAAATATTAGCAAACTAGATTCAGCAACACATTAAAGCAGGTGGAAAACCTTTTCTTTGCCGAGGGCCATTTGAATATTTATAACATTTATGGTCCATACAAATTTATCAACTTAAAAATTAGCCTGCTATATTTGGTCAAACATTTAATTAACTCATCCCTAATGCCTTGGAGGGCCAGACCAAATGACTGTGCACTCTTCACATGGCCTAAGGGCCAGACGTTCCCCATCCCTGTATTAAAGAGATCAAGGACCATGACCAAGAGGGATTTATTCTTGGGATGCATGGTTGGTACAACACAAATCAAAAGTGTGATACATCACATAAACAAAATGCAGGATAAAAATTAGATGATCATATCAATAGACAAAGAAAAAGCATTTGACAAAATCTAGCACCCATTTATAAATAAAAATTCTCAACAAAGTGGAAATAGACAGATCATACTTCACAATAATAAAGGCCATATAGCCGAAACCGGTCTGGCTCAGTGGATAGAGCATTGGCCTGCAGACTGAAGGGTCCCGGGTTTGATATAGATCAAGGGCATGTACCTAGGTTGTGGGCACATCCCCAGTAGGAGGTGTGCAAGAGGCAGCTAATCGATGATTCTCTCTCATCTATGTTTCTAACTCTCTATCCCTCTGTCTTCCTCTCTGTAAAAAATTAATAAAATATATTTTAAAAATAAAGGCCATATATAACAAACCTACAGCTAATACTCAATTGGCAAAAACTGAAAGCATTTTTCTTCAGAACAGGAACTACATAGAGATGTCTACTTTCACCACTGTTTTTGTTTGTTTGTTTATTTTCTTTTCTTTTCTTTTTTTAAGTTGAGAACCACTGCTTTATTTTAATTTTATTTATTTATTTATTTATTTATTTATTTATTTATTTATTAAATATATTTTATTGATTTTTTACAGAGAGGAAGGGAGAGAGATAGAGAGCCAGAAACGTCAATGAGAGAGAAACATCGACCAGTTGCCTCTTGCACACCCCCTACCGGGGATGTGCCCGCAACCAAGGTACATGCCCTTGACCGGAATCGAACCCGAGAACTTTCAGTCTACAGACCGATGCTCTACCACTGAGCCAAACCGGTTTTGGCTCTTTTGTTTTTTAGTTAACCCTCCACCAAAAATATTTTTCCATTGATTTTTAGACGGTGGAAAGAAAAGTAAAAAACAGAGAGAGAAACATGGATATGAGAGAGACATATTGTTTGGTTGCCTCCTGTACACGCACCCAAACAAAACTGGGGATTGAGCCTGCAATTGAGGTATATGCCCTGAACTGGAATCAAACCCGGGACACTTCAGTCTGAGGGCTGAAACTATTCACTGAGCCAAACTAGCTAAGGTGTGTTCACCACTCTTATTTTTTTTAATAAATCTTTATTGTTCATATTATTACAAATGTTCCTCATTTTCCCCCTCCATTGCTCCCCTCCACCAGGTTTCCACCCCACCCACTGCCCTTTCCCCACCCCCCAATGTCCTCATCCATAGGTGCACAGTTTATTTTCAGTCTCTTCCCGCAACCCCCACTCCCCTTTTTCCCGAGAATCCTCAGTCCACTCCCCTTCCATCCCCTGATTCTATTATATTCAACAGTTAATATTGTTCATCAGGTTTTGTAATTCTCTTGGTTTTTAGATTCGCTTGTCGATAGTTATGTGTTTGTTGTTCATAATTTTTATCTTTATCTTCTTCCTCTTCCTAAAGAACCCCCTTTAACAATTCATATAATTCTGGTTTGGCAGTGATGAACTCTTTTAGCTTTTTTTATTTGTGAAGCTCTTGATCTGGCCTTCAATTCTGAGTGATAGCTTTCAGTATTTTTGGCTATAGGTTCTTGCTATTCATCACCTTGAATATTTCTTGCCATTTCCGGCTGGCATGCATGGTTTCTGTTGAGAAATCAGCTGACAATTGTATGGGTGCTCCTTTATAGGTAATTACCTGCTTTGCTCTTGCTGTTTTTAATATTCTCTCTTTGTCTTTTGCTTTTGGAATTTTAATTATGATGTGTCTTGGTGTGGTCCTCTTTGGATTCCTTTTGTTTGGAGTTCTGTGCGCTTCCTGGACTTATAAGTCTATTTCTTTTCCCAGGTGGGGGAAGTTTTCTGTCACTATTTCTTTCAATATGTTTTTGGTATCTTGCTCTCTCTCATCTTCTGGTACCTCCATAATTCTGATGTTGGCTCACTTGAAGTTGTGCCAGAGGTTTCTTACATTATCTCCAACTTTCTGGATTCTCTTGTCTTCTTGCTTCTGCGGAGGAGTGTCCTCTGGCTCTTTGTGTTCCAAATCTTTGACTTGACTCTTGCAATCTTCCATTCTTTTTTTAGGACTCTGTATAATATTTTTTATTTCATGATTGCCGGGGGCTCGGGGGCAGGGCACTACAGGAAACAGGGAGTGACTGCTAATAAGAGGGTTTCTGAGTTGAGGAAAATGTTCTAGAATTCACTGTGGTGATGGTTATACAACTGTGAATAGAATAAAAGCCACTGAATTATGTACTTTATTTTTCCCCATTTTTTTAATTCAATTATTATCTGTGTACATATTTTAACATCGCCCCCCCTCCTATACATACCCCCTATCCCCAGAGTTTTGTGTCCATTGGTTGTACTTATATGCATGTATACAAGTCCTTCAGTTGATCTATTATCTCCCCCAGATCTCCCTACCCTCCCCGCTGTAATTTGACAGTCTACTTGTTGCTTTACTGTCTCTATATATATCTTTTGGTTCATCAGTTTATAATGTTCTTTATTATGCATAAATGAGTGAGGTCATGCAGTGTTTCTCTTTCATTGACTGGCTTATTTCACCCAGCATGATGTTCTCCAATTCCATCCAAGTTGCTGCAAATGATGAGAATTCCTTCTTTTTTATGGCAGCATAGTGTTCCATTGTGTAGATGTACCATGGTTTTTGGTCCAATCATCTGCTGACAGGCACCTAGGCTGTTTCCAAATTCTGGCTATTGTAGATTGTGCTGCTATGAACATAGGGGTGCATATATCCTTTCTGATTGGTGTTTCTAGTTTCTTGGGATATATTCCTAGAAGTGTGATTACTGGGTCAAATGGAAGTTCCATTTTCAGTTTTTTGAGGAAACTCCACACTGTTCTCCACAGTGGTTGCACCAGTCTGCATTCCCACCAGCAGTGCACAGGGGTTCCTTTTTCTCCGCAACCTCACCAACACTTGTCGTTTGTTGATTTGTTGATGTTGGCCATTCTGACAGGTGTGAGATGGTACCGCATTGTTGTTTTGATTTGTATCTCTCGGATAATTAGTGACTTTGAGCATATTTTCATGTGCCTTTTGGCCTTCCTTCTGTCTTCTTTTGAAAAGATTCTATTTAGGTCCATTGCCCATTTTTTAATTGGATCATTCATCTTCCTTTTATTTAGTTGTATAAGTTGTTTGTAGATGTTGGAGATTAAACCTTTATCAGTGGTAACATTTGCAAATATGTTCTCCCAAACAGTGGGCTTTCTTGTTGTTTTGTTGATGGTTTCTTTTGCTGTAAAAAAGCTTTTTATTTTGATGTAGTCCCATTTGTTTATGTTCTCCTTAGCTTCCATTGCCCTAGTGGCAGTATCAATGAAGTTCTTTTGGCATACGTCTGAGATTTTGCTTCCTGTGGATGCTTCCAGTATTTTTATGGTCTCCCATCTGATGTTTAAGTCCTGCATCCATTTTGAGTTTATATTTGTGTATGGTGTAAGTTGGTGATCTAGTTTCATTCAGTCTTTTGCATGTATCTGTCCAATTTTTCCAACACCATTTATTCAAGAGACTGTTTTGACTCCATTGTATATTCGTGCCTCCTTTGTCAAATATTAATTGAGCATAGTGATTTGGGTTGATATCTGGGTTCTTGATTCGATTCCATTGATCTATATGTCTGTTCTTGTGCCAGTACCAGGCTGTTTTGAGAAAAATGGTTTTGTAATATAGTTTGAAGTCTGGTATTGACATCCCTCCTACTTTACTCTTCTTTCTCTGGATTGCTGTGGCTATTCGGGGTCTTTTATTGTTCCAAATGAACTTTTGGAGAGTTCTTTCTAGGTCAGTGAAATATGTCGTTGGTATTTTAATGGGGAGTGCATTGGACCTATAGGTTGCTTTAGGAAGTATGGACATTTTGATGATGTTGATTCTACCAATCCATGAACATGGTATGTTCTTCATTCTGTTTACATCTTCCTCTATCTCTTTTTTCAGTGTCATGTAGTTTTCCACATATAGGTCCTTTACTTCCTTAGTTAAATTTATTCCTAAGTATCTTAATTTTTTTGGTGCAATGGTAAACGGAATTGCTTTTTTAGTCTCTGTTTCTGCAGTTTCTCTGTTGGTGTATAGAAAAGCCATGGATTTATTAGCATTAATTTTGTATCCTGCTACATTGCCAAATTCATTTATTAAGTCAATTAGTTTTTTAATGGAGTCTTTTGGATTTTTTATGTACAATATCATGTCATCTGCAAATAAGGATAACTTTACTTCTTCTTTTCCAATTTGGATGCCTTTTATTTCTTCTTCTTGTCTAATTGCAATAGCTAGTACTTCCAGTACTATGTCAAACAGGAGTGACGAAAGTGGGCATTCCTGTCTTGTTCCTGTTCTTGGAATGGTTTTAGTTTTTGCCCATTGAGTATAATGTTGGCTGTGGATTTATCATATATAGCTTTTATTATGTTGAGGTATGATCCTTGTACTCCCACCTTGTTGAGAGTTTTTATCAGGAAAGGGTGTTGGATTTCATCAAATGCTTTTTCTGCATCAATTGATATGACTATATAATTTTTATCTTTCAATTTGTTTATGTGATGTATCACGTTTATTGATTTGTGGATATTGTACCATACTTGCATTCCTGGAATAAATTCTACTTGGTCATGGTGTATGATCTTTGTGATGTTCTGCTGGAGCCGATTTGCAAGAATTTTGTTGAAGATTTTGGCATCTTTGTTCATGAGGGATATTGGCCTGTAATTCTCTTTCATTGAGTTGTCTTTATCTGGTTTTGGTATTAGGGGGATGCTGGTTTCATAGAAGGAATTTGGAAGTGTTCCTTCCTCTTGAATTTTTAGGAATAGTCTGAGGAGGATAGGTTTTAGTTCTTCCTTGAATGTTTAGTAAAACTCTCCTGTGAAGCCATCTGGCCCTGGACTTTTGTTTGCTGGAAGCTTTTTGATGACTGTTTCCATTTCTTCCCAAGTCACTGGTCTATTGAAATTTTTAGATTCTTCCTGATTGAGTTTTGGAAGTTTGTATTTTTCTAGGAGTATGTCCATTTCCTCCAGGTTGTTCAGTTTGTTGGAATAGAGTTGTTCGTAGTATTTTGTAACAATCCTTTGTATTTCGGTGGGGTCTGTTGTTATTTCACCTTTTTCGTTTCTGATTTTGTTTATGAGTCCTCTCTCTTTGTTTCTTGGTTAGCCTGGCTAGAGGTTCATCTATCTTGTTTATCCTTTCAAAGAACCAGCTCTTGGTTTTGTTGATCTTATGTATGGTTTCTTTGGTCTCTAGTCGTTTATCTCCGCTCTGATTTTTGTTATTTCCTTCCTTCTGCTTACACTGGGCTTTTCTTGTTGCTCTTTTTCTAACTCTTTGAGTTGTAGAGTTAGATAACTTGTTACCATTTTTTCTTGTTTTTTGCAATAGGCTTGTAGGGATATGAACTTTCCTCTCAAAACTTCTTTTGCTGTGTCCCATAGATTTTGGATTGTTGTGTTTTCATTTTCATTTGTTTCCAGGATGTTTTTAATTTCTTCCTTGATTTCTCTGGTAACCCAGTCCTTGTTTAATAACATACTGTTTAGTCTCCATGTGTTTGATTTCTTTGGTTTATTTTTATTGCAGTTAATTTCCAGTTTTATGCCACTATAATCTGAGAAGATGCTTGATATGATTTCTATCTTCTTGATCTTGAAGAGACTTTGCCTATGTCCCAAAATGTGGTCTATCTTTGAGAATGTCCCATGTGCACTTGAGAAGAATGTATATTCTGTGGCTTTGGGGTGAAATGTTCTTTAGATGTCGATTAATTCTATCTGGTCTAATGAGTCATTTAGGACTGATATTTCTTTGCTGATTTTTTGTTTAGATGATTTGTCCAAGGGTGACAGTGGGGTATTAAAATCTCCTACTATGATTGTATTGCTATTAATCTTTCCCTTAATGTCCTCCAGGAGTTTTTTGTTTTTGTTTTTGTGTGTGTGTGTGTGTGTGTGTGTGTGTGTTTTAATGTATTTGGGTGCTCCCATATTGGGTGCATATATATTTACCAGGGTTATTTCTTCTTGTTGGATTGCTCCCTTTAGTATTATGAAGTGGCCTTCATTATCTCTTGTTATGTCATTCACTCTGAGATCTAATTTGTCAGATATAAGTATTGCTACCCCAGCTTTTTTTTTATTTCCATTTGCCTGGAAAACCTTTTTCCATCCCTTCACCCTCAGTCTGTGTGCGTCTTTTTTTCTGAAGTGGGTTTCTTGTAGACAACAGATATATGGGTCTTGTTTTCTTATCCAATCTGTTACCTTATGTCTTTGATTGGAGCATTTAATCCATTTACATTTAAAGATATTATTGATAGATACTCATTTGATGCCATTTTTATTCTATACCCCTCTGTTCCTTCTTCGCTTCCTATTTCTTTATTTTTACAGTAGACCCTTTAGCATTTCTTGCATTGCTGGTTTGGTGGAGATAAATTCCTTTAGACTTTTTTTGTCTGTGAAGCTCCTGATTACACCTTCAATTTTGATTGATAGCCTTGCTGGGTACAGTATTCTTGGATTCAGACCCTTCCTTTGCATGACTTTGTATATTTCATCCCATTCCCTTCTGGCTTGATGAGTTTCTGTTGAGAAATCAGTTGCTAGTCTGATGGGGGTTCCTTTATATGTAACTTTCTGTCTCTCTCTGGCTGCTTTTAAGACTCTTACCTTGTCGTTGGTGTTTGCCAATTTAATTATAATGTGCTTTGGCATTGGTCTTCTGGGATTCATTTTGCTTGGGACTCTGCGAGCATCTTGGATTTGTGTGGGTTTTTTCTTCTCTATCTCAGGTAAGTTTTCTGTCATTATTTCTTGAAATACATTTTCCATGTCTTCCCCAGTTTCCTTTCCTTCTGGAACTCCTATTATTCTAATATTTTTTTGTTTTGCATTTTCCCAAAGTTCCCTTAAGCTCTCCTCCTGCTTTTTAATTTTTTTTTCCCCAGAAGCTGCTCTAATTGGGTATTTTTTTCCATCTTGTCTTCTAGCTCACTGATGTGGTCCTCTGCTTCTTCTAGTCTACTCTTGATGCTTTCTATTGAGTTCTTCATAGTAGCGATGTCATTTTTCATTTCCTCTTGGTTCTTCTTCAATTCCTCTTGGTTCTTCTTCAGTTCCTCTTGGTTCTTCTTTATTTCCTCTTGTTTCTTATTCATATCATCAAATTTCTCTTCCATTCTTTTTAGCCATCCTATGATCATTACTCTGAATTCTTGCTCTGGTAGGTTGCTTACTCTAACTCGTTTACTTCCTTTTCTGGTGATGCCTGCTTTTCTTTCATTTGTGGGCTGTTTCTTTGTCTCCCCTTGGTCTCTCTTTTCAGGATGTCTGGTTATGTGGTGTTCCTTCTCCTTTCCAAGGGCGATTGAAGAATTCCCTTGAATCCACGTGTTTGCGCCAATTGGGGCGTCACAGCTGCTCAATGGACTCCTCTGCTGTGGGTTTTCCAGGCCTCAGAGAAGATCCTCCTTTCCTGGTAAGATGGCACAACCTTCCCCCTGAGCCCATAGCTCCGGGAAAGGTCGCCGCTGCTGTAGTGCTGGCTGCTTGGTCAGGAAATCCTGTCCAATGGACCCTTCCTTACCTTCCTTTAGAGTTCCGCTGCCCCTTAGCTGCCAATCAATATTCCCTGAGCGACTCAGACGCTGTTTTTATCTGTTCTGGGGCCAGGGTCAGAACAAGTCCGTCTGTTCAGTTGCCATCTTGTCCCTCTTCCCCCCTGAATCATGTACTTTAAATGTTTAAACAGTATGATGTGTGAATTATCCTACCTAATAAAAGAGTAATGTGCAAATTAACCATTACTCTGCTCAAGCCATGCCCACAGCCAATCAGAGTGAGTATGCAAATTAACCCCAACCAAGATGGCTGCAGCCACAGAGAGCAGTTGAGAGGCTTGGGTTTCCCTGGCAATGGAAGCCAAGCTTTCCACACATCCTAGCTGGCCTAGGCCTCCACTCAAGGCTACAAAGTTTTAATTATAGAAGATAAATCTCAAGAAAAATGGTGACAGCCACAGAGCTGGAAAGAGCAGGCTAGGGTTGCCCCTGATAACGGAGGAAGCAAAGCTTTCCACCTACCCTGGCTGGCCTAGACCTCCACTCAATGATACAAAGTTTCAATGATAGAGGATAAACAAATCCAAACAGAAATGGCAGCAGCCGGAGTAAGCAGAGGATTTGGCTCCGCTCCAGGCTACAAAGTTTCAATTGTAGAAGGTAAATAAATTCCAGATACCAGGGCCTCTGCTTGGGTCACCAGGGGATGTGGCCAGCCTGCAAAGTACCACAGGCCCCTTGCCCAGGCCATCTCACACCCCAAGAGAACCCCACCCTGATCTGGGACACCATTCGGGGCAAACCAGCCGGCTCCCACCCATGCACCAGGCCTCTATCCTATCTAATAAAAGAGTAATATGCAGATTGACTATCACTCCAACACACAAGATGGCTGTCCCCATGTGGTCAAAGATCCTGCCCCAATGTGGACACAAGATGGCCAGCAGGGGAGGGCAGTTGGGACGCACCAGGCCTGCAAAGGAGGGCAGTTGGAGGTGATCAACCTTGCAGGGGGTGGGCAGTTAGGGGTGACCAGGCCAGCAGAAAAGGGAAGTTGGGGGCAAAAAGGCTGGCAGGGGAGCAGTTAGACATCAATAACTCTGGCATGGGAGTGGTTAGCAGGTATCTGGCTGGCAGGCAGAAGTGGTTAGGGGCAATCAGGATAGCAGGCAGGCGAGCAGTTGGGAGCCAGCAGTCCTGGATTGTGAGAGGGATGTCCGACTGCCCGTTTAGGCCTGATATCCAGTGGGATTGGGCCTAAACGGGAAGTTGGACATCCCTCAACGTGTCCCAGATTGGAGAGGGTGCAGGCTGGGCTGAGGGACACCCCCCATCCCATGCACGAATTTCATGCACCAGGTCTCTAGTATCTCAATAAAGCTTATAAAAATGTTTTTGAAGCTGATGAAAAATTTTTAATTAAAAAATCTGTTTTAGAAATACAGCTAAATGAGTATATACTCCACAAGGCTTTCCTGAACTTTCCAAGCAGAGCACACACTCATCTCCGGAAACCTGTACAGCACTTCACATGGGCACAGAAAATCATTATAACTTCTTTCAGCAAATTCCAGAATGAAAGCTGGCAAGCCATTTTAAGAAAAATCTTATTATGGAAAATGATATAAAAATAGAGAAAAGTGAGCCTCTACCTCCATGTACCTGTGACTCACTCGTGGTTTCCATTCAGCGGAGCCATTCTATACATCCCAATGCCCTTGCTCTTGAGGCTCAAGGAACCTAGAAAGTAAGAGTCGGCATTTACTAAGTGCTCGATGTGCCAATAGCTGTCCAAAGCACTTGGAATATACTAGCACTTGGAATATACTAGCATTAATCCTCAAAACAACCCTGTTAGGTGACATTATTATACCCATAATGAGGACATTAAGGCTTAGAGGTGAAATAACTTCTCCAAAACTAAGTGGAAAATGGAATTTCAAACTGAGATTACTATCTTAAGATAGCAATTCATATTAATCAGAAAAAAATAATATAACAACTAAAATAGTTAACTTAGAAGGTGAAAGAATGGTGCTCTCTTTCTGGACCTAAGGCCACTTAGAAGGTCAAGGTCATATGCTTGAAGTACAGATGGTCTCAGTTTGAAGTGGAACCCCTTGGGGCACCTCCATTTGACTTGACCTTCTGGGGCTCTACAGAAACAGGCTTGTTCCAGGAAACCAAGAGCCTTAAAAGCTAGAATGACAACGGCGCCCCTTGAACTTCTAGAACTGTTCTCCAATGCCAGTGTACCTGCCGAGCACTTGAAGTGGCTAGTTCAAAATGAGACACACTGCAATAAAATCCTCATTGTATTTTGAAGACGTAGTACAAAAAAGAATGTAAAACATTACATTAAACGAGGAGTACTTTAGATATGCTGGGTTACATAAAATATTTTATTGAAATTAACCTCACCTATTTCTTTGTACCTCTTTGGTGTGGCTACTAGCACATTTAAGGTTGTATTTGTGGCTCACAGGTGCACTGGGCAGAGCTGTTCCTGACTATGGCCTGTGCTGCCCTGATGCCAGCTCCTGTGGGCTCACCTTCATGAATGCTTCTCCCAGGTTTGCAAAGAAGCGGGCAGCACTGCTGGCACAAGATGCTGGCCAGGTGCAGCTTGGCTCGGAGACCAGGGCTCCAGGGCCCCAGAGCTCCGTGGTGACTACCATCAGCCTCACCCTCCATGGAAAACAGCTTCACTCATAAAATAAGGATGAGCACCACACTATTTGAAACTTGGGTTGGGACAGCCTGGAACCTGATCACTCCTTCGATGCAGTTCTGTCACCAGGAAGAGACGCAGCCAGGGCTTCCGTTTGGAGATGAAGCCGCTCTGCTGAGCAGGGTGTTCTCAGTGGTCCACCACAGAAGACGGGCTTCAAAACTCATCAGTCTGAATGCACTGCCTGTAGAACACTGGAGTACCTCTCCGGGGCAGACCTGCCCCTTCCACCCCCCTCCCCCCACCTCGCTGCCCACTCACAGCACACTCCCTCCTCAAAGCACATTCCAGAGCTCACTTATGAGGACTTGCCAAGGATGGCTTGGGCATGTGTATGGCTCAGACACAAGAATTGCTTGGGCGTGTCTGAATGCTGGACTACGCTGCCATGTTCTGCTGACCTGCAGTACAGCCCTGTTACTAAAAAAGCACAAGCATTGAACCTTTGTAGAAACATCACCTGATGATGAGGTTAGTGCAGAGTGAAGGTTAATGAAATCTGATCTGGCTGCATCAACTGCTGGCTGTGACCTGAAATGAGTGAAAAGCCAGGTAGGAGAAGTGGTTGTCATGGTACCAGTCAAGTCTTTGAAGGCTGGCGCTACATCACAGGCACCTGATCCTTCCTCCCAGTGCCTAGTACACAGCAGATGCTCAATACCTATGAATCAATGCAAAGGAGGTGCGTTGATCGGAAGGTACTTGGGCCCTCTAGACCCTGGGAAAGGGGAATGACAGCCAGGCACTGGCCCGGCTCCAGTCAGGATAACCTGATGCCCACAGGGAGGCTCTTGTGGTCTCCTGTGGAACAAACATTTCACAGGACAGCATCAGAAAAGGCCATTCTGAGACTGAGAAATGAAGGGGGAAAACCAACAACTGTAACCATGTCTCAACACAGACAAACCATGAACATCGTCGACACCACACAAAGGACCAGACATACCTCCCCTCGAGTGGCTGCTGCCACCTCACCCAACCCAGCATTAGCCTCACTCCATTCCTCTCACCTTCTTAAAGTTAAGATAACCAATCACAGAACTCTCCTGCTCCCTGACATCCAACCCAGAGCGGAGCCCTGCTTCCTTGAAGCCTCCCTGGAAGCTCCCCTCCCCCACAGCAGTCCAAATCCTAACCTGCTCTGACTGAGACTCTCTGCGGCTCCTGTGGCACAGAGCTTCCCTCCTGATGGTCAGAAAACCCTCATGTGCTGAACTACACTTCCTGAAGGGTCTCTGGCTAAAGGGAACTAACAACCCTTGGCCATAAACATCCCTTCCTAGGTTGCCATGGTGCCTATTTCTCCAGGCCTGAGAAAGGGAAAAAGGAAATGAGCACAGGAGAGATGAGAAAATTCAATGGTTGCAGACAAGGATGAATTTGACAAAGGGTATTTCTGATTGTCAAACCACTAAAGAAAACGCATCAGAAAACAGATTATTGGATTACCCAAGAGCATAGATACACACATAGGCACAATTAAACCATTTCACTAACTTCAGTACTTTTACAAATTACTTGTGACTCAAGTTACAAGTGATGGACACAAGCAGTTAAGGAACCAACTCATGCATTGGCAACCCCTGGAATTAGGAGCAAGCAAGAGAAGTCTGGCCTGCTTTCCAGTACACGGCCCGTTTCTCACTCCGTAAATTAAGAGAGAAAATGCCTAACGTTGCTGTGAGAACTGGCTGAAGGCCCTGAGCAGCACCCAGCATTCAGGGAGTGAGGGCAGGCAGGACTCTAGCAGTCTCAGGCCCACCTCCTGTGCACTGTGCCCACAATGGTTCCCCTGCACTCCCTTTGCTCAGGGGCGTCCGGTGAACCTGCCTGTCCTGTCCAGCAGGCTGGAGCATCTGGAGGTCAAGTGCACGGGGAGCACTGGTATCTGCACATGATGGGAACTCAGGAAATGTCTGATGAAGGAAGAGTATAAAAACTTTATGAGCTACAACTGAAACCAAAATTCAATGTTTTATGTCCAAGTGCTTTTTCCTCTTTGATCTTTCCCAGAAATGGGGCCATTTAGTTTGTTATAACCTTTTCCAAACACCGACTTACAGTTTGCCCTGAGCCTGTCAAATTGATCACCATCCTGCAAATTATTTCCACCCAACTCATCACCTACAAGATTACAATTTTAGATCAACCGAAGGACTTGTATACATGCATATAAGTACAACCAATGGACATAAAACTATGGGGAGGGAGGGGATATGGGGGAGGGAGGGAGGGGGGCAAAAAAAATCATTAAAATATGTAAAATAAATAAATAAATTAATTAAAAAAAAAAAAAAAAAAAAAGATTACAATTTTATTGAAGGAACTTAAATAAAAATTTACCCAAGCCTGGTCAGCATGGCTCAGTGGTTGAATATAGACTAGGAGGTCACAGTTAGATTCTCGGTCACAGCACATGCCCAGTTGTGGGCTCAATCCCTAGTGTGGGTGTGCAGGAGACAACCTATCAAGGATTCTCTCATCATTGATGTTTCTCTCTCTCCCTCTCCTTTCCACTCTGAAATCAATAAATATATATATATTTTTAATTACCTCATAAACAAACTGCTGTGTATGTGTCTAAAGCCTAGCAAGTGTTTTATTTTCTTCACAAAAAAACACTTCACATTAACCCTCAATGGAGCTGCAGTGTGGTCACAGGTGCGAGTGTCTACAACACCAGCTAAGAATGTGCGTGTCAGAGCGCAGACACCCAGTGCAGCTTTGTTGTTTGTCTTTATTCTTGAATTTAATCCATGTCACAAGAGCTTTAAGGGATCTTTTCAAACATCAATTCTATCAAGTTTTCTCAGGTAAGATCTAGTGCCCATTCATTCAGACTGAAGTAGTCTCGAAGAAAAATAAAGTATTCCTAACAATGGGTTTCCCAGCAATGAGTGATGCAACTATTTTTTTTTTAAATCCTCACTCAAGGATATTTTTCCATTGATTTTTAGAGAGAGTGGAAGAGAGGAAGGAAGGAGAGAAACACCAATGTAAGAGAGACTCACTTCGTTACCTGCAACCAAGGTACATGCCCTTGACCGAGAATGGAACTCGTGATCCTTCTGTCCATGGGCCAACACTCTAACCACTGAGCCAAACCAGCCAAGGCAACTATTGTTAAAGAGCACCTTGAGTGTGAACAAAAAGAGAAGGAATTTGGCAAGGAAAAGAAAGCCTCTTCCACACTCAGTCCTGATTAACTTTTATTCTGCAATTTAATTTAGCAGAAATTTATATGTCAACCAGTTTGTACCTATAATCCAATCTTCAAAACAGAAAGTAAGCCAACTGTCCCAAGAATTGTGCAAAGTCAGCATGGGCAGATCAGGGTTCTCAGATGGCACCCCCTTTCCCATGAGACTTACCACTGATTGCTCACAGCCTCTTCTGTCTATGAGGCTGTCTGAACATATCACTGCTCACTGGGCACACAATAAGACTATAGTTGAGGAAATAAAGATGAAATTCAGGTCACTCATGTCACTACTTGTCAGCTGCCACGACTAAAGTTCCACTAATGTAAACCTTGGAAATAATTTGTGATTTGTTTAGCTGTGTTACACCCGACTAACAAAATAAAATGGACACCAAGCTCTCTCAGAAATAAAGGAAATATTTACCTACTCTTTGGCTCAAGACTTCTTGAGTAAATGCCACCCCTTATCAGATATCCAGTGTAAACTGGGTGAGCAAAATGGATTTCTACTTGACCACAAAACTGCTGAGAATGGCACCATATTTTTTATTCCAACCCTCAAACAATATAAAGACATAAGAACTTCTGATGCTGAGGCATGCAAGTAAAATAAAGGAACAGGTAAAATACTAACAAAAAGACAAGCATTTAAAAGTGTCTCATTTCAAGTGCTTCTGGCCACCTGCTTCCAACAGCAGGGTTCCGAGGGAAGCCCTAGCCTTCCCAGAACCACCCGTTTCTCGCTGGGAATTTACAATCACTGCATGCCACACCCTACTTTGTAAACCCCATCTTGAAAAGTGCATGGTACTGGGCATAATCACAACAAAACTGAAGCCCAGGAAGGAGCGAGGAAGAAAAACGAGCTCCCATGCTTCCAGTAAGGTGTCAGGGAAACACCGTTGCTGGGCCCTTCCTTTACCAGTTTAAAGAAAAATTCTGTTTTACATAATTCACCAAACTCAATATTCAGAAGCTTAAACAGCAGGCTTACATTAAAAGTTTAAAAGACAGAAGGGAATGGAGGATCCAAGATGGCTGCTCAGGTAAACACCTAACCGTAGCCGCACACAACAATTTCAAAGGAATACAACTAAAATATAAAATGGACATTGCCCAGAGCTACAGGTAGTCGACTGACTGAAAATTCTACAAGAAGGAAAGAGAAAACCAGAAGGAAAATCAGAGGAGCTGAAAAAGCCTAAGGTACGGAGACATGTTGCGCGCAGGGAGGACGGAGACGGAGAGGAGGAGAAGGCTGGGTGCCTGCCTGGTGTTCCCTAGCAGGAAGGAAATAAAAGCCCTGGACTGAACCCTAGAACCGGCAGCGCTGAGCCCCAGTTCTGGGCCAGAACCTGGGGACCCAGACTCAGGCAGGGGGAGATGGGGCTGTGAGGTGGAATCCCAGGGGAGCGGCGAAAAGCGAAGCCCCTGGAGTCACGCACATTGCGCGCAGAGGACAGTCTGTTGACTCTGATGCTAGACTCCCCTAGTGGGAAAGAGAAAAAACAGCTCCAGACTGGGAGGAACGTGATGAGGAGCAGGAACCGCTGCTGGACACCGGCCAGCCAGGCGCCGGCAAGGAGCCGGGCGACGAGGTCCCTAGAGGGGGATTGCCGCTGGGCCCTCGACCGCTGAGCGCGGACCACGGAGCCGAGGCTGGGGGCTGCTTCCTGGGTGGTGCCAACACCGGCAACAAGCTGAAGCCGTGCAGAACAAAGGGGTGCCGCAGGCCAGCCTGCTGAGATTCCAGGACAAAGAGGAAGAAACCGAAGAAGTTTTTAATGTGAAGAAATCAAGTTATAGCAAAAGATAGTAAAATTACTTAAGAAAGAATACAAAGAAGATCTTGAAAAATCGAAGACTAAGTCAGAACTCAACTCAGCAGCCAACATTTCAACATAAATGCGTTAAAAAAAAAAAAAAAAAAAGACAGAATGTTGTAACGGCAACGGCCAGGCCCAGAGTGCAGAGTGGCCAGGCACAAGGCAGTGGCAGCCAGGCCAGGAGCAGCAGCAGCCAGGCCCGGAGCAGCCAGACCTGGGGCAGTGGCAACCAGGCCTGGGGGGGAGGCAGCCAAGCCCAGGGTGGCCAGTCCAGGAACACACAGGCCCGGAGTGGCCAGGCCCGGAGAAGCCGGGCCCAGAGCAGCTGGGTCGGGAGCAGCCAGCCTCAGAACAGCAGCAGCCAAGCCAGGAGCATCCAGGCCGTAAGCGGCCGGGCCCGAAGCAGCCGGGCGGGAAGCAGCCAGGTCGCGAGTGGCTCGGCCCGGAGCGGACAGGCCTGGAGCGGCTGGGACCGGAGCAGCTGCAGCCAGGCCGGGAGTGGCCAGGCCCGGAGCGGCCAGGCCCGGAGTGGCTGGGCCTGAAGCAGCCGGGCCCAGAGCAGCCCCGTCGAAAGCAGCCAGGCCCGGAGCAGCAGCAACATAGCCCGGAGCAGCCAGGTCGGGAGCAACCAGGCCCGGAGTGGCTGGGCCCGGAGCAGCCAGGCCCAGAGCAGCAGCAACCAAGCCCGGAGCAGCCAGGTCAGGAGTGGCCAGGCCCGGAGCGGCCGGGCCCAGAGCAGCTGGGTCAGGAGCAGCCAGGCCCAGAGCAGCAGCAACATAGCCCGGAGCAGCCAGGTCGGGAGCAGAAAGGCCCGGAGTAGCAGCTGCCAGGCCCAAAGCGGCCGGGCCCGGAAAAGCCGCAGCAAGGCCAGGAGTGGCCGGGCCAGGAGCAGCCGTGCCCAGAGCAGCCAGGTTGGGAGCAGCCAGGCCCAGAGCAGCAGCTGCCAGGCCGGGAGCAGCCGGGCCCAGAGCAGCCAGGCCCAGAGCAGCAGCAACCAAGCCTGGAGCAGCCAGGTCAGGAGCGGCCAGGCCCAGAGCGGCCGGGCCCAGAGCAGCCAGGTCGGGAGCTGCAGCAACCAAGCCAAGAGCAGCCAGGTCGGGAGCGGCCAGGCCTTGAATGGCCGGGCCAGGAGCTCCCGGGCCCAGAGCATCCGGGTCGGGAGCACCCTGGCCCGGAGCAGCAGCAGCAGCCAGGCCGGGAGTGGCAGTGGCCAGACCCTGGGCTGCTGGTTGTGGAGCGGACCAGAGCAACAGAGGCCAGGCCCGAAGCAGGTAGGCCCAGAACAGCTTGCTCCTCGCCTGCCCCCGCCCCAGGGCTGCCTCTCAGACATGACTGGAAACTTTTGGGGGAACTTGAGGGTCTGCTGAATCAAGTGATGAAGGCTTAGATCTGGATGTGTTGAGTTAGTATAGTGCGAGGGTGTTGATCTGTGAGTGCCTTGTGTGTGGTCTGGATGAGGTTGGTTGATCTATTTGGAAATGTCTTTTGTGTGAAGTGTATCATTGGACATGTGGAGGTATTATTGATATGAGAAAATGCTAAGTAACTGATTTACTATCTGAAAAATTTAAAGTTCTGAAAGTTTAAGGTCTCTTGCCAAAAAGAGGTTTTAAAGCTAACACCTTAATTTTAATGGAGAAAGGGGAGGACAAGCCCTTCCCACCCAGAACAGGTAATCCAATTCCAGCCAGCAGCTATCTTTAAACAATGTGTTCATTTACACTTGAATGGCTACATCTTTTGATAGCCTAAGGGCAAGTTTACATGTAAACAAGTTTGCTTCTCAATTCCCAGGGGAGAAAAAAAAACAAGGTTTAAAATTATTAGATTTTAAAATTTATTCTTAGAAGTGTAAAAGTTTATTAATTAAAAAAATAAAACAACAAAAACAAAAAAAGACTTAGATTGAAAAACCTGATGAACAATATTAGCTGTTGATTGTAGTAGAGTCGGCGATACGGGAGGGGAGTGGACTGACAGTTCTCAGGGAAAGGGGGAGTGGTGGATGCAGGAAGAGACTGAACATAAACTGTGCACCTATGGATGAGGACAATGGGGAGTGGGGAGGAGGTGGAGGGTAGGGTGGGAACCTGGTGGAGGGGGGAAGAAATGAGGAACCTTTGTAATAATATGAACAATAAAGACTGATTAAAAAAAAAAGTTTAAAAGACAGTCCCCCTCTTTTTTATTTTGGTAAGTGCTTTATATAAAACATGAAATCAAGTTGTATTTTAAAAACACAGCACTTTTAATAGTAAAAATATATTTCTCTTTTTAAAAAAGACATTTAATAACAATACAAGAAGGCTGGATTTCACTCCCCACCCCACCACACCATGCCAGCAGGACCTTGGCACAGATACATTAAGGCAAAGGTCGGAAGAGGCGTGTCCACCTGCTGTGGGCAGGGATTCCAGGTGAGCACACTGCACACCTGTAGCATCAGCAGAAAGGCTTCTCCCGCATGTTCACTGAGCCGTCCTGCATCCCAAAATAGACCCTCTCAGCCATGTTGATGAACAGACCTGTGTCCACCACACCTGCAGGACAAAGGACAGAAGGGAACATTAAGTTTCAGCTTCCCAAGGCAAGAAAAGAATCAAAGATTTCAGGTTCAGTAGGAGCAGTGACCATCAGCAACACTGGACAAATGAAGAGATTCTGATTCTCATTATTTCCTCTTACAATTCCTTTCTTCCCTACTTTCTTGGCTCCCTTTCTACGCCCATATATAGCAAGCTCTCTCCTGCTCAGAGCCTTTGCTCATGCTGCTCCCTTTGTCTGCACTAGTCTCTTTGAGAGTTTCAAAACTGCCTCTTCTCTGTTCTCCAGATGCCATATGACAGCCCTTTTCCAGTTGAAAGGTCTCCCATGACTACTCTACGTAACCATTCCCAGGTACTCTAAATCAAACCTTACAGGTTTCCCCAGAGCCCAAGGGGATATTTGCAGTGTGAATACCCAACCAAAGACCCCCATCAAAACCTATAAGCAACTCTCTAAGTCAGAAGACAGACAACCTAGCAGAAAAATGGGCAAAAGACTCAGAGGTTCTCCACAAAAGAGGTTATCCAAAATGGCAAATAAACATGAAAAATGGGGGTCAGACAAGACAAAAAGAAATGCAAATTATAACTCTGAGACCCCACCAACTGCTCCCCAGGAAGAGTAGAATGAAATTTGATGAGGATGAAAAAAACATTTCTACACGTGGACAGAGTAATTGGCAAACCACTTTGGAAAATGTTTGTTGATATATTCTCTAAAGCCAAACATATCCATATCTAATGATCTAGCAATTCTACTCTAGTTATATAAGCAACTGATGGGAATACATATGGTCATCAAGATACATGTACAAGAATGTTCACAGCAGTACTTTCCCTAGTAGCTAAAAATTGGAAACACACAAATCCTCTGCTCATCAAGAACAGAATGAATGCCCTAGCTGGTTTGGTTTGGTGGACAGAGCATCGGCCTGTGGACTGAAAGGTCCAAGGTTCGATTCCAGTCAAGGGCATGTACCTTGGTTGCGGGCACATCGCAAGTGGGGGTGTGCAGGAGGCAGCTGATTGATGTTTCTCTCTCATCAATGTTTCTAACTCTCTATCCCTCTCCCTTCCTCTCTGTAAAAATTCAATAAATTAAAAAAGAGAATGAATATGCAAACTTTCTTTCACACACATAAATATGATGGAATACTATTCAGCAATAAGAACTAACTACAAGTGGGAGCAACCTGTACTGAAAATATTTACATCATTCAGTCAACCCTAATCAACTGGGCGCCAACCTCCCTTAGAGCAGAAAACTTAAGTATAACTATTTAAGCAGTACCTAAATTGGCCCTCCACATAAGCTGGGCTAACCCTTGGACAGCATGAATTTCAACCACAAACGTTAACTGAAAATTCTGCATATAAGTGGACTCACACAGTTTGAATCTTGTGTTATTCAGTTTGTCAACTATATGCACATATGCTACAATG
Source organism: Pipistrellus kuhlii (assembly GCF_014108245.1). NCBI lineage: Eukaryota > Metazoa > Chordata > Mammalia > Chiroptera > Vespertilionidae > Pipistrellus > Pipistrellus kuhlii. The sequence continues at coordinate 104,056,798 of NW_023425515.1, read as the reverse complement.
AAATGATAGTGTTCAAGTATCAGAAAAAAGTTTAATGGGGAAAGTGGCACCTACATAAGTTGCTGTTAGGTAAATTGGTACAATCCATGCAGGGCAATTCAATACCATCTACAACACAAGATACACATATCCTTTGATCTAGTGACTCCCTTCTAGCAAAGGACTGGAAACAAATATCCCCTAATGGAGAGCTGGGTAAATAAAATATAGAATAGCTATAAAATGAAATGTTATGCATTATTTTAGAACACTGGTTTAGTGGTGATAAACTCCACTAATAAAAAAATCTCTTTATTTCTCCTTTGATTTTAGATGATAGCCTTGCTGGATAGACTTGTCTTGGCTGAATGTCCTTGCTTTTCATCACTTTGAATATTTCTTGCTAACCCCTTCTGGCCTGAAAAGTTTCTGTTGAAAAATCAGCTGACAGTTTGATGGGAGCTCCCTTGTAGGTAACTAACTGCTTTTTCTCTTGCTGTTTTTAAGAGTTTCTCTTTGTCTTTGCCGAAACTGGTTTGGCTCAGTGGGAAGAGTGTCAGTCTGCGGACTGGGAGGTCCCAAGTTCGATTCCGGTCAGGGGCATGTACGTTGGTTGCGGACACATCCCCAGTAGGGGGTGTGCAATAGGCAGCTGGTCGATGTTTCTCTCTCATCGACGTTTCTAGCTCTCTATCTCTCTACCTTCCTCTCTGAAAAATCAATAAAATATATATTTTTTAAAAAAGTTTCTCTTTGTCTTTAATCTTTACATCATGGGAGTCATCTTGTTTGGGACTCTTTGTACTGTGTATCTATGTCCTACACCAAGTTAGAGAAGTTTTCGGTCATTATTTCTTCAAATAGATACTCACGTCCTTATTCTCTTTTCTTCTAGTACTCATATGATACGGATGTTGTTATGCTTCATGTTGTCCCAGTAGTCCCTTAAATTATCCTCTAATTTACTTTTTGTTTTCTGCTACCTTGTCTTCCAAATCGTTGACTTAATCCTCTGCTTCACCTAATCTGCTGATTCCTACTAGTGTATTCATTTGTTATTGTATTCTTCATTTCAGACTGATTCTCTGTGATTTCCACTGATTCTTTGTAATTTCCATTTTTTATGCTTACTATCTCTTTAAGTTCTTACTGAGTTCATCCATTCTTCCCCTAAATTCCTGGACCATCCTTATAACTATTGTTTTGAACTTTCTGGTAGATTGCTTGCCTCCATTTCATTTAGTTCTTTTTCTGAATATTTCTCCTGTTCTTTCATTTGGGGCATATTTCTTTGTCTCCACGTTTTGGCTGCCTTGCTGTATTCGTTTCTGTGTATTAGGCTGAACTGCTCTCTCCCAGTCTTGGAAAGATGGCCTCATGTAGTAGGTGTGGGGCTCAATAGCACAGTCTCCTTGATCATATGAGTTAGGTGCTCTAGGAATGTCCCTTGTGTGGGTTATATGAACCCTCCTGCTATAGTTGAATCGTGATTACTGTTGGCCCATCCGTGTGCAAAGATGGCCCTTGGGCTGGCTGAGGGTTGAACCCGAACGTAGTATATGAGGTACTGTGTGGGGGCTGACCCACAAGGCAGAATTTGCCTCAGCAGGAGCTGGTATCTGCAAAGATCTCCCTTTGGGTGTGCCACTTGAGAGCTAATTCCTTTTGTATAGATGTATGAAGCCTGCCAATGGATGTACTGGTTCTAGGGCCTCTTGGGAGAAACATTAATACAGATCAATGTCAGGTGCTACCTCTGCCTGCCTGTTTAGAGCTCTAAAGCAATACATAGTTAGTGGCTGTCTCTGCTGGGCCTCAGTGCATGTGGGAAGAGCCAAGCTGGGCCTGAGGCAGAATACCTGAGCCTGGGTGCTGCGTCTTTAGCTGATCTGCCCCACCTGCTGGCTGCCCATTAAACTCAGCCACTAAAAGAGCATGCACTGCATGAGTTACATGAGGCAGGTTCTCAGTGAGTCATCAGGTAGGAACCATAGGTATTCTCCAGATCTACACAGGTTTCACTATCAGTGCCAGTGCTGAAATTGAGGGAACTCAGCAAAACTGTCAGGGTATCCAAGTACAGCTGCCTACCTGTCAGATGCCCACAAACCTTAGTTGTAGGGCAGGGTCTCAAGGAGTCATCAGGGTGAGATCAGCATAGTTCATCAGGCTAAAACAGAGTAAGATTTTTTCATGCAAAGGGAGGGTTCTGCACAGGAACAGTGACCAGTCAGTGTGTGCAAGGAATAATTGTCTTCACCTGAAAGCCACACGGCTCAGTCTCTCCCTGTGTCTCCGACACCTTCTGAGGCTTAGGGCCCTCCTTGAGAGTCCCTCATGAAAGACTGCAGCAGGAGCCCAGGCTGGCTGCAGCCAGCAAGGTGTGAGCTTGGGAGGGTGGGGCCACAGAGTCAGGAGAGTGAGGCTAGTCATGCAGTTATTTTAAAAAGAATAAGGAAGCTCAATTGACTCTTCTGTATTAATCTCTAAGACAGGAAAAACTAGGAAGCAAAACCTATATCTAGCATGCTTCCACTTGTGTAAAAGGGCTGAAGCCAAGGATTTAATCATCAAACTGATTTGTTCACTGAAAAATGACTCAGGGACACAATTTTGGTAACACTGGCTGCCTGCAGAGAATGAAAGTTGGAGAGGTAGAAGGAAGAGATTCTTCGCTGTTTACTCTTGTAATATTAAACTATGTAAATTCAAAAGAGTAAATAATATTAAACTTCTAAAAACACCCCCAAGCCCTAGCCTGTTTGGCTCTGTGGGTAGAGACTCAGCCTGAGGAAAAGGGTCCCAGGTTCAATTCCAGGGCACGTACCTCATTTGCAGGTTCAATCCCTGGCCCTGTTCAGGGTGCCTGTGGGAGGCAACCAATCGATGTGTTCACATCAATGTTTCTCTGTGTGTGTGTCTCCCACTCCCTTCCACTCTCTCTAAAAATCAATGGAGCCGAAACTGGTTTGGCTCAGTGGTAGAGCACTGGTCTGCGGATTGAAAGGTCCCAGGTTCGATTCCGATCAAGGGCATGTACATTGGTTGCGGGCATATCCCCGGTAGGGAGTGTGCAAGAGGCAGCTGGTCGATGTTTCTCTCTCATCGACGTTTCTAGCTCTCTATCCCTCTCTCCTCCTCTCTGTAAAAAAATCAATAAAATATATATATTTTTTAAAATAAAAATAAATGGAAAAATATCCTCAGATGAGAATTAACCAAAAAAATTTTAAACAATAAAGACACCCCCAATAAAACCAGTTATTTTCAATAAAAAGCCACCAGTTGGAGAATAAATCTGCTGAAACACAAAGTTCCCTGCACTGAACTATGTGAACATGACTGGAGCCTCACAAAGATAAGCCAAGTGGTGACTCAAGACCCATCCTCTTCAAATTTCTGTAATACAAGGTGACCAAAAAGAAAGTCATAACAGGTTCAGAAAATGTTTCAAAAAAAAAAGAGCAGAGATGAATGGCAATAGTTTAAGGTCTCCTCATGTAAGAAGGGCAGAGGTGGCTCAGAATTGACCTGGGGAAAGAACCCCAGTAGCTCTGACCCTTCTAGAGAGCCTGTCTTCTCTAAGTATAACCCAATGAAATATCCAAGGGGATGCATGGTTCAGCTATCCTCTAAGTCAGTGTTTCCCAACCTTCTCTCATGATGAGAATCACCTGGTGGAGTTGTTAAAACACAGATTCCTGAATCCCAACTAAGAAGTGCTAAACTAGAATTTTTGGGAACATATAGGTAAAATTGTATACTTAACTTAGTGCTCTAAGACAGATTTTATATACAGAGCACTAAGTTAGGTATGCAATTTTACCTATATGTTCCCAAAAATTCTAGTTTAGCACTTCTTAGTTGGGATTCAGGAATCTGTGTTTTAACAACTCCACCAGGTGATTCTCATCATGAGAGAAGGTTGGGAAACACTGCTCTAAGTGACCTTATGATATCACATGGGATAAGATAGGTGACAGGAACAGAAAGGGAAACTTGCCCTGCTTTTACTACCTTAATCTTGGTCCAGCAGCAAGTATTACAATGGGCCAAATTGGGAAGAGGAAAAAAATAAAATCACACAGATAACCCTGGTCGCAATGTACTAATAATTTCATATCTAGACTTTCCCCCCCCGCCCCATTTTCTTCACTTTAAGTTCTTAAAATTTTAACCATCTCTAGGTTGTGACTTGTACTTGAGGTGAAGAGCAAAGTACAAAAGAAATTTTCTCACAAAGGACATCTCAATGCCTCAATAAGCCAACAAAGGTCTGAGCAGGAGCAGCAGAGACAGTGGGAATGAGAGACCTTTCCACAGAGGAGCAGGGCTGACAGTGGCGAGCTGTTTCCTACCTGCCCCCTGGGTTGCTGTACTATCATTAAGGCAAATCCTCTTACTGTACTAACAGTGACCTGTATATCTTATCTTCCTCCTGCTTCTTGGCTCTTTAGTTCTTCCACTAAAAACATAAATGAGAGAATAAGCATAATTCAACACATTTTTTAATTTAAAAACTAGTGGCCTGGTGCACAAAATTCGTGCATAGGGGTTGGGGAGTTCCTTAGCCCAGCCTGCACACTCTCCAATCAGGAACCCCTTGGAGGATGTCTAACTGCTGGTTTGGGCCCAATCCCACTAAAGGATTGGGGCATCCTTCTGGCAATCTGGGACCACTGGCTCCTAAGTGCTCACCTGGCTGCCTGATCGCCCCCAACTGACCTCCCCTACTGACATGATCTCGCCCCCAACTGCCCTCCCCTGCTGACCTGATTTCACCCCCCCCCCACCCCGCAATTGCCCTCCTCTGCTGACCTGATTTCACCCCCAATGGCTCTCTCCTGCCAGTCTGATCTCTCCCCAAATTGCCCTTCCCTGCTGACCTGATCTTTCCCCAACTGCCTTAAAACCTCTCCTCAGCCCCCACATTAGGTTCTGCCTTCACAGTTCACACAGATTATGTTCTGATTGGTTGTTTTCTATTCCAGTCAGCATCAAAAGCTCCACCTCCTAGGCAACCACTGACTCCTCACAGTTCACCCAGATTTGGTTGATTGGTCGGTTTCTATGTCAGTCAGCGTCAAAAGCTCCGCCTCCTAAGCAGCCATTGGCTCTTCACAGCTCACCCAGATTTGGTTCTGATTGGTCAGTTTCTATGCCAGTCAGCATCTACAGGCCTATCTCTGGGTCTGATCAGAGAGGTGGGGCTGATCAGCAGTCCCAGCGGAGACCCAGAGAGAAATAGACAGGCCCGGAGAGAAAGAGAAAGGCAAGAGATGATCAACAGCTGCCACAGAGGCTATGGATCAGACCCTGCTTCTCTCTCCAGGCCTAATATGCAACCCCCTGACTGCAGGACTGACTTCCGGTGTTCAGTCAAGCCTTCGGTTGCTGTAATGATAGTACAGCAACCCAGGGGGCAGGTAGGAAACATATATACACACACACACCCTGTTTCCCCAAAAATAAGACAGTGTCTTATATTAATTTTTGCTCCCAAAGATACGCTAGGTCTTATTTTCAGGGGATATCTTATTTTTACATGAAGAAGAATATGGTACACATTTATTGTTAAATGAAAATAAAGGAAATTTATTACATGTATATGGTGTGGTAGTACGGTAGTTGTCAACACAAACCAGACAAACTGTGAATCCTACAGTATCAAGAATTTACTCATTTATTCAATGACAATCATGTCATCATCTTCTGGAACATCATCATAACAATCCAACTCCTGAATTTCCTGGTGAATTTCTTGTGACTCCATTTCTTTCAGAATCAGTGGACCAAATCTCTCATGTTTAGCCTAGGGGGAGCCTTATTTTCGGGGGATGCCTTATATTTCACTCAGAAGGAAACCTGTAAGTAGGTCTTATTTTCAAGGAAACACATATTATATATATTTATATATATATATATATAATCGATATATATATAAAAATAAAATCTGGTAAAAAAAAAATACTCAATGGAAGCTTAAAATAGTGAACTAAAGTAAGGGTAGAAGAATTAGCTCTTTATTACATGGCATATACTCACACCATTTTCAATCCCAAATACCATGGATACCTTAGAATTTAGTATTAATTAATGGTGAATATCTTTTCTTTCATTCATTAAACATCGACTTGTGTTTTACTCAATCCTCCCAACAATCCTATGAGGTAGGTATTATTATAGAATGAGCCTTTTATAGAGGAAGGGACAGTAACTCACAGCACCAAGGCCATACTGGATGGAGCAGGGCTGGGTCAGGGCCTGTGCTCTAGTAGTCTGATTCAAGATCTATCAGCCATTATCATCTGCTAAATTGACCTTCTCTGCCACATTAGCTAGTTCTGGGCCTAGAATAGGGGTGTCGAACTCAATCAGAGAAGGGGCCAAAATCTAAAATCCAGCCTAAATCGCGGGCCGAATGGTTTACTGAACAGTCATAAACTGTCATTGTGATGGAAACGCAGCGGAGTGCAGTGATGACAGCGCGGTGCAGGCCACATTGCAAGGCCTGGCGGGACGGATTTGGCCCGCGGGCCTTGTGTTTGACACATGTGGCCTAGAATATTCCATGTCATGGAATATTGGCAGCTAGGATCTTAGTCTCTCAATATGTAAGACTAATATTTCCCAGCTCTCCCTCATTCTTTTGATCCCCTTACTAGCTCCTCCAATACACACTCATAACTCACCTCTACACTGCCCATCCAGCCTTACCCAGGGCCCGAGAACCATGGTTCTTCACTGCTCCAAATGTTCATGTCAACAGCCCCTCTGTGACCTGGCTCTCAAAGAAATAAGGACTAAAAGTTCAGGCCTAGAGGGATTCCCATTTTGGTACTCCCACTTTGGTACTCTGGCCTTTGGGCACATCCTTTAACCTTCCTCAATCTGTGTCCATCCTATAACTATGCAATCTAACTGGGAGTCGAAAGAGATAACTGTAAACACTCAGTTCAGGGTTCAGATTACACTATGCTGAGGCACAGCTCAAAAACTACTTCTATTCATAGAACCTCCCCACACTCCTCAAAAGACACAATCTTGTACACTATAGACTCTTGGTATTCCTCTAGCAGAATTTAGCACATGCCACCTTATTTGCAGGTATAACTCTATTCAACCACAAAGTTTTCCTCTGGTTTATTCCATATGCTGTAAATGGGAGCATTCCTATAACATGTGGCACAATATCTTGCCTGTGGTCTGTATTAATGAATGTGGGTGAATGGAGTCCTTTTCCCCTACTGCTTAAGCAAAGATCTTGGGAGGAAAGGCTCTATGTAGGGGGGTGACCACCACCCATATTACCTGGGGTCATTTTGATAGCTGTGTTCACTTCACTCTGTTTGTACACCTGGTCAAACTTCCAGGCCAGGATAAAATTCCCATTATCTGTCACCACAGGACCCTAGAAAGTAATTTTCCAAGGATGAAGATACAGGTAAATAGAGAGGCACAGAAAAGTGGAAGCAATAACCAAAGACACTTATCCTAACTAACCCACTCCAAGCAGTACTTCCACCTCATGCTTTCTAGAAGGAAGTGCTGTGAAGCAGTACCGAGCAAAAGCTTTGAGGTCAGGATTTGAGTGTAGACCTCAGAGGAGCCACTGACTCCTGTGAGCCTCAGATTCCTCAACTGTAGGAAGGGAGCATGCCATACTTCACAAGGCTGCTTAGGTATAAACCACATGGGTAAGCATTTGCCACAGTGAATGCTCACAGTGAGAGTTCAATATTTCTTAGTTTCCAACACGGCATGATATTCTCAGAGCTTCCCATTAAGTGCCAGCAATAATATAAAATGAGACAATGTTATTTCACAATTCAATTAGGGAGTCCCAACAAAAAGAAGCAGAGATGGGTTCTGAGGTCAAATAGATAGGGGGTAGTTTCAGTTAGTCCAGAATTCCTCAATAGGTTTAGGCACAAGAAAATGTTTAGGACCACAAATGCTGATAGATCACTACAAAGACAAAGAAACCAGGACTCCCCTGCAGACTGGAGGAGAAGGGGTGGGTGCTTAGTTAAGATGTCCATAAAGGCAAGATGCTGAGGATCTTGTCTGGAATAACCCCAGCTATGAAGGAGAACCTCTAAGAATCTCTTCCTGGCCTTTCAGCTAGAAAGGGAGCCAGATCAGATCTCTATGCAACAACTTTGATTAGGACAATGATTTTTAAGTCACAAAAACCAGGAAGAAAACACATCAAAATAAAAATGGCCCAGCTAGCATGGCTCAGTGGTTGAGCATCAACCTATGAACCAGGAGGTCATGGTTCGATTTCAGTCAGGGCACATGCCCAGGTTGCAGGCTCAGTCCCCAGTGGGGAGCATGCAGAACCCTGAAAAACTTTATGCTCCAGGGGCTTCCCCAAAGCCCAGTTTGGCAGATGTTAATCAGGGTGGTCCAGAATTCAGGTACAAAGGTCAAATCACCTGAGGAACATCAGCCCCAACAAGAAACAGAAAGAATCATTTCCCCACTTGTACAGAAGATAACACTGCATTAAGTCTTATCTACAAGTCTGAATATAGGAACTAATAAAGAAGCACTCTACAAATAAAGACATCAACTTAAAGTAAATAAAGGCTTGCTGTCTGGTCAGGCCCAGAGGACCTAATGAAATAGGAGTACACTGAGAGCCTGGGAACACAAGGACTTTCCCATCACTGATGCAGACACAGTACTGAGACCCTGGACTGTCCTCAAGAAACCTCACCACCACTTACTGCCTTGTTGATGGCCATTCGAAGTTCAACCACACCCCCGAACTTCTGAGTCACAGCTCGGCTCACTGGGACATAAGCCATGGGGATGACCTCGATGGGGATTCCCTTGTGCCACTGATCCCCAAGGTTCTTTGAATCTTTCCTGGAAATAGAGTAAAAAACTACAATAAATATAAATAAGCTCAATGGTACAGATAACACCAAATTTAAGAATGGTGTTAATTTATATGATGAAATGGCACAGGAGGCAAACAGGGATAATAGAGGTTTTAAATGCATCTGAAGTAACAGTAACAAAAATGTGGAAATTTAATTATGACTAGCTTTGTGTGGTATACAGGTGTTTATTATTTAGGTTCTTCCCACAACTATACTTCACAAGTAAGTACTTAGAAAAAAAAAAATAATAACAGCCTCAGCGTAAGTCCTCTCACAGACTCCTTAAAGGAGAACCTGAGAGACAGGTCAGATTATCCACAACAGGAGTCACACGTGACCCTGGAGGAAACAGTGTGCTGAGTCACTGCCCTTGGGCAGTGCTTGCCTGGCTTCCTCTGAGGCTCCCTAGGAGGATCAAATGAGTGACATATGACATGCTCTGCTGACAAGGGAGACAAGCTACTCCTCCTTCCAAAGGACACTTAAAGAGCAATGTCTCCCCTCCCTTCAGCATGAAAGCAGATCATAAAACTCCTCGACACTGCCTAAGTCCCAGGCAGGAGTCTCAAAGTCCCACAGTCCCTCCAGGTCCCTAATTCATCCTCTGTAAAATGCAGATGAGGCCCAAGTCTGACCTCCTCCTTCGTGAACAGTTCAGAACACTATACCTAAAGTCAGCAATCACGATGAAGTGACTGGCATAGCCCGCCACAATCTTCTCCTGGGTCAGGCAGCCTCTGGAAATGGGAAGAAGAAAATAAACACAGGGCTAAGACAAAAACTCGATTTGAGAACTAGTCAGATACAGAAAATCCAAATTCACTCAATACTGGTACTTAAAGAGAACCTCACTTTTTAATTCTTAAAGGACATGACCCATCCTGCTATGCAATGAATTGAATTGTGTCCCACCCAAATTCTAAAGTTGAATCTCTAACCTGCAGTATGACTGAATTTGGAGGTGGGGCCTCTAAGGAAGTAATTATGGTTAAATGAGATCATATGGGTACAGCCCTGGTCCGGTAAGATGAAAGTCTTAATGACCAGAGAGTTACTTACTCTCTCCCCTCACCATGTGAAGACACAGTGAAAAGTCAGCCACCTTCAGTTAAAGAACCTTCAAAACTAATAAATGTCTGTTGTTTCAGCCACCCAGGCAGGCTTGGTGTTGTTACAGCAGCCAAAGCTAAGACACGGTCTTTTCACCACATGGACTATGGAAAACCTTAGCTTGTGTCTGGGAGAAACCCAAAAATGAGATAATGGTTCCCAGTTAGACCAAGCCAAATGCCATCTAAGATGCGTATGTGAAGAAATCCCAAGCTTAGGGAAATATCTGAGCATGGGGAGGCGTCTATAGCTTAAGAAAGGTAAGCTTGGAACAATCTGTCTTATAGGCTATTTGACAGTCAGGGTGATGAAACAGTGAGAGCACAATGAGCTTTTAAATAAATTTTGTGTCATTTCAGTCTACTTGATTATAAGAACCAGCAGAACAGGAAATTCTGCAACTCACCCTTCCCTAAACCCCAAATCACCACTTAAGAAACACCTGATGTTTTCTACATGAATGAATACACCATCACTAAGTACTCAGAGTTAAGAGCAGCTTTAAAGCAAAGATCACACACTGATGCCCACAGATATAATAATCTAGCCCCAGTAACATGCTTGTTTAGCTCGCATAATTTTAAAGCTTGAAATCACAGAAGAATGTGGACACGGAGAATCTATTAGGATGAATAATCTCATTGAATTAGCCCAGGTTCCTAGTCACCAAATTCTGCAACTAATGACCAGAAATACCAATTTAGCTCTCCAGCCATAGCTCTTGGCATCCTAGTAGAAAGACAAACTCAGGTACATCACAGTGGCAATTTGCTTCTTCTGCAATCCATTTTGCTTTGCTAAGAATTAACTGGCAGATACTCCTTAGCAAGAAAGTCACCACAATACTCACCCACCACCCTTGATGAGATTGAGATCAGCATCTACTTCATCAGCACCATCAATGGCAAGGTCGATCTGTATTGGAAGAAGGGAAGATAGAACAGCCACTATGTCTTTGAAGGGAAAGTTTTGTACTAAGGTTGAGCATGCAATAGCTTTATCAGGCCTCAGCAGCCTTCCCAACTAGCTAGGTACAGTTATCTGCTTTTAACCAATCAAGACCTTAAAGCTCTGAGAGGGTAAACTATTCTCCTAGAGTCACCGAGAAACAAGCATGGGGCCTGGGAACCACCCCTGGACCCAGCTCTTACACACTCCCTTTTTTCATTGAAGGACTTCTCTGTGGACAAATTGGAATTATGGGGATCATGCAACCTCAATATGGGTGACATCACCCTAAGTATAGAAACATATATACCAGGTGTGAAATCATCTTGACCATAAGCACACTTTATCTGTGGTATTGAAATGTCATGAAGGAAGGGAGATCATAGAAAAAGAGGCTGAGAAATACTGACCCAAAAGTCTCCATACTAGTTTGGCAAACACGGCCATTTTGAGTGGACAAAGAAGACCCATAAAGAGTTATAAAGCTGACACACAGTTGCTGTGATCCAGAATTGGAAATTATCAGAGGTACCTTATGGTCCTGCAGGAGGCCCAGATACCAGGGCCTCCACTTGGGTCGCCAGGGGGCGTGGCCGGTCTGCAAACCACCACAGGTCCCTCACCCAGGCCACCCCACACTCCAAGGGAACCCCCACCCTGATCCAGGACACCCTTCAGGGCAAACCAGCTGGCCATGCACCAGGCCTCTATCCTATCTAATAAAAGAGTAATATGCAGATTGACCATCACTCCAACACACAAGATGGCTACCACAAGATGGCCAGCAGAGGAGGGCCTTTGGGAAGGACCAGGCCTGCAAGGAAGGGTAGTTGGGGGCAATCAAGCCTGTAGGGGAAGGCAGTTAGGGGTGACCAGGCCAGCAGAGGAGGGAAGTTGGGGGCGACCGAGCCTTCAGGAAAGGGCCGTTGGGGGTGGGGGTGGGGGGCGGGGAGGCACCCAGGCCTGCAAGGGAGAGCAATTGGAGGGGACCAGGCCTGCAGGGGAGGGCAGTTAGGAGTGACCAGGTCCGCAGGGGAGTAGTTAGACATCAATCAGGCTGGCAGGGGAGTGGTTAGAGGGTGATCAGGCTGGCAGGCAGAGGCAGTTAGGGGCAATCAGGAAGCCAGGCAAGCGAGCAGTTGGGAGCCAGCAGTCCTAGATTGTGAGAGGGATGTCTGACTACCGGGATCTGGCCTAAACAGGCAGTCAGACATCCCTCAAGGGGTCTCAGATTGGAGAGGGTGCAGGCTGGGCTGAGGGACAACCCCTGCTCCCTGTGCATGAATTTTGTGCGCCGGGCCTCTAGTATATTTTTATTTCCCATCACTCCTGGTACTCGGCATGGACAATGTGAGAGTTTGGGTTTTTTTAAATAGCAATAGGAAACCTCAGGGTGCAGTTTCAGTTCAAGCTATAGTTGAAAGGTGCTTGGTGCAGCTGCTGGGGCACAGGAGAAAGCCCCACAAAGTTTCAGGCGTACACCCTTGCTGCCATCTCTTACCAATGTGCCCTTTATTCTAAAGTAGGGGTGTCGAACTCAGAGAAGGGGCCAAAATCTAAAATCCAGCCTAAATCGCGGGCCGAATGGTTTACTGAACAGTCATAAACTGTCATTGTGATGGAAACGCAGCGGAGTGCAGTGATGACAGCGCGGTGCGGGCCACATTGCAAGGCCTGGCGGGACGGATTTGGCCCGCGGGCCTTGTGTTTGACACATGTGGTCTAAAGTCATGGCCTGTGTTGCTCCTCCCTGGCCCTGCCTAGTCCCTGGGCCGGGCTTTGCCTGGGCAACTGACTCCCCAGGACCTGGAAGGTGGCAGCCCTTCCTGTTGGGATGGCAGTCACGTATTCAGGCTAGCCTCCTCTTCTAACAGTATTCAACAGCTAATTCCACCTGTGCCGGCTCTGCCCACAGATTTCTCCAAATGAGCCCTTCTGTGGTTCTTACTAAGCCCTCTAAAGCCCATACGCATCATGACAACTAGACCACCACCAAGCTCCAACCACCAGTCTGGTTTTGGACTGTCATAATCTTGCCTGACTCAGCCAATGCAGCCTTGTCCTCTCTCCCTTCCCCCACTACATCAGTGCATTCCACCTCTCGATCCTAATCACCCAGCCAGCCAGGGAACTGTCCACATACACCCATGTGCCTTCCCAGAATGGCTCCTGCAGTGCCTATCGATCCCTCTCCAGAATGTTCTCTCTGGCTCTTGTCACTTAGCCTTCACAGCTCCACTCACCTTTACCTCTTCCCACAAAACCCTTCTAAGTAGCATCACTCTAAAGCTGGAGGCACCTGATTCATACTGAGGCTCCGCTACTTACAAAAAGCATGGCCTTGGGCAAGCAGCTTGCCCTCTCTGTGCCTTTTTCATAGCCTTGGAAAAGGTAGGTACATAATGGTACCCATAATGGTACCATCAAGACTACTGGAGTTTAAATAACTTAGCACGGTACAGCACTAAGCAAAGTATCTGGTATTCAGTAAGGGCTCAGTAACTGCTAACTATGAGCATGCTACTCACCTTCTCAACTTCAGCCTCCTGATTGACCAGGTGTGTAATCATCTTGACCATAAACACACTGTAACCCATTTCCATATGAGCGTGGCACCTCAGACGATCACTTCTCTTCTCCACATGATGGTAAGCCCTGTGGGCTCACTATCATACATCTGTCCAAGGACTGAAGGAAGAAGCCCTAGGTGCAATCAGGGCTCATTTAACCCTCTTCATGACACTCAAACTGAGCTCTTAGTTAAACCAAAGAGAAGGTACTGGAAACCAAACACTGCTCTGCTTGTTACCTTAGCCAGGATTAATACTCAAGGTCTCCAGAGAAAAGCTGATATGATGAACTGACCTCTCTCCTACCCGCAGCAGATACCCTGACCCATAGACAAGCGACAGCCACAAAAAGGAGCAGAAAGATAGATGTCTCTTACCTCTGGGTGTCGGTCCAGGTCACTGAGTGTTAAGCCATACTGTAGGATTAGCTGACGAGCCTGCAGAGAACAGGGAAAAGCACCCATAATCATTTACTTAGAGCACATGGCAAGGATTTGCAAAATTCTATTGGATTTCAGTGTCAAACACTGAGTCCTGACCAAGGCACCCTCCCAAATCAAATCCAAACCTGGCTAACCAGGAGACAGGAGATCTAGACCTATGAAATGCAAAACTAAGCTACTTCATCCTAGAGCTACAAGGCAGCAATCCAGCCCTGAGCTTCTATCCAGTGCCAACTCATAGCTTTCTCAGTGACCTATTTAAAACAATGCCTCTTAAAGCAATGGAGTATTTTTTAAAAACTTTCTAAAATAAGAACCAAATCTATTAAAATATTAGGAAAAATGTTTTAAATTCTTAATAGTGGTGTGGCTCAGTGCTTGATTCATCAACCTATGAACCAGGAGGTCAGGGTTCGATTCCCAGTCAGGACACATCACTAGGTTGCTGTCTCATTACCCAGTAGGGGGCACTCTTCCTTCATCTCTAAAATTAATAAAAATATGTTTACAAATAAATAAATACCCTGTTTCCCCGAAAATAAGACAGTGTCTTATATCAATTTTTGCTCCCAAAGGTGCGCTAGGTCTTATTTTCAGGGGATGTCTTATTTTTCCATGAAGAAGAATATGGTACACATTTATCGTTAAATGGAAATAAAGGAAATTTATTACCTGTATACGGTATGGTAGTATGGTAGTTGTCAACACAAACCAGACAAATTGAATCCTATAGTATCAAGAATTTACTCGTTTATTCAATGACAATCATGTCATCATCTTCTGGAACATCATCATAACAATCCAACTCCTGAATTTCCTGGTGAATTTCTTGTGACTCCATTTCTTTCAGAATCAGTGGACCAAATCTCTCATGTTTAGCAATAGCATTCTGAGACAGAGCCTAGAGAGGCCTTATTTTCGGGGGATGCCTTATATTTCACTCAGTAGGAAACCTGTAAGTAGGTCTTATTTTCGGGGAAACACAGTAAAATAAAAATGAAAAACAAAAATCGAACAATGTGGAAAAAAGACTGAAGATGACTAAAAATTGATATGGACTGATTTCCAGGCCATACTATTGAGTAAAAATAAGCAAAGAACATATCCTCGGAAGAGTGCATAAAGGAAGGACTTCTGAAAGTGGCTCGGCAAATTGAGAGGCCAGCCTGAAAGAGACAGGATGTTTGTGGGAAAAATCAGCACCACTGACTTTTTAGACATGCCTGTGGTTAGCCTTTAAGAGGCTGACAGAGAGTTGCCGCGATCACACGGCCCTGTGCGGGACTCACAGATGGAATAACTGCACGTGAACATCGACCACCCAAGTCTAGGAGGACTCACGTTCACATCATTTCTCACAACCTGCAAACAAACCAAAGGACGGAAAGTTCCTTTCAAAGGCATGCCTTGAAATATTTTCTGCTTAAAGTGAAAAGCACCTGAGATTAAGAATCAGGTCTAGGTTTTAATCTTAAATAAATCAACTATGTAACCCCTGGCAAACTTTCTCATCTATAAAAAGATGGGGATGCATGAAATGATCAACATAAATCCAAAATTTAAGAATAAAATACAAAGACCCTGGAATTTGCAATATGTGGATTTTATTTGGATCCTGGTTCAAACTATAAAAAAAAATATTGATAAAGATAAGACAACGAGGATCCGAGATGGCTGGTCAGGTAGACATCTAACCGCAGCAGCACACAACAATTTCAATGGAATACAACTAAAATATAGAGTGGACATTGCCCAGAGCTACAGGTAGTCGACTGACTGAAAATTCTACAACAAGAAGGAAAGAGAAAACCAGAAGGAAAATCAGAGGAGCTGAAAAAAAAGCCTAAGGCACGGAGACATGCTGCGGGCTCGCACGTACGCGCGCACCGAGAGGTCGCAGCCGGAGAGGAGGAGAGGGCTGGGTGCTGCCTGGCGTTCCCTAGCAGGAAGGAAATAAAACCCCCAGCCTGGGCTGAACCCCCAAACCGGCAGCGCTGACCCCCAGTTATGGGCCAGACCCTGGGGACCCACACTCCAGCAGGGGGAGACGGGGCTGTGAGGCGGAATCCCAGGGGAGCAGTGAAAAGCAGAGTCCCCGGAGTCGCGCGCACATTTTGCGCAGAGGACTGAATGTTGACTCTGATGCTGGATTACCCTAGCCGGAAGAAACTAAGCCTCCGGCGGCGCTGAGCCTCAGCTCTGAACCCCAGTTCTAGACCAATCCCTGGGGACCCAAGCTCAAGCAGAGGGAGACGGGGCTGTGAGGTGGAGTCCTGGGAGAGCGGCGAAAGGCCGAGCCCCAGGAGTTGCGCACATTGCTTGCAAGGGAAGGAATGTTGACTCTGATGCGGGATTGCCCTGGAGGGAAGGAAACAGGAGCCCCGGCCGTGTTGGGCCCCAGTTTCGACTGCTCTGAACCCCAGTCCTAGGCCAGACCCTGGGGACCCAGGCTCAGGCAGGGGGAGACAGGGCTGTGAGGTGGAATCCCAGGGGAGTGGCAAAAAGCGGAGCCCCCAGAGTCGCGCACACTGCGCGCAGAGGACAGTCTGTTGACTCTGATCCTAGACTCCCCTAGCAGGAAAAAGAAAGAAGGCTCCAGACTGGAGGAACGCGACGGGGAGCAGGAACCCCTGCCGGACGACGGGGCCCCCCCGGGGGGGGTGGGGGTTTGCCCCTGAGCCTTCGACTGCTGAGTGTGGGCAACGAAGCCAAGGCCGGGGGCTGCTTCCTGGGCAGCGCCAACCCCGGCAACAGGCTGAAGCAGTGCAGGAGCCCGCAGAGAACAAAGGGGTGCCACAGGCCAACCTGCTGAGCTCCCAGGACAAGGAGGAAGAAACCAAAGAAGTTCTCAATGTGAAGAAATCAAGTGAGAGAAAAAGATAGTAAAATTACTTAAGAAAGAATACAAAGAAGATCTTGAAAAATCAAAGACTAAGTCAGAACTCAACTCACCAGCCAACAATGCAACATAAATGCATTAAAAAAAAAAAAAAAAAAAAAAAAAAAAAAGACAGAAAGTTGGAACAGTGGCGGCCAGGCCTAGAGTGGCCAGGCACAAGGCAGTGGCAGCTGGGCCCGGAGCAGCAACGGCCAGGCCCCAGAGCAGCAGCAGCCAGAACCAGAGCATCAACAACCAGCACTGGAGCAGCCAGACCTGGGGCAGTGGCAGCCAGGCCTGAGGCAGAGGTGGCCAAGCCCAGGGTGGCCAGTCCAGGAACACCCAGACCTGGAGTGGCTGGGCCTGGAGAAGCCAGGCCCAGAGCAACCGGGTTGGGAGCAGCCAGGCCCAGAACAGCAGTAGCAAAGCCCGGAGCATCCAGGCCGGGAGTGGCCAGACTCGGAGAGGCCAGGCCCGGAGCAGCAGCTGCCAGGCTGGGAGCAGCCAGGCCCGGAGCAGCCGGGTCGGGTGCGGCCAGGCCCAAAGCAGCGGTTGCCAGGCTGGGAGCGGCCAGGCCCGGAGCAGCTGGGTCTGGTGCGGCCAGGCCCGGAGCAGCAGCTGCCAGGCTGGGAGCGGCCAGGCCCGGAGCAGCCGGGTCAGGTGCGTCCAGGCCAGGAGCAGCAGCTGCCAGGCTGGAAGCGGCGGCGGATGCAGCCAGGCCCGGAGCAACAGCAGCCAAGTCCAGAGCAACTAGGTCGGGAGCGGCAGTGACCAGACACGGAGCAGCTGGTTGTGGAACGAACCAGAGCAACAGAGGCCAGGCCCGGAGCAGTCAGGCCCGGAACAGCTCACTCCTCGCCTGCCCCTGCCCCACGGCTGCCTCTCAGACATGGCTGGAAACTTTTGCGGGAACTTGAGGGTCTGCTGAATCAAGATCTGGATGTGTTGAGTTAGTATAGCACTGGGGTGTTGATCTGTGACTGCCTTGGGTGGGGCCTGGATGAGGCTGATTGACCTATTTGGAAATGTCTTTTGTGTGAAGTGTATCATTGGGCATGTGGAGGTATTATTGATATGAGAAAATGCTAAGTAACTGATTTACTATCTGAAAAGGGATTTACTATGGGGGAAAGGGAGGGAGGAAGAGACTGAGCATAAACTGTGCACCTATGGATGAGGACAATGGGGGATGGGGAGGGGGGCGGAGGGTGGGGTGGGAGCCTGGTGGAGGGGGGAAGAAATGAGGAACCTTTGTAATAATATGAACAATAAAGATTGATTAAAAAAAAAAAAAAGATAAGACAAGAGGGGAATTTTGAAAGCTGGATTTACATTTGATGCTATTAAAGATTACTGTTACATTTTTAAAGTATTGTTGAGATGTTTATAAGCCTCCCTAATTTTCAGACAGACATAATGAAATATATACAATGAATTGACACTATGACTGAGATGTTTCGAAATAATCAAGGTGGAGGAGAATGGAGTACAGATGAAAATAAATTAGCCATGAACTGATAATTGTTCAAACTGGGTAATGGGTATATGGAAATTCATTATATTGTTCTTTAGCTTTTCTGAAGCTTGAAGTTTTCCATAATAAAAGGCAAAAATAAAATGCTGACTGAAAAAAAAAATGAAAGTTTAAAAAAAACAAGATAAATTTTTTAAAATATATACTTATTGATTTCAGAGAGGAAGAAAAAGGGGGAGAGAGAGATGGAAACATCAATGATGAGAGAAAATAATTGATCGGCTGCTGCCTGCACGTCTCTCACTGAGGAGAGAGCCCGAAACCCAGGCATGTACCCTTGCCTGGAATCCAAACCAAGACCCTTCAGTTTGCAGGCTGACACTCTATCCAACCAAACCAGATAGGGCAATTTTATCCGAACTAAAGAGAAATATATATTGACAGGAGAAAACAATAATAAAAATGACATTCCTTAATTATTTCCAAGTACCTAGATTTCTCCAAAGTAGTACTGGAGAAATCCTAGTTCCAGAACTCAAGACTATAAACACAAATTACAGCAGGGAGGGTAGGGAGATATGGGGGAGATAAGAAATCTTGTATGCATGCATATAAGCATAACCAATGGACGAAAAACTCTGGGGAGGAAGGGCATGTATGCGAGTGTGTGTGGGGGGGGGGCGGTAAGGTATGTACACATATAATACCTTAATAAAAAAAAAATAGAAAGAAGAAAAAAACTTAAAAAAAAAAAAAAAGACTATAAACATATTGGGAATACCTCGAAGGCAGCCTCCAAGATGACCCCCAATTACTCCCTCTTGGTATTCATGCCATTGGGTAATTCCTTCCCACAATGTCTCAGGGCTGGTCTGTGTGACCAATGCCACATGGCATGACACTGCTGAGGCAAGTTTATACAGAGTGCTATAATGGGGTAGGCAAAGGGGGCTTGGGGTGTGACATGCTGAAGCCTCCTCTTCTCCTTCGCTCCCTCCTTTCTTTCCTCTCTTATAACACACTCTATGTCCTTAAGACACTGAGACAGCCTGAGCACGGGCCTTCTACCCAACAGCCTATGAAGAACTGAGGCCTGCAAACCCCTATGTGACTGAGCCTGGAAGCAGATCCTGCAACCATGTTGAGTCTTGAGAGGACTGCAACCCTGACCAACAGCTCGGATGCAACCTTACGAGAGATCTGAAGCCAGAACCATCCAGATTCCACCCAACCAAATCATCTAGATAATAATAAATGTTGTTTGAAACTGCTAAGTTTGGGGGTATTTGTGCCATGGCAACAAGTACTTACTACAGTGTTAGAAAATTGACAAAAACTGCAAATAGTTCAGGTAATAGTTTATCATGCAAATAAAAATGTGATATACTATGATTTCCTATTAACTTTATATACTTTAGAAACAGTACCAAACTATATTCAAATACATTTCATGAAAAATGGATGCAAGAAAAATGTTCTATCACGATTCCTAGGGGAAGAGTCCCGTGTAAATATATCATTTTATTTAACTTTTCTTAAGTTCAAAGCTCTACTTGACTGTGGTACTATTTGATGAAGATGTCCTGTCTGTCCATCTAGGCTGCAGCAGAGTAGAAAGAACACATTTCAAACACCTGTTACCCTTCAGCAGTTGGCGCCACATTGAGCCAACAGCTGGGTGAATAACTGATCCTTGAGTTATTTAGTGTAAGCCCGGGGAGGTCACACAGTGATAAGTTAAGGACAGACCAAGGACCAGAATTTCTGTCTCCTGTTCCTGTCCTGTGTAGGAACTAAGAATGGGTTAGAAGAGAAGGGAAATGGAGAGAATAATAGAAGGAAAAAAGGAGGACAACCCTGCTTCTAAATGGATGAAATTATGTTACAAAATAAAATGCTACTAATAATGCTATAAACAGTAGCAACTTAAAAGGAGTCTTTGAGCTCTTGTCATTCCTCCTCTGCCTAAAATGCCCTGCCCCCTCCCAGACTCCAACACTCATGTTCAATTCAAAGACCAGCCTTTCTAGGAAGCCTTCCCCAACCCCCTGGCAAAGAGTAGGCTCTTTCCTGCTCCTAAAAGACACATCTCTACTTTTTTCTCTACTATATATTTGTGACAAATGACACACACAAATTCAACCAACAACACTTGCAGAGTGCCTAAGAGCCAGGCACAACACTAGGATTATGGAGATAGCAAATAACACCTTGCATACACAGGGAGTCCCATAACCCTGATAAAAATATATACACCCTCAATAATCACTATGTTCAACTAACTCTGCTCCCTCACCATCCCAGCACTAGTCACCCACCCACTCCCACACCGGTCCAGAATCCAGCACATCAGGGACAGGAAGTAAGTGCTATCGATGTTGTGTAGCTGGGAGGTCTGACACTAACACCCCTGCCCCACACCTACTCTATTTCCCCAGATAATAAGCAATACATGAGCATAGAATCTGTACTTTTTGTAAACAGTGTGCACCCCATTCACATATGGAAGACCCTTACTAGGACCTCAGATTCCCTGGGCTGGAAGCCTCTGAGCTTGCTCCCATCAGCAAATCCTCCAACCCTCCCTTCTCCCATCTCTGCTAGAGGCCCATGTAAGTACCCTACACACACAGAGAAGTCATGCTCACAAATGATCTGAGTGTTAGGAATGGAACTATGCTTCCCCAAGAAAGATACGTTGTCATTCTAGCCACCCATACCTCAGTGTAACTTATTTGGAGAGAGGGTTCTTATATTAGGGGCAAAAATAGAATATTGGGGACTGGTTATGGTTATGGGAAATACTAATCATACTGTTAACCATGACTGCCTATATCTGGTTAAAGAAAGGATATTTTAACAAGGCTATGGCTATGGAAGTTGTATGCCTCCAGGACCTTGGGAGTCAACCTTGGAATGGAGTCCATTCTCATTCAAGAACTGCCTAATATCATGGAAAGATTGACAACCTTGTTGCCCAAACAATAGAGTCCCATCCCAGCCTGCACAGCCTACTTCCCCACGGCCCCCCCGCCAATCCAAACTTCCCCAAAGATCACGTGGAGAAGTAATCCCTACTTCTCCACGTGATCTTTGTCCTCTCCTATATAAGCAGCTGGCTTATGGGGGGGGGGGGGGGGGAGGTGTTAGAGGGCAGAGTTTTGTGGATGACCTGCTGCTCTCCCTTATTGCCACCAGTACTGGAATAAACACTCATATATGATTCAACCCTGTCTCTGCTTAAATGGCTCAGTAGTGACAGGAAGCATGGACCCATTCATTGTCTGGTTATATAATCTGGCAACCACGAAGGAACCTATTCGAGATTCCTCTAGGGTGAGTACCGGGGACCTCACTTGCTGCCTGGTCTGGGAGTTCCTGGGGCTGAGGCCTGGACTCTTATTTGCAGCGCTACCAGGAATTTTCCTGTTCAGAGTCCCAGCCACAGACTCAGCAATCCCCATCTCTTCTGAGACTTAAGTTGAATCAAGGGTTTTTGTAGAAGGAATCAAGCATTTCATATGGCATGTGAAGCACTTGCTGCCTCTCATCTGGGCTTCCTTGTAAGGAGCATGCACTGTGTATTGCAGTATTGTGTACTGCATGGGAGACATTTCACTACCTCTTGTCTGGGAGAGCCTGATCAGCTCAGGTGGCAAGGGACCTCCAGCGTGGTCTCCAAGCCCTTAGTCTGATCCACTCTGGGACAAGAGACAATGCTCTGCTTCGGTCAGTTTTAAATGCAGGTATTTGTCTGCCTTTCCCCACGTTTTTGACAAAGTTAATGAACATTCCTCACACATCACAAGACGGGGACAGTAGAAAGTCCATGGCAGTAAGTACTAACCAAGGAGAGGTTTCTGCGGCTGGACAGACAAGGAGCATGCTGTGAAGTTCTTGTCTGTGCACACCTATAAATATTGTACATAGAGTATCTCTGTTGATTGTTGTTTTGTGTCTCTTTGTGTCTGGTTTACTTTGTTTAAAGATGGGGCACAGGAATTAACAAATTAGACACAGCTGAGGAGACAATTATCAACAAGGAAAGGTCGCCTGGAGAACGCTGTCTTATGTATATTCATGTGGTTCCTTTTGTGTCATGTTGTATTCTGTGCTCTTTGGTCAGCACCTCCACAAGGGTTGGCATGGCTTGGTAGAGAGCAAGCTACATAAGACACATGATTTCAGTAAATACACTCTCCTGCTCCCGGCCCTCTCACAGGGAACAGCCTGGTGCACACCCCACAGCCACACCGCCCTGTGCTCAGGGAGCCAGAAGGTCCAGCAGAATGGAAAGCAGGCCCACCTGGAAGGACGTGGGAACACAGACGAGGTTCAGGTTCTCCTGCTTCACTCGTTCAGCTGTGGAGAGAGAAACCATGCGGTGGGTCTTCACTCTCTCACTTCACTATTACTTGTCTTGGACACGTTTGCTCAAATCCAACAGAAAAGTAAAGTCTGCCTTTCATACCATGCCCCCCTTTCTGACAAAGTTGGTGAACATACCTCACATATCACAAGACAGGACAGTAGAAAGCCTAAGGCAGTAGTAAGTACTAACTATGGAAGAGCAACGCCAGTGTCTACTATTATGTGCTTGGCAATAGTCAAGGAACTGTGTGTGCCTGTGAACTCTTTTAATCCTGAAGGTCAGTTATAACCCAAAGGAAAAGGTACAATTATTACCTCCATTTTACAGAAGAGGAAACTGAGGCAGAGAGGTAGAATATCTGGGTAGTTACACAGCTAACAAGGGGCAGAACTGGAATATGACCCCTGGCAGTCTAGCTTCAGTTAAAATCTTCCCTATACTGCCTTTTACATTTAATACAAAAATATATAATCATTTGTTGCCCCAGAGGGTTGTTAGAGTGGGTTTATTCATGCATTTGGGGTTTCTACCTTTCAGAAAAACTTGATTTTTTAAAAAAGGTCTTAAAAAAAACACTGCCTTGTTAAAGCTTACTTTTTTTCATCACTGGGTTGCATCTTGTGAGGTTGAGATGTCACTATTACAAAACCCACAGCTAATTCTTGAACTTAAAATCCTCCACTCACTCAGTGTTAAGGCCCCTGTTCGGCCCATGAGGCGCTTCCAGAAGCCAACACACCAGCACCACGGCCACTCCTTAAAGACTGGGTGGTGCTGGACTTTGTCTCCTGAGCACTTTGCCCTGGAACTATTGTAGAAGAGGCCAGCACTCTAGCAAACCTCTCCTCTGGGCTTTGTTCTTACAAACAAAAGCAGGCAGTAAAGCCTGTGGAGCAGCCACAGGGGCTGGGAATTCCTGCGCCTTCCTAAGCACAGAGACACCCTAATCAGAAAAGCCAGCTCCTGCGGGAACCAGGCAGCAACTGCAGGGACCTCAAATTCACTTCAGGTCAAGCCTGCACTGACCTTGATTTGTTTGCCTGAGATTGTCTGAGGGTCAGAAAGCTTGCCTCAGCTCAGGGTCCCTGAAACCAAGCACACACGCACGCACACATGCGCGCGCACACACACACACACACACACACACACACACACACGTTAATAAGGATAAAATTCTTTTGAGATCTCACTCTAAGTGTGTTCCTCCCCTCCAGCTGGGTAAGCTGGGGCAACCCCCAGAGATGGCTGAAGAGACCCAAGAATCTCTCTCAGGGAAAAGCAGGAACACATAAGCTGACAGACAAGCAGCTCCAATGCTGGAGCCATACCCAGCAAGTGTTTTCTATGCCCCAATCCTGCTCCCTGCTTCTACCAGCCATAGGGTCCATTACTGACAAAACATACAGGAAACAGCCCAAGGACATACCTATTCGCTGCACAGCATGGACAATTGTAGAACCACTTCCAATTCCCAGCACTTGGTTATTCTGACAAAAAAAAAGGAGGGAAAAAACAAAACTTATTAATACCATCTTTTATTCCCTCTCCAGCCTGCTTGCTTCCTAGAACAATAAATTATGAACAGTAATTCACCAACGAGATTACAGGCAAGCACTGTGCTCATTTTACAGGAACATCAACCCGGTCTTTATTACAGTGCCCGGGGGCAGTTCATCATCCAAGCCCTTCTCCTTTCATCTGACACTGACATCACCATCTCCTACTGATGAAAGACACGCTGGGCAAGTTTACAAATGTCAAGAGTTGATTTGAGCAAAATCTGGTTCAAATTGGGCAGCATCCAATCTAGCAGACAGAGAGGAGGCTCCAGGACTGTCCAAAATGAAAGACTTTCACACACTTCCCTCTAAAAAGACTTTCACAGACTTCCCTCTAAGGGATGGTAGTGTCTGTCGGCTGTCTGACTGGATTACGATTCCATTTCTGGGAGAGCCAAAACTGTCATTAAGTCTTAGTTTGGTGACGTGGGGCTTAGCATATGTGACTCCATTTTGGGCCTGTTAACCTTCCCTATATCCGGTCAGACAAAAGGCTTGGCTCACTTTCCACATATATAATAATAACTGAAGTTGTCCTAATAGTGGCCAGCAGATGAGCACTGAAATAACCCTGACCAACCCCTGGGCCAAGTGATCAGAAAGGAAAAGCTCTGGGCATTAATAAGTCAAGGTTTCTGGCTTCAGTGCCTTTTCAGATGAGCTTAAGATCTAGAAGGCAGGGGATTGACCACAGATACCTCACTTTGGTAGCATCACAGGGAACCAAAGGGGCATATCCAGCCCACAATCTAGAGATCCCCCAGAGTTGGCAGAAGAGGAAAGAGTCTGAAGTAACCTCAAAACAGCAAATTGTATCAGTTTCTGTCCAGGTGATGCAAGCCTGCCTCAGAGAATCTGCAAAGATGGCAGGCTTAATTAGGAACATGAGAAAAAGTCTTCATCTGCAATAGGAAGGTCTTGTAAAGATATAGAATACTTCCTGAGTGCAAAGGACAAAAAACAGCCATCACACTTCTGAGCCTTCCTCCTTAACAAAGGGGAAGGTGCCTAGGAGCAGGGGCAGAGCTGGGGCCCAGCAGAGGACAGTTAAACCACAAACAGCACTAGGTCAGGGCACAAACACTCAGGAACTAATATGGTACTCAATTCCTCAGCAATTTTCTGGGAGCAATCTGCCAGTCTAAGGCAAAATGGCTCAATTGTATTTCAGGTCCACACCCAGAAAAGCAGCAAAACCAAACAAGAGACGCTACAGCTGACTTTGGGATCAGCAGCATTGAATGATGACCCCCTACCCTGGCACCAACCAATCAATCAGTGGAGACCCCTCCTTGTGGTTCTTGGTTTCTCCACAAGAAATGGAGAGAATACCCCACAGACATATCCAGACAGATTTTATCAAGCTTATGCTGGAGCTCAAAGGAGGCAGCACAGAGGAAAGGAAGGTCCTCTGAACAGGCTCAGGGGCTGGCTTTGCTTGGTTATTTTTATAAGCTGGGGACAAACTGGGGATCTTTTTGAAAAAGGCCAGCTTGCAGAATTTTCCATTCCAAGCTTGGGTGACGTCCCAACAAGGGTAGCTATAATCCCATAAACTGGCAGATCTGAGCTCAGGGTGGCTATCTCCAAGTTCTCCATCCATCCAGATGTGGAGATGGTTACCACATGGAACACCAATAGAACACCAGTGGACTATGAATTGGATCTACACTCCCAGATTCAACCCACCAACAATTCCACAACCTCCATATTTATGTCCACACTTCACAAGATTCACTGAACATTAACTAGGAAGGTCCCACTATACCAACACTGCATGAAGATAAAAAATGTAACTTTTTTGGGACTGGGAGACACAAACACAGAGATGACCAGAACATAAGACACCTAAGAGATATAAAGTGCTACAAAATCAAAGACAATATGCACTCCCCCCTTATGAGGCGAAGGAAAAACTGAAAGGAAGAAATGGCATTTGCAGCAAATCCTGAAGGACTTACATAATTTTAACATAAAGGCAGAGTGCTGGAAGCCATCCCTTGCCTATACTGTCATGAGAATACACCAAGGAACACGGAAGGCAGAAAGACCTTGGGCAGATTCTAAGCACCTTGTTCCCTAAGCATGGAGAATGTTGAGAAAGTGGTAGCTCAAGGCAATTCCCTAACCTGATAATCCTTTTGTCTATGGATCCTTCCCACCATGCTGAGTACTGAAGCTTACAATAGATTCTCCAGTGTGTTACAGGTCAGGAAGAAGCCCCGCAAGGACCACTCTGATAAGAGCAGAAGAGAGCTTCAGAGGATAATGCTGGGAAGCTGATAGAGGGGAGAAGATAAAGGCAACCACTATCATCTGGCTCTGGGGAAAGTTTAAATGGGGCTGGTAGATCAAGGGAAAAGGTCAACTCTAAGAACAACCCAAAAGTGGAACCAATAGGACTTAGTATATAATCTACCCTGATAATCTTACACAGTGAATAAAGGAATCCAAGTCACAAAATAGAGGACAAGATGGCCTTAGATGGAGTAAAAGATACCCACTGGAGAGAGCAATCAAGTACATGACAATTAAGTACATGGATATGCTCAGTAAATGTTATTTGAATTAGTTATCCCACTTGCAAGGGACCCAAGACCAGACTCTTCTCCTTCCCGCTCTAACCCACTTCTGATAACCATACCAACTGACACTGCTGGACACTCAATAAATACCTGGTAAACAAAGGAAAGAATAAATCACCATTAAACAGCAGAAAATACAGAATTCAAGTAGTGTTGGAATCTCAGGAAAGAATGCTGGTAGGAAAGTGGGTGCCACTGGCATTGGGTGAGGTGCCCCCCAAAGGCAGTGGAGATCTCCACAGAATTACCTGGCAACTTTTGGAATAATACAGCTGGAATCCAGTGTTTGGGGGCTTTAGCCTGAGGTGAGGGCTTACAAATTTTATTTAAGCAAATACATAATTATAAAACAAAGGTCAGGAAGACATGCACCACCAAATATTAATGCAAACAGGTTAACAGGAAAATTAAGGTACGGTGCTTTTCTAAGTGTATTGATTTCTTTTTACAATATTTACCTGTCCATTAGCTATTCACTTTATCCAGGCATTTTCAAATCTCAGCTTATTGTCCCAATTTTGCAGCTGAGGCACTGAATCCCAAAAGTAGAGCCAAAATACACATTTTACATTAACTCTGTGAATTACCATAGAAAAAACCCTATTGCTAACCAGACTTGTAACAAGTGACTCCAGGGCAGGGCAGCGAGGACCTGGTGGAAGGGTACTACCTCACAGGACTCACTAGGTTTGGGATGATCCTTGGCCATTCCTTCTACAGAACATGCTGAGCCAGCTTACTGCACTTAGACAGGCTGTGTGGGGATCAAACATCAACTATGTGTAAAATAACTTTGTAAGTTAATGTATTCTCAAGCACTAGTATTAGAAGATAATACATTTTTTAAGTAGAAAAGACAAAAAGCCAATAAAGTCTAAGAAACTCCACCTAAGGAAAAAGATACTCCACCTGGCTACCCAAATATTTTAATTAAGATAATTAACTTGGTAAGCAACAACAAATTCACTCGGGTTAAAAGACTCCACTAACAGCAAGAATCACACCCACTTAACAAACAAGTGGGGCCAGGACCTCACCACTAACAGTTTAACATCTCGGAACAGCATCCTCCAGGCTTGCAGTGTCCACCCCGCCCCGTCGAAGGGGCGTTCAGCGCCCAGGTCTTCCCCTCACACTCTGTCCCTCCAACCCCCTGGCGAGTACTCTCGGGAGCGGACGCGCCAAGCTAAAGCCTACTTGGAGTCAAGTGCCAAGGCAATTTTCAAGCCAGTTCTCCACCGGCTTTCCAGGAATGTGAAAAGACCTGTCCGCAGCCCGGAACTCATCAGTTTCCCTTTGTTGGTAAGGAAATCAGAGGGCAAGTCTCTTCCAGCCCCACTCAACATGACACCACCCGGGCTCCGCTTTGCAAACCTGTTGTCGGGCCACACAAAGGGTCTTTGGGAAGCTCGTCCCCCGCAGACCCCACATCAAAACGGCCGTTAAGGAGCAGGTTAGTAACCCGGGCAAAGCGCGCCCTCTCCCTGCTCAGGCAGCCCACGCCCTTCCAGGAACAAGGGCGTCCCAGCGGAGCCCACCAGGAGCCCAGCCCGCAGCCGGGGCTGCTCACCCTCACGTGATTCTCCACTGCCGCGTGGCCCGCAAGCTTCTTGGCCTCCTCGGCCTTGGACATCGTGGAGGGGGCTGGGAAGGCACTGCTGGCTTCCTTGACGTTGGGGCTTGTCTGGCCCGCGCCGCCGGTACCGGAATGAGCGCACACCGGCGGCTGCACAAGGGAGCCTGGGGCACCCCACCTGTTCCCGCCTCCTCCAGAGGCCGCGCCCCCGGCCCGTCCGGGCAGCGGGGCCAGGACCCGCCCGTAGAGGGTGCTGAAGGGCCCAGGACGCTGCATCCCGAAGCCTAGCTCCAGCCACAGCCACGGTCCCGCCCCAGGTTCTTCCGGAAATCTAGTCGTCACGCGCACGTACGGGCCCGCGCGGAGCTTCCTGGGAAATGTAGTTCTGTGGCTTTCGAAGTCCTGAGCCGCGCCTCAGCCTGGACTACCAGTCCCACAATGCTCCTCCAAGGGCACGCAAATCCCGGCTACCAGTTTGGCCAGTGTGGCGGGAATAACCGCGGTTACGCGAGTCTTAGGGGTTTTTCTGTCCTCTTGTGTTTCTGAGGAGGGGGTGTTCCAACTGACCTGTTGTTTTTCCCAGCAGTGACAGTGTGGCTGTGGACGAGACCTTAGGGCAGGGAGTCGCTCTTATGGAGACGTCCGCTTGGAAGTGACTTCTCTAGCCTCAGTCCCAAGAGAAACGCGCACGGGACCCCCCGCGCCCTTTGAATCTCCCTAGACCTGCGGAGGCCCAAAAATAAGTTAAGGTCTCCTTGCCCTAAACATTGTCCTGCACTCTGCGGTGCTGGATGGCCTGCTTCCTCCGGATGGAGCCTTGTCCTGCACCGAGTGTACCCTGCAGAGACCCTGCAGTTCTTAAATACAAGGACTTTCACTGAACATAAAAGCTTTCTCTTCTCTCTGTAAGGTGTCCTCCTGAAAGGAATAGTAAGGACGGGAAATTTTTATTGTCCCTGTTTTACAGGCAAGGAAGTTAATGCTAATAATCCCAGCCACACCTACTACTTGGGAGGTCCTTACAAAGCTCACTGCCTGTGTGCTTCTCACCCATGTTGGTGGAATTCCCTGTCTGCCCACTAAGTCATCTTGAAACTCTCTGGGCCTTCTCCCTCTTCTGTGTGCAAAGCTCCAGTATGGGCCGATGAAATCACCCTCATCACAGATTCTCTTTGCTGTGTCCACTGAGGTTGTCAGTCCCTTGACCTCTCCATTTAGTTTGAGAAGGAAAAGTTATTTGAGGTGATATTTGGATCCTCGGTTTTAGACAGAATTTGGAAATTAGCAACAAGTTCTGGTTAAGATGCAAAACAAAATATTTGAGACTCCCACTATTCTTGGTCTCTGCACCTTTGAAGACTACCTGAGTCAATTTTTTTTTAATTTTTATTTATTTATTTAATATATTTTATTGATTTTTTTACAGAGAGGAATAGAGAGTTAGAAACATCGTTGAGAGAGAATCATCGATCAGCTGCCTATTGCACACCCCCTATTGGAGATGTGCCCACAACCAAGGTACATGCCCTTAACCGGAATCGAACCCGGGACCTTTCAGCAGACTGACTCTCTATCCACTGAGCCAAACCGGTTTCAGCTACTTGAGTCAAATTTATGACATTTCTGCATCCCTTGGGGGGGGGGGGGGCAGTCTTTTCTCCCATTCTGGCTCCTCAGTACTCACTACACGCAGGTTGAAGCAACTCTTAGTAGCCAATATCTACTTTCTCCTCTAGCCTCAGAGCATTTTCACTGGGGTTTCTCGCCACATTAAATGCTCTGCCCATCTGCACTGCCAGCTTTATCCAGCTGAAATGCCACCTCCTCAGTCTTCCTGATCACCTAGTCTAAACTAGGTTCCCATCCACTCATCCTCTACCACTTTATCTATTGTTCATTTTCATCATAGACCTCTCAAGTATTTATTTACTTACCCTTTCACTTGTTTTTCATCTATCTTCTCTAGAAAATAATATTTCTGAGAAGAGGGACTTTACCCCTACAGCAACCTCCATGTGTCTATCATATAGATGGTCCACAACAAACACCTAGAGCAGGATTGGATAACAGATTTGGTGCCTCAACCTCACAGTCCAACTTCAGCCAGACAAAATTTCAGTCTCTGCCCACTTAATCATTCTCCTTAGGTTTGCCAGTGATCTCCAGTGACTCATGAAATCCTACTGGCAACACTTGGGGCTGAAAAGTATACCAACCCTTCAAATGATATGTTACTGTGTTCCTGTGACACTTCTGCTTTGTATATCCTATATAATAAAAGCCTAGTGACTGAAATGGCAAAATGACCCAAGACCAGAAAGACCATGGCCCCTCACCCCGGCTGGCCCCACACACCAGTGAGGACCCCCATCCATGCACAGGTCTCTATCCTATATTGCAAAAGGGTAATATGCAAATTGACCCTAATGGCAGAATGACCGCTCGACCAGTTACTATGAGGCGCACTGATCACCTCTCAGTCAGGCTCAGATTGCCCGATGGCAAGCTGGGAAGTGGGGTGGGGAAAGGGGGTGCTGACAAGCAAGCGGGAACAGCCAACCTCTCAGTCCTTTTCCTGGCCACCAGGCTCCAATCACCGATAGCAAATGGAAAACAGGGTGGGTGGCGGCGGCGGGATGGGCCAGCTGTTGGCAGATGGGGAAAATGGCCCTGATCACAGGCCAGGCCTAGGGACCATATCTGTGCATGAATTTTGTGCACTGGGCTTCTAGTTTATTTATAATCGTGCCAAACACCATGCCAAATGCTTTTAAGATGCTATCACACTTAATCCTCCAAGAAGTGGGTATTATTATCCCCATTACACAGATGAGACATGACAGAAGTCCTCACTTAAGGTCCCACTGCTCATAAGTGAAGCTGAGATGCAAACCTTCAGTGACTCCAGGACCAAACTTTGATCTCATAGAATCACCCAGATGGAGATTTATTAATTGCCCCAATACCACCACCAATAAAGCCCTAAACTTTGACATGTGTAAACCACACAGGTCATACCTTTACTCTTTCAAGTCACAAGTAATAGCAATAGCCCTGAGACAGAATGGATAATAAGGGGGAAAAGAATGAAAAAACTATGAGGACATACTGAATAAAGTACTTAACTCACCAAAACTTTAATGTTTTTTCCTAACTTATACTGGGAAGAACCACCACTTAGGGCTCATTTTTTTCATCTTTTGTGAAACCTAACATCCTTGGAACAGAGATTTTAGGGCCAGAATGAAGGTTCACGGGGCAAGGGTGGGGGAAGGCAGAGAGCCTATCCTGCACTGTTGCTGGTTGTGAGAGGGCCTTAGGCACCTCACCCCTTGATGACTCCATTGTGGAACAGTCTGAAAGGAATAAGGGCAACGAAGCACTATATCACTTCCCTTAATCTGGGGTGAAGGCTTCCCCAGGGAGATACACAGCACCACTGGGTCCCTGACTGGGCTCAGTGGAGCAAGAAAAATTCTCCACACTTCACACCTCCTTTCCCTCTCTTTTCCTGCAGTGTGATCATTTGGAAGGAGACTCCCAGGGGTGGCTGTACAGAGCTACAAAGCTGACATGAATGAATTTGAGGATCCTGCCAGAGGCAAGTGGTGCTGGCTCAAATACACCTCAAATACAGGCTAGTTTTATCCAACAGTTAGACTAATTTAGAAATAGGTATTAGCTGACATCCAACTCTCACACAATTTTAAGGGGTCTTTTGGAGTCTTAACCTGTGGCCTGCATTGCTTCATCCCCTTTCCTGAGGGCAGGTTTATTGTCTACTAATAATTTTTGATTGACAGAAAAGACCTTGGAAGACAAAGAGACCTTATTATTTCTGATAGTCTATTGATTAAAGTGAGCCATGGTTAATACATCATGTTACTATCCTGATGTACATTTAACATTGGAAGGTAAACCAGCAATCTATTTACCAAAATCAAGTCTTCCTGCTGGTTGACTGCATGGTTCTGGGGGGAAAAATGTATAGCTCCTTATTGCTGTGTAAATCATTTCTTGCTTAAGGACTAAGCTGCCTTTCAAAGTCTTTACAGAAGTATTTGTCAGCTTGGAGTGATTTTGTCCCCAAAGGAATGTATGGCAATGTCTAGAGACATTGTCATGACTGGGGGATGCTCTTGGCATCTAGTTGGTAGAGGCCAGGGGTGCTGCTAAACATCCTGTGAGCACAGACAGCCACACAAAGAAGTTCTCCACCCTAAGTGTCAATCATGCAGAGGTTGAGAATCCTTAAGTTGGTTTTCATGGATGGCTTTCTATCCTATGCAGCTTATTTCACCTGCTTCATTCACACTCAGAACTCCTACATGGTCGGCCTTCTCCAGTCCTATCCTATCACCAAGGAACTCCCGCCTCCCACCACCACCACCGCTGATATTTGTTCCCTGTCACCCACCTCTTTTCTTTGGTCAAGGTTATCACTCATTTCTATCATTTTTTTCCCCCTCTGGAGGGAGCTAGAATAGGGTTCTGATCCATGAGAGTGGAGAAGGAGGAGGATAGAAGAAATCAAGCTTTGCCTGGCAGACACAGGGAGGACCACCCACAAGAAGGTCCATCCTTTCTGTTTATTTAAATTCTTCATTGTTGACACTACTGCAGATGTTCCCTCCCTTTACACACCCCCAACCCAATCCTGAGATGCCCGCCTCCCTTGCCCCTCATCACAATATTGTTTGTGTCCATGGTTTATGCATACATGTACTTTAGCTAATATCTTCACACCCTTCACTGCTGACATTTGTCAGTCTGTTCCACGTATCCATGCCTCTGGTTCTATTTTATTTATCTGTTTGTTTTGTTAGATTTTACATATTAGTAAAATTGTATGGTATTTTTCTCTCTCTCACTTGCTTATTTTACCTAGCATAATAATATCTAGGTCCATCCATGCTGTAGCAAAGATTAAGAGTACCCTCTTTTTGTTTTTACAGCCTCACAGTATTCCATTATGCAAATGTACCACAGCTTTTTATCTACTCATAAACTGTTGGGCACTTGGACTATATCCAGATCTTAGCTATTTTAAATAACAGTTAATGAACAAAGGGGTACATATATTCTTTCTGATTGCTGTTTTAGAATTCTTAAAATATATACCCAGAAGTGGGATCGCTGAGTCAAAAGGATCTCCTCCCCCCTGTAACTAAGATATCCCTTCTTAACCTCCACCTGCTGCCTCTGAAGACAGGGCCATTCTCTCTCATGACCCCATCCTTTCTACAAGTCTCAAAGTGGTTTCTGCCCTTCCTTGTTTAAAAGTCTCTTCAGCTAGTCTTCAGATTGTCAATCAGGATGAATGTTCCCCAATTTAAATGTTTTTATTGACTTTTGAAGAGAGAGGGAGGAAGGGAGAGAGAGAAACTTGGATAGGGAGGAAAACATTGATTATTTGCATCCCACCTGAATCCTGACCAGGGACCAAATCACAACCATGGCAGGTGCCCTGACAGGGAATCTAATTGGCGATCTTTCAGTACATGGGACAATGCTCAACTGAGCCACACCAGGAAGGGCGGTGTTCCTCAGTTTAGTTTTATTTCCAGTTTGTTTCTGGAAGGAGGTGTAAGAACAATCCATCTACTTTGCTGCTATCTTAAAACCTCCGAAGGTCCATCCTTTTCATGTCAGAGGGTCTACTCTGGCTAACACCTGCATCATTAACCTCAAGAGCCCACCTCTGTTCAGCTTGAGCAGCATCTGTCTGATTTACCAGGTACCCACCTCCCAGAAGGAATTTGTTGTGTCCTACTTCAAGAAGTGGGGAGAGAGAAAGAAGATAGCCTGTTTTGCCACTTCGGTGGATAACTGAGTTTTCCAGAGAGTAAGAAGGGGTGATTTCTGAGACTGGACCATGCATTTTAGCCATGGACCTTCACCTGCCAGTTTCCTCACCTCCTTCAGGTCTCTGCCAGCACAGAGGTCTTACCTGCCCAATCACTTTATAAAGTACCATTACATCAATCTCCCTGCAATCTCCACTTCATGCCCTTTATATCATCTGGTTGTGCTCTACCATCATCTTGATAAGTAATTTTTTTTTTTCCTTTATTGCCTGTGTCCCCACTACTCAGATATGAGAGAACTGGTCTTTTCACTCTGGAACCGCACATTTACAGAATGAATAAATACCGGGCACCAGTCCTTGGCTCCTCCTTCCCCTCATCCTCCAATTCCCCACCTTCTCCCTGACTTGGCCTCAGGCAGTGTATAGACTAACCTCCCTCTTTATTAGTTTACAAGTGGTTTCAGATTAATAAGTTGTTATTCAAGGAATTATGATAAAACTATAATTCAAGATAATTGTCTCAAATATTTGTCTGGATCCCTACAGCTGTTTACCATGTAGGGATTATTACTCGGGTCTAGTAATAATTAATGTCGTTTTTTAACATTCGTTTAAAATCTTGCTTGGCGTTGACTTGTATTGACATAACCTTCAAACACGTGGTATCTACAGAACGTGTGAAGTGCAATTAACAAGTTTTGCTTGAAAAAGTTTGTGTTTGGTTTGGATTTTGTTGCAAAACTAGGGCTAAGAAGATGGCGGATGAAGAGCATATTCGGCACTGCATGCTTTACGAGTTCCAATTAGGAAGAAAAGCAAGTGAGGCTGCAAAAAACATCTGTAGTGCTCTTGGTCAAGATACAGTTAGCGCCAGAAAATGCCAGCGTTGGTTTGAGAAATTTCGTGAGGGAAATTTTTCGTTAGATGACAAGAGTGGTGAAGGCCGTGTGTCCAATTTTGATCAAGAAGCTCTTCAAGCTCTTTTGGTGCAAAATCCTCAAATTACCCAACAAGAGCTTGCGACAACTTTAAATTGTTCACAAAAAACAATTTCCAATCAATTGCGTGCACTTGGCAAAGTCCAAAAGTTTGGAAAATGGGTTCCTCATGAGTTGACCGACAACAACCGTAATCAAAGAGTCACAATTTGCAGTTCGCTCCTCTCTCGTCAAAACCGTTTGCCGTTTTTAGAGCAAATTGTTACCAGAGATGAACAATGGGTGCTGTATGTTAATTGAAAAGGCGGCCTCAATGGTTGGACAAAAATGAGGCTCTGCAGCCCACGCCAAAACCTGACTTGCATGCGAAAAAAGTGATGTTGTGTGTTTGGTGGAATTTTAAAGGAATTCTTCATTATGAACTTTTACCATCTAACCAAACCATTACAAGTGCAGTGTATAGTGCCCAATTGGAAAGGTTAGCCCAAGCTTTAAGAGAAAAAGAACCCGCGCTGATTAATCGGAAGGGCGTAATTCTTCACCACAATAACGCAGGACCGCATACTGCAAGAATCACTGCTGAAAAACTGCGCCAGTTGGAATGGGAAGTTCTCCCTCAACCTGCATATTCTCCTGATATTGCCCCTTCCAATTACCATTTGTTTTGTTCTTTGCAAAACTTTCTTCTTGGAAAAAAATTTAATAATGAAGAATGCCTCAAAAATGCATTGACCGAATTTTTTGAATCAAAATCACAAGAATTTTAAAACAGAGGGATTAAAATGCTTCCTGAGCGTTGGGCACAAGTAGTAGAAAACAACGGCAACTATATTGTTGATTAAATTTTGTTGTATTGTTTAAATAAATTCGATTTTAAAAAGTATTAGAAAACGACATTAATTATTACTAGATCTAATAGTATGCACTATTGGGTGCTCAGTAAAGCAACTGTTGTATTTTATAGCAACATTTTTTTTTTTTTTTTTTTTGCTAATTTCTGACAAATTTAGAGGGGAGGAACTTCAGGTAGAGGCTGCTGGGCCGGGCCTCCACAACCTATGGGTTCCAGAAGGAGGGAAACAGAGGCTGAGGTCAACCGCATTTGTTCTCCCCACAAGAAAAGCAGGACGGACAAGTATTGGACATGAAGTGGTATTGATGGGGAGGAAATGGCAGTAAATGAGCATTGTTTGTATTATTACTGGGAGGATAAAAGCAAAAGAAGTTGTTGATTTTCTCAGCATGTTTTTTAGGTAATTGGAAAGTCCAGTCCCTCCCAGGCTTCATTTTACTCCTAAATTATAATCTAAATATATAGTGAATTATGACTCATGTTTTTACTATGATTTTTAAATAGGCTTCTTTTTAAAGCAAGTTTATGCCTATAGCAAAATTGAGCAGAAGGCCCCAGTTGATGTGACTAAGTGGTTGAGTGTCATTGACCCATGAACCAGAAGGTTTTTTTTTTTTTAGTTTTTTTTTTAAATATATTTTATTGATTTTTCACAGAGAGGAAGGGAGAAGGATAGAGAGCTAGAAACATTGATGAAAGAGAAACACCAACCAGCTGCCTCCTGCACACCCCCCACCGGGGATGTGCCCACAACCAATGTACATGCCCTTGACCGGAATCGAACCTGGGACCTTTCAGTCTGCAGACCAATGCTCTACCGCTGAGCCAAACTGGTTTCGGCCATTGTTGTTTCTTATCTCTCTTTCCCTCTTCCTTTCTCTCTGAAACTAATTTTTTTTAAAAATTGAGCAGTTCAAAAAAAAAATTGAGCAGAAGGTACAGAGATATCCCTATACTCCCTGTCCCTACCCATGCACAGCTTCCCCAACTATCAACATCCCTACCCGAGTGACACGCTTATTACAACGAATGAATCAATATTGACACATCATTATCACTTAGAGTCCATAGTTTGCATTAGGGTTCACTCTTGCTGTTGCACATTCTATGGTAAACAAATGCATAATGACATGTATTCACCACTATAGTATCATACAGAATAATTTCACTGCCCTAAGAATCCTCTGGGCACTGTCTGTTCATCTCTCCTTTTTCCTTAATCACTGGCAACTACAAGCTTCTGTGTCCATAGTTTTGCCTTTTCCAGAATGTCATATATTGATAGTTGAATCATATACTACTAATATATAGCCTTGTTAGATTGGTTTCTTCCACTTAGTAATATGCATTTCAGTTTCCTCCATGTCTTTTCATGATCTGATAGTTAATTTCTTTTTTATTTTTTAATAGAGGCCCAGTGCATGAAATTCATGCATGGGTAGGGTTCCTAGCTGCTACTGGCTGCTGGGTGCTGGCTGGGGCCTTCCTTCATTCCACGCCGCCCTCTGGTGGTCAGCACACATCATAGCAAGAGATTGAACTCCCAGTCTGTCAAACTCCCAAGGGGACACTTTGCATATTAGGCTTTTATATATAGTACCTCTCTATGGGGCCTGGCCGCTCCATGCTTGCTGCCCAGAGGCTCTCTGTGGTCCAGAGGCCCATCCACAGACAGATACAGAACGCTTGCCTCTTTGCCATGGCTACAAAGCAAGCATTCTGCCAGGCCATTCACACTGCCTGCCCTCAGTGGCCACTCCCCTTGGATTGGATGACTCCAGCAGGGCTCCACTACCTTGTGCCTATTGCATTGCCATCTTAGTGATGGAGCGATGGTTAATTTGCATATCACCCCTTTATTAGATAGGATTATTTTTTAATATATTTTTATTGATTTCAGAGAGGAAGGGAGAGGGAAAAAGAGATAGAAACATCAATGATGACTAGGGGAGGATCCAAGATGGCTGTGCCCAGGTGAACACCTAGCTGCAGCCGCACACAACAATTTCAATAAAATACAACTAAAATATAAAACGGACATTGCCCAGAACTACAGGAAGGTTGACTGACTGGAAATTCTACAGCGAGAAGCAAGGAGAAAACCAAAAGGAGGCACGGAGGAACTGTAAAAGCCCAAGGTACGGAGACACGCGGCGCACGCGGAGAGGAAGGAGCTGGAGAGGAGGGAGGCCGAGTGCCTGGCTGGCGTTCCCTAGCTGGAAGGAGATAAAACTCCGACTGTGCTGGACCCCCGACTGCTCTGAACCCCAGTTCTAAGCCAGACCCCGGGGACTCAGGCTCAGCCATAGGGAGCCGGGCTGTAAGGCTGAACCCCAGGAGAGGCGAAAGGAGGTCCCGGAGGTGCGCACACTGCACACAGAGAAGGGACAGTCAGCTGTGCCGCGGGATTGCCCTGACGGGAAGGAGACTGGGGCTCCAGACTGCTCTGAACACCACCTCCAACTCCACTTCAAACGGAACTGAACCCCAATACCGGGCTCATTGTGGGAGAGCATAGACTGTTTGGCAGCAGGCGAAAATCGAGGGCACCTTTCTCTCAGAGGCGCCAGCAGCGAACACTGAAGGACCCGCATAGGGCTGACGGAAGCCAAAGCTGCAGGCTCCACCCTGAAACCCCATCCCATCTGTAACTGCGAAATGCGACAACAAAATAGATCACAAATGCGACAACAAAATAGATCACAAACGAAAGAAATGGAGGACAAAAAGCATCTGGATATAGAGTTCAAATCTACACTTATAAGGTTTTTCAAGAATTTCCTAGAAAAGATGGATAAGGCCTATGAGGATATGAAAAGAGATCAACTAGAATTAATAAGGAGTCAACAAGGAATGATAAGGGATCAACAAGAAATAAAGAATACATTTTCTGAAATAAAAAATATTTTACAGAGTCCTAAAAACAGAAGGGAAGATCGCAAGAATCAAGTCAAAGATTTGGAACATAAAGAGCCAGAAGACACTCCTCCACAGAAGCTAGAAGTCAAGAGAATCCAGAAAATTGAAGATAATGTAAGAAACCTCTGGGACAACTTCAAGCGAACCAACATCAGAATTATGGGGGTCCCAGAAGATGAGAGAGAGCAAGATATCGAAAACATACTGAAAGAAATAGTGACAGAAAACTTCCCCCACCTGGTGAAAGAATTAGATTTACAAGTCCAGGAAGCACACAGAACTCCAAACAAAAGGAATCCAAAGAGGACCACACCGAGACACATCATTATTAAAATTCCAAGAGCAAAAGACAAAGAGAGAATATTAAAAGAAGCAAGAGCAAAGAAGGTAGTAACCTATAAAGGAGTACCTATACGATTGTCAGCTGACTTCTCAACAGAAACCATGCAGGCCAGAAGAGAATGGCAAGAAATATTCAAGGTGATGAATAGCAAGAACCTACAGCCAAAAATAATCTACCCAGCAAAGCTATCACTCAGAATCGAAGGCCAGATAAAGAGCTTCACTAATAAAAAAAAGCTAAAGGAGTTCATCACCGCCAAACCAGAATTATATGAATTGCTGAAGGGGGTTCTTTCAGAAGAGAAAGTAAACAAAGATAAAAATTATGAACAACAAATACGTAACTATCAACAAGTGAATCTAAAAACCAAGGAAATTAAAAAAATCTGATGAACAATATTAACTGTTGAATATAATAGAATCAGAGGTATGGAAGGGGAGTGAACTGATGATTCTTGGGTAAAAGGGGAGAGGGGGGAGTGGGAAGAGACTGAACATAAACTGTGCACCTATGGATGAGGACAATGGGGAGAGGGGAAAAGGGTGGGGTGGGAACCTGGTGGAGGAGAGCAATGGTGGTGGGGGGGGGGGGGAAGGAACATTTGTAATAATATGAACAATAAAAACTTATAAAAAAAAAAAAAAGAAACATCAATGATGAGAAAGAATTATCAATTGGCTGCCTCCTGTACACCCCCTACTGGGGATCAAGCCCGCAATCCAGGCTTGTGCCCTTGACCGAAATCAAATTTGGGACACTCAGTCCACAGGCCAACGCTCTATCCAGTGAGCCAAACAGCTAGGGTAGCTCATTTCTTTTTTTTCTGAGTAGCAGTCCATTGTCTGATGTACCACAGTTTATCCACTCAGCTACAGGACATCTTCATTGCTTTCAGGTTTTTGCAATTTTATGTAAAGCTGCTATAAACATTCATGTGCAGGTTTCAATGTGGACATTACTTTTAAACTCATTTCGGTATATTACAAGGAGCACAATTGCTAGATCATATGTTAAGAGGAGGTTTAGTTTTATTTATTTTTTAAAATATATTTTATTGATTTTGTACAGAGAAGAAGGGAGAGAGATAGAGAGTTAGAAACATCGATGAGAGAGAGTCATCGATCAACTGCCTCTTGCACACCCCCTACTGGGGATATGCCCACAACCAAGGTACATGCCCTTGACGGGTCCCTTCAGTCCCCAAGCCGACGCTCTATCCATTGAGCCAAACTGGTTTCGGCAGGAGGTTTAGTTTTAAAAGAGCCCAGCTGGTGTGGCTGAGTGGTTGAGTGTTGATCTATGAAGCAGGAGGTCACGATTTGATTCCCAGTCAGGGCACATGCCCAGGTTGCAGCCTCAATTCCCAGTGTGGGGTGTGCAGGAGGCAGCCAATCAGTGATTCTCTCTCATCATTGATGTTTCTATCCAATTCTTCCTCTCCCTTCCTCTCAGAAATAAAAAAATAAAAAAATAAACCACCAAACTGTGTAATAGGTCTGTAGTGCTATCTCATGGTTGTTTTAACTGCATTTCTGTGTGGACATAGGATGTGGAGCATCTTCTCATGTGCTTATTTGCTATCTATATATTGTTGGTGAAGTTTCTCTTAAGATATTTGGGCTAGCCAAAATCGGTTTGGCTCAGTGGATAAAGTGTCAGCCTGAGGACTAAAAGGTCCCAGGTTCAATTCCAGTTAAGGGCAAGTACCTTGGTTGCAGGCACCTCCCCAGTGAGGAGTGTGCAGGAGGCAGCTGATCAATGTTTCTCTCTCATTGATGTTTCTAGTTCTCTATGCCTCTCCCTTCCTTTCTGTAAAAAAAAAAAAATCGATAAAATGTGTATTTTTTTAAAAAGATATTTGGGCTATTTTTTAATTGGAGTGTTTGTGTTTTTGTTGAGTTTTATGATTTCTTTGTATATTTTGGATAACAGTTCTTTATCTGATACTAGTGACCCGGTGCACAAAATTCATGCACATTAAAAGGGGATTAGTTAGAGGAAATAATTTAATATTGCTATTTGCCCTTTCTCTATAATATAAATGTCAGAGATGAAAGAAAATTAGTAAAATGTATATGAAAACCTTCCTCCTGTCAGAATCTGGGGCTCACCACAGGACCCAGAGTCAAGTCCCTACCCACCCACATGTCTCAAAATCATGTGAGATCCAGACCCGGCCACCTCTACTACCCCCCCTCCCCCCACAATTGGGCTAGATCCAGACCTGGCCAGTCCCACCCTTGTCAAACCCTGCCAGGCAGTGGGCATGGCCTAGGTCTCCTGGCCTGGCACCAGGACAGGGGGTGTGACCTGAGTTCCCCCAGCCCAAACTGGAGCAAAGGGCATGCCTTGAGGTCCTCCATCAAGCCCCATCAGGTGAGGGACACAGCCCGAGATCCCCTGTCAAGCCCTGCTGGGTGAGGGCATGGCCTGAGGTCCCCTGTCAAGCCCCACCAGGCAGAGGGGTGCAGCCTCAGGTCCTCTGTCAAGGCCCGCTGGATGGAGGCATGGCCTGAGTTCCCCCAACCCAGCACTGAGAGTGCACCTTGAAGTCCCCTGTCAAGCCCCGCTGGGTGGACTTAGCATATTGGCATCTTATATAGATAGATATATAAATAGATATTCCATCATTTTCTGAGGTTCCCTGCTGGGTCGGGGGCACAGCCTGAGGTTCCCGGGCCTGGTGCAGGGGTGGGGTGGGGGTTGGGGGGGAAGCAGCCTGAGGTCCCCTAGCCCAGCACCAGGATGGGAAGCACACCTTGAGGTTCCCCGTCAAGACCCGCTTGGGGGGGGGGGGGGCCACAGCCAGAAGTCCCCTGTCAAGCCCCACCTGGTGGAGGCTGCAGCCTGAGGTCCCTGGCCTGGCGCTGGGGTTAGGGGAGCAGCCTGAGGTCCCCTAGCCCAGCACCAGACGGGAAGCGCACCTTAAGGTCCCCTGTCAAGCCCTGCCGGGTTGGGGAGGGCATAGCCTCAGGTCCCTGCTGACTGCTCATTAAGGCTCCTTATGGGAACTTGGCCTCAGCTGTGGTGCAGCCATCTTTGCAACAGATTGATAGCAATTAGCATATTCCCACTTTATTAGATAGAATATTTTTTGCAAGTATTTTTCCCAGGCTGTGGCTTTTCTTATAATTCTCTCAACAGTGTTATTCACAGAGAAGAAAAATTTAATTTTAATCAAATCCAGTTTATCAATTCTTTCTTTTTGTGCATTGTGCCTTGGTGTTATATTTAAAAAGCCATCACTAAACCCAAGATTATCTAGATTTTCCCCTGCGTTATCATCTTGGAGTTTTATATAATAGTTTTGTGTTTTACATTAAAGTCTGTGGTCCATTTAATTTTGTTCCCATCAGCAGTCACATACATGTGCTATACAACATCCTTGATTGTTTTTCCAGAACTCTGAAGAGTCTGAGATTTTACCTTGCCTGCCTGCCACAGTTTCATAGAGGTTCACAGATTCTGGCAAACTACTAGGTCAGAAAGGAGAATTCATTACTTATAAAATAGCAGCATGGTATTCCCATTGTTGTGCCAGTTCTCTGAGCCCCAATTCCCAGAGATGTGATGTGAAGAAGGCCATATGACATCTGTACACACACCAGGTAGTATCACAGAAAAGGAACAGTGAGCTTAGGAACCACATTGTTAGGGGCAAGAAAGGAATATTGGGGACTGGCTATGGTTGTGGGAAAGATTGATCATGCTCTGTTAACCTTAGTTGCCTTGTGTTGTTTAAAGAGGGGACATTCTGACCTGGCTTGGAGGTGTATGTCCCAGGTCCTGGGAGTCAA
The DNA here is from genome assembly GCF_014108245.1 of Pipistrellus kuhlii. Classification (NCBI taxonomy): domain Eukaryota; kingdom Metazoa; phylum Chordata; class Mammalia; order Chiroptera; family Vespertilionidae; genus Pipistrellus; species Pipistrellus kuhlii. The sequence continues at coordinate 104,013,751 of NW_023425515.1, read as the reverse complement.
CTTTGGAATGAGATACATTCTCATGGAAAGATTAATACCCTTGTTGCCCAAACAATGGAGTCCCACTCCAACCTCCTACTTGCCCATGCCTATAATCCAATTTCCCTGTATAATCTTTGTCCTACTCTATATAAGCAGCTGGCTTATGGGGGGTGGCAGAGCAGATTTTTGTGGATGACCTGCTGCTCTCTCATACTGCTGGTAGTATAGGAATAGTCCTTTTCTGAAGCTCCAAGTGCATATGGCTTCCCACCAACCTGATTTCTGCCATAACATCTTTAAAAATGGGCAGTAAGGACGTCTGCCCTTTGCTCAAAGGGAGACATCATCTCCATCTTCTAAGGCTGTAAGCAAGCCTGCCCTTCACTCCAGAGGCAGGCACGTCTTCCAAGGATGTTTCCCATACACAAAAAGGAACAAGAGCAAGCAGTGCGCCCTTACAAGACAAACAGAACCATGATGGCCCCCTCGGGAACTGTCTCCCATCATGGCAACCTGTAACTTTCATTTGCATGAAATTGTATTATAAATGAGCACTCTTCTTCAATATTATGTTTCTTTTATACAAGTCAAGTAAAAGATGCAAAACCTGCTTTCATTAAAAACAACAACAACACACAACTAAAATAAAAATGAGTGAAAATACCCAACACTGGTGTTGGGGAGTGAATGCAAGCAAATGACCACCGGAGCCCAGACCAAATTAAAATGTAGGGAGCCTTTTAATAACCAGCTGGCTGACTGGTCTCTCTCCACGCAGCCCAGAGAGCAGCCCTGACCCTTTGGTCCGACCTTTTTATACACATTCACTGCCTCCTGTTTTTGCAGAGCAAACAATTTTTAAAAATTTAGGTAAAGCAGTTTTTCTTAGGAAAGTCAACATGTCACTTATAAGGTCCTGGTGGAGTACTGCATCCCGTTATCAGGAAAATTGACAGTGATCTATCTTGTGAAGCTATTTTGTTAATTGTAGCTGGGATTTATGGCCAAGTCGACTAGGAGAAAACATACTCAAAAATTCCCACTCTCTAACAGCTGGCAAGGATGTAGAGGAAGTGGATGTCTCTTACATTGTTGGTGGAAATGTCAAATGGTATACCACTCTGGAAAGGTCTTTGGCAAACTAATTTAATTAAAAATTAAACACGCAACTACAATGTGACTCAGCAGTGACACTACTGAACATTTAATCCAGAAAAATGGAATTTCACTTCCACACAAAACCCTTTGTATAAGTGTTTATAAAAGCTTTATTTGTCATAATCAAAACTGGGAAAACAAAAATATCTTTCAGTGGGTAAATAGATAAACAAATTATGGTACATCCATTCCATGGAACTCCACTCATCAATAGAGAAGAATGGATTATTGATATATACAGCAGCATCAGTGGACTTCAGAGCATTATACTGAGTGAAATAAAAGGCAATCTCAAAGATCACAAACTGATTCCAGTTAAAACATTGTAGAGATGGAGGACAGAATAATGGTCACTGTATTTAGGAATGGTGGGAGAGACAGGTGTGGGTGTGTATAAGGCCTGACAATTAGCTTTTCTGATTTTAATGTCAGTGGCTGAAATTAAGCTTTTTATTGCTAAGGCATCCACTTCAAATCTAGAGTAAACACGCTGCCAGCTACACAACTAGATGAAGAGCCAGGCTTCCTACCCATGAAGTTTCCCTTGTAGAAAGCTTTGGTTGACCTAAATAATTGACCACCTGAGTGCCCTGCTTTTCCCTTTCATCCCATTAATTCCTGAAAGAGTGACCCTGAGAAAATGTAGGCACTACACCCTGGACCCAGGAAAGATAAAACCCCAGATCATTCTTCTCCCCCTCCCTCTCTCTCCCTGAGAAGTAGCCCTGGGTGTGCCTTGTAGCCCCAAGGGCTAGTGAGTAATAAATCTGGTCTTTTCAAAGTTTCCTGGTGGTTATTGTTGAGCTGTGGTGTCTTTTTTTTTTTTTTAAGGTATTATATGTGTACATATCTTACCATTGCCCCCTCCCCTCACTCCCATACATGCCCTCCCTCCCCAGAGTTTTGCATCCATTGGTTATGCAAGCATACAAGTCCTTCGGTTGATCTCTTTATCTCCCCCATATCTCCCTATCCTCCCTGCTGTAATTTGACAGCCTGTTTGTTGCTTTACTGTCTCTGTATCTATCTTTTTGTTCATCAGTTTATAATGTTCTTTATTATTGGTAAATGAGTGAGATCATATGATGTTTTTATTTCATTGACTGGCTTATTTCACTCAGCATAATGTTCTCCAATTCCATCCAGGTTGCTGCAAATAATAAGAATTCCTTCTTTTTTATGTCAGCATAGTATTCCATTGTGTAGAAGTACCATAGTTTTTTGATCCAGTCATCTGCTGATGGGCACCTAGGCTGTTTTCCAAATCCTAGCTATTGTAAATTGTGCTGCTATGAACACAGGGGTGCATATATCCTTTTTGATTGGTGTGTGGTATCTTATAAGAAGAACCACATGGCCAGTTCAGCCACAACACTGGTTCTGAGAGGAGAAATGTCTGGGTGATAAGGGATTTTTGGACTGGAACCAGATTCTTTGTCTGTCACAGTCAAAGAATGAATCCACGGACAGAGGGTAGTGTTACGAAGCGAGTCCCCAAGAGATGGACCACCAGAGCCAATTTTATTAAGCATGCTAGAATTTATTACAGATTCGAATCTGGACTCAAACCATGGCTGACACAGCAGCCGGTAAACACCCAGGTAAGAGCCCCGATGGAGGGGCAGTCCCTCCAGAGCGCTCACACAAAAACACAGACAAACACACACCTACTGCGGCCAGTCAGGCTCTCCGGAATGGGGGTCCCTCATGGTCCTGGCTGGGGATTCCAGTCATGATCCCCAAGGACCACCAGGGAGCCGAGTCCAATGCAATAAACAAAAGAGCCGTCTCCATGCTAGCATGGGCTATCCCACTCATGCCGGCAGCATGGCGGAAGAGAGCGAATTTCGCCCAATCCAGGGGTTTTATTCAGGTCTGTGATGTCACTGCCTCAGCTAACCCTGATTGGCCCCTCAGGACTAAATTCTAAAGACTGGGGACTGCCAGCAGGGTGGGTTCCCAGTCACACCCTGCTTGACATTGGAATCTGGCCCTATCTTGCCCATAATACAAAAGCAGTACTAAAGGTTATCTACAGTTTTCTACCCCTGAAGCTACTGAGTCAGTGGGAGTCAATCTCCTGCAACTACCCTATTGTTCAAGCAAGTAATCGAAGGTCGAAGTCAGATAGCAAGTTTAAAATTCAAACAGCAGTTTTTACCCAAGTATGAGTGATACCATATTTCAGGTAGTATAGCAAAGGTGGAGATTTACTGAAGAACAAGTACAGACTCCCATGTGGGGAGGGGGAAAGAGTCCTACAGAATGGACTCTCACTTGGGAAGGGGAAAGGGTCCCACTGACTTCCTGTTTCCATGGCTTATAAAGGCTACAGTTCCTGTGTCCTGATGTCCCCTCTGATTGGACAATATTCCCTTTCGAATTGGTTACTATAGTGACTCGTGAGGCCCTCCTCCCTCATTGTCCTGTTCCTTCTGGGCTTTCTTCCTTCTTTATTTTGTAAATATAGACCTTTTTTTTTTTCTTTTTTCTTTCTTTTTTCTTTTTTTTTTTTTTTTGGCTACTTCCCTTATCTTATGTAAATGCAACTGTTGCTGTTCCCTTGTCTTATGAAAATATAACTGCACCTGGCTTCATTGTGTTATGGAAATATACCTTCTCCATGTCTGTATCCCTATTTTTTTTTCCTGGACCCCAATTCTAAAAATTCCCTAAAACTGTCTACATTTCCCCAAAATTCCTGTTTTATGGGGTTCACACCAGTAGTAAAGGCTCCAGGGAGTGCCCCAGGCATTTCCAGCTCACAGCACAGAGCAGTGTGATGAAAAGGGGGTCTTTGTGGTGATGGACCACTTCTGCTTCTTGATTGTAGCAGAGGTTACATGAATTTACAATGTGTAGGTGTCTACACTGTACCAATATTAATTTCCTGGTTTTGATATTGTACTGTAGTTGGGTAAGAGGTAAAATATCTGAAATTTTCTATTAAAATGTTTAAGAAACAGCTATATTGTTTGTAAACTATCCTGTAATAAAGTTAATTTTTAAAAGTGATTTTGATACAGGATTTTTAGACTGGAACTCGAGGTATTCCCCTGGGCGGGATGGCTTGTCCCGGGCTCTTTGTCCGTTGGAGTCGAAGAATGAAACCACGGACTAAGGATGGTATATTGAATAAGTACAGGCTCCCACGTGGGGAGAGGGAAAGAGTCCCACCATGGGACTGTTTTTTGTGCCTCGATTTTCCCTCTGATTGGTAGCTATTCCTTTTTGTTTTGGTTACTATAGTAACTGCTGAGCTCAAAGGTCAAAACCTCACGTGGGAGGTGTGAGACCCTCCTTCCTCCTTGTTCTCCTATTCTCTCTGGGTTTTCTTCCTCCTTCCCTTTCTCTATAGATGTGTACCTTTTGCTACTCCCAGTTCCCTTATCTTATGGAAATGTAATATTGCCTCTCCCAACTCCCTTGTCTTATGGAAATGTAATTTTCTGCAGCTCTGCAGCCTGTGTTTTTTCCATGGACCCACTTAATTTAAAAAATTCCCTAAACCTGCCTATTTCACCCTTAAAAACTCCTATTTTAATTTGTTAAATGTTTGGCAAAATGCAGTTTAACACCCTGAGTTCATTCTTTGGAGCCAGAAAGAATTGCATAAGACCCTTTTATTTTCTTGTTTAATGTCAGAGAAAAGTTGTAACCTCTCTGATTATTTGTTTTATCATCTGTAGAATAGATATAATACTATCCATATTACAAGGTTGCTGTGAGGGGGAAAAAATCTATATAGAGTACCTAGTTTTAGTAAGCGTTCCACAGATTTTACTTTTTTTTTCTATTCTCTTACCCATTATGAGATTTATCATATAAATGAATTCATAAATTATTATTATTATTATTATTATTATTATTATTATTATTATTAGTGTGTGTATGTGTATGAGGGATCACTAATTTATTCAATCATCCACACACCAGGTGGCTGAGCCTGGATGGCTCCAGCCGAATTCATAAATTATTTAAAATATTTTAAAGTCTGACTTCTTTATATTAGTGGTAGAAATATAGTTTTAGCATGGGGATTCTTCCAACCCTTTACATTTGATGATTCTGTGCCTAATAAATCAATCACCCAGCACAGGAATTGTGGCTTACCAGGGAGCAATGGTAACAGCTACCACTAGGTGGCAGGCCATTCTCTCTATTTAAGGATCAATTTGGTCACAGAGGTAATGAATGGTAACCAGCTTTATTTAGATTACTAGAGGCCCGGTGCAGGAAATTCGTGCATGATGGGGAGGGCAGGGAAGAGGTCCCCTCAGCCCAGCCTGCACCCTCTCCAATCCAGGACCCCTTGGGGGATGTCGGGCCTAAACTGGCAGTCGTACATCTCTCTTACAATCTTGGACTGCTGGCTCCTAATTGCACACCTGCCTGCCTGACTGTTCACCCCTAACTGCCCCCCTCGCTTCTGGCCTGGTCTCTCCTAACTGCCTCCTTTGCTGGCCTAGTCGCCCCCAACTGCCCTCCTCTACCAACCTAGTCACCCCCAACTGCCCCCACTGCTGGCCTGGTCACTCCCAATTGCACCCTCACCCCCTTCTGGCCTGGTCACTCCTAACTGCCATTCCCACTGGTTTGGTCACCTCCAACTGCCCCCCCCCCCCCTGCTGGCCTGGTCATCCCCAACTGCCCCCCACCCCCCACCAGTCTGGTCGCCCCATGTAGCCTGCTTGTTTAGTCGTTTGGTTCTCCCTCACTAACCCCCCCTGCCAGCCTGGTTGTAGGCAGCCATCTTGTGAGGGTGTGAACGGTAAATTTGCATATCACCTTTCTATTATATAGGATGAAGTCTTTCTCTGTTTCCTGCTGTGAGGAATTTCTGGAACAACCCAGATTGTCTGCCCCTGAGGTTTTGGATGTGATCCAATAATATACTCAGCTAAACTTAGTTCAACAATTTATCGAGTACTTATCAAGTTCATATGACAGATACTATGCAAAGGGCTGGGAACTGAGCCATGTTAAGTGTTCAGGATGGATGGCACATTTGTTTCTAAGTTGTGTGTGTGAGTGTGTGTGTGTGTGTGTGTGTGTGTACTTCAAGGTGTTTTCCTATAAAATCCTCCTTTATAAATTTATACAAGATATTGCAAAAAGTATTTGTTCTTCTTTGGTACCTACACATATGACCTGGGCAAATATAAAATAAGTAAATCAATAAACAAATAAACAAACAAACCAAAGTGGGCAAAAGTGATGCTATTGGATTTCAGGCCAACTGTTGCACCTTCTCAAGACATCTGGAATCATAAGTAACCCTAATCAACTTGTCTCAGTTTTCCTGGTCTTTCTTAGTTTTAGAATATAAAGATCTTACATCCGGTGAGACCCCCTCAGTCCCAGGCACATGGGGATGGTTTTTCTCTTCCTCTCAGTCTGAGGGGATTTCATATGGAGAAACGAGAGTGGATTCCAGAATGACCTCTTATGGGTTGTCACTAAGCCTTTCTTGTCACAGGGTCTTCGAGTCAGGGCCCCGCCCAGTGACTGTCAAGCAGACCTAAACCCACCTTTTGAATCCTGGGACAGTGCCCACAGAAATCTGAGACAGAAAAGCATGTGAAAGTGCAGGAAGGTCAGAAGATGGCCACTGAGGAAGTGCCATCTGGGCTGAGCCCTGAGTGAAATCGAGGAGGCAGCCCTCTGAGTTCTGAGGAAGCTGTGGACAGAGGGACTAGCAAGTCCTAAGGCCCCAAGAAAGGGAGGAACCCAGTACAGGGGAACCAAACTAGGCTCAGTATGGCTGAGCAGAACACTGGAGAAGAAGGGTGAGGATGAGTCTCAGGGGAAGGTTGAGCAGGGGCCAGTTTGGGTGTGGTCTTGTGGGTCTTTGCAAGGAGTTTGGAATTTGTTTGCAGAAAAGAGAAAGCATAAGAAGGGGAAGGAACCCTAACTGATTTGGCTCAGTGGAACATTGGCCTGCAGACTGAAGGGTTCCAGGTTCGATTCTGGTCAAGGGCACGTACCTTGGTTGCAGGCACATCCCCGGAGGGGTGTGTGCAGGAGGCAGCTGATTGATGTTTCTCTCTCATTGATGTTTCTAACTGTCTATCCCTCTCCCTTCCTCTTTGTAAAAAATTAATTTTAAAAAGTATATATATATATATGGAAGGACACCATCCAGTTTATGTTGTAAACCCATCGCCCTGGCTGCTGTGAGGAGAATGGACTGTAAGGGAGCAAGTGTGAACAAAGAAACTGTTAGGAATAAAGACCATTGGGAAGTGCCCACTGTGTGAATGGTAAGACAGCCAGGCCTGAAGGTGCAAGGCCAGGTGCAAGGAGAGAGGGCGCTGCACAGCAGCTCCTCAGCCTGAAACTCCAGCTTCCATGCCCAACTTTGCAGCTAAGAAGCAGAGCAGCCGCTCAGCCTGGGGCCTGGCAATCTGTGGAGTGGGCCCAGGGTGACCCCAAAGATAGGCACCCGGCTCTTAGGACCCCGCTGTCCACAGGGCTTTTCCACCAAGCAGATAGAGTGAGGAGAGATGAGTGAAGAGATATGGTAGAAAAATGGGAGAAATGGGAAAATGGTGGACACTATGTAGTGCTCTATGTCCTACAAGGAAACTCACTGCTGATGGCAAACCCACCAGTTCTCCCTCAGCCCAGCCTGATGACGGAGCCCAACAGAAAACTACTCTCAAGTTTCTTGCTGAATCTCTGGATACAACTGCTGGTGGGGAGGCTGGTCCTGCATTTGCATGCCCCTTGGGGGCCAGACCCCTGGATGGTTAGGCTCAGAGAGGAGTGGAGAAATGCCAGTGGTTACTCCAGCTGTGGAACATTGGTGAGATTTTTGATGGCAAAGGCAAGAACTCTGAGAGGGAGAGAGCAAACTTTCTTAGGTGGCCCAAATGGTCATGCTGCCTGCTCTTTTGTGGACTTCATTTCACCTTTGGACTGGGCATGAGCATACAGACGTGATTCAAGAACAAAACTTGGGAGAAACATCAGAGACGATGAATGGTTAGTTGATGTTAATATTAGCACTCAACCACACGATGTTGGTCTTCAGCAATGCCCCACTCATACTCCCATGGCCAAGCAGTGTGTGGATCACACAGCTCTTTACTCTGCTATTAAAGCATTTGGTTAAACATAGTTAAGAGCAGCCACCAAATGGGTAAATGCTTAATGTAAGTTAGGAAATTGCACAAAGGTGGATCACTTGTCACTTGAATGAATACTGCTGGGAACAGAGGGACAGTAGGGCTGACAAGTAGGCCCCAGTGTGGAGCCGGCAAGCTGTGTCCACACACAGCTGTAAATCAATAATAGGTGTGCTGGAGACACTGCCAAATTTTCAAGGTGAACAAAGCTCACGATCTATGGCCATTTGCCTCTGTGGCCAGCTTGTTTAATCTGGCAGGACCAGGGTGGGAGCAGCAGGCATCTCGTGATAATAACTCATAGCTGTGCTATTGACAGGGCCTGAGAATGGGGACACATGAGAATGGCAGCACCTGGGAAGGTAGGTGAGCTGTCATCCAATTACCTTTCTGAGAACCTAAATCTAGCCTGACTAATCACAGGCATTGTGGGCCAGTGTTCTCTCCTCCACCCTCAGTGGGTACAGTCATTTCATGTGTAATACTTCAGCTCCAAGGAAAATATAAAGATATTCTATCTAATAAAAGAGTAATATTCAAATTAACCCTCACTCCATTACACCTATAAGCCATGGCCACCATCCAAGCTCACCAGTCAATCAGACTGGAGTGAATATGTAAATGACCCAACCAAGGTGAGTTGGAGAGAGACTTGAGTTTCCCTGGCAATGAGGAAGCCAAGCTTTCCACCTGCCCTTGCTAGCCTACGCCTCCACTCCAGGCTACAAAGTTTCAATTATAGAAGATAAATAAACCCCAGATACCAAGACCTCTGCTTGGGTCACCAGGGTGCATGAACAGCCTGCAAACCACCACAGGCCCCTCACCCAGGTTGCCCCACACCTCAAAGGAACCCCCACCTGATCCCGAACATCCTTCAGGACAAACCAACCAGCCCCCACCCATGCAACAGGCCTCTATCCTATCTAATAAAAGAGTAGTATGCAGATTGACCATCACTCCAACACACAAGATCAAGATCCTGCCCCCATGTGGACACAAGATGGCCACCACAAGATGGCCAGCAGGGGAGGGAAGTTGGGAGGGACTAGGCCTGCAAGGGAGCACAGTTGTGGGTGATCAGGCCAGCAGGGGATGGCAGTTAGGAGGGCCCAAACTTGCAAAGGAGGGCAGTTGGGGGCGATCAAGCCTGCAGGGGAGGACAGTTAGAGGTGACCAAGCCAGCAGAGGAGGGAAGTTGGGGGTGACCAGGCCTATAGGGAAGGGCAGTTGGGAGGGACCCAGACCTATAGGGGAGAACAGTTGGGAGGGACTAGGCCTATAGAGGAGGGCAGTTAGTCAACAATCAGGCTGGCAGGAGAGTGATTAGGAGGTGATCAGGCTGGCAGGCAGAAGCAGTTAGGGGCAATCAGGAAGGCAGGCAGGTGAGCAGTTGGGAGCCAGCAGTCCTGAATTGTGAGAGGGATCCCAGATTGGAGGGTGCAGGCTGAGCTGGGGGACGTGCCCTTCCCTCCCCCATGCATGAATTTCATGCACCAGACCTCTAGTCTATAAATATAAACCTTTGCTTGCCTACTCTTTGGTCAGTCTGAGATTAAGTTTATGTAAGAAATGAAGGATATGTGACTGAATCTTTCTCTTTATTGAAAGGCCACTGTCACTTTCAATATGGGCCTAGTTGAAATATTCCATCCTGATACTTTTACCACTGTATCTGGTCACCATTATATTTGTATGTCTCCCAGGCTCAACTGTGAGGTTCCTTTTTTAATTTTTCACTTGTGGACATTTTAATGACTTTTCCTCCATGTAGCTTCAAGCTACCAGGACAGAGGCTCCACCAATACCCTTCATCTTCTCCTCAGCTCTTCTCCTGAAGAACTTGGCCTTCACAATGACAAGCTGCTTTGGGAGTTCTCCCTTCCCCAGAATTTTGTAGTAGCTCAATCACACCACATCAATGATAGCAGCAGCTCCAGTCTTGCTTTTGGCAGCATTTAGCCATGTCTGCTCACTTACCAAGATCCACAGTTTGTCAACATTGACAGTTGGATAAAAGCACTGGTTCCTCTTTAAGTGGTATTACCTCATAGCAACTTTCCCAAAGTCACCTGAGTGATATTTATTAAAACTGATCATGTGATGATCCAAGCTAACAGCACGACTTTGGCCAACTGGGTGCTTCCTGTGCTTGCCTATGAAGCCATGGCAGTGGATTATGTGGCCCCAAAGTTCCTAGGTATGCTTCAGCCTGGATGGCATGTAAATGGCCAAGATGCAAAAGCTGTGAACTTCCAGAGGGCAAGGGTGGTATCAATCATCCCCATAGCCTAGTGCTCTGCCTGGCATATAATTGATATGATAGTCAAGATTGTTGAATAGGTGAATTACTGTATTCTGATGCAGGATTTTCTTTCTCTCTGTTTTTTAAAAAAAATATATTTTATTGATTTTGTACAGAGAGGAAGGGAGAGAAATAGTTAGAAACATCAATGAGAGAGAATCGTCAGTCAGCTTTCTCTTGCACACCCCCTACTGTGGATATGCCCACAACCAAGGTACATGCCCTTGACCGGAATCAAACCCGGGACCCTTCAGTCCCCAAGCTGACGCTCTATCCATTGAACCAAACCGGTCTCGGCTGTTTTTTGTTTTTTTTTTAATCACAGCTGTATTATTTATTTATTTATTTATTTATTTATTTATTTATTTATTTTAATCCTCATCTGAAGATCTGTTTACTGACTTTAGAGAGAGAGGAAGGAAGGAAGGAATGGAAGATGAGACAGAGAGAGAGAGAGAGAGAGAGACAGAGAGAGAGAGAGAGAGAGACAGAGAGAGAGAGAGAGAAAGATTAATTGGTTACCTACTAATGGGAGATCGAACTTAAAATCTAGGTATGTGCCCTTACTGAAATCAAACCTTCAACTTCATTGGTGTACAGGCATCAAGCCTGGCTGGAGTGACTTAGTGGTTGAGTGTTGAACATATATATATGGCTAAGTTGACTCAAGTATGCATGACACATACTAGTATAAAGCTCTTGCTGGCACCAATCACGTGCATGTGTTGATCTGTCATTGTCAATTGTGAATTTGCTTGATACTTCTATCAAAGAGGAAGGGCAAATAGCGATATTAAAATATTTCTTCTGCCAAAACCAGTTTGGCTCAGTGGTAGAGCGTCGGTCTGCGAACTGAAGGGTCCCAGGTTCGATTCCGGTCAAGGGCATGTACCTGAGTTGCAGGCACATCTCAAGTAGGGGGTGTGAAAGAGGCAGCTGGTCGATGTTTCTCTCTCATCGGCGTTTCTAGCTCTCTATATCTCTCCCTTCCTCTCTGTAAAAAATAAATAAAATATAATAAAAAAATATTTCTTCTAATTAATTTTCTTCCAATGTGCAAGAATTCATGCACTGGGCCACTGGTAACAAAATAAAATGTTTGTTGAAGAATTGTAATATATGATACAACTGGAAAACACTGAATCAGTTCACATATATCCAACCCAATTGTATGCTAAATCACAAGGGTAATAGCAACTTTTTTGTTGTTAATTTTATTTATTTATTTATTTATTTATTTATTTATTTATTTATTCATCTATTTATATTGTAATCATTGATATACTATCATGGTTTCTAATTCAAAAGAATTAGACATAAAAATTACACTTAAAAGTCTGTCTCCTGAGAAAACCAAGATGGCGGTATAGGTAAACACCTAAACTGCTGCCTTGCACAACAATTTCAAAACTACAACCAAAAGACAAAACGGACATCATCCAGAACCACAGGAAGGCTGACTGAGGGGAAATTCTACAACTAGAAGGAAAGAGAAAAACACACTGAGACTTAAAGGAGCTGTGGAAGGCACTTGCAAGTGTGGAGAGGGCTGGCAACGGAGTACATGGTTGGCTTTCTCAATTGGGAGGGAGACAAAAGCTTCTGACTTCTCTGAACTCCAGTTCTGGGCAAGACTCTGTGGACTCAGACTCATGGGGAGAAACTTGACTGTCTGGCAGTGGGCAAAACTTGAAGGCAGCTTTCTCTCAGAGGTGCTTGCAGCGATTACCAAGGACACTGAGACCCTGGGGCCTCTTAGGGCAGGGCTGACGGGAAGCCATTGCTGTTTGCTCTGCCCTGAGATCCTGCCCACGAAGCCATTGCTGATGGCTCTGCCATGAGACTCCACCCCATCCAAGCTGAACGCAGAGGCTTTTGCATATGAATGGCCTGGTTCTTTGAATTTTAAACTTACCAAAAAAACTGCAGCTAAGATAGTGAGACCCAGAACATCTAAAAGAGGGCCCAAGGCGCTGCAGCAGCTTGCATTGCTTCACAGCTGGGACTCATCTGGGCACCTCTAAAACCCAAACAAAGAAGAGGAACCTACAGATCTCTCTGTAGCTCCTGCTAGGTGGCCTCAGGCAAAAACTAAATTAGCACCTCCTTAAAGATTCCAGAGCCAGTGTACTCAGGGATCAGAGGGGGACCATCCAGATTACAACTCCTCAGATCCATAAGGGATATACTCAGGGGGCAGACTCAGTGAGCACCAAAACCCCACTGGAACAAGTCTTTTCTCACATGGGTGTCTCCAGCACAGAAGTTCTCTTATTGTAGACACAGCTGATCCTCAGTCAACTGGCATGGAAGTCAATTCCTCCCAGTGATACCAACAACTATCAAGGCTTAATTACAACAAGACTGTGCACACAGCCCACAAAGGGTGCACCAAGAGTGTCCACCTCAGGTAACTGGGGAGGCTAAACCACTGGGCCCTATAGGACACCTAGCACACAAAAACACTCTATCAACTCAGGGAAGCAGCTAAATGTGGAGAAACAAACAAACAGGTCACAAATGAAAGCAACAGAGGAAAGCAAACTACTGGATATATAGTTCAAAACCATGGTTATAGGTTTTTCAAGAATTTTCTAGAAAAGGCCAATAAATTAGTGAGACTCTCGAGGATATGAAAAAGGACCAACTAGAAATTAAGCATACATGACTGAAATAAAAAATATTATACAGAGACTTAACAGCAGACTAGAGGATCACAAGAATCAAGTCAAAGATTTGAAATACAAAGAAGCAAAAAACACTCAACCAGAAAAGAAAAAAGAAAAAAAAATCCAAAAATATGAAGATAGTGTAAGGAGCCTGTAGGACAACTTCAAGCATACCAACATCTGAGAGCGCCGAATCCTAACTACTAGACCACCAGGGACATCATACCAACATCTGACTTATGGGGGTGCCAGAAGAGGAGAGAAAGTAAGATACCAAAAATCTATTTGAAGAAAAAAATGACTGAAAACTTCCCCTCCTGATGAAAGAAATAGACTTACAAGTCCAGGAAACACAGAGAATCCCAAACAAAAAGAATCCAAAGAGGACCACACCAAGACACATCATAATTAAAATGCCAAGAGCAAAAGACAAAGAGAGACTATTAAAAGCAGCAAGAGAAAAATAGTTACCTACAAGGGAGCACCCATACGATTGTCAGCTGATTTCTCAATAGAAATTATGCAGGCCAGATGGTTGCCAGTGGGGTGGGGGTTGGGAGATTGGGTGGAAAAGGTTAAGGGATAGAGAAGTACAGATGGACAGTTACAAAATAGTCATTGTGATATTGTTGTGGCAGAATGAATGCATGGGAGAACCATCAGCCAACACTCTGAGAGAAGAAAGTTTAACCTTTATTTCACAGATCTGCTAGTCCAGGGGAATTCTAGATCCAAAGCCTGAACTGAACTCGGGGGGAGGCTCTGACCTATATATCTCTTCCAGTGGTGGGCCCCTGAGGGTCCCCATAGCTCCACCCAAGTCAGTCTTGGGGGTGTGCTCCACAGCTCTGCCCAAGTCAGCTGAGACGGGGCCCTGGGGTTAGGCTCTGCAGTTCTGCCCAAGTCAGTCAGAGTGGGGAAGTAAGACTACAGTTTTAACCAGATACTGAATTAGGTTGCAAGCCTCCCTCCCCCCATTTTCCTATTCCATATAAAATCTACATCATAGGAAATATAGTCAATAATCTTATCTAATAAAAGAGTAATATGCAAATTAACCATCACCCCACTACACTAACAAGCCATGCCCACAATCTACGCCCACTAGCCAATCAGAGCGAGTATGCAAATTAACCCAATCATGATGGCTGCAACCACAGAGATAGCAGGAGGTAGGCTTGGGTTTCCCAGGCGATAGTAGAAGCCAAGCTTTCCACACACCCTGGCCAGCCTAGGCCTCCGCTTATGGCTACAAAGTTTCAATTATATTGTAGAAGATACATAAATCCCTTACCACCACAGAGCCAGCACAAGGTTTGGCTCTGCTCCAGGCTGCAAAGTTTCAATTGTATAAGATAAATTCCAGATACCAGGGCCTCCACTTGGATCACTGGGGATGTGGCTGGCCTGAAAACCATCACAGGCCCTTCTCCCAGGCCACCCCATTCCCCAAGGGAATGAACCCCCACCCTGATCTGGGACACCCTTCAGGGCAAACTAGCTGGCCCCCACCTGTGCACCAGGCCTCTATCCTATCTAATAAAAGAGTAATTTGCAGATTGACCATCACTCCAACACACAAGGTGGTTGCCCCCATGTGGTCAAAGATCCTGCCCCCATGTGGACATAAGATGGCCACCACAAGATGGCCAGCAGGGGAGGGCAGTTGAGAGGGAACAGGCCTGCAAGGGAGGGCAGTTGGAGTGATCAACCCAGCAGAGGAGGGCAGTTAGGGTAACCAGGCCAGTAGAGGAGGGAAGTTGGGGGCAAACAGGCTGGCAGGGAAGCAGTTAGACATCAGTCAGGCTGGCCGGGGAGTGGTTAGGGGGTGATCAGGCTGGCAGGGGAGTGGTTAGGGCATGATCAGGCTGGCAGGCAGAAGCGGTTAGAGGCAATCATGAAGGCAGGCAGTCAAGCAATTGGGAGCCAGCAGTCCTGGATTGTGAGAGGGATGTTCGACTGCCCATTTAGGCCCAATTCCACTGGGAGGGGGTGTCCAGATTGAAGAGGGTGCAGGCTGGGCTGAGGGTCACCCCCACCTCCCCCCCCCCCATGCATGAATTTTGTGCATTGGGCCTCTAATATTAATAACTATTAATGTTAATATTAATATTAATATTATTAATAACTGTCTATGGTGCTGGTTGATACTAAAAACTTCAGGGAGGGGGTTGGAGGGGGGACACTTTATAAAGTATATAACTGTCTCACCACTATGGTCAACACCTAATATTAATATAAAATATTACTGAATGTAAACTGCAATTGAAAAAAATAATTGCTCAGGAAAGCTTCGGTGAGCTTTGAAGAAACTGAAGGAACAAGCTTTGTGAGTATCTATCTGGGGTTATGGGCTATGGACTGACTATGTCTCCTTCACTTTCAAATTCATATGAAGTCCTTACCTGCCCCCTCCCCCCCACCTCATCTCCCACACATACTTCAGAATTTACCCATTCTGGAAATAAGGCTTTTACCAAGATGATTAAATTAAAATAAAACCTAGAAAGTGTGACCTGGTTTATGGGAAGCAAGACAAGACTGAGTTGCTGGTTTAAATATAGTTGACTATTGCCCCAGTGCATGAATCCATGCACATTGAAAGGAAATTAATTAGAAGAAATATTTTAATATTGCTATTTGCCTTTTCTCTATAATAGAAGTGTCTCCAAATTCATGATCGACAATGACAGATTGAAACACATGTGTATGATTGGCGCATGCGAGAGTCAACTTAGCATTTTATATATGTATAGAATAACCTTGCTTAATTAGACCTGCTTTCTAATTTAGCTTAACTATTTCCAGCCCAGTGAAGCACCCCAACTTCTCTTTTAGGTAATTGTCAGCAACACAGCAATAAATATCAACCCAAAGCAGATTATTATTGTAGATCATGCAGGGAGAACAAAGGGTAAAATATTTAACTGCAGCAGTGTTTGACTATATTCCAAAGGGGAAGGGGCGTGTGGAGTAGAAGTCATTTTCAAGGTCCACCATTTTTTACATCTTTTCAGTCGGGTCAAGTTTCTAAGCTTCTAAATCTTCGTTTCTGGCTAATAAAAAAAAAAAAAAATAGGGCTGAAACTGGTTTGGCTCAGTGGTAGAGCATCGGCCAGAGGACTCAAGGGTCCCAGGTTTGGTTCCAGTCAAGGCCATGTGCATTGGTTGTGGGCACATCCCTGGTGGGGGTGTGCAGGAGGCAGTTGGTTGCTGTTTCTCTCTCATCAATGTTTCTGAATCTCTGTCCCTCTCCTTTCCTCTCTGTGGAAAATCAATAGGAAAATATATATATATATATATATATATATATATATATATATATATATATATATGGATTTCATACAGAATCTCCTATCTACCTACTCAAGGACTTCTGTCAGGATCCAATGAGATGAGGCATGGGAAAATGCTTCACAGATATTTGGTTAAAGTGTAAAATGTTTGCACCTGGCTATACAGCAAGTTGTGTTCCTGGGCTGAAGAAATTGCAAGGAGGCTAGTCGTTGCTAGGGAAACGAAGCCAGGTATTGCTACATGACATCATTACCCAGTGCCCACAGCAACTGTTTCCGGGTTGTGCTGGGCTGAGCTGTGGGCTGCATTTTGTGCCATGGCAGCATTGGCTGAGATTTCGTAGGGTGTCGCCCCAGGGTGGTGGTGGGTCCTGTGTCCCAATTGGGGGAGTATTGCTTTGTTGGCATCAAGTCTGCACTGCCGTTTCTCTGTAAATGACAAGTGTGAGTCTTGGCAATCCTGCATTGAGTGTCTGGCCTCTGGTGGCCAGTGCATGTCATAGCGACCAGTCCGTTGAGCGGAGGGACACTCGTCATATTAGCCTTTTATATATAATATATAGACTAGAGGCCCTGTGCATGAAATGTGTGCATTGATAGGGTTCCTAGGCCTGGCCAGCGATCAGGGCCGATTGGGGCTTTCTGGCTGTTTGCAGGGGCCTTCCTTCATTCTGAGCCGCCCTTTGGTGGTCAACACATGTCATAGTGAGCAAACTCCTGGTCTCCTGGTCGAACTCTCAAGGGGACACTTTGCATATTAGCCATATATATGATGAAGACCGAGAACTGTTGTTTGAATGAGCAATGGTGGCCTCAACAAGAACAATCTGGTGGGAGTCTGGGCATGAATGCCTGACTCATGTGTTAGAGAAAAACTGACGGCAAGTTGTTTAGAGCAACTTGTAAGTTTTGCTATATTTGTAGGAGCAAGAAAATGTGGTGGAAGATGGAGGGGGGAGTAGGCTTTTTTCGGTTTTGCTTTTGGATATTAAGAAATTACAGCATGTTTATGCCAGTATCTTTAAAAAATCTTCACAGTTTTCTTATCTCCTACTGCCCCTTCACAGTTTTGATGGGACAATAGCTACCCATTACTCTCATCTTTGATGCTACTCTTTTGAATACACCGCTAACTGATGCATCTTCCTAAACCATAACTCTCATTCCGTCATGCCTCTGCTAAAAAACCTTCAGGGTGTCCTTAACTGCTGCACGAGGCTCCAATTCCTTAGCTGAATATTCAAATCTCCAGTTTTGACTTTTGCAGTTTTATCTCTTTCTTCTCCAAAGTCCGATATGAGGTATAAAGCATGCCACAGCAGGGTCAAAAGGCTCAGGCTAAAGTCGCGGTTCTGCTCAGTGACTTTGGACAAATTCCGAAGGGGAAGGGTTGTGGAGTAGACAGGATCTCCTGTTATAATAGATCGCAGGCATTTCTAAGAAGCCTCACCTCTCAGCACCGTAGGGACTGCACTCGATATGGTGTTCTAAAACCACTTCATCCCTTTCACTTCCAACCACATGGCTGGCTTATGCAGTCACTTATGTTTCTCGCTTTGCTTTTGCCTTTCTAAACACAGCAGGCTGTAGAAGAGCCACTGTGGCAGCTCCTTTAAGGGGTTCCGCCCCTGGAGCACCCAGGACTCGCCTCCAAGCCTTCCTGTCACTAGGGACCAACCTTTCCGCAGTCAGAATTGGCCACGTATTAAGTGCCCCTTCCAACCAATCAGGAAGAAGTTATCTCAGAGCTTTGCGGACATCCGCTTCCACCAATGAACTTCTAGCCTTCTACGGGTAACCGCTTCCGGAACAGGGCGGGGCCTCGGAGGGGACAGTGAGAGTTGATTGGCAGGCGTGATGTTGACAATCGGGGAAAGCCCACCTTCTCCAACAGGACTAGCTCGGGTTCCCAGAGTGGCAGTGACCGCGGCCAATCGGAGAGGAGACGCGCGGAAAGTTTGCTCAATGAGTGAAGTCCGAGGACGACTGTCACTCTAGGGGCGGTGGCGGAGACCGAGGTGAGACGTGGCGGGAGGACCAGGCTGGCTGTCAGGCTGCTGGGATCCCAGCTCAGCTGCGCGGGGTCTGCGGCGACTTCACCTCCATGCGCGCGCGCCGGGCGGGCCGCTGATGGAACGCGCTGCCCGCTCGGGGCCGCTCGCGGGGCCGCGGCCGTTGCTGCTGCTGCTGCTGCTGCTGCTGGGGCTCTGGGCGCTGACGGAAGCTGCGGGGCGCGCCCAAGACCTGCCCGCCCCGACGGTGGAGGCGGCGTTTGGCCTGGGGGCCGCGGCGGCTCCCACCTGGGCCGCGCGGGTGTCGGCTACGGGGCTCACGGCGGCTGAGGTGACGGTGGAGGATGCAGAGGCGTTGCCGGCGGCCTCGGGCGAGCGGGAGCCCTGGGAGCCCGAGCCCGACCAAGAGCCAGAGCTGCAGCCGCATGGCAGGTGAGGGGCGCCGACTCGGGGAGCGGCTGGTTTGCGCGCGCCGCGAGGGTTGGGGGGCCGGGTCCTCAGGCTCCGACCTCTCCCCGGCGGAGAACCGGCGGAGATGGGGCGAGCGCGAGCCGCCTTCCCGTCTGTCTGGCGGGTGCTTTGGGGATGATCTCAGAAGAGCAGAGATGGGAAAGAAACGTTTTTCCCCCTCGATTGTTTTGGGCTTTTTTCTTACTCCAAGGAACTTTTAGCCCCACCCCACCCTCTTTTCTTCTGTGAGTCACCAGTTTTCTGTGCTGGTGTGACAGCTGTTTTGGGAGAGGACTTTACGGAGAGATTTTTACATTCCCGTTTTTATTTGTTTATATATATATATATATATATATATATTACACACACACACACACACACCACACACACCTATATATATATATATATATATATATATATATATATATTACTTATTTTAGAGAGGAAGGTAGAAGGAGAGAGAGAAAAAAAAAATCACTGCTCGACTGCCTCCTGCATGCCCACACTGGGGATGGAACCCGCAACCGGGCATAAGCCCTTCCTGAGATTCCAACCTTGACCTCCTAGTTGTTAGGTCCACGCTCAACCACTGAGCCAAGCCTACCGGGCTTTAAATTCCCCTTTAAACACAACCCTGTCGTGCCCCGGAGCAGGGGGTAATGTCAGTACTTCTCAGATTGAGATCTGGGAAAACCTGCATCAGAATACCTGGGGATGCTAGTAAACTCCACTCCAGATCCACTGAATCAGATTTTTTCTAGGTAAGAACCTCGAATCTGCAAATTTAACAAGCAAACCAGACAATTTTTGAGCACACTAGATAAAGTTTAAGAGCTATAGGTAGGTTCTTGAATTTTGGCAGTTTTGATATGTAGAGAATTTACCATATAAACGTTAAATATAGGACTGTCTGGTTGAGTTGATTAGCCTCCTTGAAAATGGTACTTAAAGATACATGTTTTAAAGCACTTTTCTAAGTCTGGTCACAAATGTAAAGCATTTTAATAGTAAAGTACTTTTCAGACAGCTGTCTTAACACACCTGGAGAGAAAGTGATGTCCCATTTAATAAATGGGATGATAAAAGCAGTGTTAGGTAAATTAAACCAGGGGTTGGCTACAATTGTAGGTCACAAAGTATTGTAGGTTTATAACATACTGATTAGAAGATCATAACAAATAGATTTGATTTTCGTTAAATATTGGAACCTTGATCTATGTACCTGCAAACTATAAGTAAGATAGTAAGTAATAAAAGTCTCACCACTTGAATGCTTATATGTAAACTAGAGGCCCGATGCATGAAATTGTGCAAGGGGCTCTGCCCTCACAGCCCCTGCTTGTCATCCAGACAGTCATTCTGCTGTTTGGTCTAATTAGCATATTAGCTCTTTATTATATAGGATTTTTTTTAAAATAGCAAATGTTTGACAATTTTCATAGGCTTTGCTAATTAATTAACTTTCCTGGAAGAGTGTTTTATCTTGAAACTTCTAAAGTGCCTACTCAAAGTAAGTTCCATGAATTAAGATGTTTAATTTTTCTTAGATTACAAATCCACCGAAGCAGGTTATTGTGGGCACTTACAAATGCCTGCATGATGCTATGGGGTTCCAACGGATGTGCAGATCCAGCCCTCCTGGAAGAGTGTGGAGTCTAGCCCCTAGGATTATGTGAGGTGATCCATGACATTACAAAGCAGAAGCAGTGCAAATTAATTACCACCAGTGTCTGGAGGTTTTTGTGATTTTCATTTGGTGGGGTATAGGTGATGAGATAGATGAAAAGATAAGAAAAGGCTGAGGAAGAATGAGGTGGTTCCTGAAAAGTGGTTAGAATTATGATGGGCAGACACAAAACTTGAGGAAACAGCAAAAGGCACAAAAGCTGGAAAATACGTTTAGGGAAACTTAAAAAAAAAAAATATATATATTTTAATTGGTTTTAGAGAAGAAGGGAAAGGGAGAGACAGAAACATCAGTGGATGAGAGAAAATCATGGATCTGCTGCCTCCCGCACATCCTCCACTGGGGATCTAGCCTGAAACCTGGGCATGTGCTCCCGACCTGGAATTGAATTGTGACCTCCTGGTTCTTAGGTCAGTGCTCAACCATTGAGCCACATCCCACACCCACACCCCACATTGGCTGGGCTTGGGAATCTCTTATTCATATACATCTGTGTGAGACCTGTGTGTATGTGAGAGATATAGACAGACATTCAGGATTGCTGGGCAAGGAGGAGTAAAAAATGAGACTAGAAAAATAGCTGGGGCCATATTGTATAGATCTAGCTTCACACTAACAGCATGGCCATCACTAGGAAGCATGTTAGAAGTCCAGAATCAGGCACTACTCAGACCTACTGAGGAAGTATCTGTGTTTTAACAAGATTACCGTGTGCTTCACATGCACATTACAGTTGGATAAGTGATGTGTGAAGTATCTTAAGTGCCAGTCCTGATTAAAGTTTGTACTTAAGAAATGTTTCTCCAGCAATAACATATACTGAAAGCTTGATGTGATACCACAAGGACAGTGTTGTAACAGTTCAGAGGAGAGGTTTGCTGTTAAATGGATGTAGAACAGAGGGAATATGTTTGAGGTAGAGTCTTGGTTCCTAGCAAATGAATCAGTTCTACCTACCTTGGTACTCCCATCCAAAGATTGGGACTGAGTGGCCAGAAAGTGAGAGGATTAGGGGAGCAGGGAAGAAAAGAGAAGGGGTTTGATGATGGACATGGTGATTTGTAGGTTCAGGCAAGACTCTAGGCTCTAGAGCAGTGGTTCTCAACCTTTCTAATGCTCCACCCTTTAATACAGTTCCTCATGTTGTGGTGACCCCCAACCATAAAATTGTTTTCGTTGCTACTTCATAACTAATTTTGCTATTGTTATGAATCATAATGTAAATATCTGTGTTTTCCGATGGTCTTAGGCAACTCACAGGTTGATGCCCAGGAAGCAGTATTAGACTGTAGAGCCTAAGACCATCGGAAAACACAGATATTTACATTCAGATCCATAACAGTAGCAAAATTACAGTTCTGAAGTAGCAACGAAAACAGTTTTATGGTTGGGGGTCACCACAACATGAGGAACTGTATTAAAGGGTCGAGGCATTAGCAAGGTTGAGAACCACTGGTCTAGCGGAAGATATTTGGGTAGGCAAGTGGAAATGAGTGACTGAAGTTTGATAAATAGTTGAAGCTGTGAGAAAATGAGGCTCATAATAAATCCTCAGAAAATGCCCTATTTTTAGAAGAGACATGACAGCAAAGGAGACAACTACTACTGGCTAAGTTGGTGGTGTAGAGCAGTGTTTTTCAACCTTTTTTGGGCAAAGGCACACTTGTTTCATGAAAAAAATCACGAGGCACACCACCATTAGAAAATGTTAAAAAATTTAACTCTGTGCCTATATTGACTATATATAAAGTAATTCTCTTGAATAGGAATCAAATAAACACAAAGTATTTTATAATTACTTTATTATGAAATATTAAGTAAACAAAATAGTGAAAAATTATAAAATTCTTGTCTTGTCTGCACCTACGGCACACCAGGCAACTAGTGTGCCGCAGAACAGCGGTTGAAAAACGCTGGTGTAGAGTAAAGACTGAGAAGAATGAGGGATTTGGTGATGAGTGCACTTAAAGGGTTTATTAAAGCAATAGGGTACGCAGATAGCAAGAGGGGGGTTAAAAATTTCTCCTTTTCATTCCCAGCTCCTTCTTCCCTCACAGTTTTAGGAACAGGGACCTCTGATCTTAATTACACACACAGAGGAGAGAGCCTATTTGCACAGGTTGATAAAGAAGATTGGAAGAGCAGGTGAAGGTAGTTGGGAAGATACTACTTGGCAAGCAGGAGGTTCACTTTTCTCAGAAACAAAATGAAAATAGAGGAATTTTGCCTGGCAGAATGTGAGTGACTTTTGGCAAACAATTGTCTAGGCCCAGATTCAGGAGTCTGCCTGGTAGTTTAAGATAACGTGGGAAGTTTGAGAAACTTTGGATAAGTAAATTGATAGAGTCATCAGGAGGTAAGTATGCAGTGTTTATAGAACTTTTTTTCTAGATTTTCTTAAAAAAAAAAAAAAAGAGAGAATATCAATTCATAATAATAGGCTAATATTATGTTTCAAGAAGGAGAATTAGGAGAAAGATTTGAATTAACCAAGTGTTTATTACAAACAGCTATGAAGAATTTTGCCACTTGCAAACTTTTAAAAAGAGGGAGGTAGGGAATTAAGATGGTCATTTAAAAAAAATATATTTTTTATTTTATTTTAAATATATTTTATTGATTTTTTACAGAGAGGAAGGGCGAGGGATAGAGAGTTAGAAATATCGATGAGAGAGAAACATCGACCAGCTGCCTCCTGCACATCCCCTATCCGGGATGTGCCCGCAACCAAGGTACATGCCCTCTACTGGAATCAAACCGGGGACCTTTCAGTTCGCAGGCTGACGCTCTATCCACTGAGCCAAACCGGTTTCAGCAAAAAATATATATTTTATTGATTTTTACAGAGAGGAAGGGATAGAGAGTTAGAAACATGGATGGGAGAGAAACATCGATCAGCTGCCTCCTGCACACCCCCTACTGGGGATGTGCCCACAACCATGGTACATGCCCTTGACCATGCCCTTGACCAGAACCGAACTTGGGACCATTCAGTCCTCAGTCTATCCCCTGAGCCAAACCAGTCAGGACAAAGATGGTCATTTTTGCATGTTGTCTTGATGCCCAAGAAGCAATATAAGGGTCACGAATTCTTTCCTTTTCCTTTTCCTTTTCCTTTTCCTTTTCCTTTTCCTTTTCCTTTCCTTTCCTTTCCTTTCCTTTTCTTTTCTTTTCTTTTCTTTTCTTCTTCCTTCCTTCCTTCCTTCCTTCCTTCCTTCCTTCCTTCCTTCCTTCCTTCCTTCCTTCCTTCCTTCCTTCCTTCCTTCCTTCCTCCCTTCCTCCTTCTCTCCTCTCTCCTTCTCTCCTTCCTCCTTCTTCCCTTCCTCCCTCCCTTCTCCTCCCTCTCTCCCTCTCTCCTTCTCTCCTTCCTTCTTTCTTCCTTTCCTTTCTTCCTTTCTTTTGATTTTAGAGAGAGAGAGAAAGGAAGGGAGGAAAGGGGTGAGAAAGAGAAACAGAAAGGTCAATTTGTTGTTCCACTTGTGCATTCATTGGTTGATTCTGATATGCGCCTTTACCAGGGATTGAATCCAAAATCTTGTGTATCTTGATTACACTCTAACCAACTGAGCTACAAGGCCAGGCATTTTTTTCTTTTGATGGCATTTTCATTGGCTTCATTCTAAATGCTTATTCTGCACCTCAAGCATGTGAATGAATAACTTAAAAACTTTTTTTTAAAGTAGCTAAAATAAAGGTAGTTTTCTGATAGCAGTCTTGTTAGTGCTAACGTATGTTTATTAAATATTACATTTATTTGAAATTTAAATGGGATGGCCATTGCACAAAGTTGGGAAGAAAGTGACCATCACCTCATTGTTAGGTTTTATACAAGTTGGCATAATTTGAGATACCAGTTTTCTGACTCCAACAGAAATAGCAATTTAAAAGTGTTACTGGTGGTGGTTCTTGGGATGGGATGGGCATCTTCCTATTGAGGACATCTGACAAACTCAGAAATTGTCAAGAACTAGTTTTATTTTAACAGTCACTCTAATTTGTAAAGTATTTGTTTCCTTTTTTTCTGCCTCTAATTCCCCTGTAACAAAAGTTACAAAATTTGATAATCTATGGTGCTCCTTCAATTTGTGCATATTTAATTTGATTTTTTAAATTTAAGGAGATAGCATGAAAATACTCTGCCAGATGATTTTGTTCTTCTTTATTCTTCTCTCTGTCCTTTCACAAACTGATCTGATGTGAACCAGTGGTATAGATTTTGTGAACCAGAAATTGTATAGGTTTTCAGATTCTTAGTCATGCTTTAAAAAAAATATGACCATAGAATGATAGAATCTCAGAATGCAGTGTTGAAACTTTTTCAACTCTAGACTTTTAACATTGACTAAAATGCACATTTAAAGAAGAACTTATGTGTAACAAAATAAACAGACTTTATACAAGCAATGGACAAGCCTTCCTGTCTACAACTGTCTTTTTAGTTTTATTGACATCTGAACTCTGGATATGATATGTGCTAGGATTGAGGGGACTCTATTTAATTTGTACATAATTTGTACAGGGCGTCTTGTCTTTGTCAGCTGCTGTAATCTGTAGCTTGGACGTGGCTCTTCATGCTTTACTGCCTAGGAATTCCATCTGTTTTATTTTTCCCTTTCCTTTTTTTTTTTTTTTTTTTTTTTTTTTTTTTTTTTGTAAGAGAGGGGCTACTTTATATTTTATTAGAAAATGTTTTAAAATACAAAGAGGACAACTTGTAGGTTACAGGACTAAATATGAGAGGGTAATGTTACTTTTATTTTTTCACCCTGTTCTATTTGTAAATAACCATTTTGATTAAAAATGTTTCTTAAAGTAAAAAAAAATGTGCTTCCAAAAATGTCTTAATCTATAATAGTAGGAAAAGGATGTTTGTCACTTGCATGTTGTTTATAACACTGAAAACTTAGATTGTGTTTCTCTAAGGTCTAGTGCCATGGTTGGCAAACTGCGGCTCGTGAGCCACATGCAGCTCTTTGGCCCCTTGAGTGTGTCTCTTCCACAAAATACCATGTACCCTAATTAAATTAATAACAATGTACCTACCTATATAGTTTAAATTTAAAAAATTGGGCTCTCAAAAGAAATTTCAGTCATCGTACTGTTGATATTTGACTCTGTTGACTAATGAGTTTGCCGACCACTTTGACATATCTAGTGGATATGTCAAAGTTATAAAGTATAGTTGATAACTTTTAATTTTTTTAAATATATTTTTATTGATTTCAGAGAGAAAGGGAGAGGGACAGAAAGATAGAAACATCAATGATGAGAGCTAATCATTGATTGGCTGCCTCCTGCACTACTGTGTATTGAGCCCACAACCTGGGCATATACCCTTGACCAAAATCGAACCTGTGACCCTTCAGTCCATAGGCCGATGCTCTTATCTACTGAGCCAAACCGGGTACGGCTTGTTGGTAACTTTTGACATTATATTTGTTTTCGTTTGGGACCTGGATAGTCTTGTGATATGTTTAAATAAAGGAGGTTTGATTTGAATATTTACTTAGTAGGTGGGGACTAAGAAGTAAAGTACAGTGAGTATTAGTTTGTTTTTGGACAAGAACATGTTTATTTTTAAATCATTTTTTATTGTTCAATTATAGTTGAGATACACTATTATATTAGTTTCAGGTGTACAGCCCAGTGATTAGACATTATACAACTTACTAAGTGGTAATCCCAATAAATTTCTCACTCATTTGACACCATACATAGTTATTAGACTATTATATTATTGACTACATTTCTTTTGCTGTACTTTACATCCCCATGACTATTGGTAACAACCACTTGGTACTTCTTAATCCCCTCACCTTTTTCACCCAGCTTCAAACCCCCTCCTATCTGGAAAATGTCCAAATGTTTTTTGTATTTATGAATCTGTTTCTCTTCTGCTTATTTATTTTGTTTTTGTTTTGTTTTTGTCTTTTTAGATTCAGTTGTTTTAGATATGTGTTATTGCCATTTATTCATATTTTTTATTTTTTATATATTTACTTTTTTATTGTTTAAGGTATTACATATGTGTCCTTATTCCCTCTTTGCTCTCCCTACCCCCTGCTCATCCCCTCATCCCCCTTGCGTCTGTGTCCATTGGTTATGCTTATATACATGCATACAAGCCCTTTGGTTGATCTCTGCTCCCCTACCTTCCCTCTGAATTTGACGGTGTTCATAGTTTTTATCTTTTCCTTTAACATATCATGCAATACTGGTTTGATGGTGATAAACTCCTTTAACTTTCTGTTCTTGTATTCTAAATGATAGCTTTACTGGCTAATCTTATTTTTCATTATTTATTTATTTTTTAAAATATATATTTTATTTGATTTTTTACAGAGAGAAAGGAGAGAGATAGAGTTAGAAATATCGATGAGAGAGTCATCGATCAGCTGCCTCTTGCACGCCCCCTACTGGGGATGTGCCCGCAACCAATGTACATGCCCTTGACCGGAATTGAACCTGGGACCTTTCAGTCTGCAGACTGACGCTCTACCACTGAGCCAAACTGGTTTCGGCTATTTTTCATTATTTTGAACAAGACATCTGGTGTATGAAATTCATGCACTCAGAGGGGGGGGCCTTCCCTCAGCCTGGCCTGCGCCCTTACACAGTCTGGGAGCTCTCAGAGGATTTCTCCAGGGAGCGGGCCTAAGCCATCAGTCAGACATCCTTAGCACTGCCAAGGAGGCAGGCGAGGTTTCCCCCACTGCCGCTGCACTCGCCAATCATTAGCCTGGCTTCTGGCTGAGTGGCACTCCCCCTGTGGGAACGTACTGACCACCAGGGGGCAGCTCCTTCATTGAGTGTCTGCCTCCTGGTGGTCAGGGCGCATCATAGCGACTGGTCGTTCTGCTGTTTGGTTGATTTGTATATTAGCCTTTTATTATATAGGATAGGATATTTCATGCCAGTCCCTTCTGGCTTGCAAAGTTTCTTTTGAGAAATCAGCTGACAGTCATATGGGAGCTCTTTTGTAGGTAACTAACTGCTTTTCTCTTGCTGCTTTAAAAATTCTCTTTGGGCTGAAACTGGTTTGGCTCAGTGGGTAGAGCGTCGGCCTGTGGACTGAAAGGTCCCAGGTTTGATTTCGGTCAAGGGCATGTACCTTGGTTGCGGGCACATCCCCAGTAAGGGGTGTGCAAGAGGCAACTAATCGATGTTTCTCTATCATCAATGTTTCTAATTCTCTATCCCTGTCTCTTCCTCTCTGTAAAAAATCAATAAAATATATAAAAAATAAGAAAAAAAAATTCTCTTTGGGAAAATAAGATGGCGGCATAGGTAAACAACTTGTCTGCCTCCTCACACAACAATTTTAAAAATTAAAACTAATATAAAGGACACCTATCACCCAAAACCACGGGGAGACTGGCTGAAAGAGAAAGGAGCACAAGCGCTGAGAAGCTGAGAAGCCTAGGTACGAAGGCATGCGAATTGGGCTGGTGTTGGGCGACTGGGCAGGTGGCTTTTTTTGTTCAACCCGAAAGGAAACAAGCTCCCGATCACTTTGAAATCCAGTTTCTGGGGCCACGTGGGGGACCCAGATGCCTATGGGGAGAAGCTGATCTGTCGGCCATCCGGTCCGAAAGTGAGGGTGACTCTCTTACAGAGGTGCGTGAAGCAATCACTGTTTACTGAGCTGGATCGCAGGGAAGCAGGAACTTGGAAACGTGGGGACTTGGGAACATGGAAGGGCAGGGACGGCTGACAGCAGCCATCGCTGTTAGCCACACTCCAACCTAGTGAAGTCCTGAGACCCCTCCCCACCCTGAGGCCCTGCCCTGAGGCCCCACCCACACATTCTACAGACCCGTCCAGGCACTACACAACTGCTTTTATATATAAATGGCCTGTATTGTGGCAGCTTAATGATATAAACTGTGGCTCCAGCAATAAGACTGCCAAGTCCCAAGCAAACAGGAGAAAACTGTAGTTCTTACGGTAGCTCCTGCAGGGTGGCCTCAAACAGTAACTGAACTGCACCCCATTGGAGATCCAGAAGCCAGTATTCCTAGTGGTCAATTTCAACAACTCACACCCATAAGTGACACATTTGGGAGACAGACTCAGTGAGCACCAAAGCCCCACTGAAACAAAGCCTTTCTCCAGCGCAGCAGTTCTTCCTTTATAGACAGAGCGGGTTCTCACAGACAATTGGCCTGGAGATCAATTCCTCCCAGTATACAAACAGCAAACAAGGCTTAATTATACCAAGACTTTGCACTCAGCCCACAAAGGGATATACCAAAAGGGACCACCTCAGGTGATTGGGGAAGCTGAACTCCTGACTCCTATAGGTCACCTACCACACAAAGCCACTCCATCAACACAGGGAGGCAGCCAAAATGAGACACAGAAAGATGTCATGAATGGGAGAGATGGAGGAAAGTAAACTACTGGACGACACAGAGTTCAAAATCACATTTATAAGGTTACTCAAGAATCTTCTAAACACCACTGAGAAACTTGATGAGACCTCCAAGAAGCTTTGTGAGACCTTCAAGGACCTTAATGAGAATACCAAAAAAATGAAAAAGGACTAATCAGAAATTAAGCATACAATGTCTAAAATAAAGAATATACAGAAGCTCAACTATAGATCAACATACCCCAAGAATCAAACCAAAGATCTGGAATGTAAGGAAGAAAAAAATCACCCAAGCAGAGAGGCAGAAAGAAAGAAGAATCCAAAAGTGTGAGGATAGTGTAAGGAGCCTCTGGGATGGCTTAAAGCATACCAACATCCGGATTATTGGGGTGCCAGAAGAGAGTGAGCAGGATATTGAGGGCCTATTGAAAGAAATAATGACAGAAAACTTTTCCTACCTGGTTAAAAAAAAAAAAAAATTACACTCACAAGTTCAGGAAGCACACAGAAACCCAAACAAGAAGAATCCAAAGAGGACTACACCAAGACACATCGTAATTAAAATGCTAAGGTCAAAAGACAAAGAGAATCTTACAAGCAGCAAGAGAAAAACAGCTAGTTACCTACAAGGGTGTACCCATACGACTGTCAGCTGATTTCTCAAAAAAAACTATGCAGGCCAGAAGGGAGTGGCAAGAAATATTCAAAATGATAAACAACAAGAACCTACAATGAAGATTACTTTACCCAGCAAAACTATCATTCAGAATTGAAGGTCTGATAAAGAGCTTCACAGACAAGAAAAAGTTAAAGGAGTTCATCAACACCAAACCAGGATTACATGAAATGCTGAAGGGTATTCTTTAAGAAGAGGAAGAAGAAGAAGAAAAAGGTACAGATAAAAACTATGAACAACAAAAAGACATCAAATACATACCTACCAACAAGTGAATCTAAAAATCAAGTGAATAAAAAATCTGAAGAACAAAATGGACTGGTGAGTATAATAGAATCAGGGACATAGAAAGGGATTGGACTAACAATTCTCAGGGGGATAGGGGTCTGAGGGGTGCGGGAAGAAATTGAACAAAAATCTTACACCTATGGATGAAGACAGGGGTGGGGGTAAGGGCATGGGGTGGAGCTGGGAATCAGGGGAAGGGGGGAGATATGGGGAGGAGGGGGAAAAAGGAACACCTGTAATAATCTGAACAATAAAGATTTATTATTAAAAAAATTCTCTCTTTGTCTTTAATTTTTGGCATTTTAATTATGAGGGTCTTAGTGTGGACCTCTTTGGAGTCTTCTTGTTTGGGACTTTCTGTGCTTCCTGAACTTGTAAGTCTATTTCTTTCACCAGGTAGGAAAAGTTTCTGTCATTATTTCTTCAAATTAGTTTTCAATATTTTGCTCTCTTCTCTTTCTGGCACCCCCATAATGCGAATATTGGCACAATTGAAGTTGTCTCAGAGGCTCCTTACACTATCTTCATATTTTTTTGATTCTTTTTTTAAAAATAAATCTTTATTGTTCATATTGTTACAAAAGTTCCTCATTTCCCCCCCCTCCAACAGGTTCCCACCCCACCCTCTGCCCTTTCCCCACCACCCATTGTCCTCATCCATAGGTGCACAGTTTATGTTCAGTCTCTTCCCACACCCCCCCACTCCTCTTTTCTCCGAAATAGACAGTCCACTCCCCTTCCATACCTCTGATTCTATTATATTCAACAGTTCATATTGTTCATCAGGTTTTTTAATTCCCTTGGTTTTTAGATTCACTTGTTGACAGTTACATATTTGTTGTACATAATTTTTATCTTTATGTACTTCTTCTTCCTAAAGAACCCCTTTCAGCAATTCATATAATTCTGGTTTGGCAGTGATGAACTCCTTTAGCTTTTTTTTATTTGTGAAGCTCTTTATCTGGCCTTCGATTCTGAGTGATAGCTTTGCCGGGTAGAGTATTTTTGGCTGTAGGTTCTTGTTATTCATCACCTTGAATATTTTTTGCCATTCACGTCTGGCCTGCATGGTTTCTGTTGAGAAATCAGCTGACAATCGTATGGGTGCTCCTTTATAGGTAACCACCTGCTTTGCTTTTGCTGCTTTTAATATTCTCTCTTTGTCTTTTGCTCTTGGAATTTTAATTATGATGTGTCTTGGTGTGGTCCTCTTTGGGTTACTTTTGTTCGGAGTTCTGTGCACTTCCTGGACTTGTAAGTCTTTCTTTTCCCAGGTGGGGGAAGTTTTCTGTCACTATTTCTTTAAATATATTTTTGGTATCTTGCTCTCTCTCATCTTCTCGGACCCCTATAATTCTGATGTTGGTTCACTTAAAGTTGTCCCAGAGGTTTTTTACACTATCTTCAACTTTCTGGATTCTCTTTTCTTCTTGTTTTTGCGGAGGAGTTTCCTCTGGGTCTTTGTGTTCCAAATCTTTTACCTGATTCTTGTGATCTTCCATTCTGTTTTTAGGACTCTGTATAATATTTTTTATTTCAGACAATGTATTCTTTCAGTCCACAGACCAACCGACGCTCTACCACTGAGCCAAACCGGCTTCGGCTCAGACAATGTATTCTTTATTTCTAGTTGATCCCTTTTCATTTTCTCATAAGTCTCGTTTATTTTATTGGCCTTTTCTAGGAAATTCTTGAAAAACCTTATAAGCATGGTTTTGAACTCTATATCCAGTCGCTTGTTGTCCTCCATTTCTTTTGTTTGTGATCTGTTTCCTTGTCTCGGCATTTTGCTGCTTCTCTGAGTTGGTAGGGTGGCTTTGTGTGTTAAGGTGTCCTATATGGTTTAGTGGGTCAGCCTCCTAGTTATCTGAGGTGACACTCTTGGTGCACCCCTTTGTGAACTGTGTGTACAGTCTTTTGTACCCTATTTCCCCAGAAATAAGACAGTGTCTTATATTAATTTTTTCTCCCAAAGTTGCACTAGGTCTTATTTTCAGAGGATGTCTTATCTTTCCATGCGCTAGGTCTTATTTTCGGAGGATGTCTTATTTTCAGGGAAACACGGTAGTTAAGTCTTAATTGTTGTTAGTATCACTGGGAGGAATTGACCTCCAGGCCAATTGGCTGTGAGGATCAGCTGTGTCTATGCCAGGAGACACTTTATTCAAAAGCCTCTGTGCTCAGCTTGGATGGGGTGGAGTTTCAGTGTGGAGCCTGTAGCCTTGGCTTCCTGTCAGCCCTGCCCTATGAGGTTCCTGAGTCTCAGTGTTCCTCAGTGTCCTTTGGTATTCACTGCAAGCCCCTCTGACAGAAAGGTGCCCTCAAGTTTCACTCACTACCGGAAAGTCTAGTCTCTCCCCCAATGAGCCCGGAACTGGGGTTCTGTGCAGTTGGAAGTGGGGTTCAGTGCAGTCCGGAGCTTTTGTCTTTCCCGCTAGGGCAATCCAGTGGCACAGTCAACCGTCAGTCCTCTGTGCTCAATGTGCGCGACTCCGGGGCTCTGCCTTTTGCCGCTCCCCTGAGTTTCCATCTTACAGCCCAGATTCCCTCCATATGAGCTTGGGTCCCCAGGGTCTGGTCTAGAACTGGGGTTCAGTGCAATCGGAACTGGGGCTCCGCACAGTCCGGAGCTTTTGTCTCCTTCCCGCTAGGGCAATCTAGCGGCACAGTCAACAGTCCCTCCTCTGCGGGCAATGTGTGTGACTCCGGGGCTCTGCCTTTCGCAGCTCCCCTGAGTTTCTACCTTACAACCTAGAATCCCTCTGTATGAGTCTGGGACCCCAGGGTCTCGCCCAGAACTGGGGTTCAGTGCTGTCAGAACTGGGGTTCAGCACAGTCTGGAGCTTTTATCTCCTTCCTGCTAGGGAACACCAGCCCGGCACTCAGCCACCCCTCCTTTCCGGCTCCGTCCTCTTCCCGTGTGCACTGTGTCTCCGTACCTTAGGCTTTTACAGCTCCTCCGATTTTCCTTCTGTATTTCTCTTTTTTTCTAGTTGTAGAATTTTCAGTCAGCCAACTTTCCTGTAGTTCTGGATAGTGTCCACTTTATATTTTAGTTGTATTTTTTGAAATTGTTGTGTGAGGCTGCAGTTAGGCGTTTACCTATGCAGCCATCTTGGTTTCCTCCCCAAAATTCGATTCTTTTTTTTTTTGTTGTTCCTCTGATTGGGTGTTTTCTGCTTCCTCATATTTTAAATTGTTGATTTGATTCTCAAAATCCTCTACTGTTAAATTTCTGTGTATTATTCTTTATTTCAGTCAGTATATGCTTAATTTCTGACTAGTCCTTTTTTATGTTTTCTAGTTTCATTTTTATGTTTTCTATGTAAAAAATATTTTTATTGATTTTTAGAGAGAGGAGAGAGAGAGAGAGAGAGAGAGAGAGAGAGAGAGAGAGAGAGAGAGAGAGAAATGTCGATGTGAACGTGCCTCCTGTATGCTCCTCACAGGATCAAACCTACAACCTGATCATGTGCCCCAATCAGGAATCGAACCAGCAACTTTTCAGTGCATGATACAGTGACCAACCAACTGAGACATAATGGCCAGGGCTGTTTCCTGTCTTTTTGTTTGTTTTGTTTTTGCTAATCCTCACCGGAGAATATTTTTTCCATTTGCTTTTCAGAGAGAGAGTGCAAGGGAGTGAGGGTGAGGGAGAGAGAGAAATAGCAATGTGAGAGAGACACTTTGATTGGTTTCCTTGCACACTGGGGGCTGGGAGTGAACTCTCAACCCAGCTAAGTGCTCTGGATTGGGAATCAAAACCATGACCCTTGGGTGTGATCCCCAATGCTCTAACCATTGAGAAACACCAGCCTGGGCTCTTTTCTTATCACTTTATTGACATTTCACTGAGATCATTGAGGATCCTTGTAATCAGTGTTTTGAGCTCTGCATCCGGTCAATTGCTTGTCTCCATTTTGTGTAGTTCTTTTTCTGGAGTTTGTTCTGTTCTTTCATTAGGGACATGTCTTTGTTTTCAATTAGCAATAATCGCGCCTCGGATATACCTCATTGGCTACGATACTGTCACTGCACAAAGCTAGGGACCTGTCTTTTTGTCTCCTCTTTTGGCAGCCTCCTTGTGTTGGTATCCACGTGTTAGGTGGAGCTTCTACATCTACCAGACTTGGTAGAGTGGCCTTTTGTATTAGGTGTCTTGTAGGGCCCAGTGGCACAGTTTCTCCAGTCACCCAAACTGGGAGCTCCAGGTGCAACCCTCCCCCCTCCACACACACACAACTGAGGGCTGTGTATTCTGGTGTAATTGAACCTTGATTGTTATTGGCATATCAGTGAGAGGGATTTACCCTTAGGCCAATAGGCTGCAAGATGGACTCCTACCATCCAGGAGGTTCAGTTGTGTAGGGGCCAACCACATAGAGCAGGCCTTCCTTCAGCAGGGCCCTTGAGTGCATCATTTTGTAGAGGTGGTTGAGTGGTGCTTTAATGTGGTCTGAAGCTGACAACTGAGTGCACTGGCCTCTAGTTTAAAAATAAACAGCATCACGCACCTGGTGCCGACAAAGGGACACTGGCTTCCTCCGAGTGGGACACAGGCCCTGCCACCACACCCGAGTGACACCCCACCAAATCTCAGCCAATGCTGCCAAGACCCCATGGCGCAAAATGTGACCCACAGCCCATCCCGAAAACGATTGCTGTGGGTGCCGGGTAATGACGTCACATAGCAATGCCCAGCT
Source organism: Pipistrellus kuhlii (assembly GCF_014108245.1). Classification (NCBI taxonomy): domain Eukaryota; kingdom Metazoa; phylum Chordata; class Mammalia; order Chiroptera; family Vespertilionidae; genus Pipistrellus; species Pipistrellus kuhlii. The sequence goes on along the minus strand of NW_023425515.1, from coordinate 103,979,021 downwards.
TCCTCTTCCTGGCGACTACCCTTCTTGGAGTTTCTTGAGCCCAGGAACACAGCTGGCTTTATATTCAGGTGCAAACATTTTACACTTTAACCAAATGTCTGTGAAGTGTTTTCCCATGCCTCATCTCATTTGATGCTGATAGAAGTCCTGGAGTACTGGAATAGGTGTGAAATCTTTTTTTTTTTTTTTCATTAGCCACAAACAAATTTAGAAAGCTTAGAAACTTGACCCAACTGAAAAGAAGTAAATAATGGTGGACCTTGAAAATTACTTCAGGTTTTCTCAATGTGCAGAATATAGTAAAACACTGCTACAGTTAAATATTTTACCCTTTGTTCTCCCTGCATGATCTATAATAATAATCTGCTTTGTGCTGACATTTACTGCTGTGTTTCTGACAATTACCTAAAAGAGAAGTTAGGGTGCTTTACTGGGCTGGAAAAAGTTTAGCTCAATTAGAAAGCAGGTCTAATTAAGCAAGATTATTCTGTATCTATAAAATGCTAAGTTGACTCTCGCATACACGATACATATAAAGTTCTTGCTGGTGCCAATCACATGTGTGTGTTTCGATCTGTCATTGTCGATCGTGAATTTGGTTATCACTTCTATTATAGAGAAAGGACAAATAGCAATATTAAAATATTTCTTCCAATTAATTTCCTTTCATTGTGCACAAATGCATGCACCTGGACACTAGTATTGTAATAAGTATGTATGGTGCCAGGTGGGCACTGAAAATATCGGGAGAGCATTTTGTGAAGTATATGACTGTCTAACCACTATGCTGAACAGCTGAAACTAATACAAAATAATATTGAATGTAATTAAAAATAAAAATTTTAATTGTTTTGTTAATGCTCCAAGGATTTTCCCATTATTATTATTTATTTATTTTTAGAGAGAGTGGAAGAGGGAGGGGAAGTCAGAGAGAAAAATTGATCTGAGAGAAACACATTAACTGTTACTTCCTGCAGAAGCCCCAACCATGGCCCAGGCCAGGGAGGAACCTGCAACCAAAGTATATGCCCTTGACCAGAATTGAACCTGGGACCTTTTGGTCTGCAGGCTGACACTCTATCCACTGAGCCAAACTGGCTAGGGCTAAAAATAAAATTTTATTTTATTTCTTTTTTCTTTTTTTCTTTTTTTAAATATATTTTATTGATTTTTTACAGAGAGGAAAGGAGAGGGAGAGAGAGTTAGAAAACGTCGATGAGAGAGAAACATCGACCAGCTGCCTCCTGCACAACCCTTACCAGGGATGTGCCCGCAACCAATGTACATGCCCCTGACCGGAATCGAACCTGGGACCTTTCAGTCCGCAGACCGATGCTCTACCACTGAGCCAAACCAGTTTCGGCAAAATTTTAAAATATATATCACCAGGAAAAAAATTAAAAGTCAATTTTCATTTGCTTTGAGCTAGAATTATATCAAACTTAATATAGTAATTTTAGCTACTTCTTTCCAGAAATCTTGAATATTTTGTTTGGTAGTTAAATATTTCCCCTAAAGTATGGGAATTCATTAGAAGTGGTGTTTATGGGGCAAATGGAGTCATTTAAGACTTGAGACAAAATGAATTAACAGGGAACTTTGTTGAAAAGGTTAGAAATGAGTGTGTGTGTGTGTGTGTGTGTGTGTGTGTGTGTGTGTCTGTGTGTGTGTGTGTGTCTGTGTGTGGGGAGGGCAGGCAGAGATGTGGGCCATACCTAAGCATGTGGACTTTATTTAATGGGCACATGGAGCGTCAGAAGTTTACATGGTTTCTTTTGTGGAAACAAAACTGTTGGAAGAGCAGAAGGGAAAGAGAATATGTCAGAAAGGCTATTATAGTGTTCTAATAATTAATGAGACTGTTCCAGGGGAAGGGCAGTGGTAATGAACTAGAAGGGAAAGATTTAGAAGAGGCTAAAGTTATAGAATCAAGAGTACATGATTGTTGTTTAAATGTAGAGTGTGAGGGAGCAGGTAGAGTTGACAAGAGACAGGGTGGATAGAGAAATGTGTGGAATGTGTGGGAAAAAGTTAAGTTTTCTGCATGCTTTGTGGCAAAGAACAAGTATGTCCTGCTGAAAATGCCATAGCAGAGTTGGGAGAGGGAGGAGCTGTCATGTAATAGGTGAAGCTGTGGGCATTGGAGAAAGCTAGAACTCCATGCCTGCTTGTTCATGATTGAGAGCAGGAATGCAAATGAGGGTGGATGCAGGGCTGGTGCTGTGGAAGCCAGGGAAAGAGGAATGCCCAGAATAAGAGCCGCACATTGTCACCTGCTGCCACAGGGAGACACCTGACTAGGAGAATGGATCTGGCCATTGGAAGATGAGGTTGCTGATGACCTTTCTGGAGAGGAGCTAGTAGTGCTTGTTGTTCAGTCATCCAAACATTGCCTTAGGAAACTAAAGCAAGGTTAGGTAAGAGATAGAGTTTACTGACAGAATTGATCAATAGGCCTTCTTTCAGGTAATAATAATAATAATAATAATAATAATAATAATAATGTCACTATAAGGAAATAGTCCTTTTAGTTAAATCATGTTTGCCAAAACCGGCCTTAATATGAGACTCACCTGGGGTACTTGTTAAGACCCTGTGGGTCTGGAACCTGTGAACCTTTACTGGTTTGTACAGGCATTCCACCTGACTTTTATGATCAGGGGTATTTGCGTTCCTCTGAGCCAAGTGAGCTAGCCATACAGGTAGCCCTGGGAGATTTTACGGATTTGGTTCCAGACCACTGCAATAAAGTGAGGAACATTTGTAAGCAAGTCATAATCAGGAGAATGCGGTGTTCTGGAAACCAAGTTAAGAGTGTGTTTTGTGGTGGGCAGGAGAAGTAGCTGATCAGAGGTCAAGTGAACTGAGACCTGACCATGGGGTTTTCAATATGAAGGGGACAGGTGACTCCAGCAAAAACCATTTCATTGGAGTGGTAGAGACAAAAAGTTGATTAGAAATAGTTGGATTTGGAGATATAGAGTATATAACAGCTCTTTCAAGAAATTTGCTCCCAAAGAGGCAAGGAATGAATTGGAAGCTAAAGGTTATTTCTGTGCAATCTGGGTTGGTTTTTATGTTGGGAGAAATCATAGCAGATTGGAATACTAAGAGGAATGGTCTGGTAGAGGAGAATAATTGGTCTGGGGCAAGAGGAGAGATTTGCAGGTGTGATTTCTCGTGTATGCCTATGTGGAAATGGTGGTGGGGGTGGGATGTGGACTTTCCCCACAGTAACAGGAGGAGAAGAATACATGGGTCCAGGTGCAGATAAATGAATAGATGTGATGGTGGGAAACAGTCTTGTTGGATTATTTCTGATTTTCTCTGAGAAATAGGTAGCATAATCCCTGAGGTTCATGAGCTTGGAAGAGCTGGTGTCAGAAATTTGAGGAAAAATGAGAAATTTGATAGTCAACCTAGGACATTGGGCAAGTGGATAGACTAGGGAAGTGTTATATGATTGTTGAGCATATGATTGTTGATAGTCCCTCTGAGGTTTGGTGGTAATTAAAGTGAGATCAGTTAGCATGGTTACAGTTTTCCTTAGCCATATCCAACTGCACAGATGCAAGAATGAAAAAAAAAAAGTCAAAATTAAATTTAACCAGGTTTGGAGTTCTGCCAGTCAGGTGTGACATGCAAAAGAGGAATAGGGGTTGAAGGTGTAAGAAAGGAAGTGCTCAAAATGAAGGACTGGATGAGAAAGAAGTGAAAGAATAATGGTATCAAAGATAGGTAATAGTTTGTAGATTTGGTGTGGTCAATGGTTTGTAGGAGTCAGGAAAACAGAGGAGGTGAGCTGGAAAGGGGTTGTGGGCTCGGGGTAGGATGCTTGAAATTTCAGTGGGACAGGAAGTTGTGCTTGATAATAACAAGGACGAGGATCTGAACTTGTGAGTGACTGAGGCAAGGTAGACAGATCATGGTAACTGAAAGAATTTGTTAATGGTGACAGTAAACCAGGACCTAAAATGCGCATGGAATGGGGCTAGTGACCTGAGGGTCAGTAAACAATTGCTAGAGGGATAATAGTTGGAATAGTCTGATCCTGAGGATTTTTAGAGGGGAGAGAAAGAAAGTAGTCTGGGGACAGTGACAAGATACAAGGAATGCACCTACCTTATCACTAGACCCTGCAGTCAAGGGTATGGAGAAAACAGTTATTGCTTCCAAAGCAGTGTTCTCAGGGAAAGTCAGATTTCATTAGAGCAAGAAGGAAAGTGAGCATTCAGGGAAGACTTCAGGATTGGGGAAGGTAGAAGAGACAGAGCAGAGAATGTTGAGTTTCATATTGGGATTAGAGTGTGGGAATGAGGGGTGCCCTAGTAGTAGACAGAGACTTTTCATAAGTGATGTAAACAGATAAAGGTCACAGTGCAATTGTCTTGGAGGCTAAAGGCAGATAGTAGTGGCAGGACAGTAAGTGATATGAAGAGGTGGGCCTTGCTTCTCTCCTGCAAATAGAAGCCTGGGAGGGGCTGGTTTTCTTTCAAGTGTGTGGAGTAGGGCCTCAATATCTTAGATATCTTTTAAACTTTTTTCTGTTTTTAAACTTACAGATCATTAGTGATTATCAGCACTTTAGATGGGCGAATTGCTGCCTTGGATCCAGAGAATCATGGTAAAAAGCAATGGGATTTGGATGTGGGATCCGGCTCCTTGGTTTCATCCAGCTTTAGCAAACCAGAGGTAAGAATTTTCATTTAACAGAAAAACTCAGCTGTAATGAGCAATTGCTGATATTAGTACTATTTATTTGCTTTTAGAGTTGGGGCTCAGGGCCCCATTGCCTAGCTGTGAGGCCTGTGTGCCTCTTACTATGTCCCCTTGGGGCAATTACTTTTTTTATTCCTCAGTTCCCCTGTTGTAATGAGGTAGATAATATTAATCACTTACTTTTTAGGGTTGTTTTGGACATGAATTATTGATAATTATATAAATGAATAACTAAGGATACTATCTGCTATATCAGTATAGCTTATTATTTAAGCTGTAACATGATCATTTGTTATTGTCACATTCTCCCTAAATAATAAAATAAATGTAAGTAACTTAACTGTGCTTTAATAGTTAGAAATATGAGGGTGGAGCAAAAGCAGGTTTACAGTTGTGAGTATGTAAAAGTTTCTTCTTCTTTTCTTTTTTTAAACATCAGTGTATATTGATTGGTTGCCTCTCACATGCACCCTCATCAGGGGGATTGAACCTGCAGTCCAGGGAGGTGCCTTACACTGGGAATCGAACCCAAGACCCTTCAGTGCATGGGTCGATGCTCTAACCACTTAGACACGTTGGCCAGGGCAAGAGTTAATTCTTGTACTATTATTTATTAATTATTGCATTATTTTCTATCCAAACAACTGTAAACCTACTTTTGCCCCACCCTATACATACTGCAAAATTTCATAAATGATTCTTTCTGTACATTTTTCCTCCAGTGTGCATCCTTATTGTAAGCATAATTCATCCGAAATTTTCTTAGAATGTAATTTTAGACAAATTTGGTTATTTGCAACAAGAGACCTGCTTTCAAAACTACTCTGCCATGTGACTCTATCCACTGAGCCAAACTGGTTTCAGCTGCACATTTTGTTTTATTTTTAAACTAGACCTAAAAGAGGATCAGCAAAATCAGAAGATTATAAGCTGTTTATATCTGAGGTAATATTACAATGTGCTGCAGGGTTGCAAAGCATGTATGTGTTTGCAAAGTAAAACATATACATTCATGAAATATAAATTGCTTGGTATGAACAGAGTAGGGTGCAAATAGTGGTAATAACCTGAATGCTATAGTACAGTGGTTGGCAAACTCATTAGTCAACAGAGCCAAATATGTAACATATCAGCATAGTTTTTCTTTAGGTCTTTGGGTAGCATTTGGACTACACTTTGCCAAATCTAATTAGGTACAATATCCTTGAACTGTTTACTTGTCTATGTCTTGGAACACATTCATAAATACAAAAATCTTATATTTACTTAGAAGGCACATTATAATTGTGTGCATATAAAAAGTTTGTCCTTAGATGAATAGCTTTATATTTTCCTTTATTTAGAGATATACTTGTTTTTTGTTTCAGTTTTCTGTTAAATTGCCTTTGTTTTGTTTTTTTCCTTCCCCTCTCTTAAAAAGAACAAACATGTCTATAGTTAGAGTTTGGGGTTTTGTTTTATTTTAGACTTGTTCTTCCCCAAGGGACACTGCGTTTCTGTTTCAGACAGTTTCAAAACAGACAGCCATGAAGCTGGAGCTCTCCAGCCTGCCCACTGACTCAGACTACATTCATTAAGAAGGGTCTTGCCAAAACTGGTTTGGCTCAGAAGGATACAGCGTCAGCCTGCAGACTGAAGGGTCCCAGGTTCGATTCTGTTCAAGGGCATGTACATTGGTTGCAGGCACATCCCCAGTAAGGGGTGTGCAAGGGGCAGATTCTCTCTCATCGATGTTTTTAACTCTCTATCCCTCTCTCTTCCTCTATGTTAAAAATCAATAAAATATATTTAAAAAAAAGAAAAAGAAGGGTCTTCCCAAGTTGGGGAGCCTTTGGAGAGAATACACTTTTTATGGTTACTGATTCATGGTTCACAAAAGAGTCCATTAGTAAACCCTTTTGAGTATTATTTTATTAAAAGAAGTTTTTAAAGATTCTCAAGCTTATGCTATGGCCAGTGTGGCTGAGTTGATTGGACATCTCCTCATGCACCGAAAGATTACTGGTTTAATTCCCGGTTAGCACACATGCCTGGTTGCGGGCTCAATCTCTAGGAGGGAGTGTGCAGGAGACAGCTGATCCATCTTTCGCTCTCATATCAGTGTTTATCCTTGTCCCTCTCCCTTTCTCTCTCTGTAAAAATAAATTAAAAAATCTTTAAAAAGAATGATTCTCAAACTTATATTGAAAAATGCCAGGTCATTTTAGAGTTTTTATTTGTACATTAACTAGCATATATTCAGCCTGGCTGTGTCATGGATGTGGTGGTTTATTGTGAAAACTCACTGGGAAAATGTAGCAAACCCATCTACACACACACACACACACACACACACAGAGGTAATACGCAGATTAGGCTGGGACACCGTATCAATCATGACCAGCTCAGGAGGAGGGGTCTGGCACAGGCCCAGAGCTTGAGAGAGCAACAGACAGGGCAGTCTATGCCCAGCCCCGGAGCTGGAGAGAACAACCTGCAGGGGGGCCAGGTTCGATTCTGAACAAGGGCATGTACCTTGGTTGCAGGCTCCTCCCTGGCCGGGGCCCAGGTTAGGACTCATGCAGGAGGCAACCAATCATAGTGTGCCTCTCACATTGATGTTTATCTCTGTTCCATGCTCTTTAAAAATCAATGGGAAAATATCTTCATGCAAGGATTAAAAAAAAGAAAAAAAAAGAAAAAAAGAAAGAAATGTCATATCCTATGAAAGAGACTCTTGAAAATGCCTAAAAAAAGTTTTCATTTTTTTGTGGTGAAGGGACTGAGTCCATGTTGATGAAAACACTTTGGCGGCTGCAGTGGCCGGCAGCGGAAGCAGCAGTGGGATAATGGGGGCTGTGCCTTCCCCTGATCAGCCCTGTTGCCTCCCATCAGTAGGACATCCCCTGAGGGCTCCCGGACTGTGAGAGGGGGCAGGCTGGGCTGAGGGACACCCCTCCCCCCCATCCAGTGCACGAATTTCGTGCACTTGGCCTTTAGTATTTAAATAATTGCTTCAGTTAATTGCTTTTCTTTTAATTATAGGAATGAAGTATTGCTTTGATTCAATTTTGTTTTATTAATCCCTTAGCATGGCTTAAAGCAGTGCTGTGAACCAAACCAATTTATTTAAACTATAACCAAGTGAAAAATTGATTTGACCTAATTTTTTAAGAAATTGACTTCTCATGTACATTGTTTTTGTACTTCATGAATGTATATTAGTCTAAGTAAAGTCAGAGATAGTTTCTAAAATCTGAATATGAAAAATATGCTTAAGAAATTAGTCTGGTAATTTTCCTTGCGGATTTTGTTTTGTAGGTTAAGTTTAGGTTAAGGAAAGAAAGGATGAAACAGTTTTTAATTGGTATTTCACTGCTCTTGGGCATGAGTTAACAATTTTTGAAGATAATAAATACTAAATCATTTATGATTTATTTTTTTCTCCTCCATTTACTTCTATTTCAAATTTACATTTTCTTTTATGCACATCACACAGAGTGACTTCTGCAGCTAATGTTCAGATCTGCTAAAATCTCACAAACTCTTACATTAGATCATCTTTCTTAGTCTTTGAGATATGATTTCCCAGGAACACTGTTCTTTTAGCAATTAAGCCTCCCTTACTCTCCCCATCATGGTAATTTAAATGTTTTCAGGGAAATAAAAAAAAAAGTATTTTCTCAACACAATAATGTTTTTAAACTTTTTTTAAACTCACAAATAGTCAATTCTGGCATGTAGTAGTCTGGTCAGTTTCTCATTTTGATTTATTATAACTTACCATTTTATGTTGTATACATTGTGCATAATTTTTGAAGAACTGAAATATATAAAAAAATATGCCTGTTAATTTTACTTCATGTTGCTTATTTTTATGATAAAAGTACTTTACAATCTGGCAGAACATCCTATCTAATAAAGAGGGAATATGCTAATTGACCCTCACTCCATCCCAAAAGGTCATAGTGTCCACAGCCAATAAAAAGGGAATATGGTCATTGACTGCCCTACCCTCATAGATGGTGGTGCCCAAAGCCACAAGATGTCAGTGCCCCGCCAGGGCAGCAGGCATGCAGTAAGGCTAGGCCTGCCCCCAGGTGGGCCCAGCCTTGCCACATGCCTGCCTCTGAAGTCCCCCTGTCCCTTCCACCCCCAGCTGCCCAGGTCTGTCCCAAGGCGCAGGCAAGCCTCAGATGGTGGCTGCCCAGCCAACCAGGGCTGCCTGAGGCACAGGTAACTAGGGCCGGCCAAGGCTTGCGCTGCTAGTAGTGGCAGCAGCAGAAATGTGATGGGACATCGCCTTCCATCCCTGAAGGCTCCTGGACTGTGAGAGGAGACAGGCTGAGCTGAGGGGACCCCCCTCCTCCAGTGCATGCATTTTCATGCACTGGGCCTCTAGTCTATATTATAATCAAAGGAAAATTTTAGGGCTGATAGAGATTTCTGGTAACAATTTTATAGGTTTGATTTTTTAAAATTGATTTGAAAGAGAGAGAGAGAAACATTGATGAGAATTATTGATTTGTTGTCCCACATATTTATACATTCACTAGTTGATTCTTTTATGTGCCCTGACTGGCAATTGAATCCTCAATCTTGGTATATCAGGATGATGCTTCAACCAAAGGAGCTACCCAGCCAGGGCCCAATATATTTAATTCTTACATCTTTGGTTAGTTTTGAGTCTTTAAAAAAATATATATTTTGTTGATTTTTTATAGAGAGGAAGAGAGAGAAATAGAGAGATAGAAACATCGATGAGAGAGAATCATCGATCTGCTGCCTCTTGCACACCCCTTACTGGGGATGTGCCTGCAACCAATGTACATGCCCTTGACCAGAATCAAACCTGGGACCCTTCAGTCTGCAGGCTGACGCTCTATCCACTGAGCCAAACTGGTTTCGGCTTGAGTCTTTGTTTTTAAATGGATGTTGTGGATGTGGGATTGGGAAAGAAATAATTGACATGGCATAGTTAAGCTTCCTACACCTTGAACTTACTTTTGGAGCAGCTACTTAAATTCTATAAGCTTCTTTTGAAATGTTTGAAATTTGGTGTTAATGATCCATAGTTATTTTCTGAATTTTTAAAAAATATATATTTTATTGATTTTTTTATTGAGAGGAAGGGAGAGAGAGAGTTAGAAACATCGATGAGAGAGAAACATCGATCAGCTGCCTCCTGCACACCTCCTACTGTGGATGTGCCCACAACCAAGGTACATGCCTTTGACCAGAATCGAACCTGAGACTCTTTAGTCCACAGGCCGACGCTCTATCCACTGAGCCAAACCGGTTTTGGCTGAAGTTTTCTTACAGAAAATAAAAAAAGCCTTGTGATGGATGGATATATATTAATACTTTTTCTTAATAAGTATATATATATGTGTGTATACACACACACACACACACACACACACACCATGGACATATATATACATATATGGTATACACATACATACTCACACATATGAAGTACGTGAGAGGTTCAAAATAACAGCCCTGGATTATTACATGACATAACAACTATTGTTTGATTAGCATCTATAGTTTCCTGAGTGATAGCAAATCAATTCTTATTTATTCCTTAACATAGGCTTATAAGATATTCTTATTAGCTCCCTTTTTCCCCCCCAGAAAATTAGACTCAAAATGGTTCAGAAATTTGTCTGATGTAGTAATGGTGAGACTCATTGGACTTATTGATCTTTGGACTTATTTCTTGTTTTCTTTTCAATATTTTATTTTTTTGAAATATTTCAATACTTACCAATGTATTTGTATTTCCTATACTAATAATTACAATTCTTAATGTACTTTATCAAGAATACCTTCTCAAATACATCATGTAGATAGCATGTTGGTGTGTAAATACTTAATACATACAATAGAAATACTTCCATAATTAGAAATAACTGGCTTATAATGAAAATGCCTCACTGAAACGACCCTTTGATTCATTCATCTGTCTCCTTGAAAGTCTCACAGTAAAAGAGAATATAAAAAACTTTGTGGTTTTTTTTTTTGTATTTTGTTTTGTTTTCATATTTTAGAGAGGAAGGAGAAGGAGAGAGAGAAACATCAAGGATGAGAGAGAATCTTTGATCGCCTACCTTCTGCTGGCCTCCCACTGGGGATAAAGCCTGAAACGTGGGCACATGATTGGAAATGAACCTTGGACCCTTCAGTCCGCAGGTCGACACTCAAGCCACTGAGCCAAACCAGCTAGAGCTGCTTTGACTGTGGAGGTGTTGGGGGAGCAGGAAAAAGATGGGGGATAAGCAGCAGGCTAACATATTACCAAAGTGGCAGAAACATTAATCAGTAATTTTGGTACCAAATGACATAACCTTTTAAAAAAGTTGTGGAGATTGATTTTGAGGATCAAGTATAGTAAATTAATGTGAAGAATTTTGTAAAATGGTAAAGTGTTAGTTTTATTCCAAGGTTACATAGTGGCTGGTGGAGTCGGGGAGGGGACCTAGGAGTGGGGTGGGAGGAGGGGGCTGTGGGGTGATCATCTCGCTGTGGACATGTTTCCATTTCATGTGTTGGATCCCTGCTGTTGCCTCACCACCTCGATTTGCAAAACCTTTTAACTCTTACTGCTTCTTGGCTTATACTTGAGATTTGGCTTTTATAACCACCAGGACAATGCATTGCTTTTCCCTCCTTCTTGGTTAGAGAATACATTGGATACAACTTTTTGGATTTGAGAATGTTGAGTCACTACTTGAGAAAATGCAAATCCAGCTTCCAAAGTGAATGAGGGGAAGTTCTTTATAGAAAAATTCTAGCTAATAAATGTAGAAAGAATGATAGAATTAGAAATCATTACTTTATCCTCTTTATTGAACTAGTAATCATCAATTGATACTAAAATGGTAAAAAGTTGATGGGACACTATTTTTTTATTAAAAAATATATTTTATTGATTTTTTTACAGTGAGGAAGAGAGAGGGCTAGAGAGTTAGAAACATCAATGAGAGAGAATCATCAATCAGCTGCCTCTTGCATACCCTCTACTGGGGATGTGCCCACAACCCAGGTACATGCCCTTGACCGGAATCGAACCTGGGACCTTTCAGTCCGCAGGCCGATGCTCTATCCACTGAGCCAAACCAGTTTTGGCTGATGGGACACTTTAAAGCAGGGAGCAGACTGACTCCTCTGAATCCATTGATTAACAGTAACAAATATGACCTAACACAGGGTTTGGCAAACTTTTCTATAAAGGGCTAGATAGTAAACATCTTGGGCTTTATGGGCCGCTTGATCTCTGTACGGGTAGTGGGAAAGCAGTCATAGACATAGACTGTGTGGCAATGAAACTTTATTTACCGAAACACATAGTTGGTTTTGGTCCATGACCTACAGTTTGCTGACCTCTAATTTAGTAAGAAGTTTATAGCACCATATATGAAGTAGTCTTGTAAAAAAAAAATTGAACCTGCATCAGATCAAAGCTCCAGGGTGGATTTTACTTTTCAACAAATATGGGGATAAGGAACCAGTTCAAAATCTAGACTGTAGGACATTGTAGAGGAGGACTAAATATCTTTTCTCAAGTAAATCAGTGCACAAAAAAGGGAGTGGAAAGTGCTCTTAAGGGGAAAATTAATGTTAATTCTATTATGTAATGTTGGTATGATAATTATTTCTTAGCAATGAAGTATCTATAGGAAAATAACATGATGTCTGTAACTTTAAATAAAATAATATAGTAAACAAATATATGGAATGTTGATAATCATTGAAACTGTGTGATAGATACATAGGGGTTTATTATATTGTTAGTTTTATTAAAATATTTATGCCTCATCTGGTGTGGCTCAGCTGGCAGGAATGTAATCCCATACACCAAAAAGGTCATGGGTTTCATTCCCGGTACCAGTCCTGGTGCTTACCAGAGGCAGCCAATCCATGTTTCTCTGAGTCTCTTTCCCTCCCTTCCCCCGTCTCTAAAAATCAATGAAAAAATGACCTCAGATAAGGAAAATAAATAAGTAAAATATGTATTTTATATTTTAAAAAATTTTTATATAAGTTAACATGAAGTTGCATATACCCTGAAAAATGTATGTGTGGATGATACGTGGGTGGGAGGTGGTGGGTTGCATGGTTAAAGGGATTTTTGTTTTTATTGCTGGTTATGTTCATTTTACTAGTAGTACTTTCTACATTTTCTCAGTTGAAGTTCCTTCTGCCACTGGAAAATAAGAGTTATTTTCACATTCTGATTTCAAATAGCAGTCTCTGGTTACATGAGACTATTCATTGTGCCATGTAGATATTGTTCAGAAACAAATTGAGTTTCTTTACCAAGTTGATTTGTGATTGCATGAAGACCTTGTTGGACCTTTGGTACTAGTTTGCTAGCCAATCTGACAAACCTCTTACTTTAAAATTATGAAAGAAAAAGCAAATGGGGGAAAACACACAGAAAACAAGAATTTATGTTTATAAAATGACTGAAGTGGGGAAGCAAGTTGCATAATTAGTTTGAGATGCAGAGCAGCAAATCAGAGCAAATAGCTGCTTACTGGGAACAGTCTGTGGAATATGAAAATGCATCAGGGTAACCTACATTTTCTTCCTCCAAGAGATTTGCTGCTGACTATCTGGGTGACTCATTCCTCTGCTGGAAAGTGAGGTAATGCTCTTGTGAGGGTTGATGTCATCTCTCCACCTGAACTGAATGCATGTACTGCTTCCTGTGGATCTCAAGGAAAAGCACCATCTGCTTTCACATATGTAGTCTGCAAAATTCACAGTGGTGCAAAGGTTAGCATACATGTGTTTAACTTATAAGTGGCCAATTAGTGAAGAGCAGGGCTTTTTTTTTGTTTTTGTTTTTGTTTTTAATTTATCGATTTTTTTACAGAGAGGGAGAGAGAGGAATAAAGAGTTAGAAACATCGATGAGAGAAAATCATCGATCAGCTGCCTCTTGCACCACCCCTACTGGGGATGTGCCCGCATCCATGGTATATGCCCTTGACCGGAATCGAACCCGGGACCTTTCAGTCCACAGGCCGACACTCTATCCACTGAGCCAAACCGGTCTCAGCGAAGAGCAGGGCTTTAAGGGTGAAGTTTTAAAATCATAACCCAGAAATACATGATGAATCAGCATTGAATTATAATGCTTTTCTGTTGTTGATTTGGGTATTCTACTTTTCTCATTGATTTAAGTTTTTAAACAAGTCAATTTTTCACATTATAGCTTATCATACAAAAACTTGAGGCCTGGTGCACAAAAGTCATGCACAGGGGTGTGTATTCCTCAGCCTAGCCTGAACCCTCTCCAATCTGGGACATTCCTCTCACAATCCAGGACTGCTGGCTCCCAACTGGTGACCTGCCTGCCTTCTTGATTGCCCCTAACCGCTTCTGCCTGCCAGCCTGATCACTCCCTAACCACTCCCTGCCAGCCTGATTGATGTCTAACTGCTCCTCTGCCAGCCTGATTGCCCCCAACTGCTCTCCCCTGCAGGCTTGATTGCCCCCAACTGCCCTCCCTTGCAGGCCTGGTTCCTCTCAACTGCCCTTCCTTGCTGGCTTGATCGCCCACAACTGCCCTCCCGTGCAGGCCCAGCCCCTCCCAACTGCCCTCACCTGCTGGCCATCTTGTGGTGGCCATCTTGTGTCCAACTGGGGGCAGGATCTTGATCTTGTGTGTTGGAGTGATGGTCAATCTGCATATTACTCTTTTATTAGATAGGATAGAGGCCTGGTGCATGGGTGGAGACCACTTGGTTTGCACTGAAGGGTGTCCCGGATCAGGGTGGGAATTCCCTTAGGGTGTGGGGTGGCCTGGGAGATGGGCCAGTGGTGGTTTGCAGGCCGGCCATGCTCCCCAGGAACCCAAGCAGAGGCCCTGGTATCTGGAATTTATTTATCTTCTACAATTGAAACTTTGTAGCCTGGAATGAAGGCCTGAGCCAGCCAGGGCAGCAGAAGCTTGGCTTCCTCCATCACCCTAGCCTCCTGCTCTTTCAGCTCGGCGCCTGCTGCCATTTCTGTAGGAATTTATTTACCTTCTATAATTGAAACTTTGTACTCTTGAGTGGAGGCCTGGATCCACCTGGAGTGTGTGGAAAGCTTGGCTTCCTCCATTGCCAGGGAAACCCAAGCCTCCCTCTTGTTCTTTGTGGCTGCATCCATCTTGGTTAGGGTTAATTTGTATACTCTCTCTGATTGGCTGGTGGGTGTGGCTGGTGAGCGAGGCTGGTTGGTGTAGCAGAGTGGTGGTTAATTGCATATTACTCCTTTATTAGGTAGGATTCTATTGTGTGTTCACCACCCCAAGGCAAGTCTCCTTCCATCACCATCTGCCCCCCCTTTGCCATCTCCTACTTTCCCCCATCCCCATCCCCTGTGGAGATCACTTTATGATTTGACATTTGAAATGACACTTGAGATGTGCCTTGAGAGCACAGGTAGGATTTAGATAGTTGAAGAGGGTGAGAATGTGCTTCAGGTATAGAGAGTGAGCACGTGGCCTGGAGGCAGGAGAGATGAAGACCGGAAAGACCAGAGCACATGGCCCTCAGATGCCTGTCAGTGAGGGACCTGAGAGGGAAACAGAAGACCCTCCATGGAGGGGGCAAGGCTGAGGAGAAAAGGAACCAACCATAGAGTGGTCAGAACAAGGGAGATTGTGGGTCCTCCATGGGAAGGCAGGAAGAACAGGGGACCATGGGAAGGGGCAGGGCTGGGGGAACAGGGAAACTTCTTGGGGGGAAAGGGGACCCTCCTTGGAGGGGGCAGTGTCCCATGTCATCCCTCCCTCCTCTCCTATCCTCCCTGGTCTGACCCCTCCATGGAGGGTCCCTCCCCCCTGTCCTGTACCCTCAATGGAGGGTCCACTATCCCCCTGCCTTATACCCTCCATGGAGGGTCCCCTGTCCCCTCTGCTCTGAACCCTAAATGGAGGGTCTTCTGTTTCCCTGCCCTGTCCCTCACTCACCGGCCTCTGAGAGGTGTGTGCTCAGGTCTCCAGTGTTCATCTCTCTTGCCTCCAGGCCATGTTCCCATTCTCTGTACCTGAAGCACATCTCACCCTCTTCATTTGTATGGATTCTACCCCCTCAAATATAATTTTAAATGCCAAAAATCACAGTGACCGTTAAATAAATATAAACCTGATCATGTCATTCCCCACCAAGGGCCCTTTACTCACCTGTCCTCTCCTGCACCCAGCCAGCCTGGTTCTCCCTGCCCTGGGGGCACTTGCTGCTCCTTTGGTGGTGGCTTCCCCTTTCTCCATGTGGCCAGCTCTGTCTCAACAGCCAAGTCTGAGTTTAAATATGACAAGATCTTGGGGAGCTCTTCCTGAGCCTGCAGGGGAGTCTGACTACCTGGGATCAGGTCTAAACAGCCTTGTGGGGTGTCATGTGGCAACAGATCACAGAACTAAGACAGGTAACAATGATAAGACAGGTTACAGAGGTAACCTGGCAACTGTCCTGGTTAGGCAGGTGGTGAAGTTAACCAGGTGTTTCTTTGTTTTTAAATCAGTGATTGTACATTTATTGAGCACCAAATCCCAGACCCTGTACTGAACGTGCTGAAGTTGTGTCCCCACCCTAAGGTCCTGGCCCTCAGTGATCAGGTGTTCTTGAAAGTGGGAAGTGGCAGGAGGGTGGGTCAGGGATGCCATGGGAGGGACTCAACATGATTGCTGGATTTGAGACTAGAGAAAGGGATCACAGACCAGGGTTTTCTGGAGGCCCCTGGCAGCTGGCAGTGGCTTAGGCAGAGACATGGAACAGAATGGTCCCATAGGAGCAGATTCTGCCGGCACCCATGAGCAGAGGACGGGCTGGGTCTCCCAGCCCCTCTCAGCACCTGAAAGGTAACCTGTGAAGGCCGCCCCCAAGACCCAGGTGCAGGGAGGGCCACAGGAGGAGCACATGTGTTCAATGAGTTTGGGACTGAAGGGCTCTTTTCTGATTTCATAGAATGTTATCTATATACTAGAGGCCTGGTGCACAAAATTCATGCACAGGAGGGGGGTGTCCCTCAGCTCAGCCTGCACTCTCTCCAATCTGGGATCCTTTAAGGGATGTCTACTACCTGGGATCAGGTCTAAACAGGCAGTCTGACATCCCTCTCACAATCCAGGACTGCTGTCTCCCAGCTACTCACCTGCCTGCCTTCCTGATTGCCCCTAACACTTCTGCCTACTAGCCTGATCACCCCTTAACCACTCCCCTACCAGCCTGATTGATGTCTAACTGCTCCCTGCTAGCCTGTTTGCCCTCTACTTCCCTCCTCTGCAGGCCTGGTCTCTCCCAACTGCCCTCCCCTGCTAATCATCTTGTAGTGGCCATCTTGTGTCCATATGCGGGAAGCCATCTTTGACCACATGGGGGCAGCCATATTGTATGTTGGAGTGATGGTCAACCTGCATATTATTCTTCTATTAGATAGGATAGAGGCCTGGTGCATGGGTGGAGGCTGGCTGGTTTGCCCTAAAGGGTGTCCTGGATCAGGGTGGAGGTTTCCTTGGGTGTGGGGCAGCCTCTGCGAGGGGCCTGTGGCAATTTGCAGGCTGGCCATGCCCTGTGGATGACCCAAGTGGAGGCCCTGGTATCTGGGATTTGTTTTCCTCCACAATTGAAACTTTGTATCCTGGAGTGGAGCCAGGCGTTCTGATTGCTCTGTGGCTGCTGCCATTTCTGTTGGGATTTATATAACTTCTATAATTGGAACTTTGCAGTCTAAAGCAGAGGCCTGGGCTGCCCAGGGTGTGCAGAAAGCTTGGTTTCCTCCATTGCCGGGGTCAATCCTAGCCTTCTGCTCTTTCCAGTTCTGTGGCTGCTGCCATTTTTGTTGGGATTCATGTGTTTCTATCATTGAAACTTTATAGGGCAGTGGAAAGCTTGGCTTCCTGCATTGCTGGGGAAACCCAAGCATCCCTCCTGCTCTCTGTGGCATAGCCATCTTGGTTGGGTTTATTTGCATATTTGCTCCTGATTGGCTTGTGGGCATGGCTTTTGGGTGTAGTTGAGTGATGGTTAATTTGCATATTATTGTTTTATTAGATAGGGTTATATATATATAAGTATTTAAATATATTCAAATATACAATATAAATAATAATATGTAATAATATTGTTATTAATGTTATAATAAGTATAGATATATATATATATATATATAAATAGTACCAAGCAAAAAGGAATGTATAATTCATAGAGAAATCATTCAGCTTTACATAGAGAAAAAAAGAGTAGAGTGGTAGTTACAGGGCTGAGCGTAGGGAAATGGAATATACTGGCCAAAGGGTACAAATTTCTAGTTACAAGAATAACAAGTTCTGGGGATCTAATGTGCAGTATGGTGATTATATACCAGTATTTGAGAGTTGCTAAGATAGTAGATCTCAAATATTCTCAAGACAAATAGAAAATGGTTGTGCAATGGAGGTGTTAGCTAATGCTGTGGTGATAATCATTTTGCAATATATGTATGTATGAAATCAACACATTGTACACTTTAAATTTATACTGTGCAATGCCAATTCATCTCAATACAACTGATAAAGAGATAAATTTGTGAAGTTTTTTAAATAACAAAAATAAAAAATAGTTCAGCTTTGAAAGTAGAAGTTTCCAGTTCCACTATAGTTTGCTTTATTTCAGTCCTGTCCAGAACTATGTAGGAGGCCCCCAGTAAGAGGCCCCACAGAGGGAATCCATTTTCTAATACTACAGCTTACCTCTGGTTTCCTAGCTTTTGATGTAGCAAATAACCTCCTCCTTGACCACTTGTATACAGGGACTAGAATTGTATCCAGGGCACAGCCAGTAGTTAAAAACATTAGTTATTTTTAAGTTTTAAATCTATGATTTAAAGGACAGTGCAGATATAATAGTTTAAAATAAGATATCTGAGGGAAAAGATTTTAAAAACAAGGTATATGAGCTCAAACTGCTTGTATAGAATAAATATAGTCAAAGCACATTGACTAATTGCTGGAAAAGCAATTTCCAAAGAAAAAATTTTTTTCAGGTTCCAGCACAACTCTAAGCAACATAAGCACCTTTGTTATATGCACCGAGTGGCCAGATTATTATGATCTCTGAACACATAATAATCTGGCCACTCAGTGTGCTTATGTATAAGGGAAAGCTTGCAAATCTTGATATAGCAAGGGACTAGGAGATAATGGCCCCCAGCCTCTGGCTAGTAAGTCCTCTGCTTCTAACTACCCACAAAGCAGTTTTTATACATGGAAAAAACATGATTTTTAAAATCCCAATTATGTGGTCAGTCTACACTGAATGGCCAGATTATTATGCATTCAGAGATCATAATAATCTGGCCACTCAGTGTATAAATTCCTAATAAGGTATGACAGAGAGAGAGAGGAGAGAGGAGAGAGAGAGAGAGAGAGAGAGAGAGAGAGAGAGAGAGAGAGAGAGAGAGAGAGAGAGAGAGAAACACCCAGGTGCCCAATAATATATCCATATTAGTCCCTTCTGGGATATGCACATGTTTGAGGAAGTGGATATAGCTTTCCACAGTGGTAATTTCTACTCTTACTGGATAGTGGGTGGACATGGGTTCTGACCCTTAGTGCATGCCGACAACATCTTCAGGATGCCTGCCCGTGTCACCTATCTCATCCTCTCATACATACCTGCCATAAGTGTGGTCCCCTCATTGCTAAAGGCAAGTGACATCATGGTGAAGGGCATGTCAATGAAATGGTAATTGGGCCCCAAATATTTACAAATCCATCGCGACCTGTTGTAGCAAGTGTATTGTGGATATAATGAAGGAAAATAGCACTACTAGATAAACCTGCTAGATATTACATTCTCTTAGTCTGTGACATTTGCATATGCTCTTCCTTTGTAGGTCAGGACTTTTGTCAAATATTCAATAGCCATCTGACATGTAACAGCACTTAACACATAACCTTGCTTAAATATTGGACCCTTTGCAAAGTCTTATGTCTGCACATCACCCATCTTTTTTTTTTTTTAATATCATGTTTATTTTATTTTTTAAAATATATTTTATTGATTTTTTACAGAGAGGAAGAGAGAGGGATAGAGAGTTAGAAACATCGATGAGAGAGAATCATTAATCAGCTGCCTCTTCCACAGCCCCTACTGGGGATGTGCCTGCAACCAAGGTACATGCACTTGACCGGAATCAAACCCGGGACCTTTCAGTCTGCAGGCCAATGCTCTATCCACTGAGCCAAACTGGTTTTGGCTCAACCATGTTTTTTTAACTCCTGCACCCAGTCTGAAGCCGGCTGTTTCCACACCAGCCAGTCTCTGCATATTGAGGGTGTAGATGCCTTCTCAGGCTGAGGACAGGGGCCTACGGTACAGTGAGGTCTGGGGTCTCGCCATGATTCCAACTTCCAGTAACCACCACATCACATTCCCTTCTGGGCAGCATTCAAAACATCTGAGAGCAGAAACTGGTTTGGCTCAGTGCATAGAGCGTAGGCCTGGAGACTGAAGGGTCCCGGGTTCGATTCCAGTCAAGGGCATGTAACTTGGTTGCGGGCACATCCCCAGTGGGGAGTGTGCAGGAGGCAGTTGATCGATGATTCTCTCTCATCGATGTTTCTTAACTCTCTATTCCTCTCTCTTCCTTTCTGTAAAAAAATCAATAAAATATATTTAAAAAAAAAAAAGTCTGAGAGAGGAATTATCTTATGTCCTCCTGAAGCCAGCCTTGGGGGTATTCAAAGCAACCCAAGTGTCCCTCAACAATGAATGGGTAAACAAAATGTGGTATATACATATAACGGAATATTATTTAGCCTTTAGGAAGGAAGTCCTGTTGTATACTACTGCATGGATGAACTTTGAGGACACTATGCCTAGTGAAAGAACCCAGATACAAAGGGATAAATTTGTATGGTTCCACTTATATGAAATACCCAGAGTAGCCATATTTATACAGACAGAAAGTAGAATGGTGTCAGGGGGTAGGGCAGGGTGGCGGGGAGTTGTTTAATGGGTAGTTTCAGTCAGGGAAAAGAAAAAGACTTCTGGACAGTGGTGGTAGCTGTGCAACATTGTGAGCACACCTAATGCCTCTAAATCGTACACATAAAATGGTTATAAAATGCACCCTAGCTGGTTTCGCTCAGTGGTCAGAATGTCAATCAGACCACCAAAAGGTTGGGGGTTCAATTCCCATTCAAGGGCATGGACCTGGGTTGCAGGTTTGATCCCACCCCAGTACGGGTTGGGGTGTGGGAGGCAACTAACCAATGTGAGATACATTGATGTTTCTCTGTCTCCTCTCTTTCTCTCTCTTCCCTTGTCCCTCCCTTGCATTCTCTCTAAGGATCAATGAAAAAAACAGAAGTGAGGATTTTAGAAAATGGTTAAAATAGTTAATTTTATGTTATTTATTAAAAATCAAAACATGAAGCCCAACTGATGTGCCATAGGTTGAGTGTCGACTTATGAATCAGCAGGCCATGGTTCAATTCCTGGTCAGGGCATGTGTCCAGGTTTCAGGCTTGGTCCCCAGGGTAGGGTGTGCAGGAGGCAGCTGATTGATGATTGTCTCTCATCATTGATGTTTCTATCTCTCCCCACTCTCCCTTCCTCTCTGAAATCAATAAAAATATTTTAAAAATAAAATAAAGTAAAAAATAAAAACATGGATGGAGACTCATATGACGCCCACCTCCTGGCTCTGTGTGAGGAGCGCTGGGCAAAGGAGCAGTGCCTCTGCCGGCACTTTTCTCTGGGGAAAGCTGCCCCTCCAGCTCTCATCCTGAAGCCAGGCAATTCTGTTCCTCCCCGTATGTCGCTGGCACATTTCAAGCTGCTGCCCCAGTGCTGGAGCTCAGAGAGAGCAAATTCAAGTTGAAGGTTTTAAGAACAAAAACTGAGATTTCCCATAGAAGAAAATCTTTTTCCTTAAGACTGCAGCATCAAGCTCTGCCCTACAGATATCAGACTTGCTACTCTGTTTCCCCGAAAATAAGACAGTGTCTTATATTAATTTTTGCTCCCAAAGGTGCATTAGGTCTTATTTTCAGGGGATGTCTTATTTTTCCATGAAGAAGAATACGGTATACATTTATTGTTAAATGAAAATAAAGGAAATTTATTACCTGTATACAGTACAGTAGTTGTCAACACAAACCAAACTGAATCCTACAGTATCAAGAATTTACTCTTTTATTCAATGACAATCATGTCATCATCTTCTGGAACATCATCATAACAATCCAATTCCTGAATTTCCTGGTGAATTTCTTGTGACTCCATTTCTTTCAGAATCAGTGGACCAAATCTCTCATGTTTAGCCTACGGGGCGGGGTGTCTTATTTTCGGGGATGCCTTATATTTCACTCAGAAGGAAACCTGTAAGTAGGTCTTATTTTCGGAGGATGTCTTATTTTCGAGGAAACACGGTAGTTGCACTATAATGGGCACTAGGTCACACTGAGGAACAGACAAGTAATTGGCTTTATTACTTTTCACAATCTGGCATCCCCTCCATTCTCCAGTGTGAAGCAGATCAAAAGACAATATTAAATCAGTCCAATGTTTTTCTCTTATCAGTCCTTAATATGCAAAAAAACCCAAAAATAAAACACTCAAATTTCAGCTGCTTACTTTTTCCAAATAACTTAATTTGTAGAAACTGGAACAGCTAAACCATAAAAAATGGTATATCCCAAATGTATACCATAGAATCATTGAAGTGTTACACCCAGATATGGTAGGGTTACTGTGGTGGGCATCGTAGTGAGAAAAGTTAGCTTGACATAAGCATACAGGGAAGGGGTCCAGTGGAAAACAAAGCCAGGTGAACCATAGGCAGGGACAGAAAAGGCAGTTTGAGCAGCCTAACCACAGGAACCAACCACACAGGAATAATAAAGTGTTTCTGGACTCAAAGCGGGAAGCATAGGAAAACAAGAGAGGGCCCGCAACAATAAGGTGTACTGGCATAGAAACAAAGGAAGTTCAGCATAGAAACAGAGAAAGAACACATAGAAATAGAGAGAGTTCAGGTTCGATGCTGGGCAAGAACAATTGAGAGAATCAATCAGGTGACGAAACAAATAGATATAAAAGCAGGCTTAGAGCAAATATATAAGCTTGGACTACAAGGCTTCACCAGGCACCCATTGTTTCCCCCTTTCCATGTGGTGAGTCTGAACCTGCTTGTTATCAATTTTGCACACTTTTGCTTCTTAAATCTTCTGGTCTACAGAGCTTATTCTTTG
Organism: Pipistrellus kuhlii; assembly: GCF_014108245.1. Lineage (NCBI taxonomy): Eukaryota > Metazoa > Chordata > Mammalia > Chiroptera > Vespertilionidae > Pipistrellus > Pipistrellus kuhlii. The sequence goes on along the minus strand of NW_023425515.1, from coordinate 103,956,083 downwards.
GCATCACCACCCCACTCTAGGAAAAACCCTCAGCTCACTGTCTGTTACCAGCAGGCTGGGAGATCTTTGGACCTGGAACTAGACTTGTCTGCTGTGGTGGGATTGGTGTTGGAGCTTCAACCTCAGCTGCTGCTGATGGGAGACAGGTGGAACATGGGTTCCAGCAAGTAGAGTGTTACTACCAACTGGTGGGAGGCCAGACAAGCAGAGGGCCTCAGAGAAGTCCAGAGAGGTGGCAGATGGAGCACAGCTACAAGCTGCAGTATTCAGAGATGCAGGCAGGCAGGCCATGTTAGCAGCATCTGTCAGTGGGTAACAGTAGCCTACTCAGGTACTGGGTCTGGGTCAGAATTAAGACTCCTTATCTTTGGAGAGTCCATGAGGGCAAAATTGCACCCCAGGCCTAAAATGACTGAGCAGAATGCCATCTAGATCTATTGAAGTTCCATATGAAAAAGGAAGGGTGAGGATAGCTGAGAAATGATAACTTGGGTGGAGGGCCTAGAAAAGGTCTGTACAATGTAGGCATAAGCTACGTTGTTTTCTTGTGGCTTCCTTAGCTCAATGTTAGCATTCAAGAATGAAAGCCAAGCAAAAGTTGCTCAGTGGTTGAGTGTCAACCCATGAACCATGAGGTCACTAGTCCTTGTTGGAGCACAGGCCTGAGTTGTGGGCTCGATCCCCAGTAGGGGGCATGAAGGAGGCAGCCGATTGATGATGTTCCTCTCATCAATGTTTTTCTCTCTAGACCTCTCCTTTCCTCTCTAAAATCAATAAAAACATATTCTTAAAAAGCCAAGCAAAATTTTAGAATGAAGAGCATCTCCTTTTAATAGAATGTATTAGGTCTGGTAATATTGGGTCGGCAACTAAGTAATTGCTGGTTTCACACATATATGGCTTCAGTTGAATTTTTAGGTTTGCAGACGTAGTACAAATGTAAAACACATTTTGTTATTTGATAGTTGGCTATTCAGCTGTTAATCAGTAAAAAAAGTTTTTTGATCTGTTTTGTAGTTTTCGTTTGGCGTTCGTTGAAAAATGGAAAATCAAAAGGAACATTTTCGTCATATTTTGCTTTTTTATTTCTGCAAAGGGAAAAACGCATCGCAAGCTCATAAAAAGTTATGTGCTGTTTATGGTGACGAAGCCTTAAAAGAAAGGCAGTGTCAAAATTGGTTTGCCAAATTTCGTTCTGGTGATTTTTCACTCAAAGATGAAAAACGCTCTGGTCGTCCAGTTGAAGTTGATGACGCCCTAATCAAAGCAATAATCAATTCGGATTGTCACAGTACAACATGTGAGATTGCAGAGAAGCTTCATGTATCACATACATGCATTGAAAATCACTTAAAACAACTTGGCTATGTTCAAAAACTCGATACATGGGTTCCTCACGAACTGAAAGAATCACAGTTAACGCAACGCATTAGCAGCTGCGATTTGCTAAAGAAACGTAATGAAAATGATCCATTTTTAAAACGACTGATAACTGGCGATGAAAAATGGGTTGTTTACAACAATATCAAGTGGAAAAGATCGTGGAGCAGGCCAGGTGAACCAACTCAAACAACATCAAAAGCTGATATTCATCAAAAGAAGGTTTTGTTATCAGTTTGGTGGGATTACAAAGGAATTGTCTACTTTGAACTCTTACCACCCAACCAAACGATCAATTCTGATGTCTACATTGAACGACTAACGAAATTAAACAATGCAGTTGAAGAAAAGCAGCCCGAATTGACAAATCGAAAAGGTGTTGTATTCCATCATGACAATGCAAGGCCACACACATCTTTGGTCACTCGGCAAAAATTAATGGAGCTTGGTTGGGATGTTTTGCCACATCCACCATATAGTCCTGACCTTGCACCATCTGATTACTTTTTGTTTCGATCTTTACAAAACTCCTTGAATGGTAAAAATTTCAATAATGATGATGATGTCAAATCGTACCTGATTCAGTTTTTTGCTAATAAAAACCAGAAGTTTTTTGAACGTGGGATTATGATGCTGCCTGAAAGATGTCAAAAGGTCATTGATCAAAATGGGCAATACATTACAGAATAAAGTTATTTAGTTCCATGAAAAAATTGTCTTTGATTTTCTTTAAAAAATCCGCAATTACTTAGTTGCCGACCCAATAATTAATGTCGTTTTCTAATACTTTTTAAAATTGAATTTATTTAAACAATACAAAATTTATTTATTTTTATTTTTTTAAAAATATATTTTATTGATTTTTTGCAGAGAGAGGAAGGGAGAGAGATAGCTAGAAACGTCGATGAGAGAGAAACATCGACCAGTTGCCTTCTGTACACCCCGTACTGGGGATGTGCCCGCAACCAACGTACATGCCCCTGACCGGAATCGAACCTGGGACCTTTCAGTCCGCAGACCGACGCTCTACCACTGAGCCAAACCGGTTTCGGCCAATACAACAAAATTTAATCAACACTATAGTTGCCGTTGTTTTCTACTACTTGTGCCCAATGCTCAGGAAGCATTTTAATCCCTCTGTTGTAAAATTCTTGTGATTTTGATGCAAAAAATTCGGTCAATGCATTTTTGAGGCATTCTTCATTATTAAATTTTTTTCCAAGAAGAAAGTTTTGCAAAGAACGAAACAAATGGTAATCGGAAGGGGCAATATCAGGAGAATATGCAGGTTGAGGGAGAACTTCCCATTCCAACTGGCGCAGTTTTTCAGCAGTGATTCTTGCAGTATGCGGTCCTGCGTTATCGTGGTGAAGAATTACGCCCTTCCAATTAATCAGCGCGGGTTCTTTTTCTCTTAAAGCTTGGGCTAACCTTTCCAATTGGGCACTATACACTGCACTTGTAATGGTTTGGTTAGATGGTAAAAGTTCATAATGAAGAATTCCTTTAAAATTCCACCAAAGACACAACATCACTTTTTTCACATGCAAGTCAGGTTTTGGCGTGGGCTGCGGAGCCTCATTTTTGTCCAACCATTGGGGCCGCCTTTTCAAATTAACATACAGCACCCATTGTTCATCTCTGGTAACAATTTGCTCTAAAAACGGCAAACGGTTTTGACGAGAGAGGAGCGAACTGCAAATTGTGACTCTTTGATTACGGTTGTTGTCGGTCAACTCATGAGGAACCCATTTTCCAAACTTTTGGACTTTGCCAAGTGCACGCAATTGATTGGAAATTGTTTTTTGTGAACAATTTAAAGTTGTCGCAAGCTCTTGTTGGGTAATTTGAGGATTTTGCACCAAAAGAGCTTGAAGAGCTTCTTGATCAAAATTGGACACACGGCCTTGACCACTCTTGTCATCTAACGAAAAATTTCCCTCACAAAATTTCTCAAACCAACGCTGGCATTTTCTGGCGCTAACTGCATCTTGACCAAGAGCACTACAGATGTTTTTTGCAGCCTCACTTGCTTTTCTTCCTAATTGGAACTCGTAAAGCATGCAGTGCCGAATATGCTCTTCATCCGCCATCTTCTTAGCCCTAGTTTTGCAACAAAAACCAAACCAAACACAGACTTTTTCAAGCAAAACTTGTTAATTGCACTTCACACGTTCTGTAGATACCACATGTTTGAAGGTTATGTCAATACAAGTCAACGCCAAGCAAGATTTTAAACGAATGTTAAAAACGACATTAATTATTACTAGACCCGATATTCCTGAGGCCAATTCAGCTTCCAGAGAGTCCTGATGAAGTACATTCACAGCAGGGTCAGAGGAAAGAGCCCTGATGAGGGGGACGAATGAGGGAAGTGGCCTCCTTGAATTTGGTGCTGAGCACAGGCTGGTGTGTGCTTTGTGAGAGGGTTATAAGGCTGTAAAGCCACTGTAATCTGGACTGTGATGTGACCTCTTTATATGCATAAGCTAATGAGACCTGCAATGTTCAACACACACACACACACACACACACACACACACACGCAAGTGCACGCGCAATTGCATACTTACATTTTTATTTCTGTCGTCTTGATAATACCATTCATGATGTGTGTATCCTGATTTATTTCCTTTTAGTTATGGTGTATGCATTTTTCTGCCTATAAAATCACTTTTTCCATTTCTCAAGGCACTTTATTTTTTTCAAGTTTTATTCAGGAATAATTGACATACACCTCTGTATAAGTTTAAGGCAGACAGCATGATGGTTGGATTTGCATATACTGTATTGTGAAATGATTACCACACTGTGTTCAGCTAATATCCATCTAAGATGGACAAACAAACTTGAAATCTCTAATGGAGTAACTAGAGATAATTTTATCTTCAAAGTCAAAACCACAATTCTTACATTCTATTGTGCTTTTTTTTTTCTTTCTTTTTTAAAGGTTTTTTAGACTGTTTCTTAAATTAGATATTAGATCTTGTGTTTGGATCTGATTTCATAGTTTACCCAGTTTTATACACTAGAATAACTATTAATTTATTTCCTGAAAGGAACTACTTTTTAAAAGTAGAAAGTCTACAATGCTTTAGGGTTCATTTAAAAATCAACTCTAAGAATTCTGTATTTTTAAAAAATTACATTACTGGCAAATTAATTGTAGATTTCAGGTATCTAAATAGTGACATTTTTAATAAGGCTAAACTGTTCCTGAGTAAAACCTGTGCGTGGTCAGGGTAGGCTGACTTCCAAGACACATCTGTGAGGGTGGAGATTTTTTTTTTTTTTTAATTTGAGGTCACTTTGGCTGGCTGGTCCTATCCCCATAGCCCAGTCATGGTTTTACTCACAGTGACCTAACGCATAGAGTAGGGATCTGGCAGAGGAGGAGCAGAGGCGGGCAAACCTCAGAGGAGCTGAAGGCTTCCCTGAGCTGGTTAAATGTGCCATGCTCTCTAAATGCTACCTGCAGTGGAACCTGCCAGAAAGTCCTGCTCTTCCCCCGGCAAATTCTCAGTTATTCTGAGCTCCTGGAGGAGGCAGAGAGTTCCCCACTTCTCTCTCTCTTATACCTGCCCAGGTGTGCGTGTGTGTGTGTGTGAAAACATGTGTGAAGATATGTATTAATATAAATATGGATGTCACTGTGTGTGACTAAATGTTACTGTGTGTTTAAGCATGTATGCTATAGTGAGTGTATAGGGGCATGTGAATGTCAACTTGTATGGTTGTTTGTAGGTGTGTAGGAATATGTGTGTGAATGTATGAATTGTGTGACTGTGTGAATGTGTATGTAAGCATATATGAAGGGATGTGTGTACATGTGTGTGAGGCTGTGTGAATGTGAATGTGTATGAATGATTGTGAATTGGTGTATATGAATGTGCATGTGTATGTCTGTACCCTGGGAAGGGAGTTCTTTCATTATAACCTCAAGGCCTCAAATGTAGACCTTTGGTCTCCTCTTCAGATGAAGTTAAAATCACAGCGAGACATGGACAGCCTTGAACCATGATACCATCCACTTCTAGCACATGTCCCACAGTGGACATCATCGAAGAAGCCTTGTGAGTCAGTACTTTAGAGAGTAAGTTCTACAATTTTTCTGTGGTGGCACAATTATCATAGGGAATCAATTATTTGCAGTTAAAATATTTATTAATATAAACATTAAAAAGCCCCCATTTTAAGCCCCATTGGCACTTCTCAGCTCTCTCCTCCGAGGGCGTCTCGGTGGCACGGTGGACGGGTGCGGTTGCCATGGGGTTGCAGGCGGCTGTGCCTCAGGTGGGCTGCTGGGATCGCTCAGGTGTGAGCGTCTCAGGGGCTGGCCTGCTGTGCGCCTCTCTGCACCTGCACACGATGGCGACTCCCACACAGCTGCCCTGCTTCTCTTAACAGGCCTGTGGGGTAGACAGGAAGGAACCAAGGCTTGCCCAGGGTTTCTGAATGGACCTCACACCCCTGGCTATTCTCATGACTGTGTGTCCAGAGGCCTCCTGGGAACGGGAACTCAGGTGGCCTGAGCATGTCCCACCACGGTTCTGTTTTAAGGTCTCACCCTTTCCTTTCTATTTTTTGGATTATTTTATCACAGTGAAATGTACCATTTTCACTGTTTTTTAGAGAACAGTGCAGTGGCATTAAGCACATTCATACTGTTGTGTGGCCCACACCACCATCATCTCTATGACTTTTCCCATCTTTTCCAACCAAAACTCTGTCCCAATAAACAACAACTCTGCATCCCCACCCTCACCCACCCCCACCAGCACCACCACAGGTACCTTTATCTTTCCTTCCATCTCTGACTCCGATGGAGTTAGGGACCTCATGCAAGTGGAATCACACAGTAGTTGTCCTCTTTAGACTGGCTTTTGCACTGAATATGTCATCAAGGTCCATCCAAGTTATAGATTGTGTCACAACATTCTTCCAGTGTTTTTAATTCAATCTATTGGGTTGACATTGGTTAATAAAGTCATGTGGACTCAGGTATACAATTCTATAACACATCATCTACATGTATTGTGTGCCCAATACCCCAAGTCAAGTCTCCTTCCATCACCATTTGACCCCCTTTACCCTCTTCCACCTCCTCTACCCCCTTTCCCTCTGGTGATCAATATAGTGATGTCTTTCTCTATGAGTTGTTTTCCTTTGGTTAATCCCTTCACCTTTTTCACCCAGTCTCACAGCCCCTTTCTCATCTAACAAATGTCAGTCTGTTCTCTTTCTATGAGTCTGTTTCTATTTTCTTTGTTAATTTATTTTGTTCATTAGATTCCACATATAAGTGAAATCATATGCCATTAGTCATTCTCTGGCTGGCTTATTACACTTACATTAAGGCTCTCCAGGTCCATCCACGCTGTCACAAATAGAAAGATTCCCTTCCTTTTCACAGCCAAGTAGTATTCCATGGGGTCAATGTACCAAAGCATTTTTATCCAATCATCTACTGATGGGCACATGGGCTGGTTCCAGATCTTGGTGTTGTAAATAACACTACAATGAGCATAGCAGTGCATATATTCTTTCCAGTCAATGTCTCTGATTTTTTTGGGATACATTCCCAGAAATGGAATTGTTGAGACATAAGGAAGTTCCATTTTTAATTTTTGAGGTAACTTCTTGCTACTTTCGACAGTGGCTGCACAGAATGCATTTCCCACAGAGATGTGTGCCTCTCTGCAAACCATGGTGACCCCCATAGAATGTCCCTGCTTTTCTTAACAGGCCTGTGGGTTAGCCAGGGGAACCAAGGCTTGACAATGGTTTTTCAACAGAACTCGCACCTCAGGCTCTTCTCATCACTGTGTGTCCAGAGGCCTCCTGGGAGCTGGAATTCAGTTGGCCTGAGCACGTCCCACTATGGTTCTGTTTTAAGATCTGGCCTTCATTTCCTTTCTCTTTTTTGGATCGTTTTATCACACTGACATTTTCCATTCTCACTGTTTTTAAATCCACAGTGCAGTGGCGGTAAGGACATTCATACTGTTGAATGGCCACATCACCATCATCTCCATCACGTTTCCCATCTTCTCCAACATAAACTCTGGCCCCAGTAAACAACAACTCTGCATCTCACCCTCCTACCCCCCAAACCCCTCCCCCCCCACACACCACCACCACAACCATCACCATCATCACGGGTACCTTCATCTTACACTCCATCTCTGATTCGATGGCGCTAAGGACCTCATGTGAGTGGAATCACACAGTAGTTGTCTTCTATTGACTGGCTTCTGCACTAAACATGTCAAGCTCCATCCACATTACTTCACTTACCATAAGGCTCTCCAGGTCCATCCACGCTGTCACAAATAGTAAGATTCCCTTCCTTTTCACAGCCAAGCAGTATTCCATGATCTCAATGTACCAGAGCATTTTTATCCACTCACCTACTGATGGGCACATGGGATGCTTCCAGGTCTTGGTATTGTACATAACACTGCAGTGAATATATTCTTTCCAATCAATGTCGCTGACTCCTTGGGATACATTCCCAGAAGTGGAACTGCTCTGCCGTAGAGAAGTTCCATTTTTAATTTTTGAGGTAACTCCTTACTGCTTTCCATACTGGCTGCACAAAATGCCTTCCCCAGAGATGTGTGCCTCTCTGCACAGGATGGTGCCCCCCTCGAGGCTTCTCTGCTTTTCTTAATAGGTCGGTTGGGTAGCAAGGGGGAAGCAAGACTTGCCCAGGGTTTCTCAACGGACCTCACATCCCTGGCTCTTCTCATCACTGTGTGTCCAGAGGCCTGCTGGGAGCGGGAATTCAGGTGGCCTGAGCACCTCCGACCATGGTTCTGTTTGAAGACCTGGCCTCTTTTCCTTCTCTTTTTTGGATAGTTTTATCACGGTGACATTTTCCATTCCCAATGTTTTCAATCCACAGTGCAGTGGCGGTAAGGACATTGATACTAGTTGTGCAAACCAAACCAGCATCATCTCCATCATGTTTCCCATCTTCTCCAATGGAAACTCTGGCCCCATTAAAAAACAACTCTGGCCGAAACCGGTTTGGCTCAGTGGACAGAGCATTGGTCTGCGGACTGAAAGGTCCCAGGTTCGTTTCCGGTCAAGGGCATGTATCTTGGTTGGGGGCACATCCCTAGTAGGGGGAGTGCAAGAGGCAGCCTGATCGATAATTCTCTCTCATCGATGTTTCTAACTCTATCCCTCTCTCTTGCTCTCTATAAAAAATCAATTAAAGCCGAAACCAGTTTGGCTCAGTGGTAGAGCGTCGGTCTGCAGACTGAAAGGTCCAGGTTCCCGATTCCGGTCATTGGCATGTACATTGGTGCGGGCACAAACATCCCTGGTAGGGGTGT